>NC_080684.1:105750911-107083411 GCF_030445035.2 Dasypus novemcinctus
TCATCTAACCCTGACGTCCCTTTTGAAAGGGCTGCCATGACAAAGTCACTAACCCGGGCTCAGGAGGACACACGTTTATCCTGCGCTGCTCTGGAGGGCAGACGCAACGTCTCCAGCCGGGAGCGGGGCCCAAGGCTCCAGGGGCAGGGAATGCCCGGCCTCCCCTGCCTTCTTTGGCTCCTGCTTGCCTTCCAGCGACCTTGAGCCCTGGGCAGGTCTCCTACGAGGTCACTCTCCAGGGATTTGAGGCCCACTCCTCTCTGGGATGACCTGTCTCTCCTCTGAGATCTGGCCGAGCCCCACTTCTCCCAGTGCCAACTGCACGCTGTCCCCAGCCCCCAAGGCTGGGAGGCTCCGCAGTCCCCCAGGGAGACCCCAGTGCCTTTGCCTGGACTGGGCTTTTGTCTTTTTTTTTAAATTGTGATAAAATATACGTAAGATTAAAATTACCATTTTAACCCGTTTGGGTTTTTTTTTAGATTTTTTTTTTCTCTCCCCTTCCCCACCCTCCCCCCAGTTGTCTGCTCTCTGTGTCCATTCGCTGTGTCTTTTTCTGTGTCCACTTGTATTCTTGTCAGTGGCTGGGAATCTCTCTTTGTTGTGTCATCTTGCTGTGTAGCTCTCCGTGTATGCGGTGCCACTCCTGGACAGGCTGCACTTTTTTCGCGTGGAGCAGCTCTCCTTACGGGGTGCACCCCTTTGCGCGTGGGGCTCCCCTACGCGGGGGACATCCCTGCGTGGCAGGGCACTCCTTGCACGCATCAGCACTGCGCATGGGCCAGCTCCACATGGGTCAAGGAGGTCCTGGGTTTGAACCCTGGACCTCCCATGTGGTAGGCGGACACTCTATCCATTGAGCCAAGTCCACTTCCCTTAACCTGTTTTAAATTCACAACTTGGTAGCATTAAGCACATTCACAATGTCATGCAACCATCTCCACTATCTGTTCCCAAAAATGTTTATCACGCAAATCTGGAGCTCCTTATCCACTAAGCAATAACTCCCTCCTCCCCTCTCACAGCTCCTGGTAACTTCTGACCTCCTTTCTTTTTCTATGATCTTGCCTATTCTATTTCATCTAAGTGAAATCATACAATACTTTGTTCTTTTGTGCCTGGCTTATTTCTCTCAGTGTAGTGGGGTTATTTTTAGGAGGTACTGGGGATTGAACCCGGGACCTTGTATGTGGGAAGCAGGTGCTCAAACCACTGAGCTGCACCAGCTCTCCAGTGTAGTGGTTTTAAGAGCCATCGTGTTGTTACCTGGATCAGAACTTCATCCTAGTTATGGCTGAATAATGTTCCATTGTATGGTTAGACCGCATTTTCTTGATCTGTTCATCTATCAGGGACCCTTGGGTTGCTTCCACCTTCTGGTGGAATTCCAGGAGTAGAATTGTCAGGTCAGGTGATAATAAAGATGAGGAAGTGTTGGATTCCTCTAGGTTCTTGGCTATGTTGCATTAAAGAATTTAAGAATATGCCGGTTTAGTAAGACCAGTAAAAAAGAATTTACTGTGGGAGGGGAGGAGGGAGTTATTGCTTAGAAAGCTGGAAATACACACTAAGATTTGGTGCAGGGAAAGCAGATGTGGCTCAAGCAATTGGGCTCTTGCCTACCATGTGGGAGGTCCAGGGTTCAATTCCTGAGGCCTCCTGGTTAAGGCAAGCTGGCCCAAGCAGAGTGCTGGCCCACTTCACGCCCCCTCCCTGGAATGACTATCCCCCCCAAAAAAAGGAAAGTAAGCGCCTGCGAGGACGCCGACTGGAGGTCTCCCAGGACCTCCGGTGTGGGAGAGAGGCACTCAGTTGCTTGAGCCACCTCATCTCCCTTATGGTTACCTTTTTTTAAAATATAAGGTCGCTGCCCTAGCAGCAAAAATTATGCTTCCAAAATCTCTTGATGTCGATTCTGCACAAAGAGCAAGCAAGGCATGTACCATGCCACTCACGACAGAAGCGCTTTATATGGTTAACTTTTAAACTTAATTATACCTTCCCCTTGCTAATGATAAGGGGAGGGGCCCCTGCTGTTACTGGTTACCCCAGGAATGGTGGGGCCAATGCTGAGGCCTATTTGGAATATCCGGGGACAAGGGGAGGTCCCGGAAAGAAAAACTGGGACCTCAAGGTTAAACTCAAGGTCTCAGTGAGGTCTTGCAGCCTTGTTGTCTGTCGGCCATGCTGTCCGTCAGCCACATTGTCTGCCGGTCTTGTCCGTTGTCCACCGGCCTTGTTGTCTGCCAGCCTTGTTGTCTGTTGTCCATATTGTCTGCCAGCCATGTTGTCTGCTGGCCTTGTTGTCTACCGGCCTTGTTGTCTGCCAGCTGTGTTGTCTGTCGGCCATGCTGTCTGTCAGCCATGTTGTCTGCCAGCCTTGTCTATTGTCCACCGGCCTTGTCTGCCAGCCCTGTTGTCTGTCAGCCCTGTTGTCTGTCAGCCCTGTTGTCTGTCAGCCCTGTTGTCTGTCAGCCCTGTTGTCTGTCAGCCATGCTATCTGTTGGCCATGCTGTCTACCAGCCATGTTGTCTGTCGGCCTTGTCTGTTGTCTGTCGGCCTTGTCTGTTGTTTGTCGGCCTTGTTGTCTGTCGGCCTTGTCTGTTGTCTGTCAGCCTTGTTGTCTGCCAGCCTTGTTGTCTGCCAGCCTTGTTGTCTGTCAGCCATGCTGTCTGTTGGCCATGTTGTCCCCTGGCCTTGTCCACCAGCCTTGTTCTCTGCTGGCCTTGTTATCTGCCAGCCATGTTGTCTGTCGGCCATGCTGTCTGCCGGCCTTGTCTGTTGTCCACCAGACTTGTTGTCTGTCGGCCATGCTGTCCGCCAGCCATGTTGACTTCCGGCCTTGTTTTCTTTCGGCCATGTTGTGGCTCATCTTCTCATTTCCTTGGCCAACCTGCCTCAGTAATTCTGTTTAACTTTTTGAGGAACTGCCAGGCTATTTCCATAACAGCTGTGAGGCAGGCTAGATTCGGGAATAAAGAGATGGATCTGGGGGAAACGGACTTTGGCCCAGTGGTTAGGGCGTCCGTCTACCATATGGGAGGTCCGCGGTTCAAACCCCGGGCCTCCTTGACCCGTGTGGAGCTGGCCATGCGCAGCGCTGATGCGCGCAAGGAGTGCCGTGCCACGCAAGGGTGTCCCCCGCGTGGGGGAGCCCCACGCGCAAGGAGTGCGCCCGTGAGGAAAGCCGCCCAGCGTGAAAAGAAAGAGCAGCCTGCCCAGGAATGGCGCCGCCCACACTTCCCGTGCCGCTGACGACAACAGAAGCGGACAAAGAAACAAGATGCAGCAAATGGACACCAAGAAGAGACAACCAGGGGAGGGGGGGGGGAAATTAAATAAATAAATAAATCTTTTTTAAAAAAGAAAAAAAAAAAAAAAGAGATGGATCTGGGACCTGGCAGAAAAACACAGCCTTGGATACCCGACAAGATGACTGCTGGAAGTACCTCTCAAGAATTCTCCATTCCGAATGGGATTTCATCTGGGCTCAAGGAAAAGCCCTGGATGTTCTCAAGGAGCCTTATCATTGGGCCCTCCCAGGGGATTGACAGGTGGGGTAACCAATCAAAACAGCAAACAACTGGGATTCCTCCCCCAACATAGCAAAGGGCGGTATAATTAATGATTTAAAAAGCAAGCATGAAAGGCAAATTGCTTGTTTTTGCCCTGATTTGCCCTTTCTCTCCCTGGCCGGGTTAGCATGCAAGTGGACTTGGGGATTTGTAATCTGTAATGGGGACTTGTCTGGAAATCAGCCCTTTTGACCCCCTTTTAGCCCTTTTCCTCTCTGCATGGACCAACCTGCAAGTACATCTGGGAGCCAGATTCTGTTATTTTCTCCCATTTCTCCTCTCTCATTCTCTTAATAAACCACTAGCCTAACTAAACTGGCATGTACTTAAAAATTATTATTTTTTGTAACATTGCCAAGAACCTAGACAAAATCCGGCAACAGCTGTACTCTTTTGCCACCCCACCAGCTATGTATGAGAGCTCCAATTTCTCCACATCCTCGCAGGCACTTACGTTCCTTTTTTTTTTCTTTGACAGTCATTCCAGGGGCAGTGAAGTGCCCTGCCCTTATGGTTTTGAGCGCATCTCCCTGGTGACTGATGACGTGGAGCCTCTTTTTCATGTGCGGGTTATTGGGACTCTCTCCCTCTCTCCCACACACATCAAAGCTGCATCCCCGCCGCTCCCTGGAGGAGACCCTCCCTGCCCCTGCCTGTGGGCGTCTAGCTCAGGACCTCCCGTGCACCCGGCGCCCCCCTCCCCAGAATGCCGCTGGCCACAGCAGTTCTCTCTGCCTGCACCTGTCGGTGGGTAACCTGGGGGCCGGGGGCCCCTCCTTAGGCGGCAAGCCCCCTGGCCCATCCCGGAAGCCAGGGCCGGTCATGGAAGCACGGCCCTGCGGGAGCTGAGGCTTTGGGAAACGTCCTCTTCCCAGTGGCCTTGACCACGCCCCCGCGAGAGCCAGTATCTGTCTCCAGATGTGTGTGTGTGGGGAAGGGGTGTAAGTGTGCATGGGTACGTACCCTCTACAACAGTTATCCCAGGCAGGGCGTGTGGACGCAGGCTGCCCTGCAGGTGCCGGCGCCCACCTGGGGGCACTGAAGCTCCCACCTTGGTCCATGGTTGTGTTTGTCTCTAGAAGGATGAACTCTGGCTTGCAGGAAGGTATGGCTGGGGTGCACTGTGCCCCAGGAATCACGGGGTGGGGGTGGGGGCACACGTTCCCTGCACCAGCCGGTCCCCGGGAGACCAAGAGGCGTTTCCCACAAATGCCTCCACTGGAGAAGGAAGATTCCAGTAGGAGAGAATGGTTAGGAGGGGGCTGACCGAGGGGGAGCAGCCTCTAAAAGTTTTGACTCATCTGTGATTTTCCCTCTGACCAGGAGAGTAAAACTTAACCTGCGACTTAGAAAAGAAAACCTTCCTTCCTTGCAAGTCTCTGTAAGCACTTCCTCTGAGGCTTGGGCGTGCCCCCGGGGGTCAGCCCCTGTGCTGAGGCCCAAAGCATAGGGGCAGAGCAGCCGGCAAGGGGGCTGGGGGTCCGAGCTGCAGGCGCGCCCAGCAGTGAGGGGGCAGCAGCACCGGGGATGCCTGGGACGGTGGGGGCCGCCTTCCGAGGAGCAGCTCCCGGGGATGGGACTGGCACAGACTTGAGGCAAAACCCCTGGGAAGATCACTTCCTGCTTGCCCACGGCCTTCTGAGCCTGGGAAGGACAGCTCTTCCTGGTTCCCTCGGGGTTTGCTGGGTCGATGGGACCAGTCTGGCCAGCGAGTTCTGAGCAGAAGGGACGTGACTCCCTTTACAGTGGGAGCACTTACTTGCCTCCTTTCCCACTGCCGTGGTGCTGAGCAGCATCCAGATGGGATGGCTCCACAGGCAATCTCAGAGGGAGGCAAACAGGTAGCCTGAGCAAGAAGTGGACCAATGCTGGTCCACGCCCCTGAGATTTGGGGGGATGCTTGTTACCACAGTGTAACCTATCCAATCCTGACTAATACACGCTCTCCCGACTGCTATGGATGACGTTACTCCCTGTGTGGCAAGAAGGCTGGTATTGAGGCATTGTGTTTTGTTTTTTAAGGTTTATTGTATTTATTTCTCCCCATCCCCTCATTGTACTTGCTGTGTTTATCTTCTTTGTTTCTTTAGAAGGCACCGGGAACTGAATCTGGGACCTCCAATGTGGGAGGGAGGCACCTAATTGCTTAAGCCGTCTCCATTCCCTGCTTTTGTTGTGTCTCTCATGATGTTTTTCTTCTTGTGTCTCCTCTCAAGTCACCTCGCCACGCCTGTCTGTTGCGCCAGCTCGCTGCCTTTAGGAAGCACCAGGAACTGAACCATGGACCTCCCATGTGGTAGGCAGGAACTCAATCACTCGAGCCACATCCACTTCCCTGGGGTATTGCATTTTATTGAACACCCTTCATGGGCAGACCCTGGGTTGGGATCCTGAATCTGTCACCACCTTGCTCTATGACATTGGGGAAGGCAGCCCGTCCTCGCTTTCCCCACCTAACAAGGATCTTTCCAGATACACAATTCTACAACTGGCAACATTTCTTCACTTGCGTGTGCACTATGCCCTCACAGAGGCCACAAGGCCTCCTAGACACCAGGCGCCCCGCTAAGCAGCTCTGCAGATAGCAAGGTTCCGACAGACGACAGTCATGTACGTAATGGTTTTTGACCTGAAGGTGATAATGGCTTAATAACGAACTGATGGTTTTACCAGCAAAACCCCTCTCCTCCTGACTGATGTTTGCAGAGAGCTCAGAACTGTCTAACAGGCGGTAAAAAGCCATAAAAATGTAAAGTATCATCGACATCATCTGCAAGAAGGATTTCTCATGCCGACGTTTCTCTTTTTACTGGGCGGATTTATTGCCAGCCTGCGTTTGATGAGGGAGGGGGCGGGGTGGCATAAAACGTGAGGGCGCGAGAGCAGGCAGGACTCTTATTTGCAAGCAGCCAAAGCAGATTCTGGTTGATTAAGTGGGGACGGAGTTTATGGAAGGCTGCCTGGGAGCTTCTAGGGTTGTCAGGAGGACGGGAGAGCCAGGCTCGAGGCTTCGCTTCCAGAGCAACCTTCCAGGCTGCCCCAAAGAATGAGTCTAATGGGAAAATGTTACAACTATGGCCACTTGTGGGGTTGTCCCCACCACACAGGATTCTCTCATCCTGCAGGGATGCTCCCATTGCAACAGGATAATCCCACACCACAGGGGTGCTCTCACGGCATAGAGACGCCCTCGGCCTAAAAGGATGCTGTAGCAGCTTGATACGGTTATGAATTCCAAAAATAGATACTGGATTATGTTTGTAATCTGATCTGTACCTGGGCGTGACTGAGTTATGATTAGGGTGTTGAGTCCCCACCCCCTGGTGGGTGGGACTCACAGATAAAAGGCATGGCACAGAACAGAGGGGAGAGATTTTTTTTTCCAGCACTTTAGGTATGCTATTCCATTATCTTTTTTTGTTTCTCTCTCTCTTTATTTTATCTTTTAATGTTACATTCAAAAAATAAAAGAGGTCCCCATATAGCCCCCACCCCCTCACCCCACTCCTCCCACATCCACAACCTCTTTCATCATCGTAGGGCATTCATTGCATTTGGTGAATACATTTTGGAGCACTGCTGCACCACATGGATAATGGTTTACATTGTAGTTTACACTTTCCCCCCGTCCACCCAGTGGGCCATGGCAGGACATACAATGTCCAGCATCTGTCCCTGCAGTACCACCCAGGGCAACTCCGAATCCTGAAAATGCCCCCACATCATATCTCTTCTTCCCTCTCCCTACCCTCAGCAGCTACCATGGCCACTTTCTCCAAATCAATGCTACAATTTCTTCCATCACTAGTCACAATAGTTCCATAGTAGAATATCAGTAAGTCTACTCTAATCCATATTCTATTCCTTCATCCTGTGAACCCTGGGATGGTTATGTCCACTCTACCTCTATATCAAGAGGGGGCTTAGATCCCACATGGATGATGGAAGCAATTCTCCTGCTTGCAGTTGTAGGCACTATTGACTCCCTGGTGTGGTGGATGACCTTCTTTACCTCTCTGTTAGCTTGCCAGGTTAAGTCCAATGAACCAGAGGGCAGGAGTTGCAAGTCTGCTGAGGCTCAGGGCCTGGCTGTCACATGGACAGTCCAGAGATTCGGGTCTCCTGAGTATACACCAACCCCAGCTCCAACCACAGGTCCAGTAAATGTGACAGAAGAAGCATGTGTAGAAAGGTCACCTCTGAGTCCAGCTCCATCACACTCAGGAACATAATTCCAAAGTAGGGCCAACTGCTGGCCCTGAACTCCAGAGCCATCTGTCATGACCATAGATCCTGTGGGTCTCTGCAGCCCTCAGGAGAACCAGCACCTGAGGTTGTATCTACTATGACTGTCAGAGTTGAAGGTTTTTGATGGAGGTTTAATTTTGGAGTTTGATGCTGAAGCCTTAGGCTGGAGCCTTGGTAAGAAGAAAGAAAAGCCAGCCCCAGGAAAAGAGGACCCTGAGCCCAGGAAGAAGCAGCCCTGGGAAGAAAGGAGCCTTGCTCCCAGAGGGAAGCAAGACCCTGAAACGGAGGAACCCAGGAAGCCTGAACCCTGGCAGACATCGGCAGCCGTCTTGCTCCAACATGTGAAAATAGACTTTGGTGAGGGAAGGAACTTATGCTTTATGGCCTGGTATCTGTAAGCTCCTACCCCAAATAAATACCCTTTATAAAAACCAACCAATTTCTGGGTTTTTTTGCATCAGCACCCCTTTGGCTGATCAATACAGATGCTTCCACCACCCTGAGATAATTCCGTAGTGCAAGGATGCCGGGTCCCCCTGGGGTGATGCCATAGTGAGGAGGGCTGGTTTAGGAAAAGCGAAGGCGAGTCCAAGACCTGGCAGGGAGACATGGCCATGACACACGTGGCGATGGAACCCTGCCCGGAAAGCCCCGAGGGAAAGACCCCAACAGGAGGCTGCCGGGAGGACCCCCTAGAGCCCTACTTGGAATGAGATTTCATTGGGGTTAAGGAATAGCCCTGAGTACCCTCAAGGGACCTCATCATCGGGCCCCCTGGGGTACTGAGGGTGGGGAAATCAATCAACAGCAAACAGCTGGGGGCCGCCCGCACATGGCAAGGGGAGCGATCATTAACAGCTTAGAACGGGACCCACAGCCCAAATCTGGCTCTCTCTTGCCTGAACCAAATCTCGGTGCGCATTTCCATCCTTCTCTCGCATTTCTCAGCAAGCTCACTTCTTTTCCCCCATTCCCCAGTAAATTCTTTTCACTGGCCTAACTAAACTGGCATGTTCTTAAGTTCTTCTATATGGGATAGCCAAGAACCTAGAGGGATCCAAGGCCGCCCTGGCTGCAATAGCCCAGGGTGCTGCTAGGACACTGGCCAAGCCCACAGCGGCCCCGGCACTGACCAGTGGTCCTCCAGGTACTTGACCTTGCAGCTACCATGGCTGCCCTCCCCAGCAGAAGGCATCGTAGGGCAGCCGCCCTTCTTACGGTGTGGGTGGGATGATGACGCCTAGGGGACTGCCTGGGTCCTGGGTGCAAAGGAGGCTGGGTAGACCAGTTGTCCAGCCACCCTGGGACAGTGGGGGGTATTTTCAGCAAAACATGGGCATCTGCAAGGGGCCGGGGCCAGGGTCCACCACCAGGGCCCACCTCTGACGTCAAACAGCACTTCAGGAACAGGGTCTGATCAGATGCAAGCCAAGCGGTTTGAGTAGCTGGGGTGGGAGAACACGGTGGCGGACGCCCCCTCGCAGTCAGCACCTGCGAGGCAGGGAGGTGGCTCCGAGGCCACCTGGAGTCCCGGCTGAGCCTCACGGCAGGGACAGAAGTCCCTGTGTTCTCTGGGAACCGGGGTCCCCACCCATAAAGGGAGAGGGCTGGAGAGAGCTAGGACTCCGGGTCCCTTCTCGCTCAGCCCAGCTGTCACCTCCACAAATCAGTGGGGAAATTTTGGTTTCATGGTTTTAATAAGGTTAAAACAGGCCAAGTCTTAGATCAGGCAGCTGGCAGGGAGAGTTAATTTGGGAGAAAATAAATGGGAAGCCTTGGACCTTGGAACGTGGCTCTTTATTTCCTTTTCCTTCAAGCTCTCCATTGCCCCCCCTCCCCCGACCCCCTCCCCCAGAGCTTATTAATGTGAAATTTACTGCCTGGGGGAGCAGCAACTCTCCGACTTCATAAACATTTGTAAGAGCAAATTTAATAAAGACTGGAGTAATACCATTCAGATGTAATTCCTTCCTTTCGCATTATTATTCTTTCTTTTCTATTGCAAAGCATTTGAAATGCAAGGAGTTATTGTTATAGCAACAAAAGAAAATGACTAACTGGTTGATTACTGATTAGGCGTGCTTGGGGGAAAACACAAGAAAGACCCTAAAAGGCAGCCAGCCTCAGCTTTACCGCGGTTCTTTTGTTTCTTTTCTTTTCTTATGAATGGCATAACACACCTGCATTCTCTGCCTCACAATGCTTCTGAATTATTGCTTTATTATATGTATTTTAATATCACCCAGCTATGGTTGTGGAATTTGTATGAGAGTTTCACAAAACACAGATGCAAGGAGAGTTGTATCCCCCTCACGTCTCTTAATGGCATGAAATTATGCTACCAGCAGCCCTCGGAGGCGGGAGGTGCGTTCTCTTAGGCCCAAAGTAGCTTTTTCAGACAAAAAACCAGCAAATTGTCCCTCTTTCATGAAAGAATGATCTTACATTGGTGATAAGAATGAAAGGAAAAGAGAGACACAAAGCAGTGAGGCTAAGTGATCGTGTGTGCGCACCCGTTGCTGAAAGAAGGCATCTCCTTGACTTCCTCGTGATCAGCCTTGATGTCGTAGAAGTTGAGAGGTTTAATTATTTGTGTATAGAAAGGCCAGGACTCAGGAATAATTTTTGGGAAGGAAAAATTATTTATTTACAACCAGCCGGGCTCGGAGCTTCTCAGTCTGAAATTGGAGCGCAGAACAAGCTTTTTGAGCTTTTTTTTTTTTTGAGTTCCTTTTATACAGAGGAAGGGCCAAATGGTCCTTCGTTTCAGTGCTCGAATTAGCATATACCTTCCACATCCTAGGTAAGCTTTTAGCACGGACTTCATACATTCTAGGTAAGCTTTTGGCACACTGGGTTTGCATTTTCCCTGAATGTTTAAAGTTTATAGGGTTTGCATCGCTAAACTGTTTCCTAGGACGGAGTTGTTGTCATGGTTACCAAGGGCAGGGCTGCAGTTCTCACCGAAAGGCACGACTCAAAAAGCCTACAGCTCAGGTTAGCTATGAAAATACGGACAGCCCCCACCCGTAGCCTACATCAGTGACACGGGCCCCCACCCGTAGCCTACATCAGTGACACGGGCCCCCACCCGTAGCCTACATCAGTGACACGGGCCCCCACCCGTAGCCTACCTCAGTGACACGGGCCCCATTCCAGATCTAGCCTGAAGCTCAGGTATGTGCGTTCGAATCGAGACGTCTCCACATTTTCCTTCCGCTTTCTCAGCAACCTCAAGCCTTCGGGATCAAGAAAGGTATAAGTTAGTAATCTGCAAACCAGGCTGTGTCTGTTTACCAGGCCCCGAAGCCGGCATGGTTACAAACTCTTTGCACAATAAAAGGCAGCTGCTTGGGTGATGAGAGAATGAATCTGAAGTCACTCATTCATTCAACAAACATTGCTTGGGTGCTTCCTGTGTGCCAGGCACAGGACAGGCTCATGGAGCTGAACTTCGAGGAATGCTGACAAATGGTCCCTGTTCAGACTGACGCATATTCACTTATTTTGTGGTTATCATGTGCAAAACTGAGGCGAGGCCTCCTGTCGCGGTCCCGCTGGCTTTGGGGAGGGTAAAGTCTCGCTCTTTCTAATGCCCTTCCCACCTCTAAGTTGGTCACGTGACTCAGGCTAAGCCAATCAGAGGCCCTCCCTGGGATTTTTTTCCTGCTAGTGCCTTCAGGAGAGAAACTCTGTGCTCTGAAAGGTGGAAGGATATTTTATGGGGTCACAAGAATTAGAAAACTCAACTCAAATTTTCTTAAGTAGTAAGCGTAAGCTCCGGTGGCTGGGCTCCCGCCTACCACACGGGAGGTTGCTGGTTCAGATCCCAGTGCCTCCTAAGGAAGACGGCAAGCTGGTGTGACAAGATACGAAACAAAGCCAAGAGAGGGGAGGTGGCTCAGGATTTGGCACCTCCCTCCTGCATCAGAGGTCCCTGGTTCGCCTGGTGCCTCCTAAAAAGAAACAAGGAAGACGAACAGACACAGCAAGTGCAAACAACGAGGGGGTGGGGAGGAATACATAAGTAAGAGACATCTTAAAAAAAAGTAGAGGGGAAGTAAAAACAAACTAAACGAACAGAAGAAAAAAAGTACGGGGTAATCCTATATACCCGACTCCATGTTCCTCCATTTTCCCCTATTAATGTCTTACATTAGAGTAGTTGTTACAGTTGATGAACCAGTACTGAAGCACTGCTGCTAACCAGGATCTGTAGTTCACATGATGGTTTACACTTCGCACGGCACAGTTCTATAGGTTTTGACAAAATGTGTAATGGCCTGTATCCATCACTGCAGTATCAGGCAGAACAAGCCCGATGTCCTGAAAATGCGCACGTTCCACCTGTTCTTCCCTCCCGCTCCCCCCAGCACCTGGTAACCACTGTCTTTCTGTCAAGGTTGCATGTTCTCCTGTTACTGCCATAACAAAAAGTCTCCTTTGGTCCCTGGTTGCATCCCCCCTCCTGTTGCTCCTTCCTCAGTCTTAGGGGCTTGGGGATGTGGCGCTCGCTCCGCTTCCGGTGGAGAGGGGCTAGATCCCCGGGGCAGACGGCTGGAACTGTCTCGCCTGCAGATGTAGATACTCTCTGGTTTTCAGGACCGGCTTTGTCCAGGATCATCCTTTGGTCGGTTGTCCTGGGCGGGTCCGATGACCTGGAAGGAAGGTGTTGTCCGCAGCTCTGCTGAGGTCCAGGGCTCAGCGAGCATATAGACGGAAGGTTGAAGTCTCTGGGTCGTCTATTTAATGAATGTGGTGCTAATAATAGGTTAAGGCAATTTCTGTAGCCAGCTTTAGCTCGTCTCCAGGAAGCTTTTCGCATCCCGTTTCTCTTACTCCTCCCGGGGCATCCTCCTGTTTTACGCACGGGAACGGGGCAGGGAGCCGGTGGGGGGTTCCCCAGCAGCAGGTGCTCTGTGAGCTGAGACTGCTCCAGGTGCGGGGACGCCACAGTGAGCGACACAAAGCTCCTGCCCCGACGGAGCTGACCCTCCTGTGAAGAGGGCCGACGATAGGAAGATGAAATAGATACAGCATGAGGTGGTGAGGCGTGTTAGAAAGAAAGAAGGCTGAGGAGGGGTGAGGGAGTGGTGGGGGGGAAGGGCAGGTGCTGAAATTGCAGATGGAGTGGCTAGGTGCTGGGGATGCCCTCACTGAGAAGGTGTTGGGCAGGGGACGGGCACGTGCAAAGGCCCTGGGGCAGCGGAGGCAGCGGAAGCTGCAGGAACAGCGAGGAGGCCAGTGCGGCGGGGAGAGAGGGCATGAGGTCAGAGGGAACGGGCTAGGCGCAGCTTGAAGGCCCGGGGGCCACAGGAAGGAAGGACTCGGGCTTTCACTCTGAGCGAGGAGGCAGCTGCCGAGGGCTTGAGCAGGGCAAGGCAGGACCTCACAGAAGGACCCCCCAGGCTGTGATGTGGAAACGGATGGCAGAGGGCAAGGGCACTAGCCACGTCAGGGGTGTTGGTGACTCTGTGGCCATGGGGTGGGGACAGGTGGTGGCACTCAGACACATGGCTAGGAAAGAAGCACCAGGGCTTCCGGAAGGACCCCCTTTGGGGTGCGGGGGAAAGAGAGGAGCCAAGGAGGACCCCAGGGCTCGGGCGCCCGGTGAAAGAACACAGTCAGCCGAGCTGGGCTTGAGCTGCCGCTGGGCCCTCAAGCCGATGTCATAGGCAGGTAGAGAACGAGCCTGGAGTTCAGAGGGGCCCCCAGAGACGTTAAGTTGGGGGTTCTCAGGTTATGAGCTGTATTAGATGAGATCAGTGAGAGTATATGAAAAGAGGGGCAAAGACTGGCCCCTGGGGTGTGGACAGCTGGAAAGAGGGCCTGAGGTAAACCCGGTCTTTACTCACTGCCCTGAGCTGTGGGAAGGTGACATTTGTGACAGTGGGAGGCCCCAGCCCAGCCCCAGCCCAGGGGGCAGTGGCACCTCCAGGGGTCTCTGGGCAGCCCCAGGGCTCCTCTCCTCAGGCACTGGCCCTGGGTGACCCTCGGCCCCCCGGGCTTGGGGCCACCTCCCCCTCCCCTCCTCCGGGAAGCCCCCCCACTGGCGGTCAGCCTGGTCAGGGCGGCCCCTCGCAGGCCCCCTCTGCCCCCAGGGGCTTCTGTTGAGCGCTCGGCTCCCCTCCCCTCAGCACCCCCTCCGGCCTCGCCTTGCACCGCCCTAGAACGGAAGGCGCCTGCCCCGGCCTAGGCGCTGTGCGGAGGGAGGGGCGCTCTGCGGGCGGGACCCGCGTGCTTGGGATGCACCGAGGGGGTTGCCTCAGCTCGCAGGCCACGCCCTCCCCCCAGGGGCCCAGCCGCCCTCGCGCGGGGCTCTGAGCTCCGGGAGGGGGCGCCCAGGGGGCGGGGCCTGCTCGGGAGCCACGTCCGGGGCGGGGCCAGGTGCGGCGGGGACCGAGCTCGGGCCAGGTGCGGCGTGTCGCCAGGTAAGGCCGGCGTTGGCGGGAGCGGTCCCGCAGGGGCCCGGGGGGTGCGAGGTCCCAGGTGTGAGCCTGCGGCCAGGTGGGTCGTTCTGGGGGGGACACGGGGGGGGGACAGCCTGAGGTCCCAGGTGTGAGGCTGCGGCCAGGAGGCCGTGCTGGGGGGGGGGGGTGTCACCTGGCGGGGGCGCCCGGAGGGGGGCGTGAGGCGGTGGCAGCTGGCGGGGCCCCTGGCCGCCCTCCTCCCTCCGCTGTTCCCCACTTTCCTCCCTGCTCCCTCTCCCGCCCCTCCTGGGCCCCCCTTGCAACATCCTCTCCCACTCCCCCGGACCTCGCGCCCCCTCTTCTTCCCGCGCTCCCCCCTCCTCTCCCAAGCCTCCGGCGTCCTCTCCTCCCCCCCCCCCTCGGCCAGCTTCCCCCCCCTTTCTCCCTCTCCTTCCTTCCCTGCACCCCCCTCCACCCCTTCTCAGCCCAAACTTTAACTGCCCTCTTTTCCTCCCCTGTAATCGGGGTGCCCGAGCCCACGCAGCTCAGCCCCTCGCCACCAAACCCGCGAGGCAGTGGCAGCATTTCCAGTTCACAGAGGAGAAACTGAGGCACTAGGAGGGGGTGCAGGCGGGTTCAAGGCATGGGGCTGGGACCCCTAAGGCAGGGACTTAAATCAGGCCAGGAGTCAGCCTCCGCGTGGCCAGTGGTGGGGCGGGCCTGGCCTGTTTTCCCTTCTGGAATCCCCGAGAAGTCCCCTGGGACACTTCCAACATCTCTGACTTGGTCAGTTTGCCCGCGGCCTTGAGAGGCGCATTTAAGGTGTCTGCTCAGCTCTTGCCACCCGAGAGTGGCACAGGCAGGGCTCAGAGAGGGCGAGTGGCTCCCCTGAAGCCACACAGCACAAAGGAACCGGCCTGCGCTCCAGTGCTGGGCCTCCCTCCCAGCTGCTCCCCACCCCTGACCCCTCCTGGGAGCTGTGGTGGCGACTGCTACCCCCCCTCGGGCAGGGTGGCTCCAGGGCCTGGGGGAGAACCGCGGGGGCCACCCAGGGCGGGATTCCAGGCTGGGGGCGGTGGTCCCCGGGGGCTAGGCGTCAGGCCGGCGTCAGGCCGGGGGCTTGCGTCAGGCCGGGTGGGTTCCAGAAAGTCCTGCTCTTCCTGCCGCCCGCAGCGTCCAGGTGGGGACGCCGCCTTCAACCCGCGGGGGCGGGCAGCGGGGTCCTTGGCGGCCTGTGCCCTTGGGTCTTGTGTGAGAGCTGCTGGTCTCGCGCGGTGAGTGGCCCCCTCCCCAACCCACGCCAGCGCCTGAGCCCGGCTCTTCCTTGTGGCAGGTGCTGGCGGTTCCCCGCTGGGAGCCAGGGGAGGGGCCCAGGGCCTGTCTGGGATTGTGGGAGGTCAGGGAGGGCCTCCTGGAGGAGGACACCGTGGGGCCAGAAGGGGGCGGGAGGCAAGGCCGCGTGGAGCGGGGCAGGCGGCGTGGAGCGGGGCGGGGGCAGGGGGCAGGCGGCAGGCGGTGTGGAGCGGGGCCGGGGCAGGGGGCAGGCCGGGTGGAGAGTGGCGGGGGCAGGGGCAGGGGGCAGGCCGGGTGGAGAGTGGCGGGGGCAGGGGCAGGGGGCAGGCGGCGTGGGGCAGGGGCAGGGGGCAGGCGGCGTGGAGAGTGGCGGGGGCAGGGGCAGGGGGCAGGCGGCGTGTAGCGGGGCGGGGGCAGGGGGCAGGCGGCGTGGGGCAGGGGCAGGGGCAGGGGGCAGGCCGCGTGGAGTGGGGCAGGGGCAGGGGGCAGACGGCGTGGAGCGGGGCAGGTGGCGTGGAGTGGGGCGGGGGCAGGGGCAGGGGCAGGCGGCGTGTAGCGGGGCGGGGGCAGGGGGCAGGCGGCGTGGGGCAGGGGCAGGGGGCAGGCGGCGTGGAGCGGGGCAGGGGCAGGGGGCAGGCCGCGTGGAGTGGGGCAGGTTGAGGCGACACAGGCTGGAAGAAACCTGGAACAGGGGCCAGGACATTCGTGTGTGGGGTGGGGGGGAAGGCCTGGGACCCCCTGACCCAGCAGAGGTGGGAACTGACGTCCAGCCTCAGCCGGTGCCTGTGGTCTGGAAACTTCCTCGATGGAACTGCGCTCTGCCAGGCCGGGCCCCCTCCAGGCCGAGCCGGCCGCGCCCTCGCGGGTGCGGGGAGGCTGCCCTGGTCACCCTGAGGCGTGCCTGCCCCCACATTCAGACCCCTCCCGGTCCCTCGTGTGCCCTTGCCTCGCAGATGGAGAAACCGAGGCCCAGAGGCAGCGCGAGGGCAAGAAGAGAGGGTGGGAGAAGTGGGGGAAACGTGTTTTTTTTTTTTTTAAATTTAACGGACTTTATTTTTTTGAACAGTCCAATTGACAGAAAAATTGTGCAGAAAGTAGAATGGCATATACCCCCACCCAGAGCTCCCCCCCCCATAGCATCTTCCATGACGTGGTCCCGGGTCGCAGCTGATGAGCCAGTACCGGTCCATTACTGGGAGCTAAGCCCCTCAGTTCCCTTCGGGCTCAGGCAGCCCCGTGAGCTGTGACAAAAGCACCAGGTTCTGGATCCACCTTTTCAGTTTCACGCAGAAGACGCCGGCTGCCCCCAAATGCCCTGCGCCTCCCTCCCTCGCCCAGGCCCCTGGCAACCCCTGACGCTTTCACTGTCTCTCTAGTGGTGCGTTTTCTAGAAGTCATCTCGGTGGAGTCATGTAGTAGGGAGCCTTTTCAGATCTGCTTCGTTCACTTAGCAATATTGCATTTAATTTTTCCAACTGTGCTGTAAGTTTGAAATTATTTCAAAATAAAAAGTTAAAATTTAAAAAAATATATATCGTTTAAGGATCCTCCATGTCTTTTTTAAAAAATTATTAATTTATTTATCCACCCTCCCAGTTGTCTGCTCTCTGTGTCCATTCACTGTGTGTTCTTCTGTGTCTGCTTGTATTCCTTTTTTTAAAAAAGATTTATTTATTTATTTACCCCCCCCCCCCCCCGTTGTCTGTTCTCTGTGTCTATTTGCTGTGTCTTCTTTGTCCGCTTCTGTTGTCAGCGGCATGGGAATCTGTGTTTCTTTTTGTTGCGTCATCTTGCTGTGTCAGCTCTCTGTGTGTATGGCACCATTCCTGGGCAGGCTGCACTTTCGCGCTGGGCGGCTCTCCTTACGGGCGCACTCCTTGTGCGTGGGGCTCCCCTACGCGGGGGTGCATGGCACTCCCTGCACGCATCAGCATGGGCCAGCTCCACATGGGTCAAGGAGGCCCGGGGTTTGAACTGCGGACCTCCCATGTGGTAGACGGACAAGCTATCTATTGGGCCAAGTTCGCTTCCCAAGTGAATTTATTTGTAAAGAGCCTGAAACAGGGTGTGGTGCCTTTATCTCGGTTGCATTTATTTGCATTAATTCTACCTGCTCACCCCGGGAGAGGCTTTATGGGGAAACGTGCAAATGGACTTTGTGGAGCCTGTTTCCTGGCGGTTGCTGAAGGCCGAGCAGTTCTTTGCTTCGGTGACCCTGCCGGAGCAGAGGCAGAAGTTGCCTTGTTGTTGGAGAAGAGGGGACGCCAGGGGCTGTCGTCAAGCCCGGTGGCAGCTGAAGGAACTGGTTTGGCCGGTCAGGAGTCCAGAAGGAGCTGCCCCCTCCCCCACCGGAAACCCGGTCATAAAGTTAAAACAGGCCAAGGAAACACTGCAGGCCTGGGGACAGTCGCCCACTGCGCCCACTGTGCCCACTGCGCTGGAGGAGTGAGGAGTGAGCCGCCAGGAGGTGGGTGCAGGTGGGGGAGCAGGTGGGTGCAGGTGGGTGCGGGTAGGGCTCAGGTAGGGCTCAGGTAGGGCTCCCGGGCAGCACCTACCCCCACCTGGGCCAGGCGCTGGTCACATTCCCGGGGCCTCGGAGGCCGTGGCCGCGGCAACTCTGCTCCCACCTCCCTCTCGAAAGCTGTTTTATTCCGTGCTGTAGGAACGCCTTGCTTTTTTTTCAAGTTTATTTCAGAGTTTCAAAGATTATTTCCCCTTCCCCATGCTTTTAGAGTTTCTCGTAATCCCCCATTCAATTTTGGCTCTCATGACCAGACAGAAAGTGCGAGGACCTTCTTTTTTCTTGCCTCTGTAGTGGAAACCTTAGCAGCCTTGCATTTTATAGTGCTCATTTACCCTTTAAGCTTTGATTTTTTTCATGGAGAATCTCAGGCGGATTCAAAAGTAGGCAGGATGTTAAACGAGCCCTCCAAGCCCGACCTGTGTGCGCCCCACAGGGGCCCTTCCCCCCACCCGTTCACCCCCCACTCACGCCCCCCTGCTCCCTACACCCCCACCTCGCTGGTCTCCAGGATATGACCAGAACTGACCGGCACAAACCCCTGTCCCCGCGGGGCCCCCCGCGCCCTCCCTAGTAAATACAGGGTTAGGCCTGGATGGCATCAGGCCCCCCCATCAGAGGGACCCCTTCCCAGTGAGCCCCCAGATCCCGCGCAGCGCAGCTCTTCCCTGCCCTGCGGACACGCCACTCAAATTTGGTGCTAATGTGCTGGAGGTAAGTAGGTGTTAATTTGTAGCTACAGCATTAAGATAATTGCTGTGAGGGTCTATTTGTGTAATGTGCAAATATAGTTTTATAGCAACAAACCTTTCCGCAGTGAATTATAAATAGAACTCCTTTGCATAATATCCTCGTGGCAGCCCTGCCCGCTCAGGCCCCGCCCCCTGCGCCCAGGCCCCGCCCCCGGCGGTGCAGCCGTCGAGGGAGTGCGGAGGGGGCGGGCGGTTCCGGGGAGAGGGGCTTGGCCGAGGTTCAGGGGGGAGTGAGGACTGAGGCGAGCGGCAGGCTGGGGGTGAGGTCGCTTCTGCGCCGACACCCGCAGCGGAGCAGAGGCGGGGTCCCTGGGCGTGCTGGCCGGGTCGCTTTGTTTCCGCCTTCCCGGAAGCCCGCTCCTGCCAGGCCCTGCCTCGGCGCGGGGGATCCTGTTGGCACAAAACCAGGCATGGGCTGGGTCCTCGTGGAACCTCAGCCCCAGGAGGGAGGCCCCCGGGCCGTTCCCCGAAGGATCGCGGTCATCAGCACACAGGCGGCCTGTGCTGAGCGCTAGGAAGGCACACGGGGTGCCCAGGGCGGCCAGGAGGAGGCTGGCAGGCCCTTTGTCAGGAGTTAGCAGGCGGATCGGAGGCTGACCGGCAGGTGGGGAAGGAGGCGATCGCGTGCTCCAGGAAAGCCTGTGCCAAGGCCCTGGGGTAGGCGAGGGCAGGGTGGGACCTGCAGAGCCCCCCACGAGCAGGCCCTCTGTGGCTGTAGCTCCAGGAGCGAGGGGAGGGGAATGTCTAGCAATGAGGGGTGGTGACGAGGCGGGACCCCAAGGTGGTGAGCTCTCACCCTCCTGGACAGATGGGGTGAGAACTGCCTCTCCTTTATTTCATGCCAGGGACGGGGGGGCTGAAAGCAAAGAATAAAAAAAAGAAAATTTTCAGAAAAGGGTAAAATCACGACTCTCCTACAGATATCAATGTGAACATGGGTTAAAGATTTTATGTAACTCATCAGGGAACCGGAAGATGTTGTAACTGGTTGAAAAGAGAAATGAAGAACTACGGCGAGTGCATGGGGAAGATTGGAAGGAATGTGCAGATGGAGGCAAAGCTGGGCTGGTTTTGAGGTGCAGGGGAGAAGGGAAGTCCAGGGAGAATTTGCATGTCTACAGGCAAGAATTATTTTGCGTCTGTTACCCACCTCCTGCTCCTTGAGGAAAGGTAAGGGGTTCTGTCCTCTCACCCAGGCAGGGTTTGCCTTTGAAGCTCACACTTGTCCCTTCAGTTGCAAGCGGGTTATGGGGCAACCGGTAGTAAATGTGGATTGGTAGTGTGGATTTAATTCACAGTGAACTGATGAGGAAGAGGGCCCGGGTCCCGTTGCAAAGTCAGGTCCTGGGAGTCAGGGCTGCCTCTTGGTGCAATACTGCAAAACCTCCAAGAACAGCTGGAGGGAAGCGGATGTGGCTCGAGCAGTAGAGCTCCTGCCTACCACGTGGGAGGTCTGGGTTAGGTTCCTGGTGCCACCTGAAGAAGACAAGCAAGACAGTTGGCACAGTGGGCTGGCGTGGTAAGCTGACACAACAAGAGATGCAAAGAGGAAAGACAATGAGAAACACAAAGCGATTGAGCGCCGCTCTCCCATGTGGGAGGTCCCAGGTTCGGTTTCCAGTGCCTCCTAAGAAGATGAGGGAAGCGGCTGTGGCTCAGTCGATTGGGCTCCCATCTACCATATGGGAGGCCCTGGGTTCGTGTTCTGGGGCCTGACGGCCCGCGCCCCTGAGAGCTGGTGCAGCAAGATGACGCAACAAAGGGAGACAATCAGACACAGAAGAGCACGCAGCGAATGGACACAGAGCGCAGACAGCAAGCACAAACAACAGGGCAAGGAGGTTTAAATAAAATAAATCTTTAAAAAAAAAGCAGCTGGACGCAAAGACAGGAAAGTGTCAGCTGCGCGTGGAGCTGGGTCTCGGGCACGTGCGCGGTGGCGGCCTCCCCTTGAGTTCTTGTGTCTCACGGTTCCAGCGCTGTTCCAAGTCCCGATTCTAGGCTGGAGGCGGGAGGCCTGCGTTCCAGCTTCGGCTCCACTCACTTGCCCGGCGGCTCGGGGCAGGCCCCGTATCCTGTCCAGGCCTCAGTTTTCCTGCTGGACAGTTGGGCACATGACGGCCGCCGGGTTGTTCTGTGCTGCCGTTTTGTGTTTCTGACCGTTGGCGGGAAGGGGAAATCTGGGCATGGACAGGGGCTGGGAGAGGCCACTTGCCCAGCGCAGGGGCCCAGAGAAGCTTCTGGGGAAGACAGGTGCATCGTGCAGCCCTTGGGGGCTGACGGCGGCACGGGGCAGCCCTCCAGCTCTGGCGCATGCTCAGGAGGCTGCCAGAACTCTGGGGAGCATCGGGAAAGCCTCATTTTACTCTCAGCAGAGGACTGCGAGAGACGGGGTTCACAGGCTCACCCCATGCCCCGCCGCCAGCCCCGTTGGTGCCACGAGGTGTGGATTACGTCTGCGGGCTCATGCTGGAGCATGCAAACTTCCAAACAATCTAGCCCGTGCCTTTTGAGACAGGCAATCGGGGTAAAGGCTTTGCGCTTGCAAAGGGAACCTGGCAGGCAGCCCTCTGCTGTGAGAAGTGCATGTGCAGGGCAGACAGGCCCCCAGGCTTCCTCTCCGCCTGGCCAGCGGCTGGCAGGGAAGGCGGCTGGCTCTCCCCAGATGGCGACCGTCAGGCTGTTTGCATTTGACAGGGAGGCCCGAGGTCCGGTCCGTTTTGGTTGTTGACCCTGGTGGGTCGGGTATCCTGTGAGGCTTTGCAGTAAGAATGTTCCAGTAATGCTCCCTCCCCTGGGGCAGGCAGGTGTCTCCGCAAGTGCCTCTATATATTTTTTAAATTTCTTCCCGCCTCTCCAGGGCTCCCTCATCTGTTTGCTTTTGCTTGTGGTCTGCTTGTTTGTTTATTTTTCTTTAGGCGGCACTGGGAACCGAACCCTGGACCTCCCGTGTGGGAGGCAGGCACCCAACTGCTTGAGCCACATCTGCTCCCTGCCCCTGTGTTTTTGGCGAGGGGGATGTGTTTGGGCAGGACCCAGTGTCCTACCTCGTGTGATGCGTAGGCTCAGGTGTCAGCTCGGCCAGGTAAGGGTGCCCAGTTGTCCGGTCCAGCAAGCGCTGGGCTACCTGTAACACAAGGGCCCTTCGAGGACTTGACTCATCAGTGAGCTGATTGCATCGAGGGCTGGTCACGCCGGCAGTCGACTGAGGAGATGATGCCAGCGATGAGTGACGTCTCGTCCAATCAGCTGAAAGCTTTAAAACGAGAAATGATTTCAGCATTCAGCGCGAGAGCCCCCATCTCCACTCCGTAGAGCCAGCATCTCCTGGGCACTTGGTGGGGACCTTCATCGGAGCCCCTGGTCTGCAGCCTGCCCTACGGAATTTGGACTCCTGCATCCCGCACGGTGGGACAATTTTATAAAACCTCATACCATTTACAGCTGTCACCTGTTGGTTCTGTTTCCCTAGAGAACCCTGACTAATTCCACAGCTCCTAACAGAATTATTATTAAACTGTGCTGGAGGCAAAGCTAAGTTTCCAGGCTAGCTCACAGAAGGGGTAGGTTGCCAGGCTAGCCCAGACAAGGGTGCTCTGGGAGCTCTGAGGGTGGGCGGGGCAGCAGAGCCTGCAGCTGCCTCCAGGTCCAGAGGGAGTGGAGCGGGGCCGGGGAGGGTCACGGTCCAGGGATGAGCTTGGCCTTCCTTCCATTGTCAGGAGGCCAGGAACCCCTGTGCGTGCTGTGAGCTTTGGGTGGAGTGACAGCAGGGCACAGAACTGGGTGCCCCCGAGGGCAGGAGCAGCCCTCCTCACCCCGCGCCCCGCGGCCTGGGGTCGAAGGGCAGAGGGGCTGCCGAGTTCTGGGCTCTCCAGACTCCCCGTCCAGTGCTCTTCCAGGCCACCTGCAACCAGGGCTGCGCAGGGACGCTTGCTTTCTCTCCTCGCTTGCCCCAGGCTTGGGGAAAGCCGGGTCTGGAAGGAGGCTCTGACCCGGAGAAGGTGGGCGCCGTGGGCCCTCCGCTGCCTGCGCTCCTGCTGGGGTGGGGAACCCAACCCTCCACCTCTGAGCCCCAGGCCCCAGCCAGGTGGCTCTCACCTCCACCTGCCACACGCGGCCTCCAGTCGGGTGACGGTGGAAAAGTATGGGGGGCGCGGTGGGAGGAGGGCGGGGGCTCGCTGGGGGCAGGAGCCCGGGTGCCGGCAAGCACGAGAGCTTTAGGAGGGTGGCGGTCACCCCGCAGCGGCGCCCCTCCTCCTGGGGTCCCTGCCCCCCTCTGCGTCCTCCCCCTGGCCTGGGCTCCCTTCCTTGCTCTGCCGGCCACCACCTGCCACCCGCAGCCCGCGGCCCTCGGGATTGGCCGTCTGTCCATGAGAAGTGGGGCAGGTTCCTGCCCCGTCCCACAGCCCAGAGGGGGCGAGCTCTGCCAGGGCCGCCCTGCAGTGGGCGGCAAAGCAGAAAGTCCCCCCGGGAGCAGGTGCAGGGGCTGCGGGGAGAGCGAGGGGCGGCAGGGTGGCCCGCCCGAGCAGGAGGTGGAGGGAGGAGGCCATTTGCGCCTGGACATGGCATCTGGGAAAACGGTCACTGTTGGGCGGTGATCAGGTCACAGACCCCAGAGGAGTGAGTGCCGGAGGCCCAAGTGGAGCATCCGGGGTACCTGTGCCCAGGTGGACGCAGGGGGCGGGCGAGGTGAGGAGGCGACCCGGGCCGACCTGCCCCTCGGGTCGCAGTTCTGTTCTCGGGTAATTGAGGATGTTGGACTCTCTCAGGGTAAGGGGAGTGGGGGGTCCCCTGCCTGCCTTCCTCCCTTTCTCTCCTCCCCCCTCCCTCCCTCCGCCCCTCCTTCCCTTCAGAGTAATCATTTATTTATGCATTTATCACTTCAGTCATTCTTAGAGCACTTTCATTATTTCAATAATAATACTAATAGTAAACAAAACTTATCCCCTCAATCTTTCTATGCTTCCCCTGCTATACATAGCTGCAATTCTGTTTCCTTCTCTCTGATATATTGGTATTTATATATTGTAAAATCAGTCTGACATGTGCAATATCATCCATATTCCTGTTGGTTTTTTTTTTAATGATGTATTTTTCTTTATTCCCCTCCCCCCTCGTTTTTTTAATTCACTGTCTGCTCGCTGTGTGTTCTTCTGTGACTGCTTGTCTTCTCTTTAGGCAGCACCGGGAACCCATCCTGGGACCTTCCAGAGTGGGAGAGAGGTGCTCGATCTCTTGCACCACCTGAGCTCCCTGGTCTGCTGCGTCTCCTATCGTCTCTCCTCTGTGTCTCTTTTTGTTCTGTCATCTTGCTGCACCAGCTCACTGCGCCGGCCAGCACTCTGCTTGGGCCAGCTCTTTCTTTGTTCAGGCCAGCTGGCTGCGCCGGCCAGCTCGCCTTCACCAGGAGGCCCTGGGAATTGAACCCTGGACCTCCTATGTGGTAGACGGGAGCTCAATCGCTTGAGACACATCCATTTCGCCATACTCATGTTTTACATGAGCTTTTACTATCTTATACAGTCCCAAGTTACAGTTTTTAGCTTTCCTTCTAGTAATATACATGACCTTAGACTTTCCCTTTCAACCACTGTCATACCCATACAATAGCACACCATGCTATGCTTTCACCATTTCTAGTCATTTCCAAAGATTTACAAACACACTTTTTACCAGTCTGCACAGATTAACCCTTAGCTTTCCATTCTCTACCCTCCTTCTATTTTCTGGTGACCTATATTCTAATTATTAACTCCATGAATTCACACAATATATTTAGTTCCTAAAAGTGCCAGTCATACAGTCTTTGTCCTTTTGTGTTTGGCTTGCTTCACGCAGCATAATCCGTTTTGTCATATGCTTCATGACTTCTTGCAGCTGCATAATATTCTATCGTGTGAATGTTTATCTATTCATCTGTTGATGGACACCCGGGTTGTTTCCAACTTTTGGCAATTATGAATAATGCTGCTGTGAACATTGGTGTGCAGATGTCTGTTCGTGTCTCTGCTCTCAGTTCTTTGTTATATGCCTAGTAGTGGTATTGCTGAGTCACGTGGCCAGTCTATATTCAACTTCTTTAGGAACTGCCAAACAGTCCTCCACAGTGGCTGTACCATTCTGCATTTCATGGACAGGATTTCGTTTGTTTTTAATATATATTTTTATTATAGAAGTTGTGAACTTACAAAACAATCATGCACATGTGTTGAATTCCCATACAACACCCCTTCACCAACACACCACACCGTTGTGGAACATTTGTCACAGATTATGACATAATATCATCAGACTATTACAGCTAACTATGGTCCATAGCATACATTTGGCATATTTTTTCCATACCCTCCTATTATTAATACTGTACATCTTTGGCATTGATGAAAAATATTACAGTATTGCTGTAAACTATAGTCCGTAGGTTACATTAGTTTATTTTTAAGTATTTTTCCCATGCTTCTCCACATTCCCACATGCTGTAATAGTGACATACAGTTGTTCTAGTTCATAGAAAGACATTCTTACATTTGTACTATCAAACACAATTCTCATCCACCTCTACGTTTACTGTATTATTCAGCCCCTGGATTATTCTCTAGCTTTCCCTCAGTTGACATTTACACCCCTAGATTGTCCTTTTCAGCCACAATCCCATTTATAAACCAGCGGCAACTCACTACAATGCGATACCATCAAGCTACAACCATTTCCACACTTTTACAGTTAAGTTAATTAAAACTTCTCCATACTTTAAGTATCAGTGGTCCTCAGCCCTCCACTTATCTCCTAATAATCTACTCTAAATTTTAACATATGTTTATTCTTCATGTTTAGTTCATATTAGTGAGACCATGCAATATTTGTTCTTTTGTGTCTGATTTACTTCCTTAGCATGGTGTCTCCAAGATTCATCATTGTTACCATGTGTCCCAATTTCATTTCCTCTTACTGCGGCATAGTTTTCCAATTGTATGTATATACCACATTTTGTTTATCCATGCATTGATGGACACTTGGGCTGTTTCCCTCTTTTTGGCAATTGGGAATAATGCCACTATGAATACCGGTGTGCAGGTGTCTGCTCACGTCACAGTGCTCAGTTCTGGATCTATTCCTAGTAGAGGACTTGCCGGATCATATGGCAATTCTGTATTTAGCTTCCTGAGGAACTGCCACACTTCCACAGAGGCTGTGCCATTTTGCATTTCCACCAACAGTGAATGAGTGTTCCTACTTCTCCACATCCTCTCCAGCACTTATTGTTTTCTGTTTTTTTTAAATAATAATCATGGCCATTCTTTATGGTGTGAGATGATTTCTCATTGTCATTTTGATTTGCATTTCCTTAATAGCTAGTGATATGGAACATTTTTTCACGTACTTTTTGGCCATTTATTTTTCCTCTTTGGAGAAATGTGTATATAAATCTTCTGCCCACTTTTTAATTGGATTGCTTGCTCTTTTATGATTGAGTTGTATGATCTTTTTATATAGAATGGAAATGAAACCCTTATCAGGTATGTGGTTTCCAAATATTTTCTCCCATTGAGTGGGCTGCCTTTTCACTTTTTTAAAAAAAGATGTACTTATTTATTTATTTCTCTCCCCTTCCCCCCCCCGACCCTGGTTGTCTGTTCTCTGTGTCTATTTGCTGCGTCTTCTTTGTCTGCTTCTGTTATCAGCGCCATGGGAATCTGTGTTTCTTTTTGTTGTGTCATCTTGTTGTGTCAGCTCTCCGTGTGTGCAGCTCCATTCCTGGGCAGGCTGCACTTTCCTTCGCGCTGGGCGGCTCTCCTTACGGGGTGCACTCCGTGCGCGTGGGGCTCCCCTATGCGGGGGACACCCCTGCATGGCACAGCACTCCTTGCGCGCATCAGCACTGCGCGTGGGCCAGCTCCACACGGGTCAAGGAGGCCCGGGGTTTGAACCACGGACCTCCCATATGGTAGACAGATGCTCTAAACGCTGGGCCAAGTCCGCCGCCTGCCTTTTCACCTTAATGAAGTTCTTTGAATCACAGAAGTGTTTAAGTTTGAGGAAGTCGCATTTATCTCTGTTTTCTTTTGTTGTTGGTGCTTACGGTGTCAGGTTTAAGAATGCCCCACCTACCTCCAGGTCTTGAAGATGTTTTCCTACATTTTCTTCTAGGAGCTTTATGGTTCTAGCTTTTATATTTAAGCCTTTGATCCATTTTGAGTTAATTTTTTGTATAAAGTATGAGTTAAGGGTCATCTTTCTTTTGGCTCTGGATATCCAGTTCTCTGAGCACCATTTGTTGAATAGACTGTTCTGCCCTCGCTGGGTGGGTTTGACAGACTTGTCAAAGATCATTTGACCGGGAAATGGATGTGGCTCAAGTGATTGGGCTCCCGTCCACTATATGGGAGATCCAGGGTTCCATTCTCTGGACTCCTGGTGAAAGGTAAGCTGGTCCACGCAGAGTGTTGGCCCACGCAGCATTGCTGGCCCACGTGGAGAGCTGGCACAACAAGATGACACAACAAAAAGAGACACAGAGAAGAGACAATAAGACATGCAGCAGAGCAGGGAGCTGAGGTGGCGCAAGAGATTGAACACCTTTCTCCCACTCTGGAAGGTCCAAGGATTAGTTCCCAGTGCTGCCTAAAGAGAAGACAAGCAGACACAGAACATACAGAGAGCAGACAGCAAGCGCAAAACAATGATGGGGGTGGGGTGGGGTGGAATAAATAAATCTTTTTAAAAACATTTCGCCATGTGAGGGTCTGTTTCTGAACCATCAGTTCAGTTCTATTGGTCTATGTGTCTGTCTTTACTCTAGTACCGTGCTGTTTTTACCACTGTAGCTAGGTAATATGATTTAAAGTCCAGAAGTGAGAGTTCTCCAACTTCACTTTTCCTTTTTAAGATGCTTCTTGCTGTTCAAGGCCTCTTACCTTTCCAAATAAATTTGATAATTTGTTTTCCATTTGTTTAAAAATTGCTGGTGGAATTTTTTTTGGGATTGCCTTGAATCTGTATATCAGTTTGGATAGAATTGGCATCTTAATGATAATTAGTCTTCCAATCCATGAGCATGGAATGTTCTTCCAAATATTTAGGTCTTTTAAAATTTCTTTTAGCAATGCATTATAGTTTTCTGAATACAACTGCTTTACATCCTTGGATAAGTTCATTTCTAAATTTTTTTTTTAATTCATTTTTAAAAAAAATATTACATTCAAAAAATATGAGGTCCCATTCAACCCCACCGCCCCCATCCCCCACTCCCCCCACAGCAACACTCTCTCCCATCATCATGACACATCCATTGCCCTGGTAAGTACATCTCTGGGCATCGCTGCACCCCATAGTAAATGGTCCACATCATAGCCCACACTCTCCCACGTTCCATCCAGTGGGCCCTGGGGGGATCTACAATGTCCCGTAGTTGTCTGTGAAGCACCACCCAGGACAACTCCAAGTCCCGAAAATGCCTCCCCATCTCATCTCTTCCTCCCATTCCCCACACCCAGCAGCCACCATGGCCACCCTTCCCACACCAATGCCACTCTAAATTTTTTTTTAAGATTTATTTATTTACCCTCCCCCTCCCCCATTGCCTGCTCTCTGTGTCCATTTGCTGTATGTTCTGTGTCTGCTTGTCTTCTCTTTAGGTGGCACAGGGAACCGATCCTGGGACCTTCTGGAGTAGGAGAGAGGCGGTCAATCTCTTGCACCCCCTCAGCTCCCTGGTCTGCAGCATCTCTTATTGTCTCTCTGTGTCTCTTTTTGTTGTGTCATCTCGCTGTGCCAGCTCTCCACGTGGGCCAGCATGCCTGTGTGAGCTGGCACTCTGCATGGGCCAGCATGCCTGTGTGGACCAGCACTCTGCATGGGCCAGCTTGCTGTGCAAGCCAGCATGCCTTTCACCAGGAGGGCCTGGGAATCAAACCCTGGACCTCCTATACAGTAGACAGGAGCGCAATCACTTGAGCCACTTCCATTTCCCTTATTCCTAAATATTTTATTCTTTTAGTCAGTATTGTAATTAGAATTTTTTTCTTGACTTCTTCCTCAGTTGCTCATTACTAATGTATAGAAACACCACTGATGTTTGCACGTTGATCTGACACTCCACTGAAATGGTTTATTGCCTTTGTTGTAGATTTTTCAGGACTTTCTAGGTATAGGATCATATCATCTACAAATAGTGAAAGTTTTACTTCTTCCCTTCTGATGTGGATGGTTTATTTCTTTTTCTTGCCTGATTGCTCTAGCTAGAACCTCTAGCGCTATACTGAACAACAGTAGTGACAGTGGGCATCCTTGTCTTGTTCCTGATCTCAACAGGAAAGCTTTCAGTCTTTCACCATTGAGTACAATGTCAGCTGTTGGTTTTTCATAATGGCCTTTATCATGTTGAGAAAGTTTACTTTAACTCCTTTTGTAGCATTTTTTATCAAGACATAATGATGTATTTTATCAAATGCCTTTTCTTTGTCCATCAATAGGATCATGTGATTTTTATTCTTTGATTTACTAATACGGTATTGTGGGAGACTGGCTTACCTATTCTTTTATTGTAAATGTTTCACCTGTTCTATTGTAGATGTTGCAGTTAGATGTTGTAGTTTTCCCTATTATTGTAGATGATGTTGCAGCTCTAATAGCAAACAGCTGCTTGGTAATTTCCAATAAATACAAGGTGGAAACTAGGGTCGAGGCTCTCAGTTCCAGAAGCTGAGTTCCCTCATCCCATCTTTATCTCCTCTCTCATGTCACTCTTTCTGTCCTTTATTTCTGTAAGTTCTGCAGTGCCTTCCCTTCGAGCCAACCTATTGTGAGCTGATTGCAGCGTGGTGTATTATGCTGATTGATTCTCTTGTGTAGACCCACCCTTGCATGCCTGGAATAAACCCACTTGATCAGGATGAATAATTCTTTTAGTGTGTTGTTGGATCCAATTAGCAAGGAATTTGTTGAGGGTATTTGCATCTGTATTGATTATTTATTATGATTATTTTTTAAGATTTATTTATTTTTCCCTGCCCCTGCCCCTACCCTGCTGTTTTTGCTGTGTGTGTCCATTCACTGTGTGATCTTCTGTATCTGTTTCTCTTTTTTGTTTTCTCATCCTTCTTCTCCAGGACCCAGAAGGATTTGATCCTGGGGACCTCTGATGTGGAGAGAGGTTTCCTATCAATTGTGCCACCTCAATTCCTGGTCTCTGCTGCGCTTCACCCCAACTCTCCCCTTTGTCTTTCTTTTGTTGCGTCATCATCTTGCTGCGTGACTCACTTGCGTGGACACTAGCTCACTGCATGTGCACTCACGTGGGCACTTGGCTCACCATGCGGGCACTTGTGTGGGCACTGGCTCACTGCACAGGCATCCTTCCTCTTCTTCTCTTTCACCAGGAGGTCCCAGGAATCGAACCTGGGCCCTTCCACATGGTAGGCAGAGGCCCCATCACTTGAGCCACATCTGCCTCCTGCATCTGTATTTATTAAAGAAGTGGGTCTGTAATTTTCTTTTTTCATAGTATCTTTATCTGGTTTTGGTATTAGGGTAATATTTGCTTTATAGAATGAGTTTGGTAGCATTTCTTCTTCTCTAATTTTTTGGAAGAGCATGAGTAAGATTGGTATTAAATCTTTGAATGCTTGGTAGAACTCACCTGTAAAATTATCTGGTCCTGGGCTTTTCATTTTGCGGAGTTGTTTGATGACTCTTTCAATTTTGTGGGTTTTTTTTTAATAAATTGTTTTTCCTCTCCCCTTCCCGCCCCCACCCCCAGTTGTCTGTTCTGTGTGTCCATTTGCTGTGTGCTCTTCTTTGTCCACGTCTGTTGTCAGCAGCCTGGGAATCTGTGTCTCTTTTTGTTGCAACATCTTGCTGTGTTAGCTCTCTGTGTGTGCAGCGCCACTCCTGGGCAGGCTGCGCTCTTTTTGCATAGGGCAGCTCTCCTTGAGGGGTGCACTCCTTGAGCATGGGGCTCCCCTACGCGGTGGTTACCCCTGGATGGCATGGCACTCCTTGCGCACATCAGCACTGTGCATGGGCCAGCTCCACACGGGTCAAGGAGGCCCGGGGTTTGAACCGCAGAACCCCCATGTGGTAGATGGACACCCTATCTATTGGGCCAAGTCCACTTCCCTCTTTCAGTTTTCCACTTGTGATTGGTTTGCTGAGGTCTTCTATTTCTTCTAGGGTCAGTGTAAGTTGTATGTTCCTAGGAATTTTTCCATTTTGTCTACATTGTCTGGTGTTTTTGGACTACAGTGGTTCATATTATCTTCTTTTGATTTCTTTTATTTCTGTAGGGTCAGTAGTAATGTCACCATTTTCATTTTTTCTTTAATTTATTTACATCTTCTCTCTCTTTTTGTCAGTCTAGCTAAGGGTTTGTCAATTTTGTAAATCTTCTCAAAGAACCAACTTTTGGTTTTGTTAATTCTATTTATTTATTTTTGTTCTCAATTTCATTTATTTCTGCTCTGAACATTATTTCATTCCTTCTACTTGCTTTAGGAATAGTGTGCTATTCTTTTTCTAGTTCCTCCAACTGTGTAGTTAGGTCATTGATTTTAGATCTTTCTCCTTTTTTATTTAAGTGTTAAGGGATATAAATTTCCCTCTCAGCACTGTCTTCACTGCATCCCATAAATTCTGATATGTTGTGTTCTCATTTTCATTCATCTTGAGATATTTATTGATTTCTTTCACAATTTCTTCTTTGACCCACTGATTATTTAAGAGTATGTTGATTAATCTACGTATATTTGTGAATTTTCCCTTTTTCTGCCTTTTGTTAATTTCCAACTTTATTCCATTATGATCAGAAAAAGTGCTTTGTATAATTTCTTTCATGTTGAATTTATTGAGATCTGCTCCAGGGTCTATCCTGGAGAAAGAGCCATGAGCACTGGCAAAGAATGTATATCCTGCTCTTTTGGGGTACAGTGTTTTATATATATGTCTATTAGGTTTAGTCCATTTATCATATTATTTAAGTTCTCTGTTTCTATTTTGATCCTCTACCCAGATGTTCTATCCAATGCTGAGAGTGGTGTATTGAAGTCTTCCAACTATTATTGTAGAGTTATCTATTTCTCCCTTCAGATTTGCCAGTGTTTGCCTCATGTATCTTGGGCATCCTGGTTAGGTGCATATACATTTGTGATTATTATTTCTTCCTGGTGAATTTATCCTTTTATTAATATATAATGTTCTTTCTTGTCTTTTTTTTTTTAATGTCAAGAGAGATTACGTTTATTGATTTTTATGTGTTTTTTTTTCCCCATTCAAAATTTGGGGGGCCTTTAATGTTTTTTTTTGTTTGTTTGTTTTTTTAACTTTTTTTAATTCATTTTTTAAAAATATTACATTCTGCGGTCACCCCTCGGGCTGAAGTGTGGTTTGCTGGCCTGGCAGGGGAGCGGCCGCGGTAGGCCTAATTCCGCTGCCCCCATAATAGGGTGGTTGGTCGGGCCCACCGCCACCCCTGAAGGAAGCTCGGCATGGGCGCAGAGTGCCCTCGGGTCTCCCCTTCTCGGCAGCCATGCTTCCGCGGCCGCCCCTCCTCCCAGATGGCGCCACCCGATGCCTTGTGGGGCGGCACCCTTCTTCCTTCTCCCTGCACAGGCGCAGGGCAGAAAATTCCAGTCTGCCCTTTTCCCCTCCCCCGACAGCAGCAACAGCCAGGTGTGGGCGGAGAAATCCAGCCCGCCCTTTTCCCCTCCCCCGACAGCAGCAACAGCCAGGTGTGGGCGGAAAAATCCAGCCCGCCCTTTTCCCTTCCCCCGACAGCAGCAATAGCTAGGCGTGGACGGGAAACTCAAGTCTGCCCTCCACCCCAGCAACAGCAGCCACCAATCCCTAAACCCTGCCCCTTCCCCCAGCAACAGCGACAGCCAATCCCTAACCACCACCCCTCCCCCGTCCAGTACCGCCCACTGACCTTTCGCCGGCAACCAATCAGAACGGGCGTGGCTTCGACCAATCAGCCTTCCCCAGCCCCTATAAAACTGTTGCCTCTCCCTCAGTAAAGTGGACCTGCGTGTTTACCTTGTCTCCGCGGTAGTTCTTCTGCCATGCGCCCTCCAGTCCTGAGAGCCCCCGACAAGGGCCTGGCCTCCCTTGTCCCCAGTTCGTCGCCTGCTTCTCCGGGCGACCCCTTCGTCGCCGGCTTCGCCGGGCGACCCCGTCAGCCGAACCGCGCAACCCCTTGTGAGACCGATCCCTCGTCTGCTGCCGGACCGACCCCTCGTCCCAAGTGGGACCGACCCTTCGTCCCAAGCGGGACCGACCCCTCGTCCAGAGCTGGACCGACCCCTCGTCCGCAGCCAGACCCCACCTCTACCGACCGAGCAAACCGTCGCAACATTCAAAAAATATGAGGTCCCATTCAACCCCACCACCCCCACCCCACTACTCCCCCCACAGCAAGACTCTCTCCCATCATCGTGACACATCCATTGCATTTGGTAAGTACATCTCTGGGCATCGCTGCACCTCATGGTCAATGGTCCACATCATAGCCCATACTCTGTCACGTTCCATCCAGTGGGCCCTGGGAGGATCTACAATGTCTGGTAATTGTCCCTGAAGCACCACCCAGGACAACTCCAAGTCCTGAAAACACCTCCACATCTCATCTCTTCCTCCCATTCCCTGCACCCAGCAGCCACCATGGCCACTTTTCCCACACCGATGCCACATTTTCTCTGTGGACCTTGGATTGGTTGTGTCCGTTGCACATCTATGACAAGAGGGGGCTTAGATTCCACATGGATACTGGATGCAATCCTCCTGCTTTCAGTTGTAGGCACTTTAGGCTCCATGGTGTGGTGGTTGACATTCTTCAACTCCATGTTAGCTGAGTTGGGTAAGTCCAATAAATCAGAGTGTAGGAGTTGAAGTCTGTTGAGGCTCAGGGCCTGGCTCTCATATGGTCAGTCCAGAGATTCAAATCCCCTAGATATATCTTAAACCCCAGCACCAACTACAACTCCAGTAAAGTAGCATGAAAGTCTTGTGAAAAGAGATCTCATCTGAGTCCAGTTCCATCATGCAGAAACACCAGCTCCAAAGAAGGGCCAACTGACATGGCAGTGAACCCCATCTGCCATGACCATAGAACCCGTGGGTCTCTTTAGCCCTCAAAAGAACCAATACCTGGGGTTGTATCTACTTTATCTGTCTCTGAGACTCTGCTCAGGTGTGCATAAGGACAATCCTTTTGACAACCTACAGACTCTTTTTTAGAGACTCATAGCCATATAAACTCATTTCTCCTTTCCATTTCTCCCTTACATTAGGTCAAACAGCATTTTAAACTCCTGTTATTATATGTAGACAGGGATATTCTGCTGGTCCGTGTTGAACCTTTAATTCAAGGTCATTTTCTAGTTGCATCATCAGCTGGTATTTGGTAGTGATCCCTCGGTGCCAGGGAGGCTCATCCCCGGGTGTCATGTCCCACGCTGGGGGGAATGGATTGCATTTACATGCTGAGTTTGGCTTCAAGACTGGCCACATTTGAGTAACATGAAGGCTGTCAGGAGGAAACTCCTAGGCACAGTGCTGCTCTAGGCCTTGTTCTTATTTCAGTTGTATAGGCTCACAAGCATAGTCATTAGTATCAGGGGCTCACTGTTGGACCCTCATTCCTTCCTGGTCCTTACCATTGCACCTGGGGGACTGCCACTGCACCCCAAGGGACCATGACAGAGCACCCCCAGCCAGGAACCCAGTCCCCCCCCAGCTGTTGTTTTTAATTGTTTCCACTATGAGTATATCCAAACATTACCATGCACCCTGGACACATGCCCTGTATAACTCCCTGTCAACCATATATCGCCTGTCAATAACATCCCATACCAGTATTCCTCCACTGCCATTGTTGAACCACTCTGTGATCCAAAACTTCCTGAAAAGTGAAGCCCAATATAATGTCAGATTCCCTTACTAGTAAAATGGAATATAGCGATGAGTTTAAAGGTTAGATCTAGAATATGTATTGATTTGGAAAAATTCTACATCCTATATTTTTCTTTTCTTTTTTCCTAATTATTGAGCTTCTCTTCACAAGAGCCTTAGATCACAGTAATTCATATATACAATATACAGTACTCCCACACATCCACCATAAAACCTTTTCCCTTCCACAGCGATAATCTTATAACTTATTCATATCATATTTACTTAAACTGATGTACAGACTCTGAGACAATAGCTTTCAAACAAGGTGACATCTGTGCTTACATTGTGGTCCATACTTTAGGATATACAGTTTTCTAAATTTTTAGTTATCCTATGTTTTACATTATGGTTTACATTATTAGTCTGTCGTCCCCTATATGTTTTTGGTGTGATATTACATGTTTTATATTCATCCTCATGTACTCTCATGAAACACCTCTTTTACCCCCACATTTACCTTGGTTCCATCCATTCAACATCCATTTTCCCCTCCCCTTGGGGCCCACAGCGACAGCCAATCTCCATTTCCCGAGGAGCCACATCCAGAGATACTTGCATCAGTGTTGAGGGCTTGACTTGCTCAACTGCCGTAATGCCCTGGGAGCCACCCTTTCTCTCGAGAGATACAGTTCCCTCTATTTGATGGCATTAGTCCTCCCCAGGATGTGGGTCCACCCCCCACTCTCACTACTTGGGTCTCTATCCAGTGGTACAACCCACCCTGGCAAAATGAGCATTCAGACATTCCCCAGGAGTCCATCCCGTGTCAGACCATCCCCTCTGAGCATCCTAAACAGGTGCCCTTCCTAATTATATTTTGATACGGTTTTCTCAGCATTTTACTCTCAACCAACACCTGACACTCTCCTGTGTTTGTATGTTGTCCCTCCCTCCCCCCAATTTTTTGGGCAATATTACCCATCCGCCCATCCCCAGCCCCTGTCAAACCCACAAAGCCCCACCCAAAGGCAACCCCTTGCCCCCATTTTATCTCTTTGTGCTCATACTCACCGCCAGCTCATCATAGATTCCACCCCTGCAGACGTCGGCTCACACCTTCCTCCACCCCCCGATTTCCTGTAAGCCTATCTTCCAGTCTCTAGCTCTCTGAGGCAACTTGCTTATTTCATATCATTGAGGTCATGTAGTATTTGTCCTTCAATGCCTGGGTTGCTTCACTCAACATAAGGTTCTCAAGATTCATCCATGTTATCACATGTGTTTGTAGTGTATTTGTTCTTACAGCCGAGTAGTATTCCATTGTATGTATATACCACATTTTATTGATCCACTCATCTGTTGATGGGCATTTGGGTTGCTTCCAACTTTTGGCGATAGTGAACAATGCTGCTATGAACATTGGTGTACATATATCGGTTTGTGTCCTTGTTTTCAGTTCTGCTGGGTATATACCCAGCAGGGGTATTTCTGGGTCATATGGCAAATCTATGGTTAGTTTTTTGAGAAACCGCCAAACTGTCCTCCAGAATGGTTGGATCCTTCTGCATTCCCACCAGCAGTGGATGAGTGTTCCCATTTCTTCACATCCTTTCCAGCATTTGTATTCTTCTCTTTTTTTCATAGCTGCCAATCTTATGGGAGTAAGATGGTATCTCATTGTAGTTTTGATTTGCATTTCCCTGATAGCTAGAGATTTGGAGAGTTTTTTCATGTGCTTTTTAGCCATTTGTATTTCTTCTTTGGAGAAGTGTCTGTTTAAATCTTTTTCCCATTTTTTAAATGGGTTGTTTATCTTTTTGTTTTCAAGATATATGAGTTCTTTATATATGCAAGTTATAAGTCTCTTATTAGATATATGGTTGCCGAATAGTTTCTCCCATTGTGTGGGTTCCCTTTTTACTTTCTTGACAAACTCCTTTGAAGTGCAGAAGGCTTTACTTTTGAGGAAGTCCCATTTATCTATTTGTTCTTTTGCTGCTCGTGCTTTTGGTGTGATATTCATGAAGCCATTTCCTATTACAAGGTCCTGTAGATGTTTCCCTACACTGCTTTCCAAGGTCTTTATGGTCTTGGCTCTTATATTTACGTCTTTGATCCATCTTGAGTTGATCTTTGTATAAGGTGTGAGATGGTAATCCTCTTTCATTCTTCTACATATGGCTATCCAGTTCTCCAGGCACCATTTGTTGAATAGGCCACTCTCTCCCAGTTGAGAGGGTTTGGTGGCTTTATCGAATATTATATGGCTATATATATGAGGTTCTATATCAGAACTTTCAATTCGATTCCATTGGTCTGTGTGTCTCTCCTTATGCCAATACCATGCTGTTTTCACTACTGTAGCTTTGTAGTATGTTTTGAAGTCAGGTAGTGTGAGTCCTCCAATTTTGTTGTTTTTTTTTTTTCAATATGTCTTTGGCTATTCGGGGCCTCTTTCCTTTCCAAATAAATTTCATAGTTAGTTTTTCTATTTCCTTAAAGAAGGCTGTTTTGATTTTTATTGGGATTGCATTGAACGTGTAGATCGGTTTTGGTAGGATAGACATCTTAATAATATTTAGTCTTCCTATCCATGAACAAGGAATATTCTTCCATTTATTTAGGTCTTCTTTGATTTCCTTGAAAACTCTTGTATAGTTCTCAGTGTATAAGTTTTTTACATCTAATAAATTAGTTAAATTTATTCCTAAATATTTGATTTTTTAATTTACTATTGTAAATGGTATTTGTTTCTTGATTTCCTCCTGATCTTGCTCATTACTGGTGTACAGAAATGCTACTGATTTTTGCGCATTGATCTTATAACCTGTGACTTTACTAAACTCATTTATGAGTTCTAGAAGCTTTGTTGTAGATCTCTCAGGGTTTTCTATGTATAGGATCATGTCATCTGCAAATAATGAAATTTTGACTTCTTCCTTTCCAATTTGAATGCCTTTTATATCTGGTTCTTGCCTCAGTGCTCGAACAAGTACTTCTAAGACAATGTTAAATAGAAGGGGAGACAGTGGGCATCCTTGTCTTGTTCCTGAGTTTAGAGGGAAGGATTTTAGGATTTCTCCATTGTAAACAATGTTGGCTGTAGGTTTTTCATATATACTCTTTATCATGTTCAAAAAATTTCCTTGTATTCCGATCTTTTGGAGTGTTTTTATCAAGAAAGACATTTTGTCAAATGCTTTTTCTGCATCTGTAGATATAATCATGTGATTTTTTTCCTTCAGTCTGTTTATATGGTGTATTACATTGATTGATTTTCTTATGTTGAACCATCCTTGCATACCTGGAATGAATCCCACTTGGTTGTGGTGTATAATTCATTTAATGTGTTGTTGAATACAATTAGCAAGTATTTTGTTAAGTATTTTTGCATCTAGGTTCATTAGAGAAATTGGTCTGTAATTTTCCTTTCTTGTGGTGTCTTTGTTTGGCTTTGGTACTAGGGTAATGTTGGCATCATAGAAGGAGTTAGGCAATGTTCCTTCTGTTTCGATTTTTTGGAAGAGTTTCAGCAGGATTGGTGTTAGTTCTTTCCAGAATGTTTTGTAAAATTCACCTGTGAAGCTGTCTGGCCCTGGGCTCTTCTTAGTTGGGAGGTTTTTAATGACTGATTCTATCTCTTTACTTGTGATTGGTTTGTTGAGATCATCAGTTTCTTCTTTCATCAATATGGGCTCCTTATGTGTTTCTAGGAATTTGTCCATTTTCCCTGAATTGTCATTTTTGTTGGAATATAGTTTTTCAAAGTATCCTCTTATGATAGTCTTTATTTCTGTGGGGTCAGTGGTGATATCACCTTTCTCATTTCTTATTTTGTGTATTTGTATCTTCTCTCTTTTTTTCTTTGTTAGTCTCACTAAAGGTTTGTCAATTTTGTTGATCTTCTCAAAAAATCAGCTCTTGGTGTTGTTTATCTTTTCAAGTGCTTTCTTATTTTCTATTTCATTTAGTTCTGCTCTTATCTTTGTTATTTCCTTCTTCTTCCTGTTGGATTACTTTGTTGTTTTTTTTCTAATTCCTCCAAATGTGCAGTTCTTCAATTTTTGCTCTTTCTTCTTTTTTCATATATGAATTTATGGCTATAAATTTCCCTCTCAGTCCTGCTTTTGCTGCATCCCATAAATTTTGGTATGTTGTGTTATCATTATCATTAGTTTCAAGGTAGTCATTGATTTCTTTTGAGATTTCATCTTTGACACCCTGTTTTTCTAAGAGTGTGCTGTTTAATTTCCAAATCATGGTGTGAAATCTGGGCCTCTGACCCTTGCAAATTTCCAGCTTCACTCCACTGTGGTCAGAGATATTATTTTGTATGATTTTGATCTTTCTGAATTCATTAAGCCTTTCTTTGTGGCCTAGCATATGGTCTATCTTGGAGAATGGTCCATGTGCGCTTGAGAAAAATGTATATCCTGCTGTGTTTGGCTGTAATGATCTATATATGTCTATTAGATCCAGCTCCTCTAATATATTGTTCAAATGTTTTGTTTCTTTAGTGATTCTCTTTTGAGATGTTCTGTCCAGAGTTGATAGTGGTGTATTAAAATCTCCCACTTTAATTGTAGATGCATCTATTCTTTCACTTAGTTTTTCCAGCGTTCGCCTCATGTATTTAGAGGAACCCTTGTTAGGAGCATAAATATTTATGATTGTTCGATCTTCTTGACAGATTGTCCCTTTCACCAAAATGTAGTATTCTTCTTTGTCTCTCACAATTGTTTCGCATTTAAAGTCTATTTTGTCTGATATTAATATAGCTACTCCTGCCTTTTTTTGGTTATTATTTGCTTGTATGATTGTTTTCCAACCATTCACTTTCAACCTCCATGAGTCTCTGGGTCTGAGATGTGTCTCTTGTAGACAGCATATAGATGGGTCATATTTCCTTATCCAATGTCCCAGTCTGAATCTTTTGATAGGTGAGCTTAATCCATTGACATTCAGTGTTATTACTTTCAAGGAATTATTTGTGTTAGCCATATTTTGATTGGACTTGTGTTTGTCATATTTTGTTTGCTTTTTTTTTTCCCCTTCTCTTTTTGTCATTTTTGTTGCTCTTACACTCTCCTCCAACTCTGCCTGTCCTGTTTTTTCCTTTCTTCCTGCAGAACTCCCTTTAGAATTTCCTGAAGGGGAGTTTCTTGTTGGCATACTCTTTCAGTTTCTGTTTATCTGTGAATATTTTGAATTCTCCATCATTTTTGAATGCTAGTTTAGCTGGATAGAGTATTCTTGGTTGGAAATTTTTTTCCTTTAGTACCTTGACTATATCATACCACTGCCTTCTTGCCTCCATGGTTTCAGAAGAGAAATCAGCACTTAATCTTACGGAGCTTCCCTTGTATGTGATGGTTTTCTTTTCTCTTGCTGCTTTTAGAATTTTCTCTTTGTCTTGAGCGTTGGATAATTTGACAAGTATATGTCTTGGGGCGGGCCTGTTGGGGTTTATGATGATTGGGGTGCGCTGTGCTTCTTGGATATGTACATCTGTCTCTTTCAGTAGATTTGGGAAGTTTTCAGCCATTATTTCCTGCAACACTCCTTCTGACCCCTTTCCCTTCTCTTCTCCTTCTGGAATGCCTATAATACGTATGTTTGAGCGTTTTGCATTATCATTCAGGTCCCTAAGTCCTAGCTGGATTTTATCTTTTATCGACCAATTCTACTATCTGTTTGATTAGTGAGCACATCACTAATTCTCTGCTCTGCCTCTTCTAGTCTGCTGATATTTGCTGCAAGTGTATTTTTGATTTCTTGAACTGTGGTGTTCATTCCCATCATATCTGTTATCTTTTTGCATATGTCTGCAATTTCCCCTCCAACTGTTGTCTTCATGTTGTTAACCTCTTCCTTTACTTCGTTAAGTTTGTCGGTGATAAATGTTCTGAGATCTTTCATTACTTGTGCGAAGTTCTGCTCCCCTTCCTGATTTTTAGTTCGTTCATTGGATTCAGCCATGTTTTCCTGATTACCGGTTTGGTTTGTAGATTTTTGTTGCTGTCTGGTCATCATTTTATCTTGACGGGTTTAATCAGTTCCTTAGCGTCTTTGTCTAGTCTTGGGGATTAATTAGCTGTTGTTTTTGCGTAAGTGTTATATCTTCTCTTTGTCACTTTGTTCTTCTTATTCTAATTTCTTATTGCTGGTTGAGTTCACTTTAAAGAAAAGTATTAGGGCCAGGGAAAGGCAATTGTGTAAGCAAGGAAAAAGTGTGAAGTAGTATTGGTGATAAATGTTAACAGAGCAACAATATGAGATCTGGGAGGATGGATATTAGATTCATGTAATTTGTGTAGAGTTATAGCAGTAGGTAGAGTACCTATAATGAGGTAGTCAACTGAATATGGGAGGAATATGGTATGAATTAAAAAGCTAGTGTTTTCATGAGAGAGGGAAAGAGGAAAGAAAGGCAATAGTTTCAAGAGTGGATAACAGACAGAAAACCAAACAAAGGTATTAGAAATTAAGAGTTAGACACTTTGTGGATCAAAGAAAGGGAGGTGGAATATAGGAGAGACAGTAGATGATGGAGGAGATCAAGATGTAGGGGAATGGGGATAGTGTAGGTAGCCTAAATCAGTTCACACAGAAATGAGGCAGTGGAGGATGAGGAAACCCAGCAAATGTGAGGTGTTCCCTGCAGCACCTATTGTATGGTTAAGATAAAATAAAATAAGAAGAAAATGAGGGACAAGAGAGAGAGAAAAAACAGAAAAAAAAAAAGAGAAGAAAGGAATAAAGAAAAAGGGGGTGGGTAAAGGGCGGGGAACAGGTAGGGAAAAGAAAAAAAAAAGATATACAGCAACCACAACAGCAACAACAACAACAAAAAAAAAACCCTAAATAACTGAAAAAAAAAAGACTTTGGGGGATACGCTGGGAGAAGAGACTAGGGGATAATGCAATGTTAGCAATCAGGACATTAAAAAAAATAAAATAAAAATAAAATAAAAATAAAATAAAAAACAAAACAAAACAAAACAAAAAAGAAAAAACGCAAACGTTGAGGGCTAGGACATTCAAGGACCTCAGATGGACCTCAGGGCGTGATGGATTCAGGGATGGAAAGTCTGTGATATTGAAGACTCAAGAGGTGTGAGTCTCTGGGGTGTGGGCTACCAGGGTTTAGGGGACTCAGACCTGGCAACCTGAAGTCCGGTTAACAGGGAGCCTGGGAGCACCGCAGTGCATCACAGCCTTCAGGGATCCCCGCAGCTGGGTGCCCCCCCTATGGGTGAGGTCACATCCGCAAACTCTAACCTATGTGTCTGAACCCCGCAGTTCACTCACTCACTTGGGTCTCTTCTGTGGATGTATCACCAATTCGACTTCAGGACCCCTCCCACCCTGTAAGCCCCCGGAATGGCCACCTGGGGGTGCCTCTACACTGCAGCCAATTTAATGACACAGATCAATAGCCAGGCCCAGGGGTGGGGCTCCAGCCAGAAACGCTAATAACAGATTTCAAACCCGAAATTCCCACCCTTCGCAAAATATTCCCCTAATCGGCTTCCAGACGTCTCCCACCCTGCCTGCAGTTGCCCAGGTAGACTGATGTCGCACCAGCCTCCCTCCTCCCCTGTCAGGGGTGGGGATGGGCCCTCTGGAGTGCTCAACAATCTAATCCGTGTTGGCTGAACGCTCCTGCAGTTTCCCTGGGAGGCTGATGGAGTACTGTCCCTTCTGCCCTCTAGAGGGTGGGAACAGATCTACCAATGCCCAACAGTTCAGTCTGTGTAGGTCAGAAGTGCCTGCTGTTGCCCGGAGAGGCTGAAGAAACACCAGCCCCCTCCTATCCTATTAGGGGGCAGGATTTCATGGGAAGGTTTTTAAACAAATTCAATTTCTTTTATTTATTCATTTATTTATTTACCCCCCACCCCACCCCGGTTGTCTGTTCTCTGTGTCTATTTGCTGCATCTTCTTCTTTGTCCACTTCTGTTGTTGTCAGTGGCACAGGAATCTGTGTTTCTTTTTGTTGCGTCATCTTGTTGTGTCAGCTCTCCATGTGGGCGGCACCATTCCTGGGCAGGCTGCACTTTCTTTCGCGCTGGGCGGCTCTCCTTACGGGGCACACTTCTTGCGCGTGGGGCTCCCCTACGTGGGGGACACCCCTGTGTGGAATGGCACTCCTTGTGCGCATCAGCACTGTGCATGGGCCAGCTCCACACGGGTCAAGGAAGCCCGGGGTTTGAACCGCAGACCTCCCATGTGGTAGGGGGACGCCCTACCACTGGGCCAAGTCTGCCGCCCAAATTCAATTTCTTTACTAGACTTTGGACTATTTCGGTGATTGATTCCTTCTTGCTTGAGGTTTTGTTATTGGTGTTTTTCAAGAAATCTAACCATTTCCTCTAAATTACTGAATGTGTTGGCATAAGGTTATTTATAATATTCTCTTATTATGTTTTTTTTTAAAGTGATTTTTTTAGGAGGCACTGGGGATTGAACCTAGGACCTCGTACATGGGAAGCAGGTGCTCAACCACTGAGCTATACCCTCTTCCCCCCTTATTATCTATTTAATGCTTGTAGCATCTGTAGTGATGTCTCATGTCCCAAGCTGTAATTTTAGTTTTGCGTTTGCGTTTTATGACATTTACTTGGTAAGCCACTGTGTTCTGCTCAGTGAATTAAAACACAGAAGTGCTTTTATATGGAAATATGCTCACCCTGCCCTAAGCTCAGTTATTACAAGTGACACATGTGCCCACCAGAGCCTTAGCAAGCCTACTTCACAGGCTGGTGCAGGGTCTGCCCACTGTGAAAAGTAGAATTACTAACAAGCCTTTTCGTGCTGTGATGTGCTAGGAGGGAACATTTACTGAGCTTCAGCAGTGCACCAGGGACCGCGCTCAGCCCCTCCCTGCCTGATCGCAGAACCTCACCATGAGGTGGATGCTTTTATTTGACCCATTTCATAAATTATGAAGTAGAGATCCAGAGAGGTTCAGAGTTTCTAAAAGTCATCCAGCTAGTCAGTGGTGGAACCAGGATTTGCACAGAGGTGGTCTGGACGCAGGGCCAACACTCTTTCTGTCCCTGGGGACAAAAATCTATGCCATTCTGACTCCAAATCCTAAGCTTTTCCTTCCACATTGGCTGTTTTTTTCATCTCTCCCGGAGGGTGGGTAGAGATGGATTTCAGTCTTAGTGAGAAAAAGAACTTAGCAGTCAGACCTGAGCCAAGAAGGAGCAAGCATTCCTGGGAGGTGGTGAGTGACCCATCACTAGAAGTAAGCAGGTAGAGGCTGGCATTGTAGTTTGAATACATTTGTTCCACCTACCAATAAATGGCCTTATAATGTAGTGTCTTGTGGTAGCAGAGCCTGAATGAATATTTTATTTTTTATTGCTATTTCTTCTTTTTTCTACACTGCCCCCCCCTCCTGTTTTTGCTGTCTACGTCTATTCGCTGTGTGATCTTCTGTGTCTATTTCTCTTTTTGTTTTCTTTTCTTGTTTTCTTCCTCTAGGAGTCACCGGGATTCAGTCCTCGGGACCTCTGAAGTGGAGAGAGGTTCCCTGTCACTCGCGCCACCTCAGTTCCTGGTTTCTGTTGCATCCGCCTTGACTCTCCCCTTGTCTCTCTTTTGTTGCATCGTCATCTTGCTGTGTGGCTCGCTGCACGGGCCTGGCTCGCCGTGTGGGCACACCTTTACCAGGAGGCCCTGGGGATTGAATCTGAGTCCTCCCACATGGTAGACAGACGCCCAATCACTTGAGCCACATCGCTTCCCTGCTATTTCTTAATAAACTATCTTTGTCTGTTTCTTAATAGAAATTGCAAGTGGCCAGTCTTTGGGGGTGGTGTGCATAAACTGAAGGTGAAAGGAATGCTCAGGAAGTTTCCCTTGCCTGGCCCCACGTTTTCTGTTCCGTGTGAGCTGGCCTGCAGCTAAGGTGCCCTTGAAAGCTTTCCTGGGTGGTAGTGGGGCCACTGCCCATGGCCTGGCCATCTGCAAGCAGCCTTTCTCTGACCTTTGGATACCCTCAAAGGGGAGGGCAGAAGCCTGAGGGATGATAATCTTTCTTTGGGTCAAATTTTTAGTACCTGAATTCTTAGTACCAAAATCATCATGAATTGTATTTCATTTTTAATCGGTTTACCTGTGTTATGTAGCCATTTTAGATTTTGGAAAATTAGTTTCATTGGTAATACGGAGAAGCTAAGGACCTAGTTGTGGTTTTCAAATTTGCTTTATTTTTCTGCCCAAGCTTTGTCACGCATCCAGAAACCAGCAGCGTCCCTTGTCCTAGCTGCTCCCCGGGGAGAGCTCTCTGCTCTCAGGTACAGCAGACTGGGAGAACTGGGGATGAGAGGGCCACCAAGGTTTCCTCCGAAACTTCAAGGAATTTATCCCCTGAATTTGTCCTAAGAACAAGCTGTCTCTGGAGGCTTCCATGTCCCTTGTTAACATGTAGGCATCTCGTTGTGCTACTGGCAATTATTCCTGCCTGTACAGTACCCCGGGGCCTCTGTCAGGCAACTTTTCAGAAGGGCCACTTGCTCTTTGCAGGTCCTGAAACTGTTTGCTTTTTTAAGATGCTGTTTATTTATTTACTCCTGCCCCCCCTTGCTTCTTGCTTGCTGTCTGCTCTTCGTCCATTCGCTGCGCGCTCTTCTGTGTCTGCTCGTCTCCCTTTGTTGCGTCATCTTGCTGCACCAGCTCTCCGGGGCACAGGCCGTCAGCTCTCCGCAGCGCATGGGCCAGCTTTGCCTTCACAAGGAGGCCCTTTTTGGTAGGTGGGAGCCCAATCGACTGAGCCACAGCTGCTTCCCTGAAACTGTTTCTTTAGCAGCTTTCCATATTCCAGGCGTCACGAGTGTAAACGGGGCCTCACCCCGCATCACCCTTTTACTCTGAGCTATCGAGGCCTTGCTGGCTGGTCCCAGGAAAGGGACTCAAGGAGGGCTTGTGGTCAGCTCTCAGGGCAGGAATCGATGGGTAGGAGGGAGACGGAGGAGGTAGCGGGTGGGAAGAGGTGTTTGCTTGTTGTTTCGTCTGTGCCCCCCGTAGGAACCCCACCCCATGGCCACCTGCCCTGCCCCTTTCCACCCCCCCATGGCTCAGACCACATCACCCCCTGCCGCAGCCCCCTCTGCCCGCCCCCACCCCCTTGGTCACTCCTCCCTCCACGCGGCCACCCTTCCCCTTCTGCCCTGACTCCTGAGTGCTCCCCCACCTCAGTCCCTGCCCACCTCCCCTCCTGCGCTCCCCTCTGGACGCCCCAAGGTCCAGCCACCTCTGTGCACTGCAGGACCCCCGAGGGACCCCTCCGTCCCTGCAGTCAGGGCTGTTTAGTGCCAGGCTCCAGGCCCTGACCCCTGGAGCGTGTCCCACCGCCGGGTGGCGAGTCTGCAGAGGAGGGCCCTGGACGTTGGTGCCACCGCCTGTGCCTCATGGCTCCCAGCGGACACCCACCTTCCTGCCCCCAGCCCCCTTGGACCTGGGCCCCACTGTGGTTCTCGCTTCACAGGCAGGAAGCAGCACTCGGAGGGGCGAATGGGCGCCCAAGGCCACGCAGCCCGGTTGGGTCCTCCCAGGCTGCCACCACCACCCAGCCATCTCAGCTGGCACGTCTGGGGCCAGTGGGGGCCGGCGTGGGGGAGATGGTGGACTTAAATGCTGGGGAGAGCAGGAGGAAGGCTAGGAAGCCAGGAGGACTTCCAACCGGACAGCCCAGGGTGGGAAGCATCTGCGGTCAGGGAGGGACGTCCTTGGTGAAAGAACCACTCCCACCTGGCAGGGCAGGGGTGGTGGCCAGGCCGTCATAGGGGGCAGATCGAAGGAGCCATGGCTAGAGAAGCAGATGTGGCTCAGCAGATAGAGCGTCCGCCTACCATATGGAAGGTCCAGGGTTCAAGCCCAGGGCCTCCTGGCTCGTGTGGTGCGCTGGCCCATGCGCACTGCCACTGCGCGCAAGGAGAGCCGGCCCACGCGGGGATGCCCCCTCCAAGGGTGCCCCCCCGCTCAAGGAGCCGCCCCTTCACAAAGGAGAGTCGCCCCGCGCGAAATTGCAGCCCGTCCAGGAATGGCGCCTCACACAGAGAGCTGATGCAGCAAGACGACGCAACAAAAAGAGACCCAGAGTCCCGGCGCCGCCTGATGAGACTATGAATGGACACAGAGAGCAGAAAACGGGGGTGGGAAAGAGAAATAAATAAATAAATTGTTGAAGAAGAAAAAGAAAGCCATGGCTAAATAGTGTCCCCCCAATTCCTGTCCACCCACAGCCTGTGACTGTGGTCTTGTTTGGAAGTAAGGTCATTGCGGACAGACCCAAGTTAAAGGCGTGTGGGTGGGCCCAAGTCCGCTAGCATGGGCGACGTGATAGAAGAGGGACCTGGGACACAGAGACAGACGCCGGGGGGTTGGCAGTCACGGGAAGCCAAGGGCGCCAGGAGGGCCGGCAGGCACAGGGAGGCGCTGCCCACGCCTTGACCTTGGGCCTCTGCCCTCCAGAGCTGGCGGAGGACCAGCTTCAGTGCCCGTGGCCCGCGGCGCCTTGGCCAGCAGCGGGCGCTACCGCCCCGGGAAGGCACCAGCCCCTTCGAGAGGCTGTTTGGCTCCCTGTTCCCACGTTTCCAGGCTAGACCCCAGAGTAGAACCCGCAGGACCCCCCCCCCCAAAGCTTCTCTGCCCCAAGGGAGACCAGCAGGCTGCGCGGGGAGGGCCTCGGCCCCTCCGGAGGTGCGCGTGGCCCTGCGTCCTCGGCCGCGGCCACGGAAGGACGTCGCGATGGTGTCGTCCTGCCAGGAACGTGTGACGTACCCGCCAGCCCTGGAGGTTCCTTCAGTGCCCGGAGCGCGGGGCCGGAGGAGAGGGCGCAGGTCCCACGAGGAGGCGGGCGGCAGAGCAGCAGGGACACCCCCCCTCCCCGCCCTGCAGGAGGCGGGGCCACGGAAAGGGGAGGGAGGGTGTGCAGGGAGAGAAGAGGGGGCGGGGGAAATGGTTTTGGGGGCACTTGGGGAAACCTAAGGATGGGTGCTTGAAGAAATTAGAATGAAAAATATTGGAAGATAGAAATGACAAGTGGGAAAAAAGCAGGTAGTAAAACAGGTATTAAATAGTCTTGTTTTTGTAAGAAAGTAATGAATCCGAGAACCATCAGTGAAGTCTTCCCAGCGAGGTCTTGGGCGCTAGGAGGGGGGTGTTTTAAATTTGTTTTTCCTTTTGGTTGTCTCTGTAACGTAATTTTCTATAATGTCCACATATTGCTTATGGAAAGACAATAAGTTATTTTAAGAATCCTTTCCAAATGCGGCCACAGCTCCACGCTGGTGAACTCGAGTCCCTGGTTATTTTGATGCCCCTAGAGGTGGAGGGGGCTGCGGTTCTTGGAACCAGGGGAGTTTTCCACTTGCTTGAGGACCTGGGGGATCGGGAGAGCCGTTTTGTTACTGGATTTTGTCTAGGTTCTTGGCTGTGCTGCAGAAATGAATTTCAAGAGCACGTCGGATGAGTTGGGCCAGTAATTTATTCAGGCAGGGAGGGAAGAGAAATGGGAGAAAACAGCAGAGCAGGGGTCCCAGGTAGAGAGGAGGGGACTGAGAATGATAAAGAGGGCTGATTTACAGACGACAGTCCCCCATGATAGCTTATGAACGCCCAGGCTTACTTGCGCGGCCACATGGCAGGGGAAAGGTGGTGAGAGCAGCGCACAGAGGGCAGGAAGGGGTCCACAGGCGAGAGCACGAGGGCGCGTCCTTCAGGCCTTGCGCCTGCTTTTTGAACTGTTAATTCTTCCACCCCTTTGCTAATGGCAGGGGAGGGGTTCCCGCTGTTTGCTGTTTTGATTGGTTACCCCACCCATCAATCCCCCAGTGAGGACCCAATGATAAAGTCCCTGGGGACTATCTGGGGCTTTTCCTGGCTTTGTCTTTGCTCTGGAGGGGGAGGGGGGGTCGCCCAGCAGCCGTCTTGGGGTTGCTGAGTGCCACGGGGACCCTCTGCCAGGCTCCAGATCCATCTGTCGAGTCCCTATCTCACTAGCCGGCTTCAGTTTCTGAGGGCCCAGGTCTCAACAGCAGACATTTTACGGTATCCTGGGTTTTTTCCTGGGCCCCTGTCTAGGAGGCCCCAGGACGGGCAGTCGTTCAGCATTTGTCACGGAGAGGCAATGCGCCTGCGCTGGGTGCTGTGATCAAGTTCTCCCCTTGAGCTGCCACCGCCGCTTGGAAGGCTGTGTCCTTGGAGCTCACGGGGCTGCTTGGGTGCCAGCGGCGTGGGGCAGGCAGGGCCCAGGTCGAGACCCCAGCCTCACCCGGGTGCGGCCCGGGTGGCTTCTCTGCTCGCATCTGTAAAATGGAGATCGTGATAAGCAGGTTTTGTGGGCACTGGATGAGGCGACGTGTTTGAAAAGGCCCTTGGTAGTCCTGGAAGCTTGCGGTCGGCGAAGCCCGGGGCGCACCCATGGGGAGCAGATTCCCCCCTGCCCGTCGGGGGCTGTGGGCAGGACGCGGGCGGCCCCTTCAAGACGGCGTCTGTGAAGACATTTCCGGCCTCGTGTCCAGAGGTGTGGCCAGGGGAGGGAGGCAGGAGGGAAAGCTGAGGCCGGAGTGGGGGGGCCCGTGACCCCTCCCCTGGACCTGGGGGCTCACCGCGCTGGCCAGAGGCAGCCCCGCGTTGGAGCTGAGACTCCAGGGAGGCAGCGGGGCCGGGCCCCAGCCCCCCTCTCCGCCCTCCTGCTGGGGCTCCCCCTTGGTCAACGGCGACGGGGGGCGGTCACCTGCGCAGGAGGCCCCCAGGCCCCAGGTCCGCACGGTCATCTAGGCACCCTTGGGCTCCCCTGATTCCTCTCCTGCCCCCAAATCTGCCCTCCTCTTTGCCTCACAAGGCACCAGCTCCGACCCCTCCAAGGTGGCCTTGGCGTCGGGCTGTGTATTAGCTTCCTCGTGCTGCGTAACAAAGCACCACAGATGAGCACCTGAAACAACAGACACGAATTCTCTCACCGTCTCTGGCCGGAAGTCTGAAATGAAGGTACGGGTAGGGTGGGTTTCATCTGGAGGTGGGGCGATCTGTGCGCTGCCCCCTCCCAGCTTCTGGTGTCGCCCTCCTTGGCTGTCCTTGACTGCAGCCCCCAGCCTCAGCCTCTGTGTCTCTGTGTCCAAATGTCCCTCCTCATCTAAGGACAGCAGTCACATCGGACACAAAGACCCTATTTCCAAATAAATTCCCTTCACAGGCTCTGGGGGGCCTTTGTGGGCACACAGTACATGCTGAATATTCAGGGGTGCTGGGGCTGCCCTGGGCTGACAAGGGGTGCGAGTGGGCGGTTGATCACAAAACATTGCACGATTTGATTGTAACTGTATAAAATGTGGTTCCAAGCGCACGAAGACTGGAGGGCAACAGGCAAAACTAAAACTGTAGCACAGGATTATGGAAGGGTTTTTCCCTTTAAAATAATTCCTTTAATGATGTCATTTCATTTTGCTCTTTAGAAATGAACTGTGACGCAGAGGGGGGTTCGTAGTGACAAAATGGAACAAACCATATTTGTTAAAAGGTTGTTTCTCTTGGTCAAGGGGAAGCAGCGTGGTCTGGGGTCTCTGGCGGTGGCCGCAGTTTCACTCGCTCCCCTGTGGAGTGGGGCCTGAGGTCGGGGCTGCTGGCACACGGAGGGTCGCAGTGGGTCAGTATCCGTTACCTGTCTGTGGCTTAGCCAGATTTGTCCCCAAAGAGTTTCAGAAGCGAAGTTCTTTTTCGTGTGCCCAACGAAAAAGAAAAAGTGCCACTGATTGTTTTGTTCTCTTAAGGGCTGCTAGGGCAGATCTCATCAAGTCTTTCAGTATGCACTGATTTTTTTCAAGGAAAAAAATGTTACCACTCATTTTGCAACAAGGGACAGATTAGCCCTAATCCAAACTGGCTTCAGCTGAAAAGGGATCTTTGCGTCCAGGTCTGGCTGGATCCAGGTCCACAGTGTTTGAGAGACTCGGTTTTTCTCCCTCTCTCGGCTCTGTCTTCTTTCAACGGCTTCATTTCCCTCAAGGCCCATTTGGTGGCCACGTGTTCCACCCTGGGGCCTGGGCAAAGCCTCTGTCACTTACACGGGCTGCGTGTGTGTGCGTGTGAGAGATGGTGTGCGTGTGGAAGAGAGAGAGAGAAGGTGGGCGTGCTGCTGAGAGGGGGCTGATGGGGCTTGGGGGTTGAGCACCCGCTTCCCAGACACGAGGTTGCAGGTTCAATCCCTGGCCCCAGTACCTCAAAAAACAAAACAAAACACAAAACCTATCTGCTGAGAGGGCAGGGACGCTGGTGGCCAGGCAGGCAGCTGCCTGCCCGTGCCTCTTACCAGGTGGGCTCAGCTCATGTGTCTGGGCTCCATCCTGCAGGGAGAGCCTGGGCAGGGGTGGCAGGCGTCGGCCTCCCCCTGCCTCCCTGTGTGGCCTTGGCGAGCCCCCGGCCCTCTGCCACGTCTTTGGGAGGTGACTCCCCTTCTTGTGTCTGTCCCCTGAGCACTTCCCGGGAGTGGAACCTGCCTTCCCCGTGTCCTGGGCCCCAGGGCCAGGCCAGGGCGTGGCTGTTGAATGAATGAGCGAGGCCTGGTTGTCCCCGCGGCCAGCCCCTCTCCCCAGCTCCAGCCACACGGCCCCATCCATGCAGGCCCCGGGGCGCCCGGCTCGGCTGGACCACAGGGCACCCCTCGTCGTCCTGTGGGAACCCCACTTCCTGTGAGCCCCCCGACCACCAGCCAAATCAGAGTCCCCAAGCCTCACCTGGGAGCACCCAGCAGCCAGCGTGTCTTCCTGGGGGACGGGGTGGGGGGCACCAGGTGAGGGGGGCCTGTCCGGGGGCACCAGTGGGGGGGGCAGCGCCTGAGGGGGAGGGGAGCAGATAGGGGCGGGCCCAAAGGCGGGGCCGCTGCCGTCTCCCGGGGCTCCGACGCCCTGGAGCTCAATTTTTGGAGAATTCTCCCATGTGGGAGCAGCTGCTGGGAAGGGAGAAGCCGGGAACTGAGGCCGGGTGGGATCAGTGTCGCCCGGGAGTCAGAGGCGGGCGTTCCCTTTCCTCTTAGGGTGAGCTTAGAGCAGCAGGGCGGGCCCCGGAGGTGCAGCTCCTTGACTCTCAACCCCGGGGGCTTGTGTGTTAACCGCACCTTCTCTGCGCTTCTCCCTCAGGGTGTCGGATGCCCGGACCCCGGGGAGGGGGCGGTGGGATGGCCTGCGCTGACAGCCACGCCTGTCCGGAGAGCACCGCTGGCCTGGACTTGGAGGAGCTGGCCGAAATCGGTGAGTGCGCCTGGCGTCCTTCCCCTTCGGAGGTCCTAAAAAGCAAGGCCCACGAGAAGGTGTCCTCTCCACCCTGTCCCTGCCCATCCCGGCCCCGGCACGGGGGGCTAAGCCGGCTGCTTTGCCCCAGTGCCCCTTTGCTGTGTTCGGCAGCGACCGCACCGGGTGGCACCCAGAGGCTCTCCATTCCGGTTCACAGGGAATGCCCTCTTCCTTTTCACGGCTGCGTAGTACTCCACGGCCAGCCACCCGCAGCTGGCGGACACATAGCGGCCTCGGTTTGCCATCACTGGACGTCCGAACCAGCGAATCTCTAGGATGACGCTGCAGGAGTGGCGCTGGGTCGCGGGTGTGCGTTGGTCAGTGGGCAGCCGTGGCTGGCTGCCCTGCGCGGGGGTAGCCCCCACTGGGCTGGGACGTATGTGAGCGCGCCGAGGCTCGCTGGGGCACAGGAGCCGAGGGCGGGCGTCTTGCGTGTTTCTCTTACCAGCAGGGCGGCAGCTCTTGCCCTGTGTAAAAGCTGCTTGCGTTTCCTTCTGCTATGGATTTCCTTCCTTGCCCGTTTTTTATTTTTGACCTTTTTCTTACTCATTTGTAGGAGTGCTTGTTATATTAAAAAATCGGCCCCTTCCCACCCCCATTCCCCTTTTTTTAATTGTCTTTTTCTTTTTATTATCCCCCTTGTGGCTTTTTGCTTGCTGTCTGCTCTCTGTGTGCATTCGCTGCGCGCTGTTCTGGGTTTTTGCTTGTCTCCCTTTTTTGTTGCGTCACCTTGCCGAGTCAGCTCTGCACGGCACTTACGGCACTTACGGCACTGGGGCGAGCCCGCCTTCACAAGGAGGCCCCGAGCCGCGAACCCAGAGCCTCCCACGTGGTAGATGGGAGCCCAGCTGATGGAGCCACAGCCGCTTCCCTATTGTCTTTTTTTTTTCAAAGATAAATAGATCCCACAACGTTATGTTAAAAAACATAAGAGGTTCCCATATACCCCACTCCCCGCCTCCGCGCTCCTCCCACATCAGCATCCCCTTCATCAGTGAGGCACGGCCGTTGCACGTGGTGAGCACGCCCTGGAGCACGGCCGCACCTCGTGGACCACAGTTTCCATGTGTCACACTCTCCCTCAGTCTGTCCAGTGGGTTTTGGATATATGCAGGATATATAATGTCCTGCATCTGTCCCTGCAGTATCATTCAGGACAACTCCAAGTCCCACAAAAGTCCCATATCACACCTCTTCTTCCCTCTCCCTGCCCTCAGCAACTCCTGTGGCCACTGTCTTCACACCAGTGATATCGTTTCTTCCACTGCTAGAGTCACAATAGTTCTACAGTAAGATACCAGTAAGTCCACTCTAGTCCGTATTTTATTCCTCCATCCTGAGGACCCTGGGATGGCAATGTCCACTCCACCTCTAGATCGAGAGGGGGCTTAGACCCCACATGGCTGATGGATGGGATTCTCCTGCTTGCCGCTGTAGACTCTCTCGATTCCCTGGTGTGGTGGTTGACCATCCTCACCAACCTGTTAGCTGACCTGGATAAGTCCAACGAACTGAAGAGCAGATGTTGCTGCTCTGCTGAAGCTCAGGGCCCAGTTGGCCAATGGACAGTCCAGAGATTCAAGTCTCCTGAGCATATACCAATCCAAGTGCCAACCACAGGTTCAGTAAAAGCGACAGAAGAGGCATGTGTAGAGAGGTCACATCTGAGTCCAGCTCCATCACACGCAGGAGCCCAAATTCCAAAGTAGGGCCCACTGGCAAGGCACTGAACTCCAGAGCCATCTGCCATGACCATAGGACCTGGGTGTCTCCGTAGCCCTCAGGAGCACCCCCACCTGGGGTTGTATCTCCTCTGGCTGTCTCTGGGGTCCTGCTGAGATGTGCGTAAGGGCGACCCCTCTGATGACCTCCCGACTCTTATGACCTTCCCATCCCCACCCCTCTTGATGGGTCATTTGTTTGGGAACATTAGTAATAGATTTTTTTTATCTGTGGAATTTTTTGTGAGTTTATTATTGAATATATTGGTCTTTTCTTCTATAGCTTTTGAGCATGTTTCTTTTATTTTTTAAAAGATTTATTTATCCCAAGATGGCTCTCTCATCCGTCTGCTCATTGTGCTTGCTGTCTGCTCACTTTGTCTACTCACTGTGAGTCCTCGCTGTGTGCCAGCTGTGTCCTGCTCCCAGGAAACGCTGGGAACCAAAACTGGGACCACCCGTGTGGGAGGTGGGCATCCCACCACTTGAGCCACATCTGGTTCCTGCTCGCTGTGTCTCCTCATTGTGTGTCCTTGCTGTGTTTTCTTCTTGTGTCACGTCATCGCATCAGCACATGGTGTCATTCCATTGCCTCAGCTTGTTGTCTCCTTGTCTTCTTTAGGAGGCACCAGGAACTGAACCTGGGACCTCCCACCTGGGAGGTGTGCACCCAATCACCCGAGCCACGTCCACTCCCCTCTTCTATGGCTTTGGGTTCTGCGTCATTGTTAGAAAGCTTCGCCCCGCCCGAGGTTATAGAGTGACCACCAGTGTTTGCTTCCAGCACCGTATGCTCTAACGCTCTGCTGCATTTGCAGTTCATCGGCGGCACAGGGGAGCCGGGAATCCCACTGGAACGTTTTCCTGATGGCTGGGTCCCTGTTCAACCCCAGACCCAAGTCCCTCTTACACCCAGAGATCTGCGGCGCCCGCTGTCGTCCGCGTCTGTGCCTGGGTCCTCTCAGGCCTTCCCTCGCTGCTCCCCTGGCCCATTTGTCTCCTGGTTTCCGACACTCGCCTCTGCGCGGGCCCTGAGCCTTCCTGTGCCATTCTCCCCTCGGCCTTCTTCCGTCCAGTTCCTCCTCTGAGTGCCTTTTCTCAGAGTCTCAGTGTGCTTTTTTTTTTTTTAAATAAAAGCAGTTCCACAGTTGACCGGCACTCTCTACCCACTGAGCATCCCTTCCCCTTCCTGCCCCCCTCCCCGCGGCCCTGGGAGCTGCTTGGTACCTCTGGAGGTGCCGTTTCCGGGTGTCTTATGGGTGCAACCTTCGTCCTTGGGGCTCCTCTCCCTCAGCAGGGTGGCCTCGGGGTCCACCACGCTCCAGTGGGTCTCAACTCATTCCTTCTTCCGGCTGAATAATGCTCCTTTGTGCGACTGCACCGCCCTTTTTTTTTTTTTATCCAATAGCTTATTTTAAGCTATTCCCGTTTTATTTTATTTTTTTCGCATAAATTTTAGAGTCCATTCGTGTAGCTCCAGAAGCAAAACAAAAACCTGCTGGCCTCTTACCGCAGCCATGCTGCGTGGCTGCGTCACTGCGGCAAGGCCTGGCATCACTGCGGCCGGGTCTTTCGGGGGCACGGCGTGTCTTCCCACCTGCCTGTCTACCCGGGATTCCTCCGGCGTGCGGGGCCTTTCCTTCCTGTGAGCCCGGAACGCGGGCGCGGGTCTCACCCCTGAGCTGTGGCTGAGGGGCCCTCGGGGTTGGGGTTGAGGATGTGTCCCCCTTCTGTGCTTAAGGCCACCCCCCAGGGGCCAGGGACCACAGCCCCCTTTTACAGACGGGGAAACCGAGGCTCAGCAACGGGGAGATGCACCCGAAGGCACTCGGGGCCACGCCCAGCGGTCAGGAGAGCCTGTCCTGCAGGTGCCTGGGGCAGCAGGGACCCTGCGGGCGTGCGGGGCACCAGGGGCCACGCCGGGCCGCAGCCCATCTCCTCGTCCACGTCTCTGCAGTGCAGGTTCTCTGCAAGCGTTGAAATGCCCAGAGCAGGGCTCCGGAGGCTGCCCCGGCCGGAGCCCTGAAGTAGCCGCCTTCCGTGCTGCGGCCCCCCTGCCCCGCCTGGTGTGCCCGGCCGAGCTTTATTATTTATTTAAAGATTTATTTTATTTTATTTTATTTATTTATCCATCCCCTTGCTGCTTGCTCTCCATCTACTCTCTGTGTCCATTTGCTGCGTGCCCTTCTGAGTCTGCTTGTCTCCCTTCGTTGCATCATCTTGCTGTGCCAGCTCTCCGCAGGCGCGGGCCGTCACATCTCCGGGCACGGGGCGTCGGCTCTCCACGGGTGCAGGCCAGCCTGCCTTCACAAGGAGGCCCTGGGAAGTGAACCCAGGGCCTCCCACATGCTAGATATGAGTCCAATCGGTTGAGCCACAGCCGCTCCCCCTGGCCGAGCTTTCGACACGCTCCCCAGAACTCCCCATCTGGCCTCTGGTTTCCCCTCATCACTGCTCAGCGCTCTGTTCTTGCCCTAGTTGACGTGCCGGTGTGACGAGGCCACGGGTTTTAGGGGACACGGCGGCGTGGCATGCTCAAATCGGGGCTGCGTTTCTCTGCCACGTGCCGCGTCTTCTGAGGTGCCCGTGCCCGTCTCGGGCCGCGGTGGAGTTAGAGACGCGTTTCCAGCCGTCTTCCTGAGCACGGCCTGGCCGTCCAGCCTCATCCGTGCACTCCGTGCCAGGCGTCCCTGTGCTGGCCCTTGGTGCCCACTGTCCCCGCCACCTGGGATGCCCTTCCTGCGTGACCTGGCCCCGCCCCTCGCCCATGCCTCCACGCCAGTGCCCACTAGCTGGACACACAGCGCCCCTGACACGTTAATCGCCCTCCCCTGCCTGAGTGTGTCCCTGCTGCTGCCCTCGCCCACCCTGGGACTGTCACACTGAGGAGAAACGGGGGCCTTGCCCCCCACCCACTCCCCAGCTGGTGCCTGCACAGAGTGGTGCTCAGTCAGACCAGGATGATGTGCAGCAAGAGGAGGGGGCGGGTGGGGGGCAGGGTGGGGGGCCGGAGCATGTGCAGATGTCTCTTCCTTGTATCCAGGGCTTCCTGGATGGATTTCTAGTAGCTGATTAGCTCAAGGGTTAGCTGGAACAGGTCGGGGAGGAGCAGGAGGCAGAGGGCAGCCCCGTGCTGCAGCCCCCAGGCCTGGCCTCTCCAGGGCCCACCCAGAGCTAGCAAGCCCCCCATCCCTGCAAAATCCCCCCATGGGCTCCCTCTGGGCGTGAGAAGGTGGTCGAGGCAGGGGGGTCTCAGACCTGGCCGGGCTAAGGCTCACCTCCCGTCTGCAGGAAAAGCCAGTGCTCCCTCCCCCGGAGCCCCGGCCCCCAGCCCTGGCAATCCTGATTCGGAGCACCTGCGCTGGGCCCTGGAAGGTCCAATCCCCAAATTCTTTCTCCAGCAGAAAGCATCTCTTAAAGAACCTTGCTTTGTTTGGAATGGAGAACCTTCCCTGCGACAATCAGGCTCTGGGAAGACAGCCCCTTCCTCCTCTTCATTCCCCTCCACCCAGTTTCCACCCCCACCTCCAGCCACTCTGGGGGCTCGGGCAGCCCCGGCGTCCTGCCTGGCTCCAGCGTCAGCCTCTTCCGAGGAGGGCTGGGGTCAGAATTCGGGGCTAGGGCATCGAGTTCACGTCCAGACCCTGCTGCAGTGTCGGCCCGCCACCCTGAGCCTCAGTTTCCACCCCCGTTGATGGGGACGGCCCCATTCAGCCCCCCAGGAGGCCACACCCCGAGCGGGCACACAGGACCCGGGGAGGGGCCCCCACTCCTTATTCGAGAGCACAACTGAGTTCCCCCAACCTGCTTGTCTGCCGCAGAGCTGCAGCGGGACGAGGAGGCGGCGGCTGCGCTGGGCACCACGAGGAGGCCCTCAGCTTCACCCACGGCTGGCGAGGACCCGGCGCTGAGCACAAGCCACCCGTTCTACGATGTGGCCAGACATGGCATCCTGCAGGTGGCAGGTGGGTCCCCAGCGGGGCGGGCCGAGGACCGCTAACAGTGCCAGCCTGCCACTGGGCCCCGCAGGATGGGGTGGTCTTGCCGGGGGCTGCCTGGCTCTGGGGCTGTTGGGGATGTCAAGGACACACTCAGTGGTCCTCGCCCATCTCCCCTTTCCCCTCCTGCTTGTTTGCGTGCAGGTGTTCGGTCTGCTTCCAGCTGTGCCTGTTTGCTTGCAGGTGTTTGGACTGTTTCCAGCTGTGCCTGTTTGAGTGCAGGTGTTCGGTCTGTTTCCAGTTGTGTCTGTCTATGTGCAGGTGTTCGGTCTGTTTCTATTTTGCAAGAGACCACAGGCAGCTGGTAGTTAAAGTTCACCCAGCCCCGGCTGCTGCCAGGGCACAAGCCCTGCTCACTGGCAGAGCCCCTTCCCCTGCCATGTGTGAGAGCTCGGCACTCGGTCAGTGCAGGGTCCCTCCTTCCCAGGCAAAGAGAGACAAGGGAGCGGCCACCCGCTGACCCTGGCCTGAGCAGTTGGCCTCCCCAGAGGACCAGGAAGGGGGCGTCTTGCTCCCAGCTCCTTTGGATCCATTGTGCTGTGCAGGCAACGAAGCGGCCACTTGCTGGGAGCCTCTGTCGTGCGTCCCCGACACGCCACGTAGCGACTCGCTCCACAGGGGCCGTGCTCACAGAACAAAAGGTGCAATAGGAAGAAAATACCTGCCAGTGTTTTGAAAAAGTGATCACTTCCAGTATCTCCTAGCGCACTGAGGCTTTCCTCCACGCTCTAAGGAGCAGGACCTGTGGGAAGGGGTCAAGTTTAATTTTCACAGAGGGAAGCCAGAGCTATCTCTGCTGTCTGAGGAGGGAGGGTAGGGGTTCCAGCGGCTTTGGTGAGCCAAGAATTTGAAAAATGGTGCCAAAATGAGGGCGGGCCAATGGTGAGTGTGGGGGGTGGGGCCGGAGCAGGGAAGGCCAATGGTGAGTGCTGGGGGCGGGGCCAGAACAGGGAAGGCCAATGGTGAGTGCTGGGGGCGGGGCCAGAGCAGGGAAGGCCAATGGTGAGTGTGGGAGGTGGGGCCAGAGCAGGGAAGGCCAATGGTGAGTGCTGGGGGCAGGGCCAGGAGTGAAAGCACAAAGCCCACCCAGGCTGGGGAATCAGAGCAGGAACTGGGAAAGTTCGTTAGATCTCTCCCGTCGGCTGTAACCGCTGAAGCACCCAATCAATGGGGAGCAGGGGAGGGACCCGCGTGTTGGGTTTAGGGTATAAATATCACTGTTTCTTGTTTTCCACACACTGGCCATTTTGTCCAGGTTGAGCGCCAGTTCTTGCAAGATCCTTAATAAAATTCTTTTGTCCTCCACAGTCAGATGAGCTTTTGTTTTCTTACAGGTGTAGCTTTCTTTCTAACAGGGGCCAAGATGCAATGGGTCATTTTCTTAGCCAAGCACCCGCGCTCTGGCTCTCATCACAAGCCACAACTCCCAGCTGCACCCTTAGGAGACAAGCAGAGCAGGTCACGCCTCTCTCCTTTGACCCTGCGTGGTCAGGGTCACTCAGCTGGGGTTTCTCATGTGCTGCTGTGACCCCCAGGCTTCGTACCTGTTAGCAGACAGGCCAAGAGCTCTCCAGGAGTTGATGATCCCAGAGGCATGGACTGAAGAGTTTTTGGGGCACACTGAGCACAGGCAGAGTGAGGAGAGGGCAAGAGGCTGCGTGGCAGGGGGTTGGGAGTGCACCCCGTCATGGTGGGCCCCCGGCATCCTGCTTAGAGGCCCTCTCCGGTTTAGGTGAAGGTAGGACAGTGGATTTGTAGTTGAATTGGGGAGCACGTGGGCCAGCTGCAGAGGCCCAGGTGGGAGTGCCATACCCTGGAACCCAGGACTCACCTGGAATTAGAGCCTTTCTTGCTTAGCCGTTCCAGGCCACAAAAGCACTCACCTGGGGGGGGGAGGTGTGTGTGCAGGTGCATGCTGGCCAGGCAGGGAGCAGGTGCACGCTGGCCGGGCAAGTAAGCAGGTGGATGTTGCAGGGCAGGTGAGCAGGTGTATTCTGGCCAGGTGGGAAACAGGTGTATGCTGGCTGGGCAGGGAGCAGGCATGCTCTGGCAGGGCAGGGGAGCAGGTGGGAAGTAGGTGTGCTCTGGCTGGGCAGGCACTGGCCCTCTGTCTAGGGAGAGGGCTGCTGGTTCTGCTGTGGAGGACACAGATCAGGTGCCAGTAAAAGGAGGGCAGACAGTACTTCAATAGAGCGCTGGCCTGAGAGTGAGGCTGTCTGGGCTTTAGGCCGGCTCTAGTGCTGAGCATCCACGAGAGTGCAGGTGAGTGATCTAACCTGCCTGAGCACTGGCTCTGTAATGGTGCTAACAGCCCCACTCAACTCACAGAGAATCAAGCACCTGTAGGTACCATCCACTCGTGGATTTATGTGTTTTTAGGCACGGCTGTGTGCCGTGGCTTGCTCTGGGTGCCAGTGATATCACAGCCAAGAAACAAGTGAAATTCCCTGCCCTCGTGGAGCTTACATTCTAGTGAGGTGGCGGATAATCAACTGGATAAATGAGTGAAATACATAATTTTCTAAGTAGTGACAGGAATGATAGAAAGAATCAATAGCAGGGAAGGGGGCATGTCCTGCCAGGTTGGATAGAGGGTTGAACGGGTAGGTAAGGTATCAGGGAGGGCCTCCCTGAAAAGGTAAAGACCTATTGGGGAAGAGGGAGATGGCAGGTGCAAAGGTCCTGAGGCAGGGCTCAGCTGGCAATTTCAATGAGCCACTGGGAGACCTGGGTAGCTGGAGTGGAGTAAAGAGGGAGATGATGAGGAGCTATGCTCCTTGGAGCCTCAGGGGCCTGTCAGGCAGGGTCTTATAGGAACAGTGGCCCCCAAGGGAGATGGTGGCCCCGGAGGGTTTTTGTATTTTTTTTTTTAAAGATTTATTTTTTATTTATTTCTCTCCCCTTCCCCACCCCCACCCCCTAACTATCTTCTCTGTGTCCATTTGCTGTGTGTTCTTCTGTGTCCGCTTGTATTCCTGTTGGTGGCACCCGGAATCTGTCTCATTTTGTTGCGTCATCTTGTTGTGTCAGCTCTCCATGTGTGCGGTGCCACTCCTGAGCAGGCTGCACTTTCTTTTGCGCTGGGCGGCTCTCCTTACGGGGCGCACTCCTTGTGCGTGGGACTCCCCTACGCAGGGGACACCCCTGCGTGGCAGGGCACTCCTTGCGCGCATCAGCACTGCACATGGGCCAGCTCCACATGGGTCAGGAGGCCCTGGGTTTGAACCCTGGACCTCCCAGGTGGTAGGCAGACGCCCTAAGCACTGGGCCAAGTCCGCTTCTCCCTCCGGCCCCCGAGGGTCACTCCTCAGCTCAAAAGCTGAGGAGTGACTCCATCTCCCTGAGAGTAACTGGCGCCCTCTGCCTGCTGTTTTGAGAATCGACTGGAGAGGGGGGCAGAGGGCAGGGCCAGGAAGGTTGGTTAGGGAGCAGATGTCACATTTCCAGCAAAAAGAACAGTGGCTTGGACTTGAGGTGGAGAGGAGGGGTCAAGTGCTGGATCTATTTTGAGATGAGACTGAGAGGATTTACCAACAGGCAGGGTATGGGGGGCCAGGGCAGAATCAGGGGCCACCCAGGAGCTTTTGGCTTGAGCATCTCCAAGAATGGACTTGCCGTGTATGAGGTGGCGGCTGCTGACGGGGCTGCTGGCGTGGGAGGGAAGGGCTCAGCGCTGAGCTCGGGGCTGCACACGTCTGCTGTTCTAGGTGGTGGCAGCTGAGGGGGCCGCTGGCGTGGGAGGGGCACCAGAGCTCGGTTCTGGACGTGTCTACCGGGCGTGCCCATCCACTTCCGAGTGGATGTCCAGCCTCCAGGCAGACTGGCCCGTCCAGAGTTCAGGGAACGGCCAGGCTGCAGGTGTGCGTTTGGGGAGGAGACCACTGAGGGGCTGGGTGTAGGTGAGCTGAGAGGGGTCCCAGAGCTGAGCCTGGGCAGGCCAGGGCAGGGAGCCGAGGAGGAGCCAGTCAGGGGCTGGGAGGGGACGCGGAGGTGGGAGGGAAGCACCCAGGGAAGATGACTGTTGGGTGGCCATGTGGCCCATTGTTGTCACTTACTGGTGACCTTGAAGGGAGAAGTTTTCAGTGTTTGCCACTAAGCGTGATGGTGTTTGCCGTTCTTCTCATTTTTTGTTTTTTGGAAATTCTCATATTTTGGAAAATAGTTATCTTTCATAAGACATGCAACTCTGTTATTTATGTTCACATGCAATGGTTTGATTATTCTTATTTTAAAATGAATGGTTTTGAAATTTAAAACAAATTTCTAATATGACACTTCTCTATAGAAATACTGCATTTAAAGAAAAACTCTTCAATGGCCTCAATAATTTTTAAGAGTGTTGGGGGATTCTGAGACCAAAAAGCTTGAGAACCAGTGGCCGTGCAGATGGTCTGCCTTGGTGAATGTTCCTCGTCACTTGAAAATAATTGCCTGTTTTGCATCATTAGGTGGATCGTCCTACATATTTCATTTAGGTTAAGTTGGTGATGCTGTTCAAATCTTCTACACCATTACTAATAGTTTTGTCTACATCTATCATTTACTGACTGAGGAGTGCTAGAAGCTCCAACCATAATTGACAATTTGTACATTTCTCCCTTCAGCTTTGTCCATTAACTTTTTTTTATTAAAATTTTTTAAAATTAAAAATGTAGGTTTTTATAAGTTTACAGAAAAACCATGCCTAAAATATGGAGTTCCTATATACCTCCTCCTACTTCCACCTCACATTAATGTGATACCATTATTATAATTCATGAAAGAACGTTTTTATATTTGTATTACTAACTAGAGTCCATCATTTACATTAAGGTTAACTATATGTGTTGTATAGTCCTGTGGCTTTTTGGTTTTTCATTTTTATTCTAGTAACATAAATTCAACCTAAAAATTCCCCTTTTAACCACATTCAAATATGTATTTCAGTGCTGTTAATTATGTTCACAACGTTGTGCTACCATCACCACCATCCATTACCAAAACTTTTCCATCAACCCAAATAATCTCTGTACAGTTTAAGCATTAACTCCCCACTCCCTACCCACCTCCCGGCCCCTGGTAACCTGTATTCTAGTTTCTGACATTATGAATTTGCTTGTTCTCATTATTTCCTGTCAGTGAGGTCTTACAGTATTTGGTCTTTCAGCTCTGTCCATTTCTGCTTCATGAAGCTTTGTTCCTTGGAGCATGTACACTTAGGATTGCTATGTCTTCTTGATGCATTGGCCTTTTCATCATTATTAAATGGGCTTCTTTATATCTGGGAATACTCCTTGGCTCAAAGTCCAGTTTGTCCACTGTTCAGACAGTCACTCCTGCAGGTGTACCATCTTTCTCGAGATCGGTTGGCAGGTCTGTCTTCTTCCGTCCTTTTCCTTTCAGCTTGTCCCGAGTCTTTCTCTATAAAGTGCATCTCTTAAAACAGCTTGTAATTGGCTCTTTTTGGCCGTTACTGAGAGATGAAGCTGACGGCAGGAACCCCGTTCTCACAGCCTGGTAGGGTCTGCTGAGGAGTCTGTGCTTGCTCACCGTGGCTCTGTGGAAACTTGAGCAGAGGCTCACGCTATCGGATTTGTGCTTGAGAATTATCACTCTCACTGCAGAGTGGAGAGAGTTGACGGCAGCCACTGGAGACGGGAGACCAGCGAGAGAGACAGCGGAGGTCTGCGTTAATGCCAGGGCTGTGGAGTTGTGAGGAGGAGATGATGTTATATTTAAATAACAAAAAACTTAAACTGGAGGTCTCACTGAAACCAAACTGGGAAGGAGCTCATAGGATGGGGTGAGGCTTCTGGGGGGTGGGGCAGAAGGACAGTGTAAGTTAATAGAAGAGGGGGACCTGGGAAGTAGCTTGGTCGTCTTCTTTTTTTAAAGATTTCTTTTGTTTATTTCTTCCTGGCCTCCCGTTCTCCCCGTTGTCTGCTCTCTGTGTCCATTCCCGTGTGTTCTTCTGTGTCTGCTTGTCTTCTCTTTAGGCAGCTTCGGGAACTGATCCTGGGACCTTCCAGAGTGGGGCAGAGACGATCATTCTCTTGTGCCACCTCAGCTCCCCTGTTCTGCTAGGTCTTATTTTCTCTCCTCTGTGTCACTTGTTCCATCATCTTGCTGCGTGTCGCCCAGCACTCCTGCGTGGGGTGGCATTCCCACGAGCCCAGTTGTTTGAGCCACATCCGTTTGCCTTGGTCGTCGTCTTCAACACGCCCCTTCCCCACCTGCTCCATCTATGGGTGCCCCAGGGGGCTGGGCAGGGGGAGTGCCTGCTGGGCTGCCAGAAATGGGTTGGTTTTTACAATGGATTTATTAATTCTCGAGCTTATAGTTCTGGTCCTGGAAAAGTCCAAATCAAGGCACCAGAGGAGATGCTTCTCCCCGAGCTGCCGCTGTGGCGATCCAGCACATGGCGGCATCTGCTCGTCTCTCCCTCTCTTCCGGGCCTCGTTGCTTTCAGCTTCTGGCTACAGTGGCTCCTCTCAGCTTCTCTGCTCCTTCGATTTCAGCTTCTGGCTCTGAGGCCTTCTCCTCTGCTTCTGGGTTCCTTTCTGTCTCTGCAGCTGTTTTTGTTTTTGTTTTTAGGTATCGGGATCGGGGATTGAACCCGGGACCTTGTATGTGGGAAGCCAGCACTCAACCACTGAGCCACATCAGCTTCCTGAGTTGACTCCCTTGGTCTGTTTGCTTGTTGTTTGGCTTGTTGTTTGCTCAGTGTTTTTGCTCATTGTTTGCTTGTTATTTCTTTGTTTTCTTTAGGAGGCACCAGGAACTGAACCTGGGACCTCCTCTGTGGGAGGCAGGCACCCAGTGGCTTGAGCCACATCTGGTCCCCTCTCTGAAGCTTTTTTCCCATTTATTGAAGTATATCACGTATACATAAACAGTAAGTGTATAGCAATAGTTGTGAGCTTACAAAGCAAACATACATAACATCATACAAGACTCTCGTATCTCCCCTACCACCAATACCTTGCATTGTTGTGAGACATTTTTAACTAATGATTAAAGAGCATCCTCAAAATATTACTACTAACCAAAGTATTTTCCCCCAACCCACCCTATTATTATTATCTTTATATTATTTATATATGAACATACATAAACAGTAAGTGCATTGTAAAAGTTGTGAACTTACAACGCAAATATGCATAACATCCTCCAGGGGTCCCATACATCAACCCTCCACCAACACCTTGCAGTGTCGTGAGAAATTTGTTACAAATTATGAAAGAATATTGTCAAAATCTTACTACTAATTATAGTCCTTCTATTACATTTGGTGTATTTCCCCCCCAAACCACCCTATTATTATTTTTAAAATGTATTTTTTTATGACAGAAGTTGTAAACTTACAAAACAATCATGTATATATGCAGAATTCCCAAACAATACCCCTCTATCAATACACCACACTGTGGTGGAATATTTGTTACAAATAATATAATATCATCTGATTGTTACCACATCCATAGTGTACATTTGGCACACTTTTTCCATACTGTTCCATTATCACTACAGTACATCTTTGGCATAGATGCAAGAATATTATATTATTACTGCTAACCACAGTCCATAGGTCACTCCAGCTGTTATTTTTCCCATGCTTCTCCACATTCCTACCACCCTGCAACAGTGATGTACATTTGCTCTAGCTCACAAAGGACACTCTTGCATCTGTACCATCAACCACAATTCTTATCCACCTCTTGGTTTACTGTGCTATTCAGTTTCTAGATTATTCTCTAGCATTCTGTCAATTGACATTGACATACCTAGACTACCATTTTCAGCCACATCCCCATTTATAAACTAGCTGTTCCTTACTATGCATTACAATCCACTCTATAGATTTTCACACTTCTACGGTAAAGCTAATTAAAACTTCTACAACATACAGTATGTATTACTACTGTATGTTGAACATTAGTAGTCCATCTCAGTCCTCCTCTTATCTCCTTTAAGAATCCACCACTGACCACTAGGTCTTGGAGCTATTTTCCTATAATTTCTTTGAGAAGCTTTATGACTTGCTTTTATTTTTAGGTTTTTGATCCATTTTGAGTTAATTTTTGGATAAGGTGTGAGATAGGGGTCCTCTTTCCTTCTTTCGGCTATGGATATCCAGTTCTTTCAGCACCATTTGTTGAATGGACTGTTCTGCCCAAGCTGTGTGGGTTTGACAGGTTTGTCAAAAATCACTTGCCCATACATGTGAGGGTCTGTTTCTGAACCATCAGTTTGGTTCCATTGATCTGTGTGTCTGTCTTTATGCCAGTACCATGCTGTTTTTACCACTATAGCTAGGTAATATGTTTTAAAGTCTGGAGATGAGGGTTTGCTTTTCCTTTTTAAGATGTTTTAGGATATTTAGGACCCCTTACTCTTCTAAATAAATTTGATAATCGTGTTTTCAATTTATTTTTTTTAATGCTGGTGGAATTTTTATTGGGATTGCATTGAATCTGTTATTAATTTTTAATGATATTTAATCTTCCAATCCATGAGCATGGAATGTTCTTCCAGTAATTTAGGGCTTTTTTGATTTTTTTAACATTAAATTGCAATTTTCTGAATAGAAGTGCTTTACACTGTGGGTTAAGTTTATTCCTGACTATTTGAGTTTTATCTGTCATATTTTATTTTCACCACTCTTTTGACACTTTTAGTTACTTTCATTGATATAATCTTCATCTCTAGACTCTCTTCCAGGCCTCTCTCTCCTGTCTTTTCTTTTCAGGCCCTAGTGCTGAGATCAGCTCAGCGATAGGTTGGCTTGAAGGGAAGGCGATGCAGAAATTTACAAAACAAAGGACAGAGAGAAGACACAGGAGAAGAAATAAAGGTGGGACCAGGGGACTCACAGCTTCTGGAACTGAGGGCCTCGACCCTAGTTTTCCCATAGCATTTGTTGGGAAACTTCCGAGAAGCTGATTGCTATCAGAACTGCAACATCATCTACAATAATAGGAACAACTGCAACATCTACAATAAGGAACAGGTTATATAAAATTCAAATACAGTCTAAACTCTTTTTCCCACATTCCCCCCTTTTTGTTTTTGCACATAGGGGGTCACACAAAAACTAGATATATTCCAGTAAGTGTTCTGCTAGGTAAAACGCTTTTCCAGTGCTTTGCAACATCTAACTTACAGCTAGGAAGTCCGGAACTAGCAGCTGATACCAGAATCTTGATTAAAAATAACAAGTGAAAAGTGCTGACCCATAAGGCATTGGTTCACTGATTAACAAAGCTTCCCACATGATATTTCACTTTTAGGTTTGAACAATACTCATTAAATTTTCTCTCAGTACATTCGGTCCCGGGATTGTTCAAATTTAAAACAAGAGATTTAATATGCGTTCAACAAGGTACATTTATATATCACTTACAATTCATTAAATCACTTAAGTACACAATATGTTTCATTATTAAAGTTCTGATTAGTATTCAAGCATTTTGTATGTAATCCATAACTGCAACAACAAACAATAAGACTTCCAACTAGCAGACATTTAATGAATAGACTTTCATTTCTCATGGGCTTGATATTCCCAACTTTCTTTCACTTTCTTTCACGCTGGGTGGCTCTCCTTACGGGGCGCACTCCTTGCACATGGGGCTTCCCTACACGGGGGACACCCCTGCGTGGCACGGCACTCCTTGCATGCATCAGCACTGTGCATGGGCCAGCTCCACACGGGTCAAAGAGGCCCAGGGTTTGAACCGCGGACCTTCCATGTGGTAGATGGACTCCCTAACCACTGGGCCAAGTCCACTTCCCCCCACAAACTTTTTACCTTAATATTAACTTAACTGTTTTATCTTTCATTTTATCCTATGATGAAAAATAAACTATTCATGTCAATTTAAGCAAGAACTATTTTTTATGAAGAAACTTACAGTAATTCTATTAATCAAGACTTACAGGGAAACGGACTTGGCCCAGTGGTTAGGGCATCCGTCTACCACATGGGAGGTCCAAGGTTCAAACCCCGGGCCTCCTTGACCCATGTGGAGCTGGCCCATGTGCAGTGCTGATGCGCGCAAGGAGTGCCCTGCCACGCAGGGGTGTCCCCCGCATAGGGGAGCCCCACGCGCAAGGAGTGCGCCCCGTAAGGAGAGCCGCCCAGCGCGAAAGAAAGTGCAGCCTGCCCAGGAATGGCGCCGCCCACATTTCCCGTGCCACTGACGACAACAGAAGCGGACAAAAGAAACAAGACGCAGCAAATAGACACAGAGAACAGACAACCGGGGGAGCGGGGGAAATTAAAATAAATCTTTAAAAAAAAAAAAGACTTACAGTTTTTATTATTATAGAGATCTCATTAACATTTTAAAATCAGGTAATAATAAAGTGCTTATTTAATTTTTTGGCCATTTGAGTAGAGTGCTTTCAGAAGTTTTTATTTATCAAATTGTATCACTATCCCAAGGTATCAAAATATACACTGACAATTCTTTATTTCTTTTCCTTTTTTCCTTCCTTTTTCTCTCTTTCTTTCTTTCTTCCTTTTTGTCTTTCTTTTTTCATTTCTTTCTCTCCTTTCTCTTTCTTTTTCTATCTTTCTTTTTCTTTTTTCCTTTTTTCTTTTTCTTTCTTGAACAATCACACACACTGAAACAATTACAACACACACACTGACAATGAACAAATAGACAAACACAAAACCAGTTCCAAATTTATTAATCTAGAATTTCTTCATTGCTTCCTTTTATAATTCAACATGTCTTTTTTTTTTAAGATTTATTTATTTCTCTCCCCTCCACACCCCAGTTATCTGCTCTCTGTGTCCATTCACTGTGTGTTCTTCTGTGACCGCTTCTATCCTTATTAGCGGCACTGGGAATCTGTGTTTCTTTTTGGTGCATCATCTTGCTGTGTCAGCTCCATGTGCGCGGCACCATTCTTGGGCAGGCTGCACTTTCTTTCACACTGGGCGGCTCTCCTTAAGGGGCGCGCTCCTTGCACGTGGGGCTCCCCTATGCGGGGGGCACTCCTGCATGTCAGGGCACACCTTGCGCCCATCAGCACTACCCATAGACCAGATCCACACGGGTCAAGGAGGACCAGGGTTTGGACCGTGGACCTCCCATGTGGTAGACAGACGCCCTATCCATTGGGCCAAGTCCACTTCCCTATAATTCAACATTTCTTTTCCAGTTTTCCTCTTCTCAGTTTCCTTCTGAATCTCTTTCTGTCCCCGAGCCATACTTGCTTTATGATGCCATGCTTGAACAAGTTCTGTAGTTCAGATACTTTGATATAAAGCCATTCTAGTCTTCGGAATGAGACCCAGCTGTGCAGTTTCCAGCGTCCATCTCTCCTTCTGCCTGACCGGAGGCTCTGGGTCCTGCAGGAACCCCCGCTGTCTCTTGGCGTTCACAGCATGGCTCCATCTGATGAGCTGGCACCCACACAGGGCGCTCTCCATCTCCTGGGGAGCACAAGCAAACCCTCGAAGAATTCAAATGCTTTTCCAAACCACTCAGGGCTCTGCGCGGTCACAACCACTTTAGTTTCGCTCGAAGCGATCCTTCTTCCCTTCGGGCCCCATGTTGGGCGTCAGTTGCTGAGATCAGCTCAATGATAAGTTGGCTCAAAGGGAAGGCAATGCAGAACTTTACGAAATAAAGGACAGAGAGAAAGACACAAGAGGAAATAAAAGTGGGACCAGGGGACTCACAGCTTCTGGAACTGAGAGCCTCGACCCTAGTTTCCACATCGTATTTATTGGAAACTACCGAGCAGCTGTTTGCTATCAGAACTGCAACATCATCTATAATAATAGGGAACAACTGCAACATCTACAAAAAAGAACAGGTCACACAAAGTTCAGATACAATTTAAACTCTTTTTCCCATACTCTAGCACACCCTTTAGTATTTCCTGAACATCTGGTCTCTTGGTTAGAAATTCTCTTAGTTTCTGTTTATCTGTGAATATTCTAAACTCACCCTCATTTTTCAAAGATAATCTTGCCAGATATAAGATTCTTGATTGGAAGTTTTTTCTTAGAGTATCTTAAATATATCATACCACTGTTTTCTTGCATTCATGGTTTCTGGTGAGAAATCAGCATTTCATCTTATTGGGTATCCTTACATGTTATGCATTGCTTTTCTCTTGCTATTCTCAGAATTCTCTTTGTCTTTGGCATTTGACATTCTGATTAGTATGTGTCTCAGAGTTGGTCTACTCAGATTTTTTCGGATGGGAGTATGTTGTGCTTCTTGGACATGGATATCTCTGTCCTTCAATAGGGTTGGGAAATTTTCTACCACTATTTCTTCAAATATTCCTTCTGCCCCTTTTCCCTTCTCTTTTCTTTCTGGGACACCCATGACACATATGTTTGCACATCTTTTGCTGTCATTTAGTTCCCTGAGACCCTGTTCAATTTTTTCCATTCTTTTCTTCATCTGTTCTTTGGTATGTTTACTTTCAGAGGCCATTTCTTCAAGCTCACCAATCCTTTCTTCTGCCTCCTCAAATCTGCTATTACACAATTCCAATGTTTTTTAAATTTCACTTATTGTACTTTTCATTCCCATAAGATCTGCTATTTTTCTATATATACTTTAAAATTCTTCTTCCTGCTCATCCAATGTCTTCTGTTTTTTGTTTTTTGAAAGTTAGTATAAATCTCTGCATCTCGGGAGAGAGTTAATTGTCATTAACTCCAGAGCCCAGCATAGTTTCCATGGAGCCCTGAAGGAAGAGGACCTCCTGCTACAAAGAGCTTCATTCCAGATGAGTCATAGCAGTGCGTGTAAACAGCATTAGGAAGGAAATCAATGTCCGAAAAGTAATTCCTCCAGGTTTCATCATGATTTAGCCAACCTTTGTCAGTGGTTAGTTTCAAATTCTCCCCAGTTAGTCTGGGCTTGGACCCATAACAAGCTGAGAGCCTCTTCCAGAAACCTCTGAGCTCAGATGTCATAGATAGCAGGGAACCCTGCCCTGTGCCCTCAGTGATGATGTTCTTGTAGAAGTTCACCGATTGGATCCCCAGACACCACCATAGTCTCGCTGATCCATGCAATGGAAAAGATCCAGTCCCTGTGTCCATCATCTCCCACGCACACAGGATATAGTATAGGCAGACAGTAGATGGCAAGACGTGGGGGTTGTCTCCTCCAGTGGAGATTGTTCTGGAGGGATTCAGCTTGATGGCATGGATACCACAGCCCTGTTGAGTCATCATCTCTCCAGCCTCCCGTCTTTCAGAATGAGAATCTTGGTGATTTGGCTTGTCTGGACATCCAGCACAAATAGCGTGTTGCATTTTGTGCCACACACCACTTGCCTGTGATTCAGCCACTGAGATGCAAAGACTTTATTAAAGGTCCCAAGGTGAAATTCTCTCTCATTCAGGAGACTGGGAAGCTGTTGTGCGGCATCACCATGCAACCCTTGGGAATAGCTGGTTTCATTCTGTAGCCTGGCTTCCCGATCCTTCAGGTAGTACACTAAGGACCTCTTCACTGGGGAGAGTCTTTTCCTTTTGTGAAGAGAGCGATCCCAGCCAAACTGCAGGCCCTGAGTGTCACTCCCAGCTCCTGGTGAAGTGGGCGCTTTCCGCTTCCTGCTAACTGCTTTCCGGGCCATAGTGGGCAGCGCCACTGTGGCCCCACAGCCCCATGGGGTGGGGGGAGTGGGGGGCAAGAGGATGGCGGGTCATATCCCGGGCCCTGGGCCTGCGCACTATGCTGCACCTGGCCCAAAAGTTGGCCCTGACCCGGGGCACAAGGTCGAGAAGGGGAGGTGAACAGAGGGAAGGAGGGAGGGGGGATCGGGGCAGGGACAGGAAAAGGAAGGGGAAGAGGAGCCCCGAACCAGAAGCTTTCAGACAACCGAGTGTGGAAAGGACGGCCCAGTATCTTCTTAATATCCTTAATCTCTTTAGCCATCTCACTGAATTTATTAAGGAGATTTGTGATTAGTTGTCTCAACTCCTTTATGTCATCTGGAGGCTTATCTTATTCCTTTAAGTGGGCCATAGCTTCCTGTTTCTTGCTGTGGAGTATAATTTTGTTGGTGTCTTGGCATCTGGCTTACTGGAGTATCTATTCTGGGTGCGGCTTTTTCTCTTTCATTTATGGTTTCCTGCCCTTTCTCCTTTGCTGGTTGTGCAGTAGGCGCCAAGGATGTAGTTGATACTATAAGCTGTGGTGGCTCAAGCTGCCCTCATTGCCCCAGGGACTGTTGAAGCTTCTCCCAACTTTCTCCTTTGCCAGGGGTAGGACAGCGTCACAACCGTGTGGAATAATCCAAATTGTGTAGGACAAGACTGTAGTTGCCCAGAGAGACTGATGAAGCTTCACATCCCTTTCTCCCCTAACTGGGGCAGGGATAGATCTGCAGGTGTGGGCAGCAATCTCTGCAGTGCGGGTCCAAGATGACCGCAGTTGCCCTGGTAGACTTCTGATTAGTCAGTCTGTGCCAGCCAAAGGTACCTGCAGTTACCTGGATAGGCTGGTGCAGGGCTCGCCAGCCTCCTCCCTGCCAGAGGTGGGGCTGAAGCCTAGGCTAGGGCTGCCGGCCGATCCAGGTGAAAGAAACTGGTTCCTGCCATCACTGTGATTTTTAGTTAGGCTTCCCCTCACACTGGGGGCAGAGTCAAATGGGGGCTACCAGCCTCTTTCTGACCTGGACAGGTTCATACTTTAGCTATTCTTAGGGTTATACCCTAGCCAGCCAAATTAGTAGCTGAAATCGGCAGCCAACCGTCTCCTCCTCCCCTGTTTTTGGGGAATGGAGTTTCCAGTTCCAGCCACAGAATAGCTCCTGGGCGGCCCACACTGCCAACATAGGATGATCATGGCCTCTATGGCTTGGCTGGTAATTTCCCAGAGAGGCTGGCACAGGTCCCCCCAGCTTCCTGCTGGAGGTGGGGCTGGGGCCCAGGCTAGAGCTGCAATCTGATCTGGATGGAAAGAAGCCAGTCCCCACCAGCACTGGAATTTTCAGTCCACCCCACTTCCCCTCGTGCCAGGCGTGGAGTTAAGATGGTGGCCACCAGCCTCTTTCTGACTTGGACAGGTTCAAACTTAAGCTGTTCTTAGGATTATACTTTAGCCTGCTGTAGCAGTTTGATATAATTGTGAATTCCAAAAACAGATATCGGATTATGTTTGTAATCTGGTCTGTACCTGGGTATGATTGAGTTATGGTTAGGCCTTTAATTGGGCCATGTCATTAGGGCATTGAGTCCCCAACCACCAACGGGATAAAAGGCACAACAAAGGGCAGAGTTGGGGGCTTTTAATGTTGGAGTTTTGATGTTGGAGTTTAATGCTGAAGCTGGAGCCCCAGGGAGAGAGACAGAGCCGTTCGTCTGATAGTCTACAGCTGACCTTGTGGAGGAAAGAGAGGCACTGAGCCCAGAGGAACCCAGGAAGCCTGAACCCTGGCAGATGTCGGCAGCCATCTTGCTCCAACACGTGGAAATAGACTTTGGTGAGGAAAATAACTTATGCTTTATGGCCTGATGTCTGTAAGCTCCTACCCCAAATAAATACCCTTTATAGGAACCAACCAATTTCTGGTATTTTGTATCAGCACCCCTTTGGCTGAATAACACCTGCTGAATTTACTCATCAGTAGGTGAAGTCAGTGCCCAACTGTCTCTTCCTCCCCCCTTTTAGAGAAGTGGAGCTTTCGATTCCAGCTGCGGAACAGCTCCCAAGGTGGCTTGTGCCTCCAGTGGAGGATGGGCACCGGCCTCTGCGGCGTGGAGCCTCTACTTACGAGTCTTCTCTGCAGGTGGGCAGCGTCCTCCTTCCACTCCTTCAAGGACGTGACAGGATGCTCTTCTGGCCTCCTGGAGCCCCCAGACAGGTGTTTCAGCCAGCTCCAGAGAGCTCTGGGTGTTTGCTAACTGCCCTGGAGCAGGAGCTGATTTAGGAGCTCCTTATTCTGCCACCATCTTGCTCTCTCTGTAGCTTTTTATTCCTCGGTTTATAAAATCTAGTAAAAGGTTTAAGACCCAGCTTTGGTCCTGCAATCTAATCGAAGGCCCTTAACTGTAGGTTCCACCTGCAGTGGGTTGCACTCACAGGGATGGATTAGTTTAAGAAGATAGTTTTTGGGGGTCCACAAAGCCTCAAACTGCCTCAGACACGATGTCAGGTGTGGCAGTCGCCCCTGGAGCCCAGCCCTGTGGCAGATTCCTGGGCAGATGGCGTCCTGGCAGCAATCCTGGGGTTCCGGCTTGTTCTCTTGTTTTGGAGCAGAAGTTCTCACGCATTAGAATTCTACTCCTTGGGAAGTTTAACCATCTCGAAGGAACATCTGATGGCCTCGAGCCACCCCTGAGAGACATGGCCTTAATGAGAACTGTCCAGAACAGCCAGAGGGGAGGGGGCTGGGGAAAAGCTAAAACCTCTCCCCAGGGTGAAAGAGACTTTATAGTGAAGCACCGCACCAAGGAAATAGCGGACCAGGCAGCCTGGACAGATGGGGGCTCGGAGCGTCCCGGAAGTGGCCAGTAGCATCTGCAGCTGGAGCACCCGGCAGAGCAACCCCCCGCCCCGCCTCTCCCTGAGGGTCCGTCTGCGCAAAGACCCCTTCCCTCTCGCCCTGGCGTCCCAGTGTTGTGCTCACGCCTCCACCTCCAGCTCATGCCCCGAATTGCCCCTGTGACCGAGGGGACCGTTCAGGACCTGGAACCCCCTTTCCTCCTGCTCCGCAGGGGGGAGCCCTCAGGATCCCCCCACCCACCTCTCCCTCCCGGCCCTGATGCCCCCAGTGCTGCACATCCAGAACCACGACAGGAAACCCAAGATGGTCTCTTCCTAAAATGGTCTTGTCTGATCTCTTATTGCTTAAGTGACTGTGCATTTGCCCACATGGAAGCTTCGTAGGATTTTAATTCTCAGGGTAGTGTTTGCCCACTAAAGTTGAAGATTTTTGAAAGCAGTCATCGTGAGCTTCAGGGTCTGAAGCTCCAGCCTGGGTCGCGCAGTGGTGGCCCAGCTGGTGGCCCAGAGGGGAAGTGACACCTGCGGGACATGGTGGGGGAGGGGAGGGCACGGGAGGTGTGGCCTCGGGCAGGGGGCTGTGTGCACAGCAAAGGGAGAGGAAGAGAGAAAGAAGGCCGCGGCTGACCTGGTCCTGCTGGACGACGCATCTCGGCCCCCCACTTCCAGAACTTTCCCCACAGCCTATTCAGATGCCAGCTGGCCTTTCTTGCAGGACACAGATCAGACGCAAAAAGTCTTTAAATCTCCATTTGCTTCCACCAAAAAAGGCTAGTGACCTAAAACACAAAGCCAGCTCCCAAATCCCTCCATGATGCTGGCATTGCCTTCGTTATGTGTTTTATTTGTGTGTGTGTGTGTGTGTTTTTTTTAAGATTTATTTTTTATTTCTCTCCCCTTCCACCCCCACCCCATTGTCTGCTCTCTGTGTCCATTCGCTGTCTGTTCTTCTGTGTGCGCTTGTATTCTTGTCAGCAGCACCAGGAATCTGTGTCTCCTTGTTGCATCATCTTGTTGTGTCAGCTCTCCATGTGTGCAGCGCCATTCCTGGGCAGGCAGGCTGCACTTTTTTTGCACTGGACGGCTCTCCTTACAGGGCGTACTCCTTGTGCTTGGGGCTCCCCTACACGGGGGACACCCCTGCGTGGCACGGCACCCCTTGTGCGTATCAGCACTGCGTATGGACCAGCTCATCACACGGGTCAGGAGGCCCTGGGTTTGAACCCTGGCCCTCCCGTGGGGTAGGTGGACGCTCTATCTGTTGAGCCAGATCTGCTTCCCTCGTTATGCACTTTAATCATCCGTTGTCTCCGGGGAGAAGCTGAATCGCCGAGCCCTGGGTGCCGGCTCTGGGAAGAGTCCCTTCCTTCATAAACTGGCTTCTCCCGTCGGGGGACGGTGGACACTGCTGTGAACAGCGGGGAAGAACAGGGATCGTGAGCGACACCCGCAGAATCTGTGTTCTGTGGCAGCTTTCATTCCCTCCCCGTTCTGTCCTTGTAAAGCCCGTCTTCGATCCGCTGGCTCTTCCCGGGGAACTGCGGAGGGCGTTTACTCATATCGGCTGATGTAACAGGTTTTTAAAATTTGTATCTTTTTTTCACTTTTTAAGTAAATTTTATTCCAACTTCACAAATAAAAGAACAGACAAGAGGCAGCTTAACAAATTAGGCAAGCACTACTTTAACAAGGCCTACCCAAGCTGGGTGTAGATGCGGTGTAGACGGCTTCATGAACGGGAGCCCGTGCCCCCGGGGTCCTGTGTCCAGGCAGCCGCGGGAGCCGAAGGCCTGGCTGGGAAGGAGTGGGGCGGGGGGGGGCAGGGGCAGCAGTGGGCGCGGGGCCGGGGGTGCTGCCCAGCATCAGACGGCCTCGAGAGTGATCGCCGGCTCTGACACTCACATGGCCTCTCTGGGCCTCAGTTTCCCTGCTGGGAAATGGGATGGCGGGAGACAGGACACGAGAAGGCATCCAGTGTCCGGCCTGGCAGGTGGCCCCTGGTGGCATTTACCGAGCGCCTACTGGGAGCCAGCGCTAGGCTACGGCTGCGCTCGGATTACAGATCGAATCCTTCCCGGGACCCCTCAAGTCAGCCTCAGGCTGGTCCCCACGTCCAGACGCAAAGAGGCTGCCCGCGGCTGCACGGGGAGTCAGTGGAGACCCCACCCCAGGAGTCAGTGGAGACCCCACCCCGGGAGTCAGTGGAGACCCCACCCCGGGAGTCAGTGGAGACCCCACCCCGGGAGTCAGTGGAGACCCCACCCCGGGAGTCAGTGGAGACCCCACCCCGGGAGTCAGTGGAGACCCCACCCCGGGAGTCAGTGGAGACCCCACCCCAGGAATCAGGGATGGCCCCCTCCCCCTCCCCCTCCCCCTTTGCAGCTCTTAATGTTACACGGGGGCTGGTGTGTGGGGGCGAACAGCGCCTCGTTGCTGGCCCCGGGCTCGAGTCCTGGCTGCCCTGCATCTCGGCCACCTGCTCCTGGTGAGCGACAACCCTCGGGGCCTCTCCCTGCGGTGTGGCCGACCCCCGCCCTGCATGGACGTCCAGGGGCCCCACTGCCCCCCGCGGGCCTCCGCTCCCATCCCCGTGCTTCCCTCCAGGCTCGCGCAGGAGCCGCGCTCTGCCTGGGGACACCCGCGTTGGCAGGTGGGGCGGGTCTCGGTGCCGTCGGCGCCCCGCGGACCCTCTTGCTGCTCCTTGGGTGGGAACGCCCCCTTCAGACCCTGGCTGCACCCTCTGCCGCCCTCCAGTGAGCAGAGCTGCAGTAGTGGACCCCCGCATCTCATCTGGGGTGAGAACACTGGCTTTGCTGGGGGGGGGGGGGGGGAACAGACGGCTGGGCTGGAGGAGAGGCGGGGGCTGGGGGCGGCCTTCTCCTCCAGCCTCTGGACTCAATTCGGCAGCGGTAGGGGCTGGGATGCCTGGACGTCCGGCCTCCTGGCCACAGCCGTGAGAGTCCCTGGCCTTGTCTGCAACCCCTCCTGGTGCCCCCGGCCCCACCGCCCACACGGGCGCTTCCTCCCGTGCCCCCTCCCCAGTGAACAGCCCGGCCACCATCCCGAGGGCTCCCCCCACCCCCGCCATAGGCCCCTTCCCCGACCCCAGAGGTCTGTCCTTCACCAGGTCTCTCTATCCCTCCCTCTCTTCACCCCCGTCTGCCCTGACCCCACCCAGCAGCCCAGGGGCTTCACGAGCCCCTCCCCCTCCCAGGTCACCTGGATGAAGTCGGAGCGCCCTCCACACACGCTCCTTGTCCTGTGGCCTTGACCTCTGCTTCTGCTCACCCCTTCCGCTCCCGGGAGCCCGGGGTGGCCCGCCTGCTTCCTCGCACAGCCCCAGCCCCCCACGCTGCCCCTGCAGGCCACGGGGGTCTCGGGAGCAGTGGCGGCACAGCAGGGCCGCGCTGCTGCTTCAGTTCTCATCTCCCAGAGCTCAGCCCCCTCTGCTGTGCTGCGGGCAGGGCCACGGGAGCCCCTTCTGATTCTCAGAGACCGCCCCCTCCACGCACGTCACCGGCCTTTCCCTGGGAGCGTGGGGTGGCAGGAGCTGCGTGGGGGTGGCAGGAGCCACCCGCGTCTTTTTCTGCAGAGCTGGACGCATGCTGAGCTGGCCTTCCGCCCTCGAGTCCTTTGGCGCCTTCCCCGGGACGTTGCCACTTGGTTTGGCGCCGCCCTGGGTGGTTCTGTTTTGTTGGCTTTTTTTTTTAACCTTTCCATGTTGATGTTAAATTTCTTTAGCAAACCCTCTCGGGGCATTTAATTCGTTGTTTCCTCGGCAGCCACAGCCATGATTAATAAGCTCAGAAACCAGGCCGCCCTCTCCTCTTTTGCCCCCTTGGGGAGCAGAAACCCAAGTTCGGCCAAGAAGCCCCGGCCCCCGAGAGAGTGGAAACCGTGGTGGGCGCCACCGCCTGCTCCGGGCGCAGCATCCGGGGCTCCGTGCACAGAACCCCCCCCTGGCGGGGGAGCAGACAAAGGGGTGTGCTCCCGTGCAGCCCTGCCAGGGGGGCTTTCGAAACAGACGGCCGGCGTGAGCGGAATTCTAAGTGCTGCTGCCCACGGCAGGGGCTCGGAGACGCAAAGGCTGCTGTCCTGAGAGCCCGTCCTAGCCCCGGAATCCCCAGCCTCAGGGGGCTTCCAGGCTCCCGGCAGAAGTGGATGCATGCCCTAAATCACAAACAGCTCTCCTGGCGTGTGCACGCGGGGGCGCGGGGAACGACTGTGCATGGGCGGGGACGGCCTCATGTGCACGTGGGGGGGGGGGCGGACGACAACTCTGCACCTGTGGACGTGTGCAAGATTGATTCATTACCTTTCTGAGCTGGAGGGGGTGAGAAAGGCCCGTTGCCATTTCCATTCCAAGTGAACATTCTGATACAGAAATCCCATTTCTTTACAGTTTTTGTGTTTTTTTCCTGTTCTTTTTTCTCTTTTTTGTTCCTTTTTTTTACTCTTTGCAGTGAATTGTAAGTCATCATACTAGTCAGCCAAAGGGGTGCTCATACAAAATACCAGAAACGGGTTGGTTTTTATAAAGGGTATTTATTTGGAGTAGCGGCTTACAGATACCAGGCCATAAAGTGTAAGTTCCTTCCCTCACCAAAGTCTATTTGGAGCAAGACGGCTGCCGACGTCTGCGAGGGTTCGGGCTTCCTGGGTTCCTCTCTTCCCAGGGCTGGCTTCTCTTTCATCTGTGTGCTGACTTCCCGGGGCTCCAGCTTAAGTCTTCAGCATCAAACTCCAACATCAAAAACCCTCAACTCTGTCCTTTGCCGTGCCTCTTACCTGGGTGGGGACTCCATGCCCTAATGATAACTCAGTCATGCCCAGGTGCCGATCAGATTACAAGCAGAATCCAATATTTCTTTCTGGAACTCATCAACTTTCTGGAACTACACTTGTGTACGTTTCTGGGAGCGTATCTGTTAGGCTGCTGGGTCTGCTGTAACGAAGCCGGGCAAGCTTAGTGGCTCGGACTCCGCCATCGAGGGCGGGCAGGGCACACGCCCCCCAACCCTCGGGGAGGGTCCTCGGCCTCTTGCTGGCGAGCCCGCCCTCCTGGGCTGGTGACGGCAGCCCTCCAGCCTCTGCCTCCGTGTCGTCACGCGGCCGTTGTAGGAGTCCTGCCGTCCCTGGATTCGGGCCCGCCCTCCTCCAGATGACCCCATCTCCCCTTGGTGACGTCTGTGAAGACCCTGCTTCCAAGTGTGGACACGGCTGCAGATACCGGGGCCAGGACTTGGATCTAGCTTTTGGGGGCGCACAGTTCAGCTTGCACTGGTCCCCTTGTTGTCTTCCCATTCCTGATCGATTTTCTATAATCAGTCGTTGAGTTGATCAATACTGATTATTGGCTCTGCCTGGGGTTCACCGTGGAGCCCCGTGGCCATAAGGAAGGCGGCTCGCTGAGGACGGAGCCTGCGGCGTGCGGGGAGGGTGCAGGGCGCACCTGCAGGAGAGAGCCGGGCTGTCTCGGGAGAGCGGGAGCCACTGCAGGACCGAGGGCCAGGCCGGGGGCAGGGGGGGGCCGGGCCGGGGGCAGGGCGGGGGCCGTGTCTGGGGCAGGGCGGGGGCCGTGTCTGGGGTTCGCATGCAGGCAGAAGAGTGGGCACGGGTGCCCGGAGGGAGCCCCGGCGGGTGGCGCGGAGCCCTTCGTCCAGTTGGAGGCCGCCGAGCTGCCCCAGAGAGCGTCCCGTGCCGACAGGGTGTTCCACCCTGACCGAGCAGCCGCCGCCGCCACGGGACCCCGGAGCAGCTGGAGGGTGTGTGACCGCGGCACCAACTGCACACCTTCTCCTTTAACTTAAGCGTGAAGAGACCCCGCAGTCAGCGGGACCGGCCAGTGCAGACACGGCTCCTGCCACTCCAAGGCGAGGACAGGGGAGCGGCCGAGGGCCGGCGGCCAGACTGCGCCCTGACCCGGCAGAGGTCAGCACTCCCCAGCCACGGCAGGGCGGCCTCACCGCGGCCTCCCTGCAGCCCTCCCTGTGCGTCCTCACTGCGGTCCTCCCTGCGGTCCTCCCTGTGATCCTCACTGCGATCCTCACTGCGGTCCTCCCTGTGATCCTCCCTGTGCATCCTCCCTGTGGTCCTCCCTGCGATCCTCCCTGTAGTCCTCCCTGTGGTCCTCACTGCACATCCTCTCTATGATCCTCCCTGTGCGTCCTCACTGCGGCCTCCCTGCGGTCCTCACTACACATCTTCCCTGCATGTCCTCATTGCGGTACTCCCTGTGGTCCTCCCTGTGGTACTCCCTGCGGTCCTCACTGTGGTACTCCCTGCGGTCCTCACTGTGGTCCTCACCATGGTCCTCACCGCGTGTCCTCACTGTGCATCTTCCCTGTGTGTCCTCACTGTGGTCCTCACTGTACGTCCTCACTGTGTGTACACAGTGTGCATCCTCACCGCGTGTCCTTACTGCGCATCCTCACTGCACGTCCTCCCTGCAGTCCTCACTGTGGTCCTCAGCGCACCTCTGTGGGTGCTGAAGACCAGAGCACGCGTGTGTCTGCCCGTGTGTGTCTGTGTGCTGGCCCTGGGATCGGTAGCCCGCAGCGGCCCCACCTGGGGCGTGTGTCTTTGCATCTGCACATCTGTATCCGCGCGTGTCTGTGTATCTGTGCGTCTGTGCGTCTGTGCGTCTGTGCATCTGCGTGTCTGTGCATCTGTGTGTCTGTGCGCCTGCGTGTCTGTGCGTGAAGGGGTGCTGTGGGCTGAGGTCCCAGGAGAGGTGGGCTTAGCAGAAGGCTTAGAACCTCCATGGAGGGCGCGGCGCGGCAGGAGGACGCACTCCAGGGACAGGGGAGGCTGGTGGGACGGGGATGCGGCTGCGCCCACTCCTGGGGGTCCTGAGGCCGCTGGGCAGGTGGGGCCCTCAGGCCTGCCGGGGGAGTGGCGGGGGCGACCAGGGGTCCAGCAGCCTGGGCCCTGGACGGCCGCGTGTGGGGGCGCCCGGCAGGTGCGCTGGCTGACAGCTGGGAGGAGCAGGGTCGGGCACGGCTCCTGGCTTCTGGGTGGAAGCGGTTCCATTCACAGAGGGGTCCGTGGAGGGGTCGGTTTGGGGGTGCCCCGTGACTGTGTTGAAGGGGACGCGGCCGAGGTGCGTGGCCTCCTCCCACCTGGTGCTCAGCAGAGAGGTCTGGGGGCGCAGGGGGCTTGCCTGGGCCCCTGGTCTGTGGTGGGTGGGTGAGAGCGGGGCGGGGGAGGGGGGAGGCAGAGGCGGGGACAGTGGGGAGGGCAGAGCCCAGGGGCCTCTCTGTGTCCAGCTGGCAGTCACCAGCCACGCTGGTGTGTGGGGAGAAGCCTGTGACTGTGCCCAGTGCCATTTGGGGGTGGGGGGCAGCCTCTGTGGCTCTCCCGTGGCCTGGCACGAGCTCCCCAGCCTCGGCCGTCTCGGGGTCTGGCAGGGACTGACGTTCCGACCCCCCTTCACTGGAGCCGGGCGCTCTCCTGCGAGGAGGGGGCCCTGGGCGCTGTGAGCCTCTGCCTGCCTGCTGGGTGGGCCAGAGGGAGCGGGAGGGGCCACTGCAGGCACCCAGGGGGGCGTAGGGGGCAACAGGGGCGGGGGCCAGGAGGGGCAGGTGGCCAGACCGCAAGTGCCTTTGATGAGTGGGGGGTCAGACGAGGGCCTTGGGGGAAGGACAGGCAGGGTGTGGGGCTCCAGCCATCTGGCCCGAGCACCCAGAGGACTGGGGGGGCCGCAGGAGCGGTGGGGGGCTCCTGAGTGGATGTGACGATGCCTCACGAGCCCCTCAGCCACTTCAGCCAGAGCCCCCGGCCCCTGCCGGCCCCCTGCTCTCCCACCCACCCCAGTGCCAAGGAACGGGGGGCTACACTGGACCCCCACTTTCTACCCCCATAACAGCAAGTCCACGAGCCCGCTTTCTCCATTCCGTTGTCAGGTGTGTCCTGAGGGGCGAGGCCTGTTGACACAGCTGTGAACAAGACAGCCTTCCTCCGTGCAGCAGACCCTGAGATAGCTCTCAACCCCGTGCCCCCCCGCCCCAGCCCACAGCGCCTCCCCTCTCAGGCCCCCCTGGCTGGCAGGCTGCTTCCACCGTCCAGGCCCGTTCCCCAGGGGAAGCCAGAGCGAAAGCTGCCCCTGGGCCTTTGCACTTGCCGCAGCCTCCCTGAGATGCCCCTGGCAGAGAGGCCTGCCCTGACTCCCGTCTGCAGGGGGTCTCCCTCCCTGACCCCCACTAGTCTTTCCCATGGCCCCTTGTTTCCAGCCCCGCCCGCCTCCGCTTGTACTTCGGGCGTCTGGGCGTGTGTAGCTGTAATGAAGACGCTGCACTTCTAGGACCCCGGGCCGCAGCGCTGCTCCCCGCCGGGCCCGTGACCACAAAGTGAGGGCTAAAGCTGGATAATCGAGGTGGTAGGTGCCATCTGTGACACCAGGGAGCTGGGTCCCAACAGTGTGGCTTTAGCCTCCCATGGGAGTCCTTTATGTTGGGGGCCTCTCAGGGCCCAGGACACGGCGAGGGGGAAGTCTGGATGGGGGGTCCCACAAGTGGGAGCTGGAAGAAGAGGGGTTTGGCGTGTGCGGGAAGTGGTGGGTCCCTGGCAGCCGTCCTTGTTTCCAGAAGGAAGCGCCGGCTTTGCAGCTCACCTGGCCCCTCCTGGGTGCCCCGAGCCCCGGTTCTGGGGACACAGGAATTGGACCTGGCCCGGTTCTCATGGAGTGCCCCGTCCTCACCGCCTCACGTGGGCGGGAACAGACGTGCCGGGAGACCACGCGGGGGGCGCGGACTCCTGCCCTCCGGCGTGTGGTCACTCCTAGAAAGCCCGGCCCCCGGCCCCCCAAGCTCCTCCAGGCCCAGAGTCCAAGGGTGTCCACAGGGGGCCTGGGAGTCCAGGCGTTTGGGCTGTGTCCGGGGGCCTCCCCCTGGGCCTCTGCCTTCCGCGGGCGGGGACGTGGTTTCCGTGGGCATCTGGTCACAGAGACGAGCTCGGCCCCTCCGCCCCGGGAAAGCCGCCGCCTCGCCCCCCCCGCGGCCAGGCGGGCGTCTCGGGGCTGGGGGCGTCCCTCGCTCACGGGGGCCGCGGCTCAGGTTCTCGTCTGTCTGGCCCTCCAGGGGACGACCGCTTTGGGAGAAGAGTCGTCACCTTCAGCTGCTGCCGGCTGCCCCCGTCCCACGAGCTCAACCACGGGCGCCTGCTGGAGTAAGTTTCTCCGCTGCTTTCTCTCTCTGGGCCATGCTTGCCCGCCTCTGCCCCTGTCCCTGCCCACCTTCCCGACGCCCTCCTCTGCTCTGGGGCTTCCCGGGTGAGCTGTGAGGGCTGGCGTGTGGCACGTGCGGCGCTCAGGCTTCTACTTGAGGGCCGTCCGTGGAACTCTCCAGAAGAGATGGAAAGCACTCGTCCTGCGCCCCCGCGGCAGGAGTGCCATGGCCTGGGCCATCTCCACCGACGCCATCCGGGAGCTGGGTTTGTCCCCAGCTGGCAGCAGGGGCCGCCTGCCTCCCGGGTCGTGGACTGTCCACCGGTGAGGGCACGGGGGGTGGACCTCTGGACGAGGCGGCCGCAGTCCACCGGCCCTCCCCCACCTCGCGCTTCCCCCGAGGCCTCGCCGCCCCCCCACCACTAGTCCCCGCTGGGAGGGTCTCTTGGAGCCCCGGCTGCTGCCACCACTGTCACCGGCTCGTCGTGCCATTTCTGAGCACCCCTGGGTGCCTGCCGTGTCAGGGCTCACCTCTGACATGAAGGGCCCCCACTGTGGTTTGGGGGGCTCTGTCCAGAAGGGGGCTCAGGGGCAGAGGCAGCGGGAGGTGGAGCTGGGTGAGGGGGCCCGTGCCCCTGCTGTGCACGCTCAGCTCGCACGGGTGGGCCCGGCGGGGGGGGGGGGCGCGGTGGCGAAGGCCTGCATGGCACGTCCCCCCCTAACTCTGATCTGACCTCCGACCTGCCCCCAGACCTGCTTCCCTGAGCGCTGCCGCCCGGGCGAGGGCCCCACCCGCCAGCCTGGCACCTGCTGGCCGCCAGCTCGCGGATTGGAAGGCCCAGGCCCGGCCTTTCTGCCCCTCCCCCGACTGCTGTGGCCATGTGACCCCCTCCTCAGCGCAGCGGCGGTCTCCTGGCATCCACTCCCACCCCCCTTCAGCCCTTCTTCAGCTTCTAGAATGTTCCTGGCAAGACATATATCCATTGCCACCCCATAGTGCAGGGGCTCTTAACCATGGACCCCTTTGCCAGGCAGGTGAAAACCACGGACCCCTTACTAAGTCCACACTTAGTGTGTGCTATTTCATAAACACGTCACACCCACCCCAGCACGTCCCCACAAGAACAATGTTTCTTTGAATTTCAGTTCAAGCTCACGCCCCCCGCCCTGGTGCACTGGCTTCCCAGCCCGCACAGGAACGTCCGGAGTCTCACTCGGCCCCCCAGGACCTGGCCCCCGCCCCCATTCCACTGACGCCCCGAGACTCCCCCTCACCCCTTTAACTGGCCCGGGGACGCCCCAGGGCCTTTGCACTTACCCCGCCCATGGCCTGACCTCCTCGCCCACTTCCTTCGGGGCCCTCTGGTGCCTTCCTGGCTGTTGTATAAAGCCCCCAGCCCCCTCAGGCGCTGCCCCTTGCCCTAGCCCATCTCCCTTTAGATCCCTTTGACCACTTGGCATTTTCTATTTGTTCGTTCACTGTCAAGGGGGTCCGTCTTGCTCGGTGCCAGGGACATTCTCAGCCAACGTTTTGTGTGATGAATTAAGGGCACATCAGCGCCTGGCCCCTCGACGCCAGCATCCCCAGAACTGTTCCCGTTCCAGCCAGCACTGCGAGCGTTCAGGGAGGGGCGTCGCGGGCAGTTCCCAAACTTACGCAGCCGGGGAACCCTTGGCTGCCCGTGTGGCACAGGACTGGCCTCGAGCGTCCTTGGAGGGACGAGTTGGCAGCCCGCGCAGCCGCCGTGCTGATGGCCCGGGGTCTCCGGCCCTCTCTGCCCGTGTGCCCCCTCTGTGCACACCCCCTCCCGTGTACATGCCTTCCCAGAACTAAGCCCGTCTGTGTCCAGCACCTGGTGGGCAGGTGCCACGACTGACCCAGGTGCAGCGCACGACCTCTCAGCTGCGGCTTCCATCCTGGGTCCCGGCCCCGGCCAGGGGCTCTCTGCCCTCCGCCCTCCCTCCCTCCCTGGCCCCCTCCTTTGCTCCAGCCCTTGGCATCGGCCCCACCTCCCTCTGCTCAGGCGGGAGCACCCCCTGACCTGTGGGTGGCCTGGCCACCCTACCGCCTATCCTGTGGCCCCTGCAGCTGGCGCCCGCGAGCTCCGGCGACGGCTGCTCTGGTCCCCCCCGGGGCCCGCAGCTCCTCCGTCTTCAGCGGGTGTCATGAAGGCTGCGCTGGGAGAGTCGGCAGAGCACGGCCATGGCGGCCACGGCGGCTCCGCCTTCCGGGGGAGTGGGAGACCCCCCGGCATGGACGGAGGGACTGCTCCGAGGGCAGCCCCTGCCCTGCCATGCGCCGTGGCCATTAGCTCCAGCCACGCGGCCTGTTGTCCAGAGGTCACGGCCCCGAGTCAAGTCCACGCCATGTGCCACGGCCGGGGCCGGGTGGAGGGGCTCCCTTTGAACACGCAGGTTGGGGGCATTCCTTGACCCTCCTTGAGCCTCTTGGGGTGTGGGGACACCCCACGTCCTGACTGGACCTCGGTCCCGTGACAAGCCCCGGCCCGGCCCTGGGGTTTCCTGGAAGCATCGCGGGCCCTTGTGTGGAGACAGGAGTGGCGGCTGGGGGGACGCGTGTCCGAGCTGGGGACGGTTCAGAAGGCGAAGACAGCGGAGAGGCTGGGCAAGCCGCTATGGTCAAATCCCGGGGTCCGGCCGTTGACCATTTCCCCCACCAGCTCAGTGGGGAGCAGCGGGCCTGAGCCCCCAGCTGGAGGGAACAAGGCACGATGCACTGAAGACTCTGGGCTATGGGTGTCCCATCTGGCCCAGCCGAAGAATCCGCTGACGAGCTGAAAGTGCAATGGGAATGGCAAAAACCCGCGGGGCGCAATGGCCGGGAGTCGCCAGCCTGCTCGGTTGTGCCAGGGCCAGGCCTGCCGTGGAAGCCGCGCGGCGAGCTGGGGTCCCGGCTGCAGGTCCCGATGGCGGCAGGCCAGCCTCCCGCGCGGGCTGGCTGCGGGAGCTCACACCGCAGGCTGCGGCTTATGGGACAGGGGAGAGGGAGATGCTGGATCCTAGGGAGCTCTTATTCTGGAGGCGTCCGTGATCCAAACAGCCCCTTGTCAGACTCTTCATTTCCAGGATCAAATAGTTCATGACCTTCACCGCCAAATGGAAGTGGTAAGCACGGCCGCCATGAGCCGTTGTGCAGGCTGTGCACTGCACAAGAGCACCCAGATGAGAGGCCGCCAGTCAGCTAGTGCTCTGCTCACCCAGGGCTGGACTGTCTCTGCCCAGAAGAAGGGGCGCCTTTCTCTAACATACACTAGGGTGCCCCGAATGCAAGGTGCCCTGAAGCCCAGCCTTTCCCACAGCCCTTGTGAAAAAAACTCAGCTCCTGTGTCTCATGCTCTGTCCCTTCCTCAAACTGGAGGGCTTTCTGTGCTCCTGTTTTTGAAACAGTGAAGAAAAATAAGTCCATCTCTTTGCGGCCCGAGCAGTAGTCTCGTTCATGACTTCCTGCGCTGCAGTAGGTGTCTTCAGATTCCTCGGGGGGCGGTGGACTTGGCCCAGTGGTTAGGGTGTCCGTCTACCATATGGGAGGTCCGTGGTTCAAACCCCGGGCCTCCTTGACCCGTGTGGAGCTGGCCCACGCGCAGTGCTGATGCGCGCAAGGAGTGCTGTGCCACACGGGTGCCCCCACATAGGGGAGCCCCACGCACAAGGAATGCACCCATAAGGAGAGCCGCCCAGCGCGAAAGAAAGTGCAGCCTGCCCAGGAATGGCGCCGCCCACACGGAGAGCTGACGCAGCAAGATGACACAACAAAAATAAATACAGATTTCCATGCCGCTGACAACAACAGAAGCAGACAAAGAAGATGCAGCAAATAGACACAGAGAACAGACAACTGGGGTGGGAGGGGAAAGGGAGAGAAATAAATAAATCTTTAAAAAAAACAAAGATTCCAAGGGACTCGGCTCGGGTATGGCAAGGGCGCAGGAAAGCATGCCTCGGCCAGAGGGGAGGCCCCTGCCTTCACGAGGACGTGTCCGGTGTGGACGGCGTGCGCTCCCCTAACTTCTGTCTTGAAAGAGCGTTGTTTGAGACACGCAGACGCGGTCGTGCTGACAGCAGGCGGGGAGGCCGCCGCGGCCCTGGGCCTCTTCCGCCCTGTCATGGAAGGGGGGTCGCCACCCGCCTTCCGTCTGCGAGGACAGCTTGGGAACAAGGAGCTCCCCGGATGACGCGCCGACGGCTTAATCCCGGTGGCATTGGAGCTGGGGCGCTGGAGAGCACCTGGGGTGAAGACACTTCGTGGCTGAGCAGGAGCCGTGTGGGGTCAGATCTGCGGCCGCTTTAGGCACCAAACAGGCGCTGGGTGGAGCGGGCTTGGGGCGGGCGCGCGGCTTTGGCGACAGCGCAGCGCGGTTAAGAGGAGGCTCCGGAGCGAGGCTTTAAAATGGTTACTCCCACGGGGTGTGGATTTTTTTGAAAAGCACCTCTGGCAACGGCCGACTGGTGCCTGTGCCCGCCCCCGACCTGGCTCTGCCCCCTCTCAGCTCCCCCTCTGAGCCTCAGTTGACGCACCTGTAAAGTGGGGCTAATCGGCTCTGCCTGGTCCTCACAGCACCTGCCTGACGGGTCGTGAGGATGAGGGGCAGGGCTGCTCGTGGGGCAGGCTGTGCCTTGGCAGAAGGCGCTTGTGTCGTTCAAGAAGTGAGATGAGCAGCGGGGCAGCTGGCGGGCTCCGTGCAAGGCAGAGCTCCCTCCAGGGCGGCTCAGCGACGGGGGCCGTCTGCACCCCCAGACAGGCACAGGCTGCTGGGTCCTTCTGCCCCCGTTCTGGGGTGCCGTGCTCATGTGCACCCACCCCACAGTTGAGGATCCTGGAGCCCAAGCAGGCTTTGCCCGCCCGGCCTGAAAGCTTGTGCCCCTTCCACGGGCCTGGATTGCCGTGAGCACGCCCGGGTGGACCACTCAGAAAACGCGCTTCTGCGCAACGACGTGCGGGGTCGTGGCTCCCAGCCAGTTCAATGTCAGGGGCCACCTGCCAAACGCCGAGGGAGGCGCAGAGGGGTCCCCAGGGCCCTCCTTCCTCCACGAGTGGCTGGACGAGGCCCTCCCGGTTCACGGCATGAAGCGTCATTCTCCAGGCATGGCAGGGAAGGAGCAAGGCTTACGTCAGCGTGATAAAGGGGAACTTTGTAGAGCCCTCGCTGTGGGGGAACGTCAAACGAACAAGCAGAGCTCCAAGCCGGGCTTAAATTGTATTGAAGTACAACTTAAATACAATAAATTGTACTTAAATACAATTTGTATTATATTTATTTAAATACAATACATGTATTCTATTTGTTCTTTACAATAAAAGGAAGAAAAATGTTAGCAAGTGCTTTAGTTTCCTGGGCTGCTGAAAGCAGACACCGTGAAATGGATTGGCTTTGAACACGGGGAATTTATTAGTGGACAGTTTTGAGGCTGAAAAAAGTGTCCAAGTCAAGGCACCATCAGGCGACGCTCCCGCCCCGAAGCCCGGCCGCCGGCCCTCCCGGCCTCCTCCGCGCGTGGCGAGGCAGCACGGCTGCGGCTGCTCGCCCCTCCCTTCTCTCCCGGGCTTGGTGCTTCCGTGGCTTGCTTTCCCCTTCTCTGAATTTCGTTCTCTTATAAAGGACTCCAGTAAGAGGACTAAGACCCTTCCGGGGCACCTAATCAAGTCATCTCCTCAAAACGTCCTCCGTACAATGGGTCCATACCCACAAGAATGGAGCAAATGTAAGAACACGATTTTCTGGGGCGCACAGAGCCCTAAACCACCACACTCCACCCTCTGGACCCCAAAAGGACGGGCCCTTTCCACACCCACCTTCAGCCCCGGCCTCGCTTCCATGCTCTGCCCTGAAGGTTTTTGTTTTTTTTTTTCCTTCCATCTGTCTCTTTTCTGTCCCTTTGAGTCCAGGCTGGCAGTAGTTCTGTTCTTACAGATCTCATTAAAAACTAGTCGGGGGAAGCGGATGTGGCGCAAGCGATCGGGCTTCGTCTGCAATGTGGGAGGACCTGGGTTTGATCCCCGCAGTCTCCTGGTAAAGGCATGCGCGCACGGCGAGCCAGGCCCACGTGGCGAGCAATGCAGCAAGACGATGACGCAACAAAAGAGAGACGCAGGGGAGAGTCAAGGCAAGACACAAGAGAAGCCGGGAGCTGAGGTGGCACAAGCAACTGGGACACTCTCTCTCTCATTGGAGGTCCCGAGGATCAAATCCAGGTGAAGCCTAGAGGAGAAAACAAGATGAGAAGATGAAAAGAAACAGACACAGACGCTCAATGGCAAGTGCACACAGACAGCAAACAGCGGGGGGTGGGGCAGGAAAAAAAATAAAAGCTTTAAAAAAAAGCAGAAAACCGCATCGGTTTCACATGTAGTACTCAGGGGTCCAAACCAGCACACAGAAGAACTTTCCGCAAATCCTTTCCGGATAGCTGTGTTTCCAGTCCTGACTTGCACTGAAACGGCTAAGTGGTTCCACATTCAGCTAAGCCCTCACGTGGAGCAGTGTTCTCTGGGGATTCACTTTCTGGACGTTCAGAATTTTCTAAACCGTCCCTTTCTGGTCTTCGTGCCCAGGAGTTCAGTTCTCAGCTTATCCCTTTCCACTCGCATTTTCCTATAAGCTGCAAGGCGAAACCAGGCTGCGCTTTCCACATTTAGTTTGGAGATCTCCTCAGCTGAACATCCAAGCGTGTCACTTTCAAATTCAGCCTTCCATATGACATCAGGGCTAGATTTTTTTTTTTAAGATTTATTTTTTTAAATTTCTCTCATCCTCCCACCCCCCCCAGTTGCCTGCTTTCTGTGTCTATTCACTGTGTGTTCTTCTGTGTCCACTTGTATTCTTGTCAGCAGCACCCGGGATCTGTGTTTCTTTTTGTTGCTTCATCTTGCTGCCTCGGCTCTCCATGTGTGCAGCGCCATTCCTGGGCAGGCTGCATTTTCTTTCGCACTGGGAGGCTCTCCTTACGGGCGCACTCCTTGCACGTGGGGCTCCCCTACATAGGGGACACCCCTGTGTGGCAGGGCACTCCTTGCGTGCATCAGCAATGTGCATGGTTCAGCTCACCACACAGGTCAGGAGGCCCTGGGTTTGAACCTTGGACCTCCCATGTGGTAGGCGGATGCCCTATCCATTGAGCCAAATCTGCTTCAATTTTTGCATAGTTCTCTGTCACTTTATTTTTTAAAAAAAGATTTATTTATTTATTTATTTCTCTCCCCTTCCTCTCCCCTCACCCCGGTTGTCTGTTCTCTGTGTCTATTTGCTGCATCTTCTTTGTCTGCTTCTGTTGTTGTCAGTGGCATGGAAATCTGTGTTTCTTTTCGTTGCGTCATCTTGTTGTATCAGCTCTCTGTGTGTGCGGCGCCATTCCTGGGCAGGCTGCACTTTCTTTCACGCTGGGCGGCTCTCCTTGCAAGGCGCACTCCTTGCGCGTGGGGCTCCCCTACACGGGGGACACCCGTGCGTGGCAGGGCACTCCTTGCGCGCATCAGCACTGCGCATGGCCAGCTCCACACAGGTCAAGGAGACCCGGGGTTTGAACCACGGACCTCCCATGTGGTAGACGGACGCCCTAACCACTGGGCCAAGTCCGCCGCCCCAGTTCTCTGCCACTTTAAAACAAGGGCCACTTTTCTTCCGGTTTGCAATGACACATTCCTCGTCTCTGTCTAAGGCCTCATTGGAAGTACCTTTAGCCTCCTTGTTTCTACCAAAGTCTTTTCAAGGCAATCTAGGACTTTTCTCTCGTGCGCCTCACAATTATTCCAGCCTCTCTCCCTTGCCTGTTTCCATGTTTTCGGTATTTGCAATAGCAGCACCCCACTCTTCTGGTACCAAATCTGTTTTAGTCTGCTAGGCTGCTGAAACAGATTCCGTGAGATGGTTTGGCTTTAAACAATAGGAATTTATTACAAGCTTACAGTTTGGTGGCTGAGAAAAATGTCCAGATCAAGTTATCATCAAGATGATGCTTTCTTCCGGAGCCTGGCTGCTGGTGACCCAGACTCCTCCGTCACATGGCAGGCGCACGGCTGTGACTGCTGGCCCTCCCTTCTCTCCTGGGCTTCATTACTTCAGCTTGTTACTTCCGTGGCTTTCTCCTTGTCTGAATTTTATTCTCTTGTAAAGGAGCCCAGTGAGAGGACTAAGACCCACCCTGGACCACACCTTAACTGGAGTAACCGCTTCAAAAGGTCCTGCATACACTGGGTTTGCTCCCACAGGAATGGGATTAATTTAAGAACACGATTTTCTGGGGTTCATAAAGTTCCAAACCACCACAGGAAGCAAATCTGGAAAGAGTCAGTTGCTTCTATAAATGCTGTAAAACAGAAGAGGGTCTAAGTGGAAAGGGCAAACAGCACTGAGGACAAAAAGCAAAGCCTGTGGCATCAGAGGCCTGAGTTCAAATCCTAGGCATCCCCTATATGAGTTTCCTGGGCTGCTGGAACAAATGACCACAACCTGGTGACTTGAAACAACAGAAGTTCTATTCATGAACTATTGTGATTAGTAATCGAAGAAAATGTGGCCTTGGTGTGGAGAAAGTGGCCATGGTGGCTGCTGGGTGTGGGGAATGGGAGGAAGAGATGAGATGTGGAGGCGTTTTCGGGACTTGGAGTTGTCCTGGGTGATGCTGCAGGGATAGTTACCGGACATTGTATGTGTATGTCCTCCTATGGCCCAATGGGTGGAACGTGGGAGAGTGTGGGCTATGACGTGGACCACTGACCATGAGGTGCAGCGGTGCTGAGATGTATTCACCAAATGCAATGAATGTCTCATGATGATGGATGAGATTGTTGCTATGAGGGGAGGAGTGGGGTGAGGGGTGTGTGGGTGTGTGGGGACCTCATATTTTTTTAATGTAATATTAAAAAAACAAAGAAAAAAAAGAAAAAGAAAAGAAAAAACAAACGTTGACACAAGGAAAAAAAAATGCCCAACAAAAGGGGATCATTTAAAGAAATTGTGGTATATCCAAAAGAAAAAAAAAGAAAAAACGGAAGTGCGCTAAATCCAGGCCTCGGCAGGGCTAGGGGAGAATCTGCTCCTTGCCATTTCTGGCTTCTGGTGGCTGCCGGCTATCCTTGGTGTCCCCTGGCCTGTAGGCGTGTCCCTGCGCTCTGCCTCCCTCTCCTCTGCCTTCTATATCCAGCTTATCAGGAGACGTGTTGGCATTTGGGCCCCAGCAGGACAACGCAGTTGAAGCTCCATCTCTCAAGAGCGTCAACTTAATCATAACGGCAAAGACCCGCTTTCTAAACGAGGGCACCTTCTCAGGTTCCAGGGAATTTGATGTGGGTGTTTTTCGGGGGAACTTTCTTGGCCTCCACATCCTGTTATTAGCTGTGTGACCTTGGGTAAGTAATCACCAGCTCTGAGCTCCAGAGGTCACGTCACAGATGGCGCCCCCCGGCGTGCAGCCCTGGTGTAACGGGGCACCCGCCAGGGGACCAGGCGCTGCCCTGACATGGCAAGCGTACCGGGTGTGAGAACAAGACGGTGATTTCGTATCCATCCTCACGCTTCGCCCGCAGGTATTTGAAGTACACGCTGGACCAGTACGTGGAGCACGATTACACCATCGTCTACTTCCACCACGGGCTGAGCAGCCGGAACAAGCCGTCGCTGGGCTGGCTCCAGAACGCCTACCAGGAGTTCGACCGCAAGTGGGTGCCGGCCAGCCTTCCCGGGACACGCGGGCGGGCGGGTGGGCCACCTCCCCGCAGGGCCGGGGGCAGGGGTAGCACAGGGCCAGCCAAGCACAGCCTAGAGGAGAAGTAACTGGACCGGGCTGGGAGCCCACTAAACTGCTTCACGGACACCAAAAGGCGAATTTCATTCCGCTTTCGTGTGCCACAAAACATCATTCTTGCCATTTTTTTTTCTCAAACAGTAAAAATTATACAGCTTAACTCGCGGGCCGTTGCGAAAGCGGGCGGCGGGCCGGATTTGGCCCGTGGGCCCTGGTCTGCCCAGCCCCGGTCTAGCGAATTGTTGCAAAGAAATCCGGCCTCACCATCATTCCTTCACCAAATGACCCTCCCGTTGCACAGCGCTTTACAGTTTTCAAGGGCCTCTCTTATGGTTCGCGTCTGTGAGGGGAGCAGCTCGGGGTTGGCGGGGAGGCCCCCGAGGGCGGGTCGGCCAGCACATGGCGGGCGGGGGCCGTCCCCAGGCCCCGCCTGGAGCCAGCAGTTTTGCCCGAGCGACATCTTACAGTGTTTGCTGGTGACCGTGCTGTCGGTGGTGGACGTTGATTCCTGAAGTCCTGTGGGTCTTCAGGTCCTTCCAGACCCAGCAGGAGGCCTCCCTGCCCCGTGAGGGGGGGCAGGTGTCGGCTTTGCCCCAGAGGCCCCCCCTCCAGACCGCCCCTGGGGCCCGCTCTCCTTGTGCAGCACCATCTCAGCTTCCTGCCTGTGGCTTAAGGAAAGCTTTGCTGCTGCCCTTTGCAGTTGTTTATTTGTTTATTTTAAGGTTTACTTTTTAAAATTTATTTCTCTTCCCTTCCCCCCGCCCCGTTGTCTGCTCTCTGTGTCCATTCACTGTGTGTTCTTCTGTGTCCGCTTGTATTCTTGTCAGTGGCACCAGAAATCTGTCCCTTTGTTGTTGTGTCATCTTGCTGCACCAGCTCTCCGTGTGTGCGGCCGGCGCCACTCCTGGGCAGGCTGCACTTTCTTTCGCGCTGGGCGGCTCTCCTTACGGGGCGCACTCCCTGCACATAGGGCTCCCACACGCATGGCATGGCACTCCTTGCGCGCATCATTACTGTGCATGGGCCAGCTCCACACGGGTCAAGGAGGCCCGGGGTTTGAACCCTGGACCTCCCATGTGGTAGGCGGACATTCCATCAGTTGAGCCACATCCACCTCCCTGCAGTCACTTATTGGGCACTGGTTATGTGCCAGGCCCTGTGGGGGAGTCAGAGATGAGCAAGCCCCTGCTCTCATCCTCCTCCAGGAAGCCTCCCTGGATTGTCCCAGGAGAAGCAGCAGTCCCCGCTAGGGGCCCCACTGTCCCTGAGCAGACGCCCACCCCAGTCCCTACAGAGTGACATGTTTGCAGACCCGTCAGCCGCCTGTACCATGCCATGGCCCCATGCTCCGCTCTGTCCCTCGCACCCAGGAGAGGGTCTGCACAAGGCGTCATCTCAATACCTGTGTGGTGGGAGGAAGGAGGGGCACGTGGCCCGCAGCAGGTTCCAGGCTTCCACCCGGGGTAATCAGAAGGGCTGCCTGGAGGAGGCCGCCTTCGAGCTGCCCCTGGAGCCATGGGCAGGGCGTTGATTGTTGATGATCAGAGAAGGTTGGTTCAGGCACAAGGAGGCGCGAGGAGGGCTGGACCGGACGGTTCTCGTGGGCACTTGGGGCCTGGCCAGGGGAGGGGTGGGTTAGATGCTTTGGGGCCAGGCTAAAGGTGCCGGACTTAGCGCAGGAAGCAGTGGCGCCTTGTCAGGTGCTAGAGAAGAGAAGGACCTCAGAGCAGCACTGGAGGAAGCTCGGGCTGACGGCGAAGATGCACGCGTCACCCTCGAGGCAGATCAATGTTTTGTCCTCTGCACCCCCTGCATGGGACGAACAGAAATGCACCCCACATTCCTTAGGTGACACGAGCCTGTGCCTCCAGGGACGTTTTACTGCCAGAAATTACCCCAAAGAAGTGACCTCGGGAAGGTAGCCAGGAGCGGCACCCCCTCCTTTCTGGGGGTGTGGGCTGCTGGCGCCTCGCTTTAAAAATGGAGGTGTTCCTTTTGGGGGAAGCAAGAGCGTTTGTGGACACTGGGTAAGGCGTGCCCGTGGAAGGTGCAGGAAACTTAGCTGGTGTGCGGGCGTCACGGTGACACCACCAGCGTCCAGCCCTGTCCAGCGGGGGCGGCCGTCACAGGCCCGTCGTGCAGGCTGTTGACGGCGGAGTCGTCCAGGAGGGGACGCCTGAAGCAGCGACCTTCCCAACGAGGCCGGCGCGGGGACGGCCGTGCTCGTCCTGCTGCCCAGGGGGAGGGGCCAGGCCTGTGCTGTGGGAACCTTTCCCCCCCCTCCACGAAGGAGGGTCGGGACCCATGGGGGTGGGGGTGGGTGAGCTGTGGACGCCAAAAGGAAGGCCAGTCCAGGTGCCGAAACCACCCAACTGCAAAAGGTCTACCCGGGAGTGATGAGCCCTCCATCACCGGAGGTGTGCAACTGACGCTCCAATCCTATTAGAGGAGGTTGCAGCCTGCCGCTACTGCACCCCCCTGGTTTCCAGCCTTCTTCTCTTATCTATCTAAGTGTGAGTTTATATCATTTAATATGGAATGATAGCTTTTCCACTGCCATCTCCCCCAAGCTCCTAAAAACTGGACAATCACCTCTTGCAAGTAGGTAAGAGCCGGGTCCAGCACGACTGGCTGAGCCCACCCGGAGGCCCAGCTCCCCCTGGGGCTCTGGCACCCCCAGGCCAGGTGGTCCTCCCTCTCCCTGGGGCTCTGGCGCCCCCAGGCCAGGTGGTCCTCTCTCCCCCTGGGGCTCTGGCACCCCCAGGGCCCGTCCTCAGCCTCCGGCACCCCAGTGGACAGCTGCCTTCCTGGGCCTAATCAGATGAGTTATTTGGGAAGCGGGAAGGGAGGCGCTGCCTCGCTCTCAAACGGCGGTGGATCCCGTGCGCGGGTGGGCTGGGGCTCCTTAACCCGCCTCGTGCTAAGTGGCAACGAGGTAACAAGGTTCGTGCTGGGTTTCGGTGTTTTGCTTTGTTTTTCTAGTCCAAATAACACAGTGGCTTCCTTCTAGCAACAGGATCGATTCTTAGCCAAGGGCTGTTGGGTGGCAGGGTCCGTGCAGCTTTAAGCTTGACAGTGTCGTCACACTGCCCTTGAGGTCGCGTGCGTTGCCCACCTCTGCCTGCCTTCCCTGGCGCCCCCCGCCCCGTGAGGGAGCCCCCGCGGGTGGGGGCGGGAAGGGCTGTGTGAATGCCGACGGTGGCAGCAGGAGAACAGCCCAGATTTTCCCAGTTTGAGCTCCTTCTATTTCTTCTGCTTTTGTTGGGTTTCCCTAAATTGTCTGTGTTGAGGATGGAAAGTTCTGGAAGACCTCTTCGGGTGGAGGTGAGTGCTCTGTGCTCAGCGGCCGCCGGTGTCTCTCACCCCCTCCCAGGTACAGGAAGAACCTGAAAGCGCTGTACATCGTGCACCCCACCAGCTTTGTCAAAGTCCTGTGGAACATTTTCAAGCCCCTCATCAGGTACGCGGTGCCCTGGCGAGGGTCTCCCGGGCTCGCAGAGCCCACCGCCCTGGTCTCGGGAGATGGCTGTTCCCTGTCACCATGGAGGGCCCCCCCTGTGTCTGGGTACCCGTGTGTCTGCCCCCACCCACCCCCCAGGGTCTGCCGAGGGCCGGGCGCCGTGGAGATCCCCCCTCTGGGGCAGCGTGTGTCTGGCCCTGGGGCCTGCGGCCGGTCGGAGGCTGGCCGTACACCCTGCACTGACGGTCACAGCTCGCAGCGCCATTCACGCCCCCTGCGAGGTTTGCGCCTGCTGCTTTAAACGTCCCTCGGCCCTAGCAGCCCCGCTCTGCAGCTGGCGGCCCCCCGGGCCCCCTGGGGTCTGCTGATTCACTAGCAGGACTCGAAAAAGTTTACAAAGCTGTTGGACGCTCAGTGATGGCTTTTTAGAGTGAAAGGACACGGGCTGAAGTCAGCAGGGGTCAAAGGTCGCAGGAGGCCGGCGGGTGCGTCCGTTGTCCTGGCCCCATGGTGGACGGGCAGCGCTCAGTTCTCCCAGCAGCGATGGGTGACAGCATGGGTGACAGCATGCACGCGGCAGGGTCAGCCGAGGCGGCTCACTGGCCCCTGGCGTCCGGGGTTTGACTGGGCGTGGGCCCCGTGGGTGCAGCATGTCACCCGGCCGACCCTCCCGCTCGGCCTGCAGCCCCTCCCGTGGTCAAGCCCGTCCCGGATCACGCTGGTGTCACGAGCCAGCCAGGTGGCCCCATGCCCTGGGGAAAGACACGCCCACCCGGGGGACAGCCACGGCCCTGAGGTCACCCAGCACGGCCCCACCCTGCCGAGCCAGCCCTTTACTGTGCACCCACCCAAAGAACAGGCCGCAAGAGCCACGCCGGACACGTGGCCACTTCCATCTGCGTCCTCCAGGTCCTGCTCCTTTCCCCACGGGGCGGCCCCCACCTTGCTAACGGGAGGCTGGCAAGGCCACGGTGCTCTGGCCACGTCACGTGGCATTTCTCGCTCCCTTGTGGCCATGTGCAGAAGGCACAGGCTGCACATGTGGTGCCACGTGGCATGAGCGGGTGGGGTGGGGCAGTGAGAGACCCACGGGCGCCTTCGCTGCCTGGTGGCCAGGGCCAGCACTGCGTGGCTCAGTGGGAGCCAGTGGGCCGGGCCTGGGGCCTCCTGGTTCAGAGAGCCCAGACCTGCACGAGGGAGGGGGCAGCACACAGGTGAGGTGACTGCATCGGGGCGGGGGCCCTGGGGGGTCTCGGGCAACCCCTCAGGGAGGCAGACCTGGGGGGACGCTGCTCCCGGCCACCCCGAGCCCCACTTCCAGGCCTCGGCCTTCCCCTCTCCGTGCCCCTTGCCTGCCTTCGCCTGCTGAAACCCGAGGTGCTGCCCGCGTGAGCCGTCCACCTGCCCCGCGCCGCCCTCCCCCGGGAGGCAGGGGTGCTGTTCCCAGTTTACAGGGCAGGAAGCCGGACACAGGCAAGGGCCTGCAGGGTCACACGGCCATGCTGCCCGGGTCCCCTCCACTGTGCCCCCTGCCCCCCCCAGCTGGCTCCCCCTCCCGGAAGTGTCCCCAGACCCCCAAGGAGCGTGAACTGCCCCGCCCGTCCCCTGCCCCCACCCCAGGTCTGTCCCCATGCCTGGCCCTCCTGGGACGTCAGTCGACACGGTCTTCAGGACCCTTCTTCTCTGATGCAGCGGCAGAATCATGGCCCCCAAAGACGCCCCCAAGTCCTGGAGCCTGCGAGCGTGTCACCTCCTGGGTGAAGGGTGGAGGTGTGAGCCGAGACCGGCGCAGGACTGCCCGGAGGCCCACTCTTCTCACACGGCTGGACACCAGAGGCCCTTTCCCAGCTGGGCTCGGAGGGACACGCAGCGACAAGCCACGTCAGAGGTGCCGCTGCTCCCTTGAAGGTGGGGAAAGGGGCCAGAGCCGAGGAATGTGGGCCACGAGCAGAGGAACAGGGGCCACGTGCAGAGGAAAAGGCCACAGGCTGAGGAAAAGGCCACAGGCTGAGGAAAAGGGGCCATGAACCGAGGAAAAGGCCACGAGCAGAGGAAAAGGCCACGAGCAGAGGAAAAGGGACCATGAGCAGAGGAATGTAAGCCATGGACCAAGGAACATGGGGCCATGAGCCAAGGAACGGGCCACGAGAAGAGGAACAGGCCACGAGTCAAGGAATGTGGGCCACGATCTGAGGAAAAGGGGCCATGAGCCAAGGAAAAAGCTACGGGCGAGGGACACGGGTGCCTAGCAGCTGGAAACAGGGAGGAAGCAGATTCTGCCCCGGAGCCCCAGGAGGAGCCAGCGCTGCCCCCACCTTGGCCCATCCCCGGGGTCCTGGGTTGGACCACCGGCCTCCAGGCCAGAAAAGCAGTTTCTCGCATTCAAGCCAACACGTTGGTGCCAGTTCGTGTGGCAGCAGGAAACCCATGCAAGCGGCCTGCCTGTCACTGCACCTGCCGCCCGGCGCTGCCCGCCAGCCCCTTCTCTTCACACACACGGTCCACGCTCACGTACCCTCCCACCCCTGACACACTCACTGACACACACTTGCACACGCACACACTCTTGTGCCAGTGACTCCAGTTGCTGTCCACGGCCCAAACCTGCTCCTGCGCCTCGTCTGCCCTTTCCAGCCCCCGCTACCCCGCGTCTCTGCCCCCCTCCCACGGCCCCTCTTCTGCAGAATCTGGCCCCCTCACGTGTGCACACGTACGGCTTTGCACCTAAGGTTTGCCAGGCTCTGAGCAAGGCCGTGGGACCCAGAGCCAGGCGAGAGGCAGGCCCTGTCGTCCAGGAGCGCTTGTTCCAGGCAGGGGCAGAACCTTCCAGGTGTGGCCTCATCCTCGTGGTTCGCAGCTCAGGCAGTGCGCACGTGGTGCTGCAAGGGGGAGGGGCCTGGCCGGCTTGCTTCGAGGCTGTAATCACGGGTGGCTTCCTGGAGGAAGGGGCCTTGAGCCGAGTATTTGCTGTGGATCGAATCCTGTCCTGCACAAAGACAAGTTCAAGTCGTACCCTTGTCCTGGGGTGTGACGCCACCTGCGGTAGGATCTCTGAAGATGTTAAGGTGAGGCCAGACCGCGTCAAGGTGGGCCTCTGGACGCCTGCGGTGTGTATTAGCCGAGGAGATTTGGAGAGGGAGGGGCCCGAGGCGGAGGCAGACCTGGCGGCGCGGGGCGCCCTACGGACCTCCAGGGGGCGTGGCCGTGCCAGCACCTCGACGTTGGGCCCCCAGCCCCCCAAACTGCGTGACGACCCATCCCCGCGGGCTAAGGGCCCGGCCGTGGTATCCCCGCAGCAGCCCTGGCCCCCGAGGCGGCGCGGCAGGACGGGCCGGCTACTGCCCGGCGGAGCGCTTGGCCCCGGACGCTGCCGACCCGGTGAGACCCCGCCCCTCCCCGCAGAGGCAGGGGCGGCCGCAGCCTCTGCGCCCACGTCCTCGCCGGCAGAGGTGCCCTCTGGCCCCGGCCCCGCCGCTCGCCCTGCTGCCCGGGCCAGCCCCATGCCCTGTCCTGCAGGAGGGGCTCCTCCAGAACCCGCCCCCACCCCTCACGGCAGAGGCTGAGCCGGGCGCCGCGCGTGGCGTGCAGGACCGAGCCCTCCGGGTGCTCTGGGCTGAGCTCTTCTTCATCAGTGCGTCCTGCAGACTGAGACGTCTGATCAGCTTAAGTCGGGTCCTTCTGGCACTGAAACCTTTTTAGGAGTTGATGCATAGTCAAGATGCGTCCACCAAACGCAGGGGACGTGCCGTGGGGATGGCGGGGGTTGTCGATGTGGGAGGAGCAGAGGGGGTGGGTATACGGGAACCTCTCATATTTTAATGTAACATTTTTTGTGATCTATGTGTCTTTGAAAAAATACAATAAAAAATGCTCAAAAAAAAAAAAAAAGAGCTCGCCGCCGTCCTCACCAGGCAGGTCTCAGGCTCCCCTTCGCCACCGCTTGTCAAAACTGTCCCTCTGCAGAAATTGGGCTGCGGGGCCCTGCGAGTGGGGTGGAGGCGGGTCTCAGATCTGCAGCCCCCATCCGCTGAAAATTCCAGAACAACTGCCCTGAGTCAGCAGCCATCTGTGAATCCATGACGAGGTTTTATGGCCCGAGAGCTCCTGTTCGGCTGGAATTCCCTGCCAGTTCCCCCCTGGATGCCCATTGGGAGCTTCCGTCTGCCTGTCTCGTTGTGGTTTAAAGGGCCCCCCGCGCTGGGCTGTGCTGGTTCAGACCGAAGCCGGCCCTGGTGGGCCTAACGTCCCAAACTAGCCGCACACGTTTGTCTGTTTATCGGTGCTGTCACTCACCTGGGAAAATCTTAGCGCTTGAGAAAGCTCTAAAGGTCTTTGTGGGAAAAGCATTTCCCCTGTCGTGCTTGTTTGCAGCGCAGCAGCCCACACGACGCCTGGAGCCAGGAGGCCTGGGCTTGAATCTACTTGCCCCTTACTATTTGTTAACCTGGGCAAGAGATACAACAGCTGCCTGCCTCGGTTTCCCCACAGAGCTCCTTTTAAGTCCCGCTGTTGTTAAGACAATGCACTGACTTGACACATGTGAAGTGTTTTAAAACAGCATCTGGCATCAATAGATCGTCCGTGTGGACTGACAGTGTTTTTGAATTTTATTGTCACTTTGTGATTAATTCCAATTTCTAGTACACCTTTCATGTGCCAGTCACCCCTGAACAAATCCTAAGACGGCATTCATATGTCCCCAGATTTCCAAACGTGGGGAAGTTGGTGCTCAGAGAAGCTGAGTGGTGTGCCCGAGATCACACAGCAATAAGGGCTCCCGCCTCCAGCCCGGGGGGCTCCCCGCCGCCTCCTGCCTCCGGTGTGGACATGGCAGGGGCCTGGAGGGGCCCAGTGAGGGCAGGAGAGGAGCCACAGTGGGGAAGTGGCCCCGTGCTGTGGCTTTCAGATGTCTGCGCACAGGAGGGAGGTCCCCAACGGCCAGCCCAGACGTCCTAACCCGGACGCCCGGGTGGACCTGGGGCCCGGTGGTGGCTGCAGCCCTAGCAAGAACCCAGCGGTCCTGCCACGTACCCGTGCGTGAGCCGCTGGACGCGCCGGCCCTTCCTGGCTGTGCTTGTCTGCCCCCCAGGGCCCAGCTGCTGTCCAAGGGGGCTGGGAAAGCCGCAGAGAGAAGAGTTTGGGGGGTCTCCCACATGGGCTGGGGTTTGGCCCAGGAGGCCTCCCCGTGGCTTTGAAGCTGACCTCTGAGCCTGCAGCCACCCCTGCAGGATGGCGGTCCCCATGCCACGGGGCTGCCTGCCTCCCTTCGCCGTGTCCCTTGGCCTCAGTGGCCCTTCTGCAGCTGGAGCCTTCCCTGGGCCCCCTGCGCCCTCCACGGCCAGGACCTTGAGTCCAAAGTCCCTGGTCCCACGTGCTTGTGCCAGGTCCGGCTCTCCTGCCACCAGGGGGCGCCGGTGCACGCGGCTCAGCCTCCTGGGCTGGCCGGGCCTGGGGCAGCGCAGGAGGGGGCTGCACCCCGGCCCTGGGGGCTGGGCGGCCCTCGGGTAGTGCCCCTTGTGCAGCTGAGGAGCCTGAGCCTGGCTGGTAGCGCCCCAGGGTGCAGAGCCTGCTCCGGGCCCAAGTCTCACCTTGTCTTCCCACCCCCTTTGGGGAGACCCCGCTTTCAGAGGGGGGCTGAGGCCAGGATGGAGGAGGGGACCGCCCGGGGGCCCGCAGGGGAGGGGACAGAGGGGCCGGGTGCAGCAAGTGTGGCCTCACTGCCCAGCCGGCCCGCTGGCGTCCCCGGACAGACGCTGTCCCTGAGTGAGACCCCGAGCGTCTCGCGTGGTCCCCGCGGGCACGGGGCTTCAGACGCCCTCGCGGGACCCCTGGCAGCGAGGGGCCAGCCGGCTGGGGGCCGCTGCCTGCACCCCCGGGAGAGGTGCTGCCCTGGGTCTGCTTTCTGTGCAAACTCACGGCAGGGCCAGATTGAAGGCGAGTGGTTGTTTCTGTGCAGGTGACACCTGCAGAGTGTTTGGCACCAAGGTGTGACGAGTGCGAAACGTCCCAGATGTGCGCGGCTTCGTCCTGCCCGGGTTTCAGTCGTGTCGGCAGTTCCGCCCCTCAGTATGGAGGCTGCCCGCCTCGCCCCGAGCCCCCCGGCCCTCGCCTCCTCCCGGCTCCTCTGCCCACCTGTGATCGTCTCTATTCTCTTCTTTCTGCTTTTTAGTCACAAGTTTGGGAAAAAGGTCACCTATTTGAACTCTCTGAGTGAGCTCCGCGAGCACCTCAAATCCGACCAGCTGCTCGTCCCCCCGGAAGTGGTAAGGTGGGTGCCGAGAGAAGTCCTGTCCCCAGAAGCGTGGCACGTACCCCAGTCTGCCCAGTCCCTGGGTCCAATCCCGTTCATGCCGGAAGCTGAATTCCCACTCGTGCTCCTGGCCAGACGGGGCCGAGCCTGCGGCGCCCGCCGAGACGCGATGCTCGCTGCCGGTGCAGGGCAGGGGCCTGGGCGGGCTGTTTCCTCACCCGCCGTGGCCAAACTGACGCGAACAATGAGCCGCAAGCACGACCGCCGTCGCCAGCGCCCGTGCCCGCCGCGTTTGCCTTAGAGGAGCTTCTCGGGTGTGGGGGCCAGGCTGGACTGGACGGAGTGAGACGCCAGGCCCGGCCGGGCGCCCTGGAAAGCACCCGCCCGCGGCCTCGCTCCCTGCCGGCCCCCTGGGCGTCTGCTGTTCTACTCGACCCCACTGCAGTGCCCCCCACACCCCGCCCCGGGGCGAAAACGGAGGCTCGGCGAGCAGGAGCAGCCCACACGCTGCCCCCGCACGGCTGCCCCCACACGGCTGCCCCCGCACGGCTGCCCGCACACGGCTGCCCCCGCCCGGGCTCTCGGCCTTTGCCCCTCCCTCTCTGGGAGAGCAAGGCCCTCCCCAAAGTGTGTGAAGGGCGCTCGGCAGCCTCACGGGGGGGGGGGCGTGGAAATGAGGGTGTCCGCCAGCCCTGCGTTTATGGGGCTCCCTCTGGGCGTCAGGTCACTGGGAGGGGCGGTGAGGCATGGGGCGTGTGCTTCCTGCCCTCTGGTCACTCTCGAGCCAGTGGGGGCCACGAGGCAGCCATGACAGGGGCGGGAGGAGACACTGAACCCTGCTGGAGGGGAAGGATGGCAGTCAGGGAAGGCTTCCTGGAGGAGGTGACTCGACATGTGTTTCAAGGGCCCACTTGGCTGGATCAGGAAGCCCTTGTGCCAACCCGCAGGTGACGTGTGCTTGGGGGCAGCCAGGACAGCAGAGGGGCAACGTGGAGCTAGAGAGAGTCGCCCAGGAGATGCCTGTGTCACCCCAGGAGGGCTGTGGGCTTAGCGAGACCCTCCCACCCCTAGGCTGCCACGCAGGGTGGGCCAGGGCTGACCCCGGAGCCTCGGATGGGGCGACGGAGATGTACTTGCAGCAGCGTTTCCATGGAAACAATCAGCTCCTCCTCTTGCTGGAAAGCAGCTGGGAAGGGTGGGGCTGGGGGCGGAGTGGGGTGATGGACCTCAGGTGCCGAGGCCCCCGTAGGGGTCTGTGGGTCAAGGCAGGACGAGGTTCCAGGGTCGGGGAGGGGCTCGGGGGACGGGGAACACCTTGGGGAGGCCCTCCAGGCCAGCCCGGGACACTTGGGGCCCCGCGAGAGGCCCAGGACCCCGGGACGGGGTCACCGATGGAGGCGCTGACCCCGCCCCTGGGGGCCCCCGGGGGCCTCTGAGGCCAAGCCGGAGCCCCTGGCCAGGGACGGGGCGGCGGAGCCCAGGGCTGCCGTCCCAGCTGGTGGCCTGGAGCAAGCCCACGGCTCGCCACGCCTCGGTTTCCTGGTCTGGGCAGTGGGGTGAGGACCGGACACGCCGGAAGTGCCAGCGCGGGGCCTGGCCTCGGGGGCCGCTCAGCGCAGGAGCCGCGGCCGTGATTTCAGGAATAACGGCCGCAGCTGCACGGTGGCCTGCGTCAGGGGCCGGCCCCGGGAGGCCTTTCTCAGGCCCCGCCCTGCTCTCCCCCAGCGCCCCTCCTTGACCGTAGTGGTGTTTCCGCTGCGGGGTCCCAGGGCCCCCTCCCCAGCCGCTGCCTTACCCACTCGAGAGCTGCCTGCTCACCCGGTGGGAAGCGGCGCCCCCCACTCCCCATTCCCTGCCTGGGGCCAGGTGGGCCCTCCCGGGGTCACTGCTGCAGCCCCAGGTGTGGCCTCAGTATGTGTCCGCAGAGAGGCAGGGAGGGAAAAGGAGGGGGCTCTGGGCTTTTTCACTTGAAGCCCCACCCTTCCGTCCTCGTTCTCTTCTCTTTCATTCACTCATCTTTTTATTCGTGCTTTCAACAAACATTCCAGCACCTTCTGCGCATCAAGCGCTGGCCCAGGTGCTGGGGACAAGGCGATGAGCACAGCATTCAGGTCCCCGTGGCGCTTTGCGCCAGCTCCTGTCTTAGATTCAGCCATGGGGAGATGAGGGCGGCGGCCACCGGGCCTCTGGGCTCACCTGCAGCAGGCAGGCTTGGGGGCCACGTCCCCCGCTGCTCCCCGGGGCCACGTGGGGCTCGGCAGGAGAGCCGGGCAGGCCCGTCCTGGGCAGGGGCATCGCCAGGGCGTGAGCCCACGTAGGAGCGTGGCGGCGAGGTGGCAGGCTCAGGCGGGAGCCCCTCAGGTGTCCAGGTGTCCGAGGCGGCTCTGGCTTTCCCCAGCACCGGGACACGGCCCCTGGGGGCCGGCGGGTGAGAGCCAGGCTTCCATCGTGTCCGCAGGTATGACGAGAAGCTCCAGAACCTTCTCCGTGGCAGGCCACCCCCTCCGGCCAAGACGCCGCCGCCGCGGCCCCCTCTGCCCACGCAGCAGTTTGGCGTCAGTCTGCAATAGTAAGTGACCCTGGGACCTGGCCCGTGCCTGTGTCCTCAAACCACGGGGTGCTGGTGTGCCCAGAGAAGTCGTCCCCAGACGTTCGCCTCAGGCAGCTGAGCATCACCTGCAGGACAAACGGAGCACAGGTGTGTCGGGGTGGGGAGGGGGCGCTCACTGCCCGGCAGCCTGTGCGCCTGCGTGTGCCGAACACAGCACTGAGCCGAAAGGGGGGGATCTGGGGTGCTCGCCCCAGGCTCTGTCACATGGTGACCACGACGGGTGTTCCCACTTGACTGGACGGTCCTTCCGCCACATCAGCACGCCCGAAGGACAGCACGGTCTTGTGGTTTGCTCTGGCCAATGAAGGAGGAGCACACGCGGGCATGTCACGCCCAGGTGGAAACTTCTAGAGCCAGTGAGCACCTTGCCTGGTGGTCGCGGTGTTGGGAGGATGCCTCGTCAGCCTGCATCCCCAGCCACGGTGGGCAGCACCCCCTGCTGACACCTCAGGGCTCAGAGCAGGAAATAACCACTGTTGGCCTGGGGATTTTTGTCACCGCAGCATGACCTGTCCTTCCTGACTAATACGCCTCATTAGTGGTATGACCTTGAACTCACTTCCCCCTCTCAGCTTGTGTCCTTCTGAAATGAATGGGTAGGAAGCTGGGATGTTTAATGACTCCTTGTGACGCTTTCCACGCCAGCCATCCTTCCCACCAGCTTGGCCAGGCCAACTTCATGCAGCTTTTTTTTTTTAACCTGTCTCTTAAGTCTCATCTCAGCGGCACCTCCTCCAGGCAGCCTCCCATGATGTTCGAGACTGCACTCAGGGTGGGCGGCCTTTGTCGGTTTCTCAGTCTCCCCTGCGAGGCGAGGCGGTGAGCTCCTTGTCCAATCTTGCATTCCTTGCCTCTGGCGGTGGGCCAGGTGCTGAGGCCCTTGGAGTGACAGAGGAGGAAGGAGATGCTTTTATCTCACAGCCCCAGGGGGAGCCAGGTCTGACCGTATTCAGAAAAACCTGGGCAACCAGTTTGTGGTTGAGCAACCACTTTGAACTCATTTTAAAGCTATTTCTTTTGGTAGATGTTGCCCTGATTCTGAGTATTCTGGGTTTCAGTTAGCATTGCTTGATTGATCAGTTTTAGACGTTATCAATTTCCTTCTAGCTCTGATAGAGGAAGAATGAGCTCACACCACACTTGGATCTCCCTTGTCTATCTTTCCCGTGTCATTGTATCATGTTATCCAAGATTATCACTGTATTTTTAGGTTAAAATAGCACTTAGATTATTACAACTTTATAAATATTATTCATTGTGGGACAGAGTCTTAGAGGTTTCTGATAGTTCCTTCCTTACACAGTATTTTAAAATTTCCTATCACCTTTGTCTTTCTTCATCATATCACCTTTTTTTTTTAAACCTTCCATCATATTAGGTGTGGGGTGAGTCTTCTTCCTGGACCCCTAGGTCTGCAGCTCTGCCCTGGGCCGGCTGCTCTCAGGCTCCTGCATGTTGAAATCTTGGGGCTTCCTTAACTTTTCTTCCTTGAGTTAGGTCCATGCTTCCTGGATCCCATGTTTTTTTCTTTCTTGATTTACTCCCTGGTTTTGCTGGAATACATCCTCAAGTAGCTTTTTCACATCTCACACCAGATTGTTTAGCTCAGGATTTGGGAGACCTCCCTTCACTGAGTTCAGCAGCCAGTGTTGCTGTTACGGAAATGGTTGCTTTTCTAAATCTCTTTTCTTTTTTGACCTTTATTTATTCCTCCTCTCTGGAACTTTTAGGATCATGTCTTTATTCTTGAAGCAATAACATTTCATGCTAATGTGCCTCAGTGGGAGGCTTTTAAGATGCCGGGGGTTGGGGAAAGGGGTTCAATGTGGAGGCCATCCTACAGCTATGGAAATCTTTCCTGTATTATTTCTTTGAGAGTTTCTTCCCCTTCACATTCTCTGTTATTTCCAGTGTTCCTTTTAGTCAAATTTCAAACCTCTGAACTGATTCCGTAGGTGGTGGTCAGGGGGGGCAGAGGCTCACCTCTTCTGGGTAATTATGATTCTCCCTTTTTCTGCCCCAGCTCTCGTTCTTACCCTACACTGTATTTGGCTCCTTCAAATTCAAATTTTTTCTGGGGGAAAAGAAACCGTTTCCCCCTGAAAGTCCTCTAGGCTAGGGCTTCCCCTTCTCCATCACGTTTATCACGCCCCACCCTCATCGGGGCCCTCTCATCAATATGGCACCCCTACTACACGCCAGGCTGGGACGGGACTCGAATGGGGCAAGCCAGGTCCCTGCCCTCAGGGTGGCCAGGTGGCCAGAAGCCTCCTGCAGCTCACGTGCCACCGTGCACGGCGCCCTCCCAGGGGCAGGTGGGTGCAGGCGGTCGGTCCCCTGGCCGTGAAGAAGGCGTCCCTCCTGCCTCACGGGCTGGCCTCAAGGAAGCACCTCGAGCCACCCAGGGGCGTCCTGGCCCTGAGTTGGTCACAGCCCAGTGCCCGTGGCAGACCCTTCCACCACCCCAGTGCTGTCGGGGGTGGGGTGTTTAGAGAAGAAGCCGCAGAAGGCTTCCCAGGGGTGACAGCGAAACGCAGGGAGCCGGCGGGTGGGGTGGCACGGGAGATGGAGCTGGGGCCCAGCAAAGGAGGTGGAGGTGGGGTACGGGGTGCGTCCCAGGTAGACATTTCCCACATAGGTGCCACTAGGACCGGTGCCATCTAAGGGACCGCCTGCCACGAGGGACGTGGCCTGCATCTGCCCTGTCCGGTAGGGTGGCCTTGAAATGTGGCCAGGAGGGCTGAGGAGCGGAATTCCTGGTTCTTTGAAATGCGAATTCACGTGAAGTTAAACAGCTACACGTGACCGGTGGCTTCCGCCTTGGACAGCACAGGCTTAGCCTGGGGGACGTCACCCCCCAAACCACACGCACACAGCGGTGACGACTTCCAAGAGGCGTTCTGTAAGTCCTTTGTGACTAAATTAACGGGAGAATACAGTAAATGTTCAAATATAATGCGGACTCTAAATATTCCTGGAAGAAGTATTTTACAAAAGTGCTTCTTTTCCCTTTTTTAAATGACCCCTCCCTGGCGCCCACCACCCCTCAGCCAGGCGCAGACTGCGGAGAGCGCAGCTACAGCGGCCAGGGGGCCCCTGGGGGGCGCTGCTGAGGCGGCGGCAGGGCCCCTGGCTGGGTGCTGGGGCACCGAGCGAGGTGGGGGAGAAACTGAGTGACCTGTGCCGGCCTCTGCGGCCGGGCATTGGGAGCAGGGCCCTTCCGGAGGCGCTGACGTGGCACTTGAACTCCAGCGCTGCCGGCGAGAGGGTCCGAGGTGGGTGCTGGGAGTGCACCTGCAGAGGGCCCTGCGTCACCCCTCACCTGCCGCCTTCTCTCTGGTCCAGGCTGGCTGTAACTAAAACTCAATTCCTCACGTCTTTAGGGAACGATTAATAACTCGGGCAGCCTTTAAAGAAAGCCTGCGCGTGCCGCGCCGAGAGAGACTCCACGAGACCGCCTCTTAAATGAATATTTTATGCTGTTTCATTGCGAAGGACTATAATAAAATGGCAATAAGCATATTAAATAAAGCAGCAAATATATAATTTGTTCGGACTATGAATGAAAGTCATTAAAATTCATAACCGAATCCTATTCACAAATGTTAACTCACCAAGTTAAGTGCAAATGCACTCGACAGAAGCCATCACCTTAGCACGAGCTAATTAAGTTAATATATTAAGGGGAAGTCAAAGATACAAGAGGTCTTGGCTCATTTGCATTCTCTGAGGCGGGAACACAGGAAGTGACGTGTGCCTCTGGGTGAGCCCTGGACGGGCGTGGAAGGAGGTGGAGCCTTACGGGGCTGGGGGAGGGGACGGGGTCCTCGTCCTGGCTCTGGTGCTTTCCTCCTTTGGGAAGTCAGACAAGTGACAGTTTCCACCGCAGTTTAATTCCCCTTAAACCGGAGAAGAAACTCTGCCCTGCTCACCCTTAGGGTGATGCCCAGGGCTGCACCAACAAGTCCCCTCCTCCAGGAAGCCTTCCCTGATGCCTCCAAGCAGCCTGGGACTGGAGCAGCAGCTGGGGAATTGTTCTAGGCCTGCCCATGCACATGCATGTGCGTGCACACAACACACACACACACAATGGGGTGCCCTCTCGGGCAGGGCTGGGCTGCACCCCTGTGTCCCTACCACCAGCACAGGGTGGGACCCGGTGCACAGACAATGTGCTGGGCTCGAGCGGGGCCAGGTCTCGGTGGGTCCAGCCCACCAGGCTTGTCTCTCTTTTGTAGCGTTTACTGTTCAGTGGCTTTTAGTATAGTCACAACATTGCGCTACCATCACAACTTCTTGTTTCCAGGATATTTCCATCGCCACGGTGAACCCACACTCATTAGCAGTCGCTAATCCTCCCTCCCCCGCGTCAGGCAGCCACTAAACTGCCTCGTGTATTTATAGATTTGCCTCTTCTGGACATGCCACGTAAGGGGACGCCTACGCCACGTGGCCCGTCGTGCCTGGCTTCCTTAGCTCAGCAGAACGCCGCGTCAGGTTTCGTCCACGCCGTAGCTGAGTACTATTCCATGTGTGGCTGGACCGCGTTTTGTTCATCCGCTCGTCAGTTAACAGACCCCGGGCCGTTTCCCGCGGGCTCTGCGGCTGTTGGGACGGATGCTGCTGTAAACATTGGGTGCCGGGTTCTGTGTGGACACAGTTTTCGTTTCTCCTACAGGGACACCTGGGAGTGGAATTGTCGGGTCACGTGGTAACTCTGTTTATAACTTGTTGAGAAACTGCCGAACTTTTCCACAGTGCCGGCACCATTTCACAGTCCTACCAGAAGGCGGGAGGGTTCCCGTGTCCCACGTCCTCAGCAGCACTCGTTAGGGTGACTCTTACTTAACCATCCTGCTGGGCACGAGGGGGTGTCTCGCTCTGTTTCCATTTGCCTCTCCCTGGCGACCACAGAGGTACTTCTGTACTTCTGTACTTCTGTTTGTGTCTTAATGGCCTTTTGTAGATCTTCGAAGAAATGTCTCCTGAGATTCTTTGGCCAATATTAACTTTGGGTTATTTGGCTCCTTGTTGTTGAGTATAAAATTCTCCATACGTGATCAATACAAGCCCTAACCAAAGGTGTGGCGTTTGTGTATTTCCTCCCACTGTGGGTGCTCTTTTCACTTGGACAGCCTTCTTCAAAGCACACACTTTTCTAATTTTGATGAAGTCCAGTTGATCTGTGTTTTTCTCTTTGGTTGCTTATGTTTTGATGTCAACCATTGCCTACACCAAGGTAATGAAAACTTGATGCTTATGCCTTCTTCTAAGGATTTTATAGTTTAACTCTTGTCTTTACAACTTGGGTGCCTTTTGAGTTGACTTTTGCACATGGTGTGAGGTAGGGCTCCAAGCTCATCCCCTACACGTGGCTCTCCAGTTTTCCCAGCACCATTTGTTGAAGAGACCGTTCAACCAACCGTGGGGAACAGGAAGTGAAAGTGAAGGGAAGTAAAGAATTTGGAGGTGAAGGAGCAAGGACATGTGGGGAGGGTGCCTGGCACGAGGAGGGATTTGGGTTGGAGTTGAGGGGCGAGACCCTGGAAGGGCTGGCCTTGGGCCCCCAACGCCATGCAGCAAGGAGCCTCCAGCCGCAGGAGGGGCCGGGCCAGGAGGGAGGCAGGAAGAAGGGCTGGGCCAGGGTCCATCTGGAGGTACAAGGTGGGCGGGTGGGAGTGGCCAGCCGGGGGAGGGCGTGGACTTGGCAGGCTTCGGGGTGCGCGGGTGTCCCTGCCCAGCTGGAGGAAATGTGGCCCGAAGGTGGCAGATTTCGCCGCTCCTCGGGCTGTTGGTTAGCGAGCAGGTCGCGGGCGCTCTTTCGGCGACCGCTTTTCTCCCAGCGCCGAAGGCCCGGCGGACCCAGGGGCCCCTTCGGCCAGGGAGGGCTTGGTTCTCCTGACCTTTGGTGCCCCGTCCCCGAGGCTGCCAGCGAGCGTGAGGTGCTGCCGTGTGGGCTCCGGGCTCCTCCGGGGTGCCCGCCTGGCTTGCCGGGTCCCTGCGCCCTGTTGGACTTGGGGGACGGGCCCCGCTAGCGATACAGAGCGGGTTCTCCTTCCTCGGCTGCCCCCGTGGTGGGGGGCCCAGCTGGGATCACAGCGGCCCCAGTGGCCAGACCCCCAGCCCGAAATTCGAAGCTCAGGGTGGGCTCCTTGGTGAGAAGACGAGGACCTGGGGGTCAGGGTGTGCCTCGAGCCTGTCGCCGCCACCCCTCGGCTGTGTGGCCCCGGACAAGATCATTTGCCTCCCTGAGTCTCCGTCCTGCCTCTGTAAGAACGGGGCCCAGCGTGGCAGGATTCACCCCTGCCCTGGGTGCCCCCTCGGGCAGGGAGCAGCCACAGCTTTTATCCAGGGCCCCCAGGGTCCTTGCCATGCTCTGCACTGACCTCGAAGTCCAGAGAGCACGCCCCCGCAGCCAGCAGGTGGGGTCGGAGCGGGGGGAGAATTCCAGGTGCGGGGTCCATTTCCGAGCACCAGGGCTCCCCGGCCCCGTGGGGGCTGCCGCGGAACGCTGGGCACCCTGCCCCGTGCGGGAGCCCGGGGAAGACGGGCGGCTCTGCCCACAGGCGCTGACAGCCTCGAGGACTGGCCCGCCGCTCCGTCCACCGCAGCAGAGCCCGAGCCCCCCACCCAACCCCCCGCCCGAGCCCTGCCCGGCGAGACCCGGACATGGGGGACTGGGTGGGGGTCACATGCAGACTGGGGATCAGCGTCCCCGTGCCTCGGTTCCCTCACCTGGAAATAGAGCAATACCGCTAAGGCACGCGTGTCCTGAGGAGGTGACGAGGTGGCAGCTCCTGGCACAGAGCAGCCCCCGACTCACTCGAGTGTGGGCTCCGTGGGCCGGTGGCATCGTGCTGTGAGGCACAGGCCTGGGGCATGCAGCCTTGGGGGCTGAGGCTGCTCTGTCCCTCCCATGTGACCCCTGGGGTCGTACAGGGCTGGGGGCTGCTCCACCACCTCCCTGCCACGCGACTTAAGGACGTGGCCCGTGGCCCTGGCTTCACGCCTTCTCTGAGCCACGTCTCGTGGCCTGGCCTTGGGCAGGTCCATAACCAGGCTAAGCCAGGTTTCTCAGTCACTGGAGGGCTGGAAGGCTGAGGCCACCAAGGGTCCAGTGGTGGCCTCGGGCAGCGGCTCGGCCCGAGCGTGCTGGCTGCGTACCGGTGTGGACAGCGTCGGTGAAGCCGGAGCAGGCTGCGCTCCCTCAGGCACCGTCGGCCCGCCGCTGTGGACAGTGACCATTGACCGCTGCTGCTGGTGGACGGGCCAGGGTGTTCCCTTGCCCTGGTGGGGCCAGTGGGGGCGCTCCGTGGCCCCGCGCAGGCCGAGCGAGCTTAACAGAGGGTTGACGGAGGCTGCTTGCCAGGGCAGGCCAGCTGTGTTTCCTTCTCTTTTTGTTAATTCTTTATGTTTTCATGTTTTATCGGAGAAGTTGTAGGTTTACAGGAAAATCATGCAGAAAATAGAGTTCCCACCCCACCTGCCAATACATTTTCCCCTAGTACCAGCACTTCACATTCATGTGGTGCATTTGTTACAATGAATGAGTCAATGTGATTATAATTACTGCTGGTAACGATAGTCCACAGCTTACATCAGGACTCGCTGTTTTGATGTACAGCCTTATGGTGTTTTTTTTTAAACTTTCGATTCCAATAACATATATACAACCTCAAATCTCCCCATTAACCACATTCAAATGTACCATTCAGGGCTGTTAATTACGTTCACAGTGTTGTGCTGCCATCACCACCATCATTACGGAAACTTCCAGCGCCTCGAACAGGAACTTCATCAATTAAGCATTTGCCACCCTCCTCTACCCGCACCCCGGCCCCTGGTAACCTGTATTCTAGGTTCTCACCACGAATTCACTTGTTCTAATTATTTCATGCCAGTGAGATCATACAACGTTCGTCCTTTGGTGTCTGGCCTATTTCACTCAGCACGACGTCCAAAGGCTCACCCATGCTGTCACTTGTATCGGGACCTCCTTCCCTTGTACGGCTGAATAGTATTCCGTGGTGCGGAGAGACCACGTTTCGTTTATCCACGTGTTGATGGACACTTGAGTGGCTTCCATCTATTGGCAGCTGTGAGTAATGCCGCTATGAACTCAGCATGCAAATGTCTGTCCCAGTCCCTGCTTTGAATTCTTCTAGGTATATACCTCATAGGGGATTGCTGGGTCATGTGGCAATTCTGTATTTAAACTCTCTTCCCCAGCAGCCCACCAGCAATGAGTGAGTGTTCCTGTTTGTACGCATCCCCTCCCACCCTTGTTATTTTCTGTTTTTAAAGAGTAGCCATTCTAGTGGGTGTGAAATGGTACCTCCTTTCCAAATATTTTCTGTCATTCTATATGTAGTCTTATCACTTTCATGACAAGGTCCTTTGCACAAAAGTTTTTAATTTTGATGAGTCCCATTTATCTATTTTTTTCTGTTTGTTGCTCATGCTTTTCGCATGAAGTCTAAGAAACCACTGCCTAACACCAGGTCCTGAGGTGCTTCGCTCTGTTTCTTGTAGGGGTTTTATAGTCCTGGTTCTTACGTTTGGGTCTTTGATCCTTTGGAGTGATTTTGGTACATGCTCTGAGGGTGGTCCATCTACACTCTTCTGCATATTGATACCCCGTTTCCCAGCACCGTTTGTTGAAGAGACTGTTCTTTCCCCCCTGAATGGACTTGGCACCCTTGACCGTAGATGTGAGGGTTTATTTCTGAATTCTCAATTCTATTCTATTGGTCTATCGTCTGTCCTTGTGCCAGTTCCATGCTGTTTTGATGACTGTGGCTTTGTTATATGTTTTAAAACTGGAAAATGTGACTCCTCCAACTTCATTCTTCTTTTCAAAGTGGTTGTGACCATTCGGGACCCCTTACCCTTTCATGTGCATAAAATTTGTCGATTGGCTTTTCCATTTCTACAAAGAAGGGTCTTGGAATTTTGATTGAATTGTGTAAATAACTTCGGGTAGTGTTGACATCTTTACACTATTTGGTATTCCCGTCCCTGAACACAGGATGTCCTTCCATTCCCGAGGGGTTCTTTGTTCTCTTTTTATAACACTTTGTGGTTTTCCACACATAAGTCCATTACATCCTTGGTTAAATTTATTCCTAGATGTTTTTGTTGCTACTGTAAATGGATTTGTTCCCTTAATTTATTTTCAGATTGTTGATTTCTTGTGTATAGGACCACAAATGATTTTTTGCTGAATTTGTTTGTTAGCTCCCATAGCATTGTTGTAGATTTGGGGAGATTTTCTGTATATAGGATAATGTCTTCTGCAAATAGAGAGTTTTGTTTCTTCCTCTCCAATTTGCCTAACTGCTCTGGCAGGGACTTCCAGGACAATGTTGAATGACAGTGTTGACGGGGGCATCCTTGTCTAGCTCCTGATCTTACAGGGAAGGCTTTCAGTCTTTCACCCTTGAGTATGGTGTTAGCTGTGCGTTCTTCACATACCATTTTGAAGACGCTTCCTTCTTTCCTAGTTTTCTGAGTGTTTTTATGAGAAGGGCTGCTGCATTTTGTCAGGTGCCTCTTCTCCATCAATCTAGACGGTCGTGTAGTTTTCCCCCTCGTTCTATTACTGTGATGTGTTACACTGATGGGTTTTCTTACCCTGGCGCACCCTTGCGTATCTGGGATGAATCCCAGTCGATCATGATGTGTAGTTCTTGTAACGTATTGTTGGAGTCAGTTGGCTGGTATTTTGTTGAGGAGATAAAGCCAGACATGGGTCCTGTGTACACATCTGGCATCATGGCCTTTAGAGGACACCCTGTCCTGTGCTCCACGCTCTTCCCATGAGGATCTTGACTCACCTGTCACAGCCTCCTCTGAGTGGACTGGGGGCTCCCGACCACTCACTAAATCTCCCCAGACCCTGGTGATGTAAACACAGGCCCTGGTGGGCAGAAGCCTGGGCTGGCTTCTTCAGGGGTCACTGGAGGAGAATTGGGGAGTTGGCACCCAGCACTGGGGGGCTCCCTTGTGGCAAAAGAGAAAAGTAGCACTATAGGGTTGGCTTTTTCTCAGTCAAAATTCTGCGTCAGGGAATGAATGTGGCTCAAGCAGTTGCACGCCTGCCTCCCACACAGGAAGTCCTAGGTTTGGTTCCTGGTGCCTTCTGAAAAATACAAAAACAAACAAGAAGCAAAACGAATGAAAAAACCAATTCAGGGAAGCTGATGTGGCTCAGTGGTTGAGCACCAGCTTCCCACATGTAAGGTCCTGGGTTCACTCCCCGGCACCCAGACCTAAAAAAAATGTTTGCATCAAGTTTAGCTCAGGCAACGCCAGGTTTCAAATATAATCCCTTGGACCCTATGCTAAGCCTTGTGTCTCATTAAAATGAAAATGTGGGAAATGAATGTGGCTCAACCAATTGGGCTCCCATCTACCGTACAGGAGGTCCAGGGTTCAATGCCCAGGGCCTCCTGGTGAAGGCAAGCTGACCTGTGCAGAGTGCTGGCCCATGCAGGAACGTGGCCCTGCCCAGGAGTGCTGCCCTGCATGGGAATGCCGCCCCACGTGGGAAAGCCACCCCACGCAGGAGTGCCAGCCGACATGGAGAGCTGGTGCAGCAAGATACAGCAACAAGAGACAAAGAGGAGAGAAAGCAAGAAGACGTAGCAGAACAGGGAGATGAGGTGGCACGAGAGAGTAATCGCTTCTTCCACCCCGGAAGGTCCCAGGATCTGTTTCTGGAGCCACCTAATGAGAAGACAAGCAGACACAGAAGAACACACAGGGAATGGGCACAGAGAGCAGACAACGGGGGGAATGGGGGGGGGGGAATAAATAAAAATAAATCTTTAAAAAAATTAAAATGAAAACGTGTGCCTTGGTGGGCTCCATTTTTACTTTAGCTGTCGATTCAGTTGCCAGTTGTGATGCAGGGTCTTTAAGAACCACGGAGAGAAGCCTGGATGAGGCGTTCCGAGCCTCCCGTGGCTGGCTCTGAGCAAAGCCGTTCTCCGTGGGCCCCTGCTCCTTCTCGTGAAACGGGTAGTAACAGCCTGCCTTTCTGTGGTGGTGGGAAGCTGTATGTTCCCCAGAAAAGCACGTTCTCACATCTAATCCATTCCTGCGGGTGGGAACGCACTGCAAGCAGGACCTTTTGAAGGGGCTCCTGCGGTTCAGGTGTGGCCCACCTCACCAGGATGGTCTGAAGCCTCTTACTGGAGTTCTATATAAATGGACTGAAAGCAGAGAGAGGGGAAAGAAAGCCTCAAGAGCGAGAAACTGAAATCAGCGAAACCCGGGGGGAAAGGGAGAGCGCGACAGGCTGCGCCCTGCGCCTCGCCATGTGGCAAGGAGCCCGGGACCGCGGCTGCTGGTCTTTGGGAGATGGCATCACCTGGATGGTGATGTTCCTGGCCTCAACAGTAGGGGAATGAATGTCCATTGTTTAAGCCAGCCCATCTCATTGTATTGCCTTGAGCAGCTGAGGAAACTCACACACTGACCTACCAAGTAAAGCACTGTTGGAATCACATGAAACAATGAACATGAGAATGCTTAGCCAGGGGCAACACTGGGAATATAGGGTAGGTGACTGGTTTTCCATAAAGATGGGAATCAGTGAACTCTGGGCTATTCTTGGGGAAGCAAGAGAAGAGGCCGAGGTTCCTGCTGGGTTGGAGAAGTCAACAGGCAGGTATCCCCTTCCATGCCCACGTTCCCACAGATCCCACCTGGTGGTGGAGCAGAGGAAGATCTGGGAGGTCGGAGGGCCCCAGGGCCAGGAGCCAGGCCATGAGGCCACACCCCTGCCTCCAGGCACCTTTTGCCAATACACTGGGACTTCCACTTCTTGCCATCCTGCAGTGACAAGGACCAGATTTACCATCCCACCTTAAACTAGAGAAACACACAGGAGATAGGAAACCATGGTTCTTAGACATTGGAAGAGTTCAGAGGTCTGGGAAGCCAACGTGGCCAGCAGTTGTGGGCAGAGTTCCAGAGAGGAGGGGATCACACAAAGAGAGAGTTCTAGGGAGCTGCGGGGTGTTCCCGCAAGTCTTGGCCAAGTGCTGAACAATTTATAGCATTCATATGTGAACAGAAACTACCCAAGGCCATCAAAAGAAGCACTGGAACCTAAAAGGTCAAAAGCCATCAGTGTTCACGCACAGTGCTGGCGAGAGGAAGTGTTCCCCCTTCAGTACTTTCCTAACACTGAAGGCTTTGGCTGGAATCCCCCGAAGCTATCGCCTTGGTACTGGGGTTAAGTTAGCCCTGCTAAACACTGCTCTTGACCCTTCCTAACAAAGTTAAAAGCTCTACCTTGAAAGGCTCTACCTGGTTTCAAATACCATAATACAAGACAGAACAAAGTTAACCTCCATTTAAAGGAATACAACAAAATCCAGCAACCAACAATGTAAAACTCCCAATGAAAAGTTGCCGGGCATGCACAGAAACAGGAATACATGACCCACAACTGGGAGAAAAGTCACCCAGTAGAAAGTGACCCAGAAATGACAGCTGTGATGGGCCTAGCAAACAAGGATGTTGAAATGGATAGTACACATAGAGCCCCAAATGCTCAAGAAGGTAGAAGAAAACACGAACAAGGTGAGTTGTTTTAAAAAGAGACCAAAGGGAAGCAGATGTGCTCAACCGATAGAACATCCGCCTACCATATAGGAGGTCCAGGGTTTGGTACACAGGGCCCCCTGGCCCATGTGGTGACCTGGCCCAAGTGCAGTGCTGCCACGTGCAAGGAGTGCCGTGCCACATAAGGGTGCCCCCCCATGTATGGGTGCCCCCCATGCAAGGAGTGCATCCTGCAAGGAGAGCCACCCCACACCAAAAAGCACAGCCCGCCCAGGATTGGCACTGCACATACAGAGAGCTGACAAGATGACACAACAAAAAGACACAGATTCCCAGTGCCGCAGACCCAGAAGAACACAGTGAATGGACACAGAGAGAAGACAATGGGGGGGGGGGGAGGGGAGATAAATAAATAAAAATAAGTCTTTAAAAAATAAAAAAGAACAAAGGAAATTTCTAGAGGCAAAAGATACAATTTATTAAAAGAAAAACAGGGAAGCAGATGTGGCTCAAGCATTTGGGCACCTGCCTATCACGTGGGAGGTCCTGGGTTTGGTTCCCAGTGCCTCTTAAAGAAGACAAGCAAGACAGCAAGCTGACATGATGGGCTGGTGTTGTGAGCTGATGCAACAAGATATGACACAATGAAGAGACACAGTGAAGGAACACAATGAGAGACACAACAAGTGGGAGCAGAGGTGGCTCAAGTCGTTGGGAGGTTCCAAGTTCAGCTCCTGGTTCCTCTTAAAATGAAGATGAGCATGCAACGAATCGACACAGAGGGCAGACAGTGAGACAAACAGCAGGGGGTGGGGAATAAAGAAATAAACCTTTAAAAAAAAGAAAAATACACTGAATCAGATAGCATTGCTGAAGAAAAAAAAAATTAGTGAACTTAAGGCATAGTGATAAAAATTACCCAAAGTGAAGCACAATAAGGAAAAAAAAAGACTAACTTGTGGCACAATATGAAGCAGGTGAAAACTATAAACCCATAGATCTAAGGACCCAACCAACCACAAACGTAACTAAACCAAGGCAAATTATAATCAAATTGCTTAAAACCAGTGGCAAAAAAATTGTAAAAGCAGCTATAGGGGGAGAAAGTACCTTACGTACAGAGGAATAAAGTTAAGAGTGATGGAGATTTCTCATTGGAATATATGCAAGTCAGATAACAATGGAGCAGCATCTCTTTTAAGTGCTGGAAAAATATTATCAACCTAAAATTATATACCTAGCAAAAATCTGTGCAAAATGAATGTGAAGTAAAACCATTTCCAGATAAAGAAAAGGTGAGAGACTCCATTGCCAACACACCTACAGTATAAGAAATACTGAGGGAAATTCTTCAGACATAAGGAAAACAATGCCAAGTGGAAATGTGGATCCTCCCCAAGGAATGAAGAGCACTGGGAGTGGGAAGCATGTGAATAAATATGAACTACATTTATTTTCTCCTTTATGGAATATCTTTGAAAGTCAATGGATTTTTAAATAAAAAAATAATAACAAAGTAGTGTGGCGTTCATGTCAAAGTACCATATAATGTATGACAGTAACGAAACTCAGGATGAGGTCGGGGAGCAGAAGTTTATTGTTGTGAGGGTCTTACACTATAAATGTAAGCGAGGTTCTCAAAAGTACACTGTAAGGATAACAGTATGTTATTTAAAAGTAGACTGTATTAAGTTAAATATGTGTATTGTAAAACCTAGGGCCACCACTAAAACTAAGAAAAAAATAGATATATCTATTAATATGTGCCAATAGGGGATAAAATGGAATCCTAAAAAAAGTCAATTATCCACCAAAAATTCAAGAGGACAAGGAACTAAAGAACAAATAGTAATATGGTATATTGAATCCTCATGATCCTGATAAGTGCATTAAATGTAAGCAGTCTAAACATTCCAATTAAAAGACAAAGATTCTTAGATTGGGTTAAGGAAAGAAGACCCAACTGATGCTTAAAATATAAATAGATCAGACAGTACAGTGTAAAAGTAAAAGAATGGAAAAAGATACACCAGCCCACTGCCAATCAAAAGCAAGTTAGAGTGGCTATATTATTACCAGACAAAATAGAATTCAGAAAACGGAATACACCCAGTGATAAAGAGGGATGTTTCATAATGAAGACATAATAATCCTAAACATTTATGCACCTAATAACAGAGCTTTAAACTGCATGAGGCAAAAAGTGATAGAATTGAAAGGAGAAATAGACAAACACACAATTCTAATAGGAGACCTCAATTCTCTAGCAGGTAGACAGAAAATCACTGGGCCATTGTCTTAGTTTGTCAGAGCTATCACAAATACCACCTGATAATGGCTGAAACAAAAGGAATTTATTGGCTCATAGTCTCTGAAGCTAGAGGTCCAAACTCAAAGGCGAGTGAGGCAGGCTTCTCCGCTGAAGGCTGGTGTTCTGGTGCTGGCTTGCTGGCAGTCCTCGGGTTCCTCGGCTTTGCCATCGCATGGCTGTGACCTCTCCTTTCTCTTCCAGGTTCCTGCAGACACTCTGCATCTGGCTCCTCCCTGTGGCTCTCTCTTTTTTTTCTTTTTTTAAAGATTTATTTATTTATTTCTCTCCCCTCCCCCCCCAGTTGTCTGTTCTTTTTGTCTATTTGCTGCGTGTTCTTCACTTTTTTGTCTGCTTCTGTTGTTGTCAGTGGCACGGCAATCTGTGTTTCTTTTTGTTGTGTCATCTTGCTGTGTCAGCTCTCCATGTGTGCGGGGCCATTCCTGGGCAGGCTGCACTTTCTTTCGCGCTGGGCGGCTCTCCTTACGGGGTGCACTCCTTGCACATGGGGCTCCCCTACGTGGGGACACCCCTGCGTGGCAGGGCACTCCTTGCGCGCATCAGCACTGAGCATGGGCCAGCTCCACATGGGTCAGGGAGGCCCGGGGTTTGAACCGTGGACCTCCCATGTGGTAGACGGACGCCCTAACCACTGGGCCAAGTCCGCTTCCCTGTGGCTCTCTCTTTTAAGGCCTCCAGTAGTCTGGATGGAGGAGAGCTTGATTCCGTTCTCCACACCTTAATTGAAAATGACATCTTCAAAGGGTCCTGTTTACAGTGTGTTCACACTACAGAGACACGGATGAAAATTAAGAACGTCTAAACTGGGGTACCTGGTTCCACCTACCACAGCTATAGAGATCCTGAACTACACCTCAGCCAGCTGAACCCCAGTGACGTGAAACACTCCATCCGAGAGCAGCAAAACGCATATCCTTTTTGTTCTGTTTTAATTACCTGATTCTTTTTTTTTTCAATTATTAAGAGCAGGATTCAGATTGGTTCTGCCTGATCCCAGAGCTATTCTTCCATTCCGTCTGGCACAGGCTCTCGTATCTGCTGCCGAGGGACAGAAACATCTAGCAGATAAGGAAAGGGAAAGAGAAAACTGTTAAATGGGAACCCAGTTAGAGGTGGTGGCAGTAGGACGTCTCACTGCTGGTGACTCTGGCTTCAGCTGTGGGGGCTGACACACGGGCTGCTGTGAGTGCGTGTGTGAGCCACGTGCGTGTATCTGGGTGTGTACGTGTGTGTATGGGGGGGCATTCCCTTACATTTGTATATCTATTGAGAAGTTTGTTTACATGGATCAATGTACAAATGAGCACAAATAAGAGAGTGTTAACAGCCTGTCTGAGCCTGTCCGAGATAACGTCCTGGTTATCACAGGCATGTTTCATGATTAAATCAGCTTCCAGTCCAGGTCTCTTGGTTCTCCCTCATGGCTGGCCTTCTCCTGCCTCTCGGCCTTCCCCTGTGCATTTCCCTCTGTCTGCAAAGCCCTCCCCTCTTTTGTCCTCTGGTAGGCTCCTTCTCAGCCTTCAAAACCCCACTTAGGAGTTGCCCCCTGCAAAGCTCTTCCCGACCCCCAGGTGTCCACTGTATCTTGTACATCCCTCTGCTGGAGCATTCAGAGCCGCACTATCCTTTTTATTATTTCTGCCTTTCTTTGGGCCCCCAGGCTACCCACTTTCGGGGGCTGGGCTCCATCTCTGGTGGCTCCTCGATGCTCCATCTTCGATGCTCGGTTTTCACAGGCAGTAGAGAAGACCAGCGCCTCATGCGGATCCACTGCACCCAGGAAAAACCTGTTGCTTCTTTTCTCTTCCCTCAGCCTCAAAGATAAAAACAAAGGCGAACTCATACCCCCCGTGCTGAGGTTCACGGTGACGTACCTGAGAGAGAAAGGTGAGCGGAGCCGGACGGGGCTGCAGGCCTGCTGGGGGCAGCCCCGGGGAGCCCGTCCTGGTCCTGAGTGCCCCGAGGCCAGGGGACGGGGCTGGGGAGCCTGGTGGGCGGAGGGGGCCAGGATGGGTGGGGCTCAAGCACGTGGGCTGGGGTGGCAGGCCCTGGACTCGGGCTGTCCACTTTGTCCCGGCCTCTACCGTGTACGACTGTGTGACCTGGGGCAAGTTACCTGCCTTCCCTGAGCTTCCGCTTCGGATAATGTTATAATCGTAACTGCCTCAGGTTTGTGGTGGGACCTCAATTTGATAATGAATGCAAAACATGACTAACAGCACTGGCCCATAGGAAGCCCTCCAAAATGGTAGCTTGGGGGGTTTTGTTTTTGTTTTTTTTAAAGATTTATTTTTTATTTATTTCTCTCCCTTTCCCCGCCCCGCCCCCACCCCAGTTGTCTGCGCTCTGTGTCCATTCACTGTGTGTTCTTCTGTATCTGCTTGCATTCTTGTCAGGTGGCACTGGGAATCTGTGTCTCTTTTTATTGCACCACCTTGCTGCGTCAGCTCTCCGTGTGTGCAGCGCCACTCCTGGGCAGGCTGTGCTTTTTTTTTTTGCATGGGGCAGCTCTCCTTGCAGGGTGACTCCTTGCACGTGGGGGCTCCCGTACATGGGGGACACCCCTGTGTGGCAGGGCACTCCTTGTGCCTCAGCACTGCACGTGGGCCAGCTCATCACATGGGTCAGGAGGCCCTGGATTTGAACCCTGGACCTCCCATGTGGTAGGGAGATGCTCTAGCAGTTGAGGCAAATCTGCTTCCCTTGTTTTGTTTTTAAAATATATGAACATATTTTTATTAGTGCAGTTATAGGTTTGTAGAAAAATCATACAAAAAAACATATCGGGCTTCACGAATTTTCCTGTCCTCCTTGCCAGGAGCTGTGCTGATCCTCTCGGTATCGTTCCAGTGTTTGCACATGAGCTGCCAAAACAAGCACGGTAGCTTTGTTGTGATTTGACACGATAAGGTTTCACTGACCAGGCGCTGGCACGGTGGGGAGTTCGAGGCCAGCGCCTGGAGAGGGGCAGCGTCCAGGCTCCTCCGAGCTCCTGAGACCAGGGAAGGCATGGGGGGCGCTTCTCACCTGACGGGAGGAAGGATGTTTGGGAGGTGGAACGGGCTGTCCAGGCAGGGGCACCGCAGCCTCGAGGTCAGGGCTCAGGGATGGCCGATGGGGGCTGAAGAGCGGCTGCGTGCATTGGACAGGAAGTGAGAAGACGCCGGTTCCACTGGCAGTCCACTGCCCAGCACGCCCAGGAGCTGCAGTTCTTTCCAGAAAAAGTTCCGGGAGCCAAAGGCCCCTCGAGCTGGAGGAGCTGCCCCGACCGGATGCTGCTTGTCCAGCTCCTGTGTCGCACGTGCCAGGGACGGGCTGACGACGGGGACGGGCCGTGCACCGAGACTCCGCTCGGGCACCCTGCCGCGCAGTGCCCCTCTCTTTATGATGCAGCAGTTCTTCGACTCATGAAAAGAAAAAGCCCACAGTCAGTATTCAGTATTGCTCATGGGATGAATACGTGAATTAAGCATGTCCTCGCTGGAAACCCCCACGGGCCTGCCCTGCTCTAGGACGCGGCGGAGACTGAAACATGCTGTCCCTGAGGCCGGGGGCCGGCAGTCTGGTCAGAGAGGTTTACCCATTAAATCTTCCTCCATGGAACTGAAACAGTGCGCGCGGCATGACAGGAGCTCGCCTGGACAGAGAAGCCGGTCAGGAAGTCTGGGCGCTGAGGTGTGCTGGAGGGCAGCGTCGGTCTCTGACGCCGCGTAACAAATCCTCACAAATCGAGCAGTTTACAACAGCATGGATTTGTTACCTCGCAGTTTCAAGAGTCCTGAATTCCAGGAAGCTGAAGCTGGGCTCTCTGCTCGGCGTCTCCCGAGGCTCAGCTCAAGGTGTTGGCTGGTCCAGGCTCCTTCTGGAGGCTGCGGGAAGAGTCCGCTTCCGAGCTCATGCCGATTGTTGACCGAATTCAGTTCTTGCGGGTGTAGTTTGGAGTCCCCATTTGCTTGCTGGCTGTCAGCCAGGGTCCCCTCTTGGCCCTAGAGGCTGCCCCACCCTTTCCCTCTTGGCCCCTCCCAGCATTAGAGGACCTCTGCCTCGACCCCCTCTTGTGCTTCTCATCTCCTTCTCTAGGAAGGGCCTGGCCTTTGAAGAGAGTCCGTCAGATTAAGTCAGGCCCATCGCAGATAATCTCCATATTCTAAGGTTGGCTGATCTGGGAGCTTATTTACATCTGCAAAATCCCCTTAACACAGTAGCTAGGTTAGTGTGTGATTGAGTACCAGGAGGGCGGCGTGTGTACCAGTTTGCTAGGCTGCTCCTACACAACAGGCAGCGTGAGACAGCAGAAATGCGTCCTGCAGGCTGGAAGCCTGAGCTCGAGCATGGCAGGACCGTGCTCCCTCCTGAGGCGCACACGGGGCGGTCCTTGGCTGCTTGCCACTCCGGGCGTCTGGTTCCTGGCCACGCCGCTCCCCTCCCTGCCCCTGCTGTCACTCGGCCCTTCCCTCAGAGTGCGTGCGTCTCTGCCTGAGCCCCCTCCTTCCTCTTCAAGGACCCCAGTCACGGAGGTGAGGCCCCCCAATCAGCGTGGCCGCATCTTAACTGATGGCGTCTGCGCAGACCCTGTTTCCAATGGAGCCCCCCCCCCCCCCGAGGTCGGGGGGTATGTGCACAGGGGTCTCGGGGGCCGTCGCAGGATTCTGCCTGCCCCACCCACTCGGAAAAAGAGAGGCACCAGCCCCGGGCAGAGCGCCGGTGCGTGCAGCAGGAAGGCGCGCGGAGGGTAGCGCGGCTGGGAGGAGAGGTGGGGCGGCGGGCAGGGGGAGGCGGCGGCGGGCAGGGGAGGCGGGGCGGGGCCTGCGCTGCGGCGGGCTCCTGGGAACCTTCGCTCACCAGGGGCATCGGAGGGCTGGGCGCAGGGGCACGGTGGGCACGACCTCGCCTCCCAGCTGCGGGATGGGCTGAGAGCGGCCAGGGCGAGGGGACAGGGCTGGCTGGAGATACTTAAGAGACACAACAGTCCTGTTCCCTCTTCAAGAGAGCCCAATCGGCCATGCAGTCTACGAGGCGTCAGACATATAAGATATACACCAGACCTACTAAGCGCAGGTACTGGGGAGGCAGGTGCGGCCCATCCGGTGCCGGTGCCTGTTCTCTGTGGGCCCACAGTGGCCCCCCAGCCGTCCAGGGTCAGGCTCCCCGTCCTCCCCGTCCTGGACCACAGATGCCAGGCAGGGCCTGGGCTGGGTCCCCGTGGCTGGGTCAGCCTGTGCACAGCGAGGGCAGCGAGCAAAGAAGGCGGCGGTGGGGGGAGGCAGGCGAGCTGAGCAGGCTGGGGCGGGGGGCTTTGGAGAAGCCGCCTGGGAGAGCTGGGGCCCAGGAAAACCCTTCGACCTGAGCTCCCGTAGACCGAGGGGTGCAGGGAAGTGCCTGTGTAGACGGGCAAGATAGTGAGGGGGCGTGGCCCAGAGAGGCTGGGGGACCCCGGGCCCCGCGGCACGGCAGTCCCCTCCATCATAGCACCCATCTGGGAGCCCTCTCTGACCCTGCCCCTTCCCAGGAACAATCACCTTCTTTCGTGCCTCCCATGCCATTCATTCATTCACTCACCCATTCATACATTCTCTCTGGAGACATTCACTGTGTTCCTGCAACAAGACCAGCTCTGGGGATCAAAGGGAGCAGAGCGGGCTGCGGAGACCGTCGATGAACCAACAGCCAGATGTGGCTCAAGCAATAGAGCTTCTGCCTATATGGGGGGACCCAGGCTCGATCCCCGGGGCATCTGGTGAAAAAGAAGAGAAAGCGTGCCTGCGTGGCGAGCCAGTGCCGGCGTGAGTGCCTGCGTGGCGAGCCAGTGCCCGCACAAATGAGTCACGCAGCAAGATGATGATGCAACAAAAGAGATGAAAGGGAGTCAAGGCGAAGCGCAGCAGAGACCAGGAACTGAGGGGGTGCAGTTGACGGGGAACCTCTCTCCACATCAGGACTGAATCCTGGTGAAACCTAGAGGAGAAAGAGAAGAAGAGAAGACAAAAAAAAAAAAGAGCGAGAGAGAAATAGATACAGAAGATCACACAGCAAATGGACACAGACAGCAAAAACCGGCAGGGAGGAAAAATAAATAAATTAAAAAAAATTTTTTTTTCACACTTCTTCCCAGCAGAAGTCCTGGCGGAACTGGGGTCTGCATTATGGGATTTGCTCTTTTCTGGGGGCTTCCAGATGGTTGAAGTGCACTCTGCAGAATGGGGGGAGTTAGCCATGCCGAGGCTGGGAGAAAGGACTCCAGGAAGAAGGAGCAGCCGGGCAAAGGCCCTGAGGCCGCCGCTTTCGCTGCAGGCTCTGGGCCCACCTCTTCCTGGCTCCGGAGCTGGTGGGAGGAGCCGGGGGTCTGTGTTGAGTGGAGAGCCCCTCCCCCTACCCCCGGCTTAAAGAAAAGAAGTGAGCCATTTACGGGCGCTGAAAATCCCCTTTTTACGTTGTCAGCGAGAACGTTTTCCCCTTTGACGCAGGCAGCACCTTATTGGCGCCGTAAAGCAGAACTCTGGGCAGCGGTGGGGGTGGCCAGCACAGCTGGAGGCCACCTCCTGAGCACTGGATATGTGGCTGGCACAAGTGGCAGCTGGACATTTTATTTACTTACGGTTCATTCAGTTTAAATTCAGATCACCACATGTGGCTGGTGGCTTCGGGGAGGGACGCCCCATCAGCTCCTCCCTGCAGCCCTGGAGGCCTTCCTCTGGACGAGGCTCAGAGAGGCTGGGTGCTCTGTCCCGGGTCACACAGCTGGTCCAGGCTGAGCCGGGCAGGAACTGCCTGCATTAGCACCTGTCTCCGCTCTGCCGTGAGCGCTTCCCTTCCTGGGCGCCGCAGAGGCGGGGACCTGGCAGTCTATAAAGAGGAATAAATAAAGGTGGGTGCAAACGAGCCGGCTCCACGGCAGGCCCTGCCAGCCACGGGAGGCTTGAGTGTGAGGCTGTAGAGCAGTGGGGAGCCTCAGAACCTTCTGGAAGCTGGAGGTGCTGGGGCCTGCGAGATGCCCGCAGCTCTTCTCCCTGCAGGTCTCCGCACCGAGGGGCTGTTCCGGAGATCCGCCAGCGCCCAGGCCGTGCGCGAGGTCCAAAGGCTCTACAATCAAGGCGAGTGGGTCCCCTGGCCCCGTGCCCCCACCCAGCCGGGGAGCCCCCCGCCCACCCCCCAGGAAACGCTCAGGGCTGGGGGGCAGCTGCCACGGCACCCCAAGGGGGGTCTAGAGGGGGGTCCTGCCCGGGCTCCCACCCACTTGGGCAGGGCACCCCCACCCTGCCGTCTTGCTGGAGGCCCCCCCTCGAGCCCGTGGACGTGACATGTAGGGGGCGGGCTTCGTGGTGTCTCCCCTGGGCCACTGCCCACCAGCCCAGCACAGCCTCCCCCGCTGCCCGCGTGAACCCGCAGGTAAGGAGGCGGCCGTCGGAGCGAGGCCGCGTGGCCGTGAGGCGGATAAAGCGCAAGTCTCGCTGACGAGGGGCGCTGCCTCCCGCGCTGGTGGCTGCCATCGTGCTGGTCTCGGGCAGAGAGGACAGTGGGGTCCCTCAGGGAGCTCGCTCCAGCTGTAGAGAGATGGGGAGCACGCTCCCGCCTCTGGTTAGTGGGAGCTGGTGGGGTGACAGCACCCCCCTTTCCAGGACGCAGCTCAGCAGCACGAGGCTCTTTCCGCCAGAAGCTTTTAAACTGAGTTTAGTTTAATTTTGTAATTGTGGTCCCATTGACGTAACTTAACACGTACCATCTTGGTCTCGTTTGGGTGTACGACTCAGTGGCACTGAGCACATCACGGCGTTGGGGAGCCATCGCCACCGTCCCCAGAAGATTCTCATTATTCCTGACAGAAACCGTAACCCTCGAGCGGTAGCACCCCATGGCCCCACCCAGCCAGCAGGCCCCTGGGGTGACCCCTCGGTTGCCCTCTGTCTCTGAACTTGCCTCTTGCAGCTAGTTCACAGAAGCAGAACCAGGCGATATCCACGCTCTAGTGCCTGGCCCGCTGCGCTGAGCGTAACGGTCTCCAGGGCAGCCGTGTCGCCTGGGTGGGAACGTCCTGTCCACGGCTGAGGGGTGCGCCGCTGCCCGCGTGGGCCCCCCTGGCCGTTCTTCTGGGGCCGGGACCTTGGGCCGCTTCCCCCGGGGGCTTCTTCGAATCCTGCTGCTTGTGAACTTGGCGTCTAGTGGAGCCCCTGCCTCCGGGTCCTTGGAGGGGGGGGTCCCTGGACGCGGGCTGGCCAGGCACCTGGGCAATCGTGTTGCCCTTTGGCAGGAGTCTGCCAAGCCGCTTTGCCTCTGAGCCCGCTGGAGCCAGCGCCGGGCCCCAAGCTCAGCCGCGCCGTGTCCCCGCGCAGGCAAGCCCGTGGATTTCGATGACTACGGCGACGTCCACGTGCCCGCCGTGGTGCTGAAGACCTTCCTGCGCGAGCTGCCCCAGCCACTGCTGACCTTCGAGGCCTACGAGCAGGTGCTCGGCATCACCAGTGAGTGGGTGCGGCCCCCGGGGGCTGGGGGCGGGGCTCCGCAGGAGGGGGCCCCTCGGGGAGGCAGTTGGGGTTCTGGCGCCCCCCGGCCTGAGGCCGGGGCTGCCGGCGTTCATGGGGGTGGGGAGTGCGGGGCAGGGGTCCTCCTGGCCTGTCCCAGGAGCTGGGAGGCCGCCTGGGGGGTGGGGGCGTCTCTGGATTCGGGGCAGAGCTCCCTGCCCCTGCCCCGCTCCCCGCGCTGCTCTGACGGGGCCGCCCCACCCCCAGCTCCTCAGCGTTAGTCAGCCGGAGAGGTGCTGATGCAGAGCACCAGAAAGTGGTGGGCTTTTAGGAAGGGTGCTCATTTGGGGCAGGAGCTTACAGATACCAGGCCATAAGCGTAAGTTACTTCCCTCACCAAAGTCTGTTGCCACGTGTTGGAGCAAGATGGCTGCCGACGTCTGCGAGGGCTCAGGCTTCCTGGGTTCCTCTGGGCTCAGCTCCTGTTTCCTCCACAAGGTCAGCTGTAGACGATCAGGCGAACGGCTCTGTCTCTCTCCCTGGGGTTTCTGCTGTGTCTAAGGAGCCGTCTCTATTCCTCTATGTGCTTCTCCTGGCTCAGGTCCTCTCTTCCTGGGGCTGGCTTCTCTTTCCTCTGTGTGCTGACTTCCCGGGGCTCTAGCTCAAGACTCCAGCATCAAAACCCTCCAACTCTGCCCTTTGCCATGCCTTTTATCTGTGAGTCCCCACCCACCAAAGGTGGGCCAATCAAAGCCCTAATCATAATTTAATCACGCCCCGGTACAGATCAGTTAACAAACATAATCCGGTATCTGTTTTTGGAATTCATAAGCTTGTCAAAATGCTATAGGGGATAACAGCCTTTCTCCCCAAGCTGCTGCAGGAAGGGGAGGTGGAGGAACTGGGCACGCAGGCTGTGTCACGCAGGCGCTCTGTGGCCCTTCCGAGGCATGGCTGCAAAGCAGACCGTTCAGAAAACGCGGGCGACCCGACACCCATGGGGATTTCAGAGAACCCACGACTGCTGCGCTGTCTGCTAGTAGACGCTGCCGCTTCTGAAGCAGCACGGGGGACAGCCCCCCATTCCTTCTAGGAGCACTGTGATTCGAGGGGAGAGCACTTCTTTCTACAGCAGCTATGTTATGGCATTTTATCTATTTATTAAATTTTATTTTTCAGGAGGTCCTGGGGATTGAACCTGGGACCTTGTACATGGGAAGCAGGTGCTCAACCACTGAGCTAGACCCACTCCCCTTTTTAAAATTATTTATTTACGTCTTTTTGGAGCCACGTTCTGGCCTTTTAGAGACACTCCCTCCTCTCCCAGGAAGCGTTTCTTCCCTGCTGCCCCTCCCGGTGCAGCGTCTGGAAGCGTGGAGCCGCCCATGTCCACTGTGCGCTGCCCCCCCGACGGCCACCGTGCTGGCCTCCATGCCGGCCGGATTCCCGTTTCATTCCACTGTCCACCCTCTCTGCCGTTAACTTCGGAGTAAACCCGAGGGCCCCAAACCTCATCGCCGTCTCGCTCTGCCCGTGTGACTGCTTTAGGAGCAGCCCCGTGCCCGCTTCCAGCCCCCGAGCTGTCCGGGGAAGGCTCCTGGGTGTTCCTGAGGGTGGGCCCTTCGTGCTCAAGACGAGAAAAGCGGGGAGACTAGGCCCTTTTTCTTCTGCTGGGTCTTGTGGTGCCTGGAGCCAGGGCAGCCACTTTGTAGTCATGAGGAGAGGGGCCCGTGGGTGAGGCTGCGACGCAGAAGGTGGCAGGTGGAGGTTCAGAGGGTCCCCAAGTCCCCAGGCTGCGGGCGGTGTCCCTCCTGGGGCCTGCCCTCCCTGTGCTGCGACACGAGGAACCATGTTTTCCGTGATGGAAGCCGGTCGAGTCGTGTTCTCTGTCATCACAGGCCTTCCTGGGTCCCTGGAGCCTCCCACTCAGGCCAGAGACCCAGTGGGGTAAGGCCCTCTGTAGGGTCCCAGGGCATCCCCTGCTGCCCATGCCCCCACGAGGCCCTGTGGACAGGGCAGTGGTTTAGGGAGGACAGAGCCACACCGAGGCATTGTGCCCAGTGGCAGGCATGGTTCCAGGTGGGCAGATGTGGTTCCAGGTGGGCAGAAGTGGCAGGGGTGGTTCCAGGTAATGGACATGCAGTAGACAGGTAGATGTGGTTCTAGGTGGCAGATGTGGTTTCAGGTGGGCAGATGTGACACCAGGTGGGCAGATGTGGTGGCAGATGTGGTTCCAGGTGATGGACATGACAGCAGGTAGGCAGACGTGGCTCCAGGTGGCAGATGTGACCCCAGGTGGGCACACAGTGGTGGCAGTCATGGCTCCCCAGCCCTGGCCGAGGCCTCCTTCCACGAGCCAGTCCACCTGCTGGCCACTAAACCGGGGTCCCTGCAGCAACGGAACAACATTGTCCCACGTCAGCCCCCTCGTCCCTCCCGGGCGCTCGCGGGGGCTTCCCGCCTGAGCTGGGGTGCGGGCGGCTGGGGCTTTGGCAGGGGGAGGAGGAAGGAGCCCCCTCCTGAGGGGAGCGAGCAAAGGCAAGGAGCCGCCAGGACAGCTGGAAACCAGCGTGGCCGGCGAGTGGGCCCCGGGGCCCGGCCTGGCATGGCGCGGTGAGGTGTGGGTCTGCGTGGTCTGGGCCCGCCCTTCCCCTCCCGGCCTCAGCCCCCAGGTCAGAGGAACGCACGGGGCCTTGGGAGCACAGTGAGGGCTGCCCGTGTCCGGCCCTCAGGTTGAGAGGGACCCAGCGCCGTCCCCTGGGGACTTTGACCTGCGATGGCTCGGCAGTCACTCCCTGAGACCCGCCGAGCGCCAGTTCCCGGCGAGACGGGGCAGGACGATCACGAGGCGCGCGTGACAGTGTCTTAAGAAATAACCGCCTTATTAAAATGTAATTCACGCACCGCACAATCCACCCGTTTAAAATGGAGCAGCTGGGGTTTTGGCGTTTGCACAGACGAGTGGGGCCGTCAGCACCGTCGATTTTAGGATCTGGTCGTCCCTCCTGAAAGATGCCCCGGCCCGCTTGAGCTCGCCCACCTCTGCCCCAGCCCTCCCCTGGGCAACCCCTAACACGCCTTCTGCTTCCGGGGATGCCTCTGCCCTTGGCTTCCGCTGGGACGGAACCACCCGGCCTTTCTCCCTCGGCGTCTCTGCCTTGGCGCCGCACGACGTGTCCACCCGGGAGGCCGGCGGGACCTCCTCCTCCTCCTCGGCCAGCAGGTGGCCTCGCCCGGGAACACCGCGCTGTGGGAGCCGCTCCTCCTGTGGGTTGTTTCCACTTTCTGGCGACTGTCAAAAAAGGGAACAGTAGGAAAGGGTGGGTGACCGAGTGGGCTCGGCCAGCACCGCCAGCCCCCGGCCCACGTGCACGCGGCGGTCCTTCCTCAGGCTTTACTTTCCGGGAGCGGTCCTCCCACGCCCGCCGTTTTGAGCCCCCCAGAGCCCTGCAGCTCTTGTGCTGTATCGTGCTTTCTCTACCTGGCCTCCCGCAGAGGACCAGGGGGGCTGTTCCCCATTTTCTTTGCTCCCCAGGGATTGCGATAGACCCGGCACGTTCTGACATTCCCGCCGCTGGGAACCGAGCCGCTTCCCAAGAGGAAGGATCTGCTGCCCGCGGCCACTGGAAATGTGGCTTGGGCGGAGGCTTGCCCGACTTAGCCAAAGGAAATGCAGGACGCCCGGGTCGATGTGACTTTCACCTTCATGGTGTAAGCATGTCCCAAATCTTGCACGGGGCATATTTGTACTGAAAAGTATTCGTTGTTTATCTGAAATTCACGTTGAATTGGGCGTCCTCTCTTACCTGGCCATGCTACGTGGAGGGATGCGTTTCCTCTTAAGCGATGTGTTCCGGGAAGGCATCCAAGGCCCTGCTGTGGGTCTCCCCGGGCCCCCATCCACGAGAGCCCCCCTTCCGACAGCTCCCGCCTTAGCTGGGCTGCTTGTAACCGCACCCACACACCGACCAGTGACCCGGAGCCAAGCGTGTCAACGCAGCTGACCAGGAAAGGCTCCGGCGCGATGGAACCTTCCGGCTGCCTGACAGCCGAGCCCCTTCCTAGCTTGGGGACCCCACAGTGATCTTGGTGGTGGCAGGACCTGTCTCCCTCCGTAGACGCTGGGGCTACCACCCTGCCAGGCTCCTCTGCAGCCTGGAAAAGGCCCGTCTGAGGGCAGGGGGCTGGACCTGGCGCCCCCCCGGGCACCCTCACCTGGACTCTAACCCACAGCCAGTGACCAGAGAAGCCCGGCAGTGGGGGCCCTTGAGGGGCCGGGCCCCGGGGCAGCAGCTGTGGGCAGGGGTGACACCAGCCTCCGGTGCGGCATGGTTGGCGGTGGGATGGCGGCATTCGATGTCCAGTCACAGCGGCTGCAAGTCCCCAGCGCCCAGTGGCCCAGCACCTGGCTCTGCTCACTTGGGAAACTACTTCGTGAAGGTCCAGAGGGGCCCTGGGGTGTAGAGTCAAGACCCAGGTTCGAATCCTGGCTCTCCCACTCGCTCGCGGTGTGCCTTGGGAGCTGTGCCCTCCTTCCGGCTGCCCGCCAGCGCCAGGGCGGGTTCTGCCTTACGGAGAAGCAGCAGAGGCACGTGGCTGCCTTGCAGCAGGGCAGCCCAGGGCCTGTGGTCCGGGTCCCTCACTGCATAAATTCCAGGAATGAGAGGTTTGCCTGTGTGGCCGTGTGCACACATGTGTGCTCTGCATGCATGTGGGTGCCTGCGTGTGTGCACGCGTGTGTGCCTGCGTGCACGTTGGCCGACGTCTGCACGGTGTCCCCCCGCCAGCAGCCAGGACGGTGGTTCCTGTCCTTTTCTGACGTCCCTTCTCTGCTGCTGCTGCATTTAGCCGTCTCGTTCTGAGTCCAGGGGGCTTCCCTCCTCGCCGGGACACCCCGGTCTAAGGCACAAGCCTGGGCGCGTCAGCTCGCAGAGGAGGGAAGTTGCAGGCGGGAAGTGCGGGGAGGGACCTGGGGCAGGGCGGTGGGCTGCTCTGCTGCGGGGAGGGGAGGGGGAGCTTTCGGCCCACAGGGACATTTTGTCTGTTGGGGTGGGGGGGTAGCCCCGCTGGGCCGTGGGGGGAGGCGGGGTGCTGAGCTCAGAAGTGCTCCCCTCTCTGGAGCTGCCTTGACCCTGTAAAGCAGTTGTGTTTCTACAGGGTGGTGTCTTTTGAAAGTACTTTGCTCTGTAAACATGGGTTCGACGTGGAAGGCACATGCGTGTGCTTGGGTTTACATCTCCTCTGTGCACGGATGTGGGTAATTGTGCCTCTGGGATCCCGGTCAGCTGGGCGGCACAAGGAAACCTGACGCCTGGTGCTGGGGCTGGCAGAGCTGACAACACTCCAGCCCTTCAGGCCCCTGCATGTGCTCGAGAAAGAGGGTTTAAGCCGGGGGAGGAGCTGAGCCCCAGGGCAGGCCAGGGCCCAGCGAGGAGCTACCATACCCCGCGGAGTCCAGCGCTGGCTGTGTGTGTGCGTGTGTGTGGGACTGTGTGTGCCAGTCTGTGCTTCTATGCACATCTGTATGTGTGCACCTGTGTGTGTCCGTGTGCATGACTGTGCACCTGTGTGAGCATCTACACATGCACATGTGTGTCTCTGTGTACGTACATGTGTGCATGTGTCTTCGTGCGTGCCTGTGTGTGCACATCTGTCTCTTTGTGTGCATGTCTGTATACGTGTGCATGTGTGTATGCATGTCTTTGCCTGTGTGCATCTATGCGTGCACGTGTGCATGTGTGCGCATGCCTCGGTGCGTCTGTGTGTCTGTCTCTGTGTGTCTGTGTGTGCACATCTGTGTGTCCGTGTGTGCGTTTGGGTCTGTGTGTGTCTGTGTGTGCATGTGTGTGCATGTCTGTGCACCTGTGTGTGCGTGTCTGTACATCTGTGTGCATCTGTGTGTCTGTCTGTGTGTGCACCTGTGTGTGCATGTCTGTGCCTCTCTCTGTGCGTGTGTCTGTCTCTGTGTGTGCATGTCTGTGCACCTATGTGTGCACATCTGTGTGTCTGTGTGTGCATGCCTCTGCACCTGTGTCTGTCTCTGGGTGTGCGTGTCTGTGCACCTGTCTGTGCATCTGTGTCTGTGTGTGCATCTGTGTGTGTGTGTCTGTGCGTCTGTCTGTGCGTCCGTGTGTCTGTGTGTGCTTGCACCTGAATCCACAGTAGGGACCTGGAGAAGTCTCGCTGGCTGGGGTTCTGGTCTGCAGCTCCCAGAGGCAGATGGATGATGTGCTCACTGAGGGGCACTGGAGGGCCCCCGGGCGGGGGGCAGGGGCGTCCTGGCCCCCAGTGGGTAGAACACTGCCTCCCCCAAAAGCAGCACGGAGTGGGGGTCTGCAGTGCTGAGAGTCATCACCCAGATGGCGTTTGTCCAGAGCTGCAGGTGGCAGACTTGTTCTGGAAAGGGCCAGGCGGCAGGTGTGTCAGCTTCACCAGCCGTACAGCCTCCTGTCCGGCTCCTCTACCTCTGCTGTCATGCAGAAGCAGCCCCAGGTGACACGAGAGGCACACGTATGCTCATGTGCCAATAAAACTTTATTGACAACAGTGGGTGAGGGGCCGGATGCGGCCCAGCACAGACAGGGTGAGCATGAGGCTAGACGGCTCCTGCTGATAGAGGGTTTGGCTTTCTGGCCACCTGGGAGGTAAGACTTACGTCAAGGAGCCGGGGCCTAGGCAGGGCAGGGGCCTGGCCGAGGACAGCCACGGGCTGGGACATACGGGTGCTTCCGGCGCAGGCTGGGCTCCTCCGGCCGGGAGGGCCCGTGCTGCCCTGGGCCCCCTCCGCCTGCTCAGGAAGGACCCCCGTGCCGTCGCAGGTGTGGAGAGCAGCCTGCGCGTGACCCGCTGCCGCCAGATCCTGCAAGGCCTCCCCGCGCACAACTGCGCCGTCCTCAGCTACCTCATGGGCTTCCTGCACGCGGTGAGTGGGCGGGCGGGCCCTTCCCGGCTGGCCACCTGCCGGACTGGGGTCTTGTCCTCCCCTGACCCCAAGGCCACCTGAGCCCTGGCGGGCGGCCCCCGCCCCGACCCTCCACGTTGGGCCCCCCACACGGCCGGGTCTCCGGAGGGCGGGGCTGTGACCCGAGCCCGGGCCGGGCGCCCAGGAGGACGCCCTGGGGCCGGGGAGTGGACGCCCCCTGGGAGCTGGGCTTCCTGGCGTGGCCGGAACATCCACAAACCGGCGAAGACAACAGGTGTCCACTCCCCGCCAGCTCCAGGGCCAGAACCTCAGCATCCCCCCGCTCCTGGGGTCCCCGGCTCCTGGCGGCCCCTCCTTCCCGCCTCCACCCTCACTTCATGTCCCCCTCCTCTCTCATCGGGGCCCTTGTCCCTGGAATCGGAGCCCACCAGGTGACCCACGATGGGCTCCCATCTCGAGCTCCTTCGCTCAGTCGCGTCTGCGAAGACCCTTCTTCCAGTTGAGGTCACACCCGCAGGCTCCGAGTAGCTGCGCACCCGCCGCACAGTAGAGCACCTCGCCCTGCGCTGGGCTCAGCCCTCGCCGCGGAGCCGGGTGCCTCGGAGCAAAAGCCCACGTGGGGGCTCAGATTAAGGAGGGAAAGAGGGCCTCAAGGTCAAGGGGGGAACCTCAAGAAATCCCAGTGTGTCCCATGCCCCCGCCCGTCCCTGTGTGCCCTTCCCCTGCTCCTGCGCACCTGCCTGGACCTGCAGGGGTCCCGGGGCCTCCCCGGCCCAGCGGCCGCCCGTGGCAGAGGCGCTAACTGCCTTCCCTCCGTGCCCGTGCCCGCACGCCGAGGTGGCGGGCGGGGGCCGCTCCAGGACACGAGGCTCCAGGGGGCCCTGCCCGCCCCCAGCACGCGCCTCGGCCGGCGTCAGGGCTCGGGGCGCGCTGCTAAGTCTGCGCCCCTTTCCTCGTGGTCTTGTTACACCCAGGTCACAAGCGTGCAGAGCTGAGCGCGGCCGGCCGGCTGGAGGGGCAGTGCCCACGGCCAAGTCCAGAGCAGGGCCGGACCTTCCTCCCGCCCCACCCCAAGCAGAGCTCCCCACGCTCTCCAAGGTGGAAGATGAGGGGGGGCGGTGGGGAGCTCCCAGAGGCAGAGCCAGGGGCCCCTTTGAGGGCACGAAGCCCAGTGCCTCCTCTCACGGGAGGCACAAGCTCTCAGGGCTGACCGGGGGCTCCCGGCCCAGGGCCCCTCCCACCGCGCCAGCTTCCCCAGGTGCAGCGTGGGTCCCCGGGCTCTCGGCTCTCGCGCCATCGCCTCCCACGTCTCCTCCAGGTGTCCCGGGAGAGCATCGTGAACAAGATGAGCAGCTCCAACCTGGCCTGTGTCTTCGGGCTGAACTTGATCTGGCCGCCCCAGGGGCCGTCCTCCCTGAGCGCCCTCGTGCCCCTGAACCTGTTCACCGAACTGCTGATCGAGTACTATGAGCAGATCTTCGGCGCCCACGGGGCCCCGGCGGAGCTCGCCCCCCGCACCGCCACAGTAGGGGAGCCGGGCGGCCCCTTGGTCAGAGGCTGCTCCGGGGACAGACGTGCCACAGGCCTCCTCAGGCCGGCTGTGCCCCCGCGCCCCTCTGGCAGCGGCCGGGAGACCCCTCTAGGGTTGGAAACGTCTCACTGAAGTCTGCCATCTGTGAGCTCATATGTTTTATGAATTTGTCTTCTGTGAACATCAAGAGGCATTAAACACACTCAGAACCTGAGTGGAAATTCCAGGGTTCTGCTTCTTGGGCCCTTCCCCATTGCTCTCGACCCCTGGGCTGGAATCGGATGTCTGTGTGAGAATTACTTTAAATCACTGCCCACTGTGGCTTAACTGCAAAAGGCTAAGGGCTTGTATCAGTCACCCACCTTTACAGAAATGCTGTGTAACAAAACTTCCCAGTCCGGTAACTTAAAGCAACAGCTGTTTATCCTGCCCATGAGGCGGGTCAGCTGGGCAGTGCTTTTAGTCCGGTTGAGCTCAGTCATGTGTCCAGCCAGTGTGCTACGGCTGGGAAAACCCAGCCCTCCTGCTGGGTCTCGTATCCTTGTAAAGGCTCAACTGGGTCCAGTCCTTTCGGCCAAAGGAGGACCCTGGCCCAGCAGGGCAGGGATATTTGGAAAAGGGTGTGATACAGGGATGGGAAGAGTCAGGGCCATAAGCAACCACCGCCCCCAGGCTCGGAGGGGGTCTTTCTGGCTCTGCAGCCTCAGGCTGCCACAGTGCATCCAGCCTCAGCCACCGGAAGGGCTGGAATTCTGTAGCTCCTTCTCAGGAAAAAGCCCCCAGATCATCCTAGCTGGACAGGCCTGGGTCGCCCGTGTGCCCTGGACCAATCACTGTGGCCTGAGTCGGGTGCCTCGAGCTCACTGAGGGGGGGCGGGAAGCAGGGAAGGAGGGGCCCTCCCGGGAACAAGTCGTGTGGTGCAACCCCACACCTAGTGCCCCCTCCCCGCTCCCCGCCCACCCCGGCCTGTGCCTGCAGGCCGGTCGCCTGGGAACGCAAGGGAACGCAAGGGAAGGCGGGGGCCGGGCACCCCCACCCCTCCAGACCCCGGCTGAGCCCGTGGCTGAGCTCCTGGGGGCACTGCTCCTCCCCCCAGCCCCGCCGGGCTCCCGTCCCACCCGTGCAGCCCAGAGTCCCCAAGGCCCGGCCACCGACCCCGGGAGCTGGTGAGGGAGCCCCCACTGGGCTCGGTTCATCCCGGGAGAGGACCCGCCGGCAGCATCAGGGTGGGCGTGGGGGGTGGGGGTGCCGGGCTGATCCCCACGTTGAGTCCAGGCTGGGGAAGCCGGGGCCGCTGGCGACGAGCAGGGAGCTGGCACTTCCCCGTGCCCTCCACGCGGGCAGGACTGGACGGGGTCCAGCGAACCACACCCCTGCCCCTGCCCGAGCTCGGGAGCCATGGGAGCTTGATGCGTCTCCCCGAGGCTGGCGGGGGGTCTTGCCCCGACTGCAAGGCCCCCTCCTCCTCCCAAGGAAGCGGGGTGAGGACGGGGAGAAGCAGGGGTGTCGGGCTGGTGCAGGGTCTCCCGCGCAGACGCGCAGCGTGGACCGCAATTCCGCTCAGATGTCGCCATTGGAAGCCCCACAAGGGGCAGAGCTGGACTCCTGTGGAGGGACCCTGGGCCCCTCCCCTCCGTGAGGCTGTGGACCCCAAAGGGGGCCTGGCCTGGGCCCTCCCGCCTGTACAGTGGGGGCGCCCGCTGCGGCTCCCAGGCCGAGTCCCGAAATCCACCTCTTAAGACCCCCGCCCCACCCAGGGCCCTCTTTCCCGTCCGAAAGTGGGGCTGGCGGCGAGAGGTGGGCGTGGTCCCCGCAGCTGCGCCCTCCCCGGACCGTCACACCTGAACCAGCAGGTCTTCGCCCTCCCCGGACAGCTGTCCCCGCGCCTCCACCGGCCACAAGGAGCAGCTGCGCGTTGCCTCAGCCAGGGGCGTGCAGCCCCCTGAGGCCCAGGCGGCTCCTGCACAGGGGTCTGGGAGCCCCTCGCCCACCGCAGCCCTGACCCAGCTGGGCATCCACTGATCCGCGAACCCTGGGGGGCAGGGCTGGGGTGCCCCCACCCTTGGGCACTCGGAGGAGACTTGAGGTCCGGGCTGCTGACCGGTCCCCTGGCGCTCCTGCCCCTTCTCGCAGCTCCTCCTTCCCCGGCTGCCCCGCAGGGCTCCCGCACCTGCCCTCTCTCTTCCTATTCCCCACCCCCCTCGCCTGTCCCTTTTATCCGTTTTTCTGTCCTCTCCAGCTCGCTGTCACTCCCAGGGAGCCTGGGCCCACACGGTTCTCTTGGGCATCCCGCGACGTGATTGTTGTTTCTGCTGCAAAGCCGTCTCCTTCTTTACGATCATTTTTCTTAAATAACACAGTCCTCCAGATCCGCCCACCCGCAGCCAGGCAGAGGGAGCCCCAGCCCGGGCCGGAGTGGGGTCCCCAAGAGGGGCGCAGCTGGAGCCAGGGCCCGGCCTGCCGCTGCCTCCCTGGCCACGGCCCCCGATAAGCCGCGCCTGGCAGCTGCGCCCCTCCCCCTGGAAGGGTCTTGCGCCCACGCAGTTCAGAACAACCCCGAACCGGCCTCCGAGTTCCGGTGCCAGGAAAAAGGAAAAAACGCCTGAAATAAAAACGACGGCCCCCTTAAGAGCGCACCGCTGCGAGCGCCAGAATTAACCACGACGTTAAATCAGATCTCATGCATTATGCAGAAAGGTTTACAGCCAGGCGCACGCCGGAGAAATATATGTTTCAAATTTTCTGACTCGGAGCGGTGGCCCCGAGATGTGCTCCCGCGGCGTCTGTGATAACAGTTTTCCCTTTACAAGCGGTAATTGTGGAATCCGAACCAGAGCTGACCTTGTTGCCCTTCCCTCGTCGCAGAGCCCAATTTCCCGATCGTTTCCCCCACAAACGAAAGCGATTACGCTGATGATGTGCTGGAAGCGCACGCGGCGCGTTTCGGCTTAAAACAATGACATGGATGCTGAGATGCGGGCTCCGGGGCGTCTCTACTGACAGGACGCGTAGAAGAAAATATCCAAGCATTCACTTTTACAGAAACAATGGAGACTGTAAGCAACTCCAGAGGTTAGGCAGGCAGCCCGGAGCTTGTGGCTGACATCCACGATGAAATGGCTAATCCTGTCCAGAAAGTAAGCCTGTGGCAAACCAAGTCATCAATCTACCCTGGAGAGCCAGGCTGCCGATGTCAAAACAGGGCACCCCACTTCTGGAACCGGCTCAGATGTGTTCAAGGGCGGGGAAGGCCGGGCTTGACTTTCTGTCCCACTCTCTGGCTGTGAGACCTGGGTGAGTTCTTCTATACAACGGGATAGGCATTGTCCACTTTGCAATTTCTCATCTGTACAACGGGGTAGGCATTGTCCACTTCGCAATTTCCAGTTAGAGTCTCCCACTAAAGAGAGATGATAAGGTGACATCCCGCCCTCAGGGGGCTTGCTGAACAGTTGGGGAGCATAGAATCAAACAGATGCGCAAAATAAATGATGCCCAGCTAAGGCAGATGTTCAGGGCATCCGTGGGGCAAAATGAGAGAGAGGTGGGAGTGGAGAGAGTGATGGGCGACTCCCAGTCTCCTGACTGGAATATGAGGGCAGTCGAGGTTCTGGCCTTCACTGGGTGATGGGTGACCTAGACGGTCAGCAATCCTGCTGTTAGCAGCTATGTTATCAACTATTTTGATAACAAAAATAGTTTCACCTTTCTTGTGAATAGCAACTGCTCAGAGAAAAAATTCAGTTACAGAAAGGGTCAAAGAGGAAGTAAAAATCACTTGGAAGTTTCCCGTTTATAGATGACCAGTGTTGATACTTTCAGAAATTATTCAGTCCTTCTATAGGCTGAGAGGGAAAAGGGCAACGTGCTCTGGAGAGCCACTGGGTGAGGTGTGATGTCAGAGCTGGCCCAGCAATGTAAGGAAATAACCAGGAAGGCAGGTGTGAGGCCATCACCATAACACTGCTGTCAGAGCAAATAATTAGATGCAACCTGAATGGCCATTGACAGAAGAAGTAAACAAATCAGGGGCCCATGCACACACCTGAAGGGGTGGTAGGTCTCTCCGTGTCAACATGGGTAGATCCTAAAACCATTACATCGAGGGTGGGATGTTTGTAGAATGATACAGCATATTAGCACCCATGGAAAACTGTAAAACTCTGGAAACATCCTGTGTATTGTTCATGGATACAAATATAAGTACAAAAAGAGTTTTTTTATGGGTTTGAAGGAGACATGCCAAATTCTTCATAATGGAGAGGAGCAAAGAGGCCTTTAAACGCACGTTTTATTTATGCAAAAAATATATCTGTGTGATCTTCCAGTATGTCTGAATAGGTCCTATGGGAGCTTCCCACAGATAACAACTATGAACTCTGGACAAGATGTAAAGGAACAAAAACAAAAGCTGAACGAAACAGAAAAGTTCTGACAACAACTCGAAGGCACTGGAATAAACCAGAACAGAGAGATCCTGAAGGAAAGTCCAGTCTTGAAAACAGCAGTGAATGACACAACATGAACCTCCATCTTGCGACTTGTTTTTTTTAAAGATTTATTTATTTATTTATTTTTAAAAAAAAAGATTTATTTATTTATTTAATTCCCCCCCTCCCCTGGTTGTCTGTTCTTGGTGTCTATTTGCTGCGTCTTGTTTCTTTGTCCGCTTCTGTTGTCGTCAGCGGCACGGGAAGTGTGGGCGGCGCCATTCCTCGGAAGGCTGCTCTTTCATTTCACGCTGGGCAGCTTTTCCTCACGGGCGCACTCCTTGCGCGTGGGGCTCCCCCACGCGGGGGACACCCTTGCGTGGCTCGGCACTCCTTGCGCGCATCAGCACTGCGCATGGCCAGCTCCACACGGGTCAAGGAGGCCCGGGGTTTGAACCGCGGACCTCCCATATGGTAGACGGACGCCCTCGTCTTTTCCCTCCGTTTCCCTCGACTTTTTTTTTAACCGCCCCCACCATGGGCTTTTGTCTGTTCTCTGTGACCACTCGCTGTGTGTTCTTCAGTGTCTGTATTTATTTTCCCTCCCCACCCCTTGCGACTTACTTGCTGTCTGCTCTCTGTGTCCATCGCTGCACTCTTCTGCATTTTGTCTCCCTTTTCGTTGTGTCACCTTGCTGAGTTCGGTTCTCCACGGCGCTTGCGGGCCGGCAGCTCTCCATGGCGTGTGGGCGAGCCTGCCTTCACAAGGAGGTACCAGGATGCGAACCCAGGACCTCCCACATGGTAGACGGGAGCCCAACTGATGGAGCCAGAGCCACTTCCCTCCGTCTTGTGACTTTTAACTTAAAGGCAGACCAAAGTTGGCAGAACGGCTAAACTCCTATAGAAAACTCTCACTGTTTTGGGCTTGAGCCAGAGTAGAGTTTGGGGCAACCACGGACAGTAGAAAGTGAGGAGGCAATCCCAGAAAGAAGAAGTCCGGAGAGGAAGAGCATATTCCAAGCATAACTTCTGCTCATACATCTATTGACCCCTGAACCCACACATGTGCAGGGTAGACACCAAATGAGGATTAAAAACTAGTGAGGCTTGAGCTGCCATCAAGGGACGGAGTTTGCAATTTGAACCAACCAAGCTAACTTCCAGCAAACAAAAATCAAAGCTCTTCAGAGGAATATAACACAATCCAAGGTCTCCACCACAACATAATATTCAAAATGTCCAAGATGCAATGAGAAGTTATTCATTCTACAAAGAACCAGGAAAATGTGACTCACTCTCAAAAACAAACAAAAAAACCCCACTATGGGAAGCAGATGCGGCTCAACTGATAGAGCGTCTGCCTACCATATAGGAGCTCCAGGGTTCGAACCCAGGGCCTCCTGCCCCATGTGGTGAGCTGGCCCACGTGCGGTGCTGATGAGCACAAGGAGAGCCCTGCCATGCAGGGGTTCCCCCCACATAGGGGTGCCCCATATGCAAAGAGTGTGCCCCACAAGGAGAGCCACCCTGGGCAAAAAAAGCGCAGCCCACCCAGGAGTGGCACTGCACACATGGAGAGCTGACGCAGCAAGATGACACAAGAGAAAAAGAGACACAGATTCCTGGTGCCACTGACAAGAATACAAGCAGACACAGAAGAAGACACAGAGAAAGGACCCAGAGAGCAGACAACGGGGGTGGGGTGGGTGGGCAGGGGAGAGAAATAAATAAATCTTTAAAAAAACACAAAACCCCACAACACTCCAAAGAAACCAACCCTTAGTTGATGCAGATGCTGGAAAGAGCAGGCAAGGGTTTTAAGGCTATTTTAAGTATCCTCAATGACATAAAGGAAAATATGCTGGCCATCTGTGAAAGTGAAAATAGAAATTATAAATGAGAATGCCAGAAAAGAAAAATGTAATATCTGATATTTTGAAAATCACTGGCTGTGTTGAATAGGAGAATGGAGATGGCAGAGGAGTCAGTAAGCTTGCAGTCAGGTCAATAGAGAGCCTCCAATCTGAAGAACAAAAAGAAGGAGCTTGAAGAAGTGCGGACAGAGATTCAGGGACACGGGGTATAATACCAGAATGTTTTCAGCACCAGTGGCTAGCCTTGCAGAGGTGGAGGAGAGAATAGGACACAAACATATTTTAAAATTAAATACAAAATACAAAATTGTCCCTAATTTGGTGAAAGAAATAAATTTCCAGATTCAAGAATCTCAGCAAATGCCAAGCTGGACAAAGAGGCAGAAGACCATACTAAGGTAGAGTGAAGCTGCTGAAAACCAGAGATCAAGAGAGGATCTTGAAAGCATCCAGAGAAAATGGGATCATTGCATAAAGAAGACCAACAGCCCCTATCAGCTGGCTTACCATGAAGGCCAAAAGAGAGTAGAAAAATACCTTTAAAGTGTCCAAAGTATGTGTGTGTGTGTGGAGGGGGGGCGGGGAGGGAAGCTGCCAGAACGAAATTCTACATCCAGCAAAAATATTCTTCAGAATGAAGGTGAAATAAAAATATTTTATGTAGAAAAGAATGGATTTTCTCTCCAGCAAATCAGCACTACAAATAAGGCCAAAGGAAGGGAACTGACACCAGATTGACCCTTGCAACGTCAGGAGGTAAAGAGGAGCATTGCAAATGCTAAATATATGGGCTATATAAAAGATGACTTTTCCCTCTTAATTAAAACAAAAATAAACAGGCTGTTTGAAGCAAAAATTATATTGTCGTGTGGGGCCTATAAAACACTTAAATATAATACTGTGCCAACTCTACTCCAGCAGAAGGGACACAGACGGGCTCAAGGTTTCTCCGTTTTACATGGAGTGGTACGATTTGAACTCACAGTACTCTGTGGAAAGGCAAGGCTATATATTATGACACCTAGAACTTCTACTAAAAAGGATGTAAAGAACTCGAATTGTAAAAATAGATAAAGAGAATTTTTTAAAGTAGTTTAAGTAATCCAAAAGAAGGTCAGGAAAGGAAAAACAGAAGCAAATGAAAAGAGAGGGGCGGGGACGACAAAGAGAAAATAATAAAGTGGTAAGATTAAATCCAGTCATCCATAATTATATCTGTCAATGAACTAAACTACAATTAGGAGGCAGAGATTGTCAAAACGGATATAAAGCAAGGCCTCAACACACGGACTTAATTTTTTCCTGTTGGGAGAATCCTCTGCCAAGAGGCTTTTTTTTTTTTTTAAAGAAAACAGTTCAATGGCTTTCAGTACATTCACCAAAAGTCGAGCCACCAACGCCACAATCAATTTTAGAACGTCCTCGTAACGCTGAAAGGAGCCCCGCCCATCAGCTGTTAGCTCCCAACGCCCGCACCCCCCGCCCTGAGCCACCCCCAGTCCACCCTCCGCCTCTGTAGAGCTGCCTCGTCCAGACATGTCACGTCCCTGGAACCATGTCATACGTGGGCTTTGGTGACTGCTTTCCCTTAGCAGAATGTCATCAAGATTCACCCACGTGGCAGCATGGACCAGCACGTCATCTTTTGCGGTGGCCAAACAATATTCCCATTGCATGGAGCACCAAATTTTGTCGATCCATTCATCAGATGACGGATATTTGGGTTGTTCCTACTTTTTGGCTGTTATGAGTAGAGCTGCTGTGAACTCGCATGCACAAATTTTGGGTGGCCATGCATTTCTATTTCTCTTGGGACTATACCCAGGAGTAGAGCGGCTGCTCACAGGGCTAACTCTGTGCTTAGCCATGTGATGGGCTGCCAGGCCATTCACATGCACTTTCAATACAAAGATGAGTTGAAAGTAAATGGTTGTGAAGAGAGCCAGCATGCAGACAGAAAGCTAAGAGCCAGGGTGTGATGTTAGATCAGAGTAGATAAAACAGACTTCAGGACAAAGAATTTTTTTTTTTTTTTTTAAAGATTTATTTTTATTTATTTAATTCCCCTCCCCTCCCCCGGTTCAGGACAAAGAATATTAACAGACATAGAGATAATCTTCTCAGGGTGATAAAAGGATCCAATACATGAAACAAACAAAATGATAGAATTAAAGGGGTCGGCAGTCTAATAATCATAGTTGGAGATTTTAGCAACTCTCAGCAAATGAAAGAACTAGACAAAAAGTAAAATCAGAGATATTCTGAAAACACAACTAAGTGAGAAATACTTAATGCTGCACGCAATAGCTGCAGCCCACACATTCTTCCCCGGTATACAGAACACACTCACCACGACAGAATATAAATCAAGGCTCAACATATCTAAAAGAATTGAAATCATGTGAAGACCACAATGGAATTAAATTAGAAATTTAAAAAAACCGATATCTAGGAAAACCCAAATTTTGTGGAAACTAATAACACACTTCTAAATAATCTACGAGTCAAGGAAGAAATTGTAATGAAAGCGAGAAAATAACTAAAACTGAATGCTAATGAAAACACAGCATATCAACATGTGGAATTCAGCTAAAGCAGTGCCCAGAAGGAAAGCGAATGTTTATCTTAAGAAAAAGAAGAAAAAAAAACTAAATCAAATGGCCTAATGTCCCAGCTTAAGAAGCTATTTGTTTAAAAGCAAAATATGCCCACAAAAGTAAAAGGAAATAATAAAGAACATAAATCAATAACTTAGAGAAAATGAACAGTCCAAAGTTAACTCTTTGAAAAGACTAATAAAATTAATAAATCCTTAGCTAGACTGATGAAGATAAAAGAAACCCAAAATATCACAAAAGAAAAAGCAATGATCACTTTAGTTTCTATAAATGTTAAAAGGATAATAAAATATTTTGAACAATTTCGTGCCAAAAATTCCATTTAGATGAGATGATAAATTCCTTGAAAAAATCAACTTACTAAAACTGACACAAGGTGAAACAATATCTGAATAGCACTATATATACGTGAAATAAATTGAATTTAAAAAAATTAAAACAAAAAAAAAAAACCCTCCCCACGAATAAAACTCCTGGATCAAATGGCTTCACTGGTAAATTCTAACAAATACATAAACTCTTTCAGAAAAGGTTGAAAAGCGATTTAAATGGGAAGTGGACTTGGCCCAGTGGTTAGGGCGTCTGCCTACCACATGGGAGGTCCGTGGTTCAAATTCGGGGCCTCCTTGACCCGTGTGGAGCTGGCCATGCGCAGTGCTGATGCGCACAAGGAGTGCCGTGCCACGCAGGGGTGTCCCCGCGTAGGGGAGCCCCAATCACAAGGAGTGCGCCCCGTAAGGAGAGCTGCCCAGGGCGAAGGAGGGAGCAGCCTGCCGAGGAATGGCGCCGCCCACACGGAGAGCTGACAGCAAGATGACGCAACAAAAAGAAACACAGATTCCCGTGCTGCTGACAACAGTAGAAGCGGACAAAATTTAGAAGGACCCGCAGCACATGGACACAAAGGACAGACAACTGAGGCGGGGGAAGGGGAGAGAAATAAATAGAATAAATCTTTAAAAAAAAAAAAAGAAAGGAAAGAAAAGCGATTTAAACATTTGTTGGACAATGCTCTATCCCAGCGATTCTCAGAGAGAGGCCCAGACTGGCAACTCCGCGTGAAACGGGGCCTTGGTGGAGAGGCAAACTGAGGCCCCGCCCAGCCCCTCCTAATCAGGGCTCTGGGGTGGGGTCCCACCAGCCGGTTTTCACAAGCTTGAGACTGATTTTAAGGGCATGTCTTATTTCCAAGTTGCAGATAATTTCTCTCGATCACCAAAAAAGGCAGCTCTAACTGCACCTCTGAGCCCTTGGCCGCTTCCTTTAGCTCAAGGCAGGAAGAGCGGTCAACGAGCGGGAGCAGCCTGTGGAGCGGTGGCAGCTTAGAGCGTCCTCCAGGGCCCGAGACAGAGCCGGCGGGGATGGGGCGAGGAACCCACGCTGCATTTCAAACCAGCCGCTCAGGCTGCTGCTGGACCCGAGTGCCTCGGAGCCGCTCCCTTCCATTTCCGGTTGTCCTTCACGTTTGTACACGCATGCGCGTGTGCGCACAGAAGCGCAGGACTTGCACAAACACACGGTGGGGTGCTGTCAAGGGTTCAGCTGGCACTGTCCTGCCGCTTGGTGACCCCACCGTTCCTCCAGCAGGGACCCGGTCCTGGCTGGCCCGTGTCCCGGGTCTGGCCAGTGTCCAGTCTGGCCTGAGCCACGCCCCCACCGCCCCCCGCAGGGGAGGCCCCGGGAACCGTCCCCGGGCGTGGGAGGCAGCGCGCGGCGCCCTGCTGGGGGACTGCCCGCTGCTGCCGGGCAATGAGCTCACCCTTCCCACCCCAAGGGAGACCGACAGCAGCTGAGCCGCCCTGCGCGTGGTGGAGGGACCCGGGAGGCGGCATCCCCGTGGACAGGCTGGCAGCCGCCGGCAGCGCCCGGCTCTGCACCCCGTGCGCCATCGTCCCGGGGTGCCCGCCACCGGAGCTGGGGGTGCTCAGGCTTCTCCAGGAGGCGCCCGGGAGCATCTGGGGGCCCCCAGGCTGCATGTGGCTAAGGGGACGGAAGGACGGCCGGGCGGTCAGTAGGAACACTCCAGAGACTGCAGGCGCCATTTCCAGGAGCTGGTGGGGGGTCTGAGGGGGGGGGGCAAGGGGAGTCGAGCACAGTACTTCCCCGCGTGGGGGGCGCAGGCCCTGCCCCGCTCCCGCCCTCAGGTCCTGGGGCGCTGGGGGAGGACGTGGGGGGCGCTCTCTGGCCTGCCCCACAGCGGGGGGCTCTCCACTCGGGGCGGGCCCTGTCCTAGCCAGGGGAATCAGGCCTGGAGGGGCTGGAACGCGGCTCGTGACGCGGGCCCCTCCCCTGGCCTGGCCTGAGGGCAACTCTGCTGCAGGGAAGCAGCCCCCGCCCCTGGGGCCCGGAGCCTGCGCTCCCCTTCCCAGCCCTTACCAGGCTGCACCTGCTGTGTGACCCTGGCAAATCTTGGGGTCTCTGTGCTGAGACCCCCGTGAGGGTTTGCCACGTGCCAGAGCAGGGCTGGGGAGGGAGCTGGGGGGCGGCACAGAGCGGGTCACGGGGGTCGGCCCTTTGGCAAGAGGACATGTGGCCTCCCCCTGCCCCCCCCCCCCCGGGCCTGCCGAGGCAGAGGACACTCTGGCCGTCCCGGGGGCTGGGGCCTTCGTGGAGGTGCTGCGCTCCCTTCGCTGCAGGTAGCGGCAGGAGCCCCTCCCCTGGGGTGCCCTCGGGGCCCCGCCCTGGAAGGCCTTCCAGCCCTGAACTCTGCCTGGGGGGCCCGGGGGGCCACGCTGGCCCGAGTTCCCCCGGGGCTGCTGCGTCAGGTGGAGCTGGGGACAGCGGGAGGTGCCGGGGTGACTGCCCCAACCGAGGGCCGCCCTGGCGTGGGCCAGGGTCACCTGGGTGCCTGTGGGGTGGGTGCACGGAAGCCGCTGGGACCAACCTCAGCTCCCTTCGGGGCCCTCCACCTGAGAGGCAGAGCTGCCCGTGGCCGGGGTCCCTGGGAAGCAGGGGTCCCGTACCGGGGTGAAGGTGCAGGGCAGGTGAGGGAATTCCCGCGTAGTCGGGGGCGGGAGATGGTCCCAGCCCACCCCCCACCCCCAGGTGCAAGCCGGGCGGGCCAGCGAGGCGGCCTGGCTCAGGGTCGGGCTCGGGTGGGCTCTGCTGGCCTGAGCTCTCACCACCCACCCTGCCTCACCGGGCCGTGAGTGGACGCGGGGCTGGACCGGCAGGAGGGGTCCCCCCGGGCAGCTCTGTTTCCCAGAAGGCTCCTTCATTTATTCCACGACTATTTATTGAGCGCCAACTGTGTGCCAGGCTAAATGCTGGGACTCCGTGAACAAAATGACCAAGCTCCCTGGCTGTACGGAGCTAACAGTCTGCTGGGGGAGACAGAAAAACAGAGCAGTGAATTAGAACAGCCTGTGGGGCGTCTCAGGAATCAAAACAGAGCAGGGACAGGAAATGTTGGCCTCTCAGCAAGGGAACCTGCACCGAGAGGGGACTGTGGTCTAGTCCCAAAGCAAGCGGGGAGCCAGCCTGGAGACACCTGGGAAGAGCAGAGCGGGACAGGGAGCAGGCACGGCATGTGCAAAGGCCCTGTGCAGGAGCGTGCGTGGTAGCTTCCAGGTAGAGCTGGAGGGCTTTTACGGGGTTTAGCTTTTACTGAGACTGGGAGCAATGGCAGGGTTTCAGCAGCGGCATGGCATGAGCTGACTTCTGTTTCACTCCATCACGCTGGTGGTTGAGGACAGATGGCCATGGGATGGAGCAGGACACCAGGTGGACAGTGGCCGCAGCAATCCCAGCGAGCTGATGGTGGCTGGGGGCAAGGTGATGCCTGTGGGGGTGGCTAGTCGTGGCCACGCCCTGACTATCTGCTGATGGACTGGCCACCAGCCAGGTGTGCAGTGAGCAAGGAGGCAGGGGTGGCTCTTGGGGGGTTTGTCCAAGAAGCGGGAAGGCTGGGGCTCCGCCCCTGAGCTGGGGGAGCTGCAGGAGCTGGAGGCCAGGCCGGGTCTGAGATGCCTGTTAGACATCCAGGTGGGCTGGCCAGGAGGCCGCCAGACAGAGGCATCTGGTCCAGGCCAGGGTAAGACCTGAGAGTGACCAGGAGGGCCGGGAGGCGGGGCGGGGCACCTGGGGCTTGAGTCCCTTCAGCCGTGGTCCGCAGGTCTCAGCGCTCAAGCCTTCGGCCTCCTTGGTTACATTTATCCCTAGATGTTTTATTACCTTAGACCCTACATACAGCAGGTGTATGGAATCGATTCCTTACTTCCCATTCTGGGATGTTCACTGCTGGTGTATAGAAACCCAGGAACCGATTCGGGGGCATTAACCTTGCACCCTGACACTGAGCCGAATCCATTACTAGCTGTTTTCTCGTGTTTCTTGGGCTTTTCTACAGGCAGGACTGTGTCATCTGCAGACCAGCCACGGCAGGAGAGGAGCGGTGAGAGCCCTGACACCTGGCACCCCCGCACTTAGAAATCAGGCAGAGGCAGAAAACCTGGCGAGGGGGATTCTGGGCGCCTCCTTCGACTGGGGGGGGCCGGCATGTCGGAGGCCCGGCACTGGAGCTGGCCACGTGGAGGTCAGCCCGGCCGGGAGGGGCAGGTGCACGGAGGAGCAAGGCTGGAGACGCTGAACCCGCCGGCCCAAGGGCCCCCAGAGCCCCCTCAGGACCCACGGAGACCGAGGCCAGCCTGGTGCTCAGGGCGCCCGAGGTTTGTTCAGGGTGAATGAAGAGGGGCCTGTCTGGGCTCCAGCGGTGATGACGTGGAACTGGCCCCACCCCCCAAGCCCCACGACCCTAGGGTCTGGTGGGAGTGGACAGTGCTGGACACCTGCACTCCCTTCACTACCTCCCAGGGCGGTGGGTCCCTTTGACATCTGCCACATCCTCCGGCCACAGCTGCCAGCCCAGGGGTGGGCAGCTGACCCAGTGGGGTGGGCCAGAGGCCCCCGCACGGGGTCTACAACCGGTTCTCAGGAGCTGGGCGTCCCACTCCGGCTGCTATCGCAGGAGGCCCAGGTAACCTCCAGGGCAGGTGTGCGGCCACGTTGCCCCGACAGACGAGGAAGCTGCGGTGCACATGCCAGAACTGGCGAGGCTGCAGCTGCGCCCCCCGTGGGCTCGCGCACTTGTGGGATGCGCCGGGGAGGCCGTGTGCGGTCGCGGGGAGGGGCAGCACCCCGATGTGGGGCCTCCTGTCCCGTGCCCACCGCCCCCGCACCCTCTCCGCCGTAGGCAAGGACATGACAACCAGGGCTCTGAACTCATCAGTCGCCTTTAATGCATCGTACAGAAGGAAAACTACATCGGCATATTCCGGACAAGCACTTTTTCTCTAGCCTCACTATCACTGGACGGTCCTCCTTGGTCATAAAAACTAAGTCTCGAGACACGTCGGCAGCTACCCCTCCCGGATCCAACCTTCATATGCTCTCATTACATTAAAAAACCCAACTCGATCCATCCGAGAAGAGAACGAACGGAAAAGGAGCCTGGAGGCGTCTCCGCCGCGAGCCGCGCGGCAGTGCACAACTGGCAGGGAGAGGGCCCAAGGCGTGAGACGTGGGTCTCACACAGTTCACCTTGCTCGTCAATAAAAGAATATAAAAATCTTGTTCAACCCAGTGTTGAGTGTATTAAAATAGCTCTGACGCGTACAGCACAGTTTCTCCCGGAATCGTGGGGGCGGCAGGGGCTCGGCCCCCTGGCTCGGCACGAGGCCTGGCTGGGTGTGTCTGGCCGTGTGTGCAAACGCACACGTGGGCTCATTGCAATTCGGCACCGTGTGATGCGCCCAGGGCAGGGAGCCGTGTGGCTCCTGGGTGCTGTCCCATTGTGCTAAGTTCCTTGGAACTGGAGAAGCTGGTGGCGTGAGGCGCCCGGCACGAGCCCCTGGGCGCCGGAGTGGGGGCCCTCAGGCTCTCGGCTGCCTCGAGGAGATGGCGGGAAGCGGGGCTCAGAGCCCCAGAAGGCCAAGCTCTCCCGGGCTGCCCCCTTCCCCACCTGCCCCCGCTCCACCCCGGCTCTAAAAAAACCCTCCGGATGGCTCCAGAGCGGCCTCCGCGGAGGGAGGTTGTCCCACTCGTACCTGGAAGCAGAGGTCTCTATGAGCAGGAGACAGCGAGTGCCTCCCTGCCCCTTTCACATTAAATAGCTTACAATAAAAACGCCATACAAAAATGTAAAGAAGGTATTTTTTGGCATAGTGTCTGTACTGGCAAGAAAAGAGGAGTGGAATACTTAGCGGCTCTTCCAAAGGAGAAAAGAAAAGGCTTTGCTCAGCGGTTGAATGAGTCAACCCGAGGAGAAGGCCCGCCAGGGGCCTCCCCTGCGTGGACGCAGCTCCACCTTTGCCCAGAAACTCCAGGAGAAAAATACATCGATGGCGAAATGAGTCCGAAGGCTCCGGACAGGAAGGAGGCAGAGAGCGGGGCGAGCCGGAGGGGCCTGGCGCAGGCTCGGCAGGCCAGCGCGGGACAAGGCCCGCGGGAAGGCGCCCCGGGCTTCTCAAGTCAAGCGGCTACGATCCTTACCCTAATAATACTGACAGAAGGGCGCGGGGGCGGGCACCAGGCGCCTCTGTGAGCACGGGGTCCCGGGGGAGGCCGGCCCTGCCCAGCCCTCCTCCCAGCACGGCCCCAACTACCCTACTACGCAGCTACGTCTCCCCTTCTCCCTCCCGGCAGGACGCCCGCGGCCTGGGGGATGCCCGCTCGCCTCCCTGCCCCTCTCCATGACCGCCACCTTCCCCTCTTCTGGAAGCAGCAGGAGGCTGGGGGGGGCTGTGGCCTGGAGCCGTGCCCGACCGTGTGCGGGGCGGGGGGCCCCGTCGCCCGCTGCCTGGCCGCCGGCACTAGCCTGCTGCCCAGCTCCGGGAGTCTGACCCGGCTCACTCGCCCCCTTCTTTCCTCTCTCTCTCTCTGGTTTCCTTTTGTCTGAAATTCATAGTGTTTATCAATTAAGGCCGGCGGGACCCCCAGGTTGTGTGGGCAGGGCCCCAGGAACTTTCCGTGGGGCTGAAGACTGGTCGCTGGGGATCAGTTGTGCCCCTGGGGGTGCTGGAGGGTGGAGTGCATGGCCGGGGCGGCCGAGGGTTTGGTCCAAGGGGCAGCCAGCAGCGGGGTGGGGCTGGTGGCCGTCACGGTGACCTGGAGCAGCTGCTCGCCCTGGATCCGCCTCAGGAGGGTGCGCAGGCGGTCCAGGGACGCCTGGGTGCCCCTCTGCCGCGCCAGCAGGCTCGTCTTCAGCTCCAGGCATCTCTGTCAGGGAGGTGTTAGAACGGGTCTCAGCCAGGCATCCGCGGAGAGGCCCAGCCCTCCACCCCAGGCCCCCGTCCCTGCAGAGCCCGAAGGAAACCAGGCAGCGGCTGAAAATAGGGTTAGATGCAGCCACGGGAGAAGTGTGTTTAGATTTTAGGGCTAGGAAAGGTGGACTTTTGTAGGAGCGTGGGGACATTCTCCCTACTGGGTCTTGATGCTACCTACCACACTGGTGCTACCACGACCACCACCACCATCGTCACCATGACCACTGTCATCACCACGATCATCACCACCACCAGCATCACTGTCAGCACCACCACCACCACCACCCCATCACCACCATCACCACCACCATCACCACCACCACCCCATCACCACCACCACCACCACCATCATCACCACCATCATCACCACCACCACCACCACCATCACCATCACCACCACCACCACCACCACCATCACCACCATCACCACCACCACCACCATCACCACCACCACCACCACCACCATCACCACCACCACCACCACCATCACCACCATCACCACCATCACCACCACCACCACCATCACCACCACCATCACCACCATCACCACCACCATCACCATCACCACCACCACCATCACCACCATCATCACCACCACCACCATCACCACCATCAACACCACCACCACCATCACCACCATCATCACCATCACCACCACCATCACCACCACCACCATCACCACCACCACCACCATCACCACCACCATCACCACCATCACCACCACCATCACCATCACCACCACCACCATCACCACCACCATCACCACCACCACCATCACCACCATCAACACCACCACCACCACCACCACCACCACCACAATCACCACCACCACAATCACCACCGTCATCACCACCACCATGACCACTGTCACCATGACCATCATTACCACCATGATCACCACCACCGTCACCATGACCACCATCCTCACCACCACCACCACCGTAATCACCATCACCACCACCACCACCACGTTTACTGTCACCCTAAGAAGGAGGAACAATGTCCATTTTACGCAGGAGGAAACTGGGGCTCAGAGAAGGTCAGGGCCTCACTGAGGTCAGAGAGCCGAGAAGGGGCAGAGCTGGGATGTTTTAATTGCTTGATAAATGTTTCTCGAAAGAGTCACAGAGCTGTGCCTACTGCCTCGCCGAATGACCTGGGGAGTCTGTCTTCCTCCCTGGGTCGCAGACCTGGACAATGAACTCTGGGTTCTACATTTAGGGCTCTAAGGGCAGGCGCCCCTTCCCCTCCAGCCCCAGCACACACCTTCACGGCGGAGGCCAGGCGCCGGTCCCTCTCCTCCAGCTGCTGGTGCTCGCTCTGTAGTTCACTGCCTCTCTGCAGCAGCTTCTGCTTCTCCTCTTCTTTCACTAGGAAGGGGAAGACCATGCCCGCCCCAAGAAGGGAAGGTAAGCAACAGCCGGGCCTCAGGTGAGAGCAGGGGCAGAAGGCAGGTGGCCATGCCTCCAGGAGCCTGTGGGCCTGGAAGTGCTCACGCTTCAGAGCTCGCCAGGGTGGCCTGGAGCCCCAGCTTCCAGGGGTCCAGAGAGAGCCCAGGGGCCGCAGTGGGGCAGGGCCCTTACCTGTCTTGTGGGTGACGTAGGAATGCACGATGGCCAGCATCCCGGTCCAGGGCATGCCCTCGTCCTTCTTTAAGGCCTGGGGGAAGACGGGGAAATGAGCAATCTCGGGAAGGCAGCAGACCCGGGCCCCACTGGACTGTGTGACCCCGGGGGGCTCTGGCCCTCTGGGCTGCAGGTTCCTCAAATGTAACCACGAGGGGTGGCCACCTTGGCTTCCTGCTCTGGCTCACAGAGGCAATTCAGGAACAACATCAGCTCCACAAAGGCAGGAACCTTCTAGACCTCAACCCTCCTCCACAAGGCCTCCGAGAGTGCCTGGCACAGAACAGGTGCATGTACTTCTTGAATGAATGAGTGAATGAATGATGAATGAATGAATGGACAAATGATCACTGGTCGTCTTTCCATGTCTGGGGGACCTCAGAGCAGCCCCAGGCTGGCCAGGGACAAACAGGGGTGTCCAGTGAGCCCCTTGACACTGCCGAAGCAGGGAAGGGTGTCTCGGTCCTTCATCACACCCCGAACCTCAGCGAGGGGCATGAAGCCCGCAGCCTCTCACCTGGACCCCACAAAGCCAGGGACGCAGGGAGCGCACACTGCTGCCGCCTCCTGCAGCAAAGGTGGCTCCCCGGGATTAGACCAACGACATAGCCTAAGGCACCTCAAAAAGCAAACTTCTGTGAAAGCACCGCTGCTTCCTGCCACCTCGCCACACGCTATCTTACATTTTCAAGTTTCTCCTTCCAGTTTTACCAAAATTGGGAGTGGTTGTAGAACTGCTATTCATTTCTTAACATAATTCCATAGAGTGAACACGCCCCCCAAATAAAAAACCCTGGAAAAAAATCCTTTTCAGTGGATACATAAGAGTTCAGCTCGTGCAGGAGCTGGAACTGACTTAACCAGGTCCGCTTTCGCGCCGTTTCCCTCTCATACGTGAAGGGCAGACGTGTTTCCAGGGCTCTGGATAAAATCCGGCCACGCACAGAGTGCCGTGTAGCCCCCTGGCCCGCAGCAAGCTGTCCGGCCCTGCTGATGGAGAGGCTGCTCTCGTTTGCGCCACTGAGCGGGGGTGACACGGGATGTGTCACCTGGCACTGCGGCCTGTGCTGTGTTGTGACTCTGGTTCTCCGTGGGGAACGTGCAGCCCAGAGGCGACGTGACTTGTCCAGCCACACAGAGGGCCAGCCCTGTCCACTCCCCAGGCTTCTCAACCAGCAGTGATGGAGGCTGTCACGCCCGGGGTGGGGGTGGGGGCGCCCCAGCATCTCCCGGGTAGAGGGTGGGACTCTGCAGCACCCTCTGGGGCAGGGGACAGACCCCAGCAATAAACTGTCGGGCCTAAAAGCCGCTGTGTGGAGGCTGACTGCCTGCTCCCCGCCCCAGCCCTCCTTGCCCCTCCTCTGCCCCGGGCAGGGCCTTCCAGGAAGCACAGAAGGTCGGCGCTGCGACCCGTGTGCCAGGTGAGGGCCCCGCGGTGCGGGGTGGGGAGTGCGCCTGGGCCCCACTCCCCTACCTTCTGCTGGCACTTGGGGCACACCCACACGCCCTTGGGTGCCGTCTTGAGGGGCGGGTCCAGGCAGGCCAGGTGGTAAGCCCCCGGGCAGGTGCCACAGGGCTGCAGGTCGGCCCCTCGCTTGCAGGCCGCGCAGTGCTCATCGTGGCTGATCTCGCTCTGGAAGAGAAGGAAGGCGGGAGGAGGGTCGGTCGGCCCGGGCAGCTGCCTCTGGGACCCCGTGGGACCCTCTGGGACCCCAGCGCTCTGGCCAGCAGTTCTCAGCAGCTCCAGGAGAGTGTGATGAGCCCCGGGTCCCAGGACGCCCTCGCTGGACAGCGGGGTCACGAGCCCCAAGAGCAGGCACTCTGGGGCCCCGGTGCGTCTGTGCCACCACCTGGGTGCCAGCGGCCGACGGGGAAGGGGTGGGGCACAGCACCTGCTGCGGCCAGGACACCGCGCCCCCAGAGGGCCGGGCTTCCCGCCGCCTGCACGTGAGCCGCGTGTCTCCAGTAGGCACCCCCAGTCCTCCCCCAGCACCTCGACCGAAGCCGGCCTCTTGGGCATGCCGGGGGAGCGGCTTCGCCCCTGGGCTGCCAGGGGATTCAGCAGGCTGCGCCGCAGTCTGCCAGGAGCGTGCCAGCTCCAGTGGGTGCTCCATACAGGCTGGCTCCTCTTTCCCCGGGAGGGGACTCAGATGTCCCCTCCACAGAGCCTTCGGCATTTGGTTGTTCAGCCTCTACTTACACACCCTTAGTGACAGGGAGCTCACTACTTGTCCGGGTGGTCTCACAAACCCACCCTCCATAACCTGGGGAAAGTGAGCAGCTCCCACCCTCCTCTCTGCAAGTGTTCTCTGTCCCGTGCTGGCATCCTCGAGGCTCATGGGATTTAGAGTTTGAGGGGACCAGAGGGACCTCATCTGGGGTGACCATGCCAAAGAGGCTTCCCTGGGCTGAGCCTGAGGCCTCAGAGGTCCCGCCCCCCACCCTTGTCCCCGAGGGGAGCCCCTTGCCCAAAACCACACAGCCAGAGGGAGGCAGGGCCAGGGCCAGCACTGGGGGCCCTGCTTGGAGCCTGGGCCCGGCAGGACGTGGGCTCTGCGTGGCAGAGCTCGGAATGGCCGTGGGCCCTGGGAAGTGACCCGACTACCTGAGGTGGCCGGAGCCCTCCGTCATCGTTTCTCAGTGGCTTAACCAGTAGAGGGGTTAGGGGCTGGACACTTTTTCTGAGATCAGAATTTAGTCAAGAAAAACCGGATACCTCCTGAGGCGTGCCTATGACCAGCCAATGTCCTTGAAGCAAGGACACGAGGGAGAAGGGTTCTAGGGAAAGTGGACAATGGAGCCTAGCCCTCTAGGAGCGGGCAACGGAGGGCCAGGGAGGGTGGCTCTGCCCGGGTTCTCAGTGAGGCCAGGCAGAGCCAGGGAGAGCCCGGCTTCCACGCGGCCTCGGCTGCTTCCGACTGAGCCTTCGTGCTGCTGGGGTCACTGCCGGGTGGGGGGCTCCGGCTTGAATCTATGACCTGAACCCTGTGGCAAGGCCCACTAGGCTTAGTAGGGTGGAAAACGGATGTGGGGTTTAGGAAGCTGACAACCCCCTGGGCCTCTGCTCCAGTCTGGGCCACAGAATGCTGGACCTTCCACTTATCCAGGACCACAAGGAAAGCACCCCAACCCCCTGCCAGGTGGGAAGACGGAGGGGCCACGTACCTTCCAGCAGGGGTCCTCATTGGCTAGCACAGGGAAGAAGGGTGGAGAACAGGTTAGTGGGAAATGGAGGCACAAAGCAGCACTGGAGCCCAGAGGCTGATGGGAGACCGCAGGTCTAGACCGGGCTTCACCCCAGAGCACGAGGGGAGGCCACAGGCCAAGACAGGATTTCACCCCAGAGCATGACAGGAAGCTGGAGGCCAAGACCAGGCCTCACCCCAGAGTGTGATGGGAGGCTGGAGCCTAAGACCAGGCTTCACCCAAGAGCGTGATCATGATGGGAGACCTACAGACCAAGACTAGGCTTCACCACAGAGCATGATGGGAGGCCTGCAGGTGAAGACTGGGTTTTAGCCCAGAGCATGATGGGAGACCTGCAGGTGAAGACTGGGTTTCAGCCCAGAGCATGATGGGAGGCCTGCAGACCAAGACTAGGCTTCACCACAGAGCGTGATGGAGGCCTGCAGGCCAAGACCGGGTTTCACCCCAGAGCATGATGGGAGGCCTGCAGGCCAAGACCGGGCTTCACCCCAGAGCATGATGGGAGGCCGCAGACCAAGACCAGGCTTCACCCTAGAGCTTGATGGGAGGCCGCAGGCTCTGCCCAGCCCCGGAGCCCCCTGCAGGCATGCCCATGGCTGGTGCTTACCTCTTGCTGTGAGGAACAGGGGGTTGTTGAGATAGCTGGATGCCAGCCGCTTCCTCTGCAGGGACAGAAAACAACAAAACCACTGGGTCACCAGGGAGTCCGCTCAGCTCTGTGCCCTGCCACGTGCCCTGCCTGGACCCACCCTGGGCTCCAGACGCCAGCTGGACTCCCCCTGCCAGCGGCAGAAGCAGGCGTGGGGCCTGGTGGGGGTGGGGGAAGCCGGCAAGGCCCCCTTGGGCTCTGCCCTGGGGGCTGGGGAGTCCAGCTCAGGCCTGCTGGGTATATATTAACTCAGGAAGGGCGAGTTAGAGACCCCAAATCAGGACTAATCCGTAACAGGGGACATTTTCTCATTTCTCAACTCTAAGTGTTTCGGATTGACCCCCTAAAGCCCCACTTCTTGGCATATGGACCGGGAACTGGTGGACAGAAAAGGACTAGCCCCTGAACCAAAGCATCAGTGCAGATAGAAGTTTCCAGCGCATTCCAGAAGGGTGGATTTCGTCCTAGAGCTTTAGCACCCAGAGCCCACGCTGTTTTAGACCTTGGCTGGCAGTGGCCTTGGCTGTGGCAGGAGGGTGGTTCTGAAGTTGTGGGACTGGTCTGTAAAACCTGTCTCTCTTGTAGCCAAACTGTGTTCAGGGCTGAGGGAGGTTGGATTCTGTGCCCCAGTATAAAATGCAATCTCGATCTAAATCCATCCCTACAGGTGTGAGGCCACTGCAGGCAGGACCTTTTGAAGATGCCATTTTTAGTTAACAGTGGTCCAACCGAAAGAGGCTGCGTTTTCATCTTTTTTTTTTTTTCTTTTAAGGATTTATTTACTTCTCCTCCCACCCTCCTCATCAATTTGCCCTCGCTGTCTGCTCTGTGTCCATTCGCTGTATGTTCTTCTGTGTCTGCTTGTCTTCTCTTAAGGCGGCACCGGGAACCAATCCTGGGACCTTCTGGAGTAGGAGAGAGGTGCTCAATCTCTTGTGCCACCCCAGCTCCATGGTCTGCTGTGTCTTATTGTCTCTCCTCTGTGTCTCCTTTTGTTGTGTCATCTTGCTGCACCAACTCTCCCTGTGGGTCAGCTCTCTGCCTGGGCCAGCTCGCCTTCACCAGGAGGCCCCAGGAATCAAACCCTGGACCTCCGATATGGTAGACGGGAGCCCAATTGCTTGGGCCACATCTGCTTTCCTCAAGAGCTTTTAATCTTATTAATGGAGGATTTGTGAAGGAGCAAGAAACCAGAATTTAAAAGAACCTGGAGGACAGAGGAGATGCTGCCGTGGGATGGAAAAGCCAGCCTAAGGGGTGCTGACCAGCCAGGAGACACCGACTCCGGGGCCCTTCTGGCCTCTGAACCTGGGGCAAGACGCGCTCACTGCTGAAGCCCGTGGTGTGGTCACAGCAGCCAGGACACCTAGACGGTGGGGTCCACTTGGGGTCCACGGATCAAGGGTCCGGAGCTCCGAGCCGACACTCGGTTTCCCAACAATGTCATCTTTGGCCCCGGCCACATACTCGGAGAGCGGGGGCTGGTCACCCGCAGAACAGCAGATGGTGTACAGGTGAAGAAACCAAAAGGCAGAGGCCCTCGCTGAGAAGACGCTGCTTTCCAGGTGCAGGCAGGGAACCAACGGGCGCTCCTGCGAAAGGCCCACGCCGGGGGCTGCCCAGAAAGCACGGAGCAGGTGAGGGGAGTTGCAAACAGACGCTGCAGGCAAGCCCTGCGCAGCCGCGGTGGGAGGACAAAAGAAGAGGCGGCAGGCGGGTGAGGCCGAGGCCGCTCGGGGGGCTCTTCCCCCAGGCAGGGAGGGTCAGGGCTGCGACTGACCCCCCCCCCAAGCTGAGACCAAGTTCACAGACATGACTCCGGACAACTGGCAGTGACAGCTGGCAGGGGGAAACAGAGGTTTTCTGTCCCCTACCTCCCAGCCCCACAGGGCCTCGGGGTCTTCGGTGGGGACAGCATGCATCTGGGATTGCACTGCATAGAACGGCGTTCCCCGCAGAAGGCATTTCAAGTCCAAGGCCTGCGAGGAGGTACCCGGGAACGGATCCTTATTTGGACATGGAGTCTGGGCAGATGGCACCCAGCAAAGACGAAGTAACCCTGGATCTCTCAGGTGGCCCTGGGTCCAGCGACAAGTGGCCTTGTAAGAAGAGGAGGCCCCATGGGGGTGGAGGCAGAGATGGGAGGGCGCAGCCGCCAGCCCCCGGGGCCCCAGAAGCCGGAAGGGCCGGGAGGGGCCTGCCCATGGGGCCTTCGGGGGAGCGCACCTGCCCACGCCTTGCGGTTGGACTTGTGGCTCCCGCAGGGCGAGGGCACAGGCTCTGCTTTTGGCCCCAAGTCTGTGGTCCCTGTTAGGGTAGCCCTGGGAAAGGAAGACACGACCTACTAAGCGCTCAGGACGGCAGCTCCAAGGTGGGGATTTGCCCCCATGGCTAAGGGAGAGCCTTGTATGCTACAAACGCTTTCGGCGTTCCTTGAGCGAGGCAGGCGGGCAGCCCAGGCCGGAGCTCCAGACAGCCCCGGGCACCGCGGGCAGGCCGAGGCCAGGCTCCCAGGAGCCCCAGCCGCTCTGGCCTCAGCAGGTGGACCTCAGGCTACAGGGACAGGAGGACTCCATCGCAGACCCGACGTCCCCCGGGAGTGGCGTCGGGGAGGGAACCCGGCCTCACACTCGGGGCATGCTCAGTCCCCGACGCTGCATTACCGGACGGCTCCTGCCGGGGCCGAGCCACGCGGGTGCCGAGCCACGCGGGCACCGTGCCCTATCTGGGTTGGGTTTGCCTCGGCGTGGGCTCCTGGTCGAGAGCAGAACAAGGCCGGAGCGCCTACCACGGCGGGGCCACCCGGGGGAACTGCACACAGACACACGCGGTGCCTAGAGCTGGGGTGCTCCTGTGAAGGTGGGCGCAGAGGGCCGCGTCCCCCCAGGGCGGGAGCCGCCTTCTCCCAGAGCACACCTGGGCTGACCTCGTGCACTGGCCGCTGGCTCGTGGGCCTCTTCCGCCTTCCCTCTCTCTTCTCTGGGAAGGGAGGGAGGGAAGCACCGAAAGGCGACGTGGGAGCAGGACCTGGCCTCGCTCGGCCCAGCCCGCTTGGAGCCGGCTTGTTCCTTGGGGCCCAGCCGGTCCCGAGGTCCAGGCATCGAGCACCACCCATGGCTGGGAGATGAGGGCGCCCACGGCAGCCCGCGGCCAAGCCACGCTCCCAGTGCAGCTCAGACTACGAACGAAGCCGACACTGTCGTCCTTCTCTTGATTCTGAGCTCGGGAGGGAAGAGGAGTGTTACTGATCGTCGTCCCCTGAACCGCAGCCCAGGAGGGGGGCTGAGGATTTGGGGGAGTGGGGGCAGCCACTCTTCCCGGACTTTGCCGAGCGGCTGTGTGGGAAAGCCCCGCTCCTTCCTGCCCGCCCCACGGGAGCAGGGCCGCCACTCACCTCGGCCTCCAGGAGGCCGCTGTAGGCAGGGTTGGCTGTGCTTCTCCTCTTCCGCTCCTGGCGCTTGCTCTGGATTTCTGGAGAGCACAGGCACAGCGTGAGTAGAGTCCTCCTGCTTCCCTCCTGTCTCCTCAGCGTGCCCTGGGCATCACTGGCCCCTCTGCTCCAGTCCTGTCTGCCCCGAGCCTGGCCCGTAGCCCAGCACCGTGCCCCAGAGCAGCCCCGGACAGCTGGGGCCTTCAGGAACTGCCCACCGTGGCAGGACGGCTCTGGGGGCCCCAGGTTGGGTGGCAGACAGACAGTAGGGCAGCAGCACCCAGGGTCCACGAGACCCGTGTGGTTACCTGGCCTCGGGACCCCTCGGGAAAATGGAAGCTTGCAGGTAAGGCGCTGGCCTGGCTGAGCCACAGAGTGAGCTCGGCGCACGGGGAGAGCAGCGCACACCTGCCCAGGTAGCCGCGGCCTGGATCCTCAGGGCCGAGCTCTTTCCAGGACAGCCTGGTACGTTTTGCTTCATGTACACTGAGAACGATGTGCCAGGAGGCTCTCAGTCAAATTCAAGGTCCACTCCCTGGAGCTGGGCTGGGGCCGTGACCTGCCTGTCTGGGTGCAGCTATTGGGTTTCCTGTATCAGGGCCTTGGTGGAAGAAGACAAGGCCCAAGTAAATAAATGGATAAGTAAATATTGAGGATATCACACAGGAGAAGTGTTCGAATGAGGACTGTTTATAAAAAACAATAATCACAAATACATTATCTCAGTCCCCACAACGCTGCAAGGTTAAAAGGCACAATTTTCCTCATGTCACAGATGAGGAAACTGAGGTTTCAGAAGTAGTGGGTCAGCGGCATCACAGAATCTGGAACCCGAGGCTTGCGCCAACCCGGGGAGGGCTGTCCCCCCCATGCCTTCTCGGGGCTCTAGGTCGGAGCGTCAACACTTCTCAAAGGTAAGCCGAGGCCCACTGGACCTCTGTGAGCAAGTTCAAGTGACCAGAAGGGCCACCTGCAAGGGCAGCTCGCCGGGGCTTTTTGGTCCAAGGCCAGGCTGGCCGGAGCCTGGGGGTCTGGAAGGCTGCCCCCCCGCCCCCTCACCCCGTTGATTCCCCAGCTTCCGCCAGGGCACAAAGGATCTTTTCCGTTTGTTTCTTGGCAAGCTGGACCCAGGCAGTGGGAGGGGACCAGGCGTTCCATCCCCTGGATGTCGCCGCGGAGAGGCCTGGGCTCCCCGCCAGGTGCTTGGCTCAGGTGAGCACAGAAAAGCATGAGCCTCTGCTTTACAAGCCCACTGGCTCGGCCACCGATGGGCCGTGGGACTCGGCCGGCCAGCCCCTCGCCTGGGCTTCCCTCACTTGGCAGGACAGGGAGAGCATCTACCTGAGATTACAGAGGACAGTAAGGACTTGGGGGCGGGCAGGTGCTCAGCTCGTTCGTTCCTACCTTTCCTCACTTTGAGAAGGAAAACCCAGATTTACTCGGGTGCGTGTTTTTACTTCATAAACGTCTTTGGCTGGTGAGCTGGGCGTTGTGGGAAATCCTCTGGGATCAGGAGACAGGAGATTAGCTGTGTGACCCCGAGCAAGCGAGTGACTTCTCTGGCCTCAGCTTCTCCACACGGGCAAGAGGGTTGGTCTCAGCGGTTCCCAAGCCTCGGTCTACGACGGTGCTCGTGGCTCCCGCTGTAAGGCCTATTTCTACCGAGTCCGCAGGCGGGGCCCACAGCAGGGGAGGCGGTGCCTAACACTGCCCGCGCGTTACGACCCCATGGAAAGGCGCGGTTATCACCCCATTTTACAGGGGGAAACCGAGGCACAGAGCGGCTAAGAACCTTGCCCAAACTGGGGCAGTTGGTGGATGGCGGAGCCGGGCAGGTTCCCTCCAGTGCCCCACGGTGCCCCCAACAAAACATGACGGCGTGGCTGGGCCTGTGTCTTGTTTGACTTTGTGACGACGGCGACCAGCCTGACACCCGGGGCAGACCTCCTAGAAGGCTGGGTTCACGCAAGGCGCTGCCACCCGACCTGGAGATATCCCAAGACCCTCTGCTGCTCTGGGCTGCCCCTCTGCTTCCAGGCAGAGCGCTGGAGCCCGGGTCTTTGGCCACCAGCCCAGCCCCCTGCCCGCCGCGCCTGTCCCAGCCGGCCCGCGCCACCCGTCCTCACCTTCCAAGTGCTCTGTCGTCACCAGGCCCAGCGCTACCATGAAGGCGATTTTCTGAGGGAGGGAAACAGGAGCGTTAACACAGCCTTTGACCTTCATTCATTTGTTCTTTCATCCAATAAGCACTTACTGGGCACCCAAGCCTGCGGAGCCGCAGGGCTAGGCTGCACGCTGCCCCAGCCTCCGAGGCCCCACAGTGCCAGGTAGTTTCTAAGAAACCCTTGGGAGACGGGCCTCCCAGCAACGGCGAACGCCCACAGGGCAATCCAGGGCAGCTCCGCGGAGCACCCGAGGGGTCCCTGCACATGCTGGATAAACTCACTTTTACAGACACGTTTTAAAGACCAGAGGTGTGCCACACTGGACCAGCCACAATCAGTGATTCAAAACACATCCTCGTTATTGGTCCTTTCATTTATTTGAGAATAAATTATACACTGAATAAATAATAAATTGAACAACCAGGAATCCAACAGTGAACTCAAAACCAAAACCTGACTGACAGCCGCATCTTTTCTGTGTTCGTCTCATCTCCTCCTCTTCACCCTCCCCACCAGAAATCCTGCTCTTGAATTCTACTTATCATTCCTTTGACTTTTATATCGACGTTACATACCCACATACGCCTAGACAAGATACTAGTTTGGTCTGGTTTTACTTTAAAGCAGAACACGACTGTCTGCAGTCCTCTGTGTGTGTTTTCCCTTCTGCTGCTGTAGTAAGCGGCATTCTAAGAAGGCCTCGAGGGTTCCTGCCCCTTGCATGTGAATATGACGGGACAGTCGCTCCTTTGATCCCCCTGCGTTAAGTAAGTGAGACTCCAGCGAAGCAGACTCGAGGGCGCTCCTCCTGCTGGCCTGGGCTTCAGAGGGGCCACCACTAGTGATGGCAGCCATGCGCTGGAGCCACGCTGGGCGTGGGAGCACACGGCAAGGGCCAGAGGGCGGCCTCTGGGAGTTGAGAGCGACCCCGGCTGACACCCAGCCAGACAACCCGGACCTCAGTCCTGCAACCCTGAGGAACTGCATTCTGCCAATGACCTGAATGAGCCTGGAAAAGGATCCTGCAGTCCAGAGTGACACCTCGATTTCAGCCCGAGACCCTGAGCAGAGAAGCCAGTTGAGCGCCTTCCGGACTCCTGATCACGGAAATGAAGACACAGCCAGTGGGTATTAAGCAGTCCAGGGGAAGTGGAAGTGGATGTGGCACAACTGGTAGAGCGTTTGCCTACTGTATGGGAGGGTCCAGGGTTCGAGACCCAGGGCCTCCTGACCCCTGTGGTGACCTGGCCCCTGTGCAGAGCTGCCGCATGCAAGGAGTGGTGCTGTGCCACACAGGGGTGCCCCCACGTGGGGGTGCCCCACGTACAAGGAGTGCGCCCTGCAAGAGTCACCTCGCATGGAAAAAGTGCAGCCCACCCAGGAGTGGCGCCTCATACACGGAGAGCTGTCGCAGCAAGATGACGCAACAACAAAAAAGAGATGCAGTTTCCCGGTGCCACCAAGGGTGCAAGAGGACACAGAGAGCAAACAATGAGGGGGAAGGGGAGAAAAATTAAAAAAAAAAAAAAAATACACCTGCTGATGTGCCTGTCACTTATCTCCAGTTTTGTTTTGTTACTGGGAACTGCTGTAATGAACTTTGTTGTACTTGTCTTCTGGTGCAGGTAGGTTAGACTTTCTTTTGGGTATTTATCAAGGGGCTAAATCACAGGGTGATAAAACTGCTCATATTTTCAAGATATTGCCAAAGTGTATCAAAAGAAATAGCTATTCCAATTTACACCCAACTACAAGAAGTGCATGAGAATCCTGCGATGCACACTGGAGAGCCCTGTTAATTAGAAGGAATTCTAGGAAGAAATCCCACTGAGGAAAATAGTTTAAAATATCTAAGTTATTTTTTTAACAGTTGTGTAATCTAGTTACAATGCACCGTGATCAAAGGATGTGACCTGTGCAAATCCTTTGTTTTTAAACTTACTTGATCAATTTTCTTAGGTATTTTTGAAGAACGTACTCTGTCCAAGTCCTAAGTAGTTATATATTTTTCCCTATTAACTACACTGTTTAAATCTTCCGTGACGCTTTTTTCTACTTGCTATTGTTCATTTCTCAGCAAATATCTTAGAAAGCATACTAAGGGCTAAACACTGAGCCTGGTCCTCAGCATACAATGGGGAGCAAAACAAAAACGGAGAGGGGGAGGGAGGTTAGCGCCTGCTGCTATGTAATCTTCTTTCATCTATAAATTAGGAAAGACTTCTTTAACTAGCACTCCCATGCAGGTCAGGCGCATGCGGAGTTGGGGCTCTCCTAAATTCCAAGTGGGATTACGTGCCGTGGGTCCGTGTCCACAGCCTAACAGGTGTTCAGACTTTCTGACCCAGCCTATTTCCAGGAATCTAGCCGAGAGAAAGGGTGTGAGATCAAAGATTTTTGCCACAGCTCTATCATTTTTCCTGTAAGCACTTCTAGTATTTAGAAACAATTTCTTTTCAGTCTATCACAGACCGCCAGGATGGAAGCATCCAGCAACCCACCTGTGTACACATGTGTACACACTGCTAGCCTGCCCCTTCCTTACCCCAGAGCACCCTGCCATCTTCACTGAACTTGACGCCTCCCGTGTCAGAAGAGAGACAGTGTGTCCCTTCTTGTTTTGGTGTGTGTGTGCACCTGCACAGTGTCCAGTTGATTATCTTGAACAAAGGAACATCTCTCTTTCATTACTAACATGACTTACCCAATTACAATGTGAAACATGCTTGAATGTAACTCATTTCATCTCCCAAACATTTAAATAGTAATTTACTTATTAAATATTTCACATGTCTCATTTATCAGCTGCCCTTACCTGTTTCGCACACTTGACGCTAACCTGGTCTTACAGTGATTACAACTAAAACAGTGTCTCACAGATTTCAACTGGCTCTGCTCTTCTCTCCAGTCTCTCTACGTTATCCCTGGGTCACAATTTTACTAAAGCCCTGTGGAGTTCACAGAAGGCTGGCATTCCTTCTCCAGCAGGCTGAGGCTCGAGGGCTAGGGCTTTCCAAGGTGCTTCTACCAAGTCCCTTGTCCATAAGGTCAGATCTCTTTAGCTTGGGATTCTGTCCTTTATAGCAGGAAATGTCCACGCCACGGGCTTTGAACCAACAGATACATTCACTTGAAAGTATGCAAAACCCGATCTGCCTGGGAAATCACGAAACTCAAAGAAAAGGGGAGGTTGAACTGGAGGAAACACTGCCAAAAGGACACCGTGGAGCCTGGACAAGCCAGCGCTGGTGCCGCAGCTGCGGGCTCGCACCGCCCCCTGCGCGTCCTTGCATCTTTGCCCCGTTCCTCAGAATCTACACCCTGATAGTGGGGACACGAGTGGCACAAGGGGTGAGCTAGGGACTACCTGTCCTTTTGAGTTTCTGCAGTGGGGGGACTCCTGGAAATAGGAAGGGTATGTGGATGCTGGGTGGTCAGAAAGGGACAAAAGTCCTCGACCGGCTCTAGTGGTCTGAAGAATAGAGCCCACGATCCAGACATTTAAAAAGCAGTTTGTGACATAACGATCTATCCATCTGTGGTGGGGAAAAAGTAGCCAAGTGACAATATTCTTACAAGCTTTTTTAAAAAAAGATTTCATTTATTTCTCTCCCCTTCCCCCCAGTTGTCTGCTCTCTGTGTCCATTCGCTGTTTGTTCTTCTGCGTCCGCTTGCATCATCAGGTGGCACCAGGAAATTGCATCCCCTTTTTGTTGCGTCATCTTGCTGTATCAGCTCTCCGTGTGGGCGGTGCCACTCCTGGGCAGGCTGTGCTTTTTTCACGTGGGATGGCTCTCCATGAGGGATGTACTCCTTGTGCGTGGGGCTCCCCTATGCAGGGGCGCCCCTGCATGGCACAGCACTTCTTGCGTGCGGCAGCTCTGCATGTGGGCCAGCTCCACACGGGTCAGGAGGCCCTGGGGATCGAACCCTGGACCCTCCATATGGTAGATGGACACTCTACCAGTTGAGCCGCATCTGCTTCCCTTATAAGCTTTTTATAAAATTAAATACACGAGTAGGTGTGTTTTCCAAAGTATGTTGATCAGGACCCATGCGCTCCCCGTCTCTTTCCCTCCACGTCATCCTGGCTTGAGCTTCTCTAGGGGTCTACAAGAGCCCCTTTGGGGCAGTCAGAGGGCAAAGTGGTTCCTGGTCCGGGGGAGCTGGGTCTCCCACAGTCAGGGTTCTGGCAGGACATGTTTTGAGTTGGGCGCTGGATGTCCAGCAGGGATGTGGCCGGGAGCAGGAGGCCCTGGACTGCCTTCTTCTGAGCTCACCGCAGACCACAGTCGGCTCAGGGGAGGGTGGCCACTTCTCCGGGTGGGGCGGAACGCGTCTCCTCAGCGGTCAGGTGCAGATGAGCATCTGGGTCAAGCTTGCCCGGGCCCTCTGCCTGTCCAGGTAGAGAGCAGAGTCGCAACAGAGATCACGGGGATGGCAGCTAACGCGTGCTCTCTCTCGAGCCACGCTGCTCCCTCCCGGACTGGCTGTCCTCTAGGAACTCACTCACCATCCCCTGAAGTCATCTGCCTCCCTTCTCTGTTGGATTCCTTACTTCCTGTATCCTACATCTTACTCTTTCTCAGTTTACTCTTTTGTTTTGGTGGAACATATCCTTCAGTTGCTTCCCAAGAAAGATGAAGGACTGAACGATTATTATTATTGTAACAATACTTGATTGATAGTTTGGCTGGGTATAGAACTAAATTGGCTAAATTCTCTTGCATTTTTGAAGGCATGATCCATTTTTTCTTGCTTCTAACGTTGCTGTTAAAAAACTGAAGGCAGTTTTAGTTCTTGATCTTCTGAATATGGCATGCTTTTCATCTAGAAGATTGCAAATATTTCAAATATTTCAAATATTTAAATATTTGTTTCAAATATTTAAAAATTACTCAGTTATGTGCCCTATTGTATACCTTTTTAATCCATTAGAGTGGGTATGAGTAGGACCTTTCCATTTGGAAAGTCCTTAGTTGTGAGAAATTTTCTTGTATTATTTCACTGATTATACATCCCTTTATTTTAATCTTCCTCTGGAATCCCTATTATTCGGATATTAGACTTCCTAGATTGTCCTCTAATATTCTTTTCTCTCCTATTTCAATCTCCTACTTTTTCTGCTCTGCTTTCTGGGAGATTCTTCAACTTATTTTCCAATCTTCTAGTGAACATTTCATTTCTGAGACTGTATTTTTAACTTCGCTTTCTTAAATATTCCTGTTTATATATCTTACTCTTGTTTCTTGAACAGCTTAGCTCTCCGAGATGTTACTGTTACCGTGTGTGTGTCTGAGTGTGAGAGTTTTCTTCTCCCTTCATAGTCTCTGTTCCTTCACAATCCTTTTTCTGTTTGCTTTGGTATCTGTCGCCCCTCAAATGTCTGCTAATCCTTGGTTGTCCGCCTGTGATTAGAAACAGGAGCTATGAGAAGCTTGTCAAATCTGAGTTTCCCAATAGGATGGCCTTGGTGGGCCATTCGTTGGGGGACTGCCCAATGTCAGTATATTTCTTTCTTCCTTCTTGTGTTGGTCAGCATCTCCAGAGACCAGCCTTTCAAGAGTCTCATGTGGAGGAGGACTGGCTGCCAGAAAATGAGCTGGAGCCTCATTTTCTAGGAGTCAGTGGGCAGAGTAATTCTCATTTTCAGTACAGTGCCCTGGTCCTCAATTCAACCCAGAAACCTTTTGTTTCATCCTTTCCTGAGTATAAAACCCTAGACTTATGCCACAGTTAGCAAAGGGCTGTTAGTCAGAAAGTGAAGTGGGGGAGGGAGCCCAGGAATGAACGCCTCACAGCTTTCACCAAACCCCTACTTCAGCCTGTCCTTTCACCCAGCCTGCTCCCCACTGCGAGGGGTACCAGTTCCTGAGCCTTTGGAGGCTAGTGAGGTATGAACCAACTTGGTTCACCAGCTCTCCCCACTGCTGGCTCAGAACCCAGCTCTCTGCAGTCCATAACCTAAGTCAATTACCTCTGTGCTGCTGCTGTCTCCTCTTCTGTATTGCCCACCACGGGGCTGTGTCTTTAGAAACACCCATTTGCAGTAATTTGGGTGCAGGTTTGTGAGGGGGCAAAATTAAATGTGTCTGCTATACAGTTACATGTTTTCCTTTCCTTATAGGAATGTCCCACACCTTATTTAACCCATCTTCTATGATGGTCCCTTGATTCTTTTCAATCTTTGCTATTACATAAAATGTCACAATGAATAAAATGGTACACTCCATTTCCTATGTGAGCATGTCTAGCTTTCCCCCATGCTAAGCAGGATAAATACATTGCTAGCTTAATAGACATCACCATGTCACCCTACACAGGGAGTTATACCAATTTGTATTCTCAGAGTTACTCCATATTCTCTCCCATGGGTGTGATGCCAAATGTTTGGGATTTTGCTGCTCATTAGTGAAAAATGACCTCAGCATAATTTCAATTTGTATTATAGTTCTACTATATGTGAATTTTAACTTTTTTTCCTGTTTTTAAAAGCCATGCATATTTTCTTTTAATTGTCTGGTCACACTTTTGCCCATTGTCTTTGGGGATATAAATCTCTCTCTCTTTGGTCTCTGTTGGTGCTTTTTGTATGTTAGGGGAAATGATCTGTCAGAATGTAAGCTTTACGAGGGCAGGGGCTGTCATGGTTTATTCCCTACCACACTCCCAGTGCTTAACAGAGCATCAGCTCAATAAGCAGTTGTTGAATTAATGAATAAATAGTGCTTTGTGATATTTTCCCAGTTTATCTTTTAACTTTACTTAGGACAGTTTTGGATTTATAGAGGAGCTGCAAGAATATTTGAGAGTTGCTGTATATCCCACAGGTTCTCTCTATAGGTAACATCACCACAGTGCCTTTGTCACAACCAATGAGCCAGTATTGGTAGATTCTTACTAACTCAAGTTTACTTGGATTTCCTTAGTTTTTACCTACTGTCCTTCTGCTCCAAGGTTCCACCCAGGATACCACATCACATTTCATCGTCACCACTCCTCAGACTCTTCTTGGCTGCTGTGACAGCTGCTCACACTTTCCTTGCCCGTGATGACCCTGACTGTCCTGAGAGCTGCTGGTCGGGTATTCTGTAAACAGTCCCTCTTTTGGAACTTGCCTGGTGTTTTTCTCAGGGCTGGTTTTTAGGTTTTTAGGAAGGTCACAGAGGTACAGCGCCATTCCCGTCACATCAAGAGCCCCGTCTGTCAGCATGACTTCTCGCTGTCGATGTTAACTTGGCCGCCTGGCTGAGGTGTGCTTGCCAGGTTTTCCACTGCCAAGTTACTCTTTTTCCCCCCATTTATATATTGTCCTCCTTGGAAGGGAGTCCCTATGCACAACCCAGGTTTAAAGAGTTGGAAATTATGCTCCACTGTGGCTGGGTTTTTTTTGGCCAGGCAGACTCTAAAGATAATTACATGCAGTAGACTTTATCAATATTTTCTTGATAGTGTTTGGATTTCTGAGTCTTGGCTAGATGCTCTGAGGTTATAAAGGAATTTGCTTATGTTTTATGTTTAGTTCCTATAGTTTCACTTTTTACACTTTTAAGTTGTGATCCATTTGGAATTTATCCTGGTACAATAGTGTGAAGCATGGATACATTTTGTTCCATATGGCTACCCATTTGTTCCAGTATCATCTACTGAAAATTCCATCTTTCTGACTAATGCCGTCGAATAGAGAGAACTGTATCTCTCGTGAGAAAGGACGGCTCCCAGGGCATTAGATTGGCAGGCGTTGTGGGTCCTAAGGGGAGGGGAAAATGGATGTGCAATGGATGGAACAAAGGTAAATAAGGGGGCAAAAGAGGAGTTATGTGAGAGTACACGAGGATGAATATAAAACATATAGGGGACAACAAACTAATAATGAAAACCATAAGACAAAACATAGGATAACTAAAAAATTTAGAAAACTGTACAACCTAAAGTATGGACCACATAGTAAGCACAAATGTCACCTTGTTTGAAAACTATAGTTTCGGAATCTGTACATCAGTTTCAGGAAATATGATATGAATAAGTTAAAAGATTATTGCTGTGGAAGGGAAAAGGTTTTATGGTGGATCTGGGGAAATACTGTATATTGTATATATGAATTTTGGTGATCTAAGACTCTTCTGAAGCTGACATTATGTTGGGATTCACTTTACGGGAAGTTTTGGATCACAGAGTGGTTCAACAATGGCAGCGGAGGAATACTGATATGGGATGTTATTGACAGGATATATATGGTTGACAGGGAGTTATACAGGGCATATGCCCAGGGTATATGGTAATGTCTATATATACTCATAGTGGAAACAATTAAAAACAACAGCTGGGGGGGTACTGGGCTCCTGGCTGGGGGGTCACTGTTGTGGGCCCTGGGAGAGCAGCAGCAATCCTCCAGGTGCAACGGCAAGAACCAGGAAGGAAGGAGGGCCCAACAGTGGGCTCTTGATACTAATGGATACACTTTTGAGCCTATACACCTGCAATAAGAACAAGGCCTAGAGTAGCATTGTGCCTGGGGGTTTCCTCCTGACAGCCTTCATGTTACTCAAATGTGGCCACTCTCACAGCCAAACTCAGCGTGTAGATGCGATGCATTCCCCCCAGCGTGGGACACGACAACCGGGGATGAGCCTCCCTGGCACCGAGGGATCACTACCACATACCAGCTGAAGAAGCAACTAGAAAATGACCTTGAATTAAAGATTCAATGCGGAACAGCAAAATATACCTCTCTACATATAATAACATGACTTCGGGAAGTGGTTTGACCTAATGTAAGGGGGAAATGGAAAGGAGAAATGAGATTGTAAGGCTGTGAGTCTCTAAAAAAGAGTCTGGAGGTTGTCAGAAGGAATACCCCTATGTACAACTGAACAGAGTCTAAGAGACAGATAAGGTAGATACAACCCCAGGTATTGGTTCTTTTGAGGGATAAAGAGACCCATGGGTTCTATGGTCATGGCAGAAGGGGTTCACTGCCATGACAGATGGCCCTTCTTTGGAGCTGGTGTTTCTGCGTGATGGAATTGGACTCAGAGGGGATCTCTTTTCACAAGACTTGCATGCTACTTTATTGGAATTGTAGCTGGTGCTGGGTTTAAGATATATGTAGGGGATTTGAATCTCTGGACTGATAATATGACACCCAGGCCCAGAGCCTCAACAGACTTCAGCTCCTACACTTTGACTTATTGGACTTACTCCACTCAGCTAACATGGAGTTGAAGAAGGTCAATCACCACAACATGGAGCCTAGAGTGTCTACAACTAGAAGCGGGAGGAGTGCATCCAGTACCCATGTGGAATCTAAGCCCTCACTTGACATAGGTGTGCAATGGACACAACCAATCCAATGTCCACAGAGAAAATGTGGAATGGGTGTGGGAACGGTAGTCATGGGGGCTGCTGGGTGTGGGGAATGGGAGGAAGAGATGAGATGTGGAGGCGTTTTCGGGACGTGGAGTTGTCCTGGATAGTGCTTCACGGACAATTACGGGACACTGTAGATCCCCCCAGGGCCCACTGGATGAAACGTGAGAGAGTCTGGGCTATGATGTGGACCATTGAATATGGGGTGCAGTGATGCTCAGAGATGAACTTACCAGGTGCAATGGATGTGTCATGATGATGGGAGAGAGTGTTGCTGTGGGGGGAGTGGGGGGCGGGGGCGGTGGGGTTGAATGGGACCTCATTTTTTTTTTAATGTAATTTAAAAAAATAATAATAATTTTAAAAAAATTCCATCTTTCTGCTTCCCATGTATTTAAGGTGCCACTTTAGTTATACACTAAATTATCAAAGGTATTTATGTCTATTTCTGGGCCTTCTATTCTGTTCCTTATGTCTGTTTGTCTACCTCACGAACTTCTGTTCACTTGCTAATCACTGAGGTTTTATAGTATATTTTAATATCATGTAGGACGGAAATTCCTTCACTGTTCTCCCTGCTCAGCGGTTCCTTGAATTTTCTTCTTCATTTTTGTCATGTGAAATTTAGAAATCATTGTTGGTTGTTCCCACAACAAGGGGATCAGCTGATATTTACTGGCATGATGTTAAATTATAAATTAACTTGGGGAGTACTGACAACTTAATAATGTTGAATTTTCCTATTCAAAATCATGGTGTATCTGTTTGTTCTTTATTCTCTTTGTCTCCAAAAGTGTTTTAAACTTAGCCTCATATAGGTATTCAATATTTTTATTATGTGTATTCACAAAAGCGTTTTATCTTTTTGTTGCTTTTGTGAATGGGGTTATCTAGAAAGTACCTAATAGGTTTATGTATTTATGAAGCTCAGTGATGTTTGTATATTAATTTTATACCCTACTGCCATGCCCAATTCATTGTCACTGTTTCCCCATCAAGTCTCCTGGGTTTTCTAGGTACACAATTGTATCACCTGCACATGGTGATTATTTATTCTTCCTTTCCAATGTTTACTTCTATGCTGTTAAATATAATCTCCCACTCAATTTACCATCTTCAAATGATATTCTTGGATTCATTTAAAGTCCCACCTGCTGTAGGGGAGACATCGGAGAGCTTGTTCCACCTTGCCCCACCTTCTCTCACCTAAGTAGATGTCTCTTGCATACATTGCTGGGGCAGAGATATTTACATTCGATTCTGACATTCTCCCTGTTTCCGTCTTACTCTGTAGTTACCTATATTAGATGCTCTCTCCAGTGGTGGTGCCAATGTCTCTTGTGGACTTGAGGTGAAGAGGAGCCTCCGGTACTTTCTTAGGACTGGCTCATGGGAGCGACAGTTCCTGAATTCTTACTCAGCTTAAAACTTTTTACCTGTCATCTTGAAATGTGAAAAACAGCTTGGTAGGCTATACAGTCTTTGGCTCTCTCACTTTTTCCTCCTTTAGTACCGTGCAGCTGTTGCTCTACTCTCTGCTGGAACTGAAGCCAGCCTAACAATTTTTTCTCTAAAGTGATTTGTGGGAAGTGGATTTGGCTCAACTGATAGAGCGTCCGTCTACCACAGAGGAGGTCGAGGGTTCAAACCCAGGGCCTCCTGACCCTTGTGGTGAGCTGGCCATGCGCAGTGCTGATGTGTGCAAGGAGGGCCGTGCCATGCAGGGGTGTCCCCCGCGTAGGGGAGCCCCATGCACAAGGAGTGTGCCCCTGCAAGGAGAGCCGCCCCGTGTGAAAAAAGCACAGCCCACCCAGGCGTGGCACCGCACACATGGAGAGCTGAAGCAGCAAGAGGATGCAATCAAAAGAGACATAGATTCCCTGTGCCACTGACAAGAATACAAGCAGACACAGAAGAACACACAGCAAATGGACACAGAGAGCAGATGACTGGGGAGGGGAAAGGGAGAGAAATTTGTAAAATCTTAAAAATAAAGTGATTTGGCTCTTTTGATTATATATTGTCTTAGTTTGCCAAAGGGCTGCCAACGCAAAGTACCAGTAATTTGTCGGCTTTTATAAAGGGCATTTACGTGGGATAAAAGTTTATAGTCCCAAGGCCATGAAATGTCCAAAATCAAGGCACCATCAGAGATGCTTTCTCACCATGCTGCCACCTGGTGAAGCAAGATGGCGGGCGGGCCATCTCAGCCGTGCCCTCCAGGCTCACCATCCCCCAGAGCCTGGCTCCCGGAGCTCAGCTGTGAGCAACCAGGCATCGGGCCTGTCTCCTTCCAGGCCTTCTCTCCGGCTCTCGGGCCTCTTGTCTCTCTGCAGCTGTGGGTGAACCGGAGTCCTTCTGCTCACATGGCCGGTCCAATATGGCAGCTTCTTTAGCTGTGTGTCTCTCTCTGTGCCTCCTTTTATATCCGACCAGAAAGAGGACGGAGGCTCAGCCTGAGTCACACCTCACTGATGTAGCCCAACTGGAAGGGTCTCACAGCCACAGGAATGGCTTAGTTCAAAAACAGTCTTTTTCTGGGGTTCACAAAATTCAAATTGACAAAGATACCTACAGGATTCTTTCTTCTCTGCTCAAAGACAGTAACTTTAGTGGGTAGTGTCTTAATGCGAGCCACGCTGCATCCATTTTCCCTGGTATACAATGTGTCCTCTCAATATGCAGATTAAAGGTTTTTATTTCAGTAAATGTTGCTTGAATTTTATATTTTAAAAATAGTAAAACCATAAAATGTGGGGTCCATACACTCCAACCCTATAAAATATGTGGTCTCATTAATGCAAGATTAGTGGAACCTGGTTGGCTGCACAGCTGGGGTCCCTCTGCCCGACCTGATCAGTAACAGCCTTGTCCACATAAATACCAGTTTAGGCAGGATTAAGGACCAGTTCTGGACAATAGCAGAGACCCCAGGAATTCCCCAGCAGCTGGTACCTTTTCATGACTTAATCTGGCACAAGTAGGCTGGGAGAATCCTACAGAAGTGGTGACTATGTCCCTGCCTCCAGCTGCCCCACTCAACCGTGCCTGCTTTCCATCTCCTCCCTGCACTCACAGAAGGTAACTTCAGGAGGTGGACTTGGCCCAGTGGTTAGGGCGTCCATCTACACATGGGAGGTCCGCGGTTCAAACCTCGGGCCTCCTTGACCCGTGTGGAGCTGGCCCATGTGCAGTGCTGATGCGCGCAAGGAGTGCCTGCCACGCAGGGGTGTCCCCCGCGTAGGGGAGCCCCACGCGCAAGGAGTGCGCCCCGTAAGGAGAGCCGCCCAATGCGATAGAAAGTGCAGCTTACCCAGGAATGGTGCCACACACACAGAGAGCTGACACAACAAAAAGAAATAACAGATTCCCGTGCTGCTGACAACAGAAGCAGACAAAGATGACGCAGCAAATAGACACAGAGAACAGACAACCAGGGCGGGGAGGAAGGGGAGATAAATAAATAAATAAATAAATCTTAAAAAAAAAAAAAAGCATACACTACAGAGTCCATAGCATTATTGAAATAAAGATAAAAATCTTAAAAAAAGAAAAAAAAGAAGGTAACTTTAGCCCACCCTACTTTAGAACAGGTAATGATCAGGGAACAGAAGCCAACCGCCTGCCACATTATATTCAAATTCACATGCTTGCAGGGAACTATGGCAAAGTTTTACTCTATTCCACTCCATTTTTCTGGTTTTCCTCTTTTTGGTGCCTCCAATTATATATCTGTTGTATTTGCTTTGCTTCTTTTCTACAGGTAACATTTTCAAAACTCATACTTAATTTTATTTTTCATGTTGTACACTAACTTTTACATCTGTCCTGTGTGCTCATCCCATTATTTCTATCATGGTTTTATTAATTTTTCTAGAATAGTTCCAGCTCACATTTCACCCCTTCTGGTACTCTGACCATCTAACCATCTCTTTGCTAAGTCCCTGTATTTTATCTTTGTAGTTTCCTTCTTAGTGGTAATTACTATAAATTTGTAGTAGGATATTTTATTTTTTTTCCAGTGAGTATTCTTTATCTTATGATAAAAACTGTTTTTTTCCCCATATTTTTCCTTAGGGTTGCTTTGTATCGATGTTATACCAGTTTCTTTTTTTATTAAATACAATCAAATGAGCTGAACTTCCTGCACTAGCTACACGCAGGAGTGGGTAGGAAGGATGACAGCAGCCTTCCATTCGCCCTTCAGAGGCCCCCTCCCAGCCTCAAGCAAACTGACATCGTTTAGACAAATGCTTGGGTGGATGCTCTGAGGAGCCGAGCCTCCTGTGTCCTCCAGCCAGGTAAAGAGGGACCTGCCACCTCTCCTGCTCCCGGGTGCCTCACAGATGGCAGCTGCGACCGTCTTCAGAAGGTGGATTTTAGTTGGTGCTTTCTGAGATCTGCCAGCACCAGACATGCCCTCTTTCTGCACCTGCTCTTTGCCTCTTCCCGCGTGTAGTCCCAGCTCGCAGGTGCTCCGCTTCCTTCTGCATGCCCAGGCGGACTTTTGCTCTTTAGGGCGTGGATTTTGGTGACTCCTTCTGGACCTTACAGCCCCCTGGTCCTCTTGGAGCTCTGCCCACTAGCTTCCTGCTCAGTTCCAATCTCAGCAGCATCTGACAGCACTGCTGTGTATTGCCCAGTCTGTAAATTCTTTGGGCAAGTTTGAAGCTAACAAAATGTTTTTAAAAATTATTGCTCAAAATCTGTTTGTAGGAGGTTTAGGAGGAGATTCAGTTCTAAGCAGTTACCCTATTGTGTTGGAAGTTCAGTCAAATCTTTTCTGTCTGCTTGATCTACTAGTTTGTGACAGATGTGTGTTCAAAATTCCAACTGTTCTGTAGATTTGCCAAATTTGCCTCATAATTCTGCCACCTACCTATCTATTTTCACCATTATCACTTACTTACCTACCTATATAACTACTTTATTTATCTACAAAATATGTTGTTATGGGGCATATGTGTTCACAACTGTTCAGTTATCTCAATGAATGTTCATTTAGTATTCATGTATCTTTTTCATTCCTTTATTTTCAACCTCTCTGTGTACTTACTGAGCTATATCTCTTACAAGCAACATTTAAACTAGATTTTACTGTTTTTGCACTTTCTTTTGACTTCTTCTACTTAAGAGGAGGAATTTATTTCACTTGCATTTATTGTAGTGACTGGTATAGTGGGATTGCTTCCTCCATTTTGTTTGGTACTTTCAGTTGCTCATCCTTTTTTTTTTTTACCCTCCTTTCCTATGTTCTTGAAAAAAAAAATCCCATATTCACTTCTTTTTCCTCTGCTGATCTGGAAATTACAGGAGTAATTTTATTCATCTCAGTGCTGAGTCTAAACATTTAAAGCAGTTCTCAGCTGTACATTATCCTAATGGGGTCTACAGTTATCCAATATTTCTTTCCTTCTCCCAAACATAACACTGACCGTAGCACATTCCAACTTCCTCTAAAACATCACTCCCCACCAACTTGCTATTATTGTCTAAAATTTTCCTCTTGCCTGAATTGAAAATCAAAACTGGTTAGTTTTTGCAGTCTGTACTTTGGTAAATTGGCCTGCAACTTAGCGATTTTCACGTTCACTGTGGCTTCCTAAATCCTGTCGCCTTTTCCTGCTTCCTCTGTCTTCCTGCGTCTTCAGCAGTCCTGTTGATGGTTTGGGTGATAAACACTTACTCTATGTCTGAAAATGTCTGTGTTTTTCCCTTACACTTGAAAAGCGATTTAACTGGGTATAAAATCTGGAGCTGGCAGATAGGTTCCCTTTGCAACTGGCACAGATTCCTCTGCAGCCTTCTGGCTGCAGCTGCTCATGGACGCCAGTTCCTCCTCTGTGGGTAATTTGTGTTTTTCTCCCTGGTCATTTCTATAGTTTTTCTCTTTACCTTTGGCACAGATTTCTAGCCATCAAGATGAACCTTAATTACGTGTACCTGATAGAGTCCACTTTGATGCAAGACCCTGTATGATGCTCCTTAGTCCTGGCGATTTTAGTTTCATCCCTCCCAGTGGCGCTTCCTCACCTTCTCCTTCACCTACTTTCTCCTGCTGGAAGCTCTAGCAGATGGAAGTTGAGGCTTCTCTTCTCTCCTTCTGCTTCTTACCTGCTCAGTGCCACATCCTTGGTGCCATCCTCCAAATCACTTATTTTCTCTGTTAAGTCTAGTTAAGATTTTTTAAAAATTTCAAACACTGTTTTTCATTACTAGGTTTTCAAAAAGGGTTGCAATTAATCTAACCTTGCTTTACTTTGCATATTTTTGTTTCATCATTCCTCATTTATTTCTAGTGGGTGTTTTTTTTTTCCCTTCTCTGAACAACCTTAACATACTTATTTAAATGTCAGCATTACAGTATTCCATAAAATTAATTGCATCTTGAATAAATTCATGTCTCAAATGTTGATTTTATTGATTGTCATTCTTAGCAGTATACCTCTCCATGTATTTTAGAATTCTGCTTACAGACTCATTTGCGGTATATTTCTTTCTTTTTCTTTTTTTTGTCTTCTTTCTCTCCCTCTTGCCTCCTCTCCCCAGTTCAGCGTGTTTGCAATGCCTCTGCACGCCCCGCCTCCCTGGGCACAGCTGTCGCCCAGGCCAAGGGTGCCTCCTGCACAGAGAAGCTGCCCCCAGGTCTCCCCACCAGCAGAACTTCTTTCAGGATCTTCCGCCCACTTGAGCTGCCCTCCTGCCCCGTTTTCCTTGCTGGACTCTGGCCCCAGAGCCCAGCTGTCTGGACATTGGTCCTGCTCACTGCCTGTGGCTGTCCCATTTCCGAGACCCTGAGAAAACAGCTGTGAGCCCCGGTCCCTCTTTACCAGCTCTGTCTACATTTTCTCTATCACTGCTGGGTTTAGAGCCGAGGAGGTACATCCAAGTGATGGGTGCGTGCTTCGATGGATTTCAAAAAGGAGAGAGACTTGGCTATTTCTGAATTTTGGAGAGCTCATTCTGGAGAGACAGGGAGGGGCAAGTCTTGGGGCAGGGAGGCCAGCCAGGTTCTGCCGCAGAAGCCCAGAGGGGCCAGGGCTGGGACTGCAGGCGGGGCTCGTAGGGGGCTCGAGCCCAGGGTTCCGGCTGCCCCCCCTCAGGCGCATCCTGAGTCGACGGCAGCCAGGCTCCATCCGCAGCTGCCTGAGGCCAGGGGGCAGGGCCACAAGGAAGACCGCAGCTCAGTTCCCAGGAGGACCAGGGGCCTGGGCACCCTCGGGAAGGAGCAGGGAGAGCCCCGGGCTGGAGACGGGCCCGGACTGCTCGGGCTCAGCTGCTGGCGCAGTGACTGGCAGGCCTCGGGGGCCTCGGCTCCCTCATCTGTAAAACGAGCGTTTGCATTCCTGCCAGGCCACGTCACCGGCGTTGGGAAGACACGGGCGGAAGGCGTGACAGCAGAGACCAGGGGCTCTGCCCGTCTCAGGTGCACCCCACATCCGAGCACACGCCACACACTGCAGCGTCACGGCCGCCTGCATGAGAGGCGGCCCCTCCTGCCATTTCATCCTCACATGGACCCCCGGGCAGGCCTCAGAGGAGGTGGGCGCGCCTCCCGCTCTGGCTGCAGCCAGCTCTCCCCGCCTCCACCTTCACCCCCAAGGTGGCGTCAGTATCTGCCGCTTCGGGGTGTGCGTTCCCCTAAAGACGATGAATCATCACCAAGATCGGGAGGCACCAGCGGGCATGAGAAAGGCCAGCGACGCTGAAGCCAGAGGTCCTGCTGGGCCCAAGTCCTCCGTCCCTAGCAGGACCTCGAGCGAGTCACCAGCTGCTCCGAGACCCGGGTCTGCACACCCTAAAATAGGGGGCAGAGGCCCGGCTCTGCGGGCGGGCGGAGGGTCAGATAAGATGGGTGGGAGGTGCCCGGCACGGGCCTGCCCATTGTGGGCGTGCGTGTGCCTGGGCCAGAGCCCCGGGCAAGGAGTCAGGAGCAGGGGAGCTCCCCTGAATGTGAATGGGCAAGAGGGGTACCCAGGGTTACCACAGGACAAGGGGTACCATGGAACAGGTGGTACTGCAGGACTAAGGGGTACCATAGGACAGGGGTTACCACAGGACAGGGGGTACCACGGGACAAGGGGTACCATGGGGCAGGGGGTACCGCAGGACTGAGGGGTACCATGTGATAGGGGGTACCACAGGACTGAGGAGTACCGCGGTACAGGGGTACGTGGGACTGAGAGGTACGTGGACCTGATGGGTACTGTAGGACGGGGGGTACCGCGGGACAGGGGGTACCATGGGACAGGAGGAACTGCGGGACAGAGGGGTACGTGGTACAGGGGGTACCATAGGACAGGAGGAACCGTGGGACAGAGGGGTACATGTGAGAGGGGTACGCAGTACAGGGGGTACCACGGGACAGGGGGTACCACGGCAGCCTCCGGCAGTCATGGAAGAGAAAGCAGGTCCTTCAAAAGAGGTTCTGACCTTGGTAAAGGAAAAGCCAAACCCCCTTGAGACCAGCACATGTTCCTGACACCTGGTCTGCTTCCAGAAAAGGGTTCGTATTGCATTTATACAACACGCTGAGACACAAAATAAAACAAACCAGGAAGTAAGGCAAAGGGAGGAGAAACTTGGAAAAATAAGAGAAAGCCAGATACAGTCGTGCCAAAGGCTCTACACATATGCTACAGGTGGGCCCCATATTTCACTGTGAGCTTCCTAGCAGCCAGAGCAAAGAACAACCTGGGACCAGTAGCACAGGTCAGCGCAAACTCGGGAGGCCTAGGAGCGCGGGCCCGAGTTTTCTCCTCTGGGTCCCAGTGCACTGCTGGGTGGAGGTGGGAAGGCGTCCTCAATGGCAGGAGCAGTGGCGAGCTTCCGTTTAGGGCTGTTTCTTATAACATCCCCCCGGGGCTGGCAGGGGTCATGCCGTGGGTGGCCGGGCGGGGCACGTGCCATTCCCCGTGGCCAGGCTCCAGCTGGCCTGGGAGCCTTACCAACAACAGCTAACGTTTCCTTAAAAAGCCCACCCCAGCCTGACAGCCCCCGGGCCCCCGGCCGGCTCCTGCGCCATGCCTGGGGGCAGCTGCTGCCCAGGCCCCCGGGTTCCTAGCTGAACCCCCATCGGGCAGGCTGCAAGGGCAGCCAAGGAGCCCGCACATCTGGGCAGCGGCTCTTCCCAGGCCTCTCTGCAGAGAAACTTTCATCAGGACTTTTCCTCCAGTGCATGCTGTAATTGCAAGTTCTATTTAAGCCATTACACATATTTACACTAATTATGTAGTTAGATGTAATTACACTAATTGTATAAATGTACAATAACCAACTAAGATATACTTTGAGAGAACAAAGAGAATCTGCCCAGAACACCTCGTGAGTGTTAAGGGTGCGGCAAATCCCAGGGGAGGGCAGAGGGCTCTTGGGGAAGCCTTGGGCGGCGAGGTGGACTAGACCTCACTGTGCACACAGCAGGTGCTCAGACACTGCCATGAAACGGAGCTGATGATCTCTCTCGAGTCAGGCTGGGTCTGGGGCCGCAGAGGTCCTCGGTTCACATCTCAGCCTCAGTGGGCAGTCGGCTCTAAGCCTCCCAGGCAGGTTTTTCTGAACAGGCCAAAGGAAAATAATCAAGCCCTTCTCCTGCTCAAAGACATTCCATGGCTCCCGAGTGCCTGAGGAATAGAGTTCCGACTGGGCAGCCTGCATTCCCGGCCTTCCAGGGCCAAGCTTCGACGCCTCCCTTCACCCCCTATCTAGGCATTCCCATTAATATGTGTCAAACCAAGCAGACCTCCGGGCACGCGGCGGGCAAGCCCTCGTCCAGGCACGGCCCCGTGCGCCTCCCCTCTGCCCTCGCTCCTCTGTGACGTCCCACCTGCTCCTGCCTAGACGCAAACACGGCTCTCGCTCCCCGTGCCCCAGCGCTCCTAGTCTGTGCTTCTCTGGTGGAACCGGACATCTTCCAACCCTGCTCCGGGGGCCCTGCGGCCGTGCTGGCCTCCGCAGGAGGAGAAGGCGCCTCGGCCTGGCAAGGAGCAGGCTAAGACGTGTTCGACGGACGAACGGATTGATGCCCAAGGACGACCGCCGTCCTCCGATCGGGACCACACGCGGACAGGGTCCTTGGGGCTGTGGGGTCCCAGAGGTTGGGGGTCTCTCCAGGAAAGGCCTCCTGGCAGGGAGAGGGTAGCGAGCCAGGTGGACGGAGGCCGGGGGAAAAGGCCCAGAGGGGAGAAGGCAGGGCCAGCGTGGCCCAGCGCGGCCAAGGATGAGAGCAGCAAGGCAAGGGCTGGCCGCCAGCCGCAGCAGGGACTGGCCTTGAACCTGCCGCTGTCTCCACCTTGGTCAGTGCGGGTGAGGACAGGTTAGCCTGTGTTACGACGCTGTGACAAAAACCAACTACCCCTCCTCTTTTAGGTGGGGGTGGGGGAGGAGGTGCCCTGTGTGATTTCCAGAAAGTGCTCTGGGCATCTCCAGGAGAAGCCTGCATCCAGCTTTGCCAACTTTGGACGCTCACGATTGGCAGATGGACAGAGGGACATGGCAAGGAGCCGCTTTAGGCCCGTGCTGCCAAGAGGGCGGGCTCTGCTAAGGATCTGCCAGGTGCTCGTCCGGGGCTTTGACCCATGAACTTGCCATCCACAAGGAAGACTTAGCCCCGTTTCACAGGGGAGGAGGTTTGCTCAAGGCCACGCAGCCAGAGAGGGTGGCGCTGGGACTCGATGCTCGGCCTGGCTCTCGGGGCCGAGCTCCTGGCCACGTGGGCACTGCCGCTGGGTGAACACCTGGGGGTGCCGTGGGCCAGCCCCGCTTGCTGGGGAGCCCCCCGCGCCCCTGCAGGCTGCCCTACCTCGGGGTTCTCCGGGCCCGGGCGCCGGTCTTCCTTCTTCTTTCTGGTGGCCTGCGCTCCCTGAGATGGCTCCCCCGTGGGCGGCCGCGCCTCCGCCGTGCTCTCGGGCTGTGTCTGAACTTGAGGCTGAATGATGATGACCTGGGAGACAGGGGCGGGCTGAGCGGGCGGCGAGGCGGGGCGCTATCCCTGCTCTCCCAGGCAGCCCTTCACACCGAGTGGGGGCTGTGAGGTGGCACCGGTGGAGTTGAGGAACCACAGCTGGGTTCATCCTGCCCACCGTCTCCCAGCTGTGTGGCCTTGGGGGACTGACTTGGCCTCGCTGAGCCTCAGTTTCCCCATCAGTAAAGCCAGAGAGGCTGTGAAGATTCACACAGCGAGGGCTCAGGAGAGTTTGGTCTCTTTGTGCCAGATCACACACAGGTAAACTGAGGCTGAGGGATGCGATCGCTCCTTTTAAAGGGCATCGGGTTGGGAAACAGAGGGGCTGGACCTGACCGGGCCTGGCTGGCTGTCGCACCCGGGCTGTCCACTCCTGGCCCAGCGCCCCAGCCCTGAGGGCAGCACCTGACCTGCTGGGGTGGGTGGGAACCAGTGAGCCTGCTTTTGTCACTCTGCCCTGAGACCCTGCCAGGCCACCGTGGAGCGGACAAGGGCAGACGGGCTCCAGGCCCCAGTCAGGCTCACCCCGAGGGGCTCCACTTTCTCCAGCCTTCACTGGGGTTTCAGGTGTAATGTGGTTTGATCAAAGGATCTGAGGGTAAAGACCAAGTCTGAAACACCTTATCCAGCCCAGCCCTGTCCCCGGGGCCTCCCCCCAGGATATGACATGACATTTCTTTATCTACTGGGACAGGAAATTGGGACAGAATCGCTCTTTTCCACGGATCAGTCAGCAGAGCTCAGCTCAAGCCAGGAATGACGTGAGCTTGTACTTCTTCTAAGAACACGCAGTGAACGTCTTACGCATTGAGGCTCTTAAGCACAGAGAAAAAACATCAAACATCCCGTTGTTCCGTCTAAGGGAAAGCTCTTTGCTCTTCTATCAGATTTTTTAAATCCTAGAATTATCTGGCTGGGAAAAAAAGTGTCCCTTTTTGTATTCATGGGAAGCAAAACATTAAGATCCCAAAAGAAAAAGGGCAAAGAACATCCTTAAACAAGTCACACCTGAGGGGCTACAAGTCCTTTAAAAACACAACACACACTCAGGAATACACTGACGCGTAACGATAACCACCGGAATTGAATTTACAGTACCAAGGTCTTGTCTGCACCAATTAAATGAGCAAAAATGACCGGAAACATCAACACTGGGCGCTGGCAAGGGTTTTGAGACAAACACTCCTGGGTGCCCGGGCTGAATGGGGCCCACGGTCCTTGTGGTCTAACCACGGGCCGCGACGACGCTTCACGCTGCCGGGGCCCCCAGGGACGCCAGGGGTGGTGGGAGGGCTCGAAAGCAAAACCCTCCCAGGAAGATGGTCCACGCAGTAACACAAGCTGGCGTAGGAGCCGCAGGCACGCACCCGGGCTGGGAGACGGAAGGGCTACGGGCTGGAAGCAGGGGCCGGGCGGCCGGGCGGGCAGTGACCTGGGAACAGGGAGCGAGGCTGACCAGGGAAGCGGCATTGATTCCGGGGCCCCCAGGCCTCGTCCAGCCAGTCACCCAAGAGCTCAGAGCGCAGCGGGGAGAGGCACTTACGCTCAGTGTCAAGTCTTGGCAAGAAATCACAGCAGACCTTCTGTGCAGGCCTGTGGGCTCCAAAAATGCCCCAGAACCTACCCGACGCCCCCCGCAGGGACCCCGGCTCTCCTCCCTCCACTCGCTTGGCCACACGTTTCATTCGTCAGTTATTCCGACGAGCCCTCGGCCGGTCATTCGTTTTCTGCCCCGACTCAGGAACTCAGCCGCCTATGCTTTAACCACGTGGCCCTCCATTCATTCATTCATCTGTCAATTCATTAATTCCACCATCGATTTGCCCCTACCCCTTCACGCAGCTGCTCACAACCCATCCACGCGTGGGCTGCTTGGCCACCTGCTGTCACGCGGCTGCAGGCTCGCTCGCCGGGCCCCCGGGGAAGGGGTGCGGGCACCCACCTTGCTGTCGGCACTGATGAGGAGGGGCTGGACGGTGATGCCGTCGCTGACCACGGACATGGCGGTGCTGGGGGCGATGGCGGCGGCATCGCTGGGCGAGGTGGAGATGATGGCGTAGGCCACCCCAGCGCTGCTCAGAGGGGAGGCGAGGGGGGCTGGCTCGGCATGGGCCTGGGCCTGGCCGCCGGGCGTTGGCACGTGGCTGGCGGTGTGGTTGGCGGTGGGGAGGGCTGGGCTGGGGTTCTTGATACTGACCACGGCGGCCGTCTGGAACGCAGGGGGCTGCTTGGGCGGCCGGTCCCGGCCCGGGGTGACGGGGAGGCTGTCGGGAATCAGAGTCTTTGGCCTAACCTGGGAGGAAGGAACAGACGTGGGTGAGCGGACGGAGAAGGGACCAGCTCAGAGACGCCCACCTCGCCCCGCAGGGGCGGCCATGAGAGAGCAAGGGCCCTGGGCTTGCCCGTGGCCGGACGGCGGGCAAGGCTCTGCCTCTCAAGCCTCCCTGTGCCCCCGCGCCCCTCCCACGTTCTGGGGCTGTGCTGACCGGCCAAGGGGGCTCAGGAAGGACCTCCGTGCACCTTCGTCCCTCCCAGCTCAGCACAGATGACCGAGGCAAAGACGGATGGGTGGGCCACACCGGCTGAGGCCAAGGGAGGCTTGGGGAGGCTGGATTCAAAGTGGGCCTCATCGGTCCTTCCCCTGCGTCCGAGCTCCCGGGGCAGTGAAGGCCGCCTCGTGACGAGAGGGTCCAGGGAGGCCACCCCGCACCATCCCCAGCACGCCCTGCACGCGTGTCCAGTCCTGCAGCCCTAGGAGAGGCAGAGCTGACGTCTGCTGGGCAGCCGGCAGACCCCGGCCAAGCGTATATAGCAGGAGCTCAGCACAGCTGGGTGAGCGATAAGGGCACGGCTGTGACTGCTGTGTCAGCTGGCTGAATCCCCACAACCCCAGAGGGAGGAGGCACCGCTGCCGGCACCCTTTGCCGATGGGGAAACCGAGGCCCAGAAAAGTTAAGAGGGCGAGTGTCCAGCCCTGAAAAGGGGCTCCTGGGTCAGAACCCAGCACTGCTGCCTCCTGGAACGAAGCATCTTGTCCAGTGTTTCTCAGAGTCTTTTGACCATGACCCACAGTGAAAACACACGTGATGGCAAGTTATGTATCCACGTCACTGTACTTGACCTTGATAATCGCATTTAAGGTGGTTCCCTAAGTCAAGACCCTTTCCTTAAGGAATGCACGTGGAGGGACTCGATCTCCAGAGTAGGATGCATACGACCTACTCGCAAACGTTTAGGAAACAGAGACAGACAAGCAGACAGATGGACAGACAGACCAAACGACAAAGCACACATAGCAAAATGTTAAAACTGGTCCATCTGGGCATGGTGGGGTATGTTGGAGTTCTCTGTAGGGATTTTGTATTATTTTTGCAACTGTCCTGCAAGTTTGAAATTATTTCAAAATAAAAAATTTTAAGAAAAAATGTACGTCTACGTCGGCAGGGGTCCAGGACAGACACAAACAGCTCAAAGAGCCCTGCTTATGATGCATCTTCATAGCTTCTAGTCTATTCCACCCCAGCCTGGTTTATCTGATTAAAAAGGAAAGTCTGGTCGTGACCCACTAAATGGATGTCACTCTGGCCCACGACCCAAGGACGGGAGAGGGCTGGAGGGAAGGCTCCGGCCGAGGAGGGCGCCCCGCCCAGACAGGGGGCCGCGCTCTTACCTGAGGTAGCACTGTTGCTCCTTGCCCGGCCAACCTCTGCAAGGAGCTGACCTGAGGACCCGTGGCAGGCACTGCAGTGATGGCTCCCAAGGCCTGCAAGACAGAGGGCGGTGAGCCCGGCGCAGCTCGGCGCCCGGTGTTCCCGCTGCTCATTAAGGTTTCTGTTTGCATCGCAAAAGTAACACGGACTCACGAAGAACTTTCAGAAACGAGAGAACAAAAAAGAAGAGCGGCCCAGCAAGAAATCTCCCTCCATTACATATCTGCTTCCGTTTTTTTGTTTTGTTTTTTAGGCGGTACCAGGGATTGAACCTGAGACCATGTCGTGGGAAGCAGGCGCTGAACCCCTGAGCTAGGCCTGCTCGGCTGAGCTTCTGTTCTTAAGTACAGGGATGTTTTGACGTAGCTATGCAGACAGAGAAACCTGAAGCCCGTTTTCCTACTTTTACGGACGTTCTCTGGAGTTGCCACCCTCTCGTCACCCCGTCAATGGCTGCGGTAAAGGGCTTCGTCACCAAGGCCCCCCAGCAGGCACCTTACAGTCTAGTAAGTCTCGACGACGTCCAGCCCTGAGCCGGCCACATCCGTGCTTTCCTCCCAAGCACGTCTCGGCCCCGTCCTTCCTTCAGAGCCATCTAGACGGCTGTAGCTTGTCTCTGGCCAGAGGTCACCTGACTGACAGCCTGCCGACGTCCTTGGAGGCAGCTCAGTGGGCGCCCGCCCGGTGGCCCTGCCCATCCCAGGCCGTCCACAGCTCCCAATGCCCACGGAGGAGTCCTCGGGGCCCCTGGTGGCCTCATGCGCTGACCTCAACTTACCTATCTGGCAGTGCCCTCCCAGGCCACCCGCGCCCCCACCTCGTGTCTGCGCCAACTCTGCTTCCACACCTGCCTGCTCTGGTCCCTCGGTCTGAACCGGCCGGCCCCTGCCCTGCCACCTTAGTCCCGGACTCTGCAGGGCCAGAAGCCCGAACCCAGCTCTCCAGAGCCCTGGCCCGGCCTGCGCAGGCGGCTCCAGCCGTGAGCGCCCTGCCCCAGCCCCGGACAGCGGAGCCAGCAGGACGTGCGCCACGAGCCACCGTGCAAACAGGACCCACTGATGGCTCCCCAGGCGCTGCGCCTCACACGTCTGCATGCTGCCGCTCGGGAAGCGCGAGCGTGCCCCGCGCGTTGGAGTTCACACTGCCTCATTGCCCCATCTCACGTGCGGACGGCTCCACCCGCCCAGCCCTCCACCTGCCGTCATGTCGCTGTTCCAGAGCTCTGACCGATCGCCGCCACCGGCCCGGCAAGCAGGGGGGGAAGCGCTGGCGCCCCCTGCCAGCCCCTCGCTTGCCTTATCCTCTCTAAGGTCACAATGACCTCCTTTTAATGGCAGAGGAGCCTCAGCCCTGGAGTGGTGGCTTCTCCAGTTCCCCCTGCCAGGAGGCGATAAAAACGTCAAAGCCAGGCCCAGCTGCAAGGCCGACGTCCGGTCAAGGACGAGCCTGACTCCTGTGGTCTAGATCAGTGGCACACGGCGCGAAGCTGGCCAGGCTCAGAGCAGGGAGGGGTCAGCCCAGAGGCCCGCCAGCAAACGCAGGTTCATTCACGCAGGCATGCAGTTATTTATTTTTTATTAGAGAAATTGTGTGCTTTCAGAACAATCATGCATAATGTGCAGGATTCCCACACATCACCCCATCCACCCACACCTTACATTGTTGATAACGCGCCTTCTAATTAAGTGCGCATGGAACATTTACCAACATAGACTATAACCCGCCACCCCAAAAAAGTATCGATAAATATTAATGGACTCAAGTCATACAAAATATGCTTACTGACCACAAGAGAATTAGGTTAGAAATCAGTAGCAGAAAGATATCAGGGAACCCCCCCACTATTCAGAAATGAAATAACACAGTTCTAAATAACCCATGAGCCAAAGAAGAAATCAAAAGGAAAATTAAGACGTATTCAGAACTGAATGAAAATGTAACACATCAAAATTTGTAGGATGTAGCTAAACCAGTAGTCAGAGGGAAATTTATATTAAGAAATATAAACTTCTTTTATTAGGAAAGAAGAAAGGTCTCACATCAATGACTTCTGCTTCCACCTTAATGAGAAGCCACATAAAAAAAGAATGAAACCCAGAATAAGCAGAAGAAGGAAAACAATAAAAATCAGAATGGAATTAATGAAGCAGAAAACAGAAAAGTGATAGAGAAAAAGAAATCAAAAGATGGCTCCTAGAGAAGTTAAAAAAAAAAAGAAAGAAAAAAAAAAGGATAAATCTCTAGCCAGACTGATCAGGAAAAAGAGAAAGGCACAAATTACCAATACTGGGAATGAGAAAGGTGACCTCAGTACAGATTGTAATATTAAAACCATAATCAGGGAATAATATGAACAACTCAATGTCACCAAATTTGACAATTTAGATTAAATGGACATATTGTTTGCAAGACACAAACTTCCAAAGCTCACTGCAGAAGAAATAAATAACCTGAATAGTCCTGTATTTATGAAAAGGCTTGAATTTGTACTTAAAAACCTCCATACGGTCTATCGACTCATGGAGAAAACAATGCAGTATATCCCTACAATGGACTGTTACTCAGCCGTAAAAAGGAATGGACTATACATGGTACAGCATGGATAAATCTTGAAAACATTGTGCTAATAAAAGAAGCCATGCACGAGAGGTCACATGTGGTAAGAGTCCATTTATATGAAATGTCCAGTTACCAGGGACTGAAGGGAGAGGGAGTGGGTGTGACTACTAATGGGTGCAAGGTTTCTTTTTGGGATGATGAGAATGTTTTGGAACTAGATAGGGGTAACAGTTGTACAACCTTGTGAATATAGAGAAATCCAATGAATTGTACACTTTAGAGGTATTTTATGGTATGTTGATTACACCTTAATAAAAAGTAACTAAAATAAACCATCCTATACACACACCCTGTAGCAGTTTGACATTATTGATGAATTCCAAAAAGAAATATTGGATTATGTTTGCAATCTGATCTGTACCTGGGCACGACTGAGTTATGATTAGGGCATGGCAAAGAACAGAGTCTAGGGGCTTTGATGCTGGAGTTTGATGCTGAAACCTTAAACTAAAGCCCCAGGGAGAGAGACAGACCATTCGCCTCACAGTCTACAGCTAACCTTGTGGAGGAAACAGAGGAACTGAGCCCAGAGGAACCCAGGAAGCCTGTTTTTAATTTGAAAACATGTGGAAATAGACTTTGGTGAGGGAAGCAACTTATGCTTTATGGTCTGGTATCTGTAAGCTCCTACCCCAAATAAATACCTTTTAAAACACCCAGCAGATTTCGGGTATTTTGCATCAGCACCCCTTTGACTGACTAATACACACCCCTACAGACTCAGAATTCTACCAAACATTTAAAGAAGAAACAATACCAAGTCTACACAAACTCTTCCAGAAAAGTGAAAAAGATAGGCTACTTCCTTACCTATCCCAGGAGCCCAGCTGTCTTCTGATACCAATATCAGACAGACATTATGAGAAAAAAATTGCAAACCAATATCCCTCATGAACTTAGATGAAAAAATTCTTAACAAAATGTTGTCAAATCAATTCTAAAAATAATAAAAAGGACAATACATCACGCACAAGTTGCATTTACCCCAGAAGTGCATTTGAAAAGTAGCAGTGTAAGTCACTGTAATAACAGACTAAAGAAGAAACATCACACAGTTCTCTAGATAGATGTAGAAAAAGCACTGGGCAAAATGTAATACATGCGCTTGATAAAAACCCCAGCAAACCAGGAATGGAAAGCAACTTCGTTAGCCTTTGTGATGGAAGACCTCACACTCCTTCCCAGACCAGGAGCAAGGCAAGGCTGCCCTTTCCACAACCTGCTCACCGTCGTCCCAGGGGTCCTGGCCGAGTGCAGCAAGGCAACGAGGTAACCCCCTACCCCCCACTCCTCCCACATCAACAACCTCCTTCATCACTGAGGCACATCCATCACATTTGGTGAATACATTTTGGAGCACTGCTGCTCCACATGGATAATAGTTTATGTTGTCATTCATACTCTCCCCCAGTGTATTCAGTGGGTTAGGGCAGGATATATAATGTCCAGCAACTGTCCCTGCAATATCATTTAGGACAACTCCAAGTCCTGAAAATGCCCCCACATCTCATCTCTTCTTCCCTCTGCCTGCCCTCAGCAACTCCTGTGGCCACTTTCTCTGTATCAATGCTACAATTTCTCCCATTACTAGTCACAATAGTTCTATAGTAGAATATCAGTAAGTCCACTCTACCTGTATATCAAGAGGGGGCTTAGATCCCACATGGTTGATGGATACGATTCTTCAGTTTGGAGTTGAAGGCACTCTCAGTTCCCTGTTGTGGTGGTTGCAATGAATGTGCCACAATGATGAAGGAGATTGTTGATGTAGGAGGAGTGGGGGTAGGGGTAGGGTATGGGGTATGTGGGAATCTCATATTTTTTAATGTAACATTTTTTGTGATCTATGTATCTTCAAAAAAAAATACAATTTAAAAAAGCTCATTAAAAAAAAGAGAAAACAGAAGCAGCAGCACTGTCTTTACAAAAATGACATTATTGTCTCTGGAGAAAAGCTTCCAGAACCTACAAAAGAGTTGCTGGAACTAAGTTTACCCAAGTTGCATGATACAAGAACAAAATACAAAAATCAACTGTATTTCTATATACCGGCCACCGACATTTCAGAAATTGAAAAAAAAAATGTAAATGCCATTTGCAATAGCATCAAGAAATAAACACTTAGGGATAAATCTGACAGTGGATGTATGTTGCAGTTTGATATTATTGATGAGTTCCAAAAAGAAATATTGGATTATGTTTGTAAACTGGTCTTCTCCTCTGGGCATGTAAGATTGTATCAGATTCAGAAGTTGACTAGATTACTTAATCAAGTCAACCCCTTGTGTCAGTAGGGCGTTCAGTACCTGCCCCTTGGTGGGTGGGGCTCTCAGATAAGAGGCATGGCAAAGGACAGAGTTGAGGGTTTTTGATGTTGGAGTTTTGATGTTGGAGTTTGATGCTAAAGCCTTAAGCTGGAGCCCCGGGAAGAGAGGAACCCTGGAAGCCTGAACCCGCACAAAGGTCGGCAGCCATCTTGCTCCAACACGTGGAAATAGGCTTTGGTGAGGGAAGTAACCTATGCTTTATGGCCCAGTATCTGTAAGCTCCTACCCCAAATAATACCTTAAAAACCAACCAATTTCTGGTATTTTGCATCAGCACCTCTTTGGCTGACTAATACTATGTATAAGACCTAGTTACTAAAAACACCCAAACACTCCTGAGATAAATTTTAAAAAAGACCTAAAGAGAGAAATAGATCATATTCACGGGGCAGAAGGTTCAATACTGCTCAGACGTCAATTCTGGCTAAAATGATACAGAGATTGTAATCAACCCTCAATCAAAAACGCAAAATTTCAGAAGGCCTTTTTTTGGTAGAAATTGACAGGATGATTCTAAAATGTCTACGGAGAAGCAAAGGACTTAGACTAGCCCAGAACACCCTGAAACGAACAAACAACAAAATAAAGTGCAGGACTTATGCTGCCTGACTTCAGGATCTACCACAAAGCTTCGAGGCAGTGGGGTATTGGCATCAAGACACACAAACACCCCCAGTGTGGGACACGACACCCAGGGATGAGCCTCCCTGGCACCGAGGGATCACTACCACATACCAGCTGAAGAAGCAACTAGAAAATGACCTTGAATTAAAGATTCAATGCGGAACAGCAGAATATACCTGTCTACATATAATAACATGACTTCGGGAAGCAGTTTGACCTAATGTAAGGGGGAAATGGAAAGGAGAAATGAGATTATAAGGCTGTGAGTCTCTAAAAAAGAGTCTGGAGGTTGTCAGAAGGAATACCCCTATGTACAACTGAACAGAGTCTAAGAGACAGATAAGGTAGATACAATCCCAGGTATTGGTTCTTTTGAGGGATAAAGAGACCCACGGGTTCTATGGTCATGGCAGAAGGGGTTCAATGCCATGACAGATGGCCCTTCTTTGGAGCTGGTGTCTCTGCGTGATGGAAATGGACTCAGAGGGGATCTCTTTTCACAAGACTTGCATGCTACTTTATTGGAATTGTAGTTGGTGCTGGGTTTAAGATATATGTAGGGGATTTGAATCTCTGGACTGATAATATGACACCCAGGCCCAAAGCCGCAACAGACTTCAGCTCCTACACTTTGACTTATTGGACTTACTCCACTCAGCTAACATGGAGTTGAAGAAGGTCAACCACCACAACATGGAGCCTAAAGTGTCTACAACTAGAAGCGGGAAGAGTGCATCCAGTACCCATGTGGAATCTAAGCCCTCACTTGACATAGGTGTGCAATGGACACAACCAATCCAATGTCCACAGAGAAAATGTGGAATGGGTGTGGGAACGGTAGCCATGGGGGCTGCTGGGTGTGGGGAACGGGAGGAAGAGATGAGATGTGGAGGCATTTTCGGGACGTGGAGTTGTCCTGGATAGTGCTTCACGGACAATTACGGGACACTGTAGATCCCCCCAGGGCCCACTGGATGGAACGTGAGAGAGTCTGGGCTATGATGTGGACCATTGACTATGGGGTGCAGTGATGCTCAGAGATGAACTTACCAGGTGCAATGGATGTGTCATGATGATGGGAGAGAGTGTTGCTGTGGGGGGAGTGGGGGGCGGGGGCGGTGGGGTTGAATGGGACCTCATATATATTTTTTAATGTAATTAAAAATAATAATAATAAATAAATATTAACAAAAAAAAAAAAAGACACAAACAGTTCAGCGCAACAGAAGGGAGTCCAAAATAGATTCATACATACATGGCCAATATATGGCCAAGATTTTCAGCAAAGGATATAAAGGGTATGAGTTCAATGGAGAAAGGAGAGTATTTTTAAAGTAGTGGAAGTGAAAACCCATAAGCAAAAAAAGAAAAAGAACATCCATGTACACCTTGCACCATTAAAAACAAAACAATAACTCATGGATCAAGGCCTAAATCCAAAGCCTAAACTATGTAACTTCTAGAAGACAATAGGAGCAACTCTTTGGGACTTGGCTCAGGCAGAGTTCTAGATAAAACCCCAAGAGCACACCCATACAAGAACAGATTACTAAACCAAATTTCAAGAAAATTAAGAACTTCTGCAGTTGGAAAGACAGTGTTAAGAGAATGAAAAAGCAAGCAACAGATGGAAAAAAATATTTGCAAGTCCCCTATTTGATAAGATTTTTATCTAGAATATATAAAAGAACTCTCAAAACCCAATAATATTAATAGTAAAACAAACCAATTAAACCATAAGCAAAAGATGTGAACAGATACTTCACTAAAGCAGATGTACGGATGGCAAATAAGCACACGGGAAGATACTGAACACCAATAGTTAACAGGAAAATGCAAACTGAACTCATAATGAGCTACAACTACACACCTGACCAATCAAGTGTTGGTAAGAAGGTAGGGCAACTGGACTCTCAGACCCTGCTGCTGGGAATGTAAAATGGTACACAACCGTGGAAATCGTTCCAGCAGTTTCTTCCCAAGGTAAACACACCTTCGCCATGCGATCTGGCAATTCTACTCTAAGGGGTTAACCAAGGGACATGAGAGCTGTACGCGAATGCTCCCAGCAGCTTTGTTTGTAATCACACAAAACTGGAAACAACCCAAATGTTCATTGGCAGGTACCCAGATAAATAAACCATGGCGTAGCCTTCCAATGGACTACTACCGAAGAGTTAAAAGGAATGAACACATGACAACATGAAGGAATCTCAACGTAATTTTGCCAAATGAAAGAAGCTAGACCATAAAAGAGTATACACCATATAATACCATTTATATAAAATTCTGGAAAGCACAAACTCATCTATAGTGACAGAAAACAGAGCAGTTTGCCTGGAGATGGGCATGGCAAAGGGAGGGAGGGGAGGCTTACCGAGGAGCACGAGGAAACTTATGGGATGAGGAAGCTACTCGCTGTCTTGATTTTTGTGATGACTTTACAGGTACGTACATGTATCAAACTGATCACACTATGTACCTTAAACACGTGCAGTTTATTATATAGTCAACTATGCCTCAACATAGTTGTTGAAGATAAATTCCCTCCCTACTTTCCCCTTATTTTATCTCTCTCTGCACCCATCTCCAAATGACACAGCAGAGGGTCTCAGTGGCCCACAGACCACAGAGCTCCTTTTCCTGGTTCCTCCCACCCCTGGATTTGCCTCCACAACCCCTCGAAGGGCAAAACTCCGGAAGTTCACCCCCAAGGCCACATTTAACGGGAAATTCACTTTATGTTATACGCACTGCACCCTGCATTGGAAACAGACACGACCATTTTAGGAGGAAGCGTCCCGCCACGATGCTCTTCCCAGGTCCCTGCCAGCCAAGAAGCGCTGGCTCTGCGGGCCGGCGGGAACCTCCTCGGCATGAGCCGGGACCCACCTCCCCAAAGGCACAGCTGCGGCAGCGCCAGGGCCTGCGTGGCTGCTTCCCTCCGTTAGAGGGGACTGCGCCCCCCCGGGCCCTCCCCTCCGCAGAGGGGTGAGAGCGGGAGGGACTGACTCCTCCCAGTGTGGACCTGCTGGCTCAGCGCCACGTGGGGGCTCACCAACAGCAGAGCCCCGGCCTGCCCAGACCCACGCGGGTGGGCGTGAGACCCAGGGCAGTGGTCAACAACGCCCCAGGCGGTGCTGCCAACTGGGGGCCTCGGGCCACGGGGAAGCAGCCCATCCCTGCAGCCGGTTCTGGGCTCTAAAGGCCGAGTCTAAAGGAAATGGCTCCCGTCATGTCTGAGAGTGAGCTCCCCGTCGGTGGGGGTAAGAGGGCAAAGCTGGGGGCAGGGAGTCCTTCCTGGATTCCAGGCCCCGTATAGTCAGTCAAAGGGGCATGGGTGCGAAGCACCAGAACTCTGCTGGCTTTTGTAAAGGGTATTTATCTGGGGTAGAAGCTGGCAGTCACAAGGCCACGAAGAGCCCAGCTCAAGGTGCCGTAGAGGTGCTTCCTCACCCACGGTCTGTTGGCACGTGTTGGGGCAAGATGGCGGCAGGATGGAGCAAGACGGCGGTGGTGCCTGCGCAGGCTCGGCCTTCCTCTTTCCCCTCGAGGCTCTGTGGGCGCAGCTTCTTCCCGTCTCAGCTGTTCGCTGGCATAAGGCTCGTCTCCCTCCCCGGTGCTTGGGTCTCTCCGCAAGGGCAGCTGCAGACCGTCAGGCTCGTCTCTCCTCCTGGGGCCCCTGCTGCACCTGTGGCGCCGTGTCTGTGTTTTTCTCCTGTGTCTGCTTCTCCCTGCATGTCCACTTCCACGTGAGAGCCTGTTTCATCAGCCCGCCGAGGGGGCGGGAGCCCAGCTGAGCCGCACTCTAATGATGCAGCTGAATCCAAGCCCTACTCTTAATACAACTTCATCAGACACACCAGCTGAATCTAATACAACAAAGGGTTTTCACATCCAGAGGACCAGACCAGTTTACAAACATCATCTGTATCCTTTCTGGAATTCCTAACTAATATCAAATTGCCACAGCCCCAGAACTGCACACACGTGCACTAGACCCATGGGAGCCAGAAAGCAGAGCGAAGCTGCTCTCCCCGGCGTCCCTTCTGGCTAAGATGACACCAGCAGGACAGCCCTTCTGGCGAGGTGTGTGCACGTGCCCCTTGCTGAGCCGTGTGGCTGCATCTGCACATCCGCACACGTGAATCTGCCCCGTGGTGGCTCTGGGTCCCCAGGGGTGCTGCGTGTCTCAGCAAGGGCGTCGTGCACCTCGCTGCCAGCTGAGGAAGAAAAGACAGGGAGAGCTCGGCTTTGACCTTGTTCTCGATCGTCAGTGAGCAAGAAAGAAACACAACCTCCCGAGGCGAGAAAGCCGGCGCCTGCAGACAGCTCGCAGGAAAAAGCGGCCCCACTGCGTGCGTCCCAGCCACAACTCCAGACCTGAGATCTTTCAGAGGCTCCACGCCGTGGCTGACTCCACCCAGCCCGACAGCGGCATTTACCCCACACCTGGCACCCTGCCGCCTGACAGCCCCTTGAGGGGCACCGAGCGGGGGTGACGCTGAGCCCGCGGGTGCCCCTGGTGCCAGGCCACCAGGAGGCATGGGTGCTGGACTGCCAAGGGCCCTGCGGCCTGAGCACTGGAGACAGGGTACCTGAGTCACAGCCCAGAGGCCCCATGCTGCAGGGACGACTCTGTCACGTGCCAGGTTGCCGAGCCGGGGCCCCCGCCGTCAGGCCTGGGATCCGCGGGTTCGACTGTCCACTCTCTGCCGGCACCCAACGCGCTGCAGCTGCCACTCCACCGTCGCCTCTCTGCCTGTCTCTTGGCCATGCCCCCCCCAGAGTATGCTCTTCCACGTTCTTATAAACCTTCAATGAACAAGCTGAAAAGACATTTTATGTGGCAAGGGCTGACCTTTCTGCTCCAGGTCAGAATTCCTCGACTGCAGCAGAGCCGCCGTCGCAGAGGCGACTTCCCGAGCGCCAGGTGGTTTATAGCCACACTGTGGCCAAGAGAAACACGCTCCTTATGACAACATTTACAGCTCTAAGCATTTCAATAGGGAAAAAAGGAGTATAAAAGTGAAAGATAACTTCTCATCAGTCCTGCGCTGGCCGAGCCCCTCCAGTCGTCGGGCAGGCCTGTGGGTTCTCCAACGCGGCCGGGAAGGGCGGGAGGCGCCAGGGAACAGGGCTGGCGCAGACTGTCCATGCTTCCGGGGCAGGAAGCCCCACCGGGCCAGGCTGGAACAGCAGACGGGCGGCCCGGGCGCGGGAGCCCTCACGTTGGCTGCACCCGGCTGCGTGGCCTGAGCCCTGCGTCCCGGCTCCTCTGCATCTGCAGCACGGCTCATCTGCAGCACGGAGGGCGTCCTGCGGGCCGGGCCTCTGGGGAGTGAGGGGAGCTGGCGCCGAAGGCTGGCACAGGGGCTGGTGCCCACCCAGGGGCTCCGGGAGCGCCGAGGACAGGCAGTGAGGCTCGGCCCCGCCTGGAGCTGGGGAGGGGGCAGGGGTGGCGACGGTGTGGCCTGGGGGAAGGCCCACCCCGGGCTGGCCTGTCAGGTGCAGGTGCTGCTGGGCCGCCCGCTCATCCGCTAACCCTGGGAAGGCCCAGGCTCCTGCCGGCAATTGGAGTAAACTGCCCCCAGGCCGAGAAGTGGAGGCGGGGCAGGAGCCAGCGCCCCTCGGGCAGCCTGCGACCCAACGAGAGCCGAGGCTTCCTGCCGTATTTCCTTCGGGGACCCGCCCCCCGTGGAGCACAGCCACAAGGACTCCTGGCCAGGATTCTGCCTCCTGCGCGGGGCCCCTGACCTCAGACCCGCCCTCCCCAGTGGGACCCTCAGGGAGGTGGACTTCTGCGGTGGCCCTGGGGTCCGGGCCCACCTCCTGCTGGCGGGATTCACAGTGCGGGGCACACCCCTCGGCAGGTCACGCTCCCCCCGCACAGACCTTTCCGACCTTGACCCCTGTGTGCCTTGGGCTGTTCCCAGCCTCTCTGAGCCTCACTTTCCACAAACTAGACTGAAGATGACACGGCTCCCCCGTCCAGGACTGGCCAGTGGGTGCACAGCACTGTCCCCTCCAAAGCACCAGGCACCAAACCCTCTCCCCAGTGGCCTCCGGCAGCAGGAGTGTCACCAGGGCCACCTCCCGTGCCCTGGACCCCCAGCCACAAGCAGGGCCCCGACTGGACAGACAGGGCCGGGGCCATGACAGCAGCTCGAGGCCGCGGGCAGCAGTCCCGGGAGAGGCTGGGAACCGGCGGGGAGGCCCACTTCCACCTCTGAGAGCCCGAAAGACTCCAAGCGAGGCACAGTGCGCCAAGGCTCGGAGGAACGGTCAGGGGGCTGAGGGCTGGCACCCCCGGCTAGGGGCTCAGCCTTAACAGGGCGGGGGGGCCTGTGGAAAGCTGCCGCGCCAGGCAGGGAACGTGAGCGTGGCACGTTCTGGCCTCGGTGCCGCGGCGTGTGGGGCCTGCCCAGCATCGAGGCCTAAGGGCAGAGCTCCCAGGACCCACGCCTCAGGGCCACCCCCTGCTGTCCTGGCTCGGAAGCCCGCGCCCTCTCTGCTCGCCCCCTCGCCCCTCAGCGGCAGGGGCGTACGCCAGCCAGGGGGACACGGAGTTCCCCTCGGCCCTGATTCCCCGAGCAGCCCCTGCCTCGTGCAACCTTGTCTGGGAGGCAGGTGCCCTTCTCCCAGGCCGGGCCTGGTCCAGGCAGTGCTGCGAGCGCTGCAGGGAAGGGGCTTCGGTGCTCCCCCTCCTCCTGCCCTGCCTGGGCCCGGGGAGCGCGTCTGAGCCAGGGCGCCTGCTCCCTGCTCTCCACGAGGTGCCCAGCTCCGCGGGGACCGTGCCATCCATTGCCTCACGGGGCCGGCAGGCGAGGGCTGCACGCGGCACGCATGGCGTACAGCCATGCACCACGTCTCGAGTCGCGCTTTTCTTCGCACCTACACAGGATCGCTGTGGGGTCAGGCGCCAGCTGCTGACCACACCACCCTGAGTGCCAGCAGACACTGACACCTCACAAGCGCCCTTGACTGCCACGGGGAACGTTGACTATCCAAAGGTGAAACCGCGGCCTCCTGCACTGCTGCCAGGAGCACCTGCTGGGGGGACGGCCCGCGCTGGTGGCAGGTCGTCAGGCCTGGCCTCGCCCCGCCACGGCCCTCACCAGCGCGCCTCTGCTGACCGTGAGCTCTCCGTGCAGTGCTGCCTGGAAGCCCAGAGAAGCGCGTGGCCCGCTCCTCTCTGCAGCCGGCAGCCCCTGCCCACGTCTGCATTTCCCACCAGGCACCCATGGCACACGCAGAGCAAAGTGACCAGTGGGGTAGGCCGACAGACTGGCGCTGGGCGCGTCTCTGTGGTCCTGCTGACGGCGAGCTCCCCGAGCCCCAAAACGAGGTGGGTAAAGCATCCGGCCCCGAGGAAGTGCCCACTGAGAGCGGCTGCTGGCGGGGGCTGAGAAGGGTTCCCACGGCTCCGCACCACAGCGTGACAAGCATGACGGGACGGAGGCGGCGGCATGGCGTGAGGGGGCCCCCAGCGGTGGGAGGGGGCAGTGTGGTCCCACGGGTGAGGCTGAAGGCAAAGGCGGGCACCCATAGGCCCCAAAGCTCCACTTCCGGGGACACACCCGGGCAGCCCTGGCGGCCTGCGGCACCTGCCCAGGAGGTGGGGAGAGGGACTGCGGGCAGGTGAACCAGCCAACGGGAACAATCTGGTGGAGACGCGCCCAGCAGTCGGGGGTAAGCCAGGAGCCGCGGGCCGACGCGCAGAGTCCTGAAACCATCCTGTGGGGTGAGAACCAGCAGTGCACGTGCCACCCGGTGCCACTGGTGAAAAGCCGGCACCACGGAACACTGGTTTTGAGGACGGGCAGTGGACGTTCGAACCCTGAGCTGGTATGTGCCCCGCTCACGGCTGTGGTGGCCGTGGGAGGGGCCCTGCAGGACGCCCACTTCACCCGTGATGCTGTAGTTCCTGCCGTGATCAGAAGTAGGTGCGGCCAAAGGCCAGTGTCGACCCATCTGGGCGGGAGGGAGCACGTAGGCTGGCTACAGTACTCGCTGCTCTTCACTCTTTGCTTCTTTTCCAGTCGACACGTAAGGAGGGCAGAGGGGGAGCCCGGATTACGCTGGGGTGTGGGGAGGCTTCCCGGAAGAGGAGCCGTCGGGGCTGGCCCTTGAAAGTGGGCAGGCTGGGCAGGGCCTGGAGATGAGAAGGAAGGACGGGTGGGGGTGGGAGGGGAGGGAAGGGGCCAGCACTTCAGTCGTCCCCGTCGGAGCCACGGAGAGCAAACGGCGGCTCTAGGACAGGCGTGTGGCCACCGCGGAAGCCAGGGGGGACGCCACCAGTGCGAGCCAGGCTGGAGCCATCTGGGCGGGGACAGGTGGGTCCCACCTCTGCGCACAGGCTGGTGCTGACTGCTGGGGTCCCTGGCAGGGCAGGATGTACGAGCTGCTGCCCAAGGTGGGGGGAGCTGCTTAGCCCCCCGAATTTCAGACCTTCTCCTCCCGGGACTCCACCTGGAGAGGCCCCGCCTGCCCCACCTCCCACCTGCCCACCGCTTCCCTGAGCACCCCGATACACAGCAGCTCCCAGAGCGGAGGGACCACCCAGAGAGGGATGCCTGGGGACGCGGCGCTGCTTCTGAAAGCAGGACCCCTGTCCCAGCACGGGCTTCTTCGCCCCTCAGGGGACTCGCTTCCCAAAGGCCCGGCCCGGGCACGCCGCCCACGCCTGCTGGGGAAGCAGCTCCTGTCGGGGAGCTTCGGGGTTGGGTTTTGGCGGCTGGTGCGAGCGGCTCCCATCCGCTCAGTCCTCATGACCCCGACCGAGCTGGAGCCGGGCCCCGAGGCTAGGTGCACTGGGCCGCTTCTCCGCCTGCGGAGGTCCTGGCAGGGACAGCCGTCCTTCGCCCGAAAGCACTGACATTTCAAGCACCCTCTCAGCAGCCACCACGCTTTCGTGGCTTAGTTAATTTGAAAGGGTGTCTCACGTGCCCTACTTGGTATCGTGGACCAGGGCTGGGGCTGGGATCTGCCCACCCATGACCCACAGTCCCCCAGGAGCTTTAGAAAATGCAGCTCTGGCCCCTCGTGTCCTCTGTAGCAGGGACCTCTGGGCCCCAGGCCCTCTGGCTCGGCTCCTCCATCCTTTCCCAGGGCTGCAGGTCCATGGGGGTCCACAGGCACTCAGCTCTGACTCCTGCCTCCACCCCCCGGCTCTGGCTCAGATGCCAGGGCCTCTCCCCAGCAGGTGACCGAGCCAGGTTGGGGTACCTCTGGGGCAGCACACCCCTGTGCCCTGCTCCGCCCAGCCCCCTGAGACCCACCTCCCGCCTCTCCTGCCGCCCCTTCTCGCATCTCCTCCCTCAGCAACCCCCGAGCCCCGAGCAGCGACTCCCACACCTGCGTTTAAAGTGGGGCTCCCCTCCCCACGCCTCTGGAGGCTGGAGGGCTCCAAACTGACCCCGGGTATCGCCACAAACTTCGATGTTTTGAAGTGTAAGTAAAGAGAGATCCCGAGAGAGCTCTGCGCATCCAGACTGCAGGGGTCCAGAGCTCACAGTAATTGGGACAAAGACTGGACTAAAATTGACCTTGACACTTCCAATGATGAAAACATTTTTTGGAGCAAATTAACTGCACAAATATAATTTATCCAAGGTCTGTTTAATCCCTTCGTGGCCCCCATTAGACGCACCTGGGCTCATGAGGTGCCCTTGCCCACCTGATCGAGCAGACCCCGTGGGCACAGTACCTGGCCACACCTTTCCAACAGGGCGGGACAAAGCAGCCTCTCCTCTGACTCGGGGTGCGGCACCCTCCCTCTCCCCAGGGTGGTCTCCTAACCCCAAGTGGTCCCAGGCCTGCCTCAGCAGATGCTCTGGGGATGTCGGCTGGCAGTCCCCTAGACCGGCGCCCTCAACAGTCGTCTCTCTTGGGGACAAAGTGGGTGGTGAGTCATGTGGCCACGGGCGACTCGGGAGGGCTGAACCAGGCCAGAGGCCCTATTACACAGCTGTCCCCAGGGCCTGTCTGCTCCAAGCCTGGACCCAAATGACATTCCTCAAAACATTAGCACCTGCGGGCAATGCGAGGCAAGGGCCCTGGGGACGGAGCCACCTCTGGGCGCTTCTGTGCCAGACAGAGGTCCAGGCTGACCACCCCCTTGCAGGACAGAGCCCCCCGACACCTGCTGGAAGACTGGAATGGGCCCAATGCATCAAGCAGGAGTCTTTCATCAAGGAAGAGAACCAAGGCTGATGGGGCGCTCCTGTGCAGGTGTCCTTGGAGCACTGACAGGGAACCCCTCACTTAATCCCACCACACCCTGCAAGTGGGCGTCCCCTGGAAGAAATCATACTGACAGCCCAAGAAGCAGAGGAGAAGGGAACCAACAGCTAACGTGCTGGCCTTTAAAATGGCAGCCTGACTACTGCACTAGTCCAAACAAATCTACAAGAATAAGCACAACCAGTGTTCATGGACACCCACCATGCAGCAGGCGCTACGCACACTAGGTCAGTGAATCCTCCAACCACCCGAGGCAGACTCTTCCCACCCATTTAACATGAAAGCAGCACTCCTCCTACTAGTAAGAAAGCTGCGCTCCCCCCACCCCACCATGGGCAATGCAGCGCCCTTCTCAGCAGGAGCAGGAGGAACCAGCGAACGCACATGTGGACTTGTGAGGGCCCCTTCCCCTGAAACAGAGGCCCCTCCAAGGTCTGTGGGTATCCCGCCACCCTGGCCACGAAGGCAGAGATCCGTGCTCTCCCGCCTTTGCACACACTTCTGTGCACACACATACCCACGTGAACACGGAATTCCCCCTTCTTCTGGTAACTGACCCTCCCCACTGGCTTCCCACTGGGCACATGACCCAGTCCTGGCCAATCACAGCCCTGCATTATTGGTCTAATGGGTGGGCATGTGACCTGGCAGAACCAATGAGAACCTTTCCCTCAGACCCATTCACCGATGTGGTGGGAGAAGCCGCAGCCCTGCTGGGCTGTGTCCTGCTGGGGCTGCCCGTGGGCCTGCTCCTCCCTCGAGAACAGGTCCCAGTGGCACCACGAACTGAGGAGAAACGGCGGGCGAGGGGGGACCAGCTCCGGGCACTGCCTCAGGGGCTGCCCGGAGGCCAATCACCCCTTTCCCCCCAGATCCCTAACACAAGCTCAGCGGTCCCGACTTCCCTGGGTGGCCCCGGCCCTCTCATCTCACTCGTCTCCTCACTGATGGAGGGTGGGGGCCGGGAAACGACTCCCTCTGCAGGGACGAGAGACCCCCAGCTTGCGGCGCTGAGCCTCGCGGCTCCTGGTTCCCCGTCTCGGCTGAGGCTGGTATCAGGTGGGCGTGGAGTCAGTGCGGGCACAGAGCCCACGTGGGCACACACGTGGCTCTATGCTGTGGAGCGAGGGCGGCATCCGCTCGGGCCAGAGGGAAGTCCCCAGGCCTCCAAAAGGCCGATGCCTTCTTCAACACGACTCACACGACTTAAGAACCCGCTCTGCAGTGAAGGGTGAACGCCGCACCAAATGGGTCGCTCGTATGTAAATGTGACCAGCAACCATTCCAAGGTCACAGCCGGGAGTTGGGTCAAGTTCCAGTCCTGCCCGCACAGGCCGTGGGCTCCTACACTCAGGTGGCTTGGGCTTTGCTCTAAAGGTTAAAAGCAATGGAAGGCGTTAACAACGGGGAGATACATGGGAACTCTGAACGGCATGTGTCAAATTTCTGTACACCTACAACCTCTCTACTAAATATAAATGAAACGAAAGAGCGAAGCATGTGGCCCACAGATGGCACCCAGGAAGTCCCTGGAGAGTGGAAGCTCCTATGAGAAGTAGACGAGCGTCCTGGAAAGCACTTGGGCTTTGGCCTCAGGCAGCCTCAGCCACTTAATCTCTCTGAGTCTCAGCTTCTTAATCTGTAAAATGAGGACACTGAGGCCGGCTTCACAGGGTGGCTAAGAATTAGGCAAGCTCAGAAATGTCAAGTGCCCACCCTGCTGTCGGGTCAACAGGAGGTGCCCGGAAGACGCCCCCTCCCCCCAGGGAAGCCCAGCCTTGCGCAGAGCCCGCCTGCTGCGGGACCCCGAGCAGACGGGACCAGGGGTGTCCTGGCGGGCCCGTGTGCCCACTGCCCCTGGGGCCACGCACCACTGGGTGTTTTTAGGAGAAGCAGCACTTCTTGGGTCTTGAGTTAAGGCACCAGGGAGGGGAAACATCCTCCTAGGCTAACTACAGTGGAAGCCCCTCTCAGAGCAGCGTCCAGGGAAGCAACGCTGCCAGGACTCCCAGGATGAACGGCCAGGGTGCTCCCGGAGAGCAATGGCCATGGGCTGTGGCCCCGGCTCTGTCACTCCTGCCCTGCTGTGGCCGTGGGGACCTCTCCCTGGCAGGTCCAGCGCGGGCAAGGGCGTCGCTGGGCTACAGATGTAAAAAGCTGCCGGCACCAGCTGGTGTAACACAGCACCTGGGGAGCCTGGACCACAAAGCTCTGACAATGCGGGGCAACGTGCTCCCCACCGGCCCGTGAGCGCAGCTGCTGCCCACGCAGGCGGCCCCCTGACCCCTCATCCCGACCTCTCTCCTCTGACCTCCCGCTTCTCTCCATCTGTGTGTCCAAACTGGGCATTCCCCTCTCATGCATGTGTGCACCCCTCCGGGAGTCCCCACCCCAAGAAATGGTGCCACTGCCGCCCCTTGACCTGTGTCAGAACCTGGGCTCTTCCCCTCCCCCTGCCCCACCTGGAACAAAGTCAGATGACTCTGAGGCCCGCCCTCTTCACTCCCGCCTGCCGCCAGCACCCTGGTCCAAGACCAGTGTTTCCCCTGGCTGGACGCCCGCGTCAGCCGCAGGCACCCCTTCCCCAGGAGCTGCCTGTCCTCGGCCTCAACCCGGCAGCCAGACAGACCTCACCCCTGCACAGTCCCTGCTGCCCCGTGTCCACGCTCACTGGCGTGGCATCGCGGGCCAGGCCCGCGGCGTAGGCCGAGACCGGGGCTCACCTGGATGCCTCCACCCCAGGCCAGCCGCCTGCGTCCCAGCCACGTGTGGCCCTGCCAGCTCTGCAGAGGCCATCACAGGAGCCTGCCACATGCCAGTGGACCGCAGCCAGGGAGAGGACCCCGCCATCACCACCGCCTCAGGGTCAGTCCCCCAGGCCCTGCCGGAAGCCCCTCCATTGCAGGGGTCCTGGGGCACCCACAGGCCACGGGGTCGAGTCTGTGAACATCCAGAGGATGTCCCCGGCCATGTCTGCCAGACCACCCAGCCCCACACCCGGGCCTTACAGACGGGGAGACAGGGCCCAGGGGGGAAGGACCTTCCAGGGCCCACCTGGGCGGGGAGCAGACCCCAGACCCCAGGCCCCAGGAGGAGCCTCCGGAGGCTTCTGCACACACGGGCCAGCGGGCCCTCCCTCCTGTGGGCAGGCTGCCCTGATTCTCCAGCCCGGAGTTACTCCCACCGCCGTCCACTCACACGCAGCGCCTTCAGACCACGCGGACGTGAGGGAACCTTGACAGGTCCTTTTGGGAACAACCAGCAGCCCTGGGCGCAGGAGCTGAGGTGTGTCCATTTCAGACGAGGACACCGAGGCTCAGAGACGGGGTGGGGCCTGATCGAGGCACACAGCGCGTCACAGGCAGGGCTGGGGCCTGAACTCGGGCCTCCGCCAAAGGCATCTCCAAGTTCTAGGTCTGAGCTGCCTCACCCGTGGCTGGTGAACCCCAGAAACATTGTTGGTGCAAACTGCCATGTGCTGTTAAGTGAAGATACACCGGATTTCAAAGACAGCAGGAACTAAAATGCAAAAATCTCAAGTTTTTAATCGACTACATGTTGACATAAGAGTTTAAACACACTGGGCTCTATAAAATCCATCTTTAACATTTATTTCACCTGTTTCTTCTTACTTTTTTTATTGTGGCTACTGGGTTTCAAGTTACACCTGAGGCCCATTATGCCACTACTTGGACAGTGCTGTTCTATAGGAATGTTTCAAGTTCAAGACAAAAACCATGGACTTCCACTTCTGGTTAGGATGTAAAGACATGAAAAAGCTTTCACTCCGTGGTAGCAAGAAACATCCAGGCAAAAATCATACTTTCCTATGGCACTCGATTAGAATGGGGGCAGCAAGAGAACCTCGAAGAAGCAAGTTCTAGAGAGAAAGGAACTTTCAGGGACAAGCAGGGAGCACGGGCGTGTCCACCTGGGCGGGAGCCTGGTCTGGGAACAGGTGCGCAGAGGAATGAGGCTGCAGCCAAGCAGCAGGTGGCAGAGCCAGGCGTGAGCTGCTGGGCGTGGGAGACAGTGCAACCACTTCGGAGAACAGGCTCTTACCTACCCTAGGACTCTGCATTTCACACGAGGGACGAAAGCACATGTCCTCCGGTGTGCACAGATCAGCACCGCCTTCTATCACAACACAGCCCACAACCCGTCCCCCGACCGGTGAGAGAGAAATGTACCGTGGGAGGTCCGTACCACCAGCACTGCCCAGCAGTCAACAGGAAGAGACTTCTGAGGTGCACGAGCCGGACACGCGCCGAGTGGCACTAGATAAAAAGGCTACACACAGCGTGATGCTCAAGAACCGGCAAAACGAGTGGAAGGTGGCGGAAATGCAGTGTCTGCTCCAGGGGAGGATGGACCAGGCAGGTGCACAAGGGAATTTCCTGACGAGGTAGAAACGATCACTATTTGATCAGGGTGTCAGTGATCTGGGTGTAGACAACTGTCAAAAGTCATCAAACAAAACAATTAGGATCTGTGAATTTCAATGTATGTAAATTATATCTTTAGGGGAAAAAATCACATATTAAAAAAGGGCAAAAGCTGCAGCTCTAAAGACCTCACAGGAAGAAGGGAAAAGAGGCGGCTGGAGGGAGCACCTATGGTGAGCTTGGGCATGTCATGATACCCCACGCCCCCCTTCCGGGGGCTTCATCGTTAACCTGCTTCACTTGGAGTGGAATCGGCACTCCTACTGATGCCAATCAGGGCCTGAAAAATAAGGCGCTCTCTCCAGTGGAAGCCAGTAGAAGGCAACAGGGACCCTGGAAGGATTTCTGGGGGGCACCGAGAAGGCCGCGGAATCATCCGTGCCATTCCGTCCACAACATGGCTCAATCTGATCACCAAGGGGGCTTCGAAGACTGCGGCTCTCCGCCGACAGCAGGGGAAGAAGCCTCTGCCTCCTGCACCTGCCGCTGCAGCAAGGGGACGGCGGGCACTAAGGAAGAGAGACGCCCACAGCCCCGTTCCGCGCCTCGCTGCCGGGCCCTGACCTGCTGTGACTCTCGTATGGGAGCAAACCCACCCTGACTTCTGCAGAGACCCTTGGGAGCTTCCAGGGGAAGAACTAAGCTTGAGCCAAACGTGCACGGCAGTGATTTTCAATACAAATTATACCTCAAGAGAAAAATGAGTATATTAGAAATCAAAGGCAAAAGCCGCAGTTCTAAACCCCACAGGAAGAAGGGACAGGCGTTGGGGGAGCCGACTCCTTCCAGGTTGGGGAGACGCGGTGGCTCCGGAGGGCGGTGGGATCCCAGAGAAGGAGACGGTGCCGGGCCAGGCCCCTGGGCTCTGCCCTGGGAGCTCCGGGTGAGCTGGTACCTTGCCCAGCGGGCACCCTCCTCTCCCAGGACCAGGACAGCCCAGCCCGCAGGCTGCTGAAGGACGAAGGAAGACGAGGGGCCGGGACACCCCCAAACGCCACGTTCTCTCCCCTTCCCTCCACCCAGGAGTTCCCAAGTGGGGGATGCAGTGGGGGCCGGACGCGTCACAAAGCACAACGCCGCCAGGAATGGTGTGAACAGAGGACCGAGCAGAGGCCGTGGGAGCCGCGGAGGCCGGGAGGCCGGGCCCCTGGAGCTGAGTCCTGGGGCACAAGGAGGATCTCTACTGGACGCCAGGGGGCGCCCAGCTGGCCTGGGGTCAGCAAGGAGACCCATGGAAGGCAGGGCCACGGCACGGCCAGGACGCCACAGGCGCTGCGGCTGGGGAGCACGTGGGGGGCGGGCCCCAGAGGCCACCCAGGGAGGGTGGGTGACGCCACGGGCAACGGGCAGCCGCGAAGGACACGTGCAGGAGGCGGCTGCGGGGTGTCCAGGGAGTCGGTGAGCAGGGGGGAGGCGGGTGGCCGGGGGGGCAGGACAAGTGGAACAACACACAGAGCTGCGTGGACATGGGGCGAGAGGCCCTGGCTGGACATGGGGCGAGAAGTGAGGAAAAGCCTGTCCTCAGGAAGCTCCCAGCCCCGGCAAGCCACAGCCACCTGGACCCTCCACTTCCCATCCACAGGAGGGAGCGATCACCCGCAGGACCGGGCGAGACTCAATGCCGGGGCGCCTCAAGGTGCGCCCGCCCCTTCAGGTCCTCAGCTCTGCCACATCGCCTCCCCACACAGGACCCGATCCTGCCTCGCGGGGCGGCTCCATCACTTCCACACTCCAGCAGAACCCCAGCCCGTCCTGCCAGCGAGCCCACGCCCGCGCCCCTGCCTCATCTCTAAGGCTCACGCCAGCACCTCCAGCCCTGCCCTCCTGTGGCACCCACGCAGCGCAGGCCTGCTCCCACTTCTTCCTGCAACTAAACAGGGACTGTGGGCCACGCTGAGTAGCAGGGCCTGACGGGAGGAGGGACGGCTTAATTTTGGGGACTTTTTGGGATCACAAGTGAGGAGACACATCTGGAAGGAGAGGCAGGTGAAATCCTGGAGCCGAAGGGAGGAAACTGTGATGTTGCCCAAAGGAATGGCTGAAGGAAACGGGGGTGGGGTGGGGAGGGAGAATGGCAAAAAGCTGTCAGCAGAGTTTAGTAGAGGGTTGAAAACTGCTGGGGAGTGGCCTCCCTGTCAGATCTCAGTTTCCCCACCCAGGAGGTGAGGGCAGCAGGAAGAGCTCCGAGAACCCAGCAGGGACAGCCCAGAGTCCAGGTGCACAGGGTCAAGTAGGGGCTGCTGAGGGCAGTGTGGACAGAGGCTCCCGGGCCGGGCCTCTGCCCAAGCCCCTCCTGCAGGGCACACCCCACTGCACCGGGGCACACCTGGGGCTGGGACGGAGAGGGTGGACCAGGGCGTGGCTGGGCACAGCGGGGGCGGCTGCCCATGCTCCAGGGACCGCCCAGCCCTGCGTGTGCGTCCGCTGTGCTGCTGCGGGGTCAGGCCAGCCTGCTCGCGACGCCGACGACGCCTCGGGAGGAAGCCGCCCTCCTCCTCTTCCTCTGCTCCTGCCGCTCCGGCTCTGTTTGCATCTCAAAACTGTTCTGAATCGCAGTGGGCGGAGCAGGTGGGGGCAGAAAGACCAGAAAATGACAGGGCTGGGGCCTGAAGCCCAGGCGCCTGGCCTTGGTGGTGGCGTGAGGGGCAAGCCGGAACCACGGCCGGCTCAGACATCCAGGCTGACGGGCCAGATGGAGGAGGGCTGCGTTCCAACAGCTCTGCCGTCACCCACCGTGCGCAGGCGCTGGGGCCAGGGCAGACCTGGGTGGGGTGGGACGGCGTATCGGAGGGGCGGGGGGCCACCCGGCCGGTGGGGACTGCGGCCCTGCCCCCTCTGCCCCTGCTGCAGGTGCGGGGGGATGCAGAGCAGAATCAGAAAGAGCCTGGCGTCCCGGGACCTGGGTTCAGAGGGTGCACAGGGAACCGCCACCTGGGAGGGCGAGGCCACACGTCACCGTTCCAGGGGAGCTGGGCACAGGAAGGCCCGAGCGAGGAGCACTAGCACGTGGGGGGGGGGGGGCAGGGCAGAGGGTGGGCAAGGACAAGTGTGGCCCCGGGGCCAGGAGCGGCTGAAGTGGGACCCAGTGCCACGACGCCCGGCCCCGAGTTGGAAGCGGCTCTGCCTGCATGGCTGAGGGTCGCTGGACCCGGGAGGGAAACGAAAACCCAGGGTCCTGGGAGAGGGGGCCAGGCCGCCGGACGGTGGGTGCTGGGCACATCTGCAAGGCGGAGGCACGTACCTGCCGGCCTCCCGAGCCCCATCAGCCCTGGGCTTGGCCCCCCGGGACACCAGCCAGGAGCAGAAGAGCCACAGGCCCCACCCTCGCCTTCCCACCTCCTGCCGGGCCTGCTCCCCATCTCAGCTCATCCCCGTGGGGAAACCGAGGCCACCGGCGTCATCAGGCTGGCGGTGGAGGCGGCGGGCCTGCCCCAGGCAGAGCCCAGGCTGAGGGCGTCCCACCCTGACCACCCCGGCCCGAGCACGAGTGTGGGGCCCCAGGGCAAGGCACGGCAGAGGCTCGGGGTCAGGGGAGGGCGCTCAAGGCCGCCGAGGCCGGGGCTCTGGGTGGAGACCCAGGTGAGCAGGACGTCGGCAGCCACGCAGGGAGCGAGGGTGCAGCGGCCTGGCTTGAGGCCAGCGGAGCCTCCTGACAGCCGGGCCCGTCTCCCGTCCTGGACAAGGGGCTGGGGCGATCTCTGGAGTCCAGGCTGATGCAGTGACAGAGGGGGTCTGAGAGCCCCGGAATAAGCCCGAGAGCGACCCCTGGGCGGGGGTGGGGAGGGCCCAGCACACCCCAGTCAGGGCACGCCAAGGCCAGACAAAGACCCAGAGCGGACTCCTGCCCATCGCAGCCCCTGCCCGCCCAGCCCACCCCCCTGACCCCCCGCTGCTGCCTCCAGGCCTGCGCTCCAGCACCCCTCAGCCGGAAGGCCTGGGGGACCCTGTCCCACCGCGGTGTCCAGCTGGGGCAGGGCACAGGGGTCAGCGGCTGATGACAAGAGCAGCGTGAGAATCCCAGGACAGTGCAAGGCCAGCTCGGGAGAGGCTGGGGAAAGCGAGCCCCCGTGCTTCCCACCAGGACCTGGTCTGTGGAAGCCCCCGGGGACACTCGGGACTCCTCACGGAGCTCCGGAACGCTGTGAGGCTCTGGAAGCCCCAGGCAGAGGCCAGGGCCCAGCTTCCCCAGGCAGGTCTCCCCTCCCTTCCCCAAGACCCTGCGTCCCTCACGCTCCAGAGGCCCGCGGCCCGGCTGGGATGCTGGCAGATGGAGGGCCCCCTGGCCTGCTGAGCCTGCCCCCAGCCCCTTTCCCCCTAAGCCGAGCACTGAGCTCAGTGACGGGGGCTGCTCCCCACATGCCACGCGTCCCTGACGGCCAGCCCGGGGCCCTCACCCAGCTCTCGCTTCAGTCTTTTATCGGTGTCCACCCAAGATGAGCAGCAGCACCCACAGCACCCGGCCCAGTGGCCCGCCTGGCAGCCTGGGGCTCGGGGCTTAGGAACCCCCACCTCAGCACCTCCAGTCCCTGCCGTGGGCGGGACTTGGCCTCATATGGAGGCTAAGCCCCAGGCCTGGCGCACAGCAGGTGCACAATAAAAATGTTTTCAGTCCTTCAGACTTAGCTCTGAAAGGACCACGCGCCCGCCGTGAGGGGATGGGCCTGGGCCTGGCTCGGAGCCCTGCCTCAACCCAGCCCCTCTGCTCCTCGACTCGTCTGGCTGCAGTCAGACGCTGAGCCCCCACCAGCCTCGGTCTCCCCATCTGTGTAATAGACTGCCAACACTGACTACTAAGGATCAGGGCGCTTTGCAGACTGTGAAGGGCTGTGCACCCAGCACTGCCTGCTGCCCCCTCGGGCTCACGGCATCAGGCTGCTCCAACGCCAACAGCGGATGTGTCCTTCGCAGAAGTTATGGAGTAAATATGCTTCCTTTCATTTCCAGGGCTTCCCAGCAGCTCTGGGCGGCCTCCTGGGGGCTGCATATCCCTGCCTCTCACGCCCATTTCACCCCATTCTTTCTCCGCAGCCCTCCAAGTCACCCCTGGGCTAACGAGGGCTGCTGAGGTCCCATCTGAGCAGGGCTGCCAGGCCAGGCTGGGCACCTGGCGACAGGCTCTGGCCACGTGCAGGAAACGTGCCCCGCGCCCACCTGCCAGCCAGCCTGCAAAGCGCATGCAGCAGGGTCAGGCCGGCCTGGGTCCCCCACGGGGCCTTCAAAGCAGGGTCTGCAGGCTGAGCTCTGACCAGTGAAGGGACAAACAAACCAACCCCTCCCCGGCCACTGCCTGGGGACACTCTGGGGCTCAAATGAGCCCTGGGTCTTCAAGGAAGGGCCTGCAAAGAAAATACCCCTGCAGGGCCTGGCCGCCCCCCTCCTCACACACACACACCTCGGCCAGGTGCCCGGCCTCCCCCAGCTTGCACTTCCTCTTCCCTAACCCAGGGACAGTGAGCTCTGGGCATCTGGGGAGATGACATCCCAGATGTAGACATCCCATCTACATCCAGAAGGCACCTGACGCTGGCCCACCCGCTTTCCTTCCCCACCTTAATTCCCTGCCCTGGAAACTGCTTCTCAAGTTCCCTGACGCGATGGGTGGAAAAGCCCTGAGATGTGGGACGCTGCAGAAATCCCGGCTTTTATCAGGATCCAGCTCCCGTTTTGCAGCATCTCCCCTTCGTGTTAGGAAGCCTGAGGCGCTTTGCCCTCCCCAGGAAAAACAGACAGCCTCCTTCCCACACAGCTGCCAGCCCCCCGGTGAACCAGAGCTGGCCAGGCCAGGCCCCCCAGCGGGCGGGAAGACGCCTATCCCTGGCCGAGGGCGCCGTCACCGGGGACCACGCCTGCTCCCTGGACTGCTCCTCCCCCACCCTGCAAAGGTGCTGACTCCACGAGGAATTACCCAGTGCAGAGCTGTGCCAAGCACCAAGCAGTCGACTGCACGAGATGGACAGCCTCTAATGGGGCAGACAGCACCGCACTCATGGACAAGCTTGTTGATACGGCTAGGTAGACCATCAGGGTGCCGTGGGAGAGGAAAACTGGGCAGGTGCCTGCTTGAGGCAGAGTGGTCAGGGAGGGCTTCTCGGAGGCGTACCGTGCATACAGCCCAAACACTAGAGGAGGCGCCTTCCCAGGCAGAGGGCAGGGCCAGCGCCAAGCACTTCTGGAACTCGGGGGACTTCCCTCCTCTGAGAAACTGCCTTTGAGCCCCCCATTCTACCCTTTGCCAGCATGACTTTTGCCTTCCAACCCTAGCAGAGACCCATCCTGAGTGCTTAGAAAATAGCTCCTGAATGGGAGGGAGAGGGTGGATGGGAGGTCCTCATCAGTGATGCCTATTATTATAGATAGGCAGGGGGTGGAGAGGTGGATGGATGGTGGATGGACAGACGATGGATGGATGGAAGGATGGTGGATAGATGGATGGTGGATGGTGAATGGATGGATGGTGGGTGGACAGACAGTGAATGGATAGATGGATGGGCGGGTGGATGGTGGATGGATGGATGGATGGATGGATGGATGGATGGACGGTGGGTGGGTAGATGGCGGATGGAAGGACAATGATGGACAGATGGATAGATGGACAGGTAAACAGCGGGAAATGTTACTTGTTGAAGTGTTCTGCAGAAAACTCTTCTTTGCCTCAAGCTCCACCCAGGGGGAAGCCCACAGCTCCAGGGGTGCGGGCAGCTGGGGCGACACTGAAAGCCCCTGCTCCTCTAGCAGCTGATGCTGTGAGCTCCGCAGAAGGAGCCTTTGGCTGGAGGAACCTCTGAGGGGCCCCAGCCAGCTATGCCCCCCACATCTGAGGCTGGAAATGGCTGAGGTAAAAAGAGAGTGGGAGAGCAGACACCTTGCAGGGACTGCCGCCACTCAGTCCACCCAGTGGTGGCCCAAAGGGACCCACCTGCCAGGCACTAGTCTCAGCACTTGACCCAGAGGAAGTCATTTGAGGAAACAGACCAGGGACGAAGCCACTAGCTCAAGCTCACACAGCACACAGGTGGCTGCGGGCCCCTGCCCTTCCCCACAGGGGGACTGGCCCTCCACCGCCTCCACCCTCCGAGAGGGGGAGGTCCCAATCACTCCTGCTACAAGCACCTACTATGTGCCAGGCACTGCATTTATATCTGTGATCACATGAAAACAATCCTGTACAGCGAGGCTTTACAGGGGAGCCGAGGCACAGGCAGGTCAGGGACCTGCTCCAGGACACTAAGGAAGGCAGGCACGACTGGGCTTCACACGCAGGACTGGTCAGCTTGGGGACCTGCACCTGCCCACGTGCATCCCAGCCACGGCCAGAGGGAAGGAACCTTGACCCCTCCAGTATCTAGGGCTTCTCCTGGTAGAGGCTGGCCCACACAGCACTCACCTGAGCATCATCAGTGCCAGCCTGGGCTTCCACACGCCACGCACGTGGTGTGCCACACGCCAGTACCGTGCCACACGCCAGCACCACATCACGCTGCGCCCTCCACCTCCATCGAGGGCCACATGAATTCCACTTTGGTACCTGTTGCTGACACTGCCCAGGAGAGGCCCGAGGATGAGCGCGGGTGGGGGGCAGATGCCAAGTGTGGGCAGGTGGGAAGCCTGACCGGCCACTGCCTCCTCTCTCAGGCTGGGAGCAGAGCCCTGCTTCCGTCACGATGCTCTGCCTACACCCGGTAACGCCTTATTTTTCCAACAAGACAAAACTTTCCAGCACAAAGTGCACGTGTCGCTGGAGCAGCCTGAGGAGCTCCCCAGCACCCAGGCCAAGGCGCAGAACATGCCCCACGCGGTCCCCAGGAGTGGCCGCAGCTCAGCTTTGCCTGTTCTGCATCTGTCCTGTAAGTCCCAGCATGTCTTCTGCGTCTTCCTTCATGCGCTAACCTAACACCAGCCGCGTTCACTCAAGCAGTCATATCTCGCAAGCTGGCGTGCTCCTTCACGGTCAAGCAGGACCCCACCGCGCACACCGCGCTGTGGCGAGCTTTCTGATAACGCACAACAAGCAGTTTCGGGGCTGGGTGCTGACCGTTCCTGGCCGCGCTTGGCAGGCCAGCACGCATCTCTGTGGGGTCTGTGCGGGGCCGGGGGCTGCCGGGCGCCAGGACTGCGGCTGGGTGAGCTCCAGCAGGTTCCAGCAGCTCGGCATACTTTCCATCTCACTTTTTCTCACCTTTTCTCCTTTATCACTTCAAATTCCCTTGGAAAGAGGCACGAATAAGTAGAATAAAAATACTGAATTACAAGTAGTTACGATTTTTAAATCGTGTGCTTCTAGGATCCTGTGATTTTAGGGTCTTGGGGTTAAAATTTCTTGTGAGGATGTTCACTACGCAATAGAAAAATGGAACCCAAGTGTGAGCCCAACATTAGAGAAATCGTTCCGTTCGCTGTGGCAGGTTCCCTAGATGAAATGGCCTCGATCCGGCCACCTGCCCCAGCCTGCTGGGCCCAACCTGGCCTCGGTCCTGGGCCAGAGCCTGAGGGCAGCAGGTCAGGGGCATGCCCGGCAGGGAACCCCTGGGGCATCAGCTCTGACTGGGGATCACTGTGGGGTCACAGCAGGTGGCCTCAGGCCAGGGTCACTGATCTGCTACCTGCTGGCTTCCTAGTTCCAGGGTCTGGCGCGCGCCTGAGCTCCTGCGCCCACACTCCCTGGCCGAGTGACAGGTGCCTGCTCTGGGCTCAGAACACATTTTAGCCAGAAAAAGTAGAAATCCCTTCCGGCTCCAAGTATCAACGACTAAGCGCAAGGCGCCCCGGCAGAACAGCAGGACGTGCGGCCGGGTCGGGGGGGGCCCAGCCCTCAGATCAAAACGGGGAGTCATGTGGCTTCACCCAAGGCCACCCGCCGCCCCGACCCAAGTCAGCACCCCCACCTGCACCAGTGCAGCCCCCCAACCGCCCTGCACCCCCAACCGCCCCACTCCCCCGCGCCTGAAGACCCTTCCAGCCCACCACGGCTCTCAGTGGAGTGGCGACCCCCTCGTGGCCTCACCAGAGCCGCGCAGCCCAGCCCTGCACGCCCACCGCCCGCCAGCGGCCCCTTCCTCACATCTGCCGTGCCTCTCCCCGCCTCAGGCCCTCGGCACATGCTGCTCCCCGTGCTGGGAATGCGTTCATACCCACCGTGCATACCCACTCAGCTCTCATTCAAGTACCTGCCAAGCCCAGGCCAGGCTGAGCTCCCCAGTTCTGGGGGGTCCCAGACAAGGCCAGGCTCTCCGGCCCTGTGCTCCTGGGCCTGGGGTCACTCCCATGCTGGGTGATGACCACCTGTGTCGCTCCAGGCAGCAGGGCCCAGCACTGCTGACCACCTACTCCCCCCTCCCCAAGCAGGGCCCGGAGCTGCTCACCACCTACTCCCCGCGCAGGGCCCAGCACCGCCTGCTGATCACCTACTCCCCCCTCCCCACGCAGGGCCTGGCGCAGCTTGCCATCTACTCCCCGCTCCCCACGCAGGGCCTGGCGCAGCTTGCCATCTACTCCCCCCTCCCCACGCAGGGCCTGGCGCAGCTTGCCATCTACTCCCCGCTCCCCATGCAGGGCCCGGCGCTGCTTGCCATCTACCCCCGCTCCCCATGCAGGGCCCGGCGCTGCTGACCACCTACTCCCTGCGCAGGGCCCGGCGCTGCTGACCACCTACTTCCCACAAAGGCTCGGTGCTGCTCGCCACCTACTCCCTGAGCAGGGCCCAGCGCCGCCTGCTGACCACCTACCCCACCCCCCACGCAGGGCCTGGCACTGCTTGCCACCTACTCCCTGCGCAGGTGCCCAGGTCTTGCACAGAGAAGAGCCAAGCTGGCCGACTGAGGCGCTCTCCTCTGAAAGGCCTGCCCTCCAACCGGGTCCTGGGCTGCACGCCCTCAGAAGGGGGGCTCCCCGCACAGCCACACAGCGTGGCTTATGGGAACACCTGCTTTCCTTCCAGGAGCCCAGGATTTTGGTACGTCACCAGCCCTGATAAACTCCCGGGCCCAAGTCCCTAAGAAGCCCCCGGGGCAGGCAGCGCTGTCGCGCAGCGGCACCCCCTCGTGGCCGAGGAACTACACACATCCCGCGTGGCCTGACTGGAGGGGACCCGGGGAGCGTGTGCCTGGCCCCCTCGGGCTCCGCCCGCACCTGGGACCCCAGCAGGGTACTCACCAAAGACTCGTCCAGGGCGGGCCAGCCAGGCAGGCTGCGTTTCATGCTCCTTGGCGGGAGAGGGAGGCCCTGGCAGGGGAAGGGGGGATCCATCACTCACTCATTCATTCACTCACTCATTTTGCACGTACTTCCAAGGGCGGCCAGTGCCGGGCACGGGAGGACCAGGTGACGGAGCCCCAGCAGCAGGTGTGGGCTAAAGGGAGTTTCACGGAGGGTCACTGGGCAGAGCTGAAGTGCCCGTCTGCTCCAAGGGGCTGGAGGGCAGGGGCTGCACAGGCCTCTCACGCGCCGCCTGTGACCATTAGAACTAGCAGAGGTGAGGAAGATGCTAGAACAGCACCACGCATCTCGTGAGCTTCCAGGGCACCAATCCTATCTGAAGCACTAGTAAACCTCATGGCAACTCTACAAGGCAGGAACTGTTTGTTCCCGCCCCACGTTACAGACGAGTGGCTCAGAGCCTGTGCCCATGACCGCTGTCCTGCACTGTCCCCTCACGCCTGCAGATGCCGGCACTTAGGGATCCCCAAGCAGAGGGACGGCAGGGGGCTCTGAGATCAAGGAGGAACGGGGGACGAGGGGGCTGGGGACGCAGGCTGGAAACAAGTCTCCCAGGGAGAGGTGGCAGGGCCGGGGCGGGCGTTCATGTGGGTTCAAGGAAGGCTCGCGCTCCACAGTGAGCCAGCCCGCGGCCACCAAGTCCCGCCTCCCAGGGCCGACGCCAGGCTCCCAGGAGCCCCTCTCCCAGGAGCCCTCTTCGCACATGAAACTCCAGAACGTTCCTCTGTGCCTGCCTGCGTCCCTGTGGCTTATCTTCTTTTTATTCTGAGCCTCTCCTGTCTGTGCAAGGATCTTGCTGGATTTTTCTCTCCTGTCCTGGTTCCCGACACCAGGTCCAGGAAAGGCACTCGATAAACAGCTGCAGTGGACGAACAGCCACGAAGCACCCTCGAGGACTGGGCGCTCCCACCCTGGGCAGAGTTCTCATGGAAATGAGCCCCTTCATACCAGCCAAGCCAGCAGGTGCATGGGACAATGGATTTCCACGCTAAGCTGTGCTACAATTTGGCCATCTTCTATCCCATTTCTCCTGTTCCTCTGCATAAAACGATTTGGCCCCTCCTGAGCAACTCAGGCCTACAGACTAAGAAGCAATTATCCACACCACAAAACCACCGTTCAACCAGACACTCTGTCCCCTGAAGTGGCAAGGGCATGGAGTTTGCCCAAATCAGGCTGTATGTGCCCAAGTCCCATCCCATGCTGCACTTCCAGAACATTCCTGAGCCACACAAGAACACCTGAACCTGGCTCTGCTTCCTTTACTTTTAATGAGGTCCTTAACTTTCAGAAGACGAGCAGGGGTCCAAGCTAAGAGGGGGAACCCATTTTGTACTGCCCACAAGCAGGACATTTTAAAAATGTTAAAAAAATCAAGGGAAGAATAATATTCTGTGGCATATGAATACTGCATGAAATTCACATTACAGTGTTCACGATTAAAGTTTTACTGGCACACAGGCCTGCCTACTGCCTTACCTACAGTCAACGGCTGCTTTGCGCTGCCCATGGCAGTCAAGAGGTTACAAGAGAGGCTGTAGAGCCCATAGACCTGAACGCATTTACCACCTGGCTCTTTTCAGAAAAGCAGGTCACCCCCTCATCTAAACGATAACAGGGGAACACCCTGTGCCCAGTCGTATACAAGAGGAACTCACTGATTTCTGGGGCCATGCGGGATTTCGGAGGCCGCCTGGAGGTCGGAACAAAGCCGAGGTACACTCACGTTCCCAGCAGCGTCACTCACAACAGCCAAGAGGTGGAAGCAGCCGAGTGTCCACCAATGGATGAACAGATAAACAAAGCACAGCACATTCATGCGATGGAATATTACTCAGCCATGAAAAGGAACCAAGTGCTGACACATGCCGCACCTTGGATGAATCTGGGAAACATTACACTAAGTCAAAGCCAGACACAAAAGGTCATATAGCGATGACTGAATTACTATAAAATGTCCAGAAGAGAAAAACTCGTGAGACAGAGAGAGCAGTGGCGCCCGGTGGCCGGGGCCTGACAGCTACAGGGATGAGGGTTCTTTGGGGTGATAAAATGTCTCGAAAGGGATAGAGGTGGCCATCGCACAACGCTGTCAATGTACCAAACGCCACTTCAGAACTGTTGACTTTAAAATGACGTTATGTGAATTTCACCTCAATAACAAAAGACAGCTGGTAATTATTCACATATGATGAAAAGGCACACACATAGCCCAGGCCAAGGCTGGGCCCCTGTCCAGCCACCCAGCCAGGACAGACCCGAGCGGGCAATGGGAGAAACAGCCAGGCACCGTGCTGCGTGTGCCCAGGCCACAGAGGACCACCCCCTCGATGGGCACCGTCACCCCTCCCACGGGGCGCCGGCCACTGCTCTGAAGCCTGGTGGCCTCGGGAAGTCGCTGTCCCTCTACGGCCTGGAGAATCGTGACCTGCCCCCAGGGCTGCTGTGACCGCTCGGTGAGATGACGACACAGAATTGAGCCTGGTCCCCGGTCAGCACCGCTCTCGGGGGGAGGGACCCTAGAGAGGGCACACCCTGCGCTCATTTGTTAAACCCACGTCGCAACCCGGCTCGCGCCAGGCGGACACCGCATGCCGTGGACGCAGCAGCAAACAACGCCACGTGTCAGCCCGCCCCTCCCTGGGCCATTCCGTCAGTTAAGGGTGCTCCGAGCACCCCACCTGACAAAGCCACGGCGCAGGCGCGAAGGAGAGGGTCCGTCAATGTGCCAACGCACAAAGTCTCAACAGGTTGGCTCGATGGGTCCGAGATCCGGGCTCCTCTGGGAAACCAAGTCACGCAGCACTCCCGGGGAGGAGGCGCTCCTGCTTTACCTGGCGGGGGTGGAGTTTGAACGGCAGAGACCAGGGCTCTCCTGCGCAGGGCGCCGCGCAGGGGCACAGGCCTGGCCTGGCTGAGCACATAGGGCCTGCTTCATCACCCGGCGCTGACAGCCAGGATTAGACAGGAAGCCACCCCAGCACCGTTCTGGCCCAGCGAGATGGCTTCAAATTAAATCTAACAGTCAATGAAATCGTCGATATTTAATTTATTCATTGCAGGTGGCAATTTAGCCCTCGCGATGATACTGCTTGATGGCAGGCACGGGCATTTATCACTCGCTATGGGGCTGCAGAAGGCACGGGGGAGACCCTGTGGCTGCTGGGCTGCTCGGCGGGGCAGACCCAGCCCCCAGACGAGGGGCCGCTGGACCCCGGGACCTTCCCTCTGGCTGGGCCCACCCAAGGCAGTGGTTACCATCTCTGGAAACAAGCAATTTAGGAAGTACTAGGGATGGGGGCGGCCACCAGGGTGGTGGCTTCTTCCTCCTTGCTCTCACAGGGAGATGGATGTGAGCAACAGAATCTTGTGGGGCAGCACCCAGGACCTCGGGATCCCGCACCCAACCCGCCCTGCGCCCACAGTCCCTGCCGCACACCTTCCTTCTGGCGGGGGCTCTTTGCCTAGTGGCCCACAGGGCGGTCCCACAGCCACCGCTAACTCAGCAGGACACACATACCCAGCCCATCTCCTTCCGGGCTCCCCGTGGCTCAAGCCGGCTCCTCCCCAGCCCCCACACCCACCTCCCAGGGATGCGGACTGTGGCCCAGGACCACGGCCCAGGTCCAGGCCCCCTGGGCCATCTGCCAAGGGACCGCAGCTCCCCAACGCCAGGCTGGGAACATGGCAGGCAATCGTCAAATCACGTCACTAAGATTTCCTAGCCCTTCAGTGGCTGGGCACCGAGCTATGCACTTTACAAGGACCAAGTCTCTTTGAAAGGGGTTTTACCATGTTTTGTTTTCTCATGAAAAAACACACGAAGGTATAGAAGTAGGTCCACGCGTGTTCACCACTTAAGAAGCAACAGACATCCTGCTGTGCTGCAGGGGCTGGTGTGAGGCCGCCCACAGGGCCCGTGTGTCCACCGCCACGCCCACCCTCAGTCCACCTCCCAAGGGACTTCTTAAAATCAACCTGCTCAGCATTTGAATAATGCACGTCCATAACCAATAATGCACCATGACACTCCTCCGTTCTTCGGCACCTGCTTTTTTTCCTCCAGGAGTTTCAAGTTTTCATTTGCTTGGTTTTCTATATTCCTCCCACTGATGGTTCCCCAAATCCCTGCCACTTTTGATCTGGAACCTTCCATCTCCTGGATGGAGCTCTAACCTGGATGGGTTTCTCTCGAGGCTCCTGGGGCCATCTCTTGGGAATTAGATACCTTCTTTTTCTAGATTCAGTTCCTTTACTTTGGTCATGGTTTTCATTTTCCAGTTGCTAAAACAATGCCATACAATGAGTTGGCTTGAAGCCGGTGTCTTCTGGCTGGCCATCTTGGGGTCCTTGTCATTTGGTCACACGGCAATGCACGTGGCGGTGTCTTCTGGCTGGCCATCTTGGGGTCCTTGTCATTTGGTCACACGGCAATGCACGTGGCGGTGTCTTTTGGCTGGCCATCTTGGGGTTCCTTGTCATTTGGTCACACGGCAATGCACGTGGCGTGTCTTCTTGGTCTTCCGGGTACCACTGACTTCCAGCTCCTGGCTGTTCCCAAGGCTTCTCCTTCCATGTCCAATTTCCTTTGCGTCTAAGGACTTCAGCCGTTCTGGATCACGGCCACCCGCCTTCAGTTTGGGCTCCTGAACAATAGCATCTTCCAAGGTCCTGTACACAGACAGGCTCGCTCACAGGAGGGGCTGGACCTGAGCATGCCACCAGCGCGGGGGGCGCGGCTCAGTGCCCAGCAGGAGCGCACGTCATCCAGCAGCTCCTGGGGACGGAATTCCAGGTTGGAAACCCTCTGTCCAGGTCGGCAATCACCACACCACCATCTTGTGGCTTCCCGCGCCACACGCAGTGCCCCTGCCTTGCTGATTCTGAGCACCTTTTTCCTGCCCTTGAGGCTCTTCCTGAATCCTGTTTCCTGGAATTCCGTGATGATGTGCTTCAGCATGGACCTTTTTCTATTAACTGGGCTTTATCTACATGGGAACCTCAATTATGTCTGTATTTATGTGACGTGGTCCTTTCTGTGAATCTCCCAGTTTTATCTGCAGTCTTCTCAGTCAGGAAGAGACTTCAATTTCCTTAGCTCCTCTCGTCCATTCCCTTCTTTCTATGATTTTATTTGACTTTTCGAGAGATTTTTCTCAACTCGACGTTCCAGCCCTCCTGCTGCTCATTTAATCCCGCTAAGACGCACCTTGTGTCCAGTGGCCCTCACTGGCTCTGTAGCTGCTCCCCCTGTGAGCACCTGCTCTAATTCCATGGGTGCAGCAGCATGCTGCTGCTTTTTAGATGAACGGTTCAGGGGACGCGTTCCGCTTCCTGCACTGCCTCTTCTTCCCCTGAGGTCCTGCTTTCTGTCTTCGTCTCTTTCACGATAGAAGTCCCCCTGTGTGCACCGACTGATCGTCTACTCCCACTTAGAACAAGGCACTGAAGGCCTCTGGAAAGCCTGGAGGTTGGCAGGAGAGGGTGACGGTGGCTCCACTCTCGGGTGACTGGGCAGAGACTCGGCTCCTTCACCTGGCGTCTCCAGGGATGTAGCATCAGTGGGTCTTTTGTTTGGGACCATTTAGTTCCTCCAGATAAAAATTCCCCAGTTCCTTCCCTGGGGTAGTGTAGCCCCAGGAGTGGGAGAGCTACTGTTCATTAAGATTTAAGTTAATTCCCATTTCTGCAAAACTCACCCGCACTTTGCTGCATCTGGTGTCCCCAATCCCGCGGGTCTTTAACTCAGCACCTCATCATCGCCGCCACCACCACCATCATGATAATAAAACCCTCATCGCCACCACCTCTGTCACCATCACCTTCATCATCACCACCTCCATCGCCATCATCATCATAAAGCCCTCATCGCCACCTCCACCACCACCATCATCAGGATAGAACAAACCCTCAGGAGCACCACCACGACCACCATGGAAATAAAACCCTCATCGTCACCCACTCCACCTCCACTGTCGCCATCTTCACCATCATCACCATCACCCCGCCACTGTCTTCACCACCGCCAGTGGGAAGGGCTGCTCAAGGAGGGCGTGGAATTCACTCCTGAAGGCGCTTCGTGAGGGGGAGGCGGCACCCGGCAGGCTGGGACTTAACCCTGAGAGCAGAGGCCTTCCTCGGACTGTGAGCCCTGAGGTCTTCTCCTGGAAGTCCACACCAGGACCAGCTCCCCGACCCCAGCTCAGAGCAGCCGGCAAACACTCACCAGGACACACACCACCGAGCCCAGAGCAGGGACCGCCTCAGCCCTCAGCGCCCGCTGCTCTCTCTACGGGGAGGATTAGACCCGCCACCGAGGCATTTGTAAACACCGATTTCATGAACACACATGTGAACTGCCTTAGATTCAAATCACTGAACCCCTCGTAAGCGGGGTGAGCCTGGCATGCAGAGGGCACTCGACGTTATCCTTCGAAAGGGCATCATCAGCTCCAGAGCGAGAGGGTCCAATTTCGACATCTCCCCGTCCATCCGGGGTGGGGGCGGGGGAGGACGGGCTCTCCAGGCCTCAGCTTCCTTGCCAATAACGTGGGCGAGCAGAGCCGCTACGTCAGCAGGCTGTGGGAGCGTAGCCCCGCAGGTGTTACACGTGTGTGTGCAGCCGTGAGAAGAGCCAAGCACGCAGCGAGGGCGTGGCGCATCCATGGTCATTACTGTGAACTGAGGTCCCGGCCCTCGGCCCTCCCTTCCCTTCCCCACACACCGTCAGCGTCATGAGAACGCAGACACGCCGAGACACACCACCGCGGCTCGGCCTCTCTTCTAACTGAGCAGCCCCCCAAAGGGCCTGGGCCTGGCCTGGCGCACTCCAGGTGCCCCCTGCCCACCTCCAGCCCCGGGTGCAGCTCGGCAGCACCCGTCCCCTCCGCCGCCCCAGGCTTGGTCTCCCCCTCCTAACAGCTCAAGCCGGGGAACCGTAGCGGGTCTCCCGCAGTAAAACAACAGCCCCCGGCTCCGGGGGAGAGGCTTTCACTCACTGCAGCTCTCAGCGCTAAACAGCTTATGATGCCAGTTTCAGCCAGTGATTAGTATCTACATTTTAAAGGGACATGCCCCCCAGGGTGAGTGCCTCTGAGGAAGTTTGTGCCTGCAGCAAAAGCTCCAGGGTGACTCTGGACAGGAAGCCGGGCCATCCCACTTGTTCCTCCATGGGCGGGAGGCAGGTCTCTCCTGTGACCCCCGGGTCCCAGCTGACCCACTCGCAGCCCAAACGGGAGACGCCAGGACCATGGGCCTGGAGCTGCCCTCAACAGGTCCCAGCGCCAAGCAGGTGGACCCAACTGCTGCTGTCCATGGGAGCCAGGCCAGCTCCGTCCTCGGCCCCTTCGCCTCCTCACCCGTTCATCGCGGGAGATGAGGTTGCTGGGAACACGGCACGTGTCCCTCCTGTCCCGCGGGTCAGTGGGCCTCGTGCCACCCTGCCTGTGCGCAGTGCGGGTGCCATGGCCACGCCGGGTCTCAGCCTCGCACCTCAATCCAGCTCGAACCACCGGCCCACAGAGGGGCTCCACTGGACACCCACCTGGGCCACTGGTCACGAGCAGCTGGCAGGCTGGGCCTCGTCACCCGAGCCCGTGGCTTCAGCCCACTGCAAGGGCAGGGGACGAACAGCCTCAGATGCAAAATGTCCCAAATGGATGCACCATCTAGTCCAGCCAGTACCCGCTGCCATCCCTGCCTTCTCAGCCCACAGCACCTGCCCCCTTCCAGTGTTTTCCATTCTCCCAGTGGCCTTGGCCCTGGCCCTGGTCAGTCCCCAGCATCCAGCCTCATGAGTTCTGACCCATCCTTCAAGGTCCACTGCAAGAGTCTGCTCCTCCGTGAGCCCTTCCCAGTGCCCCTTCACGGCTCCCTCCCCCGCAGAGCCATTGGCCATTGTCTCTGGAGGGGGGGTGTCCCATCCCACCCCCACTCTGCTAGAGCCCAGGCATAGCTGACCGCGGGTCTGGCGGAGCAGTCCAGGGAGGCTCTGCCCAGCCCTTCCTCCCTGGGGCCTTAGACCGGCACGGCCTGCGCAGGGGTGGGGGACAGCGGGCAGCTGTGGCTGGGCTCGACCCAGCCTTGGCCAACCTTGAGAGGTAGCCCCTGCGCCCCTCCCAGCTCGGACGTGGTCCGGTGGGGGCTGAGGGCTGCGGTGCCCGCTGCCTGGGCCCCGGCTGGGGAGTCAGGCCCTCAAAAGGAGCTGCTGCTGGGCGCCAGGCAAGGTGGGACGAGGCCATCCTGTTGACTGTGTCCCAGACACCAGGCAGCAGGGGGAGAAGTCCATCCACAGGGGACGAGGCCATCCCAGCAGCCTGGCGTGCACCGGCCGTATGCTCCCAAGGCTGCAGCCTTCAGCAGAATACCAAGACGTCTGGGTGGGGGCCGGGGTGCCCAGGCGTCCACCTCCAGCACAGATACTTCCTCCCACAGGGCGGAAGTCCAGGCTTTGACGTCCCGGGGTCTTGCTTCCAAAGGCCTGTGCGCTCACCCCTTGGTCCCTGAAAGCAGGTCTTGTCACAAGGACTCTCCTGCCGCATCCACCTAATCACCTCTGTAATGACCCTATTTCCGCATGAGGTCACGGTCACAGGGCAGCCTGTGGGGTGGCTGGGGACAGAGGCGAGTCCCCAAGGAACCCTCAGGCAGGGGGAGAGGCAGCAGTCCAGGTCCTGCCCGTGGCTGGGGCAGCCAGCCTCACTGCGCACCACGCCCCTGGCAGCAGCCGCCCCGGCCTGGGAGGTGAAGTCGCAGAGGTGCCGTGGACCCGCTGGGGGCAGGGTGGCCTTGGCGTGGGCGGGCAGTGCTGGCCCTCAAGCCCCTGCTCCCCCTCCAGCCTCTTGCCCCAGTGTCCCCGCTGCACCCCCAGGGCCAGGTCAGAAAGGGACAGCGTGTCCCTGCACGGCCTCTCCTCACGGAGCTGCACGCCTACGTCACCAGGCATCTCAGCGACGCTCGGTTCTCTGCCACCTCCCTCAGGCTTCTCTGGCCTTTGTCTTCTCTTGAATTCTTCGACACTTTTCAGATGACAAAAGAAAACACTCATCCCTGGTAAGCAGCCCCACTCTGCACAGTAGCCGGTTTGGGGATTTCAGCCCCTTTCAGGGGCCAGCTGGGGCTGGGGCAGGGGTACAGTGAGCCTCCCCAAAAGGGGCTACCTTTCCACTCTTGGGACCCCCCAAAAGAGACACCTTGGAGCCCTGCCCCCAGCACCTCCAAACATGACCTTACTTGGAAGCAGGTGGTTGCAGGCACCATCAGTCAAGGTGAGGTCACTTAGGGGCCTTAAATCCAGCTGTCCTTATAAGAGAGGAGAGGACACAGATGAGACACGAGAGAGAAGGTGGCCGTGGGAAGACGGAGGTGGGAATTGCAGTGATACGTCCACAGGCCAAGGAGCGCCAAGGAGCACCAGGCACGGCCAGAAGCCAGGAGAGAGTGGGCGTTCTCCCCCAGGGCCTGCAGCCGGAGCCTGGCCTAGCCAGCACCCCGAGGTCAGACTTCCGCACGGTAACGTCTGTTGTGCGCAGCCACCGGTGTGTGGTGTGTTCCGGCAATCCCACGAAACCAAGGTGCCTGCAGCAGGGGCTAAAGCGGAGCTAGTCTGCACCTCGCCAGCTGGGCCTCAACTTCCCGACACAGTTCCAGTGGATCCCAGGACTCCAGTGCCTCTGAGAGAGGGCAGTCCACACTGCTCAGTTCCCGCAACCTACCAGGGAGCCCTCCCGGGTGTATCCGGTAGAGCCGGCTCTCCCCTCTAGGCCACCACATGTCCGGATGCAAATTTGTGCTGACCCTCCCCAGCCAGCCATGAGCCCCTTAAGGACCTGTCCTGTCATATACACTGGTCGCCCCTGGTCCAGTGCAAAGCCAGGCACAGGGAGGCCCCGTGGCTGCTGATGGGCGGCAGAGGGGGCAGGCTCAGGGGCTGGACCAAGTCGGCGAGACTCTCACGCGGCTCTCCCCGGCCGGGGATGCATGGGCAGAGAAAGGGGTGTGTGCAGGCTCCTGGGGGGTTGGTGACCCGACTGTCCCCAGAGAACAAGGCCCCGCGTGGTTGGGTTCTCTCGTCCCCCAGCAGAACACACTCCTGAGGGACCAAGGCTGGGCTCTGAAATTCAAATTCCTCGGCTTTCTTGATGAACTTCTTACAAGGCGCCCAGGACTCCAGATCAGATGGGGTTTTCCAGACCTAACTTCTTTGATGTTGTTAATGAGAATATGAAAGGTGATGAAGGGGAACTTGTCTTTTTCCACTTCAAAAACAGGATTTAGGCCTGATGTGCATTCTCATCATTTTGTTAAGGCAGAAAAGAAAATAGAGAAGCCAAAGAAGTCTGAAAGCTCAGATTTGTTGGAGGCAAACAGGGTGGCTGTCGCGGCCACAGGGCCGAGTCCAGGCTCCGCAGACGGCCAGCTCAGGGCTGCCCTGGGCAGAGCTGGGCACAGCTGGGCAAAGGGAAGCCCTCACTCCGTCACATCAAACCCTGAGGACCCAGCGCTGCACTGGCCCTCCCTGAGCTCTGCCTCTCCAGGGACTAACGAGACTCTCCCGAGCAGTACGTGTGCACAGGAGCCGTGCGTGCATCCCTTCACACAGCAGGGCCGGTGCTGCTCCTGCCAGAAAAAACTCAGCACTGGCACAGCCCTGGCATCAGGTAGGCTGCGGGGAGGGGGGGCAGGAGGAGGGAGAGGAGGAAGGTGGGGGCTGCACACTCAGATGAGGAGGGCGCTGCTCATGCCACAGGGCCAGCGTGCGCCACGGGGCCAGTGTGCACCTGCGCCTCGGCTGACGGCTCCGTGCCCGCCTTTGCCCTAAGAGTCGCTGATGCTCATGGATCCCCAGGCACCACGTGGATGCCCCCAGCTGAGAGAATGCCCGGGGTCACCGTCACTTTAACAAGCTCCACTCCGGCTTCTGATGACCCTCAGCTTTCCAGCAGCAGCAGCAGCACAAATACCATGACTGCGCCCCACCTCCAGCACTCCCAGCCCGCTGCGCCCCACTGGGTGCCTGGGCCCCAGCCAAAGGATGTCCCTCCCACCACTTCCCAGAGGTGAAGCGGATGAGCCGAGTCCATGTGACCTGCACATATTGACTTCCAGTTGCTGCTTCGACACTTCAAGAGGCTCTGGAAGTCATTGCTGTCGCCCTGACAAAAGAAAAGAGCTGAACAAATGGCAAATCTATGACTTTTCTTAGCTGCACCAGGGAATTGAGGTCACAGAACAAACGGCCAGCCTGGAAACCTGAGCCAACGACTCCAGAGTCGCAGCTTACCCCAAGCGGAAGCCACGGGAGCCCGCACGGCCGGGAGTGCTCGGGCAGGAGCTGACGGTGGCTGGAGACACGTATGGACCAGCTGGAGAGAAAAGCCGCTGGGCGCCAAGTCCAAGGAGGCGGGACAGTTTTACCGTTAGGAACCCCACCAGGTTCTCAGAGTGAAGATCAGAGAAAAAGTCCCTGGTGCTTGGCCAGGGCGCAGATCAAAGTAACCACTTTGAAATGTGACCTACACATGCTGAGCATCTACTGAGTACCAGCTCTGGCAAGGCACCGTGAGAGGTGGGATGGGGCACCACGGAAGGGACCCCCAGAAGTTGTGCAACTGGACGAGAAAGGCTCAGCTCAGAAGTGCAGCACCAGGGAAAGCTTCCTGGAGGAGGTGGCGCTAAGTCTGTTCAGAAGATGGGCAGGGATCAGGCAGAGAAAAAGGCAGGTATGGAGGATGCAGGCAGGCTCAGCAGAGGTGCAGAGACAAGAACCCGCACTAGGCATGCAAGCGTTCTGCACACCGAGGAGACGTCCAGGTCAGCAGCTCCAGCTCCCGGGAGGCTGTGCTCCCGGGCCCCGCCTAGGATGATGCCCCTTGCTCAGGAGCTCCCGGAGCCGTGGGCTGGGCCAACAGCAGTGAAGGCAACAGGTTCGATGAAGGTAAGTCCCACCCTCCCCTGGGCGTGTCTGTGCACCACGCTGCAACCATTCACGCCTAAGGACCCAGGGGGCTGCACAGGTCTGCCCCGACGTGACGCACGCCTGCATCTGCGCGCACTCAGCCAACGTGTTCACGGGTGCTGGCACTACGCAGTGCACCACATACATGCAACACACGCCCAGATTATATGCTACTCTGCCCACAGCTGGTCACTTCCGGTCCCTTTCTCAACCTGCCTGGCTCTCGCAGACGTACTGATGCAGTACAGCATGCGTTGAACCAAACCAGAAAGCGCGGAGAAAGCAAGCTCCCCGAACAGCAGGCAGCACTCCACCCATGCTGGGCTTACAGTGGAACTCAGCGCTGCCGAGTGTGACGATGATTTAGATTTAACAAGACGAGGATGGGATATGGAGACACAGATGCCAAACGATTTGTTTCAATTAATGGCACGGCGTTCTCTCTGTTATTGAAAATTCAGATCATATAATACAGCTCAGTACCCAGTAACTGAACCAATATATAAAAAGGAAATGTGAATTAACAAATGGGTTTTGTTGTGAGTAGAAGCAAATGTCCTAGGATTTAAGCTGAAACGATCTTCTGAAATCTTTTCTGTCCCGTGAGAGGAACAAACGGGGTTTGTCGCCCTTTGCCTTCCACGGTCTGGCCCCTGGCTGACCCGGATGGGTGATTTCCTACCTTCCTCACACTTCCATCCATTCTCCCCCATCCACACCCATGCCTGATAAAGGGCCTTGTTTCTCATTCTACCAAGAAAAAGAGAAGCAGAGAACCTTCCAGAAGCCCCACCAGTGCCATTTTCCCACCACCTGCATCCAAGCCCCAAGCCCCACTTCTCTCCAGGGACGGGGTCAAGGGCTCACACCACCAGCAGGGCCCACCCGCTAAGCCCTGGGCCCATTTCACCCAGTCATGGTCCCACGGATTCATCCCTGTCCCTCATGTGTTTCTCCTCTGCTAAATCATTGCCAGAAGCAAAATGCAGGCATTTCTCCCAACTTAAAAACAAAACAAAACACAAAACTATCTTGACCCCACTTTTTTCTCCAACTACCGCCCCGTTTCCCTGCTTCATTTTACAAATAACTACTCAAAAAGACTTCTCCATAGCCTGTCTCCAAAGTTCTCCTCCCATTCTCTCCTGCAACTTTTCCAAGGTGGCTTTTGCCCCACACCACTCTTAGTCGGGCCACTGAGGGCAGACGGCTGCTACAGCTGCAGAGCACGCCTGGGTCCTCATTTTCCTCAAGCTGGCAGCCGCCACTGCCAGGGCCGAGCCCTCTCCTCCCAGGAGCTTCTGAGTTCAAGTGAGCAGAAGAGGGACCCAAGCCCGTTTGCCACCTCGCCAGCTGTTGTGCTGAAACAGGTGGGGGGGGGGGCAGGAGCATAGGCGACGGTGGCGGCTCCTTGACCTGGCCGAGTGGGGTGCTGGGCCAGCCCCTGTCCCTTCACCCCTACTCAAGGAGGTACCCGTGAGCTTCCTGGCCAGCAGGAATTCCTTGGCTCCATGACCCGCCCTCATGCCTAGGCTCTCCACCTCGGAGGAACCGGACCTGAATCTCGGTTCTCATCCAGTCAAGGGACCCTGGGCGAGGAAACAAGTTTGCTGCGCCTCAGAAGCCCCATCAGTAATGATAAAACCAAACTCATGGGTTTCCTTGTGGGTCAAGTGAGGCCACAGAAGCACAGGGTACAAAATAGGTGCTTCACAACTGCCTGTAAAACAATCTAGAATTATGTCTGTGGTCTTGGAATTCCTCCCTCACTCCTCCCATTAGAAGGTTTTTCAGAACATGGAACACTATCTCACGGCCTTGTCCTGCTATGAATCTACCCATCCAGTCAAGTCCTGCTGCCAAGGGAGCTCACACTTACGTCCTGGAGTGAACAGCTTGACTTCATCATGTTCAAAAGTAGCTACATAGGGAAGCGGATGTGGCTCAAGGGATAAGGCCTCTGCCTACCATATGGAAGGACACAGGTTTGATCCCTGGGGCCTCCTGGTAAAAAAGAAGAGAAAGTGTGCCCATGCGGCGAGCCAGTGCCCGTGGGGTGAGCCAGTGCCTGCACAAGTGAGTGACACAGCAAGATGATGACACAACAAAAGAGAGACAAAGGTGAAAGTCAAGGTGATACGCAGCAGAGACCAGGAACGGAGGTGGGGCAGCTGACAGGGAAACTCTCCACATCAGAGGCCCCCAGAATCAATCCCAGTGAATCCTAGAGGAGAAAAAACCGAGAAGACAGAAAAGAGAAATAAATACAGAAGATCACACAGCAAATGGACACAGACAGCAAAAACAGCAGGGCAAGGGAGAGGGAAAGGGTGAAAAAATAAATCTTTAAAAAAAAAAAAAAGAGTGGCTACATAAAACCTGGGGCTTTTATAATATCCTAGATTCTGTTTCTTTCCCTTGAGAATTATTCGCCATCTTCTCCACCACTGTCAGGTCCCCTGATCCACCCAACAGTCTCCTGGAAGCCTGGTCACGGTCGCGGCTTGTCAGGATGCGTTTTGATGCCCAGATCTGTGCGGCAATGGGAAAAGAGTCCAAGGTAGGAGGTGATGGAGCACAGCAGGAGATGCAGGTAGGGCAGCAGCAGCCTGGAATCAAACATACCTGAACTGCGGCTCCCCATTTACTGTGGACCCGGGAAAACTACCATAACCCCGTAGGATGGCAGTTTCCTCACTTGCAAAAGTGGGCATGATGAGACTGGCTTTGTGAGGCCACTGTGAATAACAGAACAAAACAAAATGTTTGGAAAGCTCCTTCCACAGTTCCTGGGATGGAGCAGGTACTGATAAATGACCACAATGATGACAGCAGGGACAAAAAGGCTGGTAACCAGAGGCAGCCTTCTACTTCCATGGAAGCCTCGTTCCTGGGCAGTCCCTGCACTCAGCAACAGCAGCCAGTCAAAGCCCCTCCAGCCCCTCTCCCTCTGTCCCCAGGCCAGATCCTGCCGTGACGACTGTGGGTTTCTCCTTCTTGACTAGGAGTGACATCCACTGTGTGCCGATGGCCTGAGCTGAGACCCCTCTGCTCCCTCCACCTGGCCCGTCACTGGGACAAGCCTGAGGCAATACCAGTGTCTCCCTGTCCTCAGCCCCCTGCTCTGGAACTCCCTTGGGACTGGTCCTGAGCAGGGAGTGCAGGTGGCTGGACTGACAGGTACCTCACAGAGCTACCCTGGGGCTCCCATCTCTCCCTTGCCACCAGCCAGCCGAAGAAGTGAAAAGCAAGTACTCCTCTGGGTCCAGAGACATTGGAACCACTCAAGGTGTCCCTCACTGGCAGGCACCTGACTCCAACAAGCAGCACTGACCCAGTGCCTTCCACCACAACCTGCCCAGCCAGGCCCCCTGACTATCCTTCAGTCCCCCCTTCTGATAGCAGAAAATATTTTTAACCAGGGTCACCACTTACAGAACACATGCTGGGCACTGCAGCAGAAATCACTCATCCCCTCTTGCTCCATCCCAAGGACACCAAGGCTCCAGGGGCCTAAGTGGCTTGCCCAAAGCCACACAGCTAACAAGTGCAAGAGCCAGAATTCAACCCAGGTCTGTAGACTCAAGTTCATCCTCCTCGGAAGCGGCCAGGCAGACATGCAGCAAAGGGCAGAGAGAGATGCCATGCACTGTCCATGGTGCTGAACCAGGAACCGGGGCCGCGCGCTGTCCGCGGTGCTGAAGCACCTGCGGGCTCCAGCCCACCCTCCCAACCAGCAACACCAAGGCTCCACGCTGCCTTGCCCAGAAGAGGGCACTAGTCAGGTTTTCTTCATTTCCAGAATTTGTATAGGTTAAAAGCATAACTTTGAAAATGTGGCTTTTATGCTACTTTAGGAAAGAAAACATTTCACAATTTATACAGATGGTTTCATGCACTTTTGACTGTTCCATCTTGTTTCTGAAAGCTTCACAACTTTTACCCTCTGGGAAGCTGGAGGAACCCTCTCACCAGATGTCAGGCAAAGGTCCACCCAAGATCAGCCCTGACCACTGCTGGCCGGCCCTAAAGCTCAGAATCACATGTTCAAGGCAGGAAACTTCAAGTTTACAGCCCCACTTTGAAAACACATACATGTTCTATTAAGTACTAAATCGATATCAAAAGTGATTATATGTATAATGTATAACGAGTAACAATGTCATGGACATTGTACATGGCACCCCGTTAATGGAAATAAGGAAATGAACATTAGTTTTGAAAGCCCCCACCCCCTTCCACATAGAGGTAACTGCTGCCATTTTGCACTTATCATTCCCTGGCTTTTCTTTATAGTTTACTATATGTGTGAGTCACTAAACATTTTTGGAACTTTTTGTCAACGGCAACTTCCTGTTTGGATTCAACCACGTGCATCTGAGATGCACTGTTGTCATTTCTTCTCATTGCTGCCAGCACAAGAATGCACCACTGTGTATTTATTCAGCACACCATCCAAAGACATTTAGGTTGTTGCCATTTTTGTTTTGGCTGCTTGGAAATTCGGGTCTCTAGGTGTACTCGTAAGAATTTCTTTAAGGCATATATCTGAAAGTGGGGTATCTGTATCTATAACTTTACCATGTAATTCCAAATTGTTTCCCAAATTCATCAATACCCTATTCTCTGACCATGTTAGGGAGTTCCAGTCGCCCCTTCCACTCACCAGACCAATCCCTGGCTCCCAACAGAAGGCTCTGGTTTCACTGTGAGGACCCAGGATGTGTACTTTGGGGAACTGGACAGGCCAGTGTTCTGTGTGGATGCTGCTCAGGGCCCCAAGTCATTGCCTTGCAGGAATCTGCATGTTTCCAGCTCACAACCCTCTGAGCAGCCCTGGCCCCACCAGTGTTGAGAGCATGATGGACGCAGCAGCTGTGCTTAAAACTGCCCAGGACGCCAGACCTTTCCCTGGATGCTCAGGGAAAGAGCGGCCAGCACTCAGGAGGCCAGTGTCATGTCAGAGATTCCAGTGCCTGAAATTCCAGTGCAAGTGGCGCCCAGGCGGCCTTAGGACAGGAAGGGCTGTGGGCCTGTGCCTCCTCCCTCAGATCCCAGAAAGGAGGGGAGGGCCTGCCTCTGCCCACGTGCCTCTCCAGCCTCGTTCACTCTCCCCCAGAGGAGGTGACTGCTTTCCTGGGGCTGTGTAGCCAAGGGCCACAGACCGCAGGGCTCGGACAACAGAAAGGCGTGCTCTCCCAGCTCTGGAGGCCAGAGGGCCGAAGTCAAGGTGTGGGCAGGGCCGCGCTCTGCCTGGAACCTCGAGTGGGGCCTCCTTCCTGGCCTCCGCCCGCCCGCGCTGGCTCCCAGCAATCCTTGGCCTTCTCTACCTCCATCATCAACGCTGTTCGTCCCTCTGTCTCTCTCTACGTCCGAATTCCCTCCTCTTAAAGGGCACTGGGCACACCAAGGTTGTGTGGGGACCTGCCCTACTCCAGTCTGACCTCAGTGCATTTGCCAGATAACTCCAGCTGTGCCGACTCAATTTCCAAGTAAGGTCACATTCTGAGTTCCGTAGAAGTAGAACTTCAACGTACCTTTTTGGGGGACCCAAGTCAACCTCTAACAGATGTGCCTGCACCTCCACTGGGCCTGGGCCTCGGAGGATGTGGGTCTCCCCTCCTCACCCTTCCAGCTCTTTCCCATCACAGAGGCAGATTCGGCACCCCAAACAATCTACCTTTACCAGGTACAAAGGACTGGACCACGTGCTTTCAGAAACTTTCACTAAAATCTCCACATAAACCCCAAGATGTGCCCCATTTAGTGTTTGTGCCTCCACAATACCTCTGAGCGCTCTGCTTCCCGCTGCAGGTTGCTTACGAGTCTGAAGCCCCCATGGAAGACAGGGAGCCCCGAGAGGGCAGCCATCCCACCCAACCTTGCGGGCAGGCAGGGACAACATAAGCTGAAACTAACTGGTTGCGATGCCAGCACGCAGCTCTAGAGCCCCAAGCATATCCCCAGCACACCGCGGTGTTCCCAAGCAGCCACCACGCACCCACCAAATGTCCCCGAGGGTGTCCTCACTGGCCCCAAGGACACAACGCAGGCCCTGTCTTGGGAGCCACTCTGCAAGTAAACCTAAGCAGACAAGCCTGAGAGGGGCTGCGCGACGGCAAAGCGCCGCAGGTCAGGGGCACCGAGGGGAGTCAAGACAGACGCCACAAGGGGGCTAAATCAGGGGCAGCCTAGAAGGCTCCTAGACCCCAGGAGTGGGGCCCGCTGCCCCCCCCAACACCACAAAGTCACTGCACACCAACACAGTTGGGAGCCAGCCCGAGCGTCCCTGTGAAGTGACTAATTGGCGGGCCAGGGTCCTGTGCCCTCCCCCCAGGGAACTGAGCACCTTCACAGGGAAAAGCCCCCTCTCGTGCTAACCCAGGACCGGGGAACAGCTGCCACCCTGCGCTGCCGCCCCAAGTCATCAGCACCGCTAATTACCACTAATTGTAATATCGTTTCTGTCTTGCTGCTAATACATTTAGACTTGCTAATCAAATCAAACCATTCCACCTTGCCGTGCTGCTTTCAAATAAACATTTCTGCAAAGCAAGAAATAAATAACTCCCAAGCTTTGTTCTCTGGAGTCTCCCTGTACAGAGGCACAGAGGTTTGCCATTTATCTGTCTCTGGGACCAAAGGCATGGAAGAACTCTGATGAGAAACTGGCCTTTACAGTCCAAACTTTGCCATGAGGTCGGAGAAAGAAAGGGAGAAAGATAGCTGGGGCCAGGAGGGAGGGAGAGAGGAGGGAGGGAAAGAGGGAGGGAGGGAGGCAGGAAGTGACTCGAGCCTGAGCCGCTGAGCCCTTTCCCTGCGCCCCCTGCACCCTTCCTGGGGCTTGTGCCCAGACAGAATGTGCGGGCGCATACACACGCATGCTCCAGGAGCCCCGGGGCTTCCCCTTTCACCTACCAAGTTGCGAAGTGCTGGTATTGCAGACGCAGCTCTGAGCGCGCTGAGGGCAGGGGCCGCCTGCTGCTGGTCTGGGTTTTCCCAGCATCTGGCCCACAGCCTGGCCCACGCAGGTACCCAGGAGACCCCGGCCCAAGGGACAAATGGACAAACAGCCCAGTCAGGTGAGCGCTCCTCTCCTCATTTGCAGACAAAGAAGCCGAGGTCCAGAGATGCTACTGCCCAGCATTTGGGCTCAGGATTACTGCCTGGCCCTACGTGTGCTCTCTCAGAAAGGGAGGGAGGGAGGGAGAGGAGGACACAGGGGGGCCCTGGCTCCTCTGCAGCCCTGAACAATAGCCCCGCTGGGCCAATGGAGAAATGGGAAGGGCTACAGGGTGCAGCGCTCAAGGACGTGCTGGAGCAGATGCTGAGAATTCTGGAATGGAAACTGATAAAAGGTTGACCATGAACCCAACTAAACATGAATGAATCCAGTTACTATAGCAATCCCGCTGAGGAACCTCTCCCCCACACACCCAAGGCCTGCTAAAAGAGGGGATCACGGTTACCCAGAGGAGTGGGGGACCACGGGGCTTCCCAGCCCGAGCCCTCGCTGGCTCTCGGCCTTGTCAATGCCAATTCCTGAACAGCCCATCAGCCTCAAGAGGAGAAGTGGGGTGGGTGGAGATGGCGCTTGGCCCGCGGTCGGAAGACCCCCTCGCGTGGTTCTGCCAGGCCCAGCCTGGCCCAGGCCGCTTCCCAGCGTTTTCACCCAGATGGGAGGAGCATTGAGACCTCCGGCCGGCTCTGATGCCTGAGCCATTCATCTCACAGAGGAAGCAGCGACCCGACCTGACTGAGCAACGTCTGTCCAAGATGAACCTTTCCCAGGCAGGACTGCAGCAGGCAGCATGGGGAGGATGGAGTGAGGAGGTCCTGCGAGATGGGTGTTAGGAAGCCACTGCACAGAGGAGGAGGCTGAGGCTTGGCGGTGCAGCCCAGCCATCCAGCTACTACAAGGGGGTGCAGGGGGCAAGCCAGGCCGGGAGGACCCCGGGGCCAGCCGCTAGCTGCTCCTCCAGCCAGCCCCCGCCGCCTGGCATCTCGCAGCAACGCTTCTGCCCGAGCAACACCCACCCGGCTCACATCCATAACTAAGACCAAGGAGCACATCCCGCATCAAATGAGGCTGTCGATTTTAATTAATTTCAGACTTTATGTGTTTCTGGCAATTATTTGTAACAAGGTTTACAGAGGGCATTTAAAATTAATTGTGATTTTTATCTAGAAATCAATGCTTATTTTTTAAGTAGCTCATTAGGGGTGAGTATGTATTACAGGAGCAGCAGGTTCTGTGTCAGGAAGGAGGCACCTGGGGCTAGAGGAGAAGCCAGAAGAGCAAAGATGTCTCAACTGTGACGACAGGATCAAAGTCAGCGGGATAATTAGTGGAAGCTTCAGCAGGCGAAATAAAATCTGATTAGGATTGAGATGCATGTGAAGTCAAAATTTTTTTTAAAAAGTTAAATTTTCTTTTGTTCACTTTGTGTTTGTTTACTAATTTTTTTAAAAATTGTTTACTAATTGGTAAAAAAAAAAAAACCAAACTAAGAAAAACCAATGTAGATACAATATAAAAAAAAAATAGGGAAGTGGACTTGGCCCAACTGATAGGGCATCTGTCTACCACATGGGAGGTCTGCGGTTCAAACCCCGGGCCTCCTTGACCCATGTGGAGCTGGCCCATGCACAGTGCTGATGCACTCAAGGAGTGCCGTGCCACGCAGGGGTGTCCCCCATGTAGGAGAGCCCCATGTGCAAGGAGTGCGCCCCATAAGGAGAGCCGCCCAGTGTGAAAAAAGCGCAGCCTGCCCAAGAATGGTATTGCACACACAGAGCAGACACAGCAAGATGATGCAACAAAAAGGGACACAGATTCCCGGTGCTGCTGATAAGGATAGAAGCGGTCACAGAAGAACACACAGCAAATGGAAAGAGAGAGCAGACAACTGAGGGGTGGGGGGGAAGGGGAGAAAAATAAGAAACTAAAATTAATTAATTAATTAATTAATTAAATAAAACAAAATAGTCCAACAGACTATTACAAACTGTTATCCCCTTTTGCTCCCACTCTGTACTTCCTATACACCTATATGCACCATGTTCAATCCAGTTATAATAACAAAACCACTACAATTTGCATGGCTTCTGCAGCTTGTGAAGATTATATTAGTTCCATTGTGCAGGGGGGACAATGAGGTTCAGGAAGCTTCCACATCTTACCCAAGTGTGTGAGGTTAATAATCGGAAAAGCCAGAGATGGGGCCCCCACTCCACGCCCAAATAGCCTCTATCTTTCCCTGCAGGTGACAAAATATCACAACCACTGGAACAGTCTGAAGCTGGGTGGATCCCAGAAAACCATGACCTCCGGGTTGTGGGTGGGGGACCCTTTTGATTGGCTTGCAGGACCAAGGTGGGTCTTGGTCCTCTTGCTGGAGTTCTTTATAAAAGAACGGCAGAAAGCAGAAGCACGCAAGAGGAAAGCAGCAGAGACGCACCAGGAAGGCCGCCTGGAATCAGGGAGCACGGAGGCCCGGAAAGAGCCCCCGAGAGGCGAGGCCCAGAGGAAAGGGGGACCAGCGGCCAGCCTTGTGCCCCGCCATGTGCCTGGTGGCCCACAGCTGGAGCTCCCAGAGAAGGCCTCTTTAGGTGGCCCGCCATGTGCTTAATGGCCCACAGCTGCAAGCTGGTGAGACAGCGTCTCCTGATGATGTCTTCATTTGGGCCCTTCCGTGGATTCAGAACTGTCAGCTTTGAACCTAATAAATCCCCGTTATAAAAGCCAACACAGTTCTGGAATACTGCTGGGCAGCATTTAGCAACTAAAACCACCACCACCACCACCGTCACAATACTTGCCACCACTGTCATCAAGAAAGAGACAAAGATCCAGTAAGAGCTCAGGAAGCATCACATCCACGAATTTGCATTTTGTCAGGTGGCCAGAGAAAGGGTTTCCCCACCTCGAGCCACGGTTCTCAAACTTCGGGGTTTCCAGAATCTCATTACACACAGACCCACATACCCAGTGGCACGGCTTCTGATTCCCCAAGTGTGGGGCAGCCCCAAGCAACTGCAGATGAACAGAGCTCCCCCAGGGCATTCAGATGGTCAATGGGCAAGCTCTGAGGGCCTCTGAGCAAAGGTGCAAAGGTCCAAGCCTAAAAACACACTAGCTGAGGGTAACGGTTCACCTGAGAGTTAAAAAATTATGTGTTAAGAATGCTAAGTAGCAGCTATGTTAACAAAATTACTTGATGTGCATGGCTATTTGTATTTTTAAACTTTTGCACCATAATTTACCAATTATATTTGTAGGGTGGTAGGAATAATTGTTCATCCTGGTATTTTTGATTTAGGATTTTATTTTTACAGAAAGATCTCAGATAACAAGATTGTTTTATATTGTTTATCTGCTCCTGGAACTTCAGTATTACTTGCTGGCCACCAACAGAACTGCTGACCCAGGCAGAGAAGAACAGACAGCATGTAAGGAGATGACCTGAGCTTTTTCAGCCTATTAGGTTACAGAAAACTTCACAAGAATGATTACATGAACAAGAAATACTTGTCCAGGAAAATGCTAGTTGAGGCTGTCTTTAAAAGAAATGATGGAAAGATTTTGTGTTTTAGGTTATCTTGTTATTAACTCTGTAGGGGTTCTCAGGACGGCACCCCAGCATGACAAGAAACTTCATTGCCTGGGTGTCAACTTCAGTGACTTCACAGCTTTCAAAGCTATTTGCTGCTCTTTCTACACACACACACACACACACACACACACACACACAGAGCGGTATCTTGTCTTTGGGGACATAACAGTAGTAACATTCACATCACATTTACAGTTAAGGCACTTCCCCACCCTTCACTCGTGAGCTACAATGCTCACGCTGTACACCTACTGAATGTCAGACACAGACCTATACTAGTCCCACCTTACCGATGAAGAAACGAGCTCACGGAGTCTGACGTGCCACAAAGTAGAGAAGCCAAGGCTAGCAAGTTCTAACGACTAATATACTGAGAAGCTGCACTTAAGTATTAAAAAACTTTCCAAGTCTCTGTTTCTCCCACTGTTTAATAGGGAAAATATGTCCTCATAGGTATGTGCTATGATATGGAAGGTAACTTGAAAACTACGCCAACCAAACACAGGTCAGTCAATGGCAGTGGTGCTCGTCATCACCAATGACAGCAGTACCATCGCTATCATCACCATGGCTACCATGACAATAACCAGAATCACCACCATGAGCACCACCACTATCCTCGCCATCTTCACAATAATCAGAATCACCACCACCACGTTTACCACCAGTCATCGTCACCTCCTCCACCACCACCGTCACGGCCATCCTCATCCCCACCATCACCAGTGCCACCACCATCATCATCGTCTTTACAACCACCATCATCGCCACGAGGAGCCGTCAGAGATAACTCCAGAGGTGACTTTTTTGTGCGTAAAGGGATGATCTGTGCCTTGGGGGGACGGGCAGGATGTCAATAAAGAAAAAGACAACACAAGCAGGAAAGCTGACCTAAGTAAAGGCACAGCGACCCACAGTAGGTGGTCAACGTGTTTGGGAAGTGGTTGAAAGTCCTGTGTGGGGCGATGAAGATGAAGACGTGATCTAAGCCAGGTAATAAAAGGTCCTGTCTATCAGTGCAGAGACTGAATTTTATTCAAGTGACTGGTTTCAAAACTGTTGCTGGAGACCAGGTTATTTCCCCACATGCCAGTGGTCCGGTAGTTGGGGACAAAGGGCGGCTGCATGGTGGGGCCCCAGGTCCTAGCTCCATCTTCAAGCAAAGCAGCTCCTCTCCTATCTGATTCACACCGGGGGAGAGGATAAGGAAACTTCTGAAGCTGCTGCTATAGACAATGGGAACTACAGGTGGTTTTTAAGCATAGAAGGATAGCATAAGAGCTGAACTTTACAAAAGCAACCCTGGAATCAGAGTGGAAGCTGGAAGCTGGTGGCAAAGCCAGTTAAGAGACTGCTGGAGGGAGGCGGATGTGGCTCAACAGATAGGGCGTCCGCCTACCACATGGGAGGTCCATGGTTCAAGCCCAGCGCCTCCTGACCCGTGTGGAGCTGGCCCACGCGCAGTGCTGATGTGTGCAAGGAGTGCCGTGTCACACCGGGGTGTCCCCCATGTAGGGGAGCCTCATGCGCAAGGAGTGCCACCCCACTCAAAAAAGTGCAGCCTGCCCAGGAGTGGCACTGCCCACACGGAGAACTGACCCAGCAAGATGACGCAACAGAAAGAGACAGATTCCCAGTGCTGCTGACAGGAATCCAAGCGGGCACAGAAGAACACACACAGAGCAGACAATTAGGAGGAGGGGGGAGAGAAATAAACAAAAAATAAATCTTTTAAAAAAAGAGACTGCTGGAATATTCCAACTTGTGGGAAAAAGAATTTAGACTGTACTTGAACTTTGTATGACCTGTTCCTTATTGTAGTGTTGCTGTTGTTCCCTACTATTGTAGGTGATGTTGCAGTTCAGACAGCAAACAGCTGCTCGGAAGTTTCCAATGAATACGAGGTGGAAACTAGGGTCGAGGCTCTCAGTTCCAGAAGCTGTGAGTCCCGTGATCCCATCTTTATCTCCACTCTTGTGTCTTTCTCTCTGTCCTTTATTTCATAAAGTTGTGCACTTCCCTTCAAGCCAACCTATCACTGAGTTGATCTCAGCACCACCTGAGAACTGTTGAGGTGAACCGTGGTAGCAGCAGAGAAGGGAAAAGGAGACATTTAAGAGGTGGAACTGGGAAGAAAATGGTGAGGAACCAGGGGGCAGAGGTGCGAGCTGAGACCAGTGTGGCTCCTGCCTAGCAGCGGAGCGCGGCAATCCACCCAGCCTCGACAAAGCACAGGTGCTCCCACCTTCAGGCCTCACCGCGCACCAGGTCCGTGCTAGCTCATCACGTCCACCATCCTACTTGGTGCTCGCAGTTCCGAGAGCGAGCACTTCTAATACCTCAGCCTTACAGATAAGTAAGTGGAGGCTTCAGGATGTTAACTTGCTCAAGGCCACAAAACGAAAAAGGCGAGGAAATGGGCACTGTAAGCTGAAACCACGAGTTGTCCAGGGTCAGGGTTTACAGCAAGAAACCTCCCCATTCTCTGACCACAGGAACACTGGTGGCGACCAACTCTGGTCACGCCCCATCCCCAAATTGCTACATGAGGCCTCACTTGGTGAGGAGGAGTCCGGAAGGGACGGACCGAGGCTCACGATGGACCGAGGCTCACTTTCCTTAATCCTACGAAGCCCCAACACACACACATCACCCATCAGGGCATGGGTCATGAAGATCTCCTCCAGTGGATGGCGGATGGAGGATGGAGGATGGATGGAGGGATGGATGGATAGATGGACAGACAGGAGGGAGGGAAGGAGGAAGGACTGCTAGGAGGATGGGAAACTGATGGCCCTCAAAACAAGGCGGCCCATTCTGGTCAGAGTTGCCCAAGCTGGAGTGGACTGTGAAAGTCTGTGGATGGACCCCTAGTTCCTGCAAGTGGAAAAAGCCTCCGCTGCTGCCGTTTAGCAGTGATGTACCTCAAACTGGCCTAGGGCGTCCCAACATATCGCAGGAACACTGAAGAACCACTTAATTAGGAGAGCCAGGAACCTTTTGATGACGAGATTCCTGAAAGCCTGGGTCAATGAATTAAAAGTGATAGAAGCACAGGACAGGTAACAAAGGCTTTGGGAAGCCGACTCCCATCTCATCCTGACCCCCTCCACCTCTTTGTTTTTATTTGTAGGTGTCCTGGAACAAATCACGCAACCCTCCAAGCCTCAGCTTCTTCACTGTGAATGCTCATGGCAGTACCTGGTACCCCAAAATCACAGCTGTACAAACGTTAGTTGTTGTTAATGAATGAGGAGACTCATTCCCACCCTATGTTGAATAATCATAAGGGGAAAAAAATCAAGAAAAACCAATCATGTAATATTAAATCTGGACAAACCACCACAACTGTGCTCCATGTTTAAGGTAAACTCACATCTCTAGTGGGAGAATTCCTTTAGGACTCATGTGCACCCTCTGTGAACTGCGCGCTGAAGGGGCCCATGGATGCTTCTGCATGTGTCCCCTTTCTCTCATGCCCGTGTCCCCAGGGCAGAGACCTGCCAGGGGCCAGAGAGCCAGGCAGGATATGAGGACGGAGGGGGAGAGGGGAGGAGGGGAGGAGTAATGGGGAGGAGAGGTGGGTGAGGGAGGGATGGGAAGGGATGATGGGGGAAGCGTAAGAAGGGGGTGAGGAAGGGGTGCGCAGCGGTGGAGGAAGGGGGAAGGGGGAAGGGTGGAGGGAGGGACGGTGGGGAGAAGCGGGAGGGGTGGCTCTCTAAGGCCATGCCAAGCCCCACCCACAGTGGGGTGAAGAGTCTCACTGCTAATGACGACAGTGATGGTAATCCCAGGCCCCTTCCTCCCCCAGCGCAGGGGCCTGTCACAGCCTCAGCGCAGCCACGGGACGCTCTCGGCTGCCAGGTCAGTGTCCGCCTCACCCAGCCCACAACTGACCCCCCGCTGGTCTTTCAACAAGTGCTCGCTGGAGGTCAGGGCTCAAGCACCCGACTCAAGAGCTGCTAAAACGCCTGCAGCCCGGGAGGGACAAACGGCCCCTTATCAGCCACAGCAGCCACTCCACCCCAGCCAGGCCAGGGCAGGGGGCATCCGCCAGGGGAGGCCTGGCTAGCACTTACTAGAGAGGCAAGCTCAGGCCTGGGGACACGTGACAGGGGACGCAGGGTGGTGGGAATAAGGGAGGCCCTCCCTGAAGGCACACGTTTACACTCAGGCGTGACGCACGAGCAGGTTGACAGCTGAGCGTGTGCCAGGCTGAGTGCAGCATGTGCAGAGGCCCAGAGGTGGGAAGGGCCCTGGTATTCCGAGGGACTGGGGAAAATCCACAGCACCTGGGACAGAGAGAAGGGCGGGAATGGTCTCCGCAGATTGTGAGCTGGTAAGAGGCAGAGGAGGACTCACACCCAGACCTGCAACTCGGTCCAGCGATCCCCTACCAGGCTCAGGCAGGAAGATGCGTGCCTGCCAGGTCGTGGGACTGCCTGTGGGTGGAGTCTCCTCCCGCGTGCCCCCCCACCCCCGTCAGCTCTGGCCATGTGACCTGCCATGGCCAATGGGATGTGAGCGAGAGTGGCACCTGCCACGCCCAAGCAAAAACCTTCAGAGCCACCTCTCTTGCTCTGCCCCCGACCCCAAGATCAGCAAAGGGCAGCCCAGTGCCCCACAAAGTCACAGAAGCCAATCCTCAGGCCCTGGTAGCTTTCTCACTTACCACTGCTGCAAGCCACTGAGGTTGGGGGCTGTTTGTTACCACAACAAAACTGACCAATACAATTTCACAGCATCAAAGACTACTCAGAACAAAATCCACTCCTCACATGGGGCTGTGAACTGGGTGGAAATGTGGGTCTTTCCATGAGAGCACAAAGGAACAGAGTTCCTTCCCAATGTGCTGAGTGAGAAGAGAATTCCAAGTCTGCTTATTCAACAGCTGGCCACTGACACATCCTTGCCCTGCAGGATTTTTCAGATCAACGCAGGGGTCGAAATCATCAAGGAGGACGCTGATCAGGGGACCTGACCTTGGCAGCTTTGCACCTGCAGGTGGGATGAGCTGGCGTCGCAACAAAGCTTCCCACCAAGGAACAGAGCTGGGTCTAAACCCAGGCAGGCGCCCCTTGTGCTGAGCCCTGCAGAGCGGCCCAGGGTGCCAGGGCTGAGGAATGGGCATGACTTTTGGGGGACACAACTCAACCCTGCAGGGCCTAAGGGACAGAACACCTCGTGAGGTGGCCCTCACACAGCAGGCACCGAACCTTGGACCGTTTGCTGAACAGGGGTGCAGAGCGGCTGGGGAAGAGGAGGAAGAGAGCGGCCCCTGCTCCCCACCCACCTGCGGGCCAGTCCTCCAGGGCACCCCCAGCCTGCTCTCCTGAGCCCACCAGCCCCACTCCTGGCTCCTCAAGGCCCCGGCCCCCAGCTCTCCAAGCCCTAAGGCCAGTTTTGCCTTGTGTTGGTGCATTTCACCGTGAGGACTACCTGTGCACAACAGAGTCTCCCCCCACTTTCCTGGTGCAGGAAGTGACCTGGGGAGATCCCCAGCCTCACCTGTGGGCACAGAGTCCAAGGGGGTCATGGGAAGCCCCCAGCCCCCAGCCTCTTGGGGGACTGTGTGTCCCTGCCCTCAGCCAGAGGGGGGCCCTCCCTGCCCCCCACTCCCTGAGATGTGGCGGACTGCATGGCATCAGGTGTGGGGGGGCCATGGGAACCCCAGACACCAAGCCTGGGCTGGGGCTGCCAGGGCACGGGTCTGCTCACAGGGGCTGGCAAGTGCTTCTGCTCCGGGGCTGATGGGCCCCTGGACCCCGCCTCCTCACCTGGAGGGGCCTCCTCACCTGGAGGGGCCTCCTCACCTGGAGGGGCCTCCTCACCTGGAGAGGCCATACTCACCTGGAGGGGCCTCCTCACCTGGAGGGGCCTCCTCACCTGGAGGGGCCTCCTCACCTGGAGGGGTCTCCTCACCTGGAGGGGCCTCCTCACCTGGAGGGGTCTCCTCACCTGGAGGGGCCTCCTCACCTGGAGAGGCCATACTCACCTGGAGGGGCCTCCTCACCTGGAGGGGTCTCCTCACCTGGAGGGGTCTCCTCACCTGGAGAGGCCATACTCACCTGGAGGGGCCTCCTCACCTGGAGGGGCCTCCTTACCTGGAGAGGCCATACTCACCTGGAGGGGTCTCCTCACCTGGAGGGGCCTCCTCACCTGGAGAGGCCATACTCACCTGGAGGGGTCTCCTCACCTGGAGGGGCCTCCTCACCTGGAGGGGCCTCCTCACCTGGAGAGGCCATACTCACCTGGAGGGGCCTCCTCACCTGGAGGGGCCTCCTCACCTGGAGGGGCCTCCTCACCTGGAGAGGCCATACTCACCTGGAGGGGCCTCCTCACCTGGAGGGGTCTCCTCACCTGGAGGGGTCTCCTCACCTGGAGAGGCCATACTCACCTGGAGGGGCCTCCTCACCTGGAGGGGCCTCCTCACCTGGAGAGGCCATACTCACCTGGAGGGGTCTCCTCACCTGGAGGGGCCTCCTCACCTGGAGGGGCCTCCTCACCTGGAGGGGCCTCCTCACCTGGAGAGGCCATACTCACCTGGAGGGGCCTCCTCACCTGGAGGGGCCTCCTCACCTGGAGGGGCCTCCTCACCTGGAGAGGCCATACTCACCTGGAGGGGCCTCCTCACCTGGAGACAGACAGGCGAGGGAGGCAGAACCGCAGGCAGCCAGCACTCCGCACACTCTCAGCAGCCCCTCTGCAAACGGCAGCGCCTCTCCTGGTGTGTGCCGGTGCCGCTGCAGCCCTGGGGGACGTGGCTGCTGAGACCTCCGCCCGACACAGCCTCGGCCAAGAGACAGCGAGCCCGGATGAGCCCCGCGAACCTGGCGACTGGCTGTTTACAAACGCGCCTCCGCCCAGCACACACCCCCCGCCCCTGGCCCTGGGTCGTGGCTACTTTACAGATGAGGACACTGAGCTCGTGGGGATGCGCCACTGGTACGTCCTGAGCCTCCAATGAGGGCGTCTCCACCTGCCTCCAGGCCACACAGCGCCTCGGGACGCCCCAGCATCTCCACATTCCAATTCATGATCTCAAGCTGCCTTTCTTCACTGCTGGAGAATGAATCAGGTTCCATCAAACTCACATCGAACTCTCTGCCCCTGGTGAGCGCCAGCACACGGTAAGTTACAAAGCCCTGCTTTTCTGGGGCGGTCCTGAATTCAAATACTCCAGCCAACTGCCAGTAAGACACTGAGAAAATGCAGCTTGCAGTGTGCCGGTGAGGGAGCCGGATTCCAGGATGCCTTCCCGGCGCCTGCCGCGCTGCACGCAAAGGCCAGGGAGCACGAGCTGCCTGGGCGGCCCCGGGCAGCCTCCAGCCACGCAGAGCCCCCACAGGAACAGGGGGGAGCAGGACCAGCTTCAACGGGCAGGTAAGGTCAAGGCCCTGAGAAGGAGCCTGGGCTCCTGAGCAGCCAAGTCAGCCGGGGGTCCCTGCGCCCGGCCCCAGCCCTCTCTTTCCCCGCCACGGGCTCCCTCTCCACCTGCTCACTTTGTCGGGTGTGGCCTCTCCTTGGAGCCCCCATTCCCACTTACAGGCTGTTGATTACAATGAAAGATTTGCAAATTCCCCCACTTCCATCGTCATATCCAAATTAGTGCCAAGAGGAAAGAAGTCCAGATAAAAATACCCAGACCCAGGGAGCGTGGGGAGGCGGACAGCTGCAGCCCAAGAGCTGGCACCGGAAACCCGGGCAGCCCAGCGCCGGGAGGGGCCGCCCCCTCTCGGCCGGGGCCACGCGGGCTGCTTCTACCAGCCAGCGAGGTTCCTGCTTCCAGCACCAGGCTGGCCTTTTTCATCAACTAAACAAAGCAGAGTGATGCAAGCGCAGCCGTGGCAAAGCCAGCCTGTGCATTCCTCCCTCCAGCCACCAAAGGGGAACAAAGTGGGGGGATGGGGGGAGGGGGATAAATTACTGTGCAGCAACTCCATCTGCACAGGATGTAATAAAATGTGTTGCTAAGATACAAGTGCCAAAGAAGTTCATTAAAGGACACTTTAAACCAAGCTGCCAGACTCGTCTCCCTTAAAGGCTGCTTGCGTGGCCCTGTCCCTGGTGTTCATAATGAGATGTGTGGGAGCAGAAGCTGCTCTCCCCGTTCAGGCCCACTCAGCAGAACCCGCAGACAAACAGCCCCGACAGGCCGCCGACGTGGGCCGGGGCGAGCGTGGGGCTGCGGTAGGCTGGGTTCACGGACGTCTACTGGACTCCCGTTACCAAAATGAGAAACAGCTTCGCAGGAATTGAGCGGCTCTCCGGGCAGGTGAGCGACTTTCTCCCCTAAGAGGAGTTGGTGGTCTCGGCTGGGTCTGGGCCCTTAGAAAGTCTAGAGCCTGGAGGATTAGGGTCTTGGCGTCGTGGGCTCGCCATCACGCTCTCAGCAGACGGGAGAATCTCAGTGCGCCAGGGTCTGACCCTCCGATGCTGCATCAGCGCTCTACACAGGGCCACGGCGGGTGTTCAATGGCGCACAGAGGTGAGGGGGGCAGCGAATTATCAGGTCGCAAGCCAGCTCAAGGAGCTCTGAGAGGGACGGAGACGAGCTCAGGGATGCCAGACGCTTCTGCCCACCTGAGCTGGGCCCTGGGGGACGAAGAGGAAGGAGCAGGGGAGGGCTCGGGGGAGGGGCGGCCACCGGAGGAGACGAGTGTCCAGCTGGGCGGCAGTGCCTGGAGAAGGCTTTTAATTCTCGGAGCACACCGGAACATCAAGAGATTTCGTGGCTTCTCCTGAAAAACCACAGGGGCAGGGGCCCGCTCCACGGGGCAACAGGACGGGACGGCACTGGTGACAGCGGGCCCCACTCTGGTCAGATTCCAGGGTGTAATCAGACGGTCACAGAATCCTAGATGCGACCCCAGAGCCGAGCACGCTGCCGCCTCCAGTGAACGCCCAGAAGGGATCAGGAAAGGGCGCTCGGCCACCTCGGCGCCTTCCGGTCCCCTGTGCTGTGTCCAAGCTCCTGCTTGAAGACACCAGCTGTGTGTCCCTGTGTCCCCGGTCCTTCCCGGCCAGGACGCACGCCCAGAGGGTCCTTGGTTAGCACGCGCCCTGCGGCAGCGGCAGCTCCAGGAGGACCGAGGCAACGGGCAAGGAAAGACCGGTGTTTAGCACAGCTGTCAAAACTGGAGTTTAAGAAATACTTCCGGCATTTATCTGCGGTGCATTTATTACCACCCAGACACATTAATCAGAGGAGAGTCACTTTGTAACCTGTACCTCACATTAAATTCTGTTTCACAGCCTCTAATGGGTATGTATTTTTAATTATATTTTCAAGTTCATTTACATGTGCAGATTGGCTTTCCGCCTGAATGACATCAAAGAGAAACACCCTCCCTCTTTCTCTCCCTTTCTCTTCTTCCCCCTTTCCAGACTTTTCTCTTTCCTGGGGCAAAAAACCTTTCCCCAAATGGATTACAGCTTCATCCAGAGGCAGCATCCCCCCAGCAGGCCCAAACAGTAAATGTCTGCTGCCTCCACGCAGGAGGTCAAAAAGGCAGTCACTATTTCCCCACAAAGACGCCTAGATACCCACCCTACCCCCAGCTTTCCGCACTTTTTCTATTTTGGGGGGGGGGGTGACTCATACCGCACAAGCCCACAGTGGATCTTAACTCCCAAGTCTGGGCTCTGTAGCAGACAGGCCATCTACCCAAGCCAGGAACAAACATCCCTGCAGACACTATTTCTGAAACCAGTCTTTCTGATACATTGATGCATAATGGATACAAAATGCAAAAGTTACCTGCAGCTGGAGATCTACAGACCATTTGGCTCAAAAAGCTTCACAAAATAGAAAATTTCAGAACACACGGTGCTTTGCCAAAGCCGCCCATCTCTTACTTGGGCAAATAAGAGGTCAACTGATTGGAAAGTCTAGCAACTGTCCTGAAAACCTCTTGAGGGTGGCACCTGGTCCTCTGCTGGCAGCCTTGGCATCAGCAGCCAGGATATCCTGTGCAGGACAGAAGCCCATCTCCCAAGGGGCTGCTCTCCTGGGCTGGGAGCTTCAGAGAAAACTCTAGTAAACACACCAGTTGCTAGAGTTAAAAGAAGTCTTCCTGCAGGGCCACAGTGTGGTGGTCAGGAAAACCGGAGTCATTGGGGCCAGTTCTGGGCGTAATCCTGACCCCCCACCCCAGGGCTTCCCCAGGTGGAGGGGAGGGGAGGGGCTTGGCCTGGGTACCCCCCAAAGCGCCCCTTGGCTTTCATAGCCTCTTCTTTTAGCCACAAGCTATCAGGTCAAGTGTGGGGGCATGTGGCCCCAATATCCACTGAACCCCAAGACTAAGGCTCAATTCAAGCTCTGGACACAGCAGTTTCCAGAGACAAAAAGCAACTTGGAGGCGTCTGGGCTGGTGAAACTCCCCAGCGGCCTGTCCCCTTCTGCACAGCAGCGACGTCTACCCGAGGGTCCCTCACTCCACGGCCCACGGCCGGGACACCTGCTGAGCACCAGCCCCACCCCGAAGGGCAGGACCCAGTGCCCGCATCCTTCTCTAGAGCTGAGGGTCAACCCAGCCCTGGACAAAAAATAAAAATCAACCTCCTCCACGCACACACCCCCTTCTGCTGAGTTTTAACATGACGAGCACAGGTGCCAAGCAGAAAAAAATGTTCAAGTGTCGAGGCAGCCTGAAAAGACCGCCCGGGACGCCCGCCGTTGGCAGCCGGAGGTGGCAGGCAGAGGGAAGCTGCGTCGGCAGTTTCTCACGACACTCTGCAAATTGCAAATTGCTACTATCCGACAGTAAGGAACCACCAATAAGAAAATAAAAAACATCTTAAGGAAGCAAATTTTTTCCTTTGGAGAACAGAGACCATTTCAAAACATGACGATGCCTCCACCTTAAACTATGAAATACTAATCGTAATAACGGCAACAAGAGGCAGCGCGGCAGCGGGGAAGCCAGAGCCGGAGCCTGGGGTGGCCGAGAGCGCTCTTCATGCAAGGGGAGAGGGGAGTCTGCTGGGAGGTCAGCCAGAGGCACCCCACCTCCTGCTGGCTCCTACTCTGCAGAGACCACCCCCCTCCCGCCAGCCTGCGGCACCTGCCCGGGGCCTGCCTCTTCCCAAAGCCCACTTGGCGTCTGGGGTAAGGGCCACTGCAGCCGAGCTGATAGCACCCCACCCCCAAGGGGCTCCCTAAACCCCTCGGCCTGCCCGGGGAGCCTGAGCCTCCGCAGCAGAAGGAATGTCGCTTCCTCGGGACGACGGAACAGGCTGCAGCCGAGAGGGCAATGAAAAAGGCACCAAGCCCCCAATTCCAGTCCCCGAGGAGACAAAGGCGCTGGAGGAAAAACTTGCTAACTCACAGGACTAGTCATGAGAGCTGGCAATTTAACAAGGCCTCTTGGGATTACCGAGGTTCTTATCAGAGTCATCTTACCAAAATTTCAGATTCAGCTGAAATAAATTACACAGTTCCAACAGGTGTTTCATGAGGCTAAGCGATCAAAGCAAACCCTCCGTAACTACTGAAGATGGCAGGTCACTGTCAGCCTTTCCAGGGGCGACAAGCAACACAACGCCCTGGGGCGGAAGAGAACCCTGACTGGGGAGACTGGGGGAGACAGCCCACGGCTCGTCCCCCTGGGGGGCAGGGCAGGGCTTGCCCGGCGCGGCTCGCTGTCGCTGCAGTAGCCACGTGCGCCTCTTCCTCCATGGCTGTGGCTTCCATGCACCGCCCCGTCCTGTGTCACATGAGCTGACCTCGGTACCCCGGTGAGGCGGGTCTTATCACTGACCCTACCTTACAGATGGGCACGTGGCTGGCCCGAGACTACTCAGCAGGACGCAGGGCGCTGGCATCTGTGACCACAGCCCCGACCTCAGTGCCTTTGCGATCTGGGCCACTTGCCATACCCTACAACGCAGGGGGCCGGCTGGAACGGGACAGGGGGCAACACGAGCGAGCAGAACCGGATCTTTCCTCGGGGGCAGGCCCGAGCTGCATGGCCTGGGCGAGTCTCCATCCTCTGCTCTGCCCAGCAGGGAAGATTCGCCTGCCCGGCCTGACCCAAGTCACGGGCCTGTCCTGACGATCAAACGCCGCGCATCAAGGGAGCAGATGGAACAGAATCTGCTGAGGAGGATCGGTGCCGCAGCCAGCCGAGGCACCGTCAGCGCCACTGGCCCCCCGCGCTTCTCCACCGTGCGGGCGTCGCCTCCCGCGAGCCCTCGCCTGGCGCTCGGCAGGGCACAACTGTCCACCCTCTGGTCAGCGTGAGCGTGGTGGTTAAACTTCCTGTGCAGATGCCTCCTGCGGCCTTGCAGGAGAGTTCACTGTGGATGCATCCCTCTCCCCAGCTGTGTGTTAAAAGCTTTGCCAGCAAGGTCGAGAAAGCATTCGCCAAGTGCAAAGCCTTACAGAGTGGGAGGGGCCGGTGCCAGGAAAAGCCCTGCCATAGCCCAACCCCCGGCAGCTCATTCAAATCTTGGGGACTTAGAGTGAACTGTCCCCAAGACGCCACGACACACCAGGTTGAAGGCCAAGGGGAAGGGACGGTATGCTCACACTTCCACGTGTGGAAGAAAAAGCGTGATCACGCATGCGTGGGCTGTCGTGTGCACAGAGCAGACCCCACGAACACACTCAAAACCCCCATAGCTCTCAGCCACCCGACAGGGTGGGGCGAGGAAGAAGGGCGCTTCTGCCCCTGCCACTGTCAAAGAGGTATCAACGGTAAGTTCTCTTTTATAACGAAAACTTTTTAAAAAGTGAATTCTTCTTCCTACCTGAAATGTTACGGGAATAATAGAATGTGATCCCACCTACCCCAGTGAGATTTCATTTTAGCAAGAGAACCGCCATTACTTTTCTTATCTCTAAACACAAATTCTCCCTTCCGTTTTAGTAGCACAATCCTGGATAAATCATTAACTGACTTTAAGTATATTATATATACTTCACGTATATCATGTTATTGGTATATATGAATTTAAATACACCTATTACTATACATTTCACATTCAACATAAAATATAATCAACAAAAATGTAATCACAATATATCTCAATTTATATACTATTGTATTTCAAGGTATAAAATAAATATAGAGGGAAGCAGATTTGGTCCAACAGATAGGGTATCCACCTACCACATGGGAGGTCTGGGGTTCAAACCCAGGGCCCTCCTGACCCATGTGATGAGCTGGCCCATGCGCAGCACTGATGCGCGCAAGGAGTGCCGTGCCATGCAGGGGTGCCCCCCATGCAGGCAAGCCCCACACACAAAGAGTGTGCCCTATAAGGAGAGCCACCCTGTGCGAAAAAAAGTGCAGCCTGCCCAGGAGTGGCGCTGCTCACACAGAGAACTGATGCAGGAAGGTGATGCAACAAAAAGAAACACAGATTCCCAGTACTGCTGACAAGAATCCAAGTGACACAGAAGAACACACAGCAAATGGACACAGAGAGCAGACAACTGGGGGGGGGGCAGGGAAGGGGAGAGGAAAAAAAAAGACACAGTAAAAAAGCATTTAAAAAGAAAAGAATAAATACAGATAAATATAAAACATAAGCACAATTTTATTTTTCTTAAACTAACTGAGCAGAGTCACCCCGACTTACCCTCTGGAGCTTCCAGAGACGCCCCCCCACTAAGTTCTCACTCCGTGGAGCTGGGGTGAAAGCAGCAGGAAGAGGTGGCCCTGTGGCCCCTGGCCTCCGGCCCCGAGCACCCCATTCCCGCCCGCCCTCAGCCTGAAGCGCCTGCCTACCTCAACAGTGCGTACGCCAGACCCTTCGCCCGCGCTGGCTGCCGTCCTGGCTCCTGGCTCTCTCCCGCTCGCCTTTTCTGCCTTCCCACCTCCAGGTTTCACTCAGGCCAAGTTTCTTCTTAGCAAACTTGGCCACCAGGCCCACCTGTCCACAAGCCCGGGCATCCTTGGAGACCCAACTTCCGGTCAGCCTCTCGCGGGAAGCCGCCCTGGATGGCCAGGTCAGAAATGACACTGGCGTTCCCACGGCGTGGTTTGCGCGGCACTTATGGGGAAGTTCCCTGAATTGCAGTTGTCCATGACTCAACTGTCATACCCTCTTTGAGGCACGCAAGGGCAGGGAGCTGGTTTGGGTCATCTCGACACCCACTCCTTCCAAGACCCTGGTTTTAAAGTTCCACCACCATCGCCAGCCTCCTACCCAGGCTGGCGGCTCCTCGAGGCCATGCGGGAACCCGGGGTAATCCTCGCCCCACCCAGGCCGACTCCGTCCTCTTACCAAGTCACCCACATCTTCAACGAGCGCGCCCTCAGCACCTCCTGAGGCTGGGAGGGGCGCGGAGCACCCAGCCCCCACTGCACACGCAGTCACCACGGGCACGCACGGCCCGCAGCATACACTGCCCGGGGCGCTCCTGAGTCAGGGAGATGCTCACGGTGACAGAGGAGCTGCTGGAAAGAGCAAAGGACACCGCGCCGCTGGGCATGAGGAGCAGGCTAGAAAGCGCCCTGTGCGGCGGGCGAGCGGGCGCGTGGGCTGGTGGCAGTAGCCTCTGTGGACCTTGAGGTTTCCACCGAGGGGCCACGGCAAACCACCTGAAGCACCCGGCCAGGGCGCACGAGGGTCCACCGAGGTTTTAAAAGACTAAGTCGGGGGGCGGGCGCCCTGGACACAGCATAGATGCAGGCCGGCATGGCCTTCTCTTCCAGGCGAGACCATGGTGGCCAGGACTAGGTGGCGGTGGGGGGACCCAGCTTGGGTAAGAGTGTGGGCCGGGAAGGAATGGGCCAAGCTCCCAGCAGCTGTGGACCAAGCCGGGCCCGGAATCCTGAGCAGCCAGCAGCCCACACTCTTTCCCACCTGGCACAAAATGTGAAGCCTTGGAAAGAGCTCTAATTTTACAGCTATTTCAAGAAGAGCTGGCACTCCGGGTCAGGAAGATTAAACTTGACCTCCGTGGGCGAGAGCAGGTGCGGGAGGAGAGCTTGGGGAGAGGAACGTCCTTCGAGGGAAGGGCAGCACACAATCCAGGGGGCCTCTTGGAATGAACCCAGGCACAGCTCTGTTGGGGGCTACCTCTAGGAGGAGCCCCCTAGTGCTCATAGCGCCTGGTGAATCACCGCGGAGGCACGACTCAACGCCGGGTGAGCGCCACACACGTGACACCTGTCAGGAAGACGTATTCTTACTGCTGCACTTGAGGCCGGCCGCTGGAATCCAGAGTCCATCAAATCGACAGGAAAGCGCGTGGCAAGCCCAGAGTTCACCTGCAGGGCCGCCCTCGCCCAGCCGCCGGGCAGGAGGCTCTTCTCACGCTACAGCAGAGCTGAACTTGCAGAAAGTTGAAGCCCGGCGATGCCGCACCGAAGAGAGGGCGATAAAACCCCCAGTGTTTATGACAGGTCTGTTATTTACACAGAAGTGTTTGCAGCTCAGCAATTTAGATAAAAATGTTACTGCCTCTCTGCATGTGCTGTGAATTCATGGTGTAAAACCACTGGAGCAACTAATGGAGTCTTCACACATCACATCTTGTTAAGGAAGACGGCCTCGTCCTCCCGCGAATCACAGCCTGGCAGCGGGGGGAGGCAGGCAACAGGGTGGCCCCACCTCGGTCTCCCCAGCAGGGCACAACCAAGTACTGACCTACCCTGCCACACACCCTGTGGTTTGTTTGTTTCTAAGGAAAAAAACCTAACTCTGTTTTCAACTAGCAAGTTGAAAGCCGGTATGGAAGCTGGTTTCCTGTTGATCCCCTAGTCCACCCATCAGCGGTGGAAGAGAAACCAGAAGAGTACTATACAGAATTTACCTGACCAATGACCTACCTACTTCTGTGAGTCCTGGGAAAACATCTTGACAAGCTTGTTCTTATTTCTAAAAGTAACCTACAAAATTTCCAGTGCCAAGGCCCTAAGTGGGAAATTGACTGCAGGGCCCTAAAAGTCTATTGTTATTTCTGGCAGACTTAGCTGACGGGCTCCCGGGTTATTTCGCTCTCTACTTCGTCTTCTGCATATGTACTTTTAAGTGAAACGTAACCTTTATATCAGATATTCCAAGCCAGAGCAGCACAGAAATGCATCTCCAAGGGGTAGGTGGCTTGAGTTTAACCCAAGCAAACCTACAAACGAATTCTACCTTTAATTTTAGGTTGACTGCAAACACACAGGCTGAATATTTGTTCCCCCGCTGCCCTTCCTGTACTTCCAGCTCTCCTCGGGGAAGGTTTGGGGGTGGGGCGGGAGGTGGAGCAGAGCCCGGAGGCTCCTCTTCAAGGCCGGGGGCTCACCTCCCAGGGCTGGCTCGTCGACCTTTCCGGGGCCCAGCTGCCAATCACCACCAAACTCTCCCAAGGAGAGAGCGAGCCTCGAGTAAATGTTAAGTCTACCCAACTCATTTCCTAGTGACCTCTGAGCGATCTCAGCCTGGGCCTGGGAGAGGCAGGCAGCTTGATTAGCATGCCGTCCATCGCGGCCCCCTCCCCTCCCTCCTTTACGAGCCCTCGTTACTCCAAGTGCCACAAAGGGAGAAGGCAGACAACACACTTGCAGCTACAAAACCCAGTTCCCAAGGCCAGGCCAACCCCCGGCTGTTTAACAGATGCTATCTGCAATCATTTAAAAGAGAAACATTTTTAAAAGGGTAGGGAAACAAAGTTTTCCTTGTTTTCTTTCTTTGGACCCAGCAAAAAGATGGAGGAGCCTTCCCCAGCTCGCATCGCAGAGTTCACATTTCAAGGCCAGGGCTTCCCCGAGAACAGCTCTGCCTAAACTGCACCACGTCTTCAAAGAGTATTTTCCAGGGTTCCTCCTGGCTTTATCTAAATTCCGGCATGACAGATAATAAATAGCCGTTCATTTACTATCATCATAAAAATTTAAACAGCCTTGAAATAGTTGCTACAATATAGAAGAAATGATCAAACCCAAGCGCGAATAGTAAAACTACTGCCATGTGGAGACACACATAAAGAGCATTGTTGCAATAAAAACTGGATTTTTTTTTTTCTCTTTTAAACCTTGCACCCCAAGCAAGACCGTCAACTTGCGGTGGTAGCTGGTGAAAACAAGGGCTCAGGACCCTCGGCTCTCACCTTGTACCAGATTTAGTGGCGGATTTATTTTTTTATTTTTTGAAAGGAAGAAAGTCTCTGATTTGATTCCGCACAGTGATTAAACATCTTTGTGCTGTGCGGAGAAGGGTCTCCCAGCCCCTCCCCCTCCAAAAATGGCATCAAAGCAATCAAAATGGTAATGTGGGGTCTGCGGGCCCCTCCCCCCGCGCGAACTCCCCGACTTCGCCGCGCCGGCCCCCCTCCGCCGGGAATGGAAGCTTCCACTCCCCGCACGGGGGCGCGGACCCGCGCGGGCGCGCGCGCAGCCCGGGAAGGGGCGCCGCCGACCCCGACAGAAAGGGGTTAACGCCGGCGTCCCGACCCTCCGGGGCAGCCGAGCGCTCCGACCCCGCGGCCCGAGGGAGCAGCCGTATTTCTTTCCGCACCCCCTCGGCCCCCCTCCGCTCCCGCCCGCCCCCTCCCACCACTTTGCAACTTTAAAGACTCGAGAGGCGCACACGGCGTCAAGTTCTCCCGCGCCAAGAGCGCCGCCTCCCTCGCCACCCCGGCCTCAGCCCCGCTCCCCGAAAATCGCTCCGGGGAGGGGGCGTCGGACGGCGCGGCGCGCGGCGCAGGCGGGGACGGAGGTGGGGGGCGGGAGCTGTCCAAGTTTGGCGCTGCCGGCGCGGCCGGCATTCCGAAGGAAGCGCGATCGATGGCCGCGGGGGCGGCGGGGAGGGGGGCTGGGGGAGGGGGCGCCCCGCCGCCGAGGGCTCGGGACGGCGGGGAGGGGCCGGGAGGCGGGGCCGGGAGGCGGAGGGGGCCGGGGGAGGGGCGGGGCGCCGGCCTCTGTTCGAGGTGCTGAAACCCCGCGCGCGGAGCTCGCGCAACTAAGTCACAATGGACAACTTTTCTCCCCGCAGGGAGCAGGCCGGGGGCGCCGGGCACGCTGCCCGCCGCCGGGAGCTGCTCGCGCCCGCACCCCGAAGTTGGGGCAGACTTGGGGTGTCTTGGGGGGCGCCGTTCTTTTGTTCCCCGCGAGCCAGCGCCAGGTTCCAAGAGAAAAAGTGGAGCCGGGAAGTGGCGGGCAGCGGGGGGGGAGCCCCGGGAACGACCCAGAAAGCGCTTCCAAGGAGTTTGGTGCTCGGGCCCAAAGAGGTCCCTCCCGGCACACTCCCCCCACCCCTGCGCAAGCAGGGGCCCGCTGAGCCGGCAGAAACGACCCCCCTCCAAAACCATGTCCACCACCTCAAAATGGACGCCGGGCTGCGCGCCGCCCCCTAGGTGCTGCTCCGCTCTTTCGGCCGCGGCCGCGTCCCCCCCTTCCCCCCCAGGTCCGGCTCTTTCTTTCCAGAAAAGGGGGGGGGGGCGGGCAACTTTGAGGGTGGGAAACAGACACACTGTGGGGCGTCTGTGCGCGTGGCGCAGAGGCCGGCACTTTTTCAGGTGCGGCCAAAGTGCCCATCGAGCCCTCCCCAAACCCCCCCCCCCAGCGCGGACGGGCGGAGGGGGGCGCAGCGTCCCCGCTTACTTGTTTGTCGCGCAGCGCTGCGAGCCGCGGCTGCCTCTCGTGGAGCTGCTTCTTGAGGTCGCCGTTCTGCGGAAACACGGAGCGAGGACTCAGGCCGGCGCCCCCGGGGTGAGGCGTCCCCCGCGCTCCCCCCCGCCCCCCGGGGCCCAGCCCCCGGCCCCGCCGAGCGCAAGTGTCCCCCGCAGCCGGCCGCGCGGCGGGTGCGGGCCCGGGGGCCGTTTACCTGTGGCTGCCGCCGCATCGGGGCGCTCGGCGGGCGGGCGGGGGCCAGGCCACCGGTGGCGGCGCCCCGAGCGGTCCAAGTTGGGAGGCCGGGGCGAGTGTGCGGGCGAGTGTGCGGACGAGTGTGTGCCGGGGGAGGGGGGAGGAACAAAGAGCCAAGTAAACACGGCGAGTCCGTGTCTAGCAAAGCTCATAAATATTCAAGTCTCGTCCTAATCTCTCCGACACACACGCGCGCACGCCGCAACACCGCTCGGGCTCCGGCCGCCGCTCGCGGGGGCGGCAATCGGCCAAACTACTTTGGCCAAGTGTGCGGGCTGGCGCGGCGGGGCGCGGGCGGGGGTGCCGGGCACACGCCCCCCGCCCCGGGTGCGGGCTCAGAGGGGGGCCCCCTCCCGGCGCCCCGGCCCCGCCGACCGTGCGTCGAGGCGGAGAAAGCACCGGGCGCGGGTCCCGGGCGCCCCCGGACCCCCCAAACCTGCGCGGCGGGTGGCGAGGAGGGGCGCCCGGGGAGGGCGCCGCGGCCGCTGCCGTCACCCCGGGGCGGGCTCCCGGAGGCGCTCCCGCCCCGCGCCCGGGCCGTGCGCACCCGGCGAGGAGGCCGCCCCGGCGCGCGGCCGGGGTCCCGCGCTGCCCCCCGGGCCCCGCCGCCTACCTGGTGGCGCGCGAGTTCGGCGGCGAGCGCCTCGGGCCGGCTCTGCAGCTCCATCCCGGCAACTTGGGCAGCACTTTGCGCTCACTTTGCCCCCGGCTCCCGGCAAGTTGCGCGCGCGGCGGGGGCGGGGAGCGGGCGGGGCGGGCCCGGCCTCCGGGGAGGGGGGGGGGGGGGACCGAGCCCCCTCCCCCACGGCCCGAAGGAGGGGGCGCGCGGCGCGGGGGAAGAAAGGCCGCCGGGCGCCGGGCCGCCAACTCCTCAGGCTGCCCGGCAAGTTGCGCCGGGTCCCCCGGCTGCCCGCGCGGCCCGGCGCATGGCCCCCCGGCGCCCGGAGCCCCGCGCCGCCCCGCCCGCGCCCGCGCGCCCGCGCCGCCGGCAGGGACTATATTTCCTCCGGCGCGCGCCTGGATCTCCCTGGGCCGCGGCAAAGTTGTGCCTCGGCGCGATGCTAATTCGGCAGTGCCCGGATGGAGCGGGCCGGGGGGGCGGGGCCGGGGCCCGCCGCCCGCCCCGCCCCCGCCCCGCCCGCGCCTGCGCACTGCGGCCCGCCGCGGCCCGGCGCCCCGAGCGGAGAACAAAAGTGGCGGCGCGAGCTCGCCCGTCCGGGGGCCGCGCGGCCCGGGGGTGGCGGAGCGCGGGGCCCGCGGGGCCCCCTCGGCGCCTCCCCCGGCCTTGCCCGCGGGAAGCGGGGCGCCCGCCGCCGCCGCCGGGGTGCTGAAGGCTCCTCCCGGCGGAGCCCGTGTCCCCCTTTCTTGCCGCTGCCCCGCGCGTCCTTCCCGGCCCCGTCGCCCGCTCCGGCCGCTCGGCCTCTGCCGCCGGGAGGGTCGCCGGCCCGTGCCCGCCGCCGGACGGCCCCGCGTTGTCGAAGCGCCACGAAAATGGAGCTCTTGACCGCTCTTTTAATGATTTTTTTTTTTTTACACTCTCTATATAACTCTCGATAGATGTCACAGGACTTTTCAAGACTTAAGAATCGCGATCACGCCGGGTCACTGGGACATAAAACAATCCCAACTCCGGCTGCCGAGATCGCGGTTCAGCTCTAGCAGCGCCGCGGCCGGTCGATCGCCCCTCGCCGGGTGGCGTCCTCATCAATTACTGTCGCCGGGCTCGGGGGCGAGCGGCGCCCTGTCGGAATGTTGGAAAGGTGCCGGGGAGAAATGGCGCAGTCGTATTTCAAAGTCAATTTTCAAGCTGATAAATGGCTAGAACTTCCTACGGTGTCCTCCGCCACCCCCACCGCCAAAACGCCCAGAGACGCAGTCAGCCAATGCCCCTTTCCAGGCGCGCACGTCTCCTGCGAGGGTTCCGCGCTCAGCGGAAGTGCTGGCTTTTTTTTTTTTTCCAGGTCGAGACCCCAGAGTTGTTAGGCCCTCTGGTAGAGCATTTGCCGCCAGGGACTTGTGTATTGTCTCTTCGTGTCCCTCAGACACGGGGAGCCCCCTGCCTGCACCAGGCTCTCTGGACCGTCCCTGATGGGGGCTTCGTCGTCCTGTGCGAGTGTTGCACAAGTTCTAAGCAGGTCAGGAGAGGGGAAAGCGGGATGTGTCAAATGAAAAGTGAAAGGATGACTGTGTGCCCAGGAGGCTCTGGCTTCCCCCACTTCTGGGGTCACCCCAACTCAGGAGGGGCTTGGGGCTGGGCTGGAGACCTGGCCTGGAAAAGTGGGCACCCCAGGGACCAGTGTTCAGGCAGCCAGAGAGAGAGCAAGAGAGGATTCCTGCTGTAAGCTCTGTAAATGTCACCAGGTTTTGGGTGAAAATCAGAGTCGTCTCATCTCAGCCATCCATGGTAATTAAATCAACAGAGAGGACGGGCCTGTGGCCAGGGCCCTGGAGGGCAGTAGCTCCTAATGTGGAGAAAGTTCAAGCACTGTTTGCTGGTTCGTGGTCCTTAAACTGGGGCCACTCTAACGATACCTACGCAAGCGTCCCTTCTTTTCCGCCTGCAGTTACCTTCTTTCTCAGGGAGCAAGGAAGGCCAAGGGCAGCTGTGGGCTCTGAGGATGGGGCGACTCCGTGAGGAAAACCAAAGCAGAAGTTCTCAGCAGCTCCCTCGCCGTCCTGCTAGAGGCTGGTTTCCTGCATGCGTCCTGCCCCCCCCCCGCCCCCCGCCGTGCTGTGCCCTCCATCTGGAAGGCCCCTTCTCCGTAACCCACCTTTCCAACATCCTGTTCATCCTCCGAGAGTCACTTCAAGTGCCATCTTCTCTTTGAAACTTTCCCTGATTTCTTTAGGTAAACTCTTGGCTCTGAAGGGCACCAGGCACTGCTTCCACTTTGTGTCTGGTAATAAAGGTAATTGTTTCCTTCCGCACTGGGCTGCGAGCCAGCTCCGAGGATGGCCTGGGGGCAGAGCCCAGTAAGAGAGTGTGGAGGGAAGGGCCTGGTGGAAGGGTGAGAGAGGAGGGGCTGAGTGAGTGAGTGGATGTGAAAGATAGACGTTCTGTTTCTGGAAAGGTGGGCGATAGGTAATGGCCATAGATGTGAGCAGTGACGACAGGTAATCCCAGCATCCCCATCTCCCCTCCCCTGTGTTGAGCTCAGGTGGAAGGGGCCTGGACTGGAGCCTGGAAGCCTGGGCTTGAGATCTGGGTCCACCTGTAACAGCCATATGGCTTAGGTAAATTCTGCCACATCTCCATGCCCCCCCCATTTCTTCAAATATAAAAAGGGAATATATGGAGCCAACGATAGTCACCCCAGATTCTCTCAACCACTCCTACCTCGGCCCTCGGCTGCTTGCTCAGTGGGGAGTGCAAACCAGAGGCCACGGCCGGCCGAGCCGGCCCCTAGCTGAGGGCTGGCCTTGTGCCCGGTCTCCCCAGTGGCTGTCCAGGGGATTGGGTGACACACCTCTGAAACTCAGGGAGGTAGCCGGTACCTGGAGGAATGGCCTTGGACCACGGGAACAGAGTTCAGGGAGTAGCCAGCCACCCAGGCTGTCCCCGAGAGTCCCGTCAGGCTGCCTGGAAGGCGAGCCTCTTAACCGAGCGATGGCCTCGTTTCGGTGGGACGTGGCCGGTTCGGTATTCCATTACTTGATTTTGCTTTTCTCTCTTGCCTGCCTCAGTTCCCTTTCTCCCTCCCCCTTGATGCCCTGGGATTGAGTTTAAGCTTTATTTTACTTCTGTTTTCGAAGGACCTGCAGCCTAACATGAAGGAGAGCGTGGTGGTTTGAAGGTGTGAGAAACATGTTCTTAAACTTACCCCATTCCTGTGGCTGTGAACCCCTTGTGAGAAGGACCTTTAGACGAGGCCACTTCAGATAAGCTGTGGCCCACCTCAGTCAGGGGCCCTTTAAAACCAGAGTGAAACAACAGATAGAGAGAAAGTCACGGGAATCAAGAAGCTGCAGGTCAGTGGAACCCAGAGGAAGAGGGAGAGGCCGGGGGAGGCCGCCATGGGCGCTGCCATGTGACCCGAGGAGCCCAGGACCAAGGGGCGCCGGTCCTTGGGAAGAACGCATCGCCCTGAGGCCGCCTTGAGCTGGACTTTTTCCCAGCCTCAAAACCAGGAGCTAATAAAGCCCCATTGTTTCAGGCAACCCTTTGCAAGGTATTTGCTTTGAGCAGCCAGGAAACTAGAACAACTAGCTGTAGCTATCTTGGCATAGAGTTGGAGGATTAAATGATCAAGCTACAGAAGCCCTCAGTACACTTAAAAGGGGGAAATCTAGGATGTATTTACGTTACTAGAATAAAAACATAAAGATAAAACTGTACGATGTGAACAGTGAAACCTAATGTAAACCAAAAACTACAGTTCATAGTACAATTATAATAATATTCTCTCATCAATTGTGACAAAGATACCACAGTAACACAAGGTGCTGATAATAAGGGCTATACGGGAACTGTATTTCTCTATGACTTTTCTGTAAACCTACAACTTCTCTATTTAAAAAAAAATGTTTATGAAACAAAACTAGTCTTCAATTTCTCCTCCACATGGAAGGTTCAGATAAAAGGCCAACGTAAATCTTGAAAAAAGAATTTCAAAAGCAACTCAATAAGTATTGAATGGGCACTTATGGTGTACAAGGCCCCATGCCAGGTGATGGGTGGCACATGGCATTCAATTAGATGGAACCAGGCCTCAGAAGAGCATGGGTAGTTACAGCTCCAACCCAGATGATGGGGAGAGAAGGAATCATCTCAAAAGGCCCAGCATTAAAAATGGCACAGAGACGTGAGATGAGAAACAGGAGGGCAGGGGTAGCGCCGAGAGCGGCTCATCAGGAAAGTTTGAGCAGAACCTTGCGAGGTTAGTAGCACCATTTGTTCCGTTTGCAAGGCGTACTCTACATACTCTATCTCACTGACCCTCACCTGAGTTCTGGGAAGTAGGTCTGGAACCCCCGTTTTACAGGTCGGAGAACCAATCTTGGGGCGCTGGGCTGCTGGTAGGCCGTGCTGGCTGGGGGTTGCTGGGCAGACGCGCAAACTGAGGTGGAAGAGAACGGAGTCGACGTTTAGGCCCTTCCGTTTTGGGGCCAAGCGACCTTGGGCAGGTTGGCCAAAGGATGGGTTGGTTCCTGCATTGCTTCCTGTGACCACTGTACCAAATGACCACAGATGAGGTGGCCTAGAGCACAGAAGGGTGTTCTCTCACAGCTCTGGAGTCAGAAGCCTGCAATAGGTGTCCTCCTGGGGGAGCCCGCGCCCTGCCTGCCCCCTGGCTCCTGGTGGTCCCTTGGCCATCCTTGTAGACCCATCACTCCGGCTCCGCCATCACGGGGCCTCCTTCCCTCCGTGTCTCTCTGTATCTCTGATTCCACGCCTCTCTCTCCTTATAAGGACACCAGACCTTGGATTTAGGGCTCCGCCGCATCCAGGACGTCCCGCTCTTAATGCGATCCATCTGCAAAGAACTTATTCCCCAAAAAAGCCACATTCCCAGGTTCCAGGTGGACAAGAATTTCGGGGACCCTAGGCCCCCCGTGCAGTGTCCACAGACAGAGATGGGTAGGTAACAGCATAAGTCATGGTCCTGCAGCAGGAGCCTCAGGGGGGCCCGGCGGGAGAGGGGTGGGGCAGGAGGGGGGTGGAGCTCCACCCCCAGGGCTCAGAGGCCAGCGTGCGGCTTGAAATGTGTTCTACGGCGGGGGACCTGCCCAAGGTGCCCGCAGAGGCGCAGGTGACACGGTCAGGACTCTGCGCTGAGCTGACCGGGTGCCAAGGTGACCGGCACAGGGGAAACCAAAGGTGGGGGCCAGCCAGGAGGGGGGGAACCGGGAGGCAGGCGCAGGGGCCACCTCGGCCAAGCACAGAGGCTCACATGGCTGGCGGGAGGTTCAACCATCTGGGTGACTTCTTGGTGGGGTTCCAATTCGGCTTTCCTTTTGGGGTGCTGTTGGGAGCCCAGTTGTTGGGAGCTGCCCTCTGCAGGTGCTGTGGGAGGCACCCTTTATTTCATTTGCTTCTCCGGGTCAAGTGCAGTTCTCCCCACTTGACAGATGAGAGAACTGAGGCTCCGTGGTTCAGGAACGTCCCCGAGCTGCCGGCTATGGACAGGGTGACCACGCGCCGGGGCCCAGGACAGTCCCCTTTTGCTCTCCAGAGTGCCCCAGCTTGGATGATGAATTACATGGTCATTCCAGCTGCGGGCGGAAACGCCCCGCCAGTCTGCCAGACTCCAGAATCTGCCGTGTCCCCAGTACCCCACTCTGTCTTGCCCTGGCACAGTGCCCCTCGGTCCGCAGCCGTGGCTGCAGGTCCTGGGGTGGGGCTGTCTGGAGCCCGGAGCCCTGGTACAGGGGGCTCAGGTCCCACTTCAGTTGAGCTGCAGGGCTGACCGCAGCACCTGGCCACTCTCCTTCCTACAAAGTGGGGTGCAGGCCCCAGCCGACCTGCTCAGAGGCTGGACGGTCTATGTGGGATAATTTGGTCCATCACCAACAGGCCCAGCCCTGGAAGCACAGCTGCCCCTGCACATCTTCTTGGATGCCCCAATCTGAGGCCACCCCCCCCACCCAGGGCTCCCATGTCTCCGCTTCTGGGGCCACCCCCTGCTCTCTCAGGCCCCACCCGTATCACATACACACCCAGCCCCACCTACCTGAATTCATCATCCTGGGGTCCCCTTCCCCGGGGCCACCTCTCAGCTCAGCAGCCCTGTCCCTACCCCTGCCCATTCCAGCACCTCTGAACCTAAATGGCACCAGCCTCCACCTGGCTCGCCGCTTGGTGCATCCTAGGCCAGTGACCCTGCTGACCCTTGAGGGCAGCTGCCACCTGGCCGTTCAGCTCCTTAACCTCACCTGCCCCTCCAAGCCCACGGCGCCGTCACCTCCTGCCTTGGCACATCGTCAGCCTCTCTTGTCCACCCCAATTAAAATTCCCTCTCCTTTCTGACGTTTTCCCCACCTTCCCCGTCAGAAGAGGGGCGGTCCGTGCCACCTGCCGAGGGCTGTGCTCTGCCGGGCACTGTGCCGAGAAGCCCCGCCGCTCCTGTCTTGGACGCCATGCCCATTCTGCCCACCTCTCCCTGCCCTTCCCACGGACTCTTTCACGCTGTAATTGTCTGTTTAAACAACTGGGGGTCACAGCTTAGCTGTCACCAGGACCCCAGCACTTAGCACAACGGTGGGTATGTGCGAGTGATACTGTGTCTTGCATAAAAGAATGGGTGGTGGTTGGAGGCAAATTCTTATAAAGCCCTTTCTCAGAATCGTGGGATGCAAGTGCCAGGGGGGTTCAACGTTTACTCCACCCCGCCCCGCCTTCCCAGCAGGTGGGCAGATGGGCACAGCTTTGAGACCAGGCACCAGGGCCGGCTGCCGGCCCCTCTGCCCAGCTGCTCAGGGTGTCCTGCCTGTGTGCAGGCCCACGGTAACACAGAATTTCTCAGGTTTTAGGAAAGTTGTTCAGTACCTACCAAATAGTCCCTAGTGCAGCAGTTTGATCTTATTTATGAATTCCAGAAAAGGTGTTTGGTTATGTTTGTAAACTGGTCTGTTCCTCTGGGTGTGACACCCTTTGATTGTATTAGATTCAGCTGAGCTGTCTTTGATTAACTTATGTTAAGATTAGGGCTTTGATTTGAACACGTCATTAGGGCGTGCAGGGTTGAGTTCCCACCCCCTTGGTGGGCTGATGAAACAGACTCTCACCTGGCAGTAGATACACAGAGGAAGAGAGAAGGCTCATTAGGCATGGCAGAGGCCCCAGGAAGAGAGATGAGCCTGGAAGTCAACAGCCGACCTTGTGGAGAGACCGGAGCAGCTGAGCCCGGAAAGAGAGGAGCCCCGAGGAGAGAGAGGAGCCTTATGCCAGCCTCCAGCTGAGATCAGAAGAAGCTGGGACCACAGAGCCTACCAAGGGAGAGGAAGGCTGAATCCTCACAGACGTCCCGCCATCTTGCGTCAGCACATGGCAATGGACTTTGGGTGAGGAAGTGCCTCTTATGGTACCTTGAGTTGAGCTCTTTAGGGCCTTGTAACTGCCAGCTTCTACCCCAAATAAATACCCTTTATGAAAGCCAACAGAGTTCTGGTACTTAGCATCAGCACCCCTGAGCCTGACTAGCACAGCTACCATCTCCGATGGGGTTAGGGACTGAGAGTTTGCTTGGGCAGCCATAGACCTGGTGGCTTAAAACAACAGAAACTGATTCTCTCCCAGCTCAGGGGTCCGAAGCGTGAGCTCCAGGTGTCACTGCCCTGAAGTCTGTGAGGAAGAATCTGTTCCCTGCCTCCCTCCTGCCTTCTGGCAACCCATGGTGTCCTCTGTCCCAGTCGTCACGGGGCCCTCTCTGCTCTGTCTTGTCTGTCTGTCTCCAAATCCCTCTTCTTAGAAGAACAGCAGGCAGTCGGAGGAAGGGCCCACCTTGTCGGGGCCTCACCTTGACTTGCCCATGTCCATCTCCATTGACCAATTGCCAAATAAGTTTCCATTCTGAGGCCCTGGGGAGCAGGACTTCACCCTTTTAGGGGACACAGTTGAATCCACCAAGGGGACAGTGCTCAGTGGTCAAACGCCTCACTCTTTCTGCAGCCAAATGGAGGAATGGTCAGGATATGAAGGCTACAGTCACCTCATTTCAGGTCAGGTCAGGATTTGCCACCAAATGCATTTGGACATCAAGCTTATTGGGAAAAACCTTCCAGGGCATTTGGAGTTCAGAATTGCCTGTATCGGGCCGTGGCACGTGCTGCGTGCTTAGCACCGGGTCTGCCACCCTCTCCCCGCTCCTCTGCCCTGTCGCCCTGAGACTGTAACTCGTTCCTTCTGGACGACAGCTCCGGGAGGCCTGGGAGGGCAGTAATTGTTGTGCAACAAGTGGAGAAACTGAGGCGCAGGGACACAAATGAGACCTACCCACCGTCCCCCAGAAAGGACGTGGGGAACCCGGGACTTCTGCCCAGTGGTTTGTTCGCCACAGCACTCAGCCCCACCTAGGATGAGCTCCCAGGGCAAATGCTCACGCGTTTTTTCCCTTTTTCTGAAAGTGCTGTTTTCCTGCCAAGCAAAATGGCCTCCGATAAGGAAGTTCCTCCATTAAGTGGGCGTCCACCTCTGCGCTAAGTTCCCGCGCTTTGCCCCTCCATGGTCAGGAACGTCCCAGCTCACGCCTGACCCAGGCCCCGCTCGGCTCAGAGTGTGGACCAGCTCCGCACGCGTGGCCCGTCCGGAGCAGAGGGCTCGACTTCGTGGCCTGTCGGGGGCTTTTCTCTCTAGGGTGCCCAGCCGCTGGTGGGGGCTGGAGGGTGCTCAGGTCCATTCACTCATTCATTCACTCCTTCATTCATTCACCCAGCCTTCATTAAGCACCGACCCCCACCAGCTCCTGAGCCAGGTGCCTTACCTTGTCTCCTTTTATTAGCTCTTGGTGCTGGGGTCTGATCTGTATCTTGTCCCACGTACCGTGCCTAGAACTACTAACCTCCTTTAGTTTGGACTTTTGGCTAATTTGGGACGGATTCTGCCTCCTTTGCCTGCCACCCCACCCCCTCGCCTCTCTTCTAAAGGAATGCACTTGAGCAGATTTATAAAGGGAAGAAGGCAGGAGGGCCATCAGCGCACCCCGGGATGTCAGAGGGTGAGGGGACGTGGGAAAAGGAAAAGACTGAGGCAGCGGTGAGGACGGGCCGAGCCTGCAGGGGGCCTGCCTCGGCCCACCCTTTTGTGGGGCCCTGGGGCCCCTCTGCCCTGTATCCAGGGGAGGGCCACCCCCTGGGAAGACCCTGCCAGGGAAAGGCCCACGGGAAGACCCGGCGTCTCTCTGCTCAGCCGCGCTGGGGGCCGAGTGCCAAGGGGCAGGGCCTGGTCTCTGAGCAGGGAGGGGCAGGTGCAGTGGGGGCCCCAGCTGCAGACCCGAGCTGCAGGCTCCCTGCACGCTGGAAGGGGAGGGGACCAGGAAGGAACCCCAGGCTGATGGGGCAGCCGTCCCCAGGTGTGCCTGCCCCAGACTGACGGGCATCTCACCATGTCTTCATCGCAGGGAATCTCCGTGCCTCCTACCACCCATGAGGCAGATGTATACTCACTTTTTCTAAAGGATTTTTTAAGGCCCCAAGAAGCTAATCGTTTTTCCAGTGGTATAGACTAGAATCAGGATTCAAACTTGTATTGTCTGATTCCAAAGCCCATGACCTTCCCTCTTACCCTGGCTACCTCCCCTTCTAGAAGGGTGTTCGCCTGGCGTTACTACAAATGTAGGTACTAAAAAGTCTTTTGGGAGGCTGTTTTCTTTTCCCAAATATAGTTTCTTACCTCCCCTGCAAATAACGGGAAGAAACTGAAAGGTGGATTTCCAAACCCCAGGCATGCTCGGGGAAGGCTTTTCTGCACCAGCTCCAGTAGCCCCTTGCAGGCAAGGACCAACGGCGGTCAAGCAAGCCACCAAGCCATACAGCACTGTATTAGAAAGAAAGTTTTAGAGCTCTGCCCCGTGCTCCGTGGGATTTGCCTGCCGGGTGGGGTGATAAGCCCCCATTGCTGGAGATAACTGAGCCAGGCTGGCTATAGAGAGAAACTTCTATGACTTCATGAAAATTTCAGTGTCCTCCTCTGTGACACACAGCCTACCTCCTAAATCCTACAGTTGCAGTTGGAGAGGTGAGATGTGGAGTTATTTATGTGAAAATAATAACAGTAGCAGCAGGCATTTATGTGCTGCTTGCTAGGAGCAGGGCTGTTCTACGTGGTTTCCATCTATTAGCGCGTCTAACCTTTCAATCGTCCCACTTTCTAGCCGAGCAAACCGAGGCCTCGAAGACCAGGTGGTCCCCCAGGCACGCACTGGGAGTGGAAGAGCTGGGCCTCAGCCCTGCCCTTTTTGCAGTGCACCTGAGAGAGAGGTGGAGGGGATCATCCCAAAAGAGTGGAAGGGGCTCCAGCGACAGGGAGCTTCCACGGGTCAGAAGTTGTCCTAGCGCTCAGCCTGCATCGTCTGTTTGAGCCTCACGGCCTTATGGTGGGGTGCTGTTATGATCCCCACTGTACCGTGGAGGAAACTGAGGCACAGGCAGAGGAAGGAGTTCCCCTTGACCACTTGGCTAGTAAGCATTAGAGCCGAGGGCCTAGCCCTGGACGTGCTGCAGAAAAGCAGCTGATTGCAGGCCTCGGGGTGAGAGCTGGTTTTTAAAAAAAAAAAACAGTTTTATTGGGTGTAGCATTTTGATGTCGTTATGAATTCCAAAAATAGGTATTGGGTTACGCTTGTAATCTGATCTGTACCTGGGCATGACTGAGTTATGATTAGGGCGGGGGTGGGGACTCACAGATAAAAGGCATGGTGAAGGACAGATTTGAGAGGTTTTGATGTTGGAGTTGGATGCTGAAGCCTTAAGCTGGAACCCCAGGGAAAGAGACAGAGCCATTTGCCTGATAGTCTACAGCTGACCTTGTGGAGGAAACGGAGGAGCTGAGCCCAGAGGAACCCAGGAAGCCTGAGCCCTTGCAAACATCGGCAGCCGTCTTGCTCCAACACGTGAAAATAGACTTTGGCGAGGGAAGTAACTTATGCTTTATGGCCTGGTGTCTGTAAGCTCCTACCCCAAATAAATACCCTTTATAGAAACCAACCAATTTCTGGTATTTTGCATCAACACTTCTTTGGCTGATGTATTCACAATCGTACGATCTAAAGTACACATTTGCTGGCTTCTGGTAGAATCGCAGAGTTGTGCATTCATCACCGCCATCAGTATAAGACCATTTTCATCACTGCAAGAAGAAAAACCCCCAGCCCTTAGCTGTCACCTCCAAGACCTGATTCTGAGCAGCCACCCAGGGGGCCCCCGGCTCTGCAATGTCTGGTTTTCTAGGGCCTGATGCATGTGGGAACAGAGATGTGGATGGTGAGTAGCCCTTGTGGGGGCCCTCGACTCAGTGCTCAGAGCACTGCATGACATCATAGGCTGGGAGGTGTTGACACGACGCCCCACCTACAGATGAGAAAACTGAAGTGCAGAGCTGCAAAGAAGACACAGTCGCCCAGGCTGTGTGCTGGGAGCCCTGTATTTGAACCCAGGTCCGCTGGATCCCAAAACATCGGTGGATCCCCAAACATCAGAGGTCCAGGAAGAAATGAGGACAGACAAAAGGAAGGCTCTCCTGCGGCTGAGAGGGGTGGGGGCAGATCAGGCCGAAGCATCTAGTGGAGCCCTCAGATCCATGCCGGCGCCTCCCTACACTCCCTGCACTCCCCAGCTCCCTGCCCGGGCGGCTCCCAGGGGAAGGAAGGAGGGAGGCGTGCAGGCCTCTGTCCCTGCCAGGCGGCCGGGGGTCATGCTGGCCGTTGGAGCTGGAAGCTGTGGGCACGAGGCCTGGCAGGTGGCCACGGGCCTGCTGCTTCACCTGGAGCGTCTGGGTTTCCACCTGGATGAAAGAGGGTTGACGTGGCCATCACGGGAGAAAACCAGCAAGGACAGGCCACCCAGAGCGAAGTGCAGTCCCAAGAGCCCGGAATCCCCCCTCTGTGGGGGTGGCAAAGACAATCTACCTGGGGACAGGTAGAGCAGGGAGGCGGGGGTCTTGGGTAGGTTTCACCCAGAAGCAGACCTGGAGGCCAGGATTTTGAGCGAGGAGTAAAGGAGTTTACCTGAAAGGTGCCCCCTCGGGAAGGGAAGGGGGGAGGCCCAAGGTGGGCTGATGAGCAGTTACCACCGCAGGAGCAGGCCGCGGGGTGCTAGGGGCGGCATGGGGCTCCCCTCCTCCAGGAAGAGACCTGGGGCGTTTATCCCCAACCCCACCCACCACAGGTCAAGCACTGTTTTGGGGTGTGGTACCCCTCCAGCCCCTCTGAGCCCGAGGGCCAAGCTTCCTTCCGGGTGGGAGTCGAGGTGCTCCTGATGGGAAACACAGGGTGTGCGGGAGGAGGAGTGTGGAGGGGCCAGGCCTGAGCCGGGAGGAAGGGGGAAGGCACCGGCGCATTTCCGTACATCTGGGCTGTGGGACCGAGGGGAGGTGATGTGCCCCACACATCAGAGGCAGGTGGGGAGGGGCTAGGGCGAAGGCAGGCGCTGGCCCAGTTTGGGGCATCCAGGTCGGGGCTCAGGCAGCAGGTGCAGATTTGGTCTCAAGTTCAAGGTGAACCACTCAATACGGCTCAGCTGTCCCTAACCTGCTGCCATGCATCTGCCTGCCCGTTGACCTCTCAGTGGGCTCTCGATGTCCCTCGTGGAGCCCAGCTCCTGGGTCTGCCTGAGTGGGGCAAGGGCAAGGGCAGCTTAACTGGCTGCGACTGGGGGGCTTTGGAGCCTGGCTCTCTCACCCCCCGGCAGAATGCACTAGAGCAGGCTATGAACTCGGCGTCTCCGCTTCTCACCTGCACGAGGGGGCCTCTCCAATCTGCAGGCGGTTGTGGGCCGCCCACCCTGGGCCAGGGCCCAGAGGCCGTGGGAACACGAGGCGGAGAGAGCAGAGCCCTCCTCTGGGGACCGGCTGGGGGCGTCTTGCTGTAGGTGCTGAAACGGACAGCGCCGGGGAGGCCGGTGGGCCCAGGCCTGCAGCCGCTCGTGGTGGCTCAGCAGGTCTGGGGCAGCCACTGGGTGGAGGTCCTGGTCCCCTGGGCCTTGAAAGGTTGGGGCAGGGACAGGCCAGCCTCGTGGTCACAGGCCAGAGGAGCCGGAGGCCCCTGGAGGCTGGGCCAGTCATCACAGACGGAGGGAGCAGGATTCACGGAGAGGCCCAGGGTGGGACCGACAGCAGGTAACAGGCCAGCAGGTGAGGTGGGGGGGCAGCAGCCAAGCTTCCGGCCTGGGTGACTGGATGGAGAAGCCAGGTGAGTGGGAGAGGAGAGGCTTTGGGGAGATGGTGAGTGTTACTGCCCTGATCTGACGGACATTTGTGAACTGCAGAGAACCAGGTCCCTGAGCTGGCGATAAACTCAGAGCAGGGGGAAGGCAGCTGGGGCCCGCGAGGTCTGCTCAGCCCCCCGCCCACCCCGCCCCACCTTCCCCTTTGTTTTCCTCCTTCTGTCTCCGTCCTCCTATTTGTAGAATTACAAGCCTCCTCTTACTTGTAGAATTTGCCGTCCTTCTCCAAGCCCCGGCGATCGATGCCCTAAATCTCCTTACTTTAGGGACGGTCGGGCTGGACCTGATTCTTCTAGTTAGTGTAACCCCAGTCAGGCCACAGATCCAGGCCTGGCCGGATTTCACCCCTCCTGCCCTCTGGCGGGTGGGGTTAATCAGGAGGGCCAGGGATTGCCGCGGTCCAGCCTCGGTGCCGCCTCGGTCTCCAGCCTTGTTAGTTTTGTCTTTGGCGGCCTGTGTTTGCATAGAAAGTAGAGTTCAAGAATCCATTTGCACATCCAGCACATGTTTTTCCCCTGGTAAGTTGAAAACTTTCAAGGTCTTTTGAAAAAAAAATTCCCTTTTATTCACTACCTGTTTTAGCCGAATGCCAAAGGAGCAGCAGAACCGAGCGGCAGCTTGCTTCCTGCTGGACCTGCCCCAGCCGCCCTGCTTCGTGCCCGACCACACAGATTTCCAATTTAAAGAGCGTTTGTTTGGCACCTTCCATGTGTCGGCACCCACGGGCATTTTAGGTAATGCTAATAATAATTTGCTGATAATACTAATAATAATAGGTAATGCTAATAATAATACTGAATTTGTGTGTGTTAAATGGAGGCTTTGGGCCGAGGGCTTTATCGTGTTATCTCATTTTCATCCACAACCTACAAGGAAGGTGTCATTAACCCGTTATAGAGATGAGGACACTGAGGCCGACATAAATAGGGCGACTTACTCAAGGAAGCAGAGCCGGTAAGTAATCCTTTCCAACCTGTGCGGCATGGGCCCAGTTGTGCCCCCAAGAGACACGGTCAAGCCCTAACCCCCGGCCCCGCGAGTGGGGCCTGACTTGGAAATGGGGTCTTTGGAGAGGTGATTGTTCAGAGGAGGACACCCTGGAGTCGCTGAGCCAGATCCAACGTGGCTGGTGTCCTCATAAGAAGAGGGAAATTGGACCCGACAGACAAGAGAGAGGACGGCCACGGCAAGCTGGAGGCAGACTGGAGGCGAGAAAGGCCAGAACTGCCCGCTGACCCCAGCTGGCGCGGGTAGGGAGGCGCTCCCCTGCAGCCCCAGCAGGGGCGCGGCCCTGCCTGCACCCTGACCGCGGAATCCTGACTCTGGCAGTGGGAGCACATTTCTGTTGTTCTGAGCCACCCAGCCTGGGCACTTGGTCACGGCCGCCCCAGGACACTGAGAATCCGTCTAACACGGGGTCCACTCCTGGTGGGCTGCCCAGCAGCCGGCGGCTGTGCCGGGCTCGCTGACCGAGGGTGACCAGGGGGCAGCACCCTGGCCTGGGAGGCTGGCCTACGGGCTTCTGGCACCCGTTTCCCCACCCTCGGGGGAGGAGAGCAGCAGCATCTTTTAACTCAAGAGGTAGTGTCTGCTGAGCAAAGCAGTGAAGGAGTTAGGGGGTGTTCATAACATTTGCAATAATAAAAGGAAGATCACTGAGATAATGAGGGGTGCTAATTGCAGTAATTACTAATTTACTGGTGAGTTAGAAAAGGATGAAAGGCTTATAAATCAGGAAGAAAAAAGGTAAGTGTTTGAGAAAATGTGTGAATTTAGAGGTTATGACTATCTGCCTGACAGTAGTCAGAGAAGAATTCCAGAACAATTGTGTACCCAAGGATAGTGCCCCTAGGAGAGCTGCTGAGATCAGATTCCTTAAAATCTTAAATAAAAAAAATAAATAAATAAACCAAGATGCCTTGGACCCTGGGATCAGTCTATCCAAGTGCTGTAGGTTGAGTCATGTACCTCAGAGAAAAGCGTGTTCTTACCCCCTGCTGTGGGTGTTAGCCCATTGCAAATAGGACCATTTGGAGATTTTATTTTTAGCTAAGGTGTGGCCCAACAGAATGAGTCTGGGCCTTAATCTTAGTACTGGAGGCTTTACGAAGAGGCAGCCACATGGATGAATGGAAACTGGAAGGCAGTGGAACCCAAAGAGAAAGGAGAGGACATTACCAGGTGGCAGGAAAGTCAAGGAACCCAAGGATTGTCAGCCAGTAAAACACCACGGACTCCAGAAGGGAGCAAGTCTTCTAGATTCTAAACTGTTATTTCAACCAACCCATTGTATGGTATTTGTCATAGCACCTGAAAAACTAAGGCACCAGGGTAAGATGGCAGCAGTTTAGACTTCAGGTCTTCAAAACAGCTATAGCCAGGAGCAGATGCTGGGGGGTGGGGGCTGAGTTGACCATCCCTTTGTTGTTTGATCCCATGTTCCCAGCATGGGACCCAGCACAGAGTGGGTTTTTGTTCTTAGCAGCTGTTGTTTTTGGTAATAGTTGTCAATGAAAATGAGCGCCAAGCCTGGGACATTCCATACAGCCAACCAGTGACTTGGCCACTCAGTCCCTTTAAGATGGGGCCAATGGAGGCTTCTGCTTTGCACACTGGCGTGTGTGTGTTCATTTGTGTGCCTATGAATTCAAATAAGGATTCAACTCAGTACTAAATAAACTGCTAAAAATCAGGAAGCCTCTCAACTAGAGGCTGACTGTTGAATTTCCAGTTAGAAACATGCACTACAAAGTTGTCAAGTCGTAAAGTCTGACAGGTGCTATCATGAGGCTGGAACCAGAACAAGACACAAGAGGCAATGTGGGACATGCGCCATGCCAAACAGCTCTGTATCTTGGTGTAATTAATCCAGCTTCCCCAATAACCTCCTCCAAGTCCACTGAGTCCTAGGGCCTAGGGGATGCCCTTGACCTGCTCAAGAAGTAGCCATATCTGTGCTCTGGAGCCCAGATATTCTTGCAAGTCACAGGAAAAGGACGGGGAGAAGCAGGTCACGTGAACAGGTCCCAGAGAACTCCCCTCCATTATTCTAAACAGTGGAAGCTTCCACTTACCCCTCACCACACCTCCATTCCCACCGCTAGCATGCCCCTCATCTATGGCTGTGCTTTATAACTGCCCAGAGGTGAGTGTGAGCAGCCAGCATGAGCCACCACTGGGTTTGAATCAGGGGCCTCTTCACTCTTCTGTGAAGGCAACTCATGCGTGAGATTAAGGCAGAACCTAAATTTCATCTGGGTGAAAATAAAGGCCAGGTTTTCAAACCCAAGGTTTAAATATTTAATCATCCAAGGTCTTCATAATCATAGTTTGATTCAAGGGAGCAAGTTATTAGTATTGCAGAGAAAAGAGTAAATATGTTCCAATTTATTTGCTGGCTGGTTGGGGCTCCCTGATGGTAGGTCACAGAGAAATGTAATGAAGAGGAAAGCTGCAAGGTGAGTGTTCTATATATGTGACCTCAAGTTCACCTGGAGATGGTGAAGAACCGGTGACTAGTGCCCAGGGTCCAGAGTCCCCTGCCAAGGAGATGCCTCACCTGTGTACCTCAGTTTCCCTAATGCTTGCTCCTCAGCTCATTCACCTGCCCCCAACCCTGGGAAGAACCCGGAGCTGTGACCAGCCCTCTTCCTTTGTCAGTTCCCAAGTCCTAGATCTCCATGGAAGAAGGTAAGCTCCCTTCTCCTCTCCCACTACAGTCAAAGTTGGCACTGGTTGGGAGGAAGCCCTAACAGGATGTCCAGGAGACCTGTGACAGGCCAGAACTGAAAGAGATGTTGGAACCATCTAGCCCAACTCATCGTCTTACAGGCAGAGAGACCAAGGCAGGGTAGTCTCTTCTGTCTCCAGGATTTTCTTTCCTCCAAGATTTTCCCTCTCAGAAGTCCCTGTAACCCATCATGGCTGCCAGAGAGAGGGAGAGAGTTGGGGTGTTTTCCTTGAAGGAAGGAAGGAAGGGGACTCTGTACAGAGAATTCATGATATAAGAGAAAATTTAGGACTAAAAATCAACTCTGGGGAAGTTTCCCACTACTGACAATGTTTCATCCATATTTACAACTACATCTACAACTACATCTGTTTATACCTATGTCAAGGTCTATGTAGATGATTTCTCTCTTCATCTATGTCTACATCTACATCTACATTACATTTACATCTACATCTACATTACATCTATGTCTATGTCTACATCTACATCAACATCTACAGATACATCAGTTCATGCCTACATCTAGGTCCATGTAGATGATCTCTCTCTACATCTCTGTCTATGTCTACATCTACATCTACATTGACATCAACATCTACATCTACATTACATTTACATCTATGTCTATGTCTACATCTTCATCTGTTTATACCTATGTCTAGGTTCATGTAGATGATATCTCTCTACATCTATATCTACGTCTACATCTACATCTACAGCTACATCTGTTTATGCCTACATTTAGGTCCATGGAGATGATCTCTCTCTACATCTGCGTCTATGTTTACATCTACATTTATATCTACATTATATCTGCATTACATCTACATCTGTACTTATATCTATCCTATCTATGTATGTCTATAAATGTATCTATCTACTTCTATATCTATGTCTATATCTATGTCACAATTACATATCTCTATCTAGCTATGTCTATCTATCTAACTTTCTAATACCCAACTGAGTGCTGGTATGAGAATTTACTAGGCTAAATCTATGCTAATTGCTTTACATGCACCATTTCGTTTGACCTTTACCAAATCCCAGGAGATGGCTCTATTTTGATCACCCCCATCTGACAGATGCCTACCTTTAAGGGGGAGGGAGTAGTTTTCCCAGTTGGGGAGGGGGACCAGGGCCCGAACCACCTCCCAGTGGTCCACCCCTAAAACCAGCCGGTGGTGTGCCCGCTACACTCCCAGGAAAGCAGCAGGCCCTTTGCTCCCTTCCTCCCCATTTTGTACATATGGAAGGATACACGTATTTGCAGGAAGAAAACTAAACTGCAAGGGAATACGCCAAGACGCTACTAGTGCCAGCTATGTGGTGGGATCACCTGGAATGTGAATTGTCTTCTTTATTCTTTTCTGGGTTGTAGGAGTTCAAGGACGTCCACTAAATGGCACTGCTCCTTCCACCATCTGAGTTCAGAACCAGTCGAGGGAGAGCCAGAAGTCAGAGAAGAGGGTCAGCTTTGACCCTGAGAAGGTTGCTCGGACCACGTGCCGTGGCAGCAGCACAGACTCCCAGGGCCGCACCCAGAGGTGGACGCGCTGTCCGGCTCAGGTGTGCGGGCACCACCAGCCCCGTGCAGGGCAGGGACAGGCATGCGTCTCCCTGCAGGCGGGAAGGCTCGAGGGAGGGATCCAGGCAGGCCTAACCTTTCAGCCAGGCCCACGCCCTCTGCCCTGGAGACAGGTGGGGTGGGGACGACGCTTTTACCCCAACGTACAATTTTGACATTTAATTCAATAAGCTTGTATCCTTTCCATTCGGAAAAATAAAATAGAACAGAACAAAAAACAAACAATAAAAAAAACTCCTTTGTTCTTGAAAATAGAAAAAGTTAAATAAATAACTAGGGGGGAAATGAAAGCTCTGATCCCCGCCTGCACGTTGGTGAATCAGAGACAGACCCCAGCCTCGCTCTGGCGTGGGGGATGGAGGGTGTCCTGGGAGGCAGAAGGCGCACACACACGCACACACACACGCAAACCCTCTAAACGAGACCTCCATCCAACACAGCAGGGAGGTGGCCAGTGTGGGTGGCTGGGTTTCAGCTGACCCCTCCCCAAGCTGGAAGCACTTCCCTTGAGGCAGGCTCGGGGCTCACCTGTGGGGCAGGCACGTGGCTCACCTATGGGGCAGGTACATGGCTCACCTGTGGGGCAGGCACGGGGCTCACCTGTGGGGCAGGTGCATGGCTCACCTGTGGGGCAGATGCGTGGCTCACCTGTGGGGCAGGCTCGGGGCTCACCTGTGGGGCAGGTGTGTGGCTTATCTCCTCCCCCAGTTAGCACCCCTGAGCTGCCCTGGATCTCCTGCCACGAACGCTCATTTCCCAGCTGGTCCTGGTTGGGTCCCGTGAGGGTGGGGGGCGGTGGGGTCTGGTGTGGCCAGCGCCCTCAGGTATGAAGGTTACCCAGCTGCAGGGAACCCAGAGCCCACCTTACCTCCCTCCCAAAAAGGGTTTAAAAAGGCAAAAAGAGGACAAAAGAGAGTTCTGGAATGTGCACTTCCTTCAGGTGTGCAGTTATGGAGGGGATACTCTAAAGGCCAGAGTTTTTGCTGTTTGAATTGAAAACGAGTAACATCTATTCAGTAACATTCCATTCAGCAGCAAGAAGTTGAGACCAAGAGCCAGTGGGATCAGGTTTTCTTCTGTGAGGGTCCCAGGTAGATGGATTAAAGTTGCGAGGACAGACACATGGTGGCTTTGTGCCTGTGACAGTCCGTGACCTCGGCTTGTACAGAACAGCGGGCAGCACCTACCTGACCTCAAGGCCCTCGGCCTGCTCAGAGCCCTCAGCGGCTCCCAGCCGCTGCCGGGGCCCCCTTCGCGCCCCCCCGCGGAGGACCCCCAGCTGGCCACTGGGCCCCTGCCCACGTCCTCCACTCAGCCACGGCCTCCTCGCCCTGGGACGTGCCCTCCGCAGCCCACTGCCCCCTGGGCTGCTGCCAGAAACCTCAGCCCCTGCTCTCCGCTCCAAAGCCTCTATCCACCTGCAGGGCTCAGGGTCCCCGTCTTCTACGCCACTGCCATCATTGCTCCCCAAAGTTCCACCCGGCCTTGATGGACGGCGATGCCATCCCGGTGGTTGACCGGCTCGGTCGTTCGTTCTGCAGCTGTATGTGTCTGCTCTGGGCACCGGGGACGCGGCTGTGGAAAAAGAAAGCAAGTACTGGCTCCCCGGGTAAGAAACATGACCATGGAAACAGGGTCCCCGGGCAGGTAGAGAGAGTGACGAGCACTGTGCCGATAAAGTGGGGAAGGGTATGGGGGAGAGAGCCAGGGGGGCCGTGTCTGCTGCGGAGGTGCCAGGCAGCCGTGTGGAGCCCTGGAGGACGGGGACCACAGCACCTACCTGACACATTCCAGGTGGAGGGACAGCTTGTGCAGAGGCCCTGAGGCAGGAATTGCAGGGAGGAGGCCAGCGAGTGAGGGGGCTGGAGGGGACGAGGCCAGAAGGGCCAGCAACCCCAAAGCTCCTCCGCCAGGCTGGAAGACTCGGATTCAATCAGGGGCGCCGGCTGTGGCAGGAGGGCCATGGAGCGGGTGTCGCACCCCGGGAGACCTCTCAAAGATGACTTAGGCCACCGAAGAGAGAGGGAGCTGGGGAGGGGGTGGGTGGGCTGGGAGCGGGAGCAGGGGGACCTGGCAATGACCACTGCAGGGTCCAGGAAAGCGAGGCAGCGGCCCGGCTGCACCCGGGGAAGGTAGAGCTTCCAGAACCAGCTCCTGGTGGACAGGGCAGGGGAGGGAAAGAGAAATAAAGGCCGACGCCCGGGGGCGGGGGCTGGAATGGGGAGCTGCTTCTATGCGCAGCAGAGGCGTCTGGAGTTAGACTGAGAGGGTCGAATGGGGCCCCCCAAAAAGGCCCACAGGGTAACCCCCAGGAGCTGGGAATGAGGCCTCATTTGGAAACGGTCTTTGCAGACACAATTTAGTTGAGGACCTCGAGATGGGAGCTGCCCGGATGGCAGGCTGGGCCCTAAAGCCAGTGACCCCGAGACACACACACACACACACAAGCGCGCACACACACACACACGCGCACACACACACGCACGCACGCGCGGGGAAGGCCCACGCGAGGACAGCAGCAGGGGTTGGAGGGAGGCAGCCAGAAGCCAAGGGCCCCGCGGAGCTGGGAAGCCTGAAGAGGCCGGGAAGGACCCATCCCCGGAGCCTGCAGGGAGCGCAGCCCCTCGGGCCCGCAACGGTGAAAGAGCACAGTCTTGTTTCAAGCCACCAGAGGTGTGGTAATTGATCACGGCCGCCCCAGGAGACCAGGAGAGAAGGAAGAAGTGAAAACATGCACACGCACGAGAATGACAAGACTCCTCTGCAGAGAGGGGGTGGGCGGCTCTGAGCCAGCCCTGGGCAGCTTGCCAGCCCCAGTCTCCATGGCCCAGCGTCCTTGACCTTGGCTGCAAACTAAAATCCCCCAGGGGCCTTTTAGGAAATCGGGTCCCCGAGCAGCAGAACCCTGGGGGTCTGGCCCCGGCCCTGGATTTGAGCCTCAGATGCCCAGAGACCCGCCTTCTGGCCGACCTGCTCTCACGCATCCGGCCTCAGAGGCCTCCACGCCCCCAGCCTCTGAGACAGTCCCTCTGCAGCCTGTACAGATGGCCTTGTTTTGATCTGCTCTTTTCTAACTCACCAAGCGCTTTCACAAACGTCTTGGCTCCCATTAATCCCACAGTGGCATCTTGGTCAAGAAATAGGGTTCAGAAGGGCCAAGGGACAAAGCCACACGTCTCCGTTACCCGCTTCTTGGCCGCCCAGGAATCTCGCTGCGTCCTGACACAGCACATAACCGCTCCCTTGCCTTGGTGTCTCCCCCGGTGAAGGGCTGTTCCCCCTCCAAGTGGCCCCCAAAAGTGCTCTGTCGTCAACGCCGCCGCCCCATGGCCCCTCCCCGCATGGCCATCGTCAGTGGTTCACTTCTGTTTCTGTGTGTCTGTAATGTTGACTTTTTAATAATAATAACCATCATCAGTCCAGTGCTTCTGGGCCCCAGGCACTGGGCTGAGCCTTTTGCCGAGGTCACTCATTCACTCGTTGCAATTAGCTTACAAGCTGAAGGCTACCAGGGCTCTGCTTTGGGAAGAGGAAACTGAGGCACAGAGAGGTTAAATGAGTCGTCCCAAGATACCAGACTTCAGACCCAACAGCCTGGCTCCAGGGTCCTGTGCGCACTCAGCACTGGGTGAGCGGAGTGACAGAGGCAGCACCTGGGTGGAAGAACCCTGAGTCCTCAGTCGCTTCCTGGCAGCTGCTGGCTCTCTCTTTTGCTCCCTGGAGCCGTGCTCCCATCTCTGAATCTAAAGCTGGCTTTGGCCCTGTCTGCCCTGCTGCCTGAGCCACCCAGAGCTGGGGTTCTCTGTAAGCCCCTCGACACCCAACCTTCAGCCGGTGCTCATTAGACTGATGGATTCTTGGACTAATAACTCCCCCCTCCTTTGGGCCCCTGAGCAGATGATTTTGCTTTCCCTGCCTGTGCCACCGTCATCTGGGGGTGTTCCTGTCTATCTGTCTGTCTGTCCCTGGGGTCAGGGTGGCATCCTGTCCATGTCTGGCCTCCTGAGCTCAGTCCAGGTTGCAGCATGTGGACCACTCTCTAGCCCTTGCTGGGCAGGTTGGGGGGGGGGTCCCCTAGCTGTGGGCACATTCACAGCTAGTACAGAACTGGCACCTGGTTTTATAAATAGAGTCTGAGGGGGTAAAAATACACCTGAGAAGAACCTGAGGCAGAAAGAATAAATGGTTGGTTTTCCCTTGTTGAGATGACCAAGGGTGATGGAACTGAACTGCATCACTTGGTCACCCAGAAGCATGAGCCACATTTAGCTGATGCAATCCACCCTGTGCCCCCCAACTCCCAGCCACACCCCACGACCCATCCAGGCTTGCTCTGCTCAGTAGATCTCCAAGTGTGATTTGTAAGTTTGCAGGTGTGAATTGAGCGGGTGTCCTGGTATACAGTAGGCACATGATACATGCTGGCTAATAGTTGACTGTGTGCAGAGTCCAATTAGGAGAATCAGAGAGGAGGGAGACTGGAAGCTGCCCTTAGTTTCTCCAAGACCCCTGCCCCGCTGAAGCACCTTCAAGCTAAAGAACTGTCCATGGTAGCTAGGGCATCAGGCTGCTTCTCCCTGCCCCTGTCCCCTGCCCCCATGCACACACACAACCACAGATTCTAGGCAAATCCAGGTTAATCCAATTAAACTCTCAAAGTTTAAAGACACCTTCAAGCTCGCCTCATCCATTTTCCCATTTTATGGGTTTAGAAGTTTGGTTAAGTGAAGTTTTATTACAGGTTCAATTACGTCTCACAACAGGCCAGTGGCAGGGGGAGGATTTTAATCTCAACACCACTGTGTTTTTCCCATACAGAGAAAGAAACTCTATGGCACACACATGCTCCTACTGCTCCCAAGGCAGGCATTAGTAATCAATTGTAGCTCTCTTCCTGGCTGAGTCTGAGCTCAGTCTGTGAATCCTTCTCAACACGGCTCTCCAGGCAGCTGCTGGCAATTGGTCAACTTGGGTTGGGTCCCGCTTGCCATCCCGGCTGCCTCCTGGAGCAAGTCCTGAGGCACTGGAGCCCCCGTGTCAGCAACAACAGCAACACAGCCAGACAACTGGACACAAATCAGAGCCTTCTGCAGAGAACCCTCCCGGCTGGCCTTCGATGGCAGGGGGGAAGACCCCTTCTGTGACTCCACTACCTCTTCCTGGGGGCTTCCTCTAGGCCAGATCTGTTTTGATCTTGACCCACAGTAAGAAAGAAATTGTTCATAGAAACCCAATACCCATGTACATGCATGTGCATAGAGGCAACGAGTCAACGCAGTTCATAAGGGGTATAAAGGTTTGCATTTTAATAGTTCCCATTCTGTCTTCTCCATGTTGGTCTAACCACTAACTTGATTTCTTGTCCCCACCTGTGGTGTGAAATGCCATGAGGTCACAGCTCTAATGACCCCTGGCATCTCTAGAGTTCATATTCCTGGGACTTTAATTTTTCTTCCCATAAAACACCCCCATTTCCTCAAAGCCTTACCTTCAGTGATCTGACAAAGAGCGGAACAGATTTAGCCAATTCAGTAAAAAAATAGCTGAAGGTGGTGCTGCGTCTGCCCCAAAGAGAGCATGAAAACGGGGTGCTGGATGCACCATCACAATCTGTCCCGTGACTCTCACCCCCACTCATAAGATAGCGAGTCACTCAATCTGGGGTGGGACATGGGCATTCAGACTTTGAAAATGTCCCAAATGACTCTCACTCTCTGCTTCTAACTGAGAACCCCTGATCTTGTCCAGTTCCTGGATTTTGAAAGCAGGGAAACTGAGGCAGAGAGAAGCAGCCGTTAGTCAATGATCCCAGGGCTCCAGAGGGTAAGTTGGGACTGCTTGGAATCAGGGTAGAGTGTCAGAGATTTGAGTCTGTTCCCTCCATTTAACAGCCAGGGAAGTGACCCCTCGATGGCACACAGTCCATGGAAGGTGGTTGGGCATGATACCCAAAGCAAGAATTCAGGGGTTGTCATGGGAACCCCATCTACTGACACCCGTCATGTGCCAGGGGCTGTCTCCGTGGCTCACACATGAGCTCTCTGACTACGATGCCAGCTAAGCCAGGCAGTTTCAACCATCCCCCCGTGGCCCACAGGGTTAGACAACTCACCCAAGGCCAAAGGCCAGTGAGTGGAGAGCCAGGACTTGACCCCACCACACTGCCCTTCTGGGGCTCCACGACAGATGTGGGGGTGGGGGTAGGGCCTTTTTTGGAGGACGGGTCTTATGACCCCTTGTTCCTACCACGTGGCCAGCTATTGCTAAGCCTGATGTCAGAATCAGACTCTGAAATGTGTGCTTAAAATTTGAGTAGCCCAAATTAGAAGAAGGAACATTTTAAAAGGAGAATCATCATACAGGCTTTTTTTTTTTTCTCCCCTTATCCAAGATGAAGAGGAGTGGTTATATTCTCTGCACTATATTTAGGAGACGGGGAGGAACTTTTGTTTATTAAAAGAAATGAGAGCAGAGAGGCTTAGTAGTTCTTCGGTTATTTAAAGTCCTGTCTTCTGCTTAATAGTCTCTGTACAATATTTAGATATGTGACAACAGGCACCCAGGGAAAAGGCCTTTATAAGGAACACTTACCCAAGTTTCTAATTCCACAGGTTCTCAGGTGGAATGGGATTCTGCCCCAGGATGAACCATACCCAGGGGCTCACAATACCTGATGTAAGTGACTCGCATGATCAGATGTGGGCCTTTGTTGAATTGATAACATTTAAATGAGATTTGGGATTTGGAGTTGATGCTGATATGGGTTAAGACTTTGGAAGTGATGGGGATGGGTGAATGCATTTTGTACATGGAAGGACATGAATTTGGGGGGGCCAGAGGGCAAGTTGGAGCGGGTCGAAGAGTGTCCTCCCAAAGGGTGTGTCCACGTGTCCCCCGGAACCTTCCAATCTGGTTTGGAAATAGGGTCTTTACAGATGCACTTAGTTAAGGATCTCAGATGAGATCATCCTGGATTTAGGGCAGGCACTAACCCCAGTGATTGGTGTCTTTAGGGAAGAAGAGGGGGCAGGAGAGGCACAGAGAAGAAGGCCAGTGAGGACCGAGGCAGAGGTGGGAGCGAAGCACCAGAGGCCGAGGCTCTCCAAGGCCTCCGGCTCCACCAGAAGCCAGCAGAGAGCCATGGCCCTGCTCCACCACACTCGGTTTCGAACCCCAGCCCCAGAGCTGCCAGGGAACACACCTCTGTTGTTTTCAGCCCCGAGTTTGTGGTCGTTTGTTACGGCAGCCCCAGAAACGGAAGACACCAAGGGAAATGGCTGGTGTTGAAGAATTTATAAGCAGAAACAGGTGTCCATGGGCTACCAAGAAGAGGCGAGCCATGGAGAAAGCGCTGGAGGAAAGCTGGGATGGAGGAGTCACAGAATGAATGCCAAAATAGAACAGGTCCTCAAGGTGTTCCTGTCAATACCTGGTCAACAAGGAAGGGAAGGACTTCAGGTCCAAAGGTGTGCCTCTTCTGGTACAAAGCAAGTGGGCCGGCAGCACCTGGGACGTGGCCAGCGCTTTGTACTTTAAGAAGTAATTTAACATCCCTTCTCGTTTAGTTCACAAAAGCCCTAGGAGCGAGAATTATTATATATATTCAGGAAAAGCCCCACTGAGATTCAAGTTACTGTGATCTGCCCAAAGTCTCATTCTAAATGGGTGACAGTGGAAGTCGAGAGAAGATGACAAACATTCACTCCAGCCCAGAGAGTGCCTTGGGCAGCAAAGTCCTCACTGACCACAGTTCGTCCAACTTGACATCATGTTCTCCAGACTTGAGAACGTTATTTCTCACTCAAGCTGATTTCCTGTAGATGAGATGTAATGCAGGAACAATGATTCCCTAACCGACTTGGGGTTTTTGCAATTCCCACCAAGACAGATGCAACCAAAGCATCTGGTGGCTCAGGCTGTTCGCAGCTTTAATCATTTACTCCCACCACAAACTGACTGTGGGACTCAGTTTCCCTATCTGGAACCAGAAATGTGGCTGTGAAAGCTCTGGAAAGTCTCCCCCGCTCTAGAACTCCACCCTGAACGTCCCTTTGGGAGATCCACCTGGGAACGTGGCCCTGAACGTGGAGGACACGCCAGCGTGGCCCTGCATTCAAAGACTTCACATCTGGGGGGGTGGACGCCACCGGCAGGGAGGCTGAGTCGCCCCCTCTGGCCACGGCCACCCCGGCCTCATCCCGCCTTGCCCAAACCAAGCTTTGTGGCTTCCCCACCCCCTGCTCTTGCCAGCCCACTGTCTGCCCCTCGCCACCCCCTGTGCCAGCGCCTATTTGTCACTGTCTGGCTAATGACCGGGAAAGGGAGCTGGGAGCAGACAGGGCAAAGTGTGCCTGGCCCCACGTGGACACCCAGTAAATACATCTAAATGAAAAAGAAAAGAGACTAGGCCTGTGCACACTGGCCCCAGGGCCAGGGCGGGGCTCCGTGTCCGCAGCCCTTGCTGGCAGGTGGACGGGGGTGCCATGAGGTCTGCTGACCCCCCGGGAGGAGCTGGCACTGTGCCCCCTGGCACCTGGGGGGCTTCTGTCTCCGTGGTGTGCAAGAGGCTCTGAGCACACAGAACCCTGGGGTGGGAGGACGGCAACAGCTGCCGCCCTGCCCCAATAAACAGGGGGGCCCTGAGGCGAGGCGTCCCTGCGGGATTGGGGGTGCCCTTCCTCCCCCGAGACGTCTGGGACCCAGGCCTCTGCCTCTCTCCCCCTCAATGCTGCCCACCCCCGCCAGCATCCCCAGGCATGGACAGGCTCCCACGTCCCACCCCCACCAGCATCCTGTGGCATGGACGGGCACCCGTGTCCCACCCCCACCAGCATCCCCAAGCGTGGACAGGTGCCCGTGTCCCACCCTGCCAGCATCCCCAGGTGTGGATGGGCTCCCGTGTCCTACCCCCAGCAGCATCCCCAGGTGTGGATGGGCTCCTGTGTCCTACCCCCACCAGCATCCCCAGGTGTGGACGGGCACCTGTTTCCCACCCCCGGGTCCTCTAGGGCTCGGCCCCCCAGCAGGTCTGGATGGCATGCCTCCCATGAGCTCGTCCCATGGAAGGAGGACCCCTTGTCCTTGAGCCCAGCCCCCCCGGGGAGACACTGGGACACGACCAGATGGCCACGGGCTGAGATTTCACCAGCGCTTCCTGCCCAGGCTTCTGCTTTGACTTGGGGTCTTCCCACCCCCAGGAGGGGGAGTTGCTGAGGACTGTCATCCCCATTTGCAGATGGGAACACTGAGGCTCAGAGAGGTAAAGGGACTAGCCCAGAGCCCCACGGCCAGAGGCGGCAGAACCCGGGTTCAAACAGCCGTCCCGAATCTGGGGACAAGCGGCCGTGCTGGGCTGTGGGGCTGTGCTTTGGTGTGCACCCTCCTCTCCAGCGAGGTGCCCCTCTCCAGGTGCTCCCGCTCGGCCTCACCTTGCTGGTCTCCCACAGGCAGCGCCAGTTTCTGTCCCGTGGACGCAGGCGTCTAACCCAGCCTGGCTGGCTCTCTGAGCACCCTCAGGCGTCCACGCATCTCAGACCTTGTTCGACCCAGTGGTTGCAAAATGCACCAGCCAAAGCGTTCCCTCTGGCCTCGTCTATTTTCATTGCTTCATTCACCTTGATCACAACCTCGCCCTCACCCTCCCACCCGCTCGCAGCTCATCCAACTTTCTATCCGGGGCTAAAACACTTATGGGAGATCCCTCTGGTTGCACACACAAGAATTGGAGATAGCTGGGTTGTGAGCAAAGGGATGCCCTACCCGGAGCTGCACTCTTGTGGGGCTGGGACGGAAGAGGTGGAACCCCGGGAGGCAGGTGATGCATTCCGTCAATGGGTGCCAGCGCTCCGTCAGGGGTGGCGGTGCTCCGTCAATGGGTGGCGGCACTCCGTCAGGGGTGGCGATGCTCCGTCAGCACAGGTGGGAGTGCAGAGGGGTGGGAAGGTCCCGGGCTTGGAGGGGGACTCCCTGGGAGACCGCAGCCAGGCGCTGGCTGTCCCGCCAAACAAGGATGGTGACACCGCCTGGCTGCAAGACGGGCTGGGTGGGGCCCCAGGGGGGCTGAACGAGAACGTGGCACCCAGCCGGGCTCACCCACAACCGAAGAGCAGGCGCCCACGTGCGTACCGTGACCCACCCGCCAGGCCCGTGTCCTCGATGCCCCTGCCTCGCAGCCCCGGAAGCTCCCTTTTATGCCCTTTTACCTGGGCTGGCACCTGGAAGTCCCAATTATGGGGGAGTTGAAATGGAGCTTACCAGGTATACACACCTGAAGAGGTGAGTGCGCAGCAGGCTCGTCTGCCCAAGCCCCTCCTGCGGGGCTTCTCTTGGGTTCTGTCCTGGCTCTCCCTGCTCAGAGAGAGCGTGGAGGCTGGAGGCCAGCCCCAGCGGGGTGCCCCTTCCCCGAAGCCCTCCCTCCAGCCCCAGCGGGTTGCCCCTTCCCCGCAGCCCTCCCTCCAGCCCCAGCGGGGTGCCCCTTCCCGGGAGCCCTCCGCACTGAGGGTTAAGTGACCCAGGGGGCAGGTGGATGCTCCCAGAAGCACCCAGAACTTGGAAGCGCTCAGCTCCCGGCGGCCAGCCCTTGGCTGCCGCTGTGGTTTTGCAGTCTCTGTTTGCTTCTTGCTAGGGGTCGGGCCTTCCTTGCCAGACTGACCCAAGCAAGACTCGCTGCCTCCATCATCGTTTCCCGCCTCACCCCCTCGCCCCTGCAAACGAGTTTGGTCCCGTGGATCCTGCCATCCCTCCCGCTGGGTGTCCGCCCACACATGGTCTGCCCTGGGGCTGAGGCACCGTCATTGCCCCCAGCGACCCCCTGCTCAGCTCCACCTCGCGACCATCGGTGAGGCTCCACTCGGGCCCCCCAACCCCACCCCAGGAGTCTCCCAAGGCCTCCCTCCCGTCTGGCTGGCAGGGGTCCACCTTGCCCTCTTCTCTCCTCGTCCCCCTTCTGCACAGGTGCTCCCCCCACCAATTAGAAACTCCCAGAGGAATAAGCTCAGGGTCAGGGGTGGGTCTGTGCGTTGTCCCTGGGGCAGGTGCCCACCCAGGCGCGTGGCGTCCTCCGGGCTTCAGATCTACCTCCCGCGGCCCCCGAGCCAGGCCGCTCATTCTGTACGGCCCCCAGTTCCATCCTGTGATGGGGCGGCTTGAGACCCCAGGAAGATGCGTTGACGTCCTCACGCCCTAATTTGGAAATAGGCTGAATGGGTTTCGTCCGGCTTCTTTGGGCCATTTAGGGTTGAATTCTCATAGAATGTTTAAAATTTGAACTCTTAACGTGTTAAACAAACAAAACCTTGAGATTACTGCCTGGTTCCAAATGGTCTTATGGAAAAAGTCACCCATCACAAAAATTTGACATTGAGTGCCGAGTCTCCATGGTTTCAGAGTAAAGCGTCCCAAGGCTCCGAGCAGGACGCAGGGAGCAAGAGCGGCTCTGCCAGTCACGGCAGCAGGCGCTGGCGCTTCCTCTTCTCACCTGGGAATTTGTTAACTCAAAATGAGGTCCTGCTGGGGGACCCTCTCCTAACAGGACTGGGGTCCTTACAGCGGGAGGGGCGGACGAGGGCGGAGACGGCCACATGGTGACGGGCGGAAACGGGAGTGCCACGGCACACCCAGCCGAGCCACCCCCCCCTCGAAGCCAGAGCAGGCCGCGCGCCTTCCGGGATCCCGAGGGCGCGCGGCCCTGCCCACACCTGGCATCGGACCCTGAGGTGCTCTGTCAGCCCCAGGACACTGGAACGCCCCTCCGACCCCGTGGCGGCCCCTGAGGCCCCTCCCCTCCCTTTGCTGGGTTCCAGCACTGGCCTCCGCCAATCCCCAGCAGGCAGCCTGGCCCTCCCGCCCCCACTGCCAAGGCCAGCTTCCTAGGACAGGGCTCTGCTGGCCGCGGCCCCTGCTCCTGCCAGCCTCCCTCCTCTGACTAGCTCCCAAGCCTCTGCCCTCCTGCCCCAACGCAACCCTGTTTCCAACGCAAACGCGTCCCCCTGCATCCCCCCCAGAGGGCACGGCGAGGTGACCCCCTCGCACCGCTCGGGAGGAGCCCGCCAGCCGCGGAGACTTCGGGGCCCTTCCCGGGGCGGGCGCAGGACGGCCGCACAGCCCACGCTGGCTAAATGGACAGGTCTGAGAAGACGGCGGGTAAATAACTTTTAATATGTCAAAGCGCATTAAAAATGCATTAGAAGAGCTGGCTATGTAAAGGAATCCCGCGGGGAATCGTTTTCTGAAAGCGAGAGCCTCTTTCTGATGGGAATAATCGCTTCCTAATTCACACGCTGCCCAGGCGGGCCTTCCCTGCCGGCGTGGCCTGTCTGCATAGAGAGGACGTCTTGCAAGGACACGCTGTTGCCAGAGGCTTTGCTCCCAGGGCAGACAATGCCGGATGGGCGGGCAGGCCAGAAACGCAAGGAAGTATCGAGTAAGGTCACGTCCAACGTCCAAGAAACTCCGAAGCAACTGGCTAGCTTTTTTTATTGGGAGTAAGGGGTTGAGGCGGGGCCAGGACCTGCGACGTCCTTTGTGGGGCTCAATCCAAAATGAAAATGCAGGCCTCTGGTGCAGGGTCATTAAGGGTTTTAAGGCGGCTACAGAGGAGCGTCAAGTGCAACTGCCCTGGCCCCACGCCCATGCATTTGGCCCTGGACTGGGGCTCGGGGAGACACTCTAGCAAAGGCGTCCCAGGGCCCAGCTGGGAGGCTGCCTCTAGGTGCTCCCAGCTCCCAGATCCCACGGCTCTAAACACGAGATGGCGGGGCAGATCACCAATGCCGTGGGCACAGCGGAGGGAGAGAGGTCTGTGTGGACCCGAACCTCTGGGGAAGAGTTTATAATGAATCTCGATTGATCCTTTAGCAGCCTGCCTTCACGTCACCTCCCCTGGTGCGGCTTTGCCACGCACGTCCCCTCCCCCGGGGATCCTGCACACCTGTCTGACCACACCTGCCCTTCTCACTGCACCTGTTGCTGGGCACACCTGCCTTACCCATCACCTAGAGGACAAGGGCCCGTGCCTGATTCCCCTCGGGACCTTGGCACCGTGCCTGGCAGACAGATGCTGATCAGCACGTGCTCTGTGCAGGAGTGGCCTGGTGACAGGTGCAGGAGTCAGGCCTCAGGTGGGTGTTGAGCCGGGCAGGGAGGAGGACGTGGCCCTCCGGGAGGGACAGCACGGGGCAGGGTTCAGAGGGGGTGCTCTCAGACCGTTGGGGACAGTGAGGCACCCAGTGGCTGGAGGACAGGGTCCACGGAGGCAGGGGGAAGGGGGCAGGAGAGGGGAGACCCGGGCTCTCCCCGCCCCGAGCACCTGCCCATTTCAGAAGCCTTCCCATCCACTGTGGGAGCTCGGATCCCCCCAGGGCCGTCCACGGGCCTGAGGGGGCTGGGAGTGCCCACGCTGACCCCCACCTGCCTTTCCCTTGAGCTCCTCCAGTCCAGGGTGGCAGTGGAGTTGGAGGCGGCTGGCGTCTGTGCACCTGCCTGCGAACGATGATGCACACGCGGGGGGCTGTGCAGGGAGCCCCACGCCACAGAGGCTCAGGGGCCAGCCCTTCCCGGCTACCCTCTCCTGGGCCCAGGCGACTTTCCAGCTGGGGCTCGAAGCCCCCACTTTGGCCAGCCTGGGGGCCCAGCACGGAGCCCTGGGCCTGCATGCAGCCTGCCTGGTTTGCTCCCCAATGATGAGGAACATGGTTTGGGGCATGGAGTGAGGGACAGAAGCCAGGTCTACCAAGGAGCAGGGAACCCCTGCTGTGGTGGCAGCGCAGAGGCTTCCCAGGCTCTCCTGCCTTGGCCTTGGGGGGCGGGGGCAGCCCCTCTAGCTGCCACGTGTCCTTCCCCCTTTGCCACCCCAGCACTTGCCCAGACAGGACGGGAGGGCAGGTGGGGACAGAATGGACCACCTTTAGCCTCTCCCACCCCGTGCTCGCCTAGGAGAAAGGATGGTGTCCCGTGCTTTGGCCATTCCTTCCCAGAACCCTCAGCCCCTGTGCCAGCCCAGGGCCGGAAGCGGCTCAGGGGCCAGGACCCTCGGGGGTGTAGGGGTCCCTGAGCCGCTCTGCCCTGCCTCCTCCAAAGACCTGTGCTGAACAAACACAACTTGGTGACCCAACGTGTGGCTCTGGAGGGTTGGGTGGGCGTGGGGTGTCACCCCCAAGGGGCGGTGGGCCCTTGGTGAGTTCCTCCCAGGTCCCCGCACTGCCCTCCCTCTGCTGACAGCTAAATCTTTCCCTGAGGGAGTGGGTGGGCGAGGCCTGAGCCGGGAGGAAGAGGCAGGTGAGTCCCAGCACCCAGGCTGCTGGCGGCACCCTCACACTCACCTCAGAGGACCTGACATCCATCAGAGGGGACAGTGGGCCAGGGCCTTGAGCGGGCGAGGAGCAAACTCAACAGACAGCGCTGGGCCCCCGGCCCACCTCTGCCGGGCTGACCGCTGGGACTTCCCTCGCCTGTGTCAGGTTTCCCGCCCCCTCCTGTTCTCTTTCCGCCATAGTTGGTGCCATTGGGTGTCTGCGTCCCAGCAGCAGAGGCTGCAGACCCTCCACTTGCGAAGAGGGTCCTGGGAGCCCCGACGCCAGCCCCTACCCTAGAAGGCTCCGACTGGCCCTGCCCCTGCCCCTGCGCCTCCCTCTGGCCCAGCGCCCACTGGGTCTCTCTTCTCCTTTCCTGCTCCCCTCAGCCGTGGAGGCCGCGAAGCTGCTGCAGCCACCCCGCGAGCCTCAGCACCTCCCCAGTCGCCCCCTCTCACCCTTTCCCTGGGCCCCGAGAGCTCACTCCTCGAGGACGGTGACTAAATTCACCCCATTCTGTAACTAAAACTGCGGGAAAGAGCTTTGAGGCTGCTTTGCAATCCCAATAAAACCAAATAGATGGACTTTAGGATCCCAGGGAAAATGCTCTTTATTTCCGTTTCTACTACTAGTGTATGCCTATTGGGGGAAGAGATTTTACTCCTTGTTGCCCGGTGATTTTCCAGAATTGACACTCACATGACCTTTTGTGTGCACGCTGAAACATCATCATGGCAACAAACCAACCCGTCTGAGCTGCAGGCTCCTCCAGGCTTGGTTCTTTTTTTTTTTAAAGATTTTTTTCTCTCCTTTCCAACCCCCCCCTCCCAACCCAAGTTGTCTGCTCTCTGTGTCTATTCGCTGTGTGCTCTTCTGTGAGCTTCTCTCCTTATCAGTGGCACCGGGAATCTCTGTTTCTTTTTGTTGCATCATCTTGCTGTGTCAGCTCTCCATGTGTACGGCGCCATTCCTGGGCAGGCTGCACTTTCTTTCACGCTGGGCAGCCCTCCTTACGGGGCGCACTTCTTGTGCGTGGGGCTCTCCCACGTGGGGGACACCCCTGCGCGCATCAGCACTGCACGTGGGCCAGCTCCACACGGGTCATGGATGCCTGGAGTTTGAATTGCAGACCTCCTATGTGGTAGACGGACGCCCTATCCATTGGGCCAAGTCCGCTTCCCCAGCCTTGGTTCTTTTGCCTAACTCTTGCAATGACACACTGTGGAGGGTGTGATGATTCCCAGTTGATGGATGGGGAAACAGAGGCCTGGAGTCAGTACCACCCATAGACCCCAGAAAATGGGCCCTGCCTTGGGGGACTGCACTTGCTAGTGACTCCCACCACCTTTTCTAAGAACCCTCTCAGGTCCAGGACTGACTGGTGCCCACTGGCTGGGGCACCCTGATCCCAGGCAGGGTCCTGTGTGGGCCTCAGCCCCAGGTCCCTTTTTCCAGGGATTGTCCAACCTTCTAGCCTACATGTGGGGTTGACAAGATGGCTGGAGGAGGTCCAGGACTCTGTCTATAAAAGAGTCCTGGAGCCTGGGGCCAGAACAGTGTTTCCTCTGCAGAGGGACAGAAGGTGCTGGAACATGGGCTTTGGATGACTCTGATGGACATTGGACACGAGAGGAGTTGAGGACTCTGGGCTGCCACTGGTTCACTGTTCACTCTTGGGTCGGAGCAGTGTGTAGGCCGAAGATGGTAGGGGTGGTGGCAGGCGTCCTTTACTCTGTGCACCCCCTCCCAGGGGGCTACCCATCTTCCCCTCCACACCACACACCAGATGGGCCACCAGGGTGACTGCACCTGTCACTTCCGAGGGCCTTCCAGACCACTGTTCCCACTCAACAGGCCCTTGCAGTTGGCGTCCTCTCCTGCCTCTAACTTAGTCAGTCACAAGCTGTGTTGGAAGAGGGATGGGCGTCCCTCGTATGAACAGGACCCATCTTCTCCTGTTCTTGTCCCCGTTACCTGTCCCCCAACAGGCGCAGCATGTGGGAGGCAGCGGCGCAGGCACCATTGAAAGGGGTCGTAGCCTAAACCATTTGAGAGAAGACCCATGTAGCAGTTTGATATGGTTATGAATTCCAGAAATAGATATTGGATTACGTTTGTGATCTGGTCTGTACCTGGGTGTGATTGAGTTATGACTGGGGCTTTGACTGGGCTACATCATTAGGGCGTTGAGTCCCTGCCCCTTGGTGGATGGGGACTCGCAGGTAAAAGGCATGGCCAAGGACAGAGTTGGGGGTTTCTGATGTTGGAGTTTTGAAGTTGGAGTTTGATGCTGAAGCCTTTAGCTGGAGTCCAGGGAAGTCAGCACACGGAAGAAAGAGAAGCCAGCCCCAGGAAGAGAGGACCCTGAGTCCAGGAAGAAGCAAGCCTTGGGAAGAGAAGAACCTTGAACCCAGAGAGAAGCAAGACCCTAGAAGTAAGGAGCCCAGGAAGCCTGAACCCTCACAGCCGTCAGCAGCCATCTTGCCCCAACACGTGCAAATAGACTTTGGTGAGGGAAGAAACTTGTGCTTTATGGCCTGGTATCTGTAAGCTCCTACCTCAAATAAATACCCTTTATAAAAACCAACCTATTTCTGGTATTTTGCATCAGCACCCCTTTGGCTGACTAATACAACCTGGATAGAAGGTACGCTGCTCTACGTCTTCATGTGCACAGATTGGGTAAGAATCAGAATGTAAGCACCTCTTCTCCACCTGCAGTCCTAAATCCTCATCTAGAAACATGCCTCACATGGGCCCATGTGTTCTGTAATACACGTTTTAATTAAATGTTTTCTATAGGCAAGGACAAGCAAAAATATCTGCCTGGGGCTCACACACCCTAAAGATGGCCCAGCTGGAGGCTGGCTCCCATCAGGCGAGGCTGCCCCTGTGGTCATTCAATAAAGTCCAATTAGAATTCCTCAGCCCAATTACATTCACATACAATTCCACTTGCTGGGGAACTGGATTTCCTAAAATGCATCCTTCTCCTTGGAGAAGTCAGATGCCCTCCATTTGAGGACAACCCTTCTTCCAACACTGATTTGCTTCCACTGTGGGCCAGGCACTGGCATGATTCAGGGGTCGACCACCGCAAGTAGCCTGTGGTCTGAAGGGGAAACTGGAGACGCACCCAGGGATCATGGGAGCAGGCAGCAAATGGGGGGCGGGGGGCGTGGAGGCCCAGTGGGAAGGCTTCCTGCAGGAGATGGCTCGAGCTGAATCTCCAAGGACAAGCAGGGGGAATCAGAAACAGTGTGGGAGGCACAGGAGAGTTCCTAGATATGGGAGACTGGATCTGGCTCTGCAAAGAGCCATGTTCTAATGCCCAGCACCTGGGAATGTTACCGCCTGTGGCATACCTTCTATTCCTTCCGTGCAAAAGGAGCTCTGCAGGTCTGGGTAAGCCAAGGATCTTGAAGTGGGTTGTCCAGGAGGACCCAATGTCATCCCAGGGGTTTTGGTAAAAGGGAGGCAGAGGGAGATTTGATGACAAAGGAGGAGAAGACAGGAGATGACGAGAGCAGAGATCAGAGTGGCGTGCTTCGAAGGCGAAGGAAGGGCGAATGCGGATGGCCTCCAGGAGCGGAAAGAGACAGGAAACTTGGCCTTCAGAAGGAACCAGGCCTGACAACACCTTGACATTGGCCTGATGAACTTGGCTGCAGACTTCTGACCCATAGAACTGTAAGGGAATACATTGTGGTGTTTCAAGTCACTGTGTCTGTGGTACTTTGTTACAGCAGTGGAAGGAAATTCACGCAGGAAGACCCGCAGTGCTGGGGTCCGGGATGGGCACGAGGCTGCATGGGCTTCTCTGGTTTTTAGGGTTCACTCAGGCAGCCCCTCGCATGCCCCTCTCGCCTCCAAGCTCCCTCAGGGGACTTTCTCGAGAGCAGCTAACCAGGGCCACCCACTGCATTGTCCGAGCAGAAACGGCTCCTGGCTCGGGACGCAGTTCTCTTGCCTTTGAGGCCTCTCCATCACCGGCAAGCCCTTTCCTCCCCTAAGCCTCTGCCCACTCTTTCCACACCGCCCTCGCCGCCGTCTCAGGGGCCTTTCTGCTCAAGAAGTCCTGGGGTGAGCAGAGATGCGGCGTCGCAGCTAGTGGGGTGGCTGCTATTTTAAAACAGGGAAGAGGAAGGGCCGGCCAGGAGGTGGAGAACTGGAACTCTGTACTTTCTGCCCCTGTGGATAACAGTTTGGTGGAGCCTCAAAAAGCCAAACATAGAATTACCATATGAGCCATAATTCCATTCCTCGCTATATACCCAAGAGAATCGAAAATAGGCGTTCAAACAAAAAATTAGATGCAAATGATGAAAGCAGCATTTTTCATAATAGTTAAAAGACGGAAAAAACCAAATACCCATCAACTGATGAGCGGAGAAGCATGTTGTGGTCTATCCATATAAGAGAACATTATTCAGCCATAAAAAGCAATGAGGTACCGATACATGCGACAACACAGACCAGCCTTGAAAACACGATGCTGAGTGAAAGAAGCACGACAGAAAAGGGCAGATAATGTATGATTCCATTCATACAAAATTTCTAGAATAGGCAAATCCATAGAGACAAAATAGATTAGAGAGTACCAAGAGCCCGGGGAGGAGGGGACGGGGAGCTAATGCTTCATGTGTACAGAGTTTTCTGTTCGGAGTAATGAAAAATTTTGGAAATAGGGTGACAGTTGCACAACATTGGGAATGTACTTAATGCCACTGAATTGTACCCTTACAATGGTTAAAATGGCAGATTTTATCTTATAGATATTCTTTACCACACACACACACACAAACTCACTGCACAAACTCACTGCACAACCTTGGTCTGTCACTCAACCTCTCTGGGACTCAGTTTCCTTGCCCAGTAAACAGGCTCAGCTCCGCCCATCTGTACAGCTCCTCCAGTTCTGGAATCCCATAAATTCTAGGTGCCGTTGCTCTGGACTCTCTGTTGGCTTGTAGCCAATAGCTCAGCGCTGTGGATCTTCCAGCACCATGAAGTGTCTCCTACAGGCAGGAGCCGACGCTTGCCCTTGCGGAGCTCATCCACCGTGTGCCTTCCCACCCTGCCAGCCGCGGGGACCTGCCCGGACCCCCCCCCCTCGCCCGGTGCGTCCTCATCCAGAGGAGCCAGCGAACTGGGAACTCGGGTATTTCCCTGCGAGCCTCCTTTCCCGAATCTATGAACAGTTACTAACCCAGGGCGAGACCCCCCCTCATTTGCGCTTCTTGATTCAGAGGATGGCCCAGTTAGCCCTTTCATCGTTTCCCAAATTTACGCCATTTTATTTATAACAAATAGCTTTTTTCTTTAAAAAAGTGTTTTTGATGAGCCAACTTAATTGTGGATTTTTAAAAAATTAACCAATGTATGTCCTACTTGTTCCCTGTTCATTGTCTACAATAAAAGCCACTCGGTTACACCAGCTAGGCAAGGATTTTCCTCTCAGAAGCGGGTCGTCTTCGCCCCGGCACAGCCCTGGGAGATAGGCCGCCAAGCCAGCCAGGCGCAGCGAGACTCTTCAGGATGTGAGGGGGACGGGTGGGGGAAGACCCTCAAGAAGACCTCCGAAGGCCCCACCCTGGAGGAACAGCTGGAGAGAGGAGCCCCAAGGACGCCGGGGCCTGTGTGTCCTGTGGGGGGCTGGGCAGTGATGCCTGGGGGCCACGGCCGGGGGAGCTGGAGGGTCAGAGAGGACCCCTGGGAGGTGGGGGAGGCAGGGACCGGTGGCAAGGCCTGCAGGCTCCCAGCCCCCTGTGCGCGCCTCACCCACCACTCTTCTCATATCCTATCATTTTTGTCATCACACGTGGACGCGCCTCCCCCTGGGACCTGCCAGGGGCCTCTCGTACCATCCCCCGTAGCCCCAGGGCCTGGAGGCTCTCCTAACCAGAACTGGCTCCACCAAATGCATTCAGATGTGCTGAATGAACAGAGGCCACTTCCAGACAGAAGGAACAGTTGGGGGGATGTGCCCCGTAGCACCAAGGGAGGGCTAATGAACTAGGAAATGATCTCGTGGTCTCTGACAGGAGTCAGGGAACTATGTCAAGGAGCCTCCTTTCATCCCCCGGAAAGGCTCGCTCTAGGAAGCCCTTCCAGTGGCCAGTGGGGATTATGTGACGGGAAGTGACTGCTTCTGAAAGTGTCCAGTGATATTGGCCAAAAAATGGTTTTATTCCCAACACCAGGTGAACCATGAAGAAGGAGCTTGTTCAAGGTCCCAAGATAATCAGATAGACATGATGAGCCACCACCATCCAGTCTACACATCTGGTTCATTCCCTTGGCAAGTGGTCATTAACTGAGGCCCATCTCCCAGGCCCTGGGCAGGGAGTTGAGGGTGCAGAGATGGACCAAGCATAATCCTCACTCTCTCATGCAGGAGAGACTCAAAAACCAACAGTGACATTGGGGAAGTGTTGTCACATTGGGCTGATTCTTGAAGCCTTGCTTTTGGGCAACTGTGGTCGCAACGATACCAGGTACCAACCAACCAAACTCTCACTGGCATGCGGCAGTAAGTATTTATGGACACCTTGCACCTGCCAATTGAACGTACATTGCTGTGTGCTGTGGGGCGGGGCAGCCAACCAGTCATAGAGAAAGGGGACTGCAGGTTGCCGGGGAGGGGATTGGTTAAGGGGCAGGATGAGTGTAGGGTTGCTCTCTGGGGAGACGGGAAAGTGGTGGTGGTGGAGGGTGGTGGGGGCACTGCAGCCTTGTGGTGTGATTGGCCCCACAGGATGGGGTGTCTGGGAGTGGTGGGGATGGGAAGGTTTGTGTTGTGTGTATGTTCCCACAACTGAATGGGGGGGAGCAGGCAACTGGAAAGGGGTGTAGGGCACAGCCAGCTCAGAATCCCCTGAGGGCAAGAGGAGGCTCAGGGGAACGTTGCTGGGTCTTGTGAAAGGACAGGCGTGTGGGCTGTGGACTTGGTGTCATTTTGAATGTCTTGAGCTTGATGGCTGCACTTGGGGTGGGTGCACGGGCGAGAGTCCTTGTCCTTGCACGTGGCAGTATTAAGTGTTCAAGGAGCATGATGTATACAGCCTGTGCTCCAGTGTTCAGGAAGTGGTTGCTTTGTAGACAGAAGATGGATGAATGGGTGGATAAATGGATGGACTGATGGCTGGATGGATAGATAGGCTGTATGGCAAACAAACGTGGCAGAATATGAAAACTGATGGATTTGGATGTCTGGGGGGAAGGCTTTCCTGGAGTTCTCTGTATAGGGTTTGTATTGTTTTTGTTACTGTCCAGTGAGTTTGAAAGTATTTAAAAATAAAATGCATTTAAATTAAAAAAGAGAGAGGGAGGGAGGGAGAGAGAGAAAGAGGGAGAGAGAGAGAAGTACATATTTCTTAACTTAATGCTTTGTTTAATTGACAGCCCATTAGGGACTTGGAGTACATTAAGAAGTACTTGGAAATATATTTTGCATTTTGTTTGGGTACAAAAGAGAAAATCCTTGTATTATTTGCTACTCTTCCACACTAAAAAAAAAAAAAACCCACTAAAAGTCCCTAAAATAAATCATTAATGCCTATTTTTTTAAATGCACGCCGAGCACAAAAGTCATATTCTTGGCTTCTGAGTCTGGATCTGAGGTCCCAGCATAAGGAAAAGGATGTAGGTGAACCCAGCCAGCTTTTGCCCACCCCCAAGGCTGGACGACATCTGCTTAGTGGAGGTGGAGGGGGCTCGAGGGGGCAGAGGAAGCTTAGAGACGGGGTGATCCTGGGCACGGGCTCTGCACCCCGCCTGCCGTTCCCCCAGGAGAGGAACAGAGCGTCGGGCTAGAGAGGACCGTGCCTTCCTCTATGCTCAGGCAAGTCCCGGAAAGCAGGGTGAAGGCTTGGTGTTCGCCTGTGTCCCAGGAAGAGGAGAACATCTGCAGGGGCTGCCCTGGCCTCACCTCCCAGGCTGTACCCAGCCCAGAGAGCAGCACACGTGGCAGCCTGGGGTTGGGAAAAGAAGGCCAAGCAGGCACTGGCCTGGACCAAAAGCCAAAGAGACGGAGGGATCGGGATGCTCCGAGGACCCCAGGCTGGATTACCAGGGCGCCGAGAATGATGTGGCACCGTGCCAGCCTCCCAGAACTTGGACCAACCCCAGAGAGTGGGGTTCTGGGAGATCCAGCTTGAATGAAACTATTATGGCATGGAGACTCAAAAGATCTCTCTAGATGTCTTCTTCATTTGATATTCAAGTGTGAGGAATGTATTCACATCTGAGGTATTGGGGTTACTTCAGGTAAAATCAACATACTGCCTGCTTCATCAGGAGTCTAATTTGGTATTTTTACACCAGTTTTGGCAAAGTCATGGAGCCCTCACAGCACATGTGCAAATTCCAATTCCCTCATTTCCACTGTTTGTAAGAGCATCATCGGTGAGACGGGGATTTCCATTGCTGTGATTCTGGTCTTGATAAATACATTTGCAGAATCAAAGCTGTATTTTGCTTTTGTCTATCATATTCTATAATGTCACAAAGTTCTTTCCTTCCTGAATTGTAACAACGGTAGAAGGAATACTTTTTTCCGACGTAGGAGGAGAAAGGTGGAGACACCCTAATAAAGGGCTAGGGGCAAGGAGAGCACATACATAAGCCACGCAGAGGAAAGCTGAATCTCAAAGGACGCTTTTGCCAGGCACAGTCCAGGCAGAGAGAATCTGGGTTATGCAAAGGGGAGGGTCCATACTTGTGTCACACCTGGACCAAGATGCCTAATGAGGAATGGTGGGAGATGAGCAGAGTTGCAGGGACCAGGGCAGGGGCCCCCAGCGGACAAGTCAAGAAGTTGGGACCTAGTCTTTCAATGGAGAAGCCGATGAGAGATTTTTAGCAGGAGAGAGTGACTAACTCAGCTCTCAACTGGGCAAAGATCCCTCTCTTCCCATGGCTTGGAGAATGGGAGACTGGAGGCAGGGAGACATTCAAAAAGCTGGGGACTGTGGGCGCCATACACCCTTGAATTCCTAGCACCTAGCACAGGGGCTACCACCTGACCAGACTCACACGTGATGAACAAGTGAATGGATGAAAGCAAAAGATGGCGAGGATCTGGCTTGGATGGCCCCAGTGCAGGTCAGGAGGAAGGGGACAGCGGCAGAAGTGGAGGCAGAGAAGACAGACTTGGTGGCTCCTTGGATGGGAAGGAAAAGCGACAGATGTCATTGGTGACTTCCGAGTAATTAACTAAACTAGCAAGATGGAGGAGAACAGGTGAGTGGAGGAGGAGGCCGAGTTGGTTGTCAAGACAATGCCCAAGGAGCATTCTGGAGGGAACAAAAAAAATTGCCTTTGTTATGTGGGTCTGACGGTCAGGAGAACCCAGTTGACACAAGAGGAGATCAGACTTGGGGCAGCTAGATGACCCACCCAGCATCACCCAGGCTTGTGTCCTCTGCCTCCCAGTCCCTGTTTGCTCCTCCTTGCCACATGGTTTTTGTGGGTGGCTGGTATCTCTACAAGGAGGAGCTCTGATGTCTTCTAGGCATTAGCACCCATTTGCCCTGCAGTCCTCAAATGAGGGTAAGCAAGAGTCACCAGAGAGCTTGTTAAAAATAGAGACCCATGGCTCTACCCTCTGGGTTTCAGCATATGAGGGGTGGGGCCTGAGAAAGGGCATTTTTAGCAGATCCTTCTTCTCCTCCCAACCCCCACGTCCCAGGTGATTCTGATCCAGGGGACCCTCTGTCCTCACTCTGAGCTACAACCCTCCATGGGGAAGACATAAGGCCTGTCTCCTTCACCTCCATAGCTTCCATTCCTAAAACATACAGGTACTCATGAAATATTTGTTGAATGGATGGATGGATGGACAGATGGTTGGATGGATGGATGGTTGGATGCATGCATTCCATATTGGGTCATATCAATGCCTCTCACATACAAGTAGAAAGTGAAAGAAGCAGTTCCAACATTCAGGCCAGAAAAATACTTCTTTTTTTTCCCCATTTATTTATTTATTTAATTCTTCCCCCTCCCTCAGTTGTCTGTTCTCTGTGTCTATTTGCTGCGTCTTGTTTCTTTGTCCACTTCTGTTGTCGTCAGCGGCACGGGAAGTGTGGGCGGCGCCATTCCTGGGCAGGCTGCACTTTCTTTCGCGCTTGGCGGCTCTCCTTACGGGGTGCACTCCTTGTGCATAGGGCTCCCCTATGTGGGGGACACCCTGCATGGCACAGCACTCCTTGCGCGCATCAGCACTGCGCATGGGCCAGCTCCACACGGGTCAGGGAGGCCCGGGGTTTGAACTGCGGACCTCCCATGTGGTAGACGGACGCCCTAACCACTGGGCCAAGTCCGTTTCCTGTGAGTTCTCACACCACTGTCCATCAGTGTTCAAATTTGCTGCTGCAGGTTTCCAGAAATGTACCAGGGCAGGAAAGGAAGTGAATTCCCCCAGGACATCCAGGTGATAACTTACACTTACACTACTTTAGAGCTGAAATTGGAGAAGTCACTGGTCCCAATCTCCAACTCCTACTTTGCACATCAGGAAATTGAAGTCCAGGGATCGAAGAGATGAAATGACTTCCCCAAGACCACAGAAATAGGTGTCCTTTATGATATATGCAAATGAGCCCACCTGGGCTAGGGAAAGCAGGGTCCCCAATCAGGAAAATTCCAGAAGCCACTTCAATGTCCCCAGAGCAGCCTACCCAGCTGGTGCGTGCATGCACAACCAAACTGGCACCACGGTAAACTAACTGCTGGCGGGCCAAGGCGCCTGCCCATGCCCACATTGAAAGGCTCCCTCTCTTGGGCTGCTGAGACCCTGCAGACGCATGTTAAACAGAGGGAAGCCAATGCCGGCTCTCTCGAATTCTTTTCTCAGTTAAACCTGTAATCACTCTGTGCTCGTCCCATAGGTCAGGACTTGCTGAAGGATGCTTCCAAGAAGATGCCTGCTTCCAGCTCCAATGCTCTCCTCTAAATCTCCACCTAAGGAAAACTGTCTACAGTCTGCTCAGCTCAGCTAAAGATGTGTAGCTAGAATTCAAATGTATTTACTCACATGAGTAAATACTCATCACCCAGGTAATGCAAACACAACGTGTCCAAAACAGAACCCTCCACGTCTCCCCAAGCCTGCTCCTCCTCCTCCGTGTTGGACCTGGGTGAACAGAAGCCTGGGGCCATCCCAGAGCTTCTCTCTCCACCGGGTCCCACTGTAAAGCGACTCTCCAGGTGTTCACTGGCACCTGGATTGCTTGTCTCAGCTGGATAACTGACTTCTGCCTTGCTGCCCCTGGCCTGGCCCCTCACCAGCTCAGTTGCCACCTGCCTGGCTCAGATTCACCAGCCCCGGACTGGGCACTTCCTCCCTCTGGGCCTCCCGGGTCTCCCCAGCCGGCCTCAGCACTGGCAAAGTGCTTTAAGAAGAGGAGGCAGGTGGTCAGTAAACATACAAGTGATGCATAGAATTATCTCCAACTAAAATAATGCTAAACAGGAAGCGGCTGCGGCTCCATCAGCTGGGCTCCCGTCTGCCACATGGGAGGCCCTGGGTTGGTGTCCCGGGGCCTCCTTGTGAAGGCAGGCTTGCCCACACGTAGTGGAGAGCTGCTGGCCCGGGCGCCGCGGAGAGCCACCTGGCCCACAAGCACCACAGAGAACCGACTCAGCAAGGTGACACAACAAAAAGAGAGACAAGCAAAAATGCAGAAGAACGCACAGCGAATGGACACAGAGAGCAGGCAGCCCACAAAAAGCCACAAAGCAGGGGGGGGGCGCGGAGGGGGGACTTATAAAGAAAAACAACAACAATGCTAATCAGTCCAACGTGAAAGCCACTTATTCAGATCCAGTTCCCCAGGGACAACCGCTGTTTTCGCTGTGGTGTGGCTCTTTCCTGAATTAAAATATTAATAGCAATGCATAGTAACAGTAAGCTAATACATACATAATACACAAAAAAGGGTTTTAATAATAAAATAATAAAAATTACACATACACTATCTTGCAACTTGCTTTGTCTATAAATATCAAAACCCTTTCCTAGGTCCATAAAATAGAGGCTTACCAACTTCCTTTTAAAGCTGCATCGCATGACACTGCAGGAATGTACTATGCCTTATTTTCTTTTAAGTTTATAGTTTTAGAATAATTTTAGGTGTATAGGAAAGTTGCAAAGACTGTACCAAGAGTTCCCACCTACTCCACACCCAGCTTCCCAGGATGTCAACCTGACCATGGTCTATTAGTTAAATCTTTTATTTGGGTTTCACCAGTGTTTCCACTAATTCCCTTTTCCTCTTCCAGGGTCCAATCCGGGCGTCACTAACTTAGGCAGAGTCCAGACGTGGCCGCTGGGCGGTGGCTCACCTCTGCCTGCTGCAGCCAGCACCCTTGGAGACCTGGCCCACCTGCTCGCCCAGTCCAGGGCAAGCACCTTGGAGGCTGTGACGGTGGAGGAGACGCACCCCGGAGGAAGGCGGCCCCGCAGCCGGGAAGACGAGGAGGGCACCGTCCACTCGGGACCTTTCTGTTGTTTCTGGGACTTGCCTTTTGGAGGCTCCCTCTGGCTCCAGGGGCAGAGGCTGGGGGCAAGGAGGCCAGCTCGGAGGCCCGGGTGGGGACAGAGGGGCAGAGGGGCCAGGGATTTCGACCAGACTGACAACAGGCTGGGTGCCGAGTTGAGTGAGGGGAGGGGGCTTAAGAGGGGCCTGGAGGCTTCTCCGGAAACGAAGGAAGATGGCAGGACAGGGGGTAGAGGAGGAGGTGTACGGAGTGGCTGGTGGGCTCGGTCCTGGCCATGCTGTTGGATGAGGCCCCGGGACCCTGCGAGGCAGGAGAGGAGAGTGAAGCCGAAGGCGCAGGTGGGAATGTACCCAGGGCACAGGTGAGCCGAGGGGCAGGTGGGAGCGTCCCCAGGACACAGGTGAGCTGAGGGGCAGGTGGGAGCGTCCCCAGGGCACAGGTGAGCTGAGGGGCAGGTGGGAGCGTCCCCAGGCACAGGTGAGCTAAGGGGCAGGTGGGAGTGTCCCCAGGCACAGGTGAGCTGAGGGGCAGGTAGGAGCGTCCCCAGGGCACAGGTGAGCTGAGGGGCAGGTGGGAGCGTCCCCAGGCACAGGTAAGCCGAGGGGCAGGTAGGAGCGTCCCCAGGGCACAGGTGAGCTGAGGGACAGGTGGGAGCGTCCCCAGGCACAGGTGAGCCGAGGGGTGTGGCCGGGACTCTCCTAGACCAGCACACACACTGGAAAGCTGGAGGAGAGAGACTGCAGAGTGGGTGAACACGCCACTGCGGGCGGTGCACGCGGCTGAAAGGTGGTTCCGCTGGAGAACACGGAGACCTGGAGAGCACAGGAGCTAAGCCTACACCGCGGTCTGCCTGGTGGCACCATCACGCCGGCAGCATCGAGGCAGGGCGGGCAGGGGCTGAAGGGACACGCGCGGGCCAGGGGCTGTTGGGACGGCCAGCGTGGCCGCTCTGGACCTGGCAGCCGCCCGCCCAGCCAGGCACACCCCTTCCCCTCGCTGCCCCCTCACGGGATCTGACCCCCCTGGATCTAGCCCATCCCCGGCAGTCCACTGCCCTCCCGCCTCCCTGCCTGCACCCACTGACCCCAGCACCCACCCTGTGCCTGACGCTTGGCCAGGAGGGAAAACGTGAAGCCGACCCACCTCCCTGGGAGCTCGGGAGCTGTTCTCATGTCCCCTTCGCCGCCCGCCCCGACCCCGCGGAGGGCCGCAGTCTTCACCTGCGGGAGGTCCAGATGCAGGTGCTGCCCGGCCGTCCCCCTGTGGGCCGGGGCCTCGCCGGGGTGGAGGCAGCCTGTGCGGCAGGCCCGGAGGCCACCCGAGGCCGGCTCTGGGCAGTGTGAGCACTGGGCCTGCGCCCCCCGAGCGTCTCCTGAACCTGTCCCTCTCCGTTTCTTTTTGTAAATGAGAATAATTCATAACTTGCAGAGGTTTTCTTGGAAGCAGAGCAAATGGGTGTCAAGTGTCTGGCACATCCCTGGTACTCACTGAAGCCAGCTGTAATTACAACCATTGTAAGAATCTCGAGCTATTTCAACTCCACGACTAAAGGGGGACACATTTCTAAAGTTAAATGTCATTTAAGGTAAACCGGGTACAATTCACGCTGCAACCATCTCCCAGAGGGCATTATTTGCCCTGAAAATGGTGATCAATCGAGATGATTAACTTGCAGAGGGAAATAAGTTTCAAAGAGTGGCAAAGCACTTCGAATCGTAATTAGGTGCTCTTTTCTCCCTGTCCACCTAGAAAGAGCTAGCTCCTGAGTTTGCAGCAGCGGGGGTCAATGACGAGGGGAGAGAAGAGCCGAGAGGGTTCCTGCAGGTTAGGAGAAAGGATGGGCCACTGTCTTGGCTTGCCAGGCTGCCGTGACAGACGCCACACGCTGTGTGGCCGTAACGACGGGAGCAGGGCTGGCTGTTGCAGCTGAGTCAGCACCTTCTTCCCAGGCCACCTGTGTCCAGTGTTCGTGACAGGGCATCGGAGAGTTTCTGGTGCAGTAACAGGCTCTGTGACATACACGGTTGGCACGCCCCTTTCTTGCCTGTCGAATGTGTCCCCAGACTGCGGGCACGTGCTCATGGCTCTGCCGCAGCTCCGGGAATGGGAGTGGGTTTGCTTACCATGATGCAGGAGCCAGCGGAAGCCCTGGGTGTGTTCTCCACGTTGTTCTGCTCTCCTTGGCTCTCCGGTCGGATCTCAGCGGGGAGGGTCCTGGGGAAAGGGGTTTGGACACAGGAAGCCCCTTCTTCTCTGTTCTAGTTACGCCTCCACCATGACTGCTTTGGGATTTGGGGAAAGTCCCATCACTTCTCTGTGACTCGGTTTCTTCATCTGTAAAATGGGGGTGGCCATCATATTTAGACCATCCACCTCCAGGGCAGGGGTGGGGGACGTGTTAAGTAGGAGAGAGGTATAAAGGTGCAAATAGAGCCATTAAGGCTAGTCTCTTGTACCTACCTGCGGCCCCAAAACTTCCTACTCAGGAAAGTACACTGGAAAAGCTGATGTTGGGGAAAATCCAGGAAATGTGACATCACGAAGGTGAGCGATGAGGGTGCTTCAGGGAGGGTGCGTCTCAGGAATGCAGCTGAGAGAGCGAGGAAACCGAAGGTGGAAGGGCCCCTGGAAACGCCCTTTCGTCCTTCTCGCCCACCCCTGTGTGTCCCCGCCTCAGGTCTCCCCTCCCTTCTGCTTCTTCCCGGGGCATCCGCTTGGACAGTTTCCGTTGGATCATTATCCTCCTGCTCGAGCCTTCTGGGGACCCCAGAGACAGCCTGAACCCTTCTCTTTGTACCTCCTTCAGAGCTCCCTGGAGCACCTGCCGCCGTGCCCAGGTGTGCCCTGGGCCGAGAGCACGCCAAGGTGAGAAGGACAACAGGAAGCAGCACGGGGCCTTCCCGGGACTGCTGTGACTTAGCGGCTGTGACCCTCACGTGCATTTCCAAGGAGACGGCCGCGGCCAGCATCTCTTCAGGGCAGGACACTAAGGGGGAGAGAGGCCCCTCCCGCCCGGCTCACAGAGCTCACCGGAGCCTCGGCTGGAGCAGAGCCCGGCAGCCTGGCTCCAGCACCCGCGCTGAGCCGCTCTGCCAGGGCGATGGGCCGGGTGTTGGCACCCAGGAAGGCGGGCGGCTGACGGCTCGGTGCTCCCAGGACCGTCCCGGGTGCAGCCCCATCCCAGCAGTTACCAGCAGCGTCCCCTCACGCTCACAGGGACCCGAGTCGCACCAAGGAGGCTGGACGTCTGGAAGCCCAGGCCCCAGCAGTTCCCAGAACCCAGGCGAGGCAAGGCCCTTCCCCTGGGTGACGGTGGAGGTGAGGGTGGACGGCGTCGCCAGCGGCAGCCGCGATGAGTTTGCCTGGAGGAGGAGGTGGAGTGGGCATTGTAGGTACAGAGAGGGGTGCAGGGATGGGGGCCGTCCTCCCCGCCCTGTGGACCGAGGACACGCTTGAGGGCCCTTGTGGCCGGGGGGTGGGGCTCCAGGCCCAGCTCGGCGGGTGGGCCAGGTTCCTGCCTGCAGGCGACGGCTGTCCAAGCCCCACCCCCTCAGCCACCTCCCTGTCTATGTAGGGGGAGGGGGAGGCTCGGGTGATTGTTTAAATTCACATTCCCAGGCACAGCTGTCCCCACCAACCTGAAGGTCTGGTGTTGAAGGCAGAAGTTCAGCAAGCACTTAGGACGAATGTCTAAATGTCGCAGGCATGAAAGCCAGACCGTCTGGGTTCGAATTCCAGCTGCCCTGTTTTCCAGTTACTTCATTTCTCTGGACTTTGGTTGACTCATCTACAAAATGAAGTGACATCGGTGTCCCCCTTGTAGAGTTGTTCTGGTGTCAAAATCAGTGAATCCACATAACCCAGAACAGTGCTGCCGTAGGGCAAACGCTCAGGGCTGCAGGGTGGTTTTATTATCAGGGGTAGCCACGTCTAACAGAGGAGGAGGGGAAGTGCTGGTGAGACGGGCGCGTGCAGGGAGGTCAAACGTGCAGGCACCGCAACGCAAACCTGCACTCGCACCAATCGTAGCACCTGTGCTTTCCATAACCAAGCGCATCTTGCTCGCAGGAGCATCTTGCTCACAGGCTCCCATTTCTACCAACAGCAGAGAAAAGCAAATTGACGATGAAGTGAACGCAGGCTCTTCCCATTGAGGACAGCCTCTTTTGGTTAACATAGTCAATGCAAAGTTCAAAGTCACCTCAAGGCTGGTTTCCCGTTGTCCCTGCCCTCCCCCTCATCCTCTGCCGGGAGCCATCTAGGTTCAAGGGAAGCTCCTGTATCCTCATGCAGGGGGGTGGGGAGGCGGGTGGCAGTGGACTGTGCCTCAGGACAGTTCACCCAGTTTTGTCGCCAAGAGCCCTGGCGTCTGCTGAGAGGTGGCTGATGTTTTTGGAGTCGGCCTGGCACCCTCACCTGAAGGTTTTGTCTTCCTGTTACTGGATTTTGTCTAGGTTCTTGACTATGCTGCGGAAATGAATTTCAAGAGCACGTCGGGTGAGTTGGGCCAGTAATTTATTTAGGTAGAAAGGGATGAGAAACGGGAGAAGGTAACAGATCAGGGGCCCCAGGTAGAGAGGAAGGGGCTGAAAAGTGATAAAGAGGGCTGATTGACAGGTTACAATAGGTTATAAATGCCCAGGTTTTATTTGCGTGGCCACGTGGCAGAGGAAAGGTGGTGAGAGCGGCTCACAGAGGGCAGGACAGGGGTCCACAGGAGAGAAAGCACGAGGGAGCATTGCGCCCTGCCATCTGCTTTTTGAACCATTAATTAGTCCACCCCTTGGCCAACGGCATAGGAGGAGTTATAGCTGTTTGCTGTTTTGATTGGTTACCCCACCTATCAATCCCCTTGAAGGCCCAATGATAAAGTCCTTGGGGAGTATCCAGGGCTTCTCCTGGCTTCCAGAGGAAGTCTTTGTTCTGAATGGCAGATTCATGGGGGGGGTGGGGTGTCTTCCAGCAGCCATCTTGGGGTTGCTGATGTCCATGTGGACTCTCTGCCAGATTCCAGATATCCATCTATCGATTCCCTATCTTACTAGCCTGCTTCACCCCCATTTCCTTTGTCAATGTCCCATTGGCTCGAGGTCCTCTGCCCCAAGTCCAGGCCTCCTGACCCCTCCCCCCATCCCCCAGGGTCCCCGAGAGCTGCTGGGCCCTTGTGAGCCGGCTGGGATCATGGCTCACCCTCAGGCCCCCAGCCCAGCCCTCACCCCTCTAGCAGCTGCTCTCCAGGTGGCCCACCGTGCTGGATGTCTTGGGAGAGTGAGCCTCAGCTGGATGTTTCCAGGTTCTCCCACAGCCATTTCTACTGTAAGAGACCCAAGTGTCTGTTGTGGGCTCTAAGGTCTTGCCCCGGGTTGGCAGGGGCTAGGAAGTGGGGTGCTGCCTCCCTTGAGGGGTCCCCAGAGAGTGGGTCTCCTCAATTCCCTCTCCTCCTGCTGCACGTGCTTCCCGTCCCCTCCCTCTCTGGCGGGGACTGCCTTCTGCAGCAGCCTTCGTCCTCTCTCCTTGGCTGATTGACAACCACTCGGCCAGGCTGGCTTCCTGGCATGTAAAGGGGAGTGTGGTCATCTAGAAGATTTTTTTCTTGCAATAATAAAAACTCTGTCTTTCAAGGACAATTTTCTCACTCTAGACCAGGGATTCTCAAGGGGGGCGATTCTGCCCGCAGGAGACGCTTGGCAATGTGTGAAGACATTTTTGATTGTGGGACTCGAGGGGCAGGATGGAACGCACGACCAAACCCAAGTGTCAACAGAGCTCGAGACCTCCAAAGGCCCATTTCGGAAGCCAAAGCTGAGCGCGAGCCTTTTTTCCTCTTTACATTCCTGCTGAAACAATCCTAACTGCCCCGGAGGCAACGGATACCCCAGGCTGAAAAGGAGGGGGAAGCTCCCAGGCAGAACTGTGCAAAAATTAAAAAGCCCATGGAAGCATATAAACATAGGTTTTGTTTTTCATTTTTTGTTTTGTCTTTATTCATTTCTTTAATGTTACATTAAAAAAATATGAGGTCCCCATATACCCCCCACGCCCCTCACCCCACTCCTTCCCCCATAGCAACATTCTCCTCCATCATGAGACATTCATTGCACTTGGTGAATGCATCTCTGAGCACCGCTGCACCTCATGGTCAATGGTCCACATCATAGCCCACACTCTCCCACGTTCCACCCAGTGGGACATGGGAGGACATACAATGTCCAGTAACTATCCCTGCAGCACCACCCAGGACAACTCCAAGTCCCGAAAATGCCTCCACATCTCATCTCTTCCTCCCACTCCCTACCCCCAGCAGCCACCACGGCCACTTTCTCCACACCAATGCCACATAGATGTGGAGTGGACACAACCATTCCAAGGTCCACAGGATGGAGGAATAGAGCATGGATTAGAGTGGACTTACTGATATTCTATTCATGAACTATTGTGATAAATATAAGTTTTAAAATATTCCCTTTGCAAGTGTTGCAATAAAAGAGCTCCTTAGTGTTATGGAAACAGAGCAGGACCCTAATGTCATCCAGGAATCAGGAGTGGGGTTCATACTGAGACTTGATATAGGAGCAGAAGGAGAGAGGATTCTGACAAAGGGACTGCAGGGGCCCAGAAGTAAAGTCAACAGATTTGGGAGAGGAGAGAAATCCAGGATGGCTGGCGCGTGACGGGGTGGGCCTGGAGCAAGCGGAGCTGGCAGAACCTGGGAGCTGGAGGAGTTGGGGCTCTGTCCTAGGGGCAGTGGCAGCCGCCGAGCATCAGGGAGGTGGGAAGTTCCGTGCAGAGGGGCCTGGACGCGGGTCCTCGAAGCACATAAGCGCCCTGCTAAGGGGCTTGGAGCCGGTGAAGGTTTCCAAGGAGCCTCTAGGATTCAAAGATGCCATAAGGCAGGTCACTTTTATACACCCGGCTGCGACCCCAGACTCCATCCTGGGCCCCCCATGTGCTAAGTATTCGAAGAGCTTGGTGGGGGGCAGTTCCCTGGGGGCCGTGGGAGTGGGGGCTTCCCAGAACAAACCACAGGGAACGCCAACATGTCTACTTCCCACCGTTCACCTCTGGTCCATGGGGCTTTGTTCGAAGCATAAAATCAGAAAAGCTTCCTTAGCCTGAAAGGGGGTCATCGACACCCCCCAGCTGCTCTCCAAGCCCCGATGTCTCCTTTTGGATCTCAGGATTTCAAAACGGCATTTTCTTTTTCCTTTCTCTCCCGGCTACCTGTTCATCGCAGCAAACTTTAGGCTCTGGAGTCCTTGAATTAACACCAGTGACTTTGCCGTTTCGCGAGGAAGTGGAACTGGTTTTTAAATAATGCAGTTATGGGTTTTATGAAGATCACACACGAAAGTACATAGCACTTGTTCGTTCTCTCGGCTTCCAGGAAAAATAAAAACACCCCAGGGACCTTTGCTCTGCCAGTTCCCAGACTGAGAGGCAAAGGGAGAGCGGCGGTGTCAGAGGCAAGGGGAAAGCACGCCGGCTTCAGCCTTCTGGAAGCATTCCAGAGGCAGGAGGATTGCCGCTCCTCTTTGGAATTCGGGCCCTCCAGTGGTTCCTGTGTTCCGCTCACTTTCTCAGGCTACAAAGGGCAGCAGGCGAGATGCTGCTGACACTTCCCCGGGGAGATTGGGTGTGGGTGGGCATGGGTGCTCCATGTGGGTTCTGGGTGGGCATGGGTGGGCCTGGCTCCCTTCCACCCTAATCTGCCAGGCCTCCTCGCTGGCTTGCAGAAATCTGGCGGACACTTGCTCTTCTGCTCTCCTCTGTCCCCTCCCTCCCCGCCCCCCGGCCACCGCACACCTGCCCTGCAAGGACCAAATCGTGCATGACTCGTGAGTTGCCCAGCTCCCAGTCCAAAGCCTGGGTGCCCTTTCAGGCCCGACCATCGGCGACCGCAGGCGTCAGCCAGCAGGCCCCGTGGGGGAACGCTGCCCTCCCCACGCGGACTGGGTGCGCGGCCAAGGAGGGCGCTGCAGACAAGGGCCCCCTGGCGCGCCCAGCACGTACCTGCCGCCAGCCAGGTGCTCCAATCCGAGGCTCCGCATCACGGCTCGAAACCCAGCCCTTCCTCTGCGGAGACCCGGGGGTGGGGCAAGGGGGTTGGAGACATTTTCCCCCACTCTGACTCAGGGCTTTTCCACGCCTCCCCTTTGCTCTCCCGCCTTCCCTGGCAGAGGTGACTCCCCATTTTGTACTGCTCCGCGGCCCGTGGCGGGCGGCACCGTTCCCCCGGGAGGCGATAGAACAGGGTGAGCCTCCTGTCACGCTAGCGCAGCCGCAGCTGCAGACTTACCTGCCAGTGCTTTTGCCTGGCCGCCCCGCAGCGACGACCCCCACACCTGGCCGCTCGTGCGCTCGGCTCTGCTTTGGGCAACGCGCTTGGTGACTGTTAGAGGTTTGCAATAATTAACAAGCTGTGGCTCAGTTTCCCCAGATATGCACTGGGGAAAGCCTAACCCCTCCCCCATAAGCCTACGTTTAAAGGGCACGGCACTTTCCTACAGGTTAAACAAAGAAACCACATAGAGACAGAGTAAAGGGAAATGGAGACCTTCCCTACCTGCATATCAGAGGGAGATAAAATCCTTACAGAGCAAGAAACAGCTGCTCCTGCAGCATGCCAGAGCTCCCTAACCCACTACCTTCTAGTCACTCTCAGGGAAAGTTTTCACCTCTAGGGCTTCCTGTTGGCCCCTGCCCCTCAACCCCCTCCCACTAACTATCATTTCCCCACCTAGGAAAGTTCTGTACAAATCCAAATCCCCCCTTCCAGGAGTGGGCTGAAGTCTCTCTCCAGACCCCCACCATGCTGGTGGGGGGGGCTGAAGTCTGTTCTTTGGACCCCTTCTATTGGGAGAGCTTCCTGATAAATTCTTTCTCTGCCTGTGGTCACATCAGTCTCCATGTCCAGTAAGCGCCGTTTTTCTCCAACAGTGACGTACCTCCACCTTCGGGCACTTGGGCAGGGAAGGGGCGGTGGTGACCAGTCACTTCCATATTTTAACTCTCATCAACCCTGAGAGAAGGGGAGCCACTTGGGGTGAATGACCTCTCCCTGGACCAATCTGCCCTGCCCAGGGAGGCAGGTCATGGGACACGCGCGTGGGATCCTGGGACCAGCCCCGAGGGTTGAGTCTGTCACCAGAAGAGACTCACTGCCAACGCTGGTGTCCTCTCCAGCCAGACAAACATACGAAGCCATCACTCGGCCGAGAGCCTGGTTAAGCACATTTACTAAAGGGTCCTGGTACTATTTCATGATACACGCACTCGGATTTGCACAAGTGCGTGTGCGGGAGGATTTGTGGGTGCACTGCTGCATCATTTAGGTCAACGTTTCTCATCTATTCCCCCAACTCCCTCTGCAACTTAGATACGTACCCAAGACATGAGGACCAGCTATTTTTTCTTTGCAAACTTTGTCCTTTGCAGCCATTCTCCCAAGGCTCGCCAACAATTTGAACAGCTGAGACTTTCTTCGACAGGTCATAGCCGTTAGCAGGTGCACAAGTAGGCCAACGAGGACAAAGGGATTCCAGGCTCCTCGGGCCTACTAGGATTTGGCTGCGAGGCCAGGGTGCACCTGCTCACAACCACCTGCTACTTCCACTTCCTGTAAAATGTTCCACCGTCACCCAGGGGGACTCACCAGCCACCCAAAGTGGGGAAGCTTGTCCCATGTCCAGTCTCTGTGTGCCAAGCGCTAATTAAGATTATTCATGACAGCCATTACAGCAACCATCTTCAGTAAGGTTTTCCTATGTTCCAGTAACACCATACAGATGCAGAGATGTCCCCATCCGAAGGTGAGGAGCCCGAGCACCAGAGAGGTTTAGCGACTCCCCATGGACACACAGCAACTGAGTGGCAAACCCAGGAGGTAAACTAGGACTTTTTGACTCTCAGCCCCTCTGATCTATGGTCTTTCTCATCACTCTTCAAGAAGCTCCACTGGGCAGGGAGCGGAGGAGGGAAAGAGAGAGAAGAGGAATTTAATTAAAGTTACATGGTAGTGGTGTTATATAAGAATGTCACGTCACAATTAATAGATGTGTAAAACCGGGGAAATATTCTGCAGATGCATGCAGACACAAAAATAAAACTGGCAGAAACAAGGGTCTCTTTCTCCCCAAAAGAAATTATTTGGAGAGTGGTCCCCAGGGAAATTCAGACAAAGAACTAAGAGGGAAAAATTAAGGAAGACATAAGCTGCTGGAATTATCATTGCATCACCCGGGAAGCTGCGGGAAATGCTATCTTTACATGCTGGATTTATAAACTGTGATTTTTAGAAAGCAAAGAAAAAAACACTGAAATCAGAAATGGAACCTATGAAACAATTTTTGCAATACATACCTCCAAAAATACTAACAAGATATACAATCTCAAAGAATCTGCTGATGAAATCTAACTCATATATGTAAAATAACTAGGTTAAAAATGTCTCTTTCTTAAAATGAATAAGGTCAGAACTTTTTAAAGAAGATCTTTTTTTTTTATCAAAGGAGATTTTTTTCCCATTGGGATTTTAGAAAGGGAGATCTGGGGCCGAGGGAAGGAGACAATCTCGAATGCTCAGAGCTTAGGGATGTAAATTATAAAGGTGAAAGCCAGGGAGTTTCAAGAACCTAACGAGCCCCTTCCCCGTGTCCTGGAAGTAGATGGGACTGTGAAACTTAACCGCAGACTGTGCTTGAGGGACGTGGCAATGGAAAGCAGCTGCGTGTCAAGTTGGGGCTCTCTAGCAGGTCACGGGGTTGTCTGGGCATCTCACCGGCCTCTCCAGCTTCTGGAAGCCACTTCGGGTTCTTGCTCCAGCCACTGCCAACTCTCACAGGTCCCTTTCCGACAAGTCCTCATGGCTTCCCTGCCCCGTGGGACTGCGTGGAGGGAGAGTAGCCGAGCCTGGCTCGAACCCTGGGTCCGCGGCCGGCCAACCTTCCACAGGAGCCTCGGGGCTTCCGTCGCTGCGGGAGCCTCAGTTTCCCTGTCTGCAGAATGCAGGAAGTGGAGGGGGGAAGGAATGACTCACGGGGGGTGCCCGCAGCAGACCTGGTGGCCACTATAAGCGGTGCCAGTTTATCAGCTTTTGACATTTCTCCAACACAGAGGATGATGCAAAGGTGTGGGGTACAATTCCCACCCCTGCCCCCGCCCGCTCGGCTCCTCCCACACATAGGCAACCACCTTATTTGTTTCTTGTGTATCCTTCTGGAAAGTTCTCGTGCATATTCAGGCAAATAGGAACACAAGTCCCTCCTTTTATAGAAGACAGCAGTGTACTTAATTAGCTTTCTCTTACTGTGGAATAAATCATCACAAACTCACTGGCTTAAAACAACACCCATTTCCTAGTGTCCCTGGTTCGGGAGCCTGGGCTCAGCTCGGCTGCTTCTGCTCGGGGTCCACGCGGCCCGGTTAAGGGGGGACCAGGCTGACGAAGCTCCAGAGCCCGGGGTCCGCGTCCAAGCGCGCGTGACTATTGGCAGAATTTGGTTCCTTGTGGCCGTGGATGAGGGCCCTGTTCTCTTGCTGGGTGTCAGCGGGTGCCACGTTCGGCTCCTAGAGGACCCCCAGTAACTGTCCCGGGGTCCCCCTTAGACCCCAGCGAGGCGGCGTCTCCAGCGCAGTCTGCCGAGGCGTCACCGCGGCGTGGCTCCCAGCGCTTTGGCCTGATTCTGTTGCTGAGAAGCAAATCACGGGCCCCAGGTAAGTGCAAGACCCCCCAGCGCCACCTGGGGGGGGGCCCCCGTGATGCCGCAGACACTGTTCCACTCCCGGCGTTTTTCCACCCAAATTCTTTTGGTTTCCGCCCAAGTCAAACCTGCCCTCCACACGTTCCTTTGGTAAGAACAGCCCCGACGGGTTAGGCAGGACCACGCGCACGCGTCTCGTGGGCAGCCTGGAGGCGGGCACGACGCTGGCGCTCGCACCCGGGGGACGAGGGCTTACCAGCACCTCTCCACGTGCGGCGCAGCGCCCGGGACGGGCAGGCTCGGAGCGAGCTCAGCAGCTCTCTCCACTGAGGCCTCTGTGCCTCGTTCCCCACCTTCAGCTGGCTGACTCATGCTCACCCCCTGTCTTTTCTTCTAGAAGCTTCTGTGGGCTTCCAATCCTGGAACCGCCTGTCTCCTTGACCGTATTCCAGAGGGAGGGTCCGGGCAGCCTTGGACAGGGCCTGGCTCACAGCCCTGCCCTGGGAGGGCTCGGGGGCTTCTAGTCCACACCGCAGAGCACGTCCCCGGCTTCACGGGGCCTGACGCTCGTGGCGAGGGCTTCAGCCTGGGCCCCCCAACACGCTCAGCCCCAGTGCTGGGCTAAGGGGCATGGAAGCGGATGGACCCCTGCCCCTGCCCGGCTGTGATGGGAACAGAGTTTCTGCTGAATGCGGGGAGCAGAGGCGGCCTCCCTGGCCCTGTCCTAGGGGACGGAGCCCCTCGATGGCTCCTCAGTGTGACGCCACAAAGCAATTAGGGTGGAGAAAGCACTAATCAGGTGTGCCCCTGACCCCATGCACTGGTGCGACCGTGAACCCAGGTGCAGGTGTGACCATGTGACTGTGAGCCCTTGCACAGGTGTGACCGTGAGCCCAGGCACAGGTGCGACTGAACCCGTACATAGGTGTGACTGTGAAACCATGTGCAGGTGTGGCTGTGACCCCAAGCACAGGTGTGACCCTGAACCCATGTGCAGGTATGACCATGACCTCATGCACAGGATGTGACCAGGTTACCGTGACCCCGTGCACAGCCACCTCCTTCCCTAGACCACCAAAGATGATCCGCCTGCCAAGGACATGGCACCAAAGGACAGGCCCAAGGACTGGCCAGGACAGGAGGGGCTGAGAGAAGGTGAGACGGCCTCATCTACCTGGAGGGCACAGGGACGTCGTGCACGGAGCAGCCTGCAGGAGAGACCCTGGTGCAGAGGGGACGAGCACACTGGGGAGCAGAGAAAAGCGGTGTGGGCAGTGCAGAGAGAGGTGACCCTGCTGCTGTTTGCTGCTCCTTCCCGTGCCGGGGCTCTGGGCCTGTGATCTGGGGTGCGGGGACCCCACCTTCCAGGGGCTTCCAGTCCAGCCGGGAGATCAGCGCTGCCCCCTGATGGCAAAACCCAGGTGGGCGGGTGTTGGATGAGTCAGACCAGCGCAGAGGGGGCTGAGCAGGGACGGGGGGCCTGGAGAGCTGTCCCCACCTCTGAAAGGGGGTGCTCGCCGGTGGGCCGAGCTCAGATGGCAGAGGAGAAAGCACTGCTCAGTCCAGGGCAGAGTGTGGAGACCCGCCCAGCTGAGGACCGGCGGGCAGCCACGTCTCGTGCTCGTGTCCTGTGGCCCATGATCATCCCCTGGGCCGGGGGACGGCCCCCCTGCCATGCAGATGGCGACTCTGAGGCTCTTACAGAAAGCGTCACCAAGACCTGGGAAAGCTCGATTAGAACCCAAGGCCTCTGCTCCCAAGCGCTCCACTCTCGACCTCTCTCGCCAAGACGACGCAAACGTGTGGGTGGGGTCCTTCAAGACCCTCTCCCCGACTGCACACTGGCCGAGGGTCGGCCCCAACTGTGACGGACAGGGGTAGGAGAAGCCCCCGCGTGCCCCAGAGGGCGGGCACGTGGGTCATTCAGTCCTGGTCCGAGAGGCTGCGTGGTTGGGGGCTGGGGGCTTATCTGGGAGCAGGGCAGCTGCATTTTCGGGGTCCCCAGCGGAGAGGGTGGCCGGGTCACAGGGGCCTGAGGCAGGGTGGGCGGCGCCCTCCTGGAGGAAGGCTGAGGGGCGCCGGCCCGGGAGGGCAGACGGTGGCCGCCCTCTGATTTCCCAGGGGCCTTGGGGGGCAGGGAGGGGTTTTCTGAAGACGCCCGGGCGGACGTCCCAGGACCACGCGCTTTGCCTTGACCTGATGAAAACGACGAGGAAGCTTCGGGAACTCACAGAAGCAGCGTGCTCAGGGACCGTGCCCTGGAACCACCCAGGCGAGTGCTGGGTGAGCCCCCGCCCGCGCCCGCAGCGGGACACGGCGCGAGAGCCTCAGCCCTGGCCGGGGTGCAGTGCGTCACTCGCTCCCCGTTCTGTCCCCGAAATTCGTGTCGACGTCCTCACCCCGTCCTGAGAATGGACCTTATTTGGAAATGGGGTCTTGGAAGATGGGATCAAGCTGAGGCCAAACTGAGTTGGGGTGGCCCTGGCCCCACAGGCCTGGTGTCCTCAGAAGCAGGGCAAACCGGACGCAGAGGCGGACGGAGGAGCGCCAGGTAACGACCGCGGCCGAGGGCGCCACGGGCCACCAGCAAGCCACCACTGGAAGGCCCAGCAGGACCCGGGCCCGACCCACCGGGGAGCAGCCCCGCCCGCACCTCCACGTGGGGCCTCGGGACAGGAGGTTCTAAGCCACCCATGTGGCGCCGTGTTCCGGCAGCCCCGGGAAACTGAGGCAAAGCACTCGGCCCGCACCTTTGTCCCTTCTTTATCTCTCAGTGCAGACTTTACTGCCTCCCCTGCCTCTCCGCTTTTCCATCGGCTCCACCTGTTGAGCTAACCTGGCCGGCTGACTTCCCGCCCCCTTGGGAAAACGGTGCGTGGCGGGGGGTCCTACGTGGGGGCAGAGGGGACGTAAGCGCGGTGGCCTCAAACTTCCAACATGAACACGCCAGGACTCCGAGCCGCGGCTTCTGGTCGCGCCTGCCTGCCCTCCCCGTTTGTAGGTGTTTTTTTTTAATGCCACACTTTGTGTTCTGAAGATCCTGACGGATTGAAGTGACTCACAACCCCGAAGGCATCATGGCCCTTTAAATAGCGCCGCGCTGTTGACAGCGTGAGGCCTGCACCCGCGCTCACCCCCTCACCCCACCCCCCGCCACCTGCCGTCCACCGTCCACCGTGCTGGCCTTTCGCCCACCCGCAGCCTCTTGGGTGGGGGGCCAGGGGTGCGTGCTGAGGGGTGGCTGCAAAGGAGGAGCCAGACACGCCCCCTCGGTCCAGGTCAGGGGAGGTCCCACTGCTGCCCCCGGGAAGGTCGCGTTTGCCGGCACGGGAGGGGTTCACATGGCGTGAGAAGAGGTCCTAGAGCTTTGCTTCCCAGGTGTACGCCTGCGTACCCACCCACGTAACCCATACCCCAGTCAGGATCTAGAACATTCCATCACCCCGGAGAGCTCCCCCGTGCCCCTTTGTGGTCAGTGCCCGCCCCGGAGCTGCTCTGGTTTCTGTGCCCATGGACTGGTTTTGCCTGTTCTAAAAGGTCCCTTCAGTGGCCTCGTTTGTGCTCTTTGGAGTCTGGCTTCCTTCACTCAATAGAATATCTGAGGAATTCACCCGTGTGGATCTGTGTGTTTTTAGATCTTTTCCTGGTGGTATTAAGATTTTGTGATCTAGTGAGTATGAAGTTTGGTAATTCTGCGATTCTATGCATCTAATACCCACAGACCCTTGTGAGCCTAAAATCTGAAGGCACCCCAAGGCCAGACCACGTGTCAGCGGTCAATCTCTTAGTGGAGTGGCCCGGGTCCCTCCAAATCTAGGTGCCTCGTCAGGAAGTCCTGGGTCCAGGACTGGCACTGCCACCCCCCACGTGGTGTCGCCCCCACCTCCTCCCGCCCACATCAAGGTGAGACCCCGGAAGCCTCAGGCCCAAGACCTCTTCCATCTGTCCTGCACGTCGCCAGCCGACGCCTGCTTCGTCCTGCCCTCGTTCCCCGCGGTTTTCAGGGGTAACACCGACACCTCCTCGGTGGCCCCCCCGCCCCCGGGCGCTCACACCCCAGCTGGCGGCGTGGCAGGGGGCGCGGGCTGGGAGGCAGCAGGGCTGGCGCTGGCCGAACCGCTCGCCTCGCCTGTAAAGTGGGAGCAGCGACATCCTCCCAGGTTACCTTGGCCGAAAAGAAGGCAGAGCCGGCGGCACAGAAGCACCTTACGCAGCCTCAGGGGACAGAAAGCCTCAGTGCCGGGGCAGGTACAGAAACGAGGCCGCAGTGCGCAGGGCAGGGACGGAGGCCTCGCCTGCGGGGGACAGCGGGCAGCCGGAAGCCGGGGGCATCTGGACAGCCCGGCGATCACGGCGGGAGGTCACCAGGCCTGGAGAGAAGCGGGGTGGCTCACGAGGAAAGGAGAGAAGCCAGGTCAGCCCGACGGGGGCTCTGGTGGGCGGGCAGGAGGGGGGGTGGGGGGAGAGCGGGAACATCCCGCGGGACACTGGGGTTCCACCGTGGACGGCGGGCTGATGGGGGCCGGCGGGAGGGCTGCGGTGCTGGGTGCTCGCGGGACACTTTTGAGGCGAAGCAGAGTCGGTTGGTTGTGGGGGGCTGGGGCCCAGGAGCCTGCAAAGGGGAGGGACCCCTTAAGGGTCTTCTGCTTGAATGAGTGAATGAATGAAGAGGTCTGAGCAGCAGGAAGGGATGGAGGTGTCCAAGCCATCCTGCCAGATGGCAGCCACGGTGCCGTAGGAGGAGGGGAGGGAGGAGGGAGGAGGAGGGGGGAGGGAGGAGGGAGGAGGGAGGAGGAGGAGGGAGGGAGGAGGGAGGAGGGAGGAGGAGGAGGGAGGGGGGAGGGAGGAGGGAGGAGGGAGGAGGGGGAGGGAGGGAGGAGGGAGGAGGGAGGAGGGAGGAGGGGGGAGGGAGGAGGGAGGAGGGAGGAGGGGGAGGGAGGGAGGAGGAGGGAGGGAGGAGGGAGGAGGGAGGAGGAGGAGGGAGGGGGGAGGAGGGAGGGAGGAGGGAGGGGGGAGGGAGGAGGGGGGAGGGAGGAGGGAGGAGGGGGGAGGGAGGAGGGAGGGGGGAGGAGGAGGAGGGAGGGAGGAGGGAGGAGGGAGGAGGGGGAGGGAGGGAGGAGGAGGGAGGGAGGAGGGAGGAGGGAGGAGGAGAGGGGTAGGGGGAGGGAGAATGGGGGAGGGGGAGGGAGGGAGGAGGGAGGGAGGGAGGAGGAAGGGAGGGGAGGGGGAGGAGGGGGAGGGCTGAGGACAGGCACTTGGGGGTGGGCAGCGGGGAGAGGCCTCAGGGGCCCAGCAGCTGCCGCCGGGAGCCCTAGCTCCGCTCCCGGCTTCCGCGAGGGCCGAGGGCGGGCGTTGCCAGCTCGCTCACTCCCCGCTCGTGGCCTCCCCCGTTCCCTGGGCTGTAAATAGGGGGAGGTGCTGGGTCAGGTGGTCCCCAAAGGTTCTGCCAAATCTGACGCTCCATGCCCGGCAGGGTTTTGAATTCTTTGACTTGAGTTTTTTAAACAAATCCAATTGACCGTGAAGTAAAAACCCCAGCAACACGAGGAGAGAACATCTTTATTGAGCAAAATAAATGAATCCAAAATAAACAAATTTATCTTTCCATCAGTTACATTGTGGAGGCCGTGGTATTGGAGGAGAAGTTTCTGGAAACTGAAAAACAATTGCAGGTTCTCTCTCAGACACACACGCTACATCGGCGTCTTAAGGTGGCTCCACACCTACTAGCTGGGCGGTCCCGGACAATTTACTTCACGTCCCTGGGCTTCGGTTTCCTGTTTGAGCAGCCACCAAGCGCACTGAGCTGTTGCACAGTGGGGGGGGGGGGTGGCCGTGGGACAGGCGGAGACGGAGCCGCGACACCAGCCGGGCTGCGCCGCGGATTCCCCGCAAGCCACCGCCAGACCCCCAGGAGTCAGCGGCCCCGCGACACCTTGGTTTCTAGCCTTCGAAGCAGCGAGGCCAGACGCTCCTGTCGTTTGACCCACTAGTCTCCGGTATTTTGCTACCGCAGCCCTGTTCACGGGGCCCCCAGGCGTCCTCGACAGGAGTCCCTTGGATTTCCCACGAAAATGGTGACTGCCCCTGGCCTTGAGACCTGTGTCAGGGAATTGCCAGGACACCCCTGTTGGGGCCCGGGGGGCCGAAGGGCGGGAGGGGGGAGGAGGGAGCGCCCTCCCAGGCGAGGTGGGCCCCTTCTCCCCGTCCAGCAGGTGAGAGCACGCTGTGGACCAAGAGTCCTGGTGACAAGGGGCCGTCCGGGCAGAGGGAGCCCAGGGGATTTAGGGGTGTGCGTCACCTGCCGGGTCACCTCATCTCTCGACTGACTTGGCCACCCCTGGGGTGGGAGGGCAGGGCCTTGCCCAACAGAAGTGATGGGCCACCGAGGCCACCGCGGGCACCACCTGCCTGTGGCCAGCAGGGCGGTCGTGGACGGTCAGCGCCCGGTGACGCCTCGCTCCGGCCGCAAATAAACCGCCGCTCCTTCCTCTTATCCGCCCGCCGCCTTCCCCTGCGCCGACCGTTGGTTATTTTCTTGGAAAGTTTGGGAGGTGGGTGGTGACATTTTCAGCTGCTATTTTCACGCGTCATTCTTAGTCACCGAGGGCAGCTCAGAAGCCAGCAAACGCCGCCCACTGCCTGTTGGTGCTGGTTATTCTGGCCCCACGGGAGCTGCCGCCCCCACTTGCGGAAGAAGGCGACGTGCACGGGTGCCTCCTCCAGGGTGCCGCCAGGACGGGGCGAGGAGGGACGAACAGACGCGGCGACGGGGCAACCCCACGGGACTTCCTGGAGATCCATGACCCAGCTCCCTTGGCCCTCTGGAACATTCCCCAGAACTGGAAGTAGCCAAGATAGGCCCGAGAGCGTTGGACACAGACGCCCAGGCCCCAGCCCTGCGCGTGAGCCACGGGACAGCCCTCCGGCGTTTGCTTTCGTTTTGAATATCACTTAACATAAATGATCTTCTCCTGCACAGCGGATTAAAAGCAACAAATTCCTAATGGGTTGCCCCCACATGGCCACTACGGAAGGGATTAAAGCATCAAGTGGGCAATTTTATTAGATGAATCTTGAGGCCCCTTTTGACCCCAATATTCCAGATTTCCATAATCCTCAGCCTAGATCCGTATGAAAAAAATGTACGTGATGGGCATAGTTGGACAATTCATTTCTTAACATCAAACATTTCAATTTCAGGAGCTTATAAAGGTCCACATCGCATGCTGGCCTGCTTTTGCTTTTTTTGGTGGTGTTCTTTCTAGAGAGGCAGTTCGGTTCCCTGAAGGGAGCCCTGGACTCGGGTGCCCCTTTGGCAGGGTGGGGGCAGGGAGGAGGTGGAGGTGCACAGGTGAGCGAGCAGTGCTGACACAGGTGGCGGCAGGTGAAGAGGCAGCCGAGGGGACAGAGCGACTCAGCGGGAGGGCGCCGCTTTAGACTTTGTGGTCGGGGAGGAAGGGCCCTTGGAGCTTGGGAATGATGGGAGTGGCCAGCTCCCAGGGCCTGGAGGACCCGCACCCCAAGAAAAGGGGTGCAGCGAGGCGAGCGCGGGCTTGGAATGCGTGAGGAATGGAAGGAGACGAGCAGGCTGAGGCGTGCGAGGGAGGAGGGGCCGTGAGGGGACACCCCAGTGGAGCCCCTGCTCCCAGCAGGTCAGCCCCCCAGCGGGCTTGGGCTCTAAGGAGATGAGCACGGCCAGGTCCCCCGAGGTGGGGAGCCCCCAGGATCGGCGGGTTTGACAGCTCCGCGGGGTCTCCGAGCTCCCGGGTTCTTTCCTCTTCTCCACTCCGCAACCACAGCGTGCTGTTCGTTCATTCATTCACTCATCGGTTCGTTCAATACATCTAAATCAAGCGCCTACTGGGGATACAGCAAGGAATGCAAGAGACAATTCCTCAGTGACAGAAACTTCATGCCTTAAGGAGAGTTCCATGATGAATGCGTAAACAAATGCAGAACCGTGCTAGGAAGAAACTCGAGGCCGGTAAGGCTGTCGAAAGTCACAGGACGGCCGGAGGCCTGGCGGTCTCCAGGACAGTGAGCAGAGCTCGGAGGGAGGGGGGGAGCGTGGGGGCGTCGGGGAGCACCAGGCGCGGCATGCTTGGCCTGCTGCAGTAGAGCAACAAGGGAGGAAGTGGGCCGAGGCCGGGGGACGCGGCTGGGAGGGGCCTGGCTGCGACTGTGCTGACGCGGGGGGCAGGGGCGACCCTCGTGGGCCCCAGGTGACGGCAGCGGTTCCAGCGTCTCCCTGAGACAATTCCCTGAGGAAGTAAGGAAACCTTTCCCAGCCTCTCCTCCACCCAGCCAACTTCTGCTCATCAACGAGAACTGGCTTGTGCGGCGCTGCCGACCCAGCCGCTGCAGCCGCAGGTGAGATCGGCCGTACAGGTAGGGCTGTGCTGCAGTTTGATATGGTTATGAATTCCAAAAATAGATATTGGATTATGTTTGTGATCTGATCTGTACCTGGGCCTGACTGAGTTATGATTGGGGCTTTAATTGGGCCACATCATTAGGGCATTGAGTCCCTGCCCCTTGGTGGGTGGGGACTCGCAGATAAAAGGCATGGCCAAGGACAGAGTTGAGGGTTTTCTGATGTTGGAGTTCTGATGTTGGAGTTTGATGCTGAAGCCTTAAGCTGGAGCCCAGGGGAAAGAGACAGAGCTGTTCACCTGATAGTCTACAGCTGACCTAGTGGAGAGAGGCAAACCTAGAGAGCCTCACAGTCTACAGCTGACCTTGAGGAGGAAACAGAGGAGCTGAGCCCAGAGGAGCCAGGAAGCCTGAGCCCTCGCAGACATCAGCAGCCATCTTGCTCCAACACGTGGAAATAGACTTTGGTGAGGGAAGTAACTTATGCTTATGGCCTGGCAACTGTAAGCTCCTGCCCAAATAAATACTCTTTATAAGAACCAACCAGTTTGTGGTGTTTTGCATCAGCACCCCTTTGGCTGACTAGCCCAGGATGCCTGCTGCAAAGCCATTATGTCCACTTCAAAGAGGCTGGAGAGGTCAGCCAGGGCTGCATTCTAGAAGGTTCTGAGACTGGACAAGGAGTCTGTGTTTTATTCTACCTGCAATGGGAAGCCATTGAAGGGTTTTGTGGGTCTTTATGGTACATTTGTTTTCTGTTTCAGTAATTTCTGCTTCTAACTATATTATTTCCTTCCTTCTACTTTCTTTGAATTTCTTTTGCTTTATTTATCTAACTTCTTGGGATGAATACTTGGATGATTGATTTTCAACCTTCCTTCTCTTGTAAACTGTGTTTAAGGGTATAAATTTCCCTCTAGCCACTATCGCTCCATCCTAAAAATGTTGATATGTTGTTTTTTCATTACCATTCACTTAAGAGTTCTATGAAAGATGGCAGCTGAGTGAACTTGCGGTTACTAGCTCCTGGAGGGAATCGGCTGGGAGGCTTCGGAGACTCGTTGGGACCGGGCTGTTTTGGGATTTTCCCTGGTCCCAAGGTGTTTAGACATCGATTTGGAGGGAAGGTAACAGAGAGGATCCATCCGTGAAATATACACGGAGATCCCAGCTACGTGTGGAGGATTCCCTCCTTGGGTAGGCGGAGCCGAGGCAGCTAGCACCGCGCGGAGCCCCGGCAGGCGGCGGCCAGGGTAGCCTAGCTGGGCCGCGGTGGGCAGCGGGCGGGGGATCCGAGCCGCGCCGCGGTGGGCGGCGGGCGGGAGAGCCGAGCCGCACTGCGCCGCGGCGGGCGGCGGGCGGGAGAGCCGAGCCGCGCTGTGCCGCGGCTGGTGGCGGGCAAGGGAACCGAGCCCAGCCAAGCTGCGGCGGGTGGCGGGCGGCGGGTGGCGGGCGGCGGGGGGGAGAGCCGAGCCGGGCCGAGCCCAGCTGAGCCGCGGAGGGCGAGGGGGCCGAGCCCAGCCGAGCTCAGTCGAGCCCAGCCGCGCCGCGGAGGGTGGCGGGCAGGGAAGCCGAGCCCAGCCGGGCCCAGCTGAGCCCAGCCGAGCCGCGGCGGGCGAGGGAGCCGAGCCCAGACGAGCTCTGCCGAGCCCAGCCGCGCCGCGCCGGGCGGGAGAGCCGAGCCGCGCTGCGCCACGGCGGGCGGCGGGCAGGAAAGCCGAGCCCAGCCGAGCCCAGCCGAGCCGCGACGGGTGGGGGACCCAAGCCCAGCCGAGCCTAGCCAAGCCCAGGCAAGCCCAGCCGAGCCGCGGAGGGCAGGGGACCGGAGCCCAGCCGAGCCCGGCGGTGGGGTTTCTGTTCTTTGTTTTTTGTTTTCTTTTGTTTTTTTTTATTTTTTATTTTTTTTAAATTTTTGTTGTTGTTGTTGTTGTTGTTTTTAATCCTCTCTTTCCTGTCCCCAATACTCTTCTTATACTATTTTATCTTAACAATACAATAGGTCCTACAGGAAATACCTCACATTTGCTGGGTTTCCTCACCCTCCACTGCCTCATTTTTCTGTGAATAGATTTAGCCTATCTACACTATCCCCTTTCCCCTACAACTTGATATCCTCCACCATCTGCTATCTCTCCTATATTCCATCTCCCTTTCTTTGATCCGCAAAGTGTCTAACTCTTAATTTCTAATACCTTTGTTTAGTTTTCCATCTGGTATTCGTCCCTGAAACTATTACCTTTCTTTTCTCTTTCCCTCTCTCACGGAAACAATAGCCTCTTAGTACGTACCACATTCCTCCCATATTCAGTCGTCTACCTCATTATAGGTACTTTCCTACTACTATAACTCTACACAATTTACATGATCTAACCTCCATCCTCCCAGAACTCATATTGTTGCTTTGTTAACATATATCACCAATACTACTTCACACTTTTTCCTCCCTTACACAATTGCCTTTCCCCAGCACTAATACTTTCCTTTAAAGTGAGCTTAACTAGCAATAAGAAATTGGAATAAGAAGAACAAAGTGACAAAGAGAAGATATAACACTTACGCAAAAACAACAGCTAATTAATCTCCAAGACTAGACAAAGAAGCTAAGGAACTGATTAAACCCGTCAAGAAAAAATGTTGACAAGACAGCAACAAAAATCTACAAACCAAACCAGTAATCAGGAAAACATGGCTGAATCCAATCAACAAACTGAAAATCAGGAAGGGGGGCAGGACTTCGTACAAGCAATGAAAGATCTCAGAACATTTATCACCGACAAATTTGATGAAGTAATGAAAGAGGTTAACAGCGTGAAGACAACACTTGGAGGGGAAATTGCAGACATGCGCAAAAAAATAACAGATATGATGGAAATGAACACCACAATTCAAGAAATCAAAAATACACTTGCAGCAAATATCAGCAGACTAGAAGAGGCAGAGCAGAGAATTAGTGATGTGGAAGACAGTGCATTGGAAATCAAACAGATAGTAGAAGTGGTCAATAAAAAGGTAGAAAAAATCCAGATAGGACTTAGGGACCTGAATGATAACGCAAAACGCTCAAACATACATATTATAGGCATTCCAGAAGGAGAAGAGAAGGGAAAGGGGTCAGAAGGAGTGTTGCAGGAAATAATGAATGAAAACTTCCCAAATCTACTGAAAGAGACAGATGTACATATCCAAGAAGCACAGCGCACTCCACTGGTCATAAACCCCAACAGGCCCACCCCAAGACATATACTTGTCAAATTATCCAATGCTCAAGACAAAGAAAAAATTCTAAAAGCAGCAAGAGAAAAGAAAACCATCACATACAAGGGAAACTCCATAAGATTAAGTGCTGATTTCTCATCTGAAACGATGGAGGCAAGAAGGCAGTGGTATGATATAGTCAAGGTACTAAAGGAAAAAAATTTCCAACCAAGAATACTCTATCCAGCTAAACTAGCATTCAAAAATGATGGAGAGTTCAAAATATTCACAGATAAACAGAAACTGAAAGAGTATATCAACAAGAAACCTCCCCTTCAAGAAATTCTTAAGGGAGTTCTGCAGGAAGAAAGGAAAAAACAGGACAGTCAGAGATGGAGGAGAGTGTAAAAGCAACAAGAAAGACAAAAATAGAAGGGGAAAATAAAATAATACAAACAAAATATAACAAAAACAAATCCAACCAAAATATGGCTACCATAAATAACTCTCTAAACGTAATAACACTGAATGTCAACGGACTAAACTCACCTATCAAAAGATTCAGACTGGGACACTGGATAAGGAAATACGACCCATCTATATGCTGCCTACAAGAGACACATCTTAGACCCAGAGACTCATGGAGGTTGAAAGTGAATGGCTGGAAAACAATCATACAAGCAAACAACAACCAAAAAAAGGCAGGAGTAGCTATATTAATATCAGACAAAATAGACTTTAAATGCGAAACAATTGTGAGAGACAAAGAAGGATACTATATTTTAGTGAAAGGGACAATCTGTCAAGAAGATCGAACAATCATAAATATTTATGCTCCTAACAAGGGCGCCTCCAAATATGTGAGGCAAACGCTGGAAAAACTAAGTGAAAGAATAGATGCATCTACAATTATAGTGGGGGATTTTAATACACCACTATCAACTCTGGACAGAACATCTCAAAAGAGAATCACTAAAGAAACAAAACATTTGAACAGTATATTAGAAGAGCTGGATCTAATAGACATATATAGATCATTACACCCAAACACAGCAGGATATACATTTTTCTCAAGCGCACATGGAACATTCTCCAAGATTGACCATATGCTAGGCCACAAAGAAAGGCTTAATGAATTCAGAAAGATTGAAATCATACAAAACAGTATCTCTGACCACAGTGGAGTGAAGCTGGAAATTTGCAAGGGACAGAGACCCAGACTCCACATGACAATTTGGAAATTAAACAGCACACTCTTAGAAAAACAGTGGGTCAAAGAGGAAATCTCAAAAGAAATCAATGACTACCTTGAAACAAATGATAATGATAACACAACATACCAAAATTTATGGGATGCAGCAAAAGCAGTACTGAGAGGGAAATTTATAGCCATAAATTCATATATCAAAAAAGAAGAAAGAGCAAAAATTGGAGAACTAACTGCACTTTTGACGGAATTAGAAAAACAACAACAAAGTAACCCAACAGGAAGAAGAAGGAAGGAAATAACAAAGATAAGAGCAGAACTAAATGAAATAGAAAATAAGAAAGCACTTGAAAAAATAAACAAGACCAAGAACTGGTTTTTTGAGAAGATCAACAAAATTGACAAACCTTTAGCGAGACTAACAAAGAAAAAAAGAGAAAAGATGCAAATACACAAAATAAGAAATGAGAAAGGTGATATCACCACTGACCCCACAGAAATAAAGACTATCATAAGAGGATACTTTGAAAAACTATATTCCAACAAAAATGACAATTTAGAGGAAATGGACAAATTCCTAGAAACACATAAGCAGCCCATACTGACGAAAGAAGAAATTGATGATCTTAACAAACCAATCACAAGCAAAGAGATAGAATCAGTCATTAAAAATCTCCCAACTAAGAAGAGCCCAGGGCCAGATGTCTTCACAAGTGAATTCTACAAAACATTCCAGAAAGAACCAACACCAATCCTGTTGAAACTATTCCAAAAAATCGAAACAGAAGGAACACTGCCTAATTCCTTCTATGATGCCAACATTACCCTAGTACCAAAGCCAAACAAAGACACCACAAGAAAGGAAAATTACAGACCAATTTCTCTAATGAACCTAGACGCAAAAATACTTAACAAAATACTTGCTAATCGTATTCAACAACACATTAAACAAATTATACACCATGACCAAGTGGGATTTATTCCAGGTATGCAAGGATGGTTCAACATAAGAAAATCAATCAACATAATACACCATATAAACAGATTGAGAGAAAAAAACCACATGATTATATCTATAGATGCAGAAAAGGCATTTGACAAAATACAGCACCCCTTCCTGATAAAAACACTCCAAAAGATCGGAATACAAGGAAACTTTTTGAACATGATAAAGAGTATATATGAAAAACCGAAAGCCAACATTGTTTATAATGGCGAAATCCTGAAATCCTTCCCTCTAAACTCAGGAACAAGACAAGGATGCCCATTGTCTCCGCTCCTATTTAACATTGTCTTGGAAGTACTTGCTCGAGCACTGAGACAAGAACCAGATATAAAAGGCATTCAAATTGGAAGGGAAGAAGTCAAAATTTCATTATTTGCAGATGACATGATCCTATATATAGAAAACCCTGAGAGATCTACAACAAAGCTCCTAGAACTCATAAATGAGTTTAGTAAAGTCGCAGGTTATAAGATCAATGCGCAAAAATCAGTAGCATTTCTATACACCAATAATGAGCAAGATCAGGAGGAAATCAAGAAACAAATACCATTCACAATAGTAAATAAAAAAATCAAATACTTAGGAATAAATTTAACTAAAGAGGTAAAAAACTTATACATCAAGAACTATACAAGATTGTTCAAGGAAATCAAAGAAGACCTAAATAAATGGAAGAATATTCCCTGTTCATGGATAGGAAGACTGAATATTATTAAGATGTCTATCCTACCAAAACTGATCTACACATTCAATGCAATCCCAATAAAAATCAACACAGCCTTCTTTAAGGAACTAGAAAAACTAACTATGAAATTTATTTGGAATAGAAAGAGGCCCCGAATAGCCAAAGACATATTGAAAAAGAAAAACGAAATAGGAGGAATCACACTTCCTGACTTCAAAACATACTACAAAGCTACAGTAGTGAAAACAGCATGGTACTGGCATAAGGAGAGACACACAGACCAATGGAATCGAATTGAAAGTTCAGATATAGAACCTCATGTATATAGCCATATAATATTCGATAAAGCCACCAAACCCTCTCAACTGGGAGAGAATGGCCTATTCAACAAATGGTGCCTGGAGAACTGGATAGCCATGTGTAGAAGAATGAAAGAGGATTACCATCTCACACCTTATACAAAGATCAACTCAAGATGGATCAAAGACCTAAATATAAGAGCCAAGACCATAAAGACCTTAGAAAGCAGTGTAGGGAAACATCTACAGGACCTTGTAATAGGAAATGGCTTCATGAATATCACACCAAAAGCACGAGCAGCAAAAGAACAAATAGATAAATGGGACTACCTCAAAATTAAAGCCTTCTGCACCTCAAAGGAGTTTGTCAAGAAAGTAAAAAGGGAACCCACACAATGGGAGAAAATATTTGGCAACCATATATCTGATAAGAGACTTATAACTTGCATATATAAAGAACTCATATATCTTGAAAACAAAAAAATAAACAACCCATTTAAAAAATGGGAAAAAGACTTAAACAGACACTTCTCCAAAGAAGAAATACAAATGGCTAGAAAGCACATGAAAAAATGCTCCAAATCTCTAGCAATCAGGGAAATGCAAATCAAAACTACAATGAGATACCATCTTACTCCCATAAGATTGGCAGCCATGAAAAAAGCAGTAGAATACAAATGCTGGAGAGGATGTGAAGAAAGGGGAACACTCATCCATTGCTGGTGGGAATGCAGAAGGATCCAACCATTCTGGAGGACAGTTTGGTGGTTTCTCAAAAAATTATCCATAGATTTGCCATATGACCCAGCAATACCACTGCTGGGTATATACCCATCAGATCTGAAAACAAGGACACAAACCGATATATGTACACCAATGTTCATAGCAGCATTGTTCACTATCGCCAAAAGTTGGAATCAATCCAAATGTCCATCAACAGATGAGTGGATCAATAAAATGTGGTATATACACACAATGGAATACTACTCAGCTGTAAGAACCAATACACTACAATTGCACGTGATAACATGGATGAACCTTGAGAATCTTATGTTGAGTGAAGCAACTCAGGCATTGAAGGACAAATACTATATGACCTCAATGATATGAAATAAGTTAACTGCCTCAGAGAGCTAGAGTCTGGAAAAGTGGCTTACAGGAAATCGGGGGGTGGAGGAAGGATGTGAGTTAATGTCTGCAGGGGTGGAATCTGTGATGAGCTGGCAGTAAGTATGAGCACAAAGAAGGGACAAAATGGGGGCAAGGGGTTACCTTCGGGTGGGGTTTTCTGGGTTTGAGGGGGGCTGGGGATGGGAAGAGGGGTAATATTGTCCAAGAAATAGGTGGGAGGGAGGGGCAACATACGAATATGGGAGAGTGTCAGAAGTTCGTTGAGAACTAAATGTTGAGTAAAACGTATCAAAGTATAAGTAGGAGGGTTACCTGGTTAGGACGCTCAGGGGGTATGGTCTGATGCGTGACGGACTCTGGAGGGAATAGCTGAAGGCTCATTTTGCCAAGGTGGGTTCTACCATTGGGTGGGGTGGACCCATATCCTGGGGAAGACTAATGCCGTTGAATAGAGAGAACTGTATCTCTTGTGAGAAAGGACGGCTCCCAGGGTATTAGATTGGCAGGCGTTGTGGGCCCTAAGGGGAGGGGAAAATGGATGTGGAATGGATGGAACAAAGGTAAATAAGGGGGCAAAAGAGGAGTTATGTGAGAGTACACGAGGATGAATATAAAACAGCTAATATTACACCAAAAACATATAGGGGACGACAGACTAATAATGAAAACCATAAGACAAAACATAGGATAACTAAAAAATTTAGAAAACTGTACAGCCTAAAATATGGACCACATAGTAAGCACAAATGTCACCTTGTTTGAAAACTATAGTGTTGGAATCTGTACATCAGTTTCAGGAAATATGATATGAATAAGTTAAAAGATTATTGCTGTGCAAGGGAAAAGGTTTTATGGTGGATCTGGGGAAATACTGTATATTGTATGTATGAATTTCGGTGATCTAAGACTCTTCTGAAGCTGACATTATGTTGGGATTCACTTTACGGGTAGTTTTGGATCACAGAGTGGTTCAACAATGGCAGCGGAGGAATACTGATATGGGATGTTATTGACAGGATATATATGGTTGACAGGGAGTTATACAGGGCATATGCCCAGGGTATATGGTAATGTCTATATATACTCATAGTGGAAACAAAAACAACAGCTGGGGGGGTACTGGGCTCCTGGCCGGGGGGTCACTGTTGTGGGCCCTGGGAGAGCAGCTGCAATCCTCCAGGTGCAACGGCAAGAACCAGGAAGGAAGGAGGGCCCAACAGTGGGCTCGTGATACTAATGGTTACACTTTTGAGCCTATACACCTGCAATAAGAACAAGGCCTAGAGTAGCATTGTGCCTGGGGTTTCCTCCTGACAGCCTGCATGTTACTCAAATGTGGCCACTCTCACAGCCAAACTCAGCGTGTAGATGCGATGCATTCCCCCCAGCGTGGGACATGACACCCGGGGATGAGCCTCCCTGGCACCGAGGGATCACTACCACATACCAGCTGAAGAAGCAACTAGAAAATGACCTTGAATTAAAGATTCAATGCGGAACAGCAGAATATACCTGTCTACATATAATAACATGACTTTGGGAAGCGGTTTGACCTAATGTAAGGGGGAAATGGAAAGGAGAAATGAGATTATAAGGCTGTGAGTCTCTAAAAAAGAGTCTGGAGGTTGTCAGAAGGAATACCCCTATGTACAACTGAACAGAGTCTAAGAGACAGATAAGGTAGATACAACCCCAGGTATTGGTTCTTTTGAGGGACAAAGAGACCCACGGGTTCTATGGTCATGGCAGAAGGGGTTCACTGCCATGACAGATAGCCCTTCTTTGGAGCTGGTGTTTCTGCGTGATGGAATTGGACTCAGAGGGGATCTCTTTTCACAAGACTTGCATGCTACTTTATTGGAATTGTAGTTGGTGCTGGGTTTAAGATATATGTAGGGGATTTGAATCTCTGGACTGATAATATGACACCCAGGCCCAGAGCCTCAACAGACTTCAGCTCCTACACTTTGATTTATTGGACTTACTCCACTCAGCTAACATGGAGTTGAAGAAGGTCAACCACCACAACATGGAGCCTAGAGTGTCTACAACTGGAAGCGGGAGGAGTGCATCCAGTACCCATGTGGAATCTAAGCCCTCACTTGACATAGATGTGCAATGGACACAACCAATCCAATGTCCACAGAGAAAATGTGGAATGGGTGTGGGAACAGTAGCCATGGTGGCTGCTGGGTGTGGGGAACGGGAGGAAGAGATGAGATGTGGAGGCGTTTTCGGGACGTGGAGTTGTCCTGGATAGTGCTTCACGGACAATTACGGGACATTATAGATCCCCCCAGGGCCCACTGGATGGAACGTGAGAGTCTGGGCTATGATGTGGACCATTGACTATGGGGTGCAGTGATGCTCAGAGATGAACTTACCAGGTGCAATGGATGTGTCATGATGATGGGAGAGAGTGTTGCTGTGGGGGGAGTGGGGGGCGGGGGCGGTGGGGTTGAATGGGACGTCATATTTTTCATAATGTAATTAAAAAAAATAAATTAAAAAAAAAAAAAAAAGAATGTATCCAGCTGGTGATATGACAGAGATTTCCTGATTGCAAGAACCTAACAAAAACAAACAACCCAACCAAAATAAACACCTTTCACAGTCTTTGCAAAAAAAAAAAAAAAAAAAAAAAGAGTTTTATAATTTCTACTGGGAGTTCTTCTTTGATGCATGGGGATTATTTTTCTGAAACTTACTGCCTCATTTCCAAACATCTGGGAATTTTTTTCTTATCTTTTTTTTTGCTATTGATTGATAGCTTAATTCCAGTATGACCAGAACACACAGTGTGTATGATTTTTTCTATTTTTTTTTCTTTATTAGAGAAGTGCATTTACAGAATAATCATGCATAAAATACAGGACTCCAGGGAATAAATGTGGCTCAGGCAGTTGAGCGCCTGCTTCCCACATGGGAGGTCCTGGGCTCATCCCCAGTTCCTCCTAAAAACAAACAAACAAAACAAACAGACAGCAAGCAAACAAATGGAAAACCAACTCAGGGGAGCTGATGTGGCTCAGTGGCTGAGCACCGGCTTCCCACGTATGAGGTCCTGGGTTCAACCCCCAGCCCCAGAACCTCAAAAAAAAAATACAGAATTCCCATAAACCACTTTACTGTTAATACTTTGCATTGGTGTGCAACATTTGTTGCAATTGAAGAGAGAACATTTTAATAATTGGACTATAACTATAGTCCATGGTTTAACTTAGGGTTCACTGTCTATGTAGTAAAGTTCCATGGATTGTTTTAAAAATTTTATTCTGTCACCATATATACAATCTAGTATTTCCCCCTTTTGATCACATTCAGATACATATTTCAGTGCTGTTAATTGCATTCACAATGTTGTGCTGCCATTACCACCACCCATGGCCAAAGCATTTCCATCATTCCAGATAGGAGCCCTGTACATTTAAGCCTTAACTTCCCATTCCCTTTCCTCATCCTATTCCCTGGGAACCTATATTCTAGATTCTGACTCTACGAATTCACATATTCTAATTGTTTCAAATTAGTAACATCATACAATATTTGTCATTTTGTGATGTCTACAAGGCTCATCCCTGTCATAGAGATCAGGACTTCATTCCTTTTTTGATTGAATAATATTCCATTGTATGTCTAAAGCACATTTTGTTTATCCATTCATCAGTTGATGGACACCAGTTGCTCCACCTTTTAGCAATTGTGAAGAACGCTGCTATGAACATTGGTGTGCAAATATGTGTTTGAGCCCCTGCTTTCAATCCTTTTGCATATGTACTGAGGACTGAGATTGCCAAGTCATGTGGTAATTCCATATTTAGCTTTCTGAGGAACCACCCAACTGTCTGCCATAGCAGCTGCACCATTTTATAATGAATGCTCCTATTTCTCTGCATCCTCTCCAACATATATTTTCTGTGTGTTTTTTTGTTTTGTTTTTTAATAGCAGCCCTTCTAATGGATGTGAAATGGTATCTCACTGTGGCTTTGATTTGTATTTCCCTGATAGCTAATGATGTTAAGTATCTTTTCGTGTGCTTTCTGGCCATTTGTAAATCTTATTTAGAGAGACATCTGTTCAGTCTCTTGTCCATTTATTAATTGGGTTGTTGGTCTTCTTGTTAAATTGAAGGATTTCTTCATACATTCTGGTTATTACCTTTTTCAGATATGTGGTTTCCCAATATTTTCTCCCATTGTATAGGTTGTTGTTGTACTTTGATGATAAAATCCTTTGAGACACAAAAGTTTATTTTGATGAGGTCCCATCTATTTTTTTTTCTTTTGTGGTTTAGTACTTAGTGTGTAAAGTCTAAGAAATCATTGTCTACCACAAGGTCCTGAAAATGCTTACTCAAATTTTCTCCTAGGAGTTTGTGATAGTTCTAGCTCTTATATTTAGGTCTTTGATCCATTTTGAGTTGATTTTGGTGTTTTGTGTGTGTGTGTGTGTGTGTTTGTTTTTTGTTGTTGTTGGTTTTTTTGCAATTGGAGGTACAGTTTTCCCAGCACCATTCGTTGAAAACACTATTGTTTCCCAATTGAATGGTCTTTGCCACCTTGTCAAAAATCAGTTGGCCATAAATGTGAGGGTTGATTTTAAGCTCTCAATTCAATTCCATTGGTCTATATGTTTGTCCTTGTACCATGCTGTTTTGATTAATGTGGCTTTGTAATACGTTTTCAGATCAGGAAGTGCGAGTCCTCTAACTTCATTCTTCTTTTTCAAAATGCTTTAGCTATTTGGTACCCTTATGCTTCCATATACATTGTCTTTCTTTTTTTCTTCTTCTTCTTTTTTTTAATATATAAATTTGATGATTGCCTGTTGGAGATTTGGACCCGAAGGGTATCGGGAATGAAAGAAAGAGAAAAGGGGGAAGGAACAAGTGAGAGAGCTGGGATGGGGGGGTCTGCGAGTAATAACTCCTCAGACAACTTTATTGTTTACAAGGGGCTCTCTATATACCCCAGTACACGTGACAACAAGCAGGAACACGTAGCCTACATGACAATAAGCAGGAACACGTAGCCTACATGACAATAAGCAGCATTACCCATAGTCTAAGGAATTTAAAAAAATCTTATCTCAAGGTACAAAGTCTAAGTGTTCTAGTCACTACAAAAGGTATGTGCTCATCTTTTCTATCGGCCTTTAACAGCTTCATCCCATTTGCGGGGAACTCTTAATTACCGCGTTCCTTAGGTTGCAAGCGTAGCCATGGAGACAGCATGTCTCTCCTTGTGAGGCCACTGTGCCTCAGTTTCCAACAATTGCCTTTTCCATTTCTGCAAAGAAGGTTGTTGTACTTTTGATTGGGATTGCTCTGAATCTATAAATTGCTTTGGGGAGTACTGCCATCTTAACAAATTTAGTCTCCCATTCCATGAACACAGAATGTCCTTTCATTTAGTTAGATCTTTGATTTCTTTTATTCTTTGATTACTTTTCTGTGTACAAGTCCTTCACATCCTTGTTTAGGTTTAGTACTAGATATTTGATTCTTTTATTTGCTATCATGAAAGAAATTTTTTTCTTGATTTCTTCCTCCAACTGTTCATTGCTTGTACATAAAAACGCTGCTGAGTTTTGGGTATTGATCTTGTACCCTACCAATTTGCTGAATTCATTTATTAGCTCTGGGAGATTTGTTGTGGATTATAAAACATACTATACATGATTTTAATCTTGTGAAATTCATTGAAATTTGTTTGATGGTCCAGCATATGTTCAAGTTTGTTAAATGTTTTATGAACACTTGGAAAAAAATGTGTATTCTACTTGCCAGTTGGGTCAAGTTTGTTAATTGTGTTGTTCAAATTTCCTATATCTTTACTAATTCTTTTTCTTTTTAAATTTTATAATCTATTAAGGGAGGTGTAGCAGTTTGATATTATTCATGAATTCCAAAGAGAAACATTGGCTTATGTTTGTAACCTGATCTTTTCCTCTGGGCATGTTAGATTACATGGGATTCATAGCTTTACTTGATTGAGTGATCATGTAAACCTCTTGTGCCAGTAGGGCATGGAGTCCCCACCTTTGGTGAGTGGGGACTCACAGATAAAAGGCATGGCAAAGGACAGAGTTGGAGGGTTTTTGATGTTGGAGTTTTGATACTAGAGTTTGATGCTGAAGCCTTAAGCTGGAGCCCCAGGAAGTCAGCACACAGAGGAAAGAGAAGCCAGCCCCAGGAAGGGAGGAACTCAGGAAACCTGAACCCTCACAGACATCGGCAGCCGTCTTGCTCCAACATGTGGAAATAGACTTTGGTGAGGGAAGTAACTTATGCTTTATGGCCTGGTATCTGTAAGCTCCTATCCCAAATAAACACCCTTTATAAAAACCACAATTTCTGGTATTTTGCATCAGCACCCCTTTGGCTGACTAATACAGGAGGCTTATAAAACTCTCCCACTGTGTTTATGGATGTGCCTGTTTTTCCTTGAATCTCTATTAATTTTTGCTTCATATAATTTGAAACTATTATTAAAATTAAATTGAAAATTATTATATCTTCCTAGTAGATAACAATGACAATTTTGTCATTGTTAAATATCTCTCTTTATCTCTACTAATACTTTTGGCATTAAAATCTACTTTGTCTGTTATTAGTATAGCTATACTAGCTTTCTTTTGCTTGGTATATTTACATTTTCATTTACTTTCAACTTTTGTTTATTTTTTTATTTCTATTTTTCTCAACTTTTTATTTTAAGTTTTTAAGCCCACATACACACCATAAGAATAATAGTGAACACCTATACTCAACTACATTCACCAATTATTAAAATTTTCCCACACTTATTTTTCTATATCTCAATATATGTATTTTTTCCTGTAACACTTGAGAATTAATTACAGACATCAAAACATGTCACCCCCTAACTAGTTAAAATGTATCTTCCATGAACAAAGGCGTTCTCCTGCATAATCATGCTGTGATTGTCATTGACTTAGTATCAAGGCAATTCTATTACCTGTTATACAACCCTCAGCAACAGTCCTCAGTTGCCCCCCAAGTGTCCTTCACATCTTTTTACAAAAACCTAGCATCCAATCCAAGATCGCTTATCACATTTAATTGTCATGTAACTTGTCTCTTGTCATCTAGAATAGTTCCCCAACCTCTTCTGGTCTTTCTTACCACTGATATTTTTAGGAGACCAGGCCAAAATACCTGTTTGGGTTTTTCTGATCATTCCTCATTATCTGATTCAAATTAAACATTTTTGGCAAGAATATACATGGATGGCATTGTGTCCTGTTCAGTGCATCCCATTAGGTGGAATATGATGTCAGTTTATCCTGTTACTGCCAGTGGTAAGTCTGATCATTTGGTTAAAATGGAGTCCCCCAAATTTCCCCATATAACTCTTTCCTAACACTATTAAACCCAAAAGTTTTAGCATCCATTGATAATTTTCACCTGCATTAATTCTTACTTTGGTGGTTTTAAAATGATGATTTTCTATTTCTACAATTTCTTTTACATTTATCAGCTGACATTCTACTGAAAAGAAGAGCTCTATTTTCTTGCTCAACTGCCATGTTCAGTCTTCCTCTATCCCTGTATCTACATTGTGTCTCTTGTCTTTTTTAATCCAGTGTGGCAATTTTTGTCTTTTAATTGAAATATTTTATATGTTTACTTGAGATCATTGAAATATTCCCACTTATATCTTCCATCTTCTGATTTGTTCTACCTTTTCTGTTTTTTTCCCTCTTTCCTGCTTTCTTTCAGAATAATTAAATGTTTTTGTTATTTCATTGCCTTTCTCTCTCCCTCAATGAACTTGCTAGTTATCCACTATTTTGCTCTTCTCTTAGTAGTTCTCCTAAAGATTACAGCATGTACCCTTGCCTTCTTGTAAGCTAATGTAAGTGGTGTTTTACTATTTCCTAGATAATGCAAGGATGTTAGAGCAACTGATAGCATTTACCCTTTGTATTAGTCAGCCAAAGGGGTGCTGATGCAAAATACCAGAAATCAGTTGGTTTTTAGAAAGGGTATTTATTTGAGGTGGGAGCTTACAGATACCAGGCCATAAAGCATAAGTTACTTCCCTCACCAAAGTCTATTTGGAGCAAGATGGCTGCCGACATCTGCGAGGGTTCAGGCTTCCTGGGTTCCTACGTTCCTGGGGCTTGCTTTGCTCTGGCTTTAAGTTTCTTTCCTTTCTGGGGCTGGCTTCGCTTTCCTCTGTGTGCTGACTTCCCAGGGCTCCAGCTTAAGTCTTCAGCATCAAACTCCAACATCAAAACCCCAACATCAGAAACCCTCAACTCTGTTCCTTGTCATGCCTTTTATCTGTGAGTCCCTACCCCTTGGCGGAGACTAATCATAACACCCTAATCATAACTCAGTCACGCCCAGGTGCAGATCAGATTACAAGCATAATCCAGTATTTCTTTTTGGAACTCATCAATTATATCAAACTGCTACACTCTACCCACTGAATTCCATAAAGTCATTATGATATTCAAAAAAGCATTAAATCAGTTACAATGCAAATACTAAATCATATCACAATCAATTTAAAGAAATACAGTTTGTCTTGGGGCAAAGTCCTGTCTGCTATAGACCTCTGAAACTTAAAAAACACTTTATCTGTTTCCAATACACAAATGGACAGACATAGGATAAACATTTCATTACAATAAGGAGAAATTGGGAAGGAAACATGAGTCACAGGTCCTCCACAGTTCAGCAAACCTGCAGGGCATCCTCCATTCGATTTCAGTCTGAGAGTCATTCTTAAGAAGATGGTTTCTTCTCCTTGGGGCCGTATGGGGACCCACCCTTTCCACAGTCTTGCCCAATGGCCATTTTCTTGGTTCCACCCTCATCAAGCATCTGGGTGTCCACCAAGCTCCAGGCCTCTCCCTCCAAGAGTGTTGGGGTGATTGCCACACCTCACCCAATCTTTGGGTTAGAGTCTTGACCCCCCTAGCACAGTGATGTGAAGACAACATTCCCCCTAACCTTTGGCATACAGTCTCAACCCTCTCAGAGTAATGAGTTGACCACCTGGCCTTCCCTAACCTTTGGGGGACAGGTCTACCCCTCTCAGACCTGTGGGGTGTTGATCTTAACCGTCCTAATCCTTGGGGAATGTGCTCCACCCTCTCTGCACCCTGGGGCAGCAAAACTCTCCCAGAACATCGGGTGGGAACATCCATCCTCTTCATCTGCTGGGGCAAAGTCACCCTCTCTGTACACATGGGTGGGGTTCCTCTCTTGGCCCAAGGTGATGTCCTGATTCCAGATCTCAGCTTCCATGGCTTTCCTCTTAAAACTGTTTCTCCTTTAATCTCTCCTTTCCATGTCCTTTTTATTCCAGGCTGACAGTGGTTTTGTTCATACAGTTCTTCCAAAAAGTCTGTTGGTTTAGCATGCAGGAAGCAGGGGTCCAAGCCATCAGACAGCAAGACTTCCCACAAGTCTTTCCGACATAACTGCTTCTTCAATCCTGATTTACAAGTTCCATGTTTAGTTAAATCCTCCAATGGGGCACTTTCATGTGGGAGCTTGCTCGCCAGAAGCTTGGAATTTCCAGAATCAGTTTCTGTTTTCTTTGTGCCTGACAGTTCCATCCTCAGCATATCTCTCTCATCCAGCATTTTGCTATAAGCTGCAAGCAGAAGCCAAGCCGCATTCTCTGGGTTTACTTTGGAAATTTCTTCAGCTAAATGCCCAGGCTCGCCATTTTAAAAATCTGCCCTCCATAAAACATCAGGAGTTAATCTTGCTAAATTCTCTGCAACTGAAAGACAGATCACCTTTCCTCTAGTTTCCAATAATAGTTTCATCATTTACTTCTAAGGCATCATAAAATGTCTCTTTAGCATCCATAGTGCTATCAACAAAACATGTAGTGCTATCTCTTCAAACACTGTAGGTCTTTTCTTCCGAGCATCTCACAATTCCTCCAAAAAATACCCCTTACCATTTATAAAACCGTTCCAGCATTTTGGTAATTGCAAAAGCACTTCCCCACTCCTCGGTACCAAATTCTGTATTAGTGAGTCAAAGGGGTGCTGATGCAAAATACCAGAAATTGGTTGGTTTTTATAAAGGGTATTTATTTGGGGTAGGAGCTTACAGGCATCAGGCCATAACGCACAAGTTACTTCCCTCAACCAAAGTCTATTTGGAGCAAGATGGCTGCCGACATCTGCGAGGGTTCAGGCTTCCTGGGTTCCTGCGTTCCTGGGACTTGCTTTTCTCTGGCTTCAAAGTTCTTTCCTTCTTGGGGCTGGCTTCTCTCTCCTCTGCGTGTTGACTTCCCAGGGCTCCAGTGTAAGTCTTCAGCATCAAACTCCAACATCAAAACTCCAGCATCAGAAAGCCCTCAACTCTGCCCTTTTCCATTGAGTCCTTACCCCTTTGTGTCCTAATCATAGCTCAATCATGACCAGGTGCAGATCAGATTACAAACATAATCCAATACTTCTTTTTGGAATTCATCAATTATATCAAACTGCTACAACATGTTTTCCAGTTCATTGATTGTCTCTTCATCTGTGAACAATATGCTATTAAATCTATCTGAATTTTTAACTTTCCTAATTGAGTTTTTCCAGAGTTTTCATTTTTTCCATTTTAATAAATTTCTGTTCTCTGGTAAAATTCTCTACTTGTTCCTACATTGTTGAACATATTCATCACATTTATTTTAATGTTCATATCTTATCATTCCAGTTTCTAAATCACCTTTGGATCTGTTTCAACTGACAAATTTTTCTCTTGATCCTATTTCTTAGCAGATCTGGTCATTTTTTGTTGAATGCCAGATATTATGTTTCAAAATTTCAAAGACTCTTGATGTGTTATCATCCTCCAGAGATTATTTACTTTAGCTTTTGGCAAGTAGTTAGAGATTAATCTATTTAGAGGCTGGGTCTTAGTTTTGTAAAGGTCAGTCTATTTAAAGTTTACCTTTTCCTTGAGGAGAATGCTTTAGGGTTCCTAGTAAACAGTCTGGGCAGTTTATCAGAGTTGCTTCTCTTTGGTCTATACTGAACTCCAAATCTTATTTTCTTGTACTGTAAAACTGTCGAAAAATCTGCTTATCTTATCCTATTTATTTTCCAATTGATTTTTTTATTTGAGAAGTTGCAAGGTAACAAAACAATCATGCATACCTTACAGGAGGCCCACGTAGTGCCCCAACATCTTACATTGTTATGACATATTAGTTACACGTGATGAAAAAACATAGTCATAATATCATTGCTACCTATAGTCCATAGCTTATATTTGCTGTATTTTTCCACAAACCATCCTATTATTAATACCATTATAGTATTATATATGTGTTGTAGTTCATGAGAGAATGTTCTCATATTTCTGCTGTAAAGCACAATCCATCATTCTCCACAGGGTTCACTGTGTTATATGGTCTCCTGCCTTCTACTATCCATCCACAGTGGACACTCAGTGGCTCTCAGTTTCATCAGAGACTTGTGCTGTCATCAGCGCAGTCCATTTCAGAATGTTTTCATTACTCCAAAGGGAAAAAGCCCACACAGTCTCTTACCCCCTCCATTATTGGGCTTAGTAGTGATATAGTATCTTCTTTGCCACTGTTGTAAAACCATTATAATATTACTGTTAGCTGTATTCTATATGTTACATTAGTTATATTTTCCCTATGTATCTCCATATTGATAATACCTTGAAATAAAGGAACATTCTTGTATTTGTATTATTAACCACAGCCATCATCCACCACTGAGATCACCATGCTACACAGTCCCTAAGTTATCCTATACCATTCTTTCCATTGACATTAACCCCCTAACTACCCCCTTCAGCCACAATCACATGTAAGTCACTATACTCACTATAATACGTTATCATCAACTCTAACCATCTCCCCACATTTACAATCTACCTTATTAAACATTCTACATACTTTCAGCATCAGCTCCCCCTTCTCAGCACACATTCTATCCCCTAGTAACCCAAACTATAGTTTAATTCCATGAGTTTACTTATTGTACTTAGTTCATATTAGTGAGATCATATATTAGGTTGGTGCAAAAGTAATTGTCATTCTGCATTGTTGAAATTTGCCTTCTGATACTGGCATACATTCTTAAATAAATGTTATGTTATACATTATTTTAATGTGCATTTCTTGCTTTTTATTTTATGTTTTTTTGCTAATGACTTATTACTTGCTGTTTATTTTATATTTATTTTAGGCTATGGAAATGATGTTAGACAAAAAGCAAATTTGAGCAATTTTCTTATTTGAGTTCAAAATTGGCCAAAATGCAGACACAACTTGCACCATCACAACGTATTTGGCCCAGGAACTGCTAACAAACATACAGTGCAGTGGTGGTTCAAGAGGTTTTGCAAAGGAGAGGAGAGCCTTGAAGATGAGGTATGTAGTGGCCAGCCATCAGAAGTTGACAATGACCACTGAAAGCAATCATCTAAGCTGATCCTCTTAAACTGCACGAGAAGTTGCAAAAGAACTCAACATCAACCATTCTATGGTCGTTAGGTATTTGAAGCAAATTGGAAAGGTGAAAAATCTCATTAAGTGGGTGCCTCATGAGCTGCCCGAAATTTTTAAAATCTTCATTTTGAAGTGTCGTCGTCTCTTATTCTACGCAACAACAACAAACAATTTCTTGATTTTATACAGTGACCGGCAATGACCAGCTCAGTGGTTGGACTGAGAAGAAGCACCAAAGTACTTCCCAAAGCCAAACTTGCACTAAAAAAGGTGGTCTGCTGCCAGTTTGATCCACTATGGCTTTCTGAATCCTGACAAAGCCATTACATCTGAGAAGTATGCTCAGCAAATGCACTAGATGCACCGAAAACTGCCAGCATTGGTCAACAGAAAGGGCCCATTTCTTCTCCAGGACAATGCCTGACTGCATGTTGTACAGTCAGTGCTTCAAAAGTTGAATGAATTGGGCTACAAAGTTTTACTTCATCTACCATATTCAACTGACCTCTCTCCAACCGATTAGTTGGCAAGCATCTCAACATTTTGCAGGGAAAATGCTCCACAACCAGCAGGATGCAGAAAATGCTTTAAAAGAGTTCATCAAAGCCCAAAGCATAAATTTTTGTGCTACAGGAAGAAACAAACTTATTTCTCATTGGCAAAAATGTGTTGATTGTAATGGTTCCTATTTTATTAATAAAGACATGTTTGAGTCTAGTTATAATGATTTAAAATTCACAGTCCACTCAAATGTGGCCACTCTCACAACCAAACTCAGTGTGTAGATGCGATGCATTCCCCCCAGCGTGGGACATGACACCCGGGGATGAGCCTCCCTGGCACCGAGGGATCACTACCACATACCAGCTGAAGAAGCAACTAGAAAATGACCTTGAATTAAAGATTCAATGCGGAACAGCAGAATATACCTGTCTACATATAATAACATGACTTCGGGAAGCGGTTTGACCTAATGTAAGGGGGAAATGGAAAGGAGAAATGAGATTATAAGGCTGTGAGTCTCTAAAAAAGAGTCTGGAGGTTGTCAGAAGGAATACCCCTATGTACAACTGAACAGAGTCTAAGAGACAGATAAGGTAGATACAACCCCAGGTATTGGTTCTTTTGAGGGACAAAGAGACCCACGGGTTCTATGGTCATGGCAGAAGGGGTTCACTGCCATGACAGATAGCCCTTCTTTGGAGCTGGTGTTTCTGCGTGATGGAATTGGACTCAGAGGGGATCTCTTTTCACAAGACTTGCATGCTACTTTATTGGAATTGTAGTTGGTGCTGGGTTTAAGATATATGTAGGGGATTTGAATCTCTGGACTGATAATATGACACCCAGGCCCAGAGCCTCAACAGACTTCAGCTCCTACACTTTGATTTATTGGACTTACTCCACTCAGCTAACATGGAGTTGAAGAAGGTCAACCACCACAACATGGAGCCTAGAGTGTCTACAACTGGAAGCGGGAGGAGTGCATCCAGTACCCATGTGGAATCTAAGCCCTCACTTGACATAGATGTGCAATGGACACAACCAATCCAATGTCCACAGAGAAAATGTGGAATGGGTGTGGGAACAGTAGCCATGGTGGCTGCTGGGTGTGGGGAACGGGAGGAAGAGATGAGATGTGGAGGCGTTTTCGGGACGTGGAGTTGTTCTGGCTAGTGCTTCACGGACAATTACGGGACATTATAGATCCCCCCAGGGCCCACTGGATGGAACGTGAGAGAGTCTGGGCTATGATGTGGACCATTGACTATGGGGTGCAGTGATGCTCAGAGATGAACTTACCAGGTGCAATGGATGTGTCATGATGATGGGAGAGAGTGTTGCTGTGGGGGGAGTGGGGGGCGGGGGCGGTGGGGTTGAATGGGACCTCATATTTTTCATAATGTAATTTTAAAAAATAATAAATAAATAAATAAATAAATAAATAAATAAAAATAAAAAATAAAAAAATAAAATAAAATTCACAGTCCAAAACCACATATCCTTTTGCACCAACCTAAAATTTTTCTTTCGTGTCTGGCTTATTTCACTCAACATAGTGTTATCAGGGTTCATCTATGTTGTTATATGCATCCCAACTTCATTTCTTCTTATAGATGAATAACATTCCATTGTATGTATGTACCACATTTTGTCTATCCTTTCATTAGTTGTTGGTCATTTGGATTGTTTCCATCTTCTAGCAGTTGTGAATGATGCCACTACAAATATTGGTGTGCAAATGTCTGTTCATGTCCTTGCTTTCAGTTCTTCTGAATATATTCCTAGTAGCAGGATTGCCAGATCAGGTAGCAGTTCTACATTTAGCTTGCTGAGGAACCACCAAACTAACCTCCACAGAGGCTGAACCATTTTACATTCACACCAACAGTGAAAGAGTGCTCCCATTTCTCCACATCCTTTCCAGCACGTGTGGTTTTCTGCTTTTAAAATAATGGTTATTCTGTAAGGTGTGAAATGATATCTCACTGTCGTTTTGATCTGCATTTCCCTAATAGCTAGTGATGTTGAGCATGTTTTCATGTGCTTTTTTTGCCATTTGTATTATTTCTTTGGAAAAATGTCTGTTCAAGTCTTTTGCCCATTTTTTAATTGAGTTGCTTGCCTTTTTATCATTAACTTGTATTATCTCTTTATATAACATGAAGAAGCCACCCTTATCAGATACGTAGTGTTCAAAAATTTTCTCCCAATGCTTAGGCTGCCTTTTCATTTTCTTAACAAAATCATTTGAAGCACAAAAGTCTTTAATTTTAAGGAACTCCCATTTATCTATTCTTTCTTTCATTGCTCATGCTTTGGGTGTAAGGTTTAAGAAGCACCTCCTACTATCAGATCTTGAAGATGTTTCCCTACGTTTTCTTCTAGTAGTTTTGTGGTTCTGACTTTTATATTTAGGTCCTTGATCCATTTTGAATTAATTTTTGTATAAGGTGGGAGATAGGGGTCCTCTTTCCTTCTTTTGTCAATGGATATCCAGTTCTCCCAGCACCGCTTGTTGAATGGACTGTTCTGCCCTAGCTTGGTGGTTTGACAGGCTTGTCAAAAATCTCTTGACCATAGATGTGAGGGTCTGTTTCTGAACCATCAGTCCAGTTCCATTGGTCTGTGTGTTTGTCTTTATGCCAGTACCATGCTGTTTTTACCACTATAGCTAGGTAATATGATTTAAAGTTTGGAAATGAGAGTCCTCCAAATTTGCTTTTCCTTTTTAACATGTTTCTGGCTATTCAGGACCCCTTACTCTTCAAATAAATTTGGTATTTGTGTTTTCCATTTATTAAAAAAATGCTGGTGGACTTTTATTCAGGATTGCATTGAATCTGTACATCAATTTGAATAGAATTGATACTTTAATGATATTTAGTCTTCCAACCTGTGAGCATAGAATGTTCTTCCTAATATTTAGGTCTTTTAAAATTTCTTTTAACAATGAGTTGTATTTTCTGAATACAAGTGATTTCCATCATTAGTTAAGTTTATTCCTGAATATTTGGGTTTTATCTGTCATATTTTATTTTCACCACTCTTTTGACACTTTTAGTTACTTTTATTGATATAACCTTCATTTCTAGACCCACTCAGTCCTCTCTCTCCTGTCTTTTTTTTTTTTTCAGGCTGTAGCACACCCTTTAGTATTTCCTGAAAAGCCAATCTCTTGATTACAAACTCTCTCAGTTTCTGTTTATCTGTGAATTTTCTAAAGTAGTCCTCATTTTTGAAAGATAATCTTGCCAGATATAAGATTCTTGGCTGGAAGTTTTCTCTTGCAGTATCTTGAATATATCATACCACTGTCTTCTTGCTTTCATGGTTTCTGATGAGAAATTGGCACTTAATCTTTTTGGGTATCCCTTATATGTTATGCATTGCTTTTCTTTTGCTGTTCTCAGAATTCTCACTTTGTCTTTGGCATTTGACATTCTGATTCGTATGTGTCTTGGAGTTGGTCTATTCAGAATTATTCAGATGGGAGTACATTGTGCTTCTTGGACATGGATATCTATGTCCTTCAATAGGGTTGGGAAATTTCCTACCATTATTTCTTCAAATATCCCTTCTGCCCTTTTCCTTTCTCTTCTCCTTCTGGGACTCCCATGACACTTATGTTTGCATGCAACTTGCTGTCCATTAGTTCCCTGAGACCTTGCTCAATTTTTCCCATTCTTTTCTTCATCTGTTCTTTTGTTTGTTCACTTTCAGAGGCCATTTCTTCAAGCTCACCATTCCTTTCTTCTGCCTCCTCAAATCTGCTATTATGTGATTCCATTCATTGGAAATGGAGCGTCCTAGTCCAGCCACAAAATAACCCGTAGGGCAGCTTGCACCACTAGAGTAGGATGATCTTCAGCCTCCTCAGTATGGCCTGCATTTTCCAGGAGAGGATGGTGCAGGTTCCGCCAGTTTCCTCTCTGCTGGAGGTGGTGCTGGGGCTTATGCTAGAGCTGCAATCCCATCTGGGTGGAAAGAAGCCAGTTCCTAACAGCAGTGTGATTTTCTATCTGTCCTGCTTCCCCTCATGTCAGGGGTGGAGTTAAAATGGTGGCTACCAGCCTTTTTCTGACTTGGAAAGTTTCACACTTTAGCTTTTCTTAGGATTATACTCACCCAGCTGAATTTGCTAATAGTAGCTAAAGTTGGTGCCTGACTGTCTCTTCCTCCCCTGTTTTTGGGAATTGCAGCTTCCATTTCCAGCCGCAGAACAGCTCCTGAGATGGCTTGTGCCTCTGGTGGAGGGTAGGCACCAGCCTCCGTGGTGTAGAGCTCTCTACTTACAAATCTTCTCTGCAGATGGGCAGTCTCCTCCTTCCAGTCTTTCAAGGATGCTGCAGGATGCTCTTCTGGTCTCCTGGAGCTCCCATACAGGTGATAGGTCTGGGTGATGACTCTAGGAGTTCCACACTCCATTTCCATCTTGCTGGTGGTCCTTTTTTAAAAGATATTTTTGACTATTAGGGGTCCCTTACCTTCCAAATAAATTTGATAATTTGCTTTTCTATTTCTGTAAAAAAAAAAGTTCTGTTGGAATTTTGGGGGTATTACATTGAACATGTAAATCACTTTAGGTAGAACTGACATCTTAACAATATTTAGTCTTTCAGTCCATGAACACAGAATGTCCTTCCATTTATTTAGATCTTCTTTAGCTTCTTTTTTTTTTAAGATTTATTTTATTTCTTTCTCTCCCATCCCCCCATCTGCTTTCTGTGTCTATTCACTGTGTGTTCTTCTATGTCTGCTTGCATTCTTGGTGGCACCAGGAAACTGCGTCTCCTTTTTGTTGCGTCATCTTGCTGCATCAGCTTTCCGTGTGTGCAGTGCCATTCCTGGGTGGGCTGTGATTTTTTATCATGTGGGGCATCTCTCCTTGAAAGTGGAGCTCCCCTATGAGGGGGCACCCCCTGCGTGGCACAGCACTCCTTGTGTACAGCAGCTCTGCATGTAGGCCAGCTTACCACATGGGTCAGGAGGCCCTGGGTATCGAACCCTGGACCCTCCATATGGTAAGTGGATGCTCTATCAGTTGAGCCATGTCCATTTCCCTTCTTTGGTTTCTTTTCGCAATGTTTTGTAATTTTCTGAATACAGGTCTTCTATGTCCTTGGTTAAGTTTATGCCTAAATATTTTATTCTTTTAGTAGCTATTGTAAATGGATTTTTTTTTACTTCTTCCTCATGTTACTTATTAGTAATACATAGAAATGCTAGTGATTTTTGCATACTAATCTTGTATCCTGTCATACTGCTGAACTCATCTGTATTAGTCTGTCAAAGGAGTGTCAATACAAGGTAGCAGAAATTCCTTGGCATTTATAAAGTGTATTTATATGGGGTAAAAGCTTACAGTTACAAGGCCCTAAAGAGTCCAATTCAAGGTTGCTTTCTCGCCAAAGTCAGTTGCCACAAGTTGAAGCAAGATGCTCGCTGATCTCTGCAAGGGTTCAGCCTTCCTCCCGTGGCTCCCTCTCTCTCAGCTGCAGGCTGGCACAGGGCTTGACTCCCAGGGTCTCCTCTCTCTCCTGGCATAGGGCTCATTTCTTCCCAGGCCTTCTCAGCTGCTCTGTTCTCTTCCCAAGGTTAGCTGCAAATCATCAGGTGAATAGGTGAATGGCTCATCTCTCCCTGGGGCCCCAGGATCAAAAATGATTAAAAACATCTTTTCTCTTTTGGGGATTCATAAAATAATCTCAAGCTGTCACATCATCTATTAGTTCTATTAGCTTTGTTTTCAGGATTTTTCAGGATTTTCTAGGTATAGCATCATATCATCAGCAAGTAACAAAAGTTTATTTCTTCTTTTCCGATTTGGATGCCTTTCTTTTTCTTTCCTAATTACTCTAGCTAGAACTTATAGCACAATATTGAATAACAGTGGTGACAGTGGGCATCCTTGTCTTGTTTTTGATCTCAGCAGGAAAGCTTTCAGTCTTTCACTATTGAGTACAGTGTTAGTTGTGGGTTTTCATATATGCACTTTAACATGTTGAGAAAGTTTCCTTGTATTCCTATTTTTAGGAGTGTTTGTATCAAGAAAGGATGCTGAATTTTGTCAAATGCCTTTTCTGCATCAATCAAAATTGTCAGGTGATTTTTCTTCTCAATTTATTAATATAGTGTATTACACACTAATTGATTTTCTTGTGTTGAACTACCCTTGCACACCTTGGATAAAAACCAGTTGATTATGGTGTATAATTCTTTTAATGTGCTTTTAGATTTGGTTAGCAAATATTCCATTAAGGATTTTGCACTATATTCATTAGAGAAATTGGTCTGTAATTTTCTTTTTTTCATAGTATCTTTCTATATATATAGTTTAGGTATTAGAATGATGTTGGCTTCATAGAATGAGTTTGGTAGCAGTCCTTCTTCTTCGAGTTTTTGGAAGAATTTGAGGAAGATTGGTATTAGATCTCTGAATGGTTGGTAGAATTCACCTGTGAAGCCATCTGTCCTGGGCTTTTCATTTTTGGGCGATTTTTGATGACTGTTTCAATCTCTTCAGTTGTGATTGGCTTGTTGAGGTCTTCTGTTTCTTCTAGGGTCAGTGTAGTTGGTTCATGTGTTTCTAGAAAGTTGTCTATTTTATCATTGTTATCTAGTTTATTGGCATATAATTGTTCATAGTATCCTCTTATGATCTCTTCTTTCTGTGGAGTCAGTGGTACTGTCCCCCCTCTCATTTCTGATTTTATTTATGTGTATCTTCTCTCTTTTTTTCCTTTGTCAGTCGGCTAAGGGTTTGTCAATTTTGTTGATATTCTCAAAGGACCAACTTTTGGTTTTGTTCATTCTCTCTATTATATTTTGCTCTCAATTTCATTTATTTCTGCTGTAATCTTTGTTATTTTTTACCTTCTGCTTGTTTGGGGATTTGTTTGCTGTTCTTTTTCTAGTTCCTCAAGTGTGCAGTTAGGTCTTCTAGTTTAGCTCTTTCTTCTCTCTTAATGAAAGCATGAAGACTATAAATTTTCCTCTTAGTGCTGCCTTCACTTTATCCTGCAGGTTTTGATATGTTGTGTTCTCATTTTCTTTCATCCTGAGATATTTACTGCTTTCTCTTGCTATTTCTTTTTGACCCACTGATTATTTAAGACTGTGTTGTTTAAACTCCATATATTTGTGAATTTTCTCTTTCTCTGCCTTTATTGATTTCCAGCTTCATTCCATTATGATCAGAGAAAGTGTTTTGTATAACTTCAATCTTTTTAAAATTTATTGAGACTTGTTGTGACACAACATATGGTCTATCTGGGAGAAGGATCCATGAGCACTTACTTGAGAAGAATGTATATCCTGTTCTTTTGGGATGTAATGCTCTATAAATGTCTGTTAGGTCTAGTTCACTCATCATATTACTCAAGCTCTCTGTTTCCTTGTTTATACTCTGTCCAGATGTTCTATCCAATGCTGAGAGTGGTATATTGAAGTCACCAACTATTATTATAGAGAAATCTATTTTTCCCTTCAGTTTTGCCAGTGGGTGTCTCATGAATATTGGGGCACCCTGGTTAGGTGCATTGTTGGAGATTTGGACCCGAAGGGTATTGGGAATGAAAGAAAGAGTAAAAGGAGAGTGCAATAAAGAAAGAAAGAACGAGCAAGCTGGGATCAGGGGGTCTGCGAGTACAGACTCATCAGACAACTTTATTGTTTACAAGGGACTCTCTATATACTCCAGTCTACACGACAACAAGCAGCAACATGCAGTTAACTATCAGCATTACTAAGGAACTAAAAAAATCTTATCTCAAGGTACAAAGTCTAAGTGCTCTATTTACTACAAAAGGTATGTGCTCATCTTTTCTTTCAGCCTTTAACAGCTTCGTCCTGTTTGCCAGGAACTCTTAATTACTGCATTCCTTAGGTTGCAAGTGTAGCCATGGAGACAGCATGTCTCCACTTGTGAGACCACTGTGCCTCAGTTTCCAACAGTGCATAAATATTTATGATTGTTATTTGTTCTTAGTTAATTTTCCCTTTTACTAACATATAATGACCTTCTTCATCCCTTATAATAATTTTGCATTTAAAATCTATTTTGTCCAATAGTAGTATCTACTCCAGATCTTTTTTGGTTACTATTTGCATAGAATATCTTTTTCCAACCTTTCACTTTCAGCCTGATTGTGTCATTGTGTCTGAGGCAAGTTCCTTATAGACAGCATATAGATGGCTCATATTTTTTATCTGTTCTGTCAGTATATGTCTTTTGATTGGGGGGGGGTTTAATCCATCAACGTTCAATGTTATTATTGTAAAGGCTTTACTTTGTTTGTCCATTTTATCCTTTGGCTTTTCATTGTCATATCTTACTATTGTCTTTTTATCCTTTTAGTTGCTCTTACTAATAACCTTCATTTCTACACTCCTCTCCAGGTCTCTTACCTTTGTCTTTTCCTGTCAGGCTGCAGAAATCCCTTTAGTATCTCTTGTAAGTCTGGTCTTTTGATAACATACTCTCTCCGTTTTTGTTTGTCTGTGAAGACTTAAAATTCACCCTCATTTTTGAAGGAGAGTTTTGCCGAATAAAGAATTCTTGGCTGGCAGTTTTTCTCCTTCAGAACCTTAAATACATCATACCTCTTCTTCTCAGCTCCATGGTTTCTGATGAGAGATTGGCACTTAATCTTATCAAGTTCCCCTTGTAGGGATGCATTTCTCTTCTCTTGTTGCTTTCAGAATCCTCTGTTTATCTCTGTCATTTGACATTCTGAATAGTAGGCATCTTAGAGTATGTCTATTTGGATTTATTCTCTTTGGAGTATGTTGTTCTTCTTGGATATTGATTTTTATGTCTTTCGAAAGGGTTGGAAGGTTTTGGTCATTATTTCCTCAAAGATTTTTTCTGCCCCTTTTCCATTTTCTTCTCCTTCTGGAACACCTATAATGTGTCTTTTCATGTATTTCACATTGTTATTCAATTCTCTGAGACCCAGTTTGATTTTATCCATTCTGTTCTCCTGCCTTTTCAAGTTCAGATGTTCTGTCTTCCAATTCACTAATTCTGTCCTCCACCAATTCAAATCTTCTGTTATATGCCTTGAATGTATTGTTAAAACTCATCCATTGTGTCTTTCATTCCCATAAGCACTGTTACTTTTCTTCGCGGGCTTTCAGATTGTTCTTTATGCTCACCCAGTGTCTTCTTAATATCCTCTATCTCTTTAACCATGTTTTCCTTCAACTCTTTGAATCAATTTAGGAGATTTGTGTGAACATCACTGATTAGTTGTCTTAAACCCTATATCTCATCAGGATTTTTTATTTGATCACTTCAGCTGGGCCATATCTTCCTGTTTCTTAGTATGGCTTATATATAATTTTTGCTGATGTCTTAAGCATCTGATTATGTTGTTGAATTTACCCTGTCAGTCACTGTCTCTCTCTTGCCTAGTGGTTTTGTTTTATGGCTCTTCTTTGATTTTTGGTTCAACTTATTCTAAATCTTTAAGATTGCCCAGTTTAAGTTATCAAAACAGGGCCAGAGATCCATAAATGAGGTGCAGACCATATTCAAGAGTGCCTGGACATGAGAGACTCCAAAAAGCCTTTTCACTTATTGCAGTTTCCTGACCTGACAGCAGATAACCCTCTTGGATGAACCTTGCCTCAGAGATGACTCTTTCAACCCCATTCGCTGGTGATTCTGGTCTGGCCAGAGCCAAGATTCAAAACGTGTTCTGCTGGCCAAACTCACCAAAGAGAAGCCACTCTCCACCTCCTGCCACACCCTCCCCACTTCCAGGGAGGAAGAGCTCCATTCCCCTCTATTGATTGCCATGAGCCATGTGTTTTACTCAGGCTGTTGGTCTTGAGGGTGCTGGACGGGTGCCATTCCCAACTGCAGGGGCCAATAACTCATGGTTTCCACTTTGGTCTCTTCATCTCTCTGTCCTTCTCCCTCCTGGAAGGTGTGTGGCACTCTCCTGGTCTGCAGACCTTCAAAGCAGTTCCCTCATACAGCTTCTTGCCCTTCTTCCATTGTTTCTGTAAGAGAGTTAAACCCTGCTGCCCTACTCCAAAGCCATCTTCCCAGAAGTCTCTCTGCTTCTCATCTTCTTAACAGCTACTTTTCCCCCAGTCTCTTCTCCCTGAGCCCAGGGTGCTTACAAATTAGTAAATGTCTTGAGCAGACTAGCAATACAGAGTGTTGGAATCATGTATCTGCTTCTCTTCTTTCCCAAATCTTAGCTCCTCAAGTTCTGTCTGCTCTAGTACCTCTGAATTTTTGTCTTCCCAGCCCTGTGAGACTGCTTAACGTTCTGTTTAACTTTCTGCTTGGCTTCTTATCTGCTTGCTTCATGAGTCTTAAGAATCAGCAAATAACTTGAGTGGGGAAGTAGTACAAAATGCTAGACCCACTTTAATGAGTTTCCCTTCTCCCTGGGATCTTGATCCCTCAAGAGCCTCATGGCCTGGTATTATACACACACACACACACTCACTGCTTAGACAACTTTTCTAGATATTTTCATTTGGAGGTTTGTTCTGATACAAACTAGACTACCATAATCAGAAGCAAGAATCCTGTTGAAAGGCTTTAGCAAGGAAATGGTAAGATTTAGTTAGCATTTCTAAAAGGTCACTCCAACTTCTGAGTGGAGAGTAGATTGTAGGGGGTAAGAGTAGAAGCACTTAGAGGCTATGGCCATTTTTCATGCAAGGGATGATCATGGCTTGGACTAGAGTGGAAAAGCAGGGATGGAGAAAGGTAAGCCAATTAAAGAGTGTTGTTTTTGAGGTGGTGCTGAGTTCCTGTTGGATGAATCAATTGTGGAGCTAGAAGGTATGCATAGGATACTGTCATGAAAGGGAGACCCTGCCCTGGCTCAGGCCTTCGGCATTCCTCTTAAAATTAGTACAGTAACCTCCCAAGTAGGACTCCCTATCTCCAGTCTCTCCCCAATTAATCTGTTTTCAAGATGATCCCCAGATTTTTCCAAAAGGCAAAAATGAGTTTTGTTTTGTTTTGTTTTTGTTTTTACATGCTTATTAAAATTAATTCAGCTAATATTCAAAATTGAAAAGAAAATAAATCACTCAATATTCAACCACCTACTCTTCTGGAATTTTTAAAAAGTTTTATTTATTTTGTTTATTTCTCTCCCCTTCCCTCCCACCCCACCTCGGTTGTCTGTTCTCTGTGTCTATTTGCTGCATCTTCTTCTTTGTCTGCTTCTGTTGTCAGCAGCACAGGAATCTGTGTTTCTTTTTGTTGCATCATCTTGTTGTGTCAGCTCTCCGTGTGGGTGGCACCATTCTTGGGCAGGCTGCACTTTCTTTCATGCTGGGTGGCTCTCCTTATGAGGCACACTCCTTGCGCATAGGGCTCTCCTGCATGGGGGACACCCCTGTGTGGCACAGCACTCCTTGTGTGAGGCAGCACTGCATGTGGACCAGCTCACCACATGGGTCAGGAGGCCCTGGGTATGGAACCCTGCACCCTCCATACAGTAGGTGGATGCTCTACATTTGAGCCACAACCACTTCCTGATTATTTGGTTCTATATCACATATCCCTCCTCCTCCTCCTGAGACCAGTGGCTAGCCTGGGAATGATCACATGTCTATGGCATAGGTCTGAGAGAGCAAGTGGAAATACTCTCATAGCTGTTACACCATTATTTTGTCTCATTCTATGGGTAAACTAAATCATGTGGTGAAAACCAAAGTTCAGAGACAACATGTCTCACTTCTGGTGGAAGGACACTACAAAATTAAAAGGCAGAGGGCAAAGGACATGGATAAAGGAAAGGGTGAAAAATTGAACCAGCAATGAAACCCACAACAAACAGGGTATGTTGTTGTTAGAACTGGATGAAATCCCCACATGACTAATATCTTGTTCTGGAAGGCATTGATTTGAGGTCATTGAAGTCTCAAGGAAAACTGGTTTTATTCATGACCTGCTGCTTTCAGAGTTCTTGACACTCAAGGTAGGATTTCCCCTGCTCTTCAGTCCATGGAGATAACAGGACTCCATTGGCCACTGGCCTGAAAGAGTGGATGTCCAATCCCAAGGGCCAAGGATTCCCACCATAGAGCAATTTCCTCAAAGGCCATGGGGTCTCTCTGTGCTCTTGCCTGGAGTAGATAAATGCTCCCAGTCTTCTGGGAGCATTACTTGCCTCTTTGTCTCCTGGCTTGACTTGCCAAGTTTATGTTAGCAGAATGCTCTGGGTTCTGAGCTTCTAGGTTCTTGGTTATATCACATAAAAGAATTTAAGGACACGCCATAGGGTAGGCAAGGGAGTTTATTAAGAAAGAGTTTATTAAGAAAGAGTTTATTAAGAAACAAGAAAAGGGTTAAATATACACAACCTATGACATGGGCTGCAGGCATGTTACAGGGTGAGATGCTCCTGTCTATGTCTTTTTTTTATCCCCTCCTCCCCCAAGATGGCTCCCTCATCTGTCTGCTTATTGTCTGCTTGCCTTCTTTAGGGAGCACCAGGAACTGAACCAAACCTGTGTGGGAGGCAAGTGCCCAACAGCATGAGTCACTTCTGTGCCCTGCTGGTTGCATCATCTGCTGGTTGTGGCATCTGATGAACTTCTTTAGGAGGCACCAGGAACTGAACTCGGGACCTCTCATGTGGGAGACAGGCGCCCAATTGCTTAAGCCACATCCACTCCCCAGTCTGTGTCTTTGATTGGAGAGTATAATCCATTAGCATTCAATGCTATTATCATAAAGTCATTACTTCAACCATTTTATCCTTTGTCTTTCATATGTCGTATCTTATATTTGTCCATCTTTTTACCTTTTTGGTTATCCTTTCTGAGAGTCTTCACTTCTACACTCTCCTCTAAGCCTCTCTCTTGTCTTGTTTTTTTCTGACTGCATAACTCTCTTTAGTGTTCCCTGCAGAGCTGAATTCTTGTTTACAGACTCTCTTAGTTTCTATTTATCTGTGAATATGTCAAGCTCATTATCATATTTGGAGGACAGTTTTGCCAGATAAAGAATTCTTGGCTGGAAATTTTCCTTTCAGTACTATAATTATTATATCATATCACTGCCTTCTTGATTCATGGCTTCTGAAGAGAAAGCCACATTGTCTTATTGGATGTTCTTTGTATGTAATGTTTTGCTTTTCCCTTGTTGCTCTCATCTTTGATGTTTGACATTCTGCATATTATGTGTCTTGGGGTAGGTCCATTTAGATTTATTCTAATTAAAGTATGCTGTGCTTCCTGGATACATATATATTCATGTGTTTCTTCAGAGTCAAGAAATTGTTGGCCATTATTTCCTCAAATACTCTTTCTGTCCCCTTTCCTTTCTCTTCTCCTTCTGGAACTCCCATAATATGTATGTTGGTGTGCTCCATGTTATCATTTAACTCCCTGAGCCCTTGTTCAAGTTTTTCCATTCTTTTCTCTCTCTGTTTTTTTCTCTCTTCAATTTCAGTTGTTCTTTCCTTTATGTCACTTATTGGAGTCATGGACCCAATGGGTATTGGGAAAGAGGATAAAGAGAGATTGGGATCAGGGGATCTGAGAGCATTGAAGCTTCAAGCTCATCAGACAAGTTTATTAATCTCAGGGGCTTCTTTATATATCCCAAGCAATCATGAGCACCAGCAACTATTCTAGCTAACTATTCCCATTAGTTCAACCTGTGTAACATAATGGATCAAATGTTATGATTATAATTCAAAGTTCAAAATTACAATGTTCTATTATATTGTTGAGGAAACATACCCATAAATCTTGTTGCCCAGGTTGTCCCATTCTACCTAGTCCTCGTTCCACCTGAGCGTACACATCACCTTGCTAGATTTATGACCTGCACATATAGCGATGGAGACAGCATGACTCAGTGGTCAAGGAAGTAACTTGCTTCCATGGAAACAACATACCTTTGTTTCCCACAGTCACTAAAATTCTTTCTCCCTTGATTTCAAATCTGCTGTTGTGTGCCTCTATTTTGTAACCTCACTTATAGTGTCTTTCATTCCCATAAGCTCTTATTTTTCTATACAAGATTTCAATGTTTTCATTGTGCTCACTCAGGGTCTTCTTTTTTTTAAAAAAAAGATTTATTTATTTTGTATTTATTTCTCTCCCTCCTCCCCCTCCCCCGCCCCACTGGTCTGCCCTCTGCATCCGCTCACTGCGCACTCCCCCATGTCTGCTCCCATTCCTGCCAGCAGCATGGGAATCTGTGTCTCTTTTGTTGTGTCATCATGCTGCATCATCTCCCTGTGTGTGAGGCACCACTCCTGGGCAGGCTGCACTTTCTTTCGTGCTGGGCAGCTCTTCTTACGGGGTGTACTCCTTACACATGGGGTTCCCCTATGTGGGGGACACCCCTGTGTGGCACAGCACTCCTTGCGTGCATCAGCACTGTGCATGGGCTAGCTCCACGTGGGTCTAGGAAGTCCTGGGTTTGAACCATGGACCTCCCATGTGGTAGGCAGATGCTCTATCCATTGAGCCAAGTCTGCTTCTCTCAGTGTCTTCTTAATGTCTTTTATTTCTTTAGCCATGTTGTCCTTCAGTTCCATGATTTGATTTAGGAGATTTGTATGAACCTCATTGATTTGCTGTTTCAAGTACTGTGTCTCATCTGGTGCTTTGATTTGTTCCTTTGCCTAAGTTATAGCTTCCTTTTTCTTTGTATAGCTTGTAATTTTTTTGCTGATGTCTAGGCAACTGATTCTAATTCTGTTTACTCTGATGTTCAGTTTCTCTCTTTTGCTAGGAATTTACTGTTAAGGACCTTTTTGCTACCACTGTTCTTTGACTCTTGGTTCAACTTGTTCTAGATATTTAGGGTTGCCCTTGTTTAACTGCTCAAACCAGAACTAAGAACCCAGTAATGCAGTGCAGGCCAGTTTTCAAGGGTCTTGGAGAGGATGGCAGGAAAGGCACATGCTTGCCTCTTTTATTTCTTTATTATTATTATTTTTCATGCACTTTCCTGATCTGATCAGCACATGGCACTCTTGGGAAGACCTCTAGGCTCAGACCCAAGTGCTGGGGGGAATGCATTCAGTGTAACTCCTCAGGGGGGTGGAGAGTAGAGAAGCAATATCCTCAGAGCTGGCCAAGTCTCACAAACAAACTTTCTTAGAGGCCGTTCTCCATCCTTGACCAGTCACACCCTCCCTCCTTCTGCCTCTTTAGCAATTAGTTTGGGGCAGTAAGGAGGGTATTATGAGGAGGCAAATTATCTTTAACTCCCTGATGGCTCTCAGGGCAAGCAATGCTGCATCCACACCCAGCCTGGAAGTGTGAGGCCCTTCCAATGCAGCAGACGAAGTTCACTGGCCAAAATCTGAATTTGCTGTTCACAGCTGCTGCAGTCCATATACTGTCGTTTGCTCTGTAGATGGGGGGAAGGGTGCCTACTGCTGCTCTTGCAGCTCTACTTACAGGATCGTTCAGCTAACTGAGACTCCTTTCCTTTCCTCTCTCTCTTCTGGGTGGTGTCTCTCCTTCTCCTGGTGTCCTGAGCCCCAGAGCAGCCCTGCAGAGGGTCTCCACCCATCCTCTCTTCAACAAGGCATGTTCAATTCAAGTCTAAGACACTGGATCTGATATTTTCCCTTTCTTCAGTTCAGTGATTGCGGAGTCTTTCTCCAGTCTCTAACATCCTCCAGAATTCTGCAATCTTCCCTTACATTCACTGAATATCTTGGGCATCGTTGTCTCATTCCTGATCTCAGGGAGAAAGCTTTAAGTCTCTCACCACTGAATATGATGTTAGCTGTGGGTTTTTCATAAACACCCTTTATCATGTTGAGAATATTTTCTTCTATTCCTAGTTTTCTGACTTTTTTAAAATCAAGAAATGGTGCTAAATTTTGTTGTATGCCTTTTCTGCATCTGTTGAGATAACCATATAGGTTTTTCCCTCATTTTATTTATGTGATATATTACACTGATTGATTTTCATATTTGAACCACTCTTGCATTCCTGGGATGAATTCCTCTTGGTCATAGTGTATAATATTTTTAATATGCCATTGGATTGGTTTGCTAATTTTTGTTAAGAATATTTACATCTATATTCATAATGGAAATTAGGTTTAATTTTCTTTTCTTGTGGAATATTTCACTCTTTGGTATCAGAGTAATACTGGTGTCATAGAATGAATTAGGAAGTATTCCCTCTTCTTGAATTCTTTGGAAGAGTTTGAGAAGAGTTCGTATTAATTCTTTTTTTTAATGTTTGGTAGACTTCACCAGTAAAGCCATCTATCTGGTCCTGGACTTTTCTTTGGTGGAAGGTTTTTGAATACTGATTCAATCTCTGTAATTGTTATTATTTGTCAATATTTTCTATTTATTTTTGTGTCCATTTGGGTAATTGGTGTATTTCTATGAATTTTTTCCATTTCTTCTAGATTATCTAGTTTGTTGGCATACAATTGTTCATAATATTCCTTTATAATCCTTTTTATTTCTGTAAGTTCAGTAGTGACATCACCATTTTCTTTTGATTTTACTTATATGAATCTTTTCTCTTTTTTCTTTGTCAGGGTAGTTAAAGGTTTGTCAACTTTATTGATTTTTTAAAGAACCAACTTTTTTGTTATTTATTCTCTCAATTGTTTTTTACTCTATTTCATTTACCTCTGTGCTAATCTTAATTATTTACTTTCTTCTGCTAACCTTGGGCTCATTTTATTCTTCTTTTTCCTAGTTCCTTAAGATGGTTAGGTAACTAATTTGTGATCTTTTTTCTTCTTTAATATAGGCTTTCATAGCTATACATTTTCCTCTGAGCACTGCCTTCACTGCACCCATAAGTTTCGGTATATTGTGTCTTTGTTTATGTTTGTCTTTTAAGTATTTTCTAATTTCCTTTGTAATTTCTTTGTCAGCCCACTGGTTGCTTAAGAGTGTGCTACTTAATTTACACATATTTGTCAATTTTCCAATTTTCTTCTGTCATTGATTTCCAGCTTCATTCCAATATGGTTGGGGAATTTACTTTTTATTCTTTCAATATTTTAAAATTTATTCAGGCTTTTCTTGTGCCTGAATCTACCCTAGATAATGATCTGTGTGCATTTCAATAGAATATGTATTTCTCTGTTGTTGGGTGAAATGTTCTGTATATGTTGGTTAGATGTAGTTGGTATATAGTGTCATTCCAGACCTTCATTTCCTTATTGATCTTCTGTTGAGATGTTTTATCCAGTATTGAAAGTGATGTATCAAAATCTCCAACTATTATTGTAGAACTGTTTCTTTTTCCATTCAATTCTGTCAGTGTTTGCTTCATATATTTTGGTGGTCTGAGGTTAGGTGGATATAAGCTTATAATTGTTAAATATTCTTGATTAATTGACCCTTTTATTAATATATAACATCCTTCTTTATATGTTAATATATAAAGTCTATTTTGTCTGATATTAATATAACCAATCCAGCTCTCTTTTGTTTAGTATTTGGCATGAAATATTTTCTTCCACCCTTTCACTTTCTACCTATTCGTATCTGTGGATCTAAGATAGATCTCTTGTAAAGAGCAAATTGTTGGGTCACTTTTCTTTATCCATGCTGTCAATCTTACTCTTTTGATTGGAGAGTGTAATACATTTATCTTTGAGGTAATCACTGATAAAGCAAGATTTATTTTCTCCATTTTGCTAATTGTTTTTTGGGCATCTTATACCTTTTTTTCTCTTTCCTTTCCTCCATTACTGCCTTCCTCTTTGTTTAGGTGACCTTTTATAATGAGCCATTTTGACTCATGTATACTTTTTTTTTGCATTGATTTTTAAAATATCTTCTTTATGGTTACCTTAAGGATTACAATTAGTATCCTTTTTTTTTAAGATTTATTTTTTATTTATTTCTCTCCCCTTTCCCCTTCCCCCAGTTGTCTGCTCTCTGTGTCCATTAGCTGTATGTTCTTCTGTGACCGCTTCTATCCTTATCAGCAGCACTGGGAATCTGTGCTTCTTTTTGTTGTGTCATCTTGCTGTGTCAGCTCTCTGTGTGTGTGGCGCCATTCTTGGGCAGGCTGCACTTTCTTTCGTGCTGGGCGGCTCTCCTTACGGGGTGCACTCCTTGTGCATGGGGCTTCCCTACGCGGGGGACACCCCTGCGTGGCACAACACTCGTTGCGTGCATCTGCGCTGCGCATGGGCCAGCTCCACACTGGTCAAGGAGGCCCGGGGTTTGAACCACGGACCTCCCAGGTGTACGTGGATGCCCTATCCATTGGGCCAAGTCCGCTTCCCTACAATTAGTATCCTAAATCTCTTACAATTTACTTTATGGTGTTTCAATAGCTTACACATACACTAAACCTATATCCTCCCACCCCTGTCTTTTATGTTGTCTTGTCACAAATTATGTCTTGATGCATTATGTGCCCAGTAAGAAGGATTTGTGCTTATATTTTATGCATTTTAATTTTTAGCTTTATAAGAAGTAAAAGAATTACAAATGAAAAATGAAATAATACTGGCAATTATACTTACTCATATTGTTACTTTCACTGCAGATCTTTATTTCTCATCCAACCTTGAGATACTGTCTAGTATCCTTTCCTTTAAACATGGAGGACTGTCTTTAGCATTTCCTGTAAGGCAGGTCTAGTGTTAATGAACGCCTTCAGTTTTTGTTTGTCCAGAATTGTCTTAATTTCTCCCTCAAATTTGAAGGACACCTTTGCCAGGTACATTATTCTCATGTAACAGGTTTTTTTTTTCTTTCAGCACTTTAAATATGTCCATTCACAGCCTTTTGGCTTCTATAATTTTTATCAAGAAATTGGATGTTAATTTTATTAAGAATCCTTTGTATGTGACACATCACATCTTTCTTGCTGTTTATAAGATTCTATCTTTGTCCTCGCATTGGACAATTTGTTCATACTATGTCTTGGATCTGTTTGGGTTCATCCTGTTTGGTGTTTGTTGGATATCTTGGATTTGTATATTCATATCTTTCATCAGATTTAGCAAGTTTTCTGCATTATTTCTTCAAATATTTTTTTCTGGTTCTAAATATTTCTCTTCTCTTTTTGAGACTCCTATGATGTGTATATTAGCATGCTTGATGTTGTCCAACAGGTTCTGCAGGCTCTGTTCATTTTTTTTTCATTCTGGTTTTCTTGATGCTTCTCAACTTGGATGATTTCAATGCTCTTCCCTTTGAATCCTATCTTCTGCCTCCTCCAATCTGTTCTTGAACCCCCCTATTGAATTATCCACTTCATTTATTGTACTTTTATTTTCAGAATTTCCAATTCATTCTTCTTTATAAATTCTATCTCATTTTTTATCTCATCATTTTGTTCATATATTGTTTTCTTGATTTCCTTTAGTTTTTTAATATATGTTTTCCTTTAGTTCATTGATCCTATTTATGAGCATTGCTCTGAGATTTTTGATTAATAATTCCAGACACTGAGCTGCCTCAGGAATATTTTCTGTTGAATTTTTTTTCCCTGTGACTGGGCCATACTTTCCTGTCTCCTTGCATGTCTTGTAATTTTTTTTTGTTGAGAATTGGACATTCTAACTTTTGTGCTGTAGTCACTCTGTGTCCTGGTTTACCTTTTGTGGACCCCAGATTTTATGTTCTTAAATGAAACCATTCCTATGCCTGTAAACACAGTGTAGATTGGGCCTGTTGATTAGATTCAGTTAAGGGAATTTTTTTTAGATCACTGTTAATTAGATCACTTTAGAGTCTTTGATTGGACTACATCAATGAAGCATGACCCAGGTTAGGTCTCTTGCCTTCTTGTTAGGGTCTTGTATAAGAGGAGAACTGAAAGCAAAAATGCACAGAGAAAGAGAGCCATTGTTTTGACTCTGCCATGTGAGAGAGAGGATGACAGATCTGCCAGCAGATGACCTTCGATGAGAAAGCATCTCTGATGGTACCTTGATTTGGATATTTCATGGCCTCAGTACTGTAAGCTTTTACCCCAGATAAATTCCCATTATAAAGGCCAACCCATTTTGGTATATTGCATTGGCAACCTTTAGCTAACTAAGACAGAAATTGGTACCAAGAGAGTGGGGTGCTGCTGTTTGTAATTACCAAAAATGTTGGGATGGCTTTATGAATGAGTAAGAGGTAGATTCAGGAGGAATTGTGAGATGCTTGATAGAAAAGGCCTGGATTGCTTTGAAGAGACTGTTGGTAGGAATACGGACCCTAAAATTACTTCTGATGAGGCCTTAGAAACAATGAATGTGACTGGAAGGAAGATGATCATTAAAGTTGCAGAAAACTTGGCAAAATTGACTCCTGAAGTTAGAAGGAAAGTAAAATTTTAGGACATTTAGCTGAGGAGATTTCCAAACTAAATGTGGGAATTGCAGCCTGGCTTCTCCTTGCTGCTTATAGCAAAATACGAGAGAAAAGACATAAGCTGAGAACTGAACTCCTGGGCACTAAGAAAACAGAAATTGATGGTTTGGGAAATTCCAAGCTTCTGGAAAGTGAGTCCCCAGAGACTTTCCACAAATACTTTCTGGATAACTGAATTTCTAATCCTGACTTGCAAGAAAGTGGTTACATAGTTCCAAGTTGAGTTAAATCCTCACATGGGATGCTGTTCTCTGGGTTCCCAACCACTAATTACATGCAAAACCAACAAGCTTTTTGGCCAGATCTGTATGCACAAAACTACTGTCAGCCTGAACTAAAAGGTACAGAAAAGGGAGAAATTAAAGGAGAAACCACTTCAAGGGCAAAGCCATGGAAGCTGAGGTCTGGACTTAAGACATCGTTACAGGCCAAGAGAGGGACACCAGCAATGTGTGGGGAGGGGATGAGCGCCCTGGAGCTTGGAGAGGGTGGGCCTCCACCGCTAGTTTAGGAAGAACAACCCCAGGCTACAGCGAGGGTGGTGCACATTCCCTAGAGATTAGGGACAGTTAGAGCACACCCCACGGTGTTAAAGGGGGTTGAGCCTGTGCCCCCAGAGACTGGGGAGATGTGCCCGTCACCCCAGTGTTCTCGGAGGCTGAGGTCTAGAGTCAGCTCCCACTCAGATCCTTGACAAGGGTGGATCTGCGAAGATGGCCATAGGGAAAGCCCGTGGAAGGGGTGGGCCCCCATTGTTCCCTGAGGAGAAGAAACTATGTCATTCTACAGAGGAGTCTCAGACTTTGAAATCTAATAGAACATGCCCTGCAGGTTTTTGGAACTGTTTGGGGCCTGCGACGCCTGTTTCCCTTCAAATTTCTCCTTACGACAATGCAAATGTTTATCCTATGTCTGTCTCTCCTTTGTATATTGGAAGCAGGTCATTTGTTTTCTGCATTTCACATCTACAGCCAGAGGAGAATTTTGACCCAAGACAGAAGGCATACCTATAACTGATTTTAATGAAATTTTGTACTTAACATTGCTACTGACATGATTTAAGACTTTTTGAAATGTTGTGATGGAAGGAATGTATTTTGCATATGGGAAGAACATGTCTTTTGGGGATTCAAAGAGTGGAGTTTGAAGGCGTTTTTTTTTTTTTTAAAGATTTATTTATTCAGTTATTTCTTTCCCCTTCCCTCTCCCACCCTGGTTGTCTGTTCTCTGTGTCTATTTGCTGCGTCTTCTCTGTCCACTTCTGTTGTTGTCAGCAGCATGGGAATCTGTGTTTCTTTTTCTTGCGTCATCTTGTTGTGTCAGCTCTCTGTGTGTGTGGCGCCATTCCTGGGCAGGTTGCACTTTCTTTCGCGCTGGGCAGCTCTCCTTATGGGGCGCACTTCTTGCGCATGGGGCTCCCCTATGTGGGGGACACCCCTGAGTGGCAGGGCACTCCTTGCGCGCATCAGCACTGCACATGGGCCAGCTCCACACGGGTCAAGGAGGCCCGGGGTTTGAACCTTGGACCTCCCATGTGGTAGACGGATGCCCTAACCACTGGGCCAAGTCCACCGCCATGAAGTTGTTTTTATTTATGAATCCCAGAGAGAATCATGTTCTTAAACTAATCCATTCCTGTGGGTGTGGCACCCTTTGCTTTTGATTCTTTTAAGTGACCTTTTGATTAGATCACTTTAGGCCCTTTCATTGGACTACATTAATGAGGCTTGATCTAAGTGGGGTCTCTGCCCTCTGGCTGGAGGCTTATATAGGTCTCCGGAGAATTGAAAGCAGAAACACAGAGGAAAAAAGCCACCATTCTGACCCTGCCATATGAGAGAGAACTTGAGGATGCTAGTGGCTGAAGCTGAAGCAATCGAGCCCCAAGGAGGCTAGGCCCATGGAGCAACTCAAAGCTAAAGAGACAAGCCCTGACATGTGCTTGATTGCCCACAGCTGAGCTTGAGGAGAACGCAGAGACTGGCTGCTATCTTGCCTTGCCACGTGGCAGGACTCTAGGATCTGCCACCAGCCAACCTTTGGTGAGGGAGCATCTCTGATGGTGCCTTGATGTGGACATTTTCACAGCCTCGCAACTGTGAGGTACTACCCTAATAAATTCCCTTTATAAAAGCCAACCCATTTCTGGAATATTGCATTGGTAGCTTTAGGAAACGAATACACTCTGGAAATCTAGTTCTCCCAGTCTTTAATTTGCCACACTGAGAATGAAAGGAAAGAAGAAGGAGGCTGATGTGACTCACGCAGCTGGGTGCCCGCCTACCACATGGGAGGCCCCAGATTCAGTTCCCGATGCCTCCTGAAGAGGACAAGGAAGACAGCGAGTTAACAGGCTGGCACTGTAAGCTGATGCAACAAGGAAACGCAATGAGGAAATGTAACAAGAGACACAACGAGCAGGGAACAGAGATGGCTCAAGCGATTGGGTGCCTCCCTCCCACATGGGAGGTCCCAGTTTTAATTCCCAGTGCCACCTAAAAAGAAGATAAGCAGACACAGAGAGTACACAGCAAGCAGACAGAGAGCAGACAGCGAGTACAAAGAACGAGGCAGGGGGGAGAAACAAATAAGTAAAATAAATCTTTTTTTAAAAAAAGGTAGGAAGGAAGGAAGGGAGGGAAGGAGAGAGGGAGGGCGGAAGGAAGGGAGAGAAGGAGGGAAGAAAAAGGTGAAAGTGAAGAAAGAGAAATAAAAAGAAAAAGAAAATCTTAACAGGCAAAACACACACATTAAAAAAAACACACACAACAAGGAAAAAGAATGACGCGGGCTGCCTCTCCAAGCCTCTTGTTACGTGTCAGTGGGGATCCACAAGCTGCTGCTGTCGAGGCCAAAACCAAAGCCAGCATCCCGCTTGTACCTTAGGGGTCTGCCAGCCCAAAATTATGAACCAGAGAAAGAAAAAAAGTGACCAACCCCTCAACAAAAAAAAAAAAAAGGAGACCCACTGGCTCTTTGTGTCCCTGTAAAGGCTGGCATCAGGACAGAAAACGCTGCTTCTGGGAGAAACTGAAGCTAGTGTCTGCCCTGCACCCTCGGGATCTGCCAGGCCAGACAGCACAAGACGGGGAAAGAAGAAAGCAGACCAACGCCACCGTGCCCCGGGTCCTTCCGTCCTGGTGGACACCTGGGGAGCCTGAGGGCGCTGCTGCCCTGCCCAGAGGGTGGAAACTGAGGCCAGCTTCCACGCTGGCCTCCAGGGACTCCCCAGACCGATCCCCACCCTCCACCCCAACTTTGAGAAGAGGAGGCGCCCTCTGACAGCGCTGGCCGCAGTGGCCGCCGCGGGGCTGAAAAATAAAAAACCGTCACTGGTTCACACTTGTGCTTTCAAAAGCTGAACTCTCGGCAGCCTCTCGCTTCCTCTGGCTCTCCTGTAGTCGCTCCAAATGTCCCCTCTGGTGCCTGGCTTATCACCTCGTTAGTGACAGTTGCTTTCTCCAGCTCGTTGGTTCTGCTAGTGGAGGACGCCCCTGGTAAACGGGCCCCTCGCCCTCTTGCACGTGCTCCCACCAGTGTTCTGAGAACGAACGTCTTTCTTCTGGTGACATCTGGAAGAAAGCCTTAATTAGACGCTCCCCTCCTTGACACCGACTTCAGTCCCTTCTGAGCAGGGGGCTGGGTCCTGCCGTCCCCTCCCGCACCACCCCTTACGGGAGCAAAGACGATGCTGCTCTGGTGGGCTGTCAGGGCGAATGCCCTAAGCAGGAACCCAGAAGGCTCTAGAGGATTTCCCCAATTGCATTTGCACTTTTTTTTCTATGCCTCTTCCTGGAAACTGCCCCACACTGAACTCCGGTGATTTTTTTCTCCCCCCTCCCCCCCATAAATGGAGCACCGCCCACCCAGTTGCTCACACTGGAGTCATTGTGACAAAGCCCTCTCCACCCTTCCCCTGCTCCGAGTCCTTCCAACTATACCTCTAAAGGGACCTGGAGTCTGCCTGCTTCCCTCCGTCTCCACGGCCACCCCCCAGGACGTGCCACCTGCCACTGTCCTGCCGGCCACCCTGCCCCTCCCCCCATCCAGCAAAGTCCATCTGCTGCAGCCAAAATAACCTCTTCAAAGGCCCAGAACAGGCACGGGTGGGGGGGGGCTTGGGGAGGCCTTGGAAGAGGCCCATGCAGGCGAGGCTTTGAATCGGACGTGGAAGCCTTCCACCAACATCTGGGGATACCCCCGAGGCCCCCACGCCCAGGCCGCTGCCCACATGCTGACTGCCCTAAATTGGCTCTTCCCCCGACCAGCCCGTCCCAGGTCTCACGGCTCCATTCACCCCCCTCCCCACTGTCCAAATGCTTTTTGAGGCCCTACTCTGTGCCAGGCACAGCCACAGACACTGGAAAGCTTGAGTGCTAACTTCCCCCAAATCGAACCGAGGTCTCCTTGCTCTCCTTCCCCCAGGGCCCCTGGTACGCCCCCTTCTCATCACGGCTGGTACTGGACGTCTGCTTTTGTGATTCCTCACTGTCTGCCTCCCCTCTAGACTGACTGTGAGCCCCAGGGGGCAGATTTGGCAAGGCCAGCCCATGGCGAAATGTCAGGGTGCCCTGTAAGGTGGCACCAAAGGAACGAGAGCATGAATGAATGAATGAACAAATGAATGGCTTTCCCCTCGCTGCCCCCACGTCCCGACAGAAACCTTCAACTTGCAGAAGTTGCATTTTGACCCAAAGGTGACCTCGGAATTGTTTTTGGCAAAGTATTCTATGTGCGCTCAATGATAAAATCTTTTCTGAAGGCCATGAAATGGCGGGCAGTGCCCAAGCGAGGGGCTCTTGGCCACAGCTGCACTGCCCCAGACGCCCCGTGGCGGGGACGGACCTGGGGTCCCGGGAGGTTTTGAAGGCTCCTCAGGTTGGTGTGTCCAGCCAGGCTGAGAAGCGCTGCCTCGGCCGTGCAGGTCACTCGCTCGCTCCGTTAGCAAACTCGCCGAGTGTCTGCTCGGTGAGTGGGCAAGAGGCTGAGGACGCAGGGATGGAGCTCCAGGTCTGCCAGCCCAGACTCCAAGCCGAGCAGCCGAGCGAGCCCCGAGCCTGGTCACAGCCCCGGCATGACCGTGGCAGCGCCTTGGCTCCATGGTGGAGAAGACGGTGAGCCAGGCCAGCTCCCCCGGGCGGTGCCAGCCCTGCCGTTTACAGTGCGCGGCGTATTGGCTCCTGTGGCTGCTGGAGCAAAGGGCCACCAACTCAGTGGCTTCCAGCGGGGCGAGCGCAACCTCTCCCCGTTCCGGAGGTGTCAGCAGGGCTGCGTTCCTCTTAGAGGCTGCGGGAGAGACCCATTCCAGGCTAAGAGGCCGCCCGCATTCCTGGGCTCGTGGCCCCTTCCTCCACCTGCACAGCAGCAGCGCCGCGTCTTCCCGTCTCTCTCTTGGACTCTGCCCCTACCCTCATCTCCTCTCACATACTCTTCTGCTCTCCCTCCTTCTGTTACCAGGACCCATATCCTGGGCTGCCCCGGATAACCCCCATCTCAACAGCCTTGGCTTAATCACAGCCGCAAAGTCCCTTTTGCCGTTAAGGGAACTGGCAGGATTGAATTGCGTCGCAACCCCTGGTGGTGGGGTGTGAACCCGTTTGTGAGCAGGCCCTCTGAGGATGCTGTTAGGGTGTGCCCCGACTTAACGAGGGTGGACCTTGCCCCACATGGCTCAAGTCCTTCGACTTGGCAAAGGAAACTGGACATGAGAGAGGAGCCATGGGGCGCGGGCAGGCGCTGGACGTCAACGGAACCCAGGAGAGAAAGGGGAAGATGCTGCCGTGCGCTTGGCCGTGTGACAGAAGAGCCGAGGAACCCCAAAGTTTGCCGGCCCCGGGGGGAAGCCAGCCTTATAGCCTCTGAAATGCGAGCCAGTGAGTTCCTGCTGTTGAGCCATCCCACTCCACGGATTTGTTACAGCAGCCAGGAAGCTAAAGCAGGAACAGCCACAGGTCCTGGGACTCGGGAACAGGAGTCTCTGGGGGCCGTAACTCTGCCTACCGCAGCGGCCTTGGCGGGGAACCGGTCGCGTGACACCTCCATGGCGCATCTGGACACTGGGAGAACACTAGTCTCAGTAAAAACACCTGCCCAAAGAGGTGTGAGGACGGACTCTCTGGACAACCACCTAGAACGTCTCACAACGGACGCTCGAGGAGTGATGGCGATCAAACATGTTTTAGTAGTGATCCTATGAGCGTGCTGCCAGAAGACCTGTGAAGTCCGATGTACTAGGGAAAAGTACAGATGCTAAATTATAAAAAGATGACAAAATCAAATACTGATTTTACCCATTCCAAAAATATGGGTAGGCACAACCAGAAAAAGACAGGGAAGCGGACGTGGCCCAGTGGTTAGGGCGTCCGTCTACCACATGGGAGGTCCGCGGTTCAAACCCCGGGCCTCCTGGACCCGTGTGGAGCTGGCCCATGCGCAGTGCTGATGCACGCAAGGAGTGCCGTGCCACGTAGGCCTGTCCCCCATGTAGGGGAGCCCCACGTGCAAGGAGTGCGCCCCGTAAGGAGAGCCACCCAGCGCGAAAGAAAGTGCAGCCTGCCCAGGAATGGCGCCACACACACTTCCCGTGCCGCTGATGACAACAGAAGCAGACAAAGAAGAACACACAGCAAATAGACAAAGAGAACAGACAACTGGGGCGGGCGGAAGGGGAGAGAAATAAATAAATCTTAAAAAAAAAAAAGACAAAGACAAACACCTTTTCAGAAAAAAGAAAGAAAAGACTGTCCATTTACAGAAGAGGAAACCCAAAGAGTTAACAAGCAGAGGATGGGAGGCTCAAAAGCAAAGGTAATCCAAAAATTTTTTAAAGATCGAAATAGTGGTGAAGGCTCACTTGACACATATCAGACCGGCAAAAATTAGAACGCCCTCTAATGCCGCGGAAGCTGGAGGCGTGGAAGGCCCAGTGGTCCGCTGGCGGCGTGCAGGCGGGGGCCGTGGGGACAGATCCGACTCGGTGAGCGCACCGGTGCCGCAGGAGGCCCCTCCCGTGAGCAGCCGCCCCAGGAGACGCTCCCTGGGGTTCAGGATGCCTCGCTGCGCAGGGAGTGCATGTGCATCGCTGGGAGAGTGGACGCTGCAAGACCTCAGAGGACGTGAAGGTGCAGGCACACAGATGGGCGGACGGAAACGGCACGGCTGGTGCCAAGGCGGGCAAGGAGGCGCGCGATAACCCCGCATCGTGAGCGTAAGCCAAGAAGGCGAATAGGGAAACGGACTTTGGCCCAGTGGTTAGGGCGTCCGTCTACCACATGGGAGGCCCGCGGTTCAAGCCCCGGGCCCCCTTGACCCGTGTGGAGCTGGCCCGTGCGCAGTGCTGATGCGTGCAAGGAGTGCCCTGCCACGCAGGGGTGTCCCCCGCATAGGGGAGCCCCACGCGCAAGGAGTGCACCCCGTAAGGAGAGCCGCCCAGCGTGAAGGAAAGTGCAGCCTGCCCAGGAATGGCGCCACACACACTTCCCGTGCCGCTGATGACAACAGAAGCGGACAAAGAAACAAGACGCAGCAAATAGACACAGAGAACAGACAACCAGGGGAGGGGAGGGGAATTAAATAAAAAATAAAAATAAATCTTTAAAAAAAAAAAGAAGGCGAACAACACCCATTTTCCCAAAGCTCAATCGAAGAACTGATCTTGACCCTGGAGAAGGGCTGCCTTTGGCGGGGGGGGGGCGGGGAATGGATGAATGAGCGAATGAATGAATTCAAGAGAGTTCTTCGCGTCTACTGTGGTTTGACGTGACAGGGCGGGGCCTTCCAGAAGAAGCAGAGCAGCACAGAGGCTCAGCCTGCAGCTGGGGGGCCTGGGCAGGGGCTGTGGGGTGGTCAGCCTTGGGGGTTGGGGGAAGGAAGGGAGTGGAGAGGACGGCGGAGCAGCTCCAGGTGGGAGAAACAGGCCGGCAGAGCACAAAGGAGGCCGGCCGGGGCGCCAGCGCCAACACCAGGCCTGCGGGCGCGGCCACCACGCCAGAACCGGCCTGGTCTTCCCCTGGATGCGGGAGAAAACTGGGCTCAGAGGGCCAAGGGCTGGCGCCCAGCGCCCAGCACCCAGCGTGGATTCTCCCCAGGGGCGTAATCCAGGAAATGCGCCGGAGCAGGAGCTGCTCACAGATCTGGGCCCCAGCGCGGGACATCCCCAGGCCCCAGCTGGAGAGGCGACTGCTAGCGAGAGCGTCCCGGGCCACCACCCCTTGGGTGGGAAGCCGATGCCCCAGTCAGACTTTCACAGCTTAACTGACCACAGGTGTTTTATCTTACCACTCCCCGTAGCCCGAGAAAGAAGGGGGCCAGCAGGGCACAGGGTGGGACAGGAGGACGGGACCATGGGGTCACATGAGGACAGGAGGATGGGACCATGGGGTCACTATGAGGGCAGGAGGATGGGACCATGGGGTCACCGTGTGGACAGGAGGACAGGACCAGGGGATAACCACGTGGACAGAAGGATGGGACCATCGGGTCACCTTGAGAACAGGACCACAGCATCACCACAAGGACAGGAGGATGGGACCATGGGGTCACCCTGAGGGACAGGAAGACAGGACCATGGGGTCACTGTGTGGAAGGAGAACAGTACCAATGGGTCACCATGAGGGACAGAAGGATGGGACCATGGGGTCACCATGAGGGACAGAAGAGGGGACTATGGGGTCACTAAGTGGAAGGAGAACAGGACCAATGGGTCACCATGAGGGACAGAAGGATGGGACCATTGGGTCACCATGAGATACAGGAGGACAGGACCATGGGGTCACCATGTGGACAGGATGATGGAATCATGGGGTCACCATGTGGATAGAAGGATGGGGCCATGGGGTCACTGTGTGGATAGAAGGATGGGGCCATGGGGTCACTGTGTGGACAGGAGGATGGGACCATGGGGTCATCATGAGGACAGAAGGACAGGACCATGGGGTCATCATGAGGACAGAAGGACAGGACCACGGGGTCACTGTGTGGACAGGCGGATGGGGCCAGGAGTCGCTACGAGCTCTCGGCTGACAACAGGCTTTGGTGGGGTGGAGGAGCAGCGCCCCTCCCTGGCCCCCTCTGTGATGTCGCGGGAAGCCCTGGGCTTGAGCCCGGCCCCCTGGAATGGACAAGCCGAGGATCTGGTGCCACAGGCGCTCAGGGCCCGTCTCAGTCGGGGAGGCCGAGCCGGGGTGAAGCCTTGAGGGCTCAGCTTCCTTCTCTGCGCACGCCTCCCCTGCACAAGGTGCTCAGCAGGGCCTGTCTCCGCTGGGCTCTCCCGCTCCACCCCTCGGCGTCCCGAGAGCACAGCCGTCCCCGTGTGGAGGGCCGCTGCCCTTGGCACCGGCCTGCCCGCCCTAGCCCGGCATCGGGGCCTCATTTGTTTTCCCTCACGTGAGTGAGGGAACGTTCTTTCCTGCTGTGGAAAGAGTGCGATGAAGCCGCCCGGAGAAGCCGCCCTGCTGGCGTTTCATCTCAGGTGGAGGCGGAGGTCAGGAGGGGCAGAGGCGGCGGGGGGCCCTCCCCGCCCACCCCCGAGTCAGCGGTCCCCACGCCCCATCCCTGCCAGCGCCTGGAGCACCCCTCCAGCCCCTTGGGCGTCACTCAGGTCAAGCAAGGCCGTCAGCACCGCCTGGCACCTCTCAGGCCCCCATGAGTCAGAGGTGAAGTCCGACCCTGCCCCCCAGGGCTCCTGCCTCGTGGAGGGAGCAGCGGAGGAGGCGGGAGCACACGGCTGCCGGCTGCCATCAGCACCCCCGGCAGAGCCCGCTCCACGGGGGCCGGCTGGTGACTGGGGCCAGCTCTGCGGCTCCCCCACGCCGCAGTGTCCTCGTGAGAAACGTGGGAGCAAAATGGGAGCCCAAAGAGGAAGCTGCAGGGGCTGGGAAGCGATGGCCCAGTGCAGGGGCTGGGGCGTGGGGAGCAGCAGGGTCGGAGCCACAGTTCTCGGGGGGTCTGGGCCAAGTGTGGCCTGCAGAGTCGCGGGCGGCTCCTGTCCCGGAGCTGGGCTTTCTCCTCCCGCCAACAGCACACTGGTTCTGGGAAGGCTCAGAGGTGCCGAGGGACACTGGCCCGGGATGGGTGCACTGCAGGACTCAGCGCCCTATGCTCGAGCAGCACAGCACCCAGTGGGTCTGCCCCAGACCCGCCAAAGCTGGGGCTCCCTGGGGGTGACAGGGGGCATCTGTGTGGAGCACGAACCATGTGGTGGGAGAAGACAGTGTCCCTGACGAGGCTTTTCAGAGAGCGGGTGGCACCAGCCTCACTGTGACCCCCATTCGGGCCACCATCGCCTCTCTGAGCTTCTACATGGGCCACGGTCCCAACACCCCAAACCAGCTCCAGCACTGCCAGGGACACCCCTGGGACTCTATGTGGCCCTCATCCATTTCCACTTTGGAAAACTGTCGGGCATTTCCTGCTAAAGCCTACTGCAGGCCCCACCTATGACCTAGCAATTCCGCTCTTAGGCATACACCCAGGAGACGTGAGTGAACATGTCCCCAAGCACACATGCCCAAGTTTGTTCAGAATAGCCACAAGGATGAGGACAACCTGCATGGCATTGACAGCTAAGGGAGAAAGAAATCGTGGTGCATTTATGGACACCGTGCAGAATACCAAAGAATGCCACTGCTGTGTGGATCTCACAGACGTTATGTTGAGGGAGAGAAACCAAGAGAATACAGGCTATGGGAAACGGATGTGGCTCAACAGATAGAGCATCCACCTACCATAGAGGAGTTCCAAGGGTTCGATACCCAGGGCCTCGTGTGGTGAAGGGCCCATACGCCGTGCTGCTGCATGCAAGGAGTGCCGGCCCACGCAGGGATGCCCCGTGCAAGGAGAGCTGCCCCGCGCAAAACCACAGCCTGCCCAGGAGTGGCGCTGCACACACAGAGAGCTGACGCAGCAAGGTGATGCAACAAAAAGAGACACAGATTCCTGGTGCCGCTGATAAGGATAGAAGTGGACACAGAAGAACACACAGCAAATGGACACAGAGAGCAGACAACTCAGGGGGTGCAGGGTGGGGAGGGTGGAGAGAAATATGTAAATCTTTAAAAAAAAAAAAAGAGTGAATGCAGGCTGATTCCATCCACAGAAAGCACAAACCCCGTTCAGTGAAGCCATGGTGATCGGGGTCAGGACAGTGGCTCCCCTGGTGGGGAGGGAGGGTGCCTGGGGACGGGGCGAGCCATCCTTCTGGGTGCTGGACGTGTTCCACATCTTGTTGTGTTTTTTTTTGTTGTTATTTATTTATTTTGTCTTTGTTTTTTTAATGTTACTTTCAAAAAATATGAGGTCCCCATATACCCCCCACCCACCTCCTCCCACCCCTCCCCCCATAGCAACAACCTCCTCCATCGTCATGAGACATTCATTGCACTTGGTGAATACATCTCTGAGCACCGCTGCACCTCACAGTCAATGGTCCACACCATAGCCCACACTCTCCCACAGTCCACCCAGTGGGCCATGGGAGGACATACAGTGTCCAGTAACTGTCCCTGCAGCAGCACCCAGGACAACTCCAACCCCTGAAAATGCCCCCACAACACATCTCTTCCTCCCACTCCCTACCCCCAGCAGCCACCACAGCCACTTTCTCCACACCAAGGCCACATTTTCTTCGTTTACTACTAATCACAATAGTTCATGAATAGAATCTCAGTAAGTCCACTCTAATCTGTACTCTACTGATTAGATGGATGTACACACCTCTGAAGAGTCTCCAACCTGGAGATTTCAGACTGGTGCGCCTGCACTGTACCTCAATTTTAAAACTTGAACGGCGCCCCATGGCCCGCAGGGTCAAGTCCAAACTTCACACCTGGCCTTCCACCATCCAGCCTCTGCCGTCTCTCCACCCCCTCCAGCCCCTCCCCTCCCCTCCCACCTTATGGTCCAGCCACGCTGGCTCTGGGCTGGTCCTCTCTCACCTGCCTGCCTTCACCTTCGGCTTGGAATGCCTCTCCCAGGTCCACCAGGGAAGCTCGTGCTCCCTCCCTCTCTCACCTTCCTCCTTCTGTCTCCTCCTTCCCCCGCCCTTCCTCTTCTCTCCCCCTCTCTGTCCTCCTCTCTCTCCCTCTCTCCTTACCTCTCTCCCTCTCTCCTCCTCTCTACCCCCTCTCTCTCCTTATCTCTCTCCCTCTCTGTTTATCTCTCCCTCTCTCTTCCTCTCTCCTTACCTCTCTCCCTCTCTCCTTATCTCTCTCCCTCTCTCACACACTAGTTATCTTCATAACTATCACCTGACTTTATCCTCACAGCTCCTCTGGCAGACAAACATGATGATCACTTTTTAAACATCAATTTTACTGAAGCATGTTCATGAATCAACAATCCATGTAAAGTGCACAATCAGTGGCATTTGGTATAATCAGAGTTGTGCCTTCATCGCTGCAGTCAATGTTAGAGCCCTTTCATTACTCCAAAAAGAAAGCCCCTACCCGTTAGCAGCCGCCTCTCAATCCCTCTACCCTTCCCTGCCATGCATAATGCTCATCTCTTTCCATCTCTGTAAATTTATTCGTATTTACATTTTTGTATAGATGGACTCACATAGTAAGCAGTGCTTTGTATCTAGTTTCTTTCACTTAGCATTCTCCCTTTTTTACCATTGCTGGAGGAATGTTACTAGATTACTATACCTTACAGCCACCAGGGTTTGCTTGTTGTATTTTTGCCCAAATATCACCCTGTTATTAACATCTTGACACATTAACATACATTTGTTCTGTTTCAGAGAAAAAATTCTTACATATGTGCTACTAACCATACTAACACAGAGGATTCACTGTGCTATACTGCCCCGTTTCACTTTTTAGCTTTCCTTCTAGTGATATACATGACCTTAGACCTTCCCCTTCAACCACTCTCATAGCCGTATGTTAGCACTGCTAGTTATAAACTCCATAACATGCTTTTAACATTTCTATTTCCAAACATTTACAAACAACCTTTATACCAATTGCGCAGATTTAGCCTCAGCTTCCAATTCTCTATCCTCAGTCTATCTTCTAGTGAACTATATTGTAGCTATTAACTCCATGAGTTTACTCATTATGTCTAGTTTATAATAGTGAAATCATACAATATTTGTCCTTCTGTGTCTGGCTTGCTTCATTCAACATAATGTTCATATCGTCATATGTATCACAACTTCATTTCTTCTTACAGCTAAGTAACATCCTGTCATATGTATGTACCACAATGTTTTTATCCATTCTCCGATTGATGGACACCTGGGTTGTTTCCATCTTCTGGCAATTGTGAATAATGCTGCTGTGAACATGATGTGCAGCTGTCTGTTCGTGTCACTGCTCTCAGTTCTTCTGGGTATATACCCAGTAGTGGTAGTGCAGGGTCACATGGCAAGTCTATATTCAACCTCTTTAGGAAGTGCCAAACAGTCCTCTGCAGTGGCTGTATCATTCTGCATTCCCACCAACAGTGGATAAGTGTCCCTACCTCTCCACATCCTCTCCAACACTTGTAGTTTTATGACTTTTTCATAGTGGCCATTCTGATAGGTGTGAAATGATAGCTCACTGTAGCTTTGATTTGCATTCCCTAATCGTTAGTGACGTTGAGCATCTTTTCATGTGTTTTTTCACCATTTGTATTTCCTCTTTGCAAAAATGTCTATTCAAGTCTTTTGCCTGTATTTTAATTAGGTCATTTACCTTTTTCATCATTGAGTTGTAAGATCTCTTATATATCATGGATATTAAATCCTTACCAGTATGTGATTTCCAAATATTTTCTCCCATCGAGTGAGCTGCCTTTTCACCCTCTTGACAGTCCTTTGAGGTATAAAAGTGTTGGATTTTGAGGGGGTTCCTGTGGCATTGACGACTTTGCATTTTCTCCCCCACCCCTTCCAGGTCTTTCCCCTCCAGCCACATCCGCGTTCCCTCCGGGCGTAGTTAGAAGGTCAGCCCCGTCAATGGCTGCTGGCTCCTGGCCGGTTGGTAAGACTCCTGCACAGGTGCTTGACCTCCGTCCTGGAGGCCTGCAGGGCCGTCTGTCCTGCTGACACTGTGATGACGTTGATTATGTCCCTGTCAGTAGGTCTCCTGCATAGTTACTGTAACGCTCAGTGCTGCCCTAGAGACACACTGTCCAGTGATCCCCCAGAGCTCGGCATTCTTTAGACGTCTGCTGCCCTCCCCTGTCTCCCCCATCGGCAGGTAAACCCGCATTATTACAGACCCCTCTAGCCACTTAGAACAAGGGTCCCACATAAGCCCCCAATTATTAGGTTTGCTGCATCCCTCTCAGTTCAGCCGGCAGCTGTTGTTCGTACAGCGCCTGGCCACACTTGGAGCAGTCCCGTTTACCTACTTCTTGCTTTGGGTGTGAGGTCTAAGACCCCACCTCCTCCAGCCAGATCTTGAAGCTGCTTTCCCACATTGTCCTCTAGGAGTTCTAGGGTCCTGGCTTTTATATTTAGGTCCTTGCTCCATTTTGAGTTGATTCTTGTATAGGGAGTGAGACAGGGGTCCGCTGATGGCCGTTTGGCAGATGAAGAAGCAGAGCCTCCGAAACTACGGGCTTGAGCAGGGCTGAGGCAGGACTCGGCCAGGGCTGCTCGGCTGGTGGCTACGGAGCACCCTGCTTGGCACTTGTCATGCAAGCAGTGGTGAGCCCATCCCTGTGCTCAGTGTGAAACGGAGAATGCGCAAGGAAAGCGCGTGCGCGCCCAGTGGCCCCTGTCCCACCGCCGAGCAAGTTACTTAAACCCTCTGAGTCTCCGTTTTTTAGCGTACAGTGGCAACAATTCCCCCGTCCATCCCCCGTCCCCTGGTGGGTGACAATTGATAGCAACATTGCTGCCCGTCTTCCTCGATAATGAGACATCTTCCGATTCATCAGCTCTCCCAGGGCAACGTCAGATGCCACCCCTTCTAGGAAGACTTCCTCGGTTTCCTCCTTACCTAGCTTCAGAAACAGCCCTCGTGTATTACACGTAGACTGTGCCATGAGGACTGGGCAAAGTGCTGTACATCCGTTTGCTCAGGCCATGCCCATTCCAAACCTCTAAGGTAGCAAGTCTGATGGCCCTGGATTTTAGCTGAGGAAACTGAGGCTTAGGGCAGCCCCCTCGGCTGAGTGGCAGCCCCAGGTCGTGTGGCCTGGCAGCGAACCGTGGAGATTCAACCAGTTCTGCCTGACTCATGGGCTCCGAATCTGAACCCCAAGGTCACACCCCGCCTGTGGGGCTATCTGTGCCTCTCCTTTGGCCTTGAACAATTTGACCTATGGTAGGTTATTTCATAATGCCAACTAACATTTGGAAAGCATGTTCCTTTTTATAAGGCATGCCCCTCATTTTGCAGGGGAGAAGTCTGAGGCTCATTACTTTTCCTTCGAATAAATTGTGAAATGCCCGCAGATGCCAGGGGTGAGGGGGACTAGCCCCTCCTGGTGCTGACAGCCTGATGGGCAGAAGGGGCACCAACAACAAACGTCAGCAGGTGTTAGTCCCGGGCAGGAAAGCAGCAGGTGGGAGAGGGCACCTGGGGGAGTGCTGGGCCCGGGGAAGGTCCTTCTGAGACACCTTTAAGGAGGTACCTAAGGGAAGTGGACTTGGCCCAGTGGTTAGGGCATACGTCTACCACATGGGAGGTTCAAGGTTCAAACCCCGGGCCTCTTTGACCCGTGTGGAGCTGGCCCATGCGCAGTGCTGATGCGCGCAAGGAGTGCCCTGCCACGCAGGGGTGTCCCCCGTGAAGGGGAGCCCCACACACAAGGGGTGTGCCCCATAAGGAGAGCCGCCCAGTGTGAGAAAAGTGCAGCCTGCCCAGGAGCGGCGCCACACGCACGGAGAGCTGACGCAGCAAGATGATGCAATGAAAAGAAACACAGATTCCCGTGCCGCTGACAACAACAGAAGCGGACAAAGAAGAACACACAGCAAATAGACACAGAGAACAGACAACCGGGGTGGGGGGGAAGGGGAGAGAAATAAATAAAATAAATAAATCTTTTTTAAAAATTAAAAAAAAAAAAAGAAGGTACCTAAGTGCCGAGACTGGCTACGTGGACAAACCTCGAAAACAGCAGGCTCAGTGGACGGAGTGAGCGACAGAGGGCCACGCGCTGAGTCCGTGAACCTGGAATGTCCAGAAGAGGCAAATCCGTAGAGGCAGGAAGCAGATGAGTGGCTGCCAGGGCTGGGGGGCGGGCTTGGGGAGGCAGCACTGAACGGGCTTGGGGGTTTTGGAACTAGGTAGAGGGGTGGTCGACAACACCACAGATGTTCTAAATGCCACTGGATCACACACTTTCAAATGGTTGTGTCTGTGTGATGCCATCGCTATCTCAATTTTTAAAAAAAGAGGGAAAAGAGACCTGAGCAACCAGAGGATGCCAACCTCGTAAGGCCTAGAGGGAGGGCAGGCCCAGGAGAGGACATGGCACGTGCACAGGCCAAGGGAGGGGGCAGCTCGGTGAGCCTGGGAGATGGACAGAAGGATAGACTCCCCAGAGCCTGGTACGTGAGCTGGGGCGAGGGGGCAGATGGGAGCCGGGGCCGGGCCCTGGGCCACGGTCGGCAGTGCGGGTGTTTCTCTCCTGGAAGGGAAGCCACTGGAAGCTTTAAGCAGGAGAGAGAGGCGGTGCTTCGTGCTTCGCAGAGCTCGGTCTGACAGCCGGGGGCGGTGCTGCAGGGGGGACACAGCCAGAGCCCGGTGGACAAGTCAGGAGGCCCAGACAGGAGATGATGGGAGTTCGGGTGAGGGGGCGGCAGTGAGTTGGAGAGAGGTCGATGGAGCCTGGAACTGGGGGGGTAGAGCCCACAGGGCTTGCTGGACGTGGAGGAAAGAAGAATCCACGACGACCCCCAAGTCTTGGCTTGGGCTGGAGGGGGGTGACTCTTGTGGCGATGGTGGAGGGGGGACAGGCAGGCTCAGGAGCAGCAACGGAGATCAAGAGGGAGCAGCCGGGGAGATGGGAGCACAGAGTGGGGTGAATAGGGCCCCCCAAATTCATGGGCACCTAGAGCTTGGGAACGGGACCTTATTTGGAAACGAGGTCATGGCAGATGTAATTAGATGGGGATCGTGAGACGAAATCACCCTGGATTTAGGGTGAGCCCTAATTCAATGCAGAGAAGAGGAAGGACACAGAGACACACGGGGTGGGGGCGCATGTAAAGATGGAGGCAGAGGCTGGAGGGGCGCAGCCGCCAGGCGCGGAACGCCTGGGAGCCCCAGCAGCTGGGAGAGCCAGAGGGTCCCCCCGAGAGGCTGCAGAGGGCGGCGCCCGCCGACGCCTCGGTTTTGGAACCATGAAAGAAGGAATGCCGCGCGTCTCAAGGCCCCCGGTGTGGGGTGCTCTGTTCCAGCAGCCCCCGGAAACTCACACAGGGGGCCCCAAGGGTGCTGGGAGGGAAGGCGCCTGGCCTGCCCTGCGCTCCCCCTCCTGCCGGGGCTGCCCTCCTGCACCTCGGCCGGGCCGCCTGGCACCCACACGGGTCCCAGAGGGTGCCCGCCTGCCCAGGCCGAACCACCCGGACGCCCTGGCACAGGCTTGACTTCACTTCGTTGCAGCACTGGCCGGGGCCCACGCTCAGCTCGTCCCCGTGTGTGTATGTCCTCTCCCCCAACGGGACGGCGGCATCCTCAGGGCATGCCCTGTTCTGAGAGCTCGGTCCTTCCAGGGCCTAAAATAGGACACACCAAGGCGCCAGGCCAAGTACCCGATGACAGGCTGACCTGACGATCCATTCAAAGAATGTATTGCGCTCTTTCCAGTTCCCTGGGTGAGGCAGAATTGCTCCAGCTGGCCAGTGGTACGGAAGTTAGGAAACCTGACTTTGGGGTCAGACGTCTAGCTGTGTGACCTTGGACACATCCCACAACGTCTCTGGGCCTCAGAGTAAATAACATCCACCTCGTGAGGTTGTGTAGGAGTCGATGAAATAGGCTTTATAAAGGGCCCGGGCCTGCCTGGCATGTAATCAGAGCTGCTAAAGTAGAGCTAAGAAAATAAATGGAGCCACCCAGAGCAACGCTTTTTAAAAAAGGATTTAAAATTCTGCCTTGCTCTTTGTTCTCTATAATCGTCACATGGAGAACTTAGAAATTATTAGTCACATTGGCACGGATCTCCCTTCCCAGCCCACTGGCACATCAAAAGGGGGGCTGTGGCACACAGAGAGCCGGGAATGGTTTAAGGTGAAAAAACAAAACCGCCGCGGGGGCGTCCAGGTGTCCGCTGTTCTCTCCTGCCTCCTGGGAAGGCCGTGACTCAGCCAGGCACAAGCCACGGCTGCAGAGAGCTCGACCCAGCAAGGGGGTCATCTTTGGTTCTAAGAATTGACTCGTTCACCCGGCGGTACTGCCACTCTGATTCTTGACAGGAGCTTTGCGAAGAATCAGGTGGGAGAGAACGCGATACAGACCCTCCTCTGCGCCCTCGGTGGGCAAGTTCCACACGGCCTCCTTTCTCCACCCCGCCCCTCCCTGCACCCGCGCCTGCGCCTTTTGCAACAGCACCTTCCTGTGCCTGCCACCCAGAGGGATCATGGATTTGGCACCCCCTCCCCTGACCCTGGGCGGGCCCATAGGAGGTGGAGGAGGTGACAGTGCCCTGGTTGCACCCTGGACTCCAGGCCGTCTCGTGGGAACAAGCCTGAGCCAGCCTGCTGGGGGATGAGAGGCCCTGTGGAGCAGAGCCCTGCCGCCCGGCAGCCCAGTCTGGGCCCCGGAGACGCGAGCCAGAGCAGACAACATGGGCAGAGTTGCCCGCTCCACCTGCAGCTGACCACCGATGCACCCAGCTGGGACAATCACAACACTGGACCCTGCCAAATGCCCCCTGGGGGGCAAAACCACCCCCAGTTGAGAACCAGTGTTCCAGAGTCTAATTTCTGCTTGTCTTTCTTTCTCCAAACCCCCTCGCACAGGGGAGAAGAGGGAAGCGTTGATGAAGCTCTTCTCCCTAAATGGAAGATTTCCAATTGAGATCATTCATTCTGGGAGAAAGACTGGAACAGGGGACTGAGAAACCGGTCACATATTTATGCATTTCAGAAAGCAAAGGTTTCGATTTTTATAAAAATTCTTGACTAAGACAATCAATCAGAATTACAAAGTTTTTAAAGATTGAAGGTAACTTTTCCGGGATGTAGCAACAACCTCTGACATCTGGAAATTATAAGATTCCTTTCATGGAAATAATATTTGTAAGAAGAGCTTATGATGCAGAATAATGCCTGTTTTGTTGCAGCTGCAAGAGAAGAGGGACCCCTTTCTCCTTATCTGCCTGAGATTTCTTTCTCCAGAAATTTTTTTTTTTTTAAGATTTATTTTTGTTTATTTAATTCCCCTCCCCTCCCCCGGTTGTCTGTTCTCTGTGTCTATTTGCTGCGTCTTGTTTCTTTGTCCGCTTCTGTTGTCGTCAGCGGCACGGGAAGTGTGGGCGGCGCCATTCCTGGGCAGGCTGCTCCCTCCTTCGTCCTTGGCGGCTCTCCCTATGGGTGCACTCCTCACGCGTGGGGCTCCCCTACGCGGGGGACACCCCTGTGTGGCACGGCACTCCTTGTGCGCATCAGCATTGCGCACGGGCCAGCTCCACACGGGTCAAGGAGGCCCAGGGCTTGAACCACGGACCTCCCATGTGGTAGACGGACTAACCACTGGGCCAAAGTCCGTTTCCCTTTCTCCAGAAATTAGAAGCAGTTAGTTTCGAAGCTAGGTAACGGAATTCTCTTACTCAGACCAAAAGGAACAAAGCATGGCTGGGAAGCTCCAAACTCAGAAGGGAAAAAAAATACATTGAAGAGGATTGCTGAAAAACGGGGTACCGTGCATGCAGTGTTTTGCGTCAAGGGTGCTCAAGAAATGTTAGCTGAGCTAACAAGAGAGGAAGTGAGGGACGCTGTTCCCCGAAAGCCGAGAGGATTCGTTAGCAAGTCCGGTAGCTGGAATTTTGTTTATATTTCTTCTGTTAACTCAAATCATTTGTTTGAACTCCCTCATCAGGGGTCCGTGAGGCAGTGGCCGCCAGGTGACACGGGAGTTTGTATTTCCAAGGCCTGCAGCGTTCTGCTCCCAGGGCTCCACTAGGGAAGTCTGCTCCATTGGTATTTTCCTAGGCTTTTCCTTGCAAACAGTCTACATGAATTAACAAAAACTTTATCACTTACAGTAGCAAGGGAAACTAAAAGACGAAAGCACAAAAGAACAACAGCAAAAGTGGGAATGGCCCTCCAGGAAGTGATTTTCCCATGGCTTCCCTCTGCCGAGCTTCCGGTAGACACCCGAACACACACATGCACGCGCCTGCACACATGCATACACACACACCTCCACAGAAGGAATGTATGAAGTTCATGCTTCCAGCAATAATCTATACACGATTTCAGCTTGCTTCGAGATGTGTTGCCCTGCAGATCGTGAGTCCCCATCAACACAACAAAAGTCCAGCTCCAGAAAAACCCATGGTTGATAATTCAAAAATCACCTTTTTCAAACCGAAATGGAAAGGATTTACCTCTTGACTCTGCCGGTCGTTGCTGTAGGGTTATTTCCTTTTCGTTTATTTTGAGCTGCACCCTCCCGGCTGCTGGTTTCGCAGCACCCTGGAGCCGCCTGGGTTCCTCAAACACGTGCACCCAGCATCCTTGCGCACGATATGGGAGGCAGAAACTGCGTCATTCCCGCGCAACATCCCTTGATGCTTTCGGATGGGAGATGCTCTCTGGGTGTGGAGGCCGGTAAGCCAAAAGGCTGGGCCAGGTACAGAGTTTGAGTCAGGGGAGAGCAAACGGATCAGCAAGAAAAGCAACAATGACACAGAGATGAAGAAAGCAATGCAGTGCCAGGCGGAGTCCTGGGTCTTCACCCCACTTATGCTTCCAGCCCACGGGTGGCCTTGGACCAGCCCCTGACCTCTGGAGCTGCTTTCCTTTCCCTACGGCGGAGCTGTCTAGAGGAGCCACTGGCACCCCAGGCATAATGTGGCATGCCTGCTCCCTGCTTGCTTCCTTCCTTTCTTCTTCTCATTCAGTCAACAAATAAGTGCCCCCTAAGTACTGAGATGGGTGCTGAGGATGCTCAGACGTTGACAACAGTCTGGTAGGAGATCCAACCACAACACAGTGTGTAAGGGCAGCGACCAATCTCCAACGGAGGGAGAAGGGGGTATTAGCCAGGAGAGGATGGGACCCCCAAGGCAACGGGAACAGCCACTTCCTCCAAGACGGTCCCCTCGGTCTCCTCAAAGCTTAGCCCAGTGTCCAGCTCAGAGCTGGTCTTCCTCCATGCGTTAAAGAAATGAATTTGAAGGCCCAGAGGCAACAAAACAGCAAGATGAGCACGGAGAGATGCAAATGGTTCTGCTAGACTGGGGGGAATAACAGCTTACATATAATGGGACTGATGGGGGGGATGAGAGAAGAGAATTAGACCGAAGACAGATCATAAGAAGCCTTGTGTGCCAAGCTAAGGCCTTGGAACATTATTCTAACCACAACTGGACGATTAAAACATGGGTGTGACACACTTAGAAAGACATTTGTGAAATATTGGCATTATTTCTCCTTACATGCTTGATAGAATTCACCAATAAAGATATCTGGGAATAATACTTTCTTTATCAAGAGGACTATATTTACATACTTTTTAAAAAAAAAGATTTATTTATTTATTTAATTTCCCCCCCTCCCCTGGTTGTCTGTTCTTGGTGTCTATTTGCTGCATCTTGTTTCTTTGTCCGCTTCTGTTGTCGTCAGCGGCACGGGAAGTGTGGGCGGCGCCATTCCTGGGCAGGCTGCTCTTTCTTTTCACGCTGGGCGGCTTTCCTCACGGGCGCACTCCTTGCGCGTGGGGCTCCCCCACGCGGGGGACACCCTTGCGTGGCACGGCACTCCTTGCGCGCATCAGCACTGCGCATGGCCAGCTCCACACGGGTCAAGGAGGCCCGGGGTTTGAACCGCGGACCTCCCATATGGTAGACGGACGCCCTAACCACTGGGCCAAAGTCCGTTTCCCTATATTTACATATTAAATTATTGTAGTATTTATAAGATTATTCAGATTTTCTATTTCTTCTGTCGGTTTTTGATAAGATCCATTTATCTAGGATTTTTCCCATTTCTTCTAAATATTTTAATTTATTGACATCCTCTATGATCCTCCTTTTTACTTCTGATGATAGAAATTTGTGCTTCCTATCTCTTTTTTTACCCCTTAGTCATCAATCTCATCAGGGGTTCATCAACATCATTGGTGTTTTCAAAGAATCAACTTTCAGCTTTGTTGATGATCACTAACGTACATTTGTTTTCTCATTTCAATACCATTCAGTCCAATTTAGATTTCCATTGATTTCCTTTTTTTTTTTTTACAACTTATTTTTCATTTATTTCTCTCCCCTTCCCCTCTATTGTCTGCTATCTCTGTCTGTTTGCTGTGTGTTCTTCTGAGTCCGCTTACATTATCCTGCAGCACTGGGACTCTGTGTCTCTTTCTTTGTTGTATCATCTTGCTGCGTCAGCTCTCCATGTATGTGGCGCCACTCCTGGGTGGGCTGCACTTTTTCTCATGTGGGTGGCTCTCCTTGCAGGGAACACTCCTTGCACATGGGGCACCCCTGCACAAGGACACCCCTGTATGCCACGGCCCTTCTTGTGCATGGCAGCATGGGCCAGCTCACCACAGGGGTCAGGAGGCCCTGGGGCTGGAACCCTGGACCCTCCATATGGTGGACGGATGCTCTATCAGTTGAGCCATATCCACTTCCCTGATTTCTCCTTTTACTCATAGGTCATTTAGAAACATTGTTCTTATTTCCAAATGAGTGGGCATTTTTTACTTTACTTTTTATTATTAATTTTTATTTTAAGTCACCATAGTCAAAGAACTCTTTTCTATGACTTCAATCCTTAGAAATTTGTTGAGATGTGTTTTATGATCCAGGATATTGTCTATTTTTGGAAATGTTCTTGTATGTACTTGAAAAGAATGCTTATTCTGCAATTACTGGGTGCAGAGTTCTAAATATGTCAATTAGTTTAGTTTGTTAATCATGTTTTTCAACCTCTTTACCATTATTGATATTTTTGTCTGCTTATTCTATCAGTTACTGAGAGAAATGTGTTAAAATCTCTCACTTTGATTATAGATTTATTAAATTCTCTTTGTGCTTCTGCTGTTTTTGTTTTATATATTTTATTAGGTGCATACAAATGTAGGCTCATTATATTTTCTTAGTAAGTTGAGCCCTTTTATCTCATGAAGTGTCTCTGTTTATGTGACACAGTTTTGTTTCATTAGACTGACCCACAAATTTTCCATATTCAGTCTGAGTTTTTCTCTGCTTGAAAAATACTTTTACTATTTTCCTTAGTATTTTCTGATGACAGATTATCTCAGTTTATGTATGTCTGAAAATGTCTTTATTTCATCATCATGCCTGATGAATATTTTCACTGGTATTAAATTTTAAATAGATGGTTATTTTTCCCCCAGCACTTAAAATATAACATCCCACCGTCTTCTGGCTTTCATTGTTTCTGTTGTCAAGTCAGCTGTACCTACTTCTCTTTGAGAATTCATTGTTGTTCCACATTTTTCTTATGCTATGCTTGGATATGGTTTTCTTTCTGTTTGGTAGTCATAGAGTTTCTTGATTTTGTGGTTTGATGTCTTTCTTCAGTTTTTTAAATATTCTAAAACATTTTCCTGGAGAGTGGTTGTAGCTCAGTAGTTGAGCCCTTGCTTTCCATTTATGAGGTCCATCCATGTTCAATCCCTGGTACCTCCTAAAAAAAAGTTCCCTTCAAATATTGCTTCTAATATCTCTCCTCTCCTTCAGAACTCTAATTATATGTGTTGGACCTTCTCACTATATCATTTAAGTCTTTTACCCTTATTCTGTCCATTCTTTTGACTCTCCATGTTTTATTCTCTATATTGTCTTCTCTCCTATACTCTAATTCACCAATTTCCTTTTTAGCTATGTCCCTTCTGCTGATAAATCCTTCCATTACATTCTTAATTTGGGTTACTGTCTTTTATTTTTCAGATAAAGAATTTCAATATGGTTCTTTTTTATGATTTCCAGTGTCTGCCATCTGCCATAATCCTAATTCTTATCATCTCTTTAAATATATTAAACATGATTATTTTTAAAGTCTATGTCAGACCATTCCATTAGCTGGAAATCTTGTGAATCTATTTCTATTGCCTAGTGCTTCTCTTGGTTTTTGATCATATGGTTTTGTTTCCTTGTGTACTTGATAATTTTTGATTGTCAAATTTTATATGTGAAAAATTATAAAACTAATTTAAGTGTTATTTTAGTTTCCTTATTGCTAAAGCAAATACCATGCAATGGGTTGGCTTAAACAATGGGAATTTATTGGCTCACAGTTTTGTGGCTAAGAGAAGTCCAAATCAAGGTGAGATTTTCTTCCCAAAGTCTTCCAAAGACAGGCATCTGGGGCTAGCTGTTGGCGAAATTTGGTCCTGGGTTCCTCTGTCACATGGCAATGCACATGACATCTCTCCTGGCCTCTCCCTTCTCTTCCAGGATCCATTGACTTTTAGCTTCCCTCTGTGGCTTTTTTCTCTTTCTATGACCTCCCCTATAAGTCCTTCTAACAATAGGATTGAGACCCATCCGGGGACATGCCATAACTGAAGTAACCTTATCAAAAGAGCTTACTTATAATGGGTTCAAACCCAAAGGAATGGATTAAGTTTAAGAACATGTTTTTTTGGGTACGTAGCTCCAATTCACCACAAGGGCTAGAATGATACAGTCCCCCAGAGAGGGTTTTCTTTGCTTCTGACAGGCACCTGGGGCCCCTAAAAATCCCAGATCCCCTAAATCCAATTACAAGGATTAAGATTATTTGAAGCTATGTAATGAGAATGGGAAGAAGGAGGTGGACTTGAAAACTCATCTGCTCTCTAAGCCAAATACCAGAGATCAGGGTAAAGGCAGTGGTCCAAAGTCTAGGTGGAAGCAAATGCAGCAACCCCAGACAGACACAGGCCTCACTAAAGCAATGTTCCAAAGAAAGTGAATGCTGCTTTTTTGGCTTACCCCCTCTCAGCACCATGATCTCATCCAACTAGATACAGAAAACAATATATGGGAAGCATCTTTAACTCCAGGCTTTGTGTAGTGACAAAAGGATTTTTCCAAGACTGTGTATTAGTCAGCCAAGGGGATGCTGATGCAATGTACCAGAAATCTGTTGGCTTTTATAAAGTATATTTTTGGGGGTAGAAACTTACAGTTATAAGACCCTAAAGAGTCCAACTCAAGGTACCATAAGAAGTACTTTCTCACCCAAAGTCTGTTGCCACCTGTTGGCTCAAGATGGTGGGTGACATCTGCAAATTTTCAGCCTTCCTCTTCCCCCTTAAGGCTCTGTGGGTCCAGCTTCTTCCAATCTCAGCCATAGGCTGGCATAGAGCTCATCTCTTTTCCCAGGGCTCATTTCTTTATGGGCTCAACTGCTCTGGTCTCTTCACAAGGTCAGCTATAAACTATCAGGCGAATGACTCAACTCTTCCCAAGGCAACAGGATCCCCTTCTTGTCTACGGAGCTTTCTCTCTTTTTTCGCATATCTGCTTCTATGTTCTTATTGAGCATCCATTTATATAGCCCATCAAGGGGGCAGGTACTCAAACTGAGTTGCCCTAGTGACTTGGTCGAATCAAACCCTAATCTCAACATAATTTAATCAAAGACCTCTCAGCTGAATCTAATACAAGCAAAGAGTTTCCTGCCTAGAGGAACAGACCAGTTTAGAAAAATAATCAAATATCCTTGTTTTTGGAATTCATAAATAATATCAAACTGCTACAGACTGAAGCCAAATTCTGTAAAAGAAAACTGTAAACATTTCACTCTGTATACACCATACCGTGTATAATAGATAGTCCATTCCCTGAAAGACTATCAATGATCCTTCATCATTTGGTCCAAATAAAACATCTATCTATTCCAGTACAAGCCTTCAGTACAAGACTACTTCAGTAGTCTTCTCTCTCTGTCTCTGTCTCTGTCTCTCTGTCTCTGTCTCTCTCTCTCTTCCATGCTTTCCCATGGTAGAACATTCATTTCTTATTTCAAGGCCAAGAGGATTCAACCCAGAAAATGCCAAGTTTTTGTTTATATTTTTAGTCATAGTCCAGTCTTTAAGAATGAAGGATTTTGCTAGGAAGCTCAGCTCACCCTTCATGCTGGCTGCTGACCAGCTGGGTGCCAAGGGGCAGCTCTCACACCCATCCCTGGGATCCATTACACATTCAGTACTCTACCTACCTGAGTCAACATTCTCTAGGGCGTTCTTCCTATAGCTGCAAGCTCTCTCCTACATAGAGTTCTCAGAGAGCTGGGACCATGGGTGGAAAGCATTTAAATGCTGTTGGCAGTAGTCATCTCTTCCTACTTGTGTCCAAGCTGAAACAGACTGCCCCCAACTCACCCCCCAAATATGGTTAATTACCATGACTCACGTTGAGTGGCATTTCAGAACATCTTTGGAGTGTGTCAGCTGTACCACTATCCAACCAACTTGTCCTCAATCACATGGGCTATGAGTAGAGCTGGAAGAGTTAGGAGTCAGGCATTTCAGAGACTCTCAGAGGGGTTAAGACATAAAGCAAGAGCAAGACAGGTGATTGGAAGACCAGTTAAATAGAAATGTTTTCCCCCTGGCCAGGTGCCACATGTACCTCAAGATTCAAGTCAGGCATGTCTCCTCCAAAAAGACTTTCCTAGCCCACTTGGCAGATGAGGGGCTTCCTGCAGCTCTCAGGGGCCTCTGTGCTCCATCCAGTTGGCCCTCACCACCCTGTGTGATGATCATCTGTTTGCAAGTCTGTCTCCCAGCCTGGCTATGCCCTCAAAGGCAGCGGCAGGCCTGATTTATTTATTTTTTTTCTGATTTATTTTTAATCACCAAAACCAGAGTGGGCAGGCCAGGAGCCCACCAGCTTAGTTGACTGAGCAAGGAAGTAAAGGCAAACACAACCCCAGCAGAGGCAGTACCGACACTGGCAGAACAGCTCCATCTCCCTGCCCAAGGGGGCGATGGCGGAGGGGCTGGGGCAGGGCCTGCCTAGAGCTCTGCACGTGGAAGGTGATGGAAAATAGCTGCGTTCATCCACAGTGGACCATGCCCTGACAGGAGACTCTGGATATCAGGGGCCCTGCACCCTTTTAAAAATAATAATAAAAAGCTTTATTTTTAGAGCTGTTCTCGATTAACAGAAAATTTTCACAGTTCAGAGAGTTCCCATATACCTCCACATTCATATGCACACACAGATGAGTTACCCCTAGTGTGGTACATTTGTTACAGCTGATGCACCAACCTTGATCCATTATTAGTAACTAAAGCCCATCGTTTACATTAGTGTTCACCCTCTATGCTGACCAGGCACATGGGTTTTGACAAGTGCATGATGTCAGACATCCACCTATACAGTATCGTACAAGAAAGCTTCACTGCCCATTTTCATGCTAGCCAAGTGGTCTCTCACCGCCTACATCCCCTAGATGACTCTATCAAGCGAGTGTTTCTTGAGCCTCAGGCTTTGGAAGTTAGACCAGGCTAAAACGCCTGCACGCATACCTAAACGACCAAGCAGCTACCAGCCAGCCAGCCTGTTGGTTTGCCAAAGCCTTGCTGTGGGGGCAAAGCTTCAGCTTTATTTTGGAGCACCCAGGAGGCTCACCCAAAGTGCCTTGTCAGGCAAGAAGCTGAATGAAAACAAGCCTTTCGAAGCACTGGCAGCCCCTGGGCGCTTCCCCGGAGAAGGGGTACGGCAGCTTCCACACTGCTGGAAGCTTCCCAGATACATGGCTACGTTGTCATGGCTCCCCAGAAGGGGGCTTCAGGATCAGAGGTGGGAGGAGAGAGGAGTGATGTGCAGTCAAGCAGCCCCCACTCCTGGTCCCAGCAGCTAGACCCCTTTCTCTCCCTCACTTGGGTTTTGGAATGCGACTCATGCCTTGTGGTCACCGGCTCCTGGAGAGTAGCTGCAGAAGAGTGGGCAGGAGAACAGGTGTACGGGCAGCATATTCCTCAAATTACCTGATCCCAGTTAAATTACCTGTGAGGGAGGGGCTGGGTTTGTGTGGGTGAGACAGGCACTCAGGGAATGAGATGCACAGACTTGGCTGCCCCAAAGGATGCCTAGACCATGGGTTGGCATCCCAGGACGTCGAGGAGCTCACCCCCACCCCCGCGTGATGAATCACCCACTGTTAAATGTTCACCCAGCCCTGGTGAGTGCCTCCTCATATGGCACATGTGCTGGCTGGGGCTTGACCATTTGAATCAGACACCAAACCTTTTGTTCCACCGTCAGGGCTCTGGCAAGTCCACCTGCAAGTCCAAAGCGAAGAAGATGATGTTTCGTGAGCAGGTTTTGTTAACGGGAGGGTGGAAGAGCAAATAAGGGCTCTTGGAATAAGAAAGGGGGCATCATGGAAATGGCAAATCCGGAGCTCCTGCACCAGAGCAGGCTCCAGGACCAGGTCTGCCCTGACCAAGAAATATCCATTGTCTTCTGGAAGGACAGGATGGAAAGAGCACAGAGAACACCAGGCATGGCCTCTGCTTGTCCCCAAGGTCAGCGAGAGGCAAGACGTGCGCAGAGGGCCAGAAATATTTTCCTAGTGTGTAATAATTGGTCTTGACACATTAGGAATTTTATAGTGTTTCCTCACGAATTATCGTGTTTGATCAAGACAACCCCAACATAGAAGCAGGGAGGGATTTGTCCCCCCATTCTAGTGAGGAAGCAACTGAGCTAGAAGTAGCCAATTGGTCTAAAAGTCATAAAGCAAATAGAGCAGATGGGGGTCTTTCCCAAGATGCCTCAGGACAGCAGTGCCCCCTCAGCGGAAGGCATCCCGGGCACCCGCCTCAGTGACCAGGGGCCCCCATCAGCCCCACACACTGGTGACTTCACATGACAGACGTCCATTCCCCAAAGTTCTGGAGTCCCAATGTCTGAAATCAAGGTCTCAGCAGGCTGTGCTCCTGCCAAGGTTCTAGGGAGAAGCCTGCCTCTTCCAGCTTCCGGGGGCTCCTGGAGTTCCTTGAGTTGGGGTCATACCCCTGCTGAGAAAACTGGGGCTTCTAAGGGTTACTTGCTCCAAGTCGCCCCAGCTGGTAATGGGTAGAGCTGGAAGGGCTTTCAGGGACCCTCTGACCATGGGCTCCCCACCTGCTGCATTAGGTTCACCTGGCCTTCAAAAAAGCACCACTTCTAGAGCCCGACTCAGCGCCCGCAGTGGGGGCGGCACTGATATTCTCCCCAGATGATCCCCATGCACTGCCAGTATTGAGAACCGTTGACCAGTCTGTCTCCCTACCTATAAAAACCCTTGATTTTATAAGTAGGGAAACTGAGGCTGAGAGAGCCCAAACGACTTGTCCAAGAACAGAGTTCTTGACAGAACTAGGATTAAGAGGCAGGTTGTTCTGCTACCCCGTGCAGTGCTCTCTCTAATATGCCAGTGTTTCCCCAATACCTCCACCACCTTTAAAGAGGGTAGTGGGGGCTTCCCGACTAAAGACATTAGAAACCCAAGACCATCGCAGAGCTTCAAGACTTTGCTAAAAAGCAATCCCACCCGACCTGGCACCAGGAATTGCTGCCTTAAGCTAGAGGACAACAAAAGAAGGCCTTCTCCAGGAGGAGCAAAGCCAACCTGCTCTCCTGTGCCATCTAGTGGGCAGGGGGTGCCAGGGAGGACAAGCCGGAGACGAGTCTATGGCCCTGGACACAGGGGAGAAGAGCTGGAGAGCGGGCGGGAGAGGAGGACGTCAGGGACGTCCTCGGATTGGAGGCCCCACAGATAGAGCTAGCCACAGAATTGTCACCAAGGAGATGAGATTTGAGGAAGAGTAGGAACTGACCTTGAAACAAAGCATTTTAGTGAGAAAGAGTTTGATGTCATCCCCAAAGCACTGAATCAGACTGAACTGAGTAGCGCTTCCCAGAATAAGATCATTTATTCCTCACTCGTTCATTATTCACTCACCAGCAAATACCAACAACACCATGTGCTGGGACTGTTTTAGGCACTGGAGACCCAATAATGAAACCAAATGGCAGTGGGGGGGTTCACAGTCTAAAGGCAATAGCTAAATACGGAGGAAGCACAGAGACAGCAGACAGTGTTGAAAGCCGCAGAGGCAGACAAGGCAGGGTCAGGGCGGGCACTGTTATCTCAATAGGGAGGGTAAGAGCTTTCTGACCTGGTGACGTTGACGAAGGGCCCTGAAGACTGAAGATGTCAGGGGAAGGAAGTCCAGGCAGATGAGGCTGAAGGACCCAGGCCATGGAGGGGGACCCTGCTCTGAGTGCTGAGGGGGGAGAAGTGGGGCGGGGAGGGGGGCAGGAAGGTAGCCCAACATCAGATCACACAGAGCCTAGCTGGCCATTGTGAGGACTGTGGCTTTCCCCATGAGTGACTTGGAAGCCACAGAGGGATTTGAGTAGAGGAGGGTGGTGATCACACTTAGGATTCACCTGGATCATTCAGCTCTTCTAGAGAAGAGACTAGAGGGGACACGGGTTGAAGTAGAAAGACTAGTGGGGAAGCCATCATAGAAATCCAGGCAGGAGACAGTGAAAACATGATGAGGAAGGCAGAGGGGGAAGCTAATGAGAAGTGGCCTAATTCTGGATATACATCAAAGACCCACTGGATTTCCTGATGGTTTGCCTGTGGGTGTGAGAGATGCAGAGGTGTCAAGAATAACTCCAAATCTTTTGGCTTTTTATCCCAAGTACTGGAAGGATGAGTGCCCATTCACTGAAATGGGGAAGACTGAAAGATATGAAGGTTTGGGAAAAGAAGAATAAAAAAGTACACTGTTGGACATGCTGAGTCTAAGATGGCTATGAGATAGCCAAGGGGGTGGATACACAAGTGGATGTTTAGAGATGGTGCAAGCTGCAAATCAATGGTGCTTCAGCTGTGATGAGATCATGCAGGAAGGGAGTGCAGATAGAGAACTGAGCTCCAAGCATACAGCATTCAGATGGAGAGGTGAAGAGGAATTCACAAAGGAGCCTGAGAAGGAGCAGCCAGGGACTGGAAGGAAAACAGGAGATTGGGGCATCCCAGAAGCCAAGGGAAGAAAGTGTTTCAAGGAGAAGTGGTCAACTGAGTGAAATGTTGCTGATGGGTCAAGTTGATGAGGACTGGGGACTGGCTATTGGATTTGGCAACATGGAGTTCATTGATCCTGACGAGGGGGTTAACTGTAGAAATGGGGTTGAAGTAGGATGTTCTAAATCTATTATCCCCTGTGTCCTTGAGAACAAGGATTCTTGGTGCAGAAGAAAGGAAACACAGGTGTAATCTGTAAGATGTTAAGGAAAAACCCTGAAGCTCTGATGGAGCTCATGAGGATGGAGACTACATATACATATCCCAGCTCTGTCCATTGAAAAGGCCTACAAACATTGACCAACTGACCAACTCAGGAACACTGAACATCCCTAGTGCCTATGCTCTGGTCTTTAAAAATAATTTCCCACCGCAAGAATATATAGGGGTTTATCGAGAAATATCTAATTCCAGATCTGGGGCAAGAAATGTATAAGATGACCCTAGTACATTCTGTCATACCAGATAGCAGAGAAATTTCAAATGACAACTAAAGTTATGTCAGAGAGACTCAGAAGAATTGTCCCCAATCAAGATGGCAGAGAGAGAAGATTCAGGGCTCCATCCACCCACAGAAGGCTGACCAACCAGCCAGAACTGGCAGAAACATCTTTCTCAAAGCTCCCGGTAGTCAGTGAAAGGATTGCAATAACAGGGCAAGCGCTGAGTCAAGAAGAAGCCTCTTCCCTGCACCTCACTGGCTTGGTGCAGAGCTAGCCCATGCTTCTCCTCATTCCAGAGGAGAAGGATAACCCTCCTGCACATACTGGGAGCATCTTTGTCTGACTCAATATGTCTGAGTGACTTGCTGTCCCAGAAGAACCGTCTCTGCATGTAGAAGGTGGCTCACTGAACTCCCCTACAGAACACTGTGGAAGATCATTCAAATCCTAGCTGCCTGGAGCAAGGAATTGCTAGCTGTAGGATATACCTGGAACCATGGTGAAACTGTTTCCAAGGGAAGAGAGGACATTGATATCTATGTAAGTGGGGTAATTCCCAGGGTCACATGCACATGCCAAAGGCAAGATACAGGTGCAGAAAGGACCAGGAAGGCCCCTGTGCTTTGACCTGAACAGTTCTCTAAACTCATTGTATGGATAATTTCCAAAGGCGAGCATTTGCACAGGGTCAGTCTGCAAAGATTGAGAAAGATGCTTCCTTTTTTCCTTCTTTTTTGTTATAGTTAGCTCCTGGCACTCAAAGAAACCTCTGTCATAACACTAGTTGGATACTAGCTAAAAGAAACTGATGACTTCATAGTGTAAATTCCAGTGATAACAAATTAAAATATTAAAATGTCCAGGTTCCAACAAAAGATTATAAAACATACAAAGAAACAAGAAGCAATGGCCCAGGCAAAGAAGAATATTAAAGCATTAGAAACCATCAGTGAGGAGGATCAGACCTGGAACATTCCAGACAAAGATCGTTTTGTTTTGTTTTGTTTTTTTAATTCTTTTTGTATTTTGTTTTTTGGGTATTTTGTTGTTGTTGTTTCTTATTTTTTAATTTTCTTTTATTTCTTTATTTTTTTCCAGACAAAGACTTTTTAAAACCAGTCCTGAGTGTGCTCAAAGAGCTAAGGAAAACCTGGACAAAGAACTAAAGGAGGCGGCAGACTTGGTCCAGTGGTTAGGGTGTCTGTCTACCACATGGGAGGTCCACGGTTCAAACCCTGGGCCTCCTTGACCCATGTGGAGCTGGCCCATGTGCAGTACTGATGCGCGTAAGAAGTGCCGTGCCACACAGGGGAGTCCCCTGCGTAGGGGAGTCACATGTGCAAGGAGTGCACCCCATAAGGAGAGCCGCCCAGCACGAAAGGAAGTGCAGCCTGCCCAGGAATGGTGCCGCACACACAGAGAGCTGACACAATAAGATGACTCAGCAAAAAAAAACACAGATTTCCGTGCCGCTGACAACAACAGAGGCGGACAAAGAAGATGCAGCAAATAGACACAGAGAACAGACAACGGGGGAGGGGAAGGGGAGAGAAATAAATAAATAAATAAATTTAAAAAAAAAAAGAACTAAAGGATATCAGAAAAACAATAGATGGACAAAAAAAGAATATCAAGAAAGATGAAAATTATGAAAAGGAACGAAACATAGCTGAAGACCACAGTAACAAAATTAAAAATTCCCAGATGAGTTCCACAGCAGATTTGAGTCGGCAGAAGAAAGAATCAATAAACTTGAAGATAAGGCAATTGAAATCATCCAGTCTAAAGAGCAGAAAGAAGGAAGAAAAAAGAAACATGAACAGAGTTTGAAGAACAAGTGTACCAATATACACAATGTTGGAGTCCCAGGAGGAGAAGAAAGAGAGAAAGGGGCAGAGAGAATATTGAAAGAAATAATGGCTGAAAACTACCCAAATTTAACAAAAGACATGAATATGTGCAATCAAGATACTCAATAAACTCCAAATAGTAGAAAACCAAATAGACCCACACCATATCAGATTATAATCAAACTCTGGGTACAAGGCGGCAGTGGAAAGACGTATTAAAGTGTTAAAAGCAAAAAAAATGCCAACCAAGAATTCCATATCCTGTAAAACTGTCTTTCAAAAATGAGGGAGGGATTTTTAAACATCTGAGGGAGTTTGTCACCGCTGTATCTGCCCTTTGAGAAATGCTGAAAAGGGTTCTGCAGGTTGAAAGGAAAGGACAACAGACAATTGAAGCCACATGAGGAATAAAGATCTCCAGCAAAGAGAGTGACATGGGTAAATACAAATACCAATACTACCATATTTTCTATTTGTAACTCCACTTTTTATTTCCTATAGTATCTAAAAGCTAAATGCATAAAATGTAATGTTAAACCAATGGTTTTTTACTCATAATATATAAATAAGCAATTTATGACAAGAATTACATAAAGGTGGAAGGATGGTGGGGTATAGAAAAATAATTTACCTATGCTATTGACCTTTTAAGTTATCAAACCAAAATTTTTATAGATTTAGGATGTTAAATTTGGGAAGTGGATGTGGCTCAAGCAATTGGGCTCCCATGTATGGTTACTCCCATGTATGGTTACTGAGGGTCCCAGATTTGATTCCTGGAGCCTCCTGGTGAAAAGCAGGCTTGCTCACACAGCATGGAGAGCCCGTGCGGCATGGAGAGCTGGCGCAACGAGATGACACGACAAAAAGAGACACAGAGGAGAGACAGTGAGAGAAACAACAAAACAGGGAGCTGAGGTGGCTCAGGCAATTGAGTGCCTCTCTCCCATGTCAGAAGGACCCGGGATTGGTTCCCGGTGCCTCCTAAAGAGAAGAAGAGAAGACAAGCAGACACAGAACACACATTGAATGGGCACAGAGGGCAGACAGCAAGTGAAGGTGGTGGGGGTGGGGGGAGGATAAATAAATAAATAAATAAATCTTTTTAAAAAATTAAGCCCCATGGTAACTACAAAGAAAATATCAGAGAATATGCAAACTCATAAAGACAGAAAGTAGAACACAGGTTACCATAGGTGGAGGGCAGGGGCAATGGGGAGTTTATATAAAATGAGTGTAGAATTTGTTTGGAATGAAACAAATGTTCTAATAATGGAAGTGAACAACATTTTGAAGGTAATTAATCCCACTGAATTGTATGCTTGGGAGGAGTTGGGATGGGAAGATTATGTTGTATGTATGTTTCCACATTTTTTTTAAAAAGAGAGAAAATAAAGAGATAATGACAATTGGGAAGCAGACTTGGCCCAGGGGTTAGGGCATCCGTCTACCACATGGGAGGTCCGTGGTTCAAACCCCGGGCCTCCTTGACCCGTGTGGAGCTGGCCCATTAGCAGTGCTGATGCACGCAAGGAGTGCCGTGCCTCGCAGGGGTGTCCCCCACATAGGGGAGCCCCACGCACAAGGAGTGCACCCCATAAGGAGAGCCGCCAAAGCATGACAGAAAGTGAGGCCTGCCCAGGAATGGCGCCACACACACGTGGAGAGCTGATACAAGATGACGCAACAAAAAGAAACACAGATTCCTGTGCCGCTGACAACAACAGAAGCGGACAAAGATGATGACGCAGCAAATAGACACAGAGAACAGACAACTGGGGCGGGGGGTGGGGGTGGGGGTGGGAATGGAGGGGAGAGAAATAAATAAATCTTTAAAAAAAAGAGAGAGATAATGACAATTAAACGCAATACATGACACTGGGTGGTATCTAAGATTGGAGGGGTGCGGTCACCCCTCGGGATGAAGTGTGGTTTGCTGGCCTGGCGAGGGGAACAACCGCGGTAGGCCTAATTCCGCTGCCCCCATAATAGGGTGGTTGGTCGGGCCCACCGCCACCCCTGAAGGAAGCTCGGCATGGGCGCAGAGTGCCCTCGGGTCTCCCCTTCTCAGCAGCCATGCTTCCGCGGCCACCCCTCCTCCCAGATGGCGCCACCCGATGCCTTGTGGGGCGGCACCCTTCTTCTTCCTTCTCCCTGCGCAGGCGCAGGGCAGAAAATTCCAGTCTGCCCTTTTCCCCTCCCCCGACAGCAGCAACAGCCAGGTGTGGGCGGAAAAATCCAGCCCGCCCTTTTCCCCTCCCCCGACAGCAGCAACAGCCAGGTGTGGGCGGAAAAATCCAGCCCACCCTTTTCCCCTCCCCCGACAGCAGCAACAGGCAGGCGTGGGCGGGAAACTCAAGTCTGCCCTCCACCCCAGCAACAGCAGCCACCAATCCCTAAACCCTGCCCCTTCCCCCAGACAGCCAATCCCTAACCACCACCCCTCCCCCGTCCAGTACCGCCCACTGACCTTTCGCCGGCAACCAATCAGAACAGGGCGTGGCTTCGACCAATCAGCCTTCCCCAGCCCCTATAAAACTGTTGCCTCTCCCTCAGTAAAGTGGACTTGCGTGTTTACCTTGTCTCCGCGGTAGTTCTTCTGCCGTGCGCCCTCCAGTCCTGAGAGCCCCCGACAAGGGCCTGGCCTCCCTTGTCCCCAGTTCGTCGCCTGCTTCTCCTGGCGACCCCTTCGTCGCCGGCTTCGCCGGGCGACCCCTTCGTCGCCGGCTTCGCCGGGCGACCCCGTCAGCCGAACCGCGCAACCCCTTGTGAGACCGATCCCTCGTCTGCTGCCGGACCGACCCCTCGTCCCAAGTGGGACCGACCCCTCGTCCCAAGCGGGACCGACCCCTCGTCCAGAGCTGGACCGACCCCTCGTCCGCAGCCAGACCCCACCTCTACCGACCGAGCAAGCCGCCGCAGTTGGCGCCCAACGTGGGGCAAGGCAACCCCACCACAGCCTCACTCTATAACCTGGCGGCCCCCCCCTCCTCTCTTCTCACCGTGGGACTTCTCTCGTGCAACATTGCTGCTACCTGAGCCTTGGCTACCTCATATGATCCACGGCGGTCTGGGAGAATCGCTGGATGGCTTTCTCCTTCCATGTCGGGGGCTTATACCGACCCGCTATGATTAAGAGGAGCCTTGGATTTCTCGGGAGCGCGCGCTTGCACGTCTGAAGTAATCCTACCACAGCCCTACCCCCTCCTCTCTTCTCACCTTGGGACTTCTCTCGTGCAACATTGCTGCTACCTGAGCCTTGGCTACCTCATATGATCCACGGCGGTCTGGGAGAATCGCTGGATGGCTTTCTCCTTCCATGTCGGGGGCTTATACCGACCCGCTATGATTAAGAGGAGCCTTGGATTTCTCGGGAGCACGCGCTTGCACGTCTGAAGTAACCCTACCACAGCCCTACGCCCTCCTCTTTTCTCACCCCTATCTTTTCACTCTGCATTGCTGCTCCTGAACCTTGGTGACCTCATATGATCCATGGCGGTCTGGGAGAATCGCTGGATGGCTTTCTCCTTCCATGTCGGGGGCTTATACCGACCCGCTATGATTAAGAGGCGCCAATAAAACTCTCAGGAGCGCGTGCCTGAGCACCTCCACCCCTGCCTTCACCTCTGCCTCCTCCCCTTCACGCTTGCTCCCCTTTGCCTTGCTCCACTGCTCGTCGTCCCGCCCTCCCCTCGTCGGGGCCTTCTCTTGGCCCACGACCACCGTCGGAGCCCCACCGGCTCCGACCCCTCGTCTCACCGCGCACCTCGGCTCCCATCGCCGCGCTCTCAAGGTAAGGGCCCCTTTTCTTATCGGCTCCAAAAGGCCATTAGCAATGGGTAACATCCTATCTGTTAAGCAAGCCCCACAAGTTCGGGCTCTTGCCGGTCTCCTAGACACTCACCGGTGTAAGATCTCTTTGAAACAGCCCCAAGTCTTCTGTAACCACGGCCCTCCATGCCGCCATCGCTCTCAAGCAGCTCCAGCCCCGCTAAACGGCCCGCAACCTGCTTTCCCCAGCCCGCGGCCTGCTTTCTAGCATCTAATAATGTTTCTGCTTTTAACAGCTCCCCATACTTCTGCGGAGCTTCCTCCTGTCTCGACCTCACTCCTCTTCTCAGCCATCCAAAGCGTCCTTTCTCGTCCCCCGCCCCTTTCCTTTTTTGCTTGAACCCCCACTGCGTTGCAGATTGGGCCGCCCCATGTCAGCCCGCCCCATTAACATCGGCCTCTGTCACGCCCGTGGAGACTTTGGCCTTCTTGTTGCCCTCGCCTATGACTCCACCACTCCCGACGCTGCCGCCACCACCGCTGCTGGTGCCCTGACGCGACTTGTCCTCACAACTGTGATCCTCCAGACCATCACACAGTCTGCCTCTACCGCTCTTCGCCGCCAAGAAGAGATCAACTACCTGTAACGCGCTGTCATTCGGGACTTTTAACAGCAGATAGACCTTATAGCCACTGAGATCAACGAGAATTGGACATTGGCCACCCTTGCTTGCAACGGCAAGATACCACCCCCCAAATTGTACATTTATATCCCCGTCATACTCACCTCCCTCTTCAGCCCCACTTCCCTCATTGCTTACTGCCTCTTGGGCCTCGGCTACTTGCTACTGCTGCCATCCTGGCCCTTATTTGAAAAGAAGGGGGAAATGCGGTCACCCCTCGGGATGAAGTGTGGTTTGCTGGCCTGGCGAGGGGAACAACCGCGGTAGGCCTAATTCCGCTGCCCCCATAATAGGGTGGTTGGTCGGGCCCACCGCCACCCCTGAAGGAAGCTCGGCATGGGCGCAGAGTGCCCTCGGGTCTCCCCTTCTCGGCAGTCATGCTCCCGCGGCCACCCCTCCTCCCAGATGGCGCCACCCGATGCCTTGTGGGGCGGCACCCTTCTTCTTCCTTCTCCCTGCGCAGGCGCAGGGCAGAAAATTCCAGTCTGCCCTTTTCCCCTCCCCCGACAGCAGCAACAGCCAGGTGTGGGCGGAAAAATCCAGCCCGCCCTTTTCCCCTCCCCCGACAGCAGCAACAGCCAGGTGTGGGCGGAAAAATCCAGCCCGCCCTTTTCCCCTCCCCCGACAGCAGCAACAGGCAGGCGTGGGCGGGAAACTCAAGTCTGCCCTCCACCCCAGCAACAGCAGCCACCAATCCCTAAACCCTGCCCCTTCCCCCAGACAGCCAATCCCTAACCACCACCCCTCCCCCGTCCAGTACCGCCCACTGACCTTTCGCCGGCAACCAATCAGAACAGGGCGTGGCTTCGACCAATCAGCCTTCCCCAGCCCCTATAAAACTGTTGCCTCTCCCTCAGTAAAGTGGACTTGCGTGTTTACCTTGTCTCCGCGGTAGTTCTTCTGCCGTGCGCCCTCCAGTCCTGAGAGCCCCCGACAAGGGCCTGGCCTCCCTTGTCCCCAGTTCGTCACCTGCTTCTCCGGGCGACCCCTTCGTCGCCTGCTTCTCCGGGCGACCCCTTCGTCGCCGGCTTCGCCGGGCGACCCCTTCGTCGCCGGCTTCGCCGGGCGACCCCGTCAGCCGAACCGCGCAACCCCTTGTGAGACCGATCCCTCGTCTGCTGCCGGACCGACCCCTCGTCCCAAGTGGGACCGACCCCTCGTCCCAAGCGGGACCGACCCCTCGTCCAGAGCTGGACCGACCCCTCGTCCGCAGCCAGACCCCACCTCTACCGACCGAGCAAGCCGCCGCAGAGGGGGAAAGGCTCAAAAGGACATCATAGAGACAGAAGAAAAACTTATAATATAGAATGTCAGGTTTATATCAATGTTAAATTCTTGAACTTGTTAATATCCTTTATCTGAGGAAATGGGAAGTATTATGTGTTTAACAACTACGATGTGTGCAACCTGCTCTCAAATGTTCCAAAGTTAGATAGATAGATAGACAGACAGACAGACAGACAGACACAGCAAAATTTGGCAAAATGTTAAAATTAGTGGACTTGCGTTCTACGGGTTGAGGGTATATTGGAGTTCTTTTTATGGGGCTTGTATTATTTTTGAAACTGTCCTTTTAAGTTTTAAATTATCTCAAAATTAAAAATTAATAAATATATAAAGCAGGAAGTAGATGTGGCTCAAGCGATTGAGCTCCCACCTACCACATGGGAGGTCCCAGGTTTGGTTCTCGGTGCCTCCTAAAGAAGAAGAGCAAGACAGCGAGCTGATGCAATGGGCTTGTGTGGCAAGCTGACATAACAAGATGATGGAACAAAGAGACACAAGGAGGAAAACACAATGAGAAACACAACAAAGCAGGAAACAGAGGTAGCTCAAGCAAATAGATGCCTCCCTCCCACATAGGAGGTCCCAGGTTTGGTTCCAGTGCATTCAAAAAGAAGAGGAGGGGAGGAAATAAATAAATAATCTTTAAATATATATAAAGCAAAAAATGAAAAATATGAAAGAAATGTTTTAAGTGTTTTGAACTAATAGTACATAATAATAATAATAAATTCTAGGATAAGTTTCCATAATTTCTTGTTTAAAAAATAAGAGTCAGGAGCCACCTTGGTTTTCCAACTGGCCAAAAATGGGACAATATGAGCTTCAACAAAGGATAATAATTATGTGGATTGAAACCCATCAAATATGCTTAAATCCATGAGTTCATAGTGATTTTTAAAGAAAGTACTTGGTCACCTTTGGAAGGTGATCATAAACAAATTCATTATCTTGAAACCGGTTAATAGAAGGAAAGAACCACACATTTCCTACATGAACTGCACCACCAGGTAATCAAATAAGAGAAGAATCTCTTCGTAGAAGTGTTCCAAACAATAAAAGAAGAAGGAATAATAAAATGTCACTGCCTTGCAATCCCCAGTGAATTAAGGGATCTTGGCATAAATCAATATCTGCTAACATCACAAAAAGAGGGACAACCGGACATTATGAGCCTCCTGATTTACAAACAAAAACAAAAACAAAAAAACAACAGCATCAAGAGTCTTGCTAAGGGAGGGAACCCAGGCCTTCAGATCCAGCTGCCAGTGTATGAGAAACACAGCAGACGGACGAACATGCTGCAGTGCACCAGGAAGGGGCAAACGACAAATTCAGACAGTGGGAAACTTGACAGGTCAAATAGCCCTAGATTCTCAGCAACTAAAGTGTAAAGAAGAAAAAGTAAAAGGATAGAGGGTAACATTGCAGATTAAAAGAACTTTTAAAATATAATGACAGGACATAACCTGCCATAACCCACTGAACGGACTGGGAGAGTGTAAACTACAATGTAAACTATTATCCATGGTGTGTAGCAGTGCTCCAAAATGTATTCATCAAATGCAATGAATGTACCACACTAATGAAAGAAGTTGTTGATGTGGGAGGAGTGAGTGTGTGGGGAGTGGGGTATATGGGAACCTCTTATTTTTTTTAAATGTAACATTTTGTGTGACCTATGTATCTTTTAAAAAAAAGATTTAAAATGTGTATAGTACAGAATGTGAGACATAATGTAAACCTCTGACTATGGTTAAGGGCAAATCTTCACTATTTGTTCATCAATTGTAACAAATGCACCATACTCTTGTAAGATGTTATTAATAGGGGAAAATTATAGAGGGAGATAGGGTGAGGTTTATGGAAATCTTTATTTTCTATGTGACTTTTCTGTTACTTAAAGCTTCTTTGAAAATAAAGTGGAAAAAAATGAAAAAGTTTTAAGTAGGAAAAACTTAATTCTAATGTCCAGGGATACACTCTTGAATGGTAAAACTATAAAGAAACGCAAGGAAGCTATTGCTATAAAAGTCAGGCCTCTCCAGCAAAGGGAAGGGGCAGTGACTGGGACATGGAGGGGCTTCCAGAACGTCGGCAAGGCACTATCTCTTGACCTGGGTGGTGGTTAAAAAGGTCTCTGTTTATGATTATTTATTAAGGTACACATTTTTTAGTGTTTCTTTCTATCTCCCACCCCCTAGGAGAGCATTTTGGAAACACGCAGGGAATTTTTATTAGCATACTAATGAGGGGGTAACTCGGGCCTTTCGTAGGTGGGGCCAGGTTTGTAGATGTCCTCTGATGCCCTGGGACAGTCCCACACAGAAAAGAATGGTCTCATGTCCTATATATTTTTCAAATGTCCTGGTAGACATTAAAGTAAGTGAGAACACTTGTTTATAATTATCTAAACCTAGACTCATATATAAACACAGCATTGTTGGGTTTCTTATTTTCATTTGCATGATATTTTCAGACACTACACAAATTGAGGAAAGATGGTGGGTTCTCAGTGGAACTTTACCGGAAGTTGCCCACCATTTTGAAAAATCTTGCTGCCAACCACAACACGCTTCGGCTTTCAAGTCATCAATACCACCCAACTAAAACCGTGTATATCTGTAGCTATCGCAGTCACAACAATTCTTCAAAAATCATGTGGGTGTGAGTTGCTGACTCCTCTACTACAGGGTCCAGGGGCCCACAGAACCCCAAAGATTTCAGGGGATCCATGAGCTTGAATTGAAAATTCAAAAAACATTACTCTTGTAGGGACGGGTGTGATATATTTACTAAATAAGACACAGTGGAGTGTGGACTTAGTAAGGGGTCAGTGGTTTTCACCTGACTGTCAAACGGGTCCATGGAACAAAAAAGGTTAACAGCCCCTGCTCTGTTACACCTTCTAATAATAAACCCAAGCATCTTTTATCATCAACTTTATTTTATCATCAATTACATTCTTTTTGTAGGAATTTTTTTATTCAAAATAATGTTGTGTAGGAAGGTTACTTATCTGTGAATTTCATTTTGGTACCAAAAAAAGGAGATCTTATGAAATATTTGTTATTAAAAGGGGAAGTATGGTGATTTGAAATTGTATGTACCCCAGAAAAACATGTTCTTAAATCTAATCCATTCCTGCGGGTGTGAGCCCATTGTAGGTAGAGCCTTTCGATGAAGTCACTTCAGTGAAGGTGTGGCCCGCCTCAACCAGGATGGGTCTTTTTTTTTTTTTTTTAAAGATTTATTTATTTATTTAATCCCCCCCCCCCCCCCCCCCGTTGTCTATTCTCTGTGTCTATTTGCTGCGTCTTGTTTCTTTGTCCACTTCTGTTGTCGTCAGCGGCACAGGAAGTGTGGGCGGCGCCATTCTTGGGCAGGCTGCACTTTCTTTCCTGCTGGGCGGCTCTCCTTACGGGGCGCACTCCTTGCACGTGGGGCTCCCCTACACGGGGGACACCCCCTGCGTGGCACGGCACTCCTTGTGCGCATCAGCACTGCACATGGGCCAGCTCCACATGGGTCAAGGAGGCCCGGGGTTTGAACCGCGGACCTCCCATGTGGTAGGCGGGTGCCCTAACCACTGGGCCAGGTCCGTTTCCCCAGGTTGGGTCTTAATCCTATTACTGGAGTCCTTTATAAGCAGAATGAAATTCAGACAGAGAGAGAGAGAAAGGGGGAGCAGCCAGATGCTGACAGTCAATGGAACCCAGAAGAGAAGGGAGAGGGAGGCCAGGAGAGGCACCGTGACCACTGCCATGTGGCAGAGGAGCCCAGGGCCAAGCATCATGGGCATCAGCCCCAGAACAACACGGTCTTCAGGAAGAAAGCATTGCCTTGATGATGACTTGACGATGACCTCAAACCATGAGCAAATATTACTAAACTCCCATTGTTCAACCTGACCCATGACATGGCATTTGCTCCAGCAGCCTAGGAAGCTAAAACTGGGGGTATCCAATCAATACGAACATTGTCTAAATTCAGAAATAAATGTAGCATTACCAGATAATTACCCAGAAACCTCTTGGACTAAAGCTGTTGTCTGCTCTGACTTCGCCTGTACACTTTATTCTTCACTTTCACTTTTCCTCATCTGAATACAAACAAGCTCCATCTTCTGCATAGGACATCTACAAAGTTTGTAAAATGTAGATTCCTTAGTCTGGTGATATTTCTTATAATCTATAACAAATGTTCCACAGTGGTATCGTGTGTTGGTGAGGGGGTGTTGTATGGGAATTCTAAACATGTACGTGATTTTTTTGTAAGTTCACAACTTCTGTAAGAAAAATATATATTTTTTAAAATGCAGATTCCTGGGGCCCATCCCAATGTTCACAGGCAGTTAGTCCATGGACCACACTTTGAGAAAGACCATTCTGGACACCCTGGTCTGTAGTTCATATGAAACCCTGGTTCATCTGAGGTTGAGAATCCTTCCTTCCTACCTAGGAAACCCTCACATTTTCCCACATCCAAGATGGCAGCACAGAACTGCTCAGTGCCTTAGACTGGAGTTTCTGGCTCTGTCCCACAATGACTCTGAATGCCCATTCACTCATGCATTCATTCAACAAGTCTTTTGCCAGGAGCTGTGCATTAGTTGTCTCCTACCTGCAGCCAGAGGGCAGAGGCCAGAACCCCCACCTCCACCTTCTGAGGTCCTAGTGGGATTAAGAATTGAGTTGCCTGTGTCTTTCCCTAAGGCAAAAGTTTTATATCATTTCTGTGCCTTTTTATGTGCCACATGCTACCTCTAAAAACCTTGTGGGTGGCCTGCCACCCACCTGGGTCACTTGGTTCCAGGGTTTCTCTTGCCCCCCAGGCTGCTGGTCCATAAGGATGAGTCCACCTAGTAGCCCCAGCAGCTTACCTGGGGCCTTACTCTGCTTTGGTCCTACCAGACCCTCAGCTCCCATCCTAGGCCCAAGGAGACTGGGTCATGCCATTTTCCCCATCCTAGGGTTCTCCTCCAGAGCCCCAGCCTGGCCCTCAGGATGCCACCATCCTCAGTGTGCCTCCACCCTGTTTCCTGCAACCAGCTACCACTAGATTTCCAATGTTCATCTTGAACCCAGGATGCATCCACAATGTTCCTGGTAAGTGTGTGAGAGCCAAACGTGGGCTTGGTCCTGTGAAATGAAAACATCTCACAATCTGCCTGACGGGGTCTTTGCCAATGCCAGTAGTAATTGAGCACTTTCTGTGTACACTTTGGGGAATGCAAAGACTAAGGAATGACTCTTAGCTTCTAGAAGCAGAGAAGGCATACCATCAGAAGCGGTCAGCTAATAAGTTCAGCCAAGACACAAGCGCCAAGCCGGGAGCCATTCCTTAAGCAGACGGAGTCTAAGTCAGTGGGCACTGAGCTGGACTCCAGAGTGAGTCCAGACGCGGCTCTACCTCTGACGAACCACGTGACCTGCATCGGGTCACTTAGCCTCTCCTACCTCAGTTTCCTTTTCTGTGTGACAAGGACAACAGAAACTGGTTTTCCTTGGAGCAATGTTGTATCAAACTAATTAACACAGATGAAGGATTTATCCCACAGACTAAATCCACAGACCATGCTTGACGAGCACTGGCCATCGTCCTCACGATCATGGTCGTCATTGTCATCATCATCACCCTCATCATCGTCACTGGATGCAGAGGAAAGGGGAGCACTGAAGGAGCAGGTGTATTTCACCACGAGGTGGACCTTAGTCCTTAAAGGGGAGCAGGACCTGCCGTTCTGCTAACGGTACCATAAACGGCGGACACTTAAGGGCCCTTCCTCTTATCTTACACACATTGCCAAGGTTTTACTGAAAAGAGCTGGAGTTGTGTGTCAGCCAAACAGAAACTTGTACGTGGAAATGGAGAAAAGGACCTGGTGCCGTTGACAAGACTGTCAAGTGCACGAGTTAAGGACTGGGGTTCCAGGAGAAGTGAGTGCCAGTTTTCATCATGCTGGTTTTCTGGAAGGAATAAAATGGTAAGACTATCCTCCTGGCACCCACCGCTCCCCTCCCTCCACCCCCCACAAGCTCTCAATGGACCATTTAGGCCTTAACGACTCTGGAGAGCTATTAGGATCTATCAGGTGAAAAAATAATTTACTTTACAAAGTGGCATGTGTAATAGAAATAGAGTCATCTCAGTCAGCTGAGCGCATTCTCTGTGTGTGCTCAACTTCTCGAAGCATGAATTGACACAAAAGAGCCCTCCGGGAGCCCCCGGGTGCTGCACAGTAACTAGTGAGCATTTGGTGCCTGGGCTGAGCGTGTGCCGGAACCATGGCTCAGAGTCCACCACGGCGGGCCTGGAAGACCACTGGGCACCAGTGAGCATCTTCACGGACCCTCCCAGGGCAAGGCAGGGAGGGCCCTGGGATCATGCATTCAACCCCAGAGAGACAGCTGATACTCTGCTCGCCAGCCACCAACCAGCAGAAAGACAGGACAGCAGCCACACCAGCCACCAGGCCAGCCGGAGGACGACATGCCCCTTTTGCGTCTCCCTTCCCAGGCCATTAACTGATGGTACCCACCATCAACAGAGAGAAAGATGGCAGCCGGTGGGATATCACATTTATACCGTGGCTTGTTGACAAGTACACAATTGCAGTCTTGAAGAAAAGCATCCAGGCTGAGACAACGGTTGGAGTGTTTGAAAGTGCATTTCAGGACCTGCCCGGCTCCCAGCCCATCCCTGCACTCATGGAGGATGAGGCCCTGGGTGCTCAGTGGGGAGCTCAACTGGGCCCAGGGCGCGGCCTGTCCAGTCCTGAAGCAGGACCCTTCAAGGAGCCGGAGGCTCCATTCACAGCATCAAGGGAACAACAGAAGGGACCTGTGGCTTACAGTGAAAACAGCAGTTACGAAATTGTGCATATAGCATCAGCCCACCTGGTTATAAACAAAGAAATATGCCAACCTGCCAGCCAAGCTGCCCTTCAGAAATCGGTTCAGGACTGGGTTGTTTTTTCCTTTTTCACATTTTCCAAATTTTTCAATATCATGCAGAACAATTCCAGGGTCCACAAATGCCCCATGTTATACCCATTCTTCCCTCTCTCTCCCCTCAGAACCTCCGGTGGCCACTGCCTTTATATCAGTGATGCAAGTTCTTCCATTTCTAGAATAATCATAAGTCAGTTTAGTCCATAGTGCATTCCCCTTATGTTTGTTCATTCCTTAATCTTGAGGATTTTGGGATGGTGATGCCCACTCTGTTTCTGATTAAGAGGGGGTTAGATCCCATGGGGCACATGGATGGAAATGTCTTGCTTGCCTGTATAGATGCTTTCATTTCTGGGAGTTGGATAGGGTCCATCACCATCCTTTAGTTAGTTGAGAGGCATGGCCCAGGTGCCCCCTTCCCACACATCTCCCCATCACCAACAGCCCAAATCAGTGATCCTCCGCAGCCACAGCTGTGACCCTTCTGAGATCCAAAACCTCCCCAAAACAAAGCAAAAAAAACCCCACAAAAAATAATAAAATAAATAAATAAAAGAATAAAATAAAATAATTTTTTTTACATTGTGTCTTTCATCACCATAAGATTTGTTATCTTTTATGTCAGTGACAGTTTCTTCCATATGGTCCCCCAGTGCCCCAGTGTCATTTTTTTCACTTTATTGTCAAAGAAGCTTTAGGTTACAGAACAGTCACAGAAAATAGAGGGGATTCCCATAAACCCACCCCCTCCCCCTTTCCCACTCTCCCTTATTAATAACATTTTCAATGTGGATGGTACATTTGTTACTACTGATGTACAAATATTGAAACACTGCTACTAACCATGGTCGATGGTTTACATTATGATTTACACTTTGCACCATACACTTTTACAGGTTTTGACAAAACTTAGAATGGTCTGAATCCATCATTGCAAGATCATGCAGACAATTCCAGGGCCCTAAAGCTGACCTAAGTTCCATCTGTTCTCTTCTTCCCCTCCCCTCCCCTAGGAACCTATGGTAACCTCTAAGTTTCCGTCTTTGAAGAATAAGGTTCATAGTTCCTTGCAATAATATTGAAGGCTGGACATATTGGTCTGTTTTCTTTTATTAGGCACTGCCTATGTTCTCGAGAGATTCTCTCCTCTCTGAGACCATAACAGAACTCTCCAAGATGGGAGCTTAATATTCCTGTTTATTGCGTGGGTCTCCGCCCACTGAGATAACACACTACAACAAGATGAACTCTTTCTTATCGCACAGAAGCATGCCTCAGGTGCCCCCGATCCCGCATATCCCCCACCCCCAATGCCCGGCGCCAGTAACCCTCCCCTGCCATATTTGCCAAAAGAACATTCCCACCACTGTAGTTTTAACCACAGACCTACAAATCCAGAGTTCACCTGTTCCTTCCTCCAGCCCTCCTCCAAGTCCATGGATATTCAAACCCAGCCCCCCTCACATTCCAGCACTGTCAAACCCAAGCCATACTGCACCATCACCCCCTCCACTGCCCAGACCCTATCATAGATTTTGCCTGTATTGAGCTCTCAACCCTCTACTCCCTTTCTGTCTCCTGATAGCCTATCTTCCAGACTCTAGCTCTGTGAGGCTGCTCAATTTGCTTAAGTCAAATCAGTGAGGCCATGCAATATTTGTCCTTCAGTGACTGGCTTACTTCACTCAACATAAGGACATCAGGATTCATCCATGATATTCCACGTGTTAATACTGCATTCCTTCTTACAGCTGAGTAATGTTGCCTTATATGGATACACTACACTTGGCTTATCCATTCATCTGTTGATGGACACTTGGGTTGCTTCTAATTTTTGGCATTAGAAAATGCTGCTGCTATGAAAACTGGTATGCATGTATCTGCTCATGTCCCTGCTTTCAGTTCTTCTGGGTATATACGGAAGTGGGATTGCTGGATCATACGGCAATTCTATAGTTAGCTTCCTGAGGAACCGCAAAACTGTCCTCCACAATGGTTGTACCATTCTACATTCCCACCAGCAGTGGATAAGTGTTCCCTTTCCTCCAAATGCTCTCCCATACTTGTTGTCCTCTGTTTTTTTCTAAGAGCTGCCAGTCTAATAGATGTAAGATGATATCTCATTGTAGTTTTGATTTGCATTTCCCTTATAGCTAGTGATGTTGGGCATCTTTCCATGTACTTTTTAGCCATTTGTATTTCTTCTTTGGAGAAATGTTATTCAAGTCTCTTGCCCATTATTTAAATGGGTCATCTTTATTTTTGAGATGTAGGATTTCTTTTCATATGCTGGATATTAGGCCCTTATCAGATAAGTGGTTACCAAGTATTTTCTCCCATGAGTAGACTTCCTTTTTTCACTTTCTTGACAAGCTCCTTTGAAGGGCAACATTTTCTAATTTTGAGGAGGTAACATTTATCTATTTTATCTTTCATTATTCATGCCTTTGGGCACAAAGTTTATGTAACCATTTCCTACTACAAGATCTTGTAGATGGTTCCCTACATTATTTTCTAGGTCCACAGTATACTGTGTATTATTATTATTTTTAATGACTTTTTTTATTGAAATATATCACTCATACATAAACATGCATAAACAATAAATGTATAATAGTTGTGAACTATCCTTTGTATTATTTTATAAATATATCACACCTGCACCAACACATCCCCACAAGAATAATGTTTTTTGAATTTCAATTCAAGCTCAGAGACGCCTTGTTAAGAATCCCCGTTATAGGAGTTTTATGGTCTTGGCTCTTACACTTAGGCCTTTGATCCATCTTGAGTTAATTTTTGTATAAGCATGAGATGGTGATCTTTTCTCATTCTTTTGCATATGGATATCCAATTCTCCAAGCACCATTTATTGAAGAGGTCATTTTGGCCCAGTTGAGTGGGCTTGGTGGCCTTGCTGAACATCAGTTGACCATATATGCAAGGATCTATATGAGAACTTTTAATTCAGTTCCATTGGTCAGTATGTCTATCCTTGTGCCAATACCATGAAGTTTTGACCACTGTAGCTTTGTAGTATGCTTTAAAATCAGGTAGCATGATTCCTTCAATTTCATTTTTCTTTTTCAAAATGTTTTTGGCTATTCAGGGTCCCTTGCATTCAAAACAAATACCATAATTAGTTTTTCCAATTCAGTAAAACATGCTGTTGTGATTGTTATTGGGATTGTGGTAAATCTGCAAATCAGTTGAGAGATATCTTAATGATATTTCATCTTTCAATCCATGAACATGGAATATTCTTCCATTTGTTTAGGTCTTCTTTGATTTCCTCCACAACATTGTATAGTTTTCTGTGTATGAGTCCTTTACATCTTAAGTTTATTTCTAGGTATTTGATTCTTTTATCTTTAGTTTGGTGCAAAAGTAATTGCAGTTTTGCATTGTTGAGATTTGCTGTTTGATATGGGCATACTTTCTTAAATAAATGTGGTTATGTTATACATCACTTTAATGTGTATTTCTTGCTTTATGCTTTTTTGCTAATGATTTATCACTTGCTGTTTATTTTATATTTATTTTAGACTATGGAAAGGATATTAGACAAAATGCAAATCTGAGCCATTTTCTTATTTGAGTTCAAAATGGGTCGTAAAGCAGCGGAGACAACTTGCAACATCATCAACGAGTTTGGCCAGGAACTACTTACGAACATACACTGCAGTGGTGGTTCAAGAAGTTTTGCAAAGGAAAAGAGAGCCTTGAAGATGAGGAGTGTAGTGGCTGGCCATTGGAAGTTGACAACGACCGACTGAGAGCAATCGTCAAAGCTGATCCTCTTGCACTGCACGAGAAGTTGCTGAAGAACTTACTATCAACCATTCTATTGTCATTCAGTGTTTGAAGCAAATCGAAAAGGTGAAAAAGCTCGGTAAGTGGGTGCCTCATGAGTTGACCGAAAATTTTTAAAAATCATTGTTTTGAAGCATTATCTTCTCTTATTCTACACCACAACGAACCATTTCTTGATCAGTTGTGATATGCAATGGAAAGTGGATTTTATGTGACAACCAGCAGTGACCAGCTCAGTGACTGAACTGAAAAAAGCTCCAAAGCACTTCCTAGGGCCAAACTTGCACCAAAAAAAGGACATGGTCACTGTTGGGTGGCCTGCTGCCAGTCTGATCCACTACAGCTTTCTGAATCCTGGCAAAATCATTACATCTGAGAAGTATGCTCAGCAAATCAATGAGATGCACTGAAAACTGCAATGCTTGCAGCTAGCATTGGTCAACAGAAAAGAGCCCAATTCTTTGCCATGACAATGCCTAACCATACATTGTACAACTAAGCTTCAAAAGTTGGGTGAATTGGGCTACAAGTTTTGCCCTATCCGCCATATTCACCTGACCTCTTGCCAACCGACTACCACTTTTTCAAGCATTTCAACAATGTTTTGCAGGGAAAACATTTCCACAACCAGCAGGATGCAGAAAATGCTTTCCAAGAGTTCGTCTAATCCCAAAGCCAGATTTTTATGATAGAGAAATAAACAAACTTATTTCTCATTGGCAAAAATGTATTGATTGTAATGGTTCCTATTTTGATTAATAAAGATGTGCTTGAGTCTAATTATAATGATTTAAAATTCATGATCTGAATCCACAATTTCTTTTGCACCAACCTATAGTTGCTATTGTAAATGGAATTTTTTCTCAATTTCCTCCTCAGATTACTTATTATTGGTGTACAGAAATGCTACTAGCTTTGCGTGTTGATCTTATATACTCGCACTTTACTGAGCTTGTTTATCAACTCCAGAAGCTTTGTTGTAGATTTCTCAGGATTTTCTATGTATAGGATCATGTCATCTGCATTTATACTTCTTCCTTTCCTATTCAGATGCATTTATATCTTTTCCTTGCCTAAGTGCTCTAGCAAGTACTTCCAATGCAATGTTAAATAAGAACAGTGACAGTGGACATTCTTTTCTTGTTCCCGAAACTCAATATTCATATCCCTTAAGTGCAGGCTAAAGCTGATCTTGCCTTGCCTCCTGAACATGGCACCTGTTATTTCTTCCTGCTCAGCATTTCCCCTTTGGCTACCACCTCTTGCCCATCCTGTGCAATTCTGTTTGGATGCCCCTGCTTCCCTCAAGTCCAGGTGGGTTTAGATCAGTGTGGCTGGAGCACAGATGTAGTAGCTGCTCAAGGAAGGAGCATGTCAGCCAAGCAGAGATAGAGGCTTGGAGAAGAAAATTTCCCTCCTTTTGAGCCTCCCCAGTACTAGGATCAGGTAAGCCAGGAGTTGCCACTTTTCTATTGCACAGAGAATGCTTACCTGAGAATGAAGGCAACAAATAGGAAAACGGAGCTAAGATGGAGAGACCGATTCCCAGTGGCGGCCCTTGAACATCATGAACTATGGGTTCAGCTGTGCCTGCAACTCGCCCCTCTCCCTTGCAAGTGCTGTTTATTGAGCCAGTAATTTTCTCTCTGTGTTTAAGAGAGTTGGGTAGGATTTCTACCTCTTGCAACTGAAAACCTCTCAGTCCAACTACATTAAGAGAATGTAATGCAAACTTGAACATGTCTCTGCTTTGAAAGGCAGGAAGCACCACCCAGAGGTAGCAAACAGGTGGCCTTGCAGGCCAAATTCCACCCATAAAGGGACTTTGTCTTAGTTTCCTGTGGATGTTGTAATAAGGCACCACAAACTAGGGGGTCTAAAACAACAGAAATTTATGGCCTGAGTTCTAGAGGCTAGAAGTCCAAAACCAAGGTGTCGGCAGGGCCGTGCTCCCTCTGAAATCTCAAGGGGGCAGTCCTTCCTTGCCTTGTCCATCCTCTGGCGGTGGCCAGCAATCCTTGGCCTTCCCTGGCTTGCAGCTGCAGTACGGGAGCCTCGACCTCTATTGTCACACAGCATTCTCTCTCCTGTCTGTCTATCCCTGTGCCCAATTCTCTCCTTACATGGACACCAGTCATTTTGGATTAGGGGCTCACCTTACTCCAGTACAACCTCATCTTATTTTAACTAATCCCATCTTTAATGACTTTATTTCCAAACAAAATCACATTCCGAGGTCCTGGGAGTTAGGACTTGGACATACCTTTTTGGGAGACATAGTTCAGCCCATAACAAAACACAAGGGATTAAAAAATTTAAGCCAATATTTTAAAATTTGTACTTCACATAAAAGTCTTGATTTTCAGCTTCTCTGAAAAAAAAAATCAGAAGCCCTGGCAACACTGGGTCCAGTACAGCCGGATGGCACTCAAGAGGGGCCCAGTCCTTTGTGTGGCTTTCATTCCCTGGCAGGTGCCCACAACTCCCTCTGACTCTGTTCTTTCTCACATACCTTGTGCTCGTTTAGCTTTCCCCAGAAGCAAACCCTGAAACAAGGATTTGAGCATGAGTAGTTATAATTTGGGACGGGATCCCAGGAAACAAGTGGAGGGCTCACACGCTAGGCAGGGCGGGTGGAAACCAACAGTGTGTGATGCAGCACGTTACCCACAGGGCTTCCTGGAGCCCAGGCCCACTGGGGAACTCCAGGAGGCAGCACAGAAGACATCCCAAGGGTTCCCCCTCCAGGGGCAGGGAAGCCAGGCTTGTCCCCTCCTTCCCCCACCCCCTACTGGTCCACGGCCGCTTCTGGGACATGAGCTCCCCTGACCTCCCTGGGCACGGGGAGAGCACGGTCGGAAGGGCCACGCGAACGCCATTGGGACAGGAGTTGCAGGACCCTGTGGTCAGTAGCTCTCACCGTGCAGCCGTGAGTGCCAAGGGAACGGGCAAGAGGCCAATGGCGCCACTACACACCTTCAGCAAAGTCAGCCTGATTCTATGCTATGCAAGTCAGACCAAAAATAGAAGAAAACTGGATCACTTAGGTTCCAGCCAAGGTGTTTAATCTTAACTATCAACTACAATGTTAAAACACGGCCACTCCTGGAGTATGAAGTCCAAAGTCACCAAAGCAGCGAGGTCCTGGGACAGAAGCTGGAAGACCCTAGACCAAGGATGGCGCCCCCACGTTCATGAGCACACAGGCTGCTCCGCCTCCTCACACTCCTCCTTTTGGAAGGAGCCAATGCCACCTTTTAGGAGCCAGACTGTGTGTACCCTACCCCTTCACCCACCGTACCCTTTGCCCATGAGCAGCCAGCATCTTCCTTCCTGACATATGAAGGAAGAGATGGGCCAGGTTTCGGCTCAGCTCTTTTCACAGACTGCCAGCCACTTGCCAACAGAATCCAATCCTACTTTTAGCTCTTATACTTACAGACCCCAAGGTATTAGATTCCAATATACCTTGCTTTCTTCAAAGGGATCTAGAACAAGTTTATTCACTAGGCGAAGGCAATGGTGGAGGAGAAAAAAAGAGTCAAATATCTTGGGCACTTCCCTTGAGGTATAATTAGTGTATCTTGGCAATCGCTCATTTTTATCTCTGTCATAATTTTCAGCAGTAGCTTAAGCTGCTGAGAATGAAGTATTGCCATCAATTCATAGCTTCATCAAGGGGTGATAAGAAATCAAAAGACACTGGTGTGGGGAAGGAGAGTAGAAGTCATTCTACACATTGATTCCTCCCATGACTGTGTAGATTTGGCCATCCAGCTCAGCAGAGTTCAGCCTGCTGTCTTCTGCTCCTTTTTTTTGAAACTATGATTAGCCCTATATTGGGAAGCAGACATGGCTCAACTGATAGAGAGTCCATCTACCATATGGAGGGTCCAAGGTTCGATCCCCCAGGCCTCCTGACCCAAGTGGTAAGCTGGCCTGCGCACAGTGTTACTGCATGCAAGGAGTGCTGTGCCATGCAGGGGTGACCCTGCATAGGGGTACCCCATGCACAAGGAGTGTGCCCCACAAGGAGAGCCACCCTGCATGAGAAAAGCACAGCCCACCCAGGAGTGGTGCCACACACACGGAGAGCCGATGCAATAAGATGACACAACAAAAAGAGATGCAGTTTCCCAGTGCCACCTGATAATGCAAGCAGATGCAGAAGAACACACAGTAAATGGACACAGAGAGCAGGCAACAGGAGAGAAGGGGAAATAAATAAATAAATTAAATCTTAAAAAAAAATTAGCACTATACTTGTTAAATATATGTCCCAGAGTCTTAAATCTTCAGTCTGTTCATATGCTGGTTGAGCACTGAGCCTCAGCAGAGTTGCAACACCTACTCATCAGTTCATTGGACTCACTTAGGACAACTAACAAAAGGATGATGATGGACAACGTCCATCCCAGGAAGCTGAGAATGTCTCCATGCAAGTAATACAGTTCCATCCATCTGCCCCATGGGATCTAAGCCCTCTCAATTGGAGGCAGGGTGGGCGTCACCATCCCAAAATCCTCAAGATTGAGGAATGAGCAAGCCTAAGGGGAGAATGCAACCTGGGACTAAAGTAGTCTTACCATTATTCTAGAAATGGAAAAACTTGTAACATTGGTATAAAGACAGTGGCCACCAGAGGTTCTGATGGGGAGGGAGAGGGAAGAATAGGTGCAACATGGGGACATTTTTGGAACATTGTAATTGTCCTGCATAACATTGCAATGATGGATACAGGCCATTATACATTTTGTCAAAACCTATGAAATTGTGTGGGGCAAAGTGTAAACTATAACATAAATATAGTCCTTGGCTAGTAAAATGCATCAATGTTTTCATCACTGTAACAAATATATCACACAAATGAAAGATGCTGTTTATGTGGGGAGTGTGGGAGGGGGAGGGGTAGAGTATATGGGAATCCCCTATATATATATTTTTAAAGATGTATTTATCCCCTGCTGGTTGTTTGTGCTCGCAGTCTGCTCTCTGTGTCTTTTCGATGTGTGTTCTCTGTGTTTGCTTGTCTTCTTTTTAGGAGGTACTGGGAACTAAACCCAGGACCTCCCACGTGAGAGGGAGGTGCTCAATCACTCGAGCCACCTCTACTCCCCACTTATTATGTCTCTCATTGTGTTTCCTTGCTGTGTCTCCTCATTGCATCATCTCGTTGCGTCAGCTCACCACACCAGCCCATCATGTCTGCTCACTCTCTTGCTCATCTTCTTTAAGAGGCACCAGGAACGAAACCCGAGACCTCCCATGTGGTAGGCGGGCACCCAACTGCTTGAGCCACATCCACTTCCCATCCACTGTATTTCTGATGTGACATTTATGTAATCAACAGCTTCTTTAAAAATAAAATATGTATTTTTAAAGAAAAAAATACACCGTTTATTGATTTAAGGCTCCTAGTGAATAAGGTACTGTGAACTGATCATCTAAAGATTGCTGTAACCACAAGAAAATTACTTGAAGTGGTTGCAGTTGTACTGATGTTTTTCGTCCCCAATGAGAGAGAATGAAGTTTAAGGACTTGGGCTCAGGCATCCATTAAATAAAGATTTAGTGCTGCACTGTGAATGCATCCCAGAGTGCTTACTGTAGCTCATGGTGCAGGCTCTGGAAGCAGACCGTGGCTCAAACACCACCTTGGATACTTACCAGCATCATGACCTGGGCAAACTGCTCATACTCCATGCCTCAGTTTCCTTATCCTACTAGGGTTATGGTGAGGATTAAGTGAGGCCAACACATGTAAAGTTCTTAGAATAATGACTGGCAGGTTGAGAGGTCTGCATAAATGTTAGCTAGATATTATCATCATTACTAAGTGCCTGACACTGTCCTGAATCCTCCTTGCAGGAGGTGTGACACACAGGCAGAAAGGAAAAAAAGTCAAGAAGCAGCCTGTATGAGTCAGGGTTCTCTAGGGAAACAGAATCAACAAGGGATATCTGTCGATAGTAAGAGATTTATCAGTCTCTTACACAGCCGTGGGGATGCACAAGTCCAGGTTCCACAGGCAGGCTGCAACCAGGGGCTCCCATGAAAGTCCAATGAAGATTCTTGACGAGCTCTGGGAGACACTGGCTGTCCAAAGACGAGCTGGAAAATTCTCACTCAATGCTGGAATCACTTCCCCTTTTAAGGCATTCAACTGATTGGGTTAAGTATCACTCATTGCTGATGGCAATCTCCCTGATTGATGTAATTGTAATCAGCTGTCTGTGATTTACCACTGCAGGAAAGTCGATGGTGACTAAAGTCCATAAATGCCCTTGTATTACAGTTAGCCCAGTGCTTGCTTGACCAAACAATTGGACACAATTACCTGGTCGAGTTGACACAATAGCCTAACCATCACACAGCCAACCTGACTTTCTACTGAGTTCAGGATGAATTTAAATGAGGATTGTTAGGTAACTTTATATATTTCCAAACAAGGGGGTGTACATGAATATATTTACCTTTATCTGGAAGAAAGCAAAGTCAAGAGCCTGTCTGTCTTCAGTCTTTAGAGAAAGGAGTGGAGAGTGTGGCATGAGGCAGGGACAAGGACGGCCAGGACCAGGTTTCAAGTATGTTATCACCACATTTATTCTTCGGTTTGGATGGACTTCAGAATGAAGAAACGTGACCTTAGTACAGTCAAACATTTATTTGATTACAGCTCAGCGTTGTGGCTGGAACCTGGCCGATGCGCTGGTGGAAGCACCCTCAGTGTTACAGTTCAAGCCTGGCCGACGCACCGGTGGAAGCACACAGGGCGAAGATGGCCAGGCACAAGGCTTGTGTTGCAGCTCAGCTCAAGGTTCGTCTGGCGGAAACAAAGATGGAAGCGTGCTCAGGACTTTGGGGCTGCTCTTGATATAAGTTCACCTTGTCGCTGCCCCTGAGGGTGGAGCCCCAAGTTGTGATGCTCTGACCAGTTAATCACTGGTTCCACGTGAGGGCATTGGTTAAGGTTTGGAGACTAGATTCGCATTTTATGTTAATAGGTTATCCTAACTGGGAGGTGGTATTGGCTATTTATGGGAGTGTTGATTGGCTGTTTATTAATTAGGGCAATGGATCCTACTGGTTGAAAAATCTCTTATCCTATTGGTTGGCTCAGGATCCCTCTGCCTAGGGTTTACAGTTCAGTTACCAGCCTGCTCCTTCAAAGTATCTTCAACTAAATGTGTTCCCAGGTGTAAAAATACAAGATGTGCTAGTTAAATAATTTTTGAAATTTTAATTTTCAAGTGAAACTCTTCACGGATGGGAAAATGGAAAAGCATCGTAAGTGTAACTGCAGATATGGAGCAGTTGCCCAACGCCATGCCATTTTGCATTCCTGGAGTTGTGCAATGCACAGCCTGTATTGCATTTCCTGATCAAAAGATAATTGTACATGTTTCTATATATGTTTTTTCTTCAATGCAATGTGCAAACATCTCCACCCTGGAAGTTGGCCTTTATTAAAAAGAAAGGGAAAGAAGGAAGGAAGAAAGGAAGGGTGGAAGGGAGGGAGGGATGGAGGAAGGGGGAAGGAAGGTCTAGACAGAAAGAAAGAGAGAGAGAGAGATCATCACTGCACCAAAAAGAGCAAGAGTTGCCATCAAAGATAGCAGGTGTGAGGGAAAGCACCACCAGGGAATACACCAGATTGTGTTTTAGAGATGGAATCAGCCAGAGCCTTTCCTGGTTTAGAAGTGAGGTCTAAGTGAAAAAGAAGAATAAAAGATGGCCTAAGCAAACAATATGCCATTTTTAGAAATGGGGAGGCTTGCTGAGGAGCTGGAGCTCAGCATTTGAGTACTGGCAGGGTAAGTTTGAGATGTCTATTAGACATCCACATGAAAATATTGAGAAGACAGCTGGATGTAAGTCTGGAGTTCATGAGAAATATCAGGAAATGAGATATATATTTTGAGTAAAATGTGAAGTTATTGGAAGTTATGGGATCACCTGGAACGTGTAGCTATGGAAAGAAAAAAGCAAAGAACAGCACCCTAGAGAAGTCCAATCTTTAGAGATAGAACAGACCTGAGAAGGGGCACACTTGAAAGCAAAGGAAAGGCAGTTTAATGTCCTAGTAGCCAATAGAAGTATTTCAAAGAGGGAGAGGCCAATCATGTTTGAGGATGCTGTAAGCGTTACTAGCCCTGGGGGTGAGAAATGTGGTAGTTCTCATGTAATTGCATCTATGGTCTCCATGAAGTATGAGGCAGTCATCAGCTGAGAGTAGAGGAGTAGTACTGGAAATCCGAGGAAAAGGTATGTAATAGTTATGTAGTAGAGAATACAAATAGATTTACTCAACCTATGGAAGTGTTGAAAGTTGTGGTCCATAAATTAAAAGGCAGTCCCCAATTCATTTTATAAGGTCAGTATCACCCTGACACCAAAACTATATGAAGACACCACAAGAAAAGAAAATTATAGAACAATATCTCTTATGAATGCAATGCAAAAATCCTCAACTAAATGCTAGCAAACCAAACAGAGCAACATATGAAAAGGATTATACACCATGACAAAATGGGATATATTTTTTGTACTGGAATGCAAGTTTGGTTTAACATCCAAAAATCAATTAATATGAAATAAGATTCTGGTGGAACAAGGTGGTGGCATACGATGCTTCAGGATGCCATTACCCTCCAAAAAAGTCTTTGAACAACTGGCAAAAACTGGCAAAGCAATTTTCCTCAAACCTGCAGAAAAGAGAGGATGTGGCTCAAGCGGTTAAACATCTGCCTCCTACATGGGAGGTCCGGGTTTAGGTCCTGGTACCGTCTGCATAAACAAAAACAAACAATAAGCAAAGCAAATGAAAATACCAACTCAGGGAAGCCAGATGTGGCACACTGGTTGAGTGCTGGCTTCCCACATATGAGGTCCCAGTTTCAATCCCCTGGCCCCCAATATCTAAAAAAATTTAAAAAATAAAACCTCCAGAAAACAAACAGTTGAAGTAACTGGACAACAAATCAAGAAAACAGAACTTTTAAAATGGTAGGAGACGCTCTTGGCACCCTTACTGGCCCCTCCCTCCCCCACCCTCGGTACTGTGTGAAGTCAGCCTGTGGTCTCATTCCCCCTATTCCAGAGAGAGAGAAACAACATCTTTGGTGGTGCCTACATATCAGTGCCAATCCATCAGGCAGCAGCCTGAAAGACTGAGCCAGGTCCAAACCCTTTTCCCCCTTCCCCAGCAATGATCTTTTTACATGTTCGCATGTTATATTTGCTGTAGCTGATATACAGATATTAAAACATAGCTACTAAATATGATTCCATTTTGGTTTACATTATGGTTTAAATTTTAGACTGCACACCTTTATAAATTTTTAGTTATATTATGGTTTACATTTTAGACTATACACTTTTATAAATTTTTGATGAAATTTAACATGTCCTATAACCATATTGCACGATCTTGCGGGACACTTCCGTTGCCCCCCAGTTACCCTGCTTCATCTCTTCTATTCTTCTCTCTGCCTCCCCTCAGGATCCACAGTGAAAACCAAGCATCTGCTTGAAGGACCAGATTCACAGATACTTGCAACAATGCTGAGGACTTTGCACACTAGACTGTCCTCAACCACTGGGAGCCATCGGTTCTCCCGAGAGACACCCTTCCCTCTGTTTGAGAACATCAGGCCTCCCCAGGTGTTGGAAACTGAGGCACAGTGGCCTCTCAAGGAGAGACATGCTGTCTCCTCGCTAGTGCTGTCTCCATGGCTATGCTTGCAACCTAAGGAATGCCATAATTAAGAGTTCCCGGCAAATGGGATGAAGCTGTTAAAGGCTGAAAGAAAAGATGAGCACATACTTTTTGTAGTGAATAGAACACTTAGACTTTGTCCCTTGAGATAAGATTTTTTAAAAATTCCTTAGACTATGGGTAATGCTGCTTGATGGCTTGTAGGCTACGTGTTCCTGCTTATTGTCATGTAGGCTACGTGTTCCTGCTTGTTGTCACATACACTGGGGTATATAGAGAGCCCCTTGTAAACAATAAAGTTGTCTGAGGAGTTATTACTCGTAGACCCCCTGATCCCAGCTCTCTCACTCGTTCCTTCCCCCTTTTCTCTTTCTTTCATTCCTGATACCCTTCAGGTCCAAATCTCCAACATCTGGTGCCCAACATGGGGCCCGAAGAAGTCAGTGAGTCTTCCAAATCAGTATCGGGAAGCAAGAAAAGACCTCGTCAAGGGTCAAGTGAGATGTCCAAAGCAGAGTGACTTGAATTTTCAAGATTAAGTAAGTAAGTAACATTTTCCATGAAGTCATCAGGGTAATGGGTAATCAAATGGGACGTGTGGAAGCATATTCGCAAGTGTTAAAAACCTCACTGAAAGTTAATGGGGTGCCTGTAAAAAGCTATGAATTACCAGAATTGTTAGCTTTAATACAAAAGCATTGTTGCTGGCTTCAGCCTCAGGGGCGTAATGTTTTAAATTTGAAACAGTGGAGATGTGTAATGAAAGCTTTACGAAGAGCATATCAGAAAAGGGAATTCCTTCCATTATCAGTATGGGCCTTATGCCACCAGATAGCGGCAGCTTTAGATCCTTTACAGTCTGAAGGAGAGAATGATGAAATTACTATATTTTTTAAGCCCATAAGTAAATTTGAAATGAAAGAAAGTAAATTGGAACAAGAACAGGAGCGTAGGTGAATGGGCAACCATCAGGTTTTTCCCCTTATCCTGATATTAACCCTTTCATCAACAAAAGCTCAGTGAAATATCTTCTGTGTATCCAGTACAACCCTCTGCACCAGTGAATTGCCTTCTGTTCTGTTTTGTTTCCATGCTAATTCTTATTGGGCCTATTTAACCAAAATAATAAACTTAGTACAAAATTTTTATCGAAGTGTTAAAAGGAATTTTCAGTTTTAAATCAATAGTGTACTACTGAACTTCAAGTCTCAGTATAGTCTTACAGAGCAGTAATCCAAAAATGTGTGTTAACGGTCTGTCTAAACGGCTAAATAAGAGCTTAGCTACATTTATGCTGCTCAAGTTATCTTAACTGATTGCTGATAACTAATAAAAATGTTTCCAAGCACAAGTTTGCATGTTACAGGCAACATGGATTCCAGAAGAAATCTTAAAAAGTACAATCTAAGATGTGATATAACGGAGAACTTAAAAGCAGCTATACCAAAAAAGTAAGAATTATGAGTCAATTGTAAACTGTATGTTTCTGTTAATGTGTTGTAATTGTTTTGTGTTTGTCTGTTTGTTCAATGTCAGTGTAAATTTTGATAACTCCAGATGCTTATATAAATAAATAAGAATTTTTAAAAGAGCCCTATTCAAATGGCCAAAAATTAAATAAGTGCTTACATTAATACTTAAGTTTAAATGTTAATAAGATCTCTACAATGATAAAAAATTTTAAGTCTTGATTAACAAAATTACTATAAGTCTTCATAAAAAGTTGTTCTTGCCTAGATTGAAATGAATAGTTTATTTTTCTTCACAGGATAAAATGAAGGATGTAAAATTTAAACGAATGTTAAAGAAGGTTAAAAGTTTGTGGGAATGCTGACTGAAGTTTAATAAGTTTTTTCTAAAAGGTGTGTTTTGTCCTAAAATAGGATGGCTAATTTTCATGAACTCACAGAACTTAAATGCATGTGGCAAGTTGTAGAAGGTATTGTGGTAACTTTAAGTAAGGGAATGTTTTCTGTGAAGGTAAAATTTGTATTAAAATAATATAATTATAGTCTATATGGTTATAAATAATTATAAGAAGTTTAATGAAGCATTGTTTAAATTAAGGTATTTAAATGGCTAATTCCAAAAAGTCATTATTAAACAAAAACTGAATTGATAATAATAATAATAAAAGATAATTTTATAACAGGAAAACTTGTTGGTGGCCAGCCTCCCCTGCCAACTTGCTTCTAAAAGACTGTTTCTGGTATTACATGCCACTAAGTATTTAAAGTGAAGAAAAGTTAATTATTTTAACATGCTTGTTTAGTGTTGATGGCAATTATATGTTGTAAGAAGTTTGCCTGGTAACTTAGTATGTGGGATATATGGAATGTGTTTTTATTGTTAAGGAAACAGGAGATGATTTTTTCCTAAGATAAAATGATTGATTATTGGGAAAGAATAGAGTGTGGAACAAAACCTGAATGAATATTGAAAGTGTAGAAGGTCTGTGGAAAGACATTTTTATGGTTAAAGTTAAGCAAGATTTGATGGGTCTGTCTATAAAGTTTTAAAAGGTTTAGTATACTAATGCAAAGTTAAAAATTTTGTCCTTTTTCAAAGTCTCTCAAGTCATTAGTCTTTTTGGTAAAAATTTCCTGAATAATCAGTATACAAAGAAAGTGTTTTATCAGAAGTTTCTTCTGCTTTAACCTCATCATTTCCTCAGTGTTCAAAGAAGAAAAGGTCTTATCTCTTTTAAAGGAAAATAATGTTCAAACCTGCTTTCTCAAAATCAAATCCTGAAAAGTAGCTTTTTATTTCAAACTAATTACAAGAGATTTGTTCTTTTACCATGAAAGAAAATGTAAAGTAATAGTTGAGTTCATCTAATATAAGTAGAAGGTGTTTAAAAGTGTTATAAAATTAACAGGATTTTTTTAACCCTCTGTTAATTAAAGTTGTATGAGTAAAAGGTTCAAATGAATACTTCGGAGTGTATAAATTCACCAATATTTCAGCATAATATTAAACAGAAGTACAATGTGGTTAATTATGGTTTTAATTATTATAAAAAGGTATGTGTCACAGAAACAACCTCTTATCATAAATTAAAATAACCCTGTAGTATGCAGCAGTCCCAAATATTGCTAGTTTGTTGCAAAAAATTAATATCCAACTATGTCACTATCACTTTGTTTTAAAACGTGCTAAGACTTTCTTTAGTATTTCCTTAGGCAAGTCAAGCTAGCCTGCATTCTCCTACCTGTAGAAAAGTCAACAATGGACTTTTGCAGTGCTTCCCCAAGGCTGTGTGCATACCCCAACCATTTGTCCTGGCATGGTGATAATAATCTAGCAGCATAAAATTTTTTTTTAAATTGGCTGAAACTCTACTACTGACATTGTTAACCAGTAATCTTTTTTAAAGAATGAAAAGAAACCTCAGAGACACTACCTTATCTTAAGAGCCTGAACTAGGCAAACAGTTGGGACAGGCTGCAGGGTCCCTGCTACTTTATCAAATTCTTCAATGATGTTTAGTTCAGTAAAACAGAACTATAACCTGCTGTAATTGATGAAGTACAATGTTTTCTCGTGTTAATGTAGTTTGTAATATTGTTGGAATACTGAAAATCTTTCATCTCTCACTTTGCTCAAATATTAAAACCATTGTATGTATTAATTGGGAAAAGTCCTTCATGGAAATAGGAAAACCTCTAGCAAGCTGCTTTAATAAAAGGAAGGTAAATTGTGGACATTAACTTAGCCTATGAATTGGATGTGGCAAGCACCAATATTGGCTTTGGGTAGAGTTTGTGGCAAAAGCAAAATTCTAAACAACTCTTGGGTTTTACTCACAATTCTGAAAAGAGGCCAAAAGCAAAATATAAAAGAGCAATTGTGTGCAACATGGGAGGCCCTGCTAAAAGTAAAGGACTTAACCCTATAGTGTCTGGTCACTATAAAGACTGCCATCCCTATCCAGGGGTGGATTGCAAATACTAAAAGCAAGATAGAAATGATGAACTATTGTAAATCACCCTCAAATTATGAAAAAACATCCGGGATATCTGCTAGTAGTAACAGGTCACTGTCTGTCATATCCCTGCCCACTCCACTAACATCCCTTTTAGGACTGTTGATGCAAATGCCTTTGTGAAGATCCAGAGCCCTACCACTGAAACCTGAAAAAAGGCAGTGTGGCTCCACCAGAAAGGTGAACATCATGAGTACCAAACCTTATGGTGCCTAGCCCAGCAGTTCCAGCTGCCTGTTACTCACCAACAGCTCATAGACATCCCCCATAAGTTCCTTCATGCTTATTCCAATGACTGTGACATCAGATCCCTCCTGCTCTTGAGAGGAATGAGCCCTCAGATGACCTGTGGCAATTGCTGCCATGCATCACATTAGCTTTACAAATTCTGGAACTGTGAACTTGCAGTTTGTGTCTGCCTATAGACTTTGGGCCTGTGTGCTCTCTCCTTATGCTATTATGGTGGGAACTATTAACATTACAAAGGAAAATGGATACCAGCCCCTTGAGCTAGTGACACTCATAGTCATAACCTACAAAAGAATTTGTGGAAAGTATTTCTTGGAATTGCCCCTTCATATGAATAGCTGGGAAATATAAACAAGACAGGCATGGTCACCTCAACTAAAACAAAAAGGGGGAGATGTTGGGCAATAATTTCCCCAAGTCGAAGAGCTTGGCCGGTAGTCAATGACAGGTAAGACTCTCAGAGGAGGGCAACCTAAGACAGGCACGGTCACCTTGACTAAAACAAAAAGGGGGAGATGTTGGAAACTGAGGCACAGTGGCCTCACAAGGAGAGATGTGCTGTCTCCATGCTAGTGCTGTCTCCATGGCTATGCTTGCAACCTAAGGAATGCCGTAATTAAGAGTTCCCGGCAAATGGGATGAAGCTGTTAAAGGCTGAAAGAAAAGATGAGCACATACCTTTTGTAGTGAATAGAACACTTAGACTTTGTACCTTGAGATAAGATTTTTTAAAAATTCCTTAGACATGGGTAATGCTGCTTGATGGCTTGTAGGCTACGTGTTCCTGCTTATTGTCATGTAGGCTACGTGTTCCTGCTTGTTGTCACATACACTGGGGTATATAGAGAGCCCCTTGTAAACAATAAAGTTGTCTGAGGAGTTATTACTCGTAGACTCCCTGATCCCAGCTCTCTTGCTCGTTCCTTCCCCCTTTTCTCTTTCTTTCATTCCCAATACCCTTTGGGTCCAAATCTCCAACACCAAGGATGGGGGTACAACACCTTCCCACTCATTGTATGGGTCTCCAGTCAATAAATAACACACTATGACAAGATGAGCACTCATGCACTTTCTAGAAGCTGCCCCTGTGCCAGATGCCCCCCATTAAGCACCTTAAACAAGTAACCCTTCCTTATTATATTTTCTAAAGAGTTTTCTCAATATTATAGTTTCAACCACATACCTGACAATCTCCCATGTTCAACTGTTCCCCCCAACCCTCCCCCCAGTTCCTTGTGCCATCTGACCCACCCTCCCAACTCTAGGCCCACTCTAGCCTGCAAAGCCCCACCCAGTAGTATCCCTATGCCCCTGTCTTATCCCTTCCCTGTACAAATACTTATGTCCACTTTATCACAAATTTCACCCATGTAGGCATCAGCTCACAATCTTCCCCACCCCCCCCCCCCCAATTTCCTGTAAGCCTATCATCCAGTCTCTAGTTCTCTGACACAGCTTGCTTTGCTTATTTCATATCAGAGAGATCATGTAGTATTTGTCCTTCAATGCCTGGCTTGCTTCACATTTGGGAGTCCCCTACATTGTATATGTGACTTTACTGATCTAAAACTTTTTTGAAGACAAAATTTTTAAAAAAATTTTTTTAAAGAGTATAGACACTGAGGAAGGAATGAAAGAAATTACCTTGCCACTGTATATACAGGGCAACACCTATTACAGTGATAAAAGGCAAAATGTCAAAAACAAAGTTTATGGTATTTTTTCATTTTTTAATATCCCAATTTATTTTTTACTTTGTTTTTCCAAATTAGTGTGTATTCTATTTCTAATCTTTAATGTACCATTACTATTTCATTTTCCTACTAATTAAATTTGGCAATATATTAGGCTTCATTTTTTAAAAAGTTTTGGAACACAGACAGGTTCAACTATGGCAGGGGAGGAACACTGGTGTGGGGTGTTATTGTTGGAGGACACATGATTGGGAGGGAGTTCTCCAGGGCATGTATATAGGGTATATAAAAACATTCAGATATTCATTGGGTATTTTCATTGTAGTTAGAGTTACAAACTACAACTGAGGGAGTGCTGAGTTCCTAGCCAGAGGAGCTCTGTCGCATTCCCCAATGGAGCAGCAAAAATCCCCCAAGTGCAAGGGCAAAGACCAGTGAAGAAGGATGGTCAAATGGTGAGCCCTTGATACTGGTAACTATGCTTATGAGCCTGTGTGCCTGAAATTTCAACTAGGCCTAGCATTCCAGGGTGCCTAAGAGGTACCTCCTGAGAGCCTTCATGTTGCTCAAATGTGGCCATTCTCTAAGCCAAACTCAGCATGTAAATGTATTACCTTCCCCCCAGTGTGGGACATGACTTCTGGGGATGAGCCTCCCTGGCGCCAAAGGATTACTACCAATCACAAGCTGGTGATGCAACTAGAAAAGACCTTGAATAAAAGGGAGAAATGGTAAAGACAAATGAGTTTATATGGCTAAGAGACTTCAAAATGAGTCAGGAGGTCATCAGAGGGGTCGCACTTACACACGTCTCAGCAGGATCCCAGAGATGGCCAAAGTAGATGCAACCCCAGGTACTGGTGCTCCTGAGGGCTATGGAGACACACAGGTTCTATAGTCATGGCAGATGGCTCTGGAGTTCTGTGCCTTGCCAGTGGGCCCTACTTTGGAATTTGGGCTCCTGAATGTGATGGAGTTGGACTCAGATGTGACCTCTCTACACATGCCTCTTCTGTCACTTTTACTGAACTTGTGGTTGGTGCTGGGGTTGATGTATACTCAGGAGACTTGAATCTCTGGACTGGACATGTGCCAGCTGGGCCCTGAACCTAAACAAAGTTGCAATACTTACTCTCCAGTTCGTTGGACTTACCCAGGTCAGCTAACAGGGAGGTGAGAATGGTCAACCACCACACCAGGTAACCAAGAGTGCCTACATCTGCAAGAAGGAGAATCACATCCATCAGCCATGTGGGATCTAAACCTCCTCTCAGTTTAGGGGTGGAGAGGACATCATCAGCATCCCAGGGTCCACAGGGTAGAGGAATAAAATATGGATTAGAGTGGACTTACTGGTATTCTACTATAGAACTATTGTGACTCTAGTAATGGAAGAAATTGTATCATTGACATGAAGACAGTGGCCATGGTAGTTGCTGAAGGCAGGGAGAGGGGAGAAGAGATGTGATATGGGGGCATTTTTGGGACTTGGAGTTGTCCTAAATGATATTGCAGGGACAGATGTTGGACATTATATATCCTGCCATAACCCACTGAATGGACTGGGGGAGAGTGCAAACTACAATGTAAGCTATAATCCATGCAATGCAGCAGTGTTCCAAAATGTATTCACCAAATGTAATGAATGTGCCACACTGATAAAAGAGGTTGTTGTTGTGGGAAAAGTGGTGGTGGTGGGGGGAGGTATACGGGAACCTCTTATATTTTTTAATGTAATTTTTTTTGTGATCTATCTATCTTTTTTAAAAAAAGACAATTAAAAAATTGACTAAGTCTATTACAATAAATAAATAAAGACTGATCCAGGGAATTCAGCTCTGGCTTGCCCTCCCAGAATGTGCCCTGCAGGCAAAAGCAGCTTGTAGACCGCTAAAGCAGTGCAAGAAACAATTAAGTCCAAGTGGCCTAGGGCAAAGGATTACCAGCTTTAAGTTATACAATAGAGCCTCCAGGAGAGGGGAGGAGTCTATTTCATAGGGAGTAGAAGGGATATTCAGATTCCTGAAAATGAGGGAATTCCTAAGGCCACCAGTGAACTCAAGTCCAGGACAAGACATAATCCCAGGAAAGACTGAGAAGACTCTGAATGTCCCTTTTCACTCAGGCTGATCTTGATAAGAAAGCTAAACTCTGAAGGACAGCACTAGCCAAAGCAAAGACAATTTGCAAAGATTGTGAAAGGTAATTTTTGCACTGGTTTGTTTGGTTTTGTTAGCTCCTGACATACAAGGAAATCTGTGCAATATCACTAGCTATATATAAATTTAAGGAACAGATAGCCCAGGGACTAAATCCCAGAGATTGAGTTTAAAATATTAAAATATACATCAAGCAACAAAAGATTACAAAATAAACAAAGAAACAGGAAATGATGACCCATCCATCCAAAGGACCAAGATAAAAATTCAGAAACCACCAGTAAAGAAAACAAGACTTTGGACATACTAGATAAAGACTTTTTAAAAAAATTTAAAAAGAAACCCAAAACAAAAATTACTGGAGTTGAAGACCACAACAACTGCAATGAAAAATTCCTTAAATGGTTTTTTTCTACAAAAGATTGGAGCCAGCAGAAGGAAGAATCAGTGAACTCAAAGACAATACAATTAAAATGACTCAGGCGAAGGAACAAAAAGAAGAAAGACAGTTAAAAAGTGAATACACAGGAGACCGCCAGGAAAGAAGGAGAGTAAGGAGCTCCAGGACTAAGTCTTTACACCAAAACAACTATTAAACAGGTTGGAAATATCTGAAACAACTATTTTGAAACTCCAGAGGCCAGAAAAACACTGTATGGCATCCAGGGAAGAACAGGAAGAAGAGGCTGATAAATTACTGTAAAGAACAGTAAATTGCTTTTTTGCATGGATCTGCTGGTGCCCACCCCCATTCTTGCAGGAGGATGCTATGGGGTCTAATCTTCCTGGCTTGTGGTTAATGACAAAAAGGGACCTAAAAATCCTCTTCCCCAAGAACAGGGATATGCATGACTGATCACTGGTCACAGCTTTTGAGAAGGGAATTTGGATTGCTGTGTCCTGGCTCTGGGGGCGGCTCTTGTTCTAACCTTCCCTGGACAAACGCAATGGCAGCCATTGTTTCAACCCTCCTATAGCATCTATGACTTTGCATTTTCTCCCCCAACCCTTCCAGTTATTTTCCCTTCCAGTCATAGCAACATTCCATTGCTAAATAGTTAAAAGGCAAGCCTTGGAAACTGGTCGTAACTGGTGACCAATAGTAAATCTTGTAACACTACATTCTTCAGAGGTCCTGCTGCGCTTACATGCCTTCCCCATCTGCACGTAGACATGCATTATAAAAAACCTCTCTCCCTTTGAGGTGAGCATGGACAACTGAGCTTGGAAAATGCTATCTTTCCACCTGCCAATGAGGATGAGGACCCTAGGTAGGCCCCTAAATAAATGCTCATTACTCATCAAGCTGGACTTGTCCAAGGCTTTCTTCGGTCTGACAATCAACCTCAGTTTGGTGGGAAGCTGTCATTTTACCACACTTGGAACACCTCCCCAAGCAGAGGCAGAGGAGGTAGAGATTTAAAGATGCAAGTCTTACTCACACTGTGGGAAAAAAGTTAACTAAAGAACTACATTTTCTGGGCAGGCCAGGAAAGCTCAGCTTTGGGGAGCATTAGAGAAGATTCTAGAATCCTTCCTGACCCTTCCACAGGACACTTTGGAGCCAGTTTGTACCCCCTTCCTGGGTCCCTGGCCCTGTTTTGAATGGGAAAGACTGAATTAGGAAAGTCCTCCCCAGGATGACCCTTGTATTAGTAAGAGTTCTCTAGGGAAACAAAACTAACAGAAGATATCTGTAAATAGTATAAGATTTTATAAAATTGTCTCACGTGACCATGGGGATTCACAAATCTAAATTCCATATGGCAAGCTGCAAACCAGGGGCTCCAGTGAAGGTCCTTGATGAATTCCCCAGGAGACACTGGCTGTCTGAAGTAGAGATGGAAATTCTCTCTCTGAATGCTGAAATCATTTCCCCTTTTAAGGCCTTCAACTGATCGAATGAGTCATAACTCATTGTGATAGTAATTTCCTAAACTGATTGTAGATGTAACAAGCCATCTATGTAATCAACTCACTGATTATTAAGGTCTATGCCCTTGTATTACACTTAGTCCAGTGCTTGCTTGACCAAACAACTGGGCATCATTATCTGGCCAAGTTTACACATCAGCCTAACCATCACAACCCTCTTCCTAGAATTTGCCCTTCAGGTAAAAGCAACAAAAGGAGTGTAAAAACTGTAGAGGTGGATAGCCTGGGACAAAGGCCTCCTGGCTTCAGATACCCAGGAGAGGGAGATTTGTCCTCTGGGAAACAGAGGCGGCAACCAAACTCCTGTAAACAGGGAAACTCCAAAACAACTGTCAAGCAAAAGCCCAGGAGAAGACACAGGTCAGTAAGACAGGGAAAACCCTTTATAGGGCATCCACCTTGGGCAGACCTTCCTGGTAGGAGGGCTGAAGCCCAAGAAAATCTCTGTCTTATCACCAGTTGGTTAGCCAACCAAGAAACAGATTCCAAGGGGGTAAATCCTAGAGTTAATATTAAAATGTTTAGGGTACAAGACAAACAAAGAAACAGAAAATGATGGCCCATCCAAAGGAAAAAGATAAAAATGCAGAAAACACCAATGAAGAAGACAAGACCATTGACATACTAAACAAAGTCTTTTAAATATTATCTTTATAACACTTAAGGAGAAGAAAACTACAGAGAAATAACTACTTGATATCAGAAAAACAAGGAATGAGCAATATGAAAGTCTAAGTAAAGAGATAGAAAATTTTAAAAGCAACAAAATAGAGCTACTGGAGGTGAAAAGCACAATAACTGAAATGAGTAATTTCCAGGAGGGTTTCAAGAACAGATTGGAGTTCACAGAAGAAAGTGTCAGTGAAGCTGAAGACAAGACACTTGAAATGAGTCAGGCAGAGGAGAGAGAGAAAAAATTATTAAAAGAGAAAATAGCGTAACATAGCTATGGGACACCATCAAGTGCACCAATATACACATTATTGGGAGTCCTAGAAGGAGAAGAAGGGCTAGTCAAAGAAATAATGATGGAGAACTTCCTACATTTTGCAAAAGATGTGAACATGCATATGCAAGAAGCTCAGAGAACACTAAACTGGATAAACATGAAGATATATATACCTCATCATATACTGACCACACTTTCAAATGCAGAGGGCAAGGAGAATGTTCTGAAGGCTGCAAGAGAAAAACAATATGCTACAAATAAGTGAGTCCCAATAAGACTGAGTGCCAATTTCTCATCAGAAACCATGGAGGTAAGAAGGCAGTGGGTTGAAATACTTAAAGTGATGAAGGCGAACAACTGCCAGCCAACAATTTTATTTCTAGCAAGACTCTCTTTCCAAAACAGAGATTAAGACATTCTCAGATAAACAAAAGCTAAGGGAGTACATCACCACTAGACCTGCCCTACAGGCAGCACTAAAGGGACAGTGGTTTAAAGCAGCATAAAGAAATAAAGACCTGCAGGAAAGGTAATCATTTGGGTAATTATAAATGCCAGTATTATTATATTGTTTGGTTTGATATGTAATAACCCCACTTCTTACTTCCTATAGGTGTTAAAATGCAAATGCATAGAAAATAATGATAAATCTATCTTTTTGGACATACAATGTACAAAGATATGTGATAATAAGTACCAAAAAATTTTGACAAGACAGAGGGATACAGGAAAAGTACATGTGCATGCTATTGAAGTTATGTTGGTATCTAAACAAATATAATTGTTATATAGTTAGGATGTTAAATTTTAACCCTATGGTAATCATAAGGAAATCAGATGAAAAATGAAAAATATATTCAGATATAGAAATGAGAAGGCATGCAATATGGTACAGCACAAGAAAGCAAATAAATATAAAAGTCTGTTTTTATGGAAGTTAAGGGCAAAGAAGGTAGAAGATATAATACTAAAAAAGGTTAAATAGCAAAATGGCAGAAGAAAGACTTGTATTATCAGTAATGACTTTAAATTTAAATGGGTTAAACTCTCCAGTCAAAAGCAGAGATTGGCAGAATGGAGAAAAAAAAGTATGACCCAACTATATGCAGTCTGCAAGAGACTCACCTTAAAGATACAAATAGGTTGATGGTGAAGGAATGGAGAAAAATATACCATGCAAGTAGTAACCAAAAGAGAGCTGGGGTGGCTATACTAGTATCAGATAAAATAGACATTAAGTAAAAAAACAGTTAAGAGGCTCAAAGATGGTCATTACATTCTGATAAAGGGAACAATTCCACAGGAAGATGAAACTTTTATAAATATATATGCACCTAAAAGCAGAGTTTCAAAGTATATGAAGCAAATACTGACAAATTTGAAGGAGAAATTGGTGGTTTTACAATCAACTAATGTAATATATCCATTAACAGAGTGAAGGAAAAAAACCCTTAGGGTCATCTCCATTGGTGCAGAAAAGGTATTTACAAAATATAGCACTCTTCCTGGAACAAAAACATTTAGAGCACTAGGAATAGAAGGACACTTCCCCAACGTGGTAAAGGGCATATACGAAAAACCCACAGCTATCATCATACTCAATGGTGAAAGACTGAAAGCTTTCCTTCTAAGATTAGGAACAAAACAAGAATACCCACATCACCACTATTAATCAACACTGTACTGGAAGTTCCTGCCAGCGCACTTAGGCAATTGGAAAGGAAAAAGTAAAACATTTCCTATTTGCAGCTGATATGATCCCATATACAGAAAATCCTGAAAAATCCACAACAAAGATCCTAGAGCTAATAAATGAATTAAGTAAAGTGGTAGGGTACAAGATCAACACCTCAAAATCAGTAGTGTTTCTATAAACAAGCAATGAAAAATCAGAAGAAGATCCCAAGAAAAACATTCTACTCACCATAGCAACGAAAAGAATCAAATATCTAGGAATAAATCTAACCAAGAATATAAAGGACAGGTACACATAAAACTACAAAACATTGTTAAAATTCTGGTGGTGCTGAAGTCAAGTTTCCATGGGATCAGGCTAGCAGGAACAACAGTGGGACTTTTAAAATGTTGCCCTTTTAAACGAGAAGAACCACAGGGACAGAGTCCCCACAGCATGAGGGCAACCGGGAAGAAGATGACTTAGATCTAGAGTCCGCTGTTAAACCAGAATCTGACCAGGTTAACGACTTGGGCTCTGTGTCACTATCCCGGGGTCCAAGCCATAGCAGAGCAGCTGGTCTCGAAATGCAATCCCTGCAGGATGCAGTAAATCAGCTTGGTGTGGAGGATCTATCTTCAAGCTCTAGGGTGCTCCCACAAGGCACAAGTATACTAATTTTGGAAGCTGTTAATGTGATCATCTCTCAGGGTATCACCTTATCGTCTTTGGAGGCTTCCCAGCCATTTAATATACGTATTGGTAAAGCCACAGGCCAGTGGCTCAAGGAGAGGGAAGATAATTGCACTCAGGCCAGGACCAGTAACCTGAGAAGACAGGAGTCTTCATCACAAAGGAGCCTTTTTCAGGCAAGCCCAGTGAAGAAGTCAAGGAAGAAGGAGGAAAACCTCAAATGCATTCTGGAGAGGAGATACCTTCACTGCCACCAGGCAGCTTCTCTGCACAACTTGGGGCCCAGCCTAGGAAATCATCCCAACCCAGTGTCAGTGCCTCTCCTCAAGAACAGCATCCTGGGACTCAAGCTCACCAAGCTGAGGAAGAGACAGGACGGTGGACTCTTCATTCCAATGGAAGAGCAAGACAGTGAAGAAAATGAAAAGAGGTGGAAAAAGAAAAAGGGTATCAAGAGGAAACAAGAGGGAGCAGGTCAAGAAGAAGGGCCTTTGGCTTATGACCTGAAACTGGATGACATGCTTGACCGTACCTTAGAGGATGGCACCAAACAACACAACCAAACAGCAGTCAGTGTGCGAAACACCCTTCATGAAGTAAACACAAATGAATATGGGTTGCAATGATGAAAGCAGCCATCAGTGAACAGAAGATAAGCCTATGTTTGAGCCTAAAAGGACACTGTAAACTGAAAGAAGTGGTGGAGAAAGGGGTGGTAATACCAACATGGAACATTTCATCAATTAGGAAGGCAAATGAAATCAAGCCTCCTCAGTTTGTGGATATCCACCTTGAAGAAGATAATTCCTCAGATGAAGATGACCAGCCAGATGATGAAGAAAATGAGACTGCCAGAGAGTTCATTGGAAAGTGATGTCAAAAGCACTGCTTTGTCTCTGTGTGGGGCAAAGAAATCTAGACTGAGGCAATCTTCTGAAATAACAAAAACAGATGAAGAGAGTGGTACATCACCAGGGACTGAGAAAGTCACCACACCTTCCATCAGACACATCAGTGTTGAGGTTGTGTCCATGGGCCTCTGCCCCCTCCAAAGCTAAAGCAGACCAGGGATAGCACTTCCATGGAGAAGTTGCATGCAGTGGACAAGGAGTTGGCTTCTAGTCCAGTCTGCACGGATTCTTTCCAGGTGTGGAAAGAGCAAGAAAGAGGAAACAGAGAAATCAGTTAAGAGATCGTTGCAGCAGGCCAGGGGAGAACCTCCCAAGGTGATCTGCAGATTCAATGCAAATCCCTACTGTATTAGTCCGCTAAAGAGCTGCCAAAGCAAAGTACCAGAAATCTGTTGGCTTTTATAAAGGGTATTTATTTGCTGAGGAAGAGATGGAAGAAGTTGCCTTGCCAATGTGCATACAGGGCAACACTTATTGCAATGATGGAAGGTAAAATATCAAAAACAAAGCTTTTTAATTTTTTAATTTTTTGATACTCCAATTTATTTTTTTTAATTTTTCTAAATTAGTATGTATTCTATATCTAACCTCTAAACCCATCACTATATTCCATTTTACTATTAATGGAACCTGGCAATATATTGGGCTTCATTTTCTAGGAGGTTTTGGACCACAGAGGGGTTTGATGGTGGCGGGGGAGGAATACTAGTGTGGGGTGTTATTGGTGGGGGGCCCATGGTTGGGAGGGAGTTCTCCAGGGCATATGTGCGGGGTGCATAAAAATGTTTGGATATTTTCATAGTGGTTACAGTTAGAAATGATGGCTGGGGGAGTGCTGAGTTCCTGGCCAGGGGAGCTCTATTGCATTCCCTAATGGAACAGGAACAATAACCCGAGTGCAATGGCTAAGACCAATAAGGAAGGATGGCCCAACAATGAGCCCTTGAAGCTAAGGACTAAGCTTGTGGGCCTGTGGGCCTGAATTAAGAACTAGGACTAGAGCTGCAAGGTACCTAAGAGTTACCTCCTGAGAGCCTCCATTTTGCTCAAATGTGGCTATTCTTGAAGCCAAACTCAGCATGTAAATGCATTGCCTTCCCTCCAGTGTGGGACATGACTCCTGGGGATGAGCTTTCCTGGCACTGAGGGATTACTACCAAGTACCAGCTGATGATGTGGCTGGAGAACGACCTTAAATAAAAGGGTCAACTCAGATCAAGAGAATATCTCAGCCTACATGTAATATCAGGAGTTAAAAATGCTTTTTGACCTTGAATAAAAGGGGGAAATGGAAAGGACAAATGAGTTTTTATGGCTATGAGTGTCCAAAAAAAAGCTGGGAGGTCATCAGAGGGGTCGCCCTTACACACATCTCAGCAGAGCTCAAGAGACAGCTAAAGTAGATACAACCCCAGATATTGGTTCTTGTGAGGGCTACAGAGACCCACAGTTTCTATGGTCATGGCAGATGGAGTTCAGTGCCATGTCAGTTGGCCCTACTTTGGAGTTTGTGTTCCTGAGTGTGATGGAGTTGGACTCAGGTGTGATCTTTGTTCACAAGCCTCTCCCGTCACTTTTACCAGACCTATGTTTGGCGCTAGGGTTTAATGTATACTCAGGGCACCTGAATCTCTGGACTGTCCATGTGATAGCCAGGCCCTGAACCTCAACAGACTTGCAACTCCTACCCTCTGGTTTATTGGACTTACCCCAACCACTTAACAGGGAGGTTAAGAAGGTCAACCATCACACCAGGGGAGCCAAGAGTGCCTATAGCTGCAAACAGGAGAATTGCCTCCATCATCCAAGTGGAATCTAAGCACCCTCTCAATACAGAGGTAGAGCAGACATCACCATCCCAGGGCCCACAGAATGGAGGAATAGAGTGGATTAGAGTGGACTTACTGATACTCTATTCTGGAACTAATGTGATTAGTAATGGCAGTAAATGTAGCATTGAGATGGAGAAAGTAGCCATGGTTGCTGTTGAGGGTGGGGATTGGGAAGAGGAGATGTGATGTGGGGGCATTTTCAGGACTTGGAGTTGTCCTGGGTGGTACTGCAGGGACAGTTACTAGACATTTTATGTCCTCCCATGGCCCACTGTGTAGACTAGGGAAAGTGTAAACTATAACGTGGACCACTGACCATGTGGTGCAGCAGTGCTCAGAGATGTATTCACCAAGTGCAATGAATGTCCCGTAATGATGGAGGAGGTTGTTATGGGAGGAGTGGGGTGAGGGGGGTGAGGGGTATATGGGGACCTCGTATTTTTGGAATGTACATTAAAAAGAAAGGAAAAGGAGGGGAAGGGAAGGGAAGGGAAGGGAAGGGAAGGGAAGGGAAGGGAAGGGAAGGGAAGGGAAGGGAAGGGAAGGGAAGGGAAGGGAAGGGAAGGGAAGGGAAGGGAAGGGAAGGGAAGGGAAGGGAAGGGAAGGAAAGGGAAGGGAAGGGAAGGGAAGGGAAGGGAAGGGAAGGGAAGGGAAGGATATATATTTACTTAGTTTAAAAAAAGCGGTATTTATTTGGGGTAAAAGTTTACAGTTTTACAAGACCATAAGAAGTCCAATGCAAGATTGCTTTCTCATCAAAGTCAGTTGCCATGGTTGAAGCAAGAGGGTTGCTGATCTCTAACTGGTCTCTCCCTTCCCTCTGAGCCTCCTCTTCCTCTTGGGGCTCCGTGGGCCCAGCCTCTTGAGGTTTTGTGCTAAAGTGAAGTCCTCTCTCTTCTGACATAGGGCTTGTTTCTTTCTGGGCCTCCTATATCAGTCTCGGCTGTCTTCCAAGGTCAGCTGTAAGCTTTCAGGCAAAATGGTTCATCTTTCCCTGGGGCTTTAGCTGTTTGAGCCTTCTCCTTTCTGTCACATAGCAGAATCAAAAATGAGAAATCTCTGGGAAACGGACTTTGGCCCAGTGGTTGGGGCGTCCGTCTACCACATGGGAGGTCCGCGGTTCAAGCCCCGGGCCTCCTTGACCCGTGTGGAGCTGGCCATGAGCAGTGCTGATGCGCGCAAGGAGTGCCGTGCCACACAGGGGTGTCCCCCGCGTGGGGAAGCCCCACGCGCAAGGAGTGCGCCCGTGAGGAAAGCCGCCCAGCGTGAAAAGAAAGAGCAGCCTGCCCAGGAATGGCGCCGCCCACACTTCCCGTGCCGCTGACGACAACAGAAGCGGACAAAGAAACAAAAGCAGACAAAGAAACAAGACGCAGCAAATAGACACCAAGAACGGACAACCAGGGGAGGGGGGGGGAATTAAATAAATAAATAAATCTTTAAAAAAAAAAAAAAAAGAGAAATCTCTCTCTTTCCATGTGTCTTCTTGTGTCTGTGTCTGTTTATATCAGACCCCATAAGGGGATGGGGACACACCTGAGTCTTGCCTTACTGCCATGGTAGAATCAAAGCACAAATTTTAACAGGCAATCTAGTCAAAGACACCTCCACTGAATTTAATGCAATCAAAGGGTATCACACCCACGGAGTAGATTAGTTTACAAACATAATCTTTCTCTTTTTGGGATTCATAAAATAATCTCAAACTGCCACATCTACTAAATTCCTAATTGCCTTTTTAGCGGAAATTGATTAGCTGATCCTAAAATTCATATGGAAATGCAAGAGACCCAGAATACCTAAAACAATCTTGCATCAGAAGAAAGTTGGAAGAGTCATACTTTATGATTTCAAAACTTATTACAAAGTTACAGTAATTAAGAGAGTGTGGTACTGATATAAGGATAGACATAGAGATTGGTGGAATAGAATTGAGAGCCCAGAAATAAACATATTTATGGTCAATTGATTTGACAAGGTGCCAAGACCATTTAATGTCTTTTCAACAAGTGGTGTTGGAAAAACTGGATATCCACATGCAAATGGAGGAAGTGGCATCCTTAACTCACACCATAAACAAAAATTAACTCAAAATAGATGATCAACTGAAACATAAGAGCTAAGACTATAAAACTCTTAGAAGATTATGTAACATTTTATGTAATCTAAGTATCTTTTAAAAATAAAATAAAAATATATTTTTAAAAAACTCTTAGAAGAAAACGTAGGTGTAAATCTTCCTGACTTTAAGTTAGGCAAAGTTTTCTTAGATATGACACCAAAAGCATGAGTGACCAAAAAAAATACATACATTAGACTTCATTAAAATGTAAAACTTTTGTGCTTCAAAAGATATCATTGAGAAAGTGAAAGACAACCCACAGACTGGGAGAAAATATTTGCAAAGCACATATATGATAAGGGACTTGTATTCATAATACATAAAGAACTCTTATAACTCAATAATAAAAAGATTAGGGAAGCGGACTTGGCCCAGTGGTTAGGGTGTCTGTCTACCACATGGGAGGTCCACGGTTCAAACCCTGGGCCTCCTTGACCCATGTGGAGCTGGCCCACGTGCAGTGCTGATGTGCACAAGGAGTGCCCTGCCACACAGGGGTGCCCCCGCATAGGGGAGCCCCACGAGCAAGGAGTGCGCCCCGTAAGGAAAACCGCCCAGCGTGAAAGAAAGTGTAGCCTGCCCAGGAATGGCACTGCACACATGGAGAGCTGACACAACAAGATGACGCAACAAAAAGAAACACAGATTCCCACGCCGCTGACAACAACAGAAGCCAACAAAGAAGAATGTGCAGCAAATAGACACAGAGAACAGACAATTGGGGGCAGGGGAAGGGGAGAGAAATAAAAAATTTTTTAAATAAAAAATAAATAAATCTTAAAAAAAAAAGACTAGTAACCCAGTTAAAAATGATCAAAGGTTATAGACATTCCTCCAAAGAAGTTATACAAAAGGTCAATAAGTACAAGAACAGATGGTCAACAGCATTAATCATAAGGAAATGCAAATCAAAATCACTATGAGATACCACTTTTCACCCACTAGAATTATTTAAAAACATGAAGAATCACAAGTGCTGGCAAGGATGTGGAGAAACTGGAAACCTCATACATTGCTGGTGGGAATGTAAAACTAATGCAGCCACTTTGAAAAACTGTTCGGTAGTTCCTCCGAGAGTTAAACATAGAGTTATCATATGACCCAGCGATTACACTCCAAGAGAATTGACAGCATGTCCACACAAAAACTTGTGTATAGGAAGCAGACTTGGCCCAGTGAATAGGGCGTCCGTCTACCACATGGGAGGTCTGCAGTTCAAGCCCCGGGCCTCCTTGACCCGTGTGGAGCTGGCCCATGAGCAGTGCTGATTACCGCAAGGAGTGCAGTGCCACGCAGGGGTGTCCCCCGCATAGGGGATTCCCATGTGCAAGGAGTGTGCCCAGTAAGGAGAGCCACCCAGCACAAAAGAAAGTGCAGCCTGCTCAGGAATGGCGCCGCACACGCGGAGAGCTGACACAACAAGATGACACAACAAAAAGAGACACAGATTCCTGTGCTGCTGACAACAACAGAAGTGGGCAAAAGAACATGCAGCGAATGAACACAGAGAACAGACAACTGAGGTGGGGGGAGGGGAGAGAAATAAATAAAAATAATAAATCTTAAAAAAAAACTTGTATATAGATATCCACAGCAACATTATTCATGATTGCCAAAATGTGGAAACAACCTGAATGTCCATCTATTGATGAACTGCAAACAAAATGTGGTATATCCATACAATGGAATACTATTCAGCCATGGAAAGGAATGAAGTATTGATACATATTATAACAGGATGAACCTTGAAAATGTTATGCTAAATGAAAGAAGTCAGACACAAAAGGTCACATATTATATGATTCCATTTATATGAAATGTCTTGGGTAGGCAAATCAATAGAGACAGAAAGTAGATTACGGTTAACAGGGAAGAAGAGGAAATGAGAAATGACTGTTAATGGGCATAGGATTTCTTTTGAGAGAGACGAAATGTTCTGGAATTAGATAGCTGGGATGATTGTACAACTCCATGAATATATTAAAATAAACTTAATTACATACTTTAAAAAAGTAAATTTTATTGTATATGAATTATATTTCAATAAAGGTGTTAACAAATGTTCCTGAAAACAAAACATTTTAAAGAGAAATTAAAGAAGACCTAAATAAATGGAAGAACATTCCATGTTCATGGACTGGAAGACTAAATCATTAAGATGTCAATACTACCAAAAGTAATTTATAGATTCAATGCAATCTCAATCAAAATTCCAACCACCTTCTTTGCAGAAATGGAAAGGCCAATCACTAAATTAATATGGCAGGGTGAGAGGCCCCAAATAGCTAAAGCCATCTTGAAAAAGAAGAATGACGTTGAAAGATTCATACTGCCCAATTTTAAAATTTAATACCAACCCACAGTAATCAAAACAGCATGGTTCTGGTACAAGGAGAGACATGTAGACCAATGGAATCAAACTGAGAGTTCAGAAATCAACCCTTATATTTATGGTCAACTGATTTTTGACAAGATGGCAAAGATCACTCAATTAGGAAGGAATAGTCTCTTCAATAAATGGTACTGGGAAAAAGGATCTCCATTTGCAAAAAAAAAAAAGAAAGAGGAGGAGGAGGATCCCTATCTCACACTACATACAATCATCAACTCAAAATGGATCAAAGATCTAAATATAAGAGCTAAAACTATCAAACTCCTAGAAGAAAACATAGGGAAGCATCTTTAGGACCTTTGCTCAGCAATGGTTTCTTAGACTTTATACCCAAAGCACCAGCAACAAAAGAAAAAAATAGATAAATGGCAGGTACCGCATCAAAATTGAAAACTTTTGTTCCCCAAAGTTCTTTATCATGAATGTAAAGACAGCCTACATATTGGAAAAAAAAATTTGGAAACAACATATCCAATAAAGGATTAGTATCCAGTATATATATAAAAAAATCCTTCAACTTAACAATGGGCAAAGATTTGAACAGACATCTTTCCAAAGAAGAAATACAAATGACCAGGAAGCACATGAAAATATTCTCAACATCATTAGCCATCAGGGAAATGCAAATCAAAACCACAATGAGGGAAGCAGATGTGCTCAGGAGTGGTTGAGCTCCTGCCTACCACATGGGCGGTACCAGGTTCGATTCTTAGTGCCTCCTAAAGAAGAAGAGCAACACAGTAAGCTGACCTGAAGGACAGACATGGTGACCTGACACAACAAGATGATGCAACAAGAGACACAAGGAGGAAAAACATGATAAGACCACAACAAAGCAGGGAGTGGAGGTGGCTCAAGCAATTAGGTACCTCCCTCCCACATCTGAGGTCCCAGGTTCAATTCCCGGTACCTCCTAAAAAGAAGACCTGCACACAACAGACACAGCAAATGCAAAACGACAAGGGGGTGGGGAGAAATAAATAAAACGAATCTTAAAAAATAAAACACAATGAGATACCATTTCATACCCATTTCACACATTAGAATGGCTGCTCTTAAGAAAAAAACAGAAAATAACAAGTGTTGAAGGGGATGCAGAGAAATAGGAATACTCGGTGCTGGTGGCAATATAAAATGGTGCAGCTGCTGTAGAAAAGTTTGGCAGTTCCTCAGATAGCTGGAAATGTGCTTACTAAAATTTCTTCAAACTCTTTAGAAAATAAATAAGGAAGGGTTACTAATTCAAGGTGTTTGACGGGGGGCATCTGGCACAGGGTGCACCTGGGGCAGGCTTCTAGGGAGTGTGTGAGTGCTCATCTTGTCATATTGTGTTATATCAGTGGTTGGAGAAAATACAATGAGTGGGAAAGTGTACCCCGACCCTGGGGAGGCCTGATATTCTCAAACAGAGGAGAGGGTGTATCTCAAGAGCATGGGTGGCTCCCAGTGGAGGAAGACAGACTAGTGTGTCAATCCCTTAGCATTGTTGTAAGTATTTATGAATCTGGTCCTTCAAGCAGGGAAGCTTGATTGTCACTATGGGCCCTGACAGGAGGGGGAGAGAGCAATAGATGGAAGTGGGGGTAACTGGGGGGCAATGGAAGTGTTATGATGGATATAAGCCATGTTAAATTTCACCAAAAATTTATAAATTTGTATAGTCTACAATGTAAACCATAATGTAAACCATAACGTAACCCAAAATTTGGAAAAGTGTACAGTCTAAAATATAAACCATAATGTAAGCCACAATGGAACCATGTAACTATGGTTATGTAGTAGTTATGTTTCAAATCTGTCCATCAGCTATAGTAAATATAGCACCCGCATGTAAAAAGATCATTGCTGGGGAAGGGGGAAAGGGTTTGATGATGGGTGTATGGGAGTCCCCTATACTGTGAATGTGATTTTACTGTGATCTAAAACTTTTTAGAAGACAAAATTAAAAATTAAAAAAATAAAAGAGGATGTAGACACTGAGGAAGGAATGTAAGGGAGTGCCTTGCCACTGTACATGCAGGGCAACACCTATTACTATGATGAAAGGCAAAACATCTAAAACAAAGTTTTATGATATTTTTCATTTTTTAATATCCCAATTTATTTTTTAGCTTATTTTAGTTTTTCTAAATTATTATCCATTCTATTTCTAATCTTTAAACTTGTCAATACTACTTCATTTTCCTACTAATTGGATTTGGCAATATATTAGGTTTCATATTGTAAGAAGTTTTGGATCACAGAGGGATTCAACTATGGCAGGAGAGGAGCGCTGCTGTGGGGTGTCATTGATGCATTGGTGGGAGGGAGTTCGCCAGGGCATGCATATAGGGTATATGGATATGTTCGGATGTTCTTTGAGTATTGACATAGTGGATAGAGTTGCACATGACAAGTGAGGGAGTGCTGAGTTCCCATCCTGGTGAGCTCTGTTGCATTCTCCAATGGAACAGCAACAATCCCCCAAGAGCAAGGGCAAAGACCAGTGAAGAATGGTCCAATGATGGGCCCTTGATACTGATGACTACGCTTATGAGTTTGTGTGCTTGAAATTTCAACTAGGCCTAAAGCTGCAGGGTGCCTAAGAGTTACCTCCTGAGAGCCTCCATGTTGCCGAATGTGGCCACTCTCTAAGCCAAACTCAGCAAGTAAATGCATTACCTTCCCCCCCAGCATGGGACACGGTCCTGGGGATGAGCCTCCCTGGTGCCAAGGTTTTACTACCACCACCAGCTGGTGATGGAACTAGAAAAAGACCTTGAATAAGCGGGAAACGGTAAAGACAAATGAGTTTATATGGCTAAGAGACATCAAAATGAGTCGGGAGGTCATCAGAGGGGTCGCGCTTGCGCATGTCTCAGTAGGATCCCAGCGCAGTCAAAGTAGATACAACCCCAGGTACTGGTGCTCCTCTGGAGGGCTACAGAGACACACAGGTTCTATGGTCATGACAGATGGCTCTGAAATTCATTGCCTTGCCAGTGGGCCCTACTTTGGACTTTGTGCTCTTGACTGTGATGAAGTTGGACTCAGATGTGACCTCTCTACACATGCCTCCTCTGCCACTTTTACTGAACCTGTGATTGGCACTGGGGTTTGTGTATGCTCAGAAGACTTGATGCTGTAGACTGTCCGTGTGCCAGCTGGGCCCTGAGCGTCAGCAGAGTTGCAGCACCTACTCTCCGGGTCGTTGAACTTACCAGGTCAGCTGACAGGGTGGTGAGATTGGTCAACCATCACACCAGGGAACCAAGAGTGTTTACAACTGCAAGCAGGAGAGTTGCATCCATCAGCCATGTGGGATCTAGGCCCCCTATCAACTTAGAGGTGGAGTGAACATCACCATCCCAGGTCCACAGGATGGAGGAATATAATATAGATTGGAGTGGACTTGCTGGTATTCTACTATGGAACTGTTGTGACTCTAGCAATGAAGACAGTGGCCATGGGAATTGTTGAGGGCAGGGAGAGAGAGGAAAGGTGTGATATGGGGCATTTTTTGGGACTTCAATTCAGGATGAGTTGTCCTGAATAATATTGCAGGGACAGATGCAGGACATTGTATATCCTGCCATAACCCTCTGGATGGACTGGGGGAGAGTGTGAACTACAATGTAAACTATGGTCTGTGTGGTGCGGCAGCGCTCCAGGGCGTAGTCACCAAATGCCACGACTGTGCTGATGAAAGGGGATGTTGATGTGGGAGGAGGTGAGGGGGGAGAAGTGGTTTATATGGGTGATCTATTTATCTTTTTTTTTTTTAAAGACAATTAAAAAATAAATAAAAGGACCAAAAAATGTCTTCACTTAAGCAGCTCTGAAAGTTCTAGAACTAATTGAACTAGTTTTTCTACTAATCTAATTTTAGAAGTTTACTCTTTGCACTTAGTTTCCTGAAGGATATTAACCAGATCTTCTCAGTTTTGCTTACAGGAATAACATCTCAAAGCAAAACCAGACAGAATGGTATAAATCTTAACTTCTCTCAGAGACAAAAAGCTTCATATCGTTGAGCAGCTGGCTGAAAAGGAGTCATGAAGACCTTGTTAATCTGTGATTTTTCAGCCGCTGAAACCAAGGTCAAGTTGAACGTGCTTGAGACAACGCAGGGCTGACAAATTGCACATACCCTTGTTTTTGTTTTTGTTTTTTAACTTCTTTTTCTTCTTCCCTACCCCTCTTCTTTTCCTATAAAACCCTAGCTCCTGGGGCCCCACCCAAAACATTATGAAGGGGAAGGAGGACAGACTTTAACTGAAAGCAGAATTGCATCCAGCATCCATGTGGAATCTAAGCCCCCTCTTGATATAGATGTGGAGTGGACACAACCATTCTAAGGTCCACAGGATGGAGGAATAGAGTATGGATTAGAGTGGACTTACTGATATTCTATTCATGAACTATTGTGATTAGTAATCGAAGAAAATGTGGCATTGGTGTGGAGAAAGTGGCCGTGGTGGCTGCTGGGGGTGGGGAGTGGGAGGAAGAGATGTGATGTGAGGGCATTTTCGGGGGTTGGAGTTGTCCTGGGTGGTGCTGCAGGGACAGTTACCGGACATTGTATGTCCTCCCACAGCCCACTGGGTGGACTGTGGGAGAGTGTGGGCTATGATGTGGACTATTGACCATGAGGTGTAGTGGTGCTCAGAGATGTATTCACCAAGTGCAATGAATGTCTCATGATGATGGAGGAGGTTTTGTTATGGGGGGAGGAGTGGGGTGAGGGACGTGGCGGGTATATGGGGACCTCATTTTTTTTAAATGTAACATTAAAAAAATAAATAAAGACAAAAAAATAAAAAAGCCCTGACCTGGGGCCCCATGCATGCAACTCGCCCTGAAGTACGCCTACCGTCCATACCTCGGACCGTGTACTTCTCTCACTTTTTTGTTTCTTAATAAATGCTTTACTCCCTTGCCTACCCTAACAAAAACAAAAAACAAAAACAAAAAGTTAAATCCCTAGCTCCCATTCTCACTTTGAACTGGTTTAGGGAAGATCCTCCAGTTCCTTGCATGTGTACTTGCAATAAATCACCTTCTCACTGAGAGATGTGTTTCTCCTTTGTGGTATCAGATCAGGAGGGCCCTTCTACTGGAAATTTCTATGCTTACAATAACAAAGCTAAGTACAGAACTACCACAGGACCCAGAAATCCCACTACTTGGTAAATACCCAAAAGGATTGAAAGCAGGGGCTTGAACAAATATTTGCACACTGATATTCATAGCGGCATTGTTAAGACGGAAAAAACCCAAGTGTCCATCAACCAATGAATGGATAAATAAAACATGGTACATAAACACAATGGAATATTATTCAGCTGTAAAATGAGAATGAAATTCTTATACATGCTACAAGATGAATGAACCTTGAAGACATCATGTTGCGTGAAATAAGCCAGACACAAAAGAGCAAATATTGTATGATCTCGCTGACATGAAATAATTGGAATAAGCAAATTAATAGGGTCAGAAACATGAACATAGGTTGCCAGGGACTGGGTGGGGATAGGGAATGGGGAGTTAATGCTCAATCGATACGGAATTTGATCGTAGTGATGGGAAGTTTTGTTAACAGATGGTGGTGATGGTAGCACAGCATTATAAATGGAATTAACACTACTGTGTTATATATTTGAAAGTGATTAAAAAAGGAAATTTAATTTGTATATATGACACTAGAATAAAATACTTAAAAATTCATAGGACTGTACAACACATACAGTAAAATTAGTAAACTATGGACTACAGTTAATAGCATAATTATAATAATATTGTCTCATCAATTGTAACAAAGGTACCACATTAATGCAAAGTGTTAATAATAGGGTTAACTATGTGTGTCAGGGGTGAGTATATGGGAACTATATTTTCTGCACAATTTTTCTATAAACCTACCATTTCTTTAATATAACATTAAATTTAAAAAATTAATTTATATCAAAGCTAAAACTATAAAATTCTTGGAAGAAAACATAGGCTGAACCTTCATGACCTTGGATTTGGCCAGGGGTTCTTAGGTATGACACCCACACATGAACAACAAAAGAAAAAAAAAATAGATAAATTGGATTTCATTAAAATATAAACCTTTTGTGCTTCAAAGAACACTCAATATAATGAAAATACAATCCACAGAACAAGAAAAATATTTGCAAACCAGAGATGGGTATCCTGGATATATAAAGAATGCTTACAACTCAACAGCAACAGCAACAACAAAAACAGATAACCCAGTTTTTAAAATGAGCACAAGATTTGAATAGACATTTCCCCAAAGAGGAGATTCAAATGGCCAATAAATACATGGAAAGATTGTCAGTATCATTAGCCATTGGGAAATGCAAATCAAAACCACAATGAGAGAAGAGTGAGCACATTCCAGAGGTCACCAGCTCCAGGTGCTGCCGGGCGAGGGCACTGGACAGTCCCTCCCCCCTGCTCACCTGCACCACCTGGCCCGGCCACTCGGCCTCTGCCTGCTCCTCCGCCGCCTCCTTGAACTCGGGTTGATAATGCACCTCACTTCATCCCAGTCCCAGAGGAGCAACGTTGGGTTTATGTCTTTATTTGACAAAAACGAGCTGTTGCGCAGCTATTGGTACCTGCAGCACACAAGCAATACTCTTTCAGCCTCAGTGGCATAATTTTTTCATATCAGAGACCAAGAACTCTTGCAATCATTTACGTCATCCCTTCTTCTCCAGACAGAAGATACCAAAAAGTTGCAAAGTTCTCTTCATCTTATTGATCAAGCCGCTAATAAACCAAAATGTCTGTCAACGTCAACCACAGCGTGTCAGACCAGTTCTATTACTACAAGATGCCCTGTCTGATTGCCAAGATTGAGGGCAAAGGAAATAGAGCTGAGTCTGTCAACTTGGTTAACGTTGCAAAGGCACCTAGTGGGCCTCCCACAAATACCACCCAATATTATGGTTGTAAGTTGGGAGCACAGACAGAGCTTGACATTAAGATTGACTGTTAGACCATTACATATCTTGCCATAACCTATAGAATTGGGTGGGAGAAAGTGCAAATGTAAACTGTAATCAGCACTTAGTGGCCATGCTACAAATGTGTTCATCAGTCGTAATGGATGTAACACACTAATGAAGAATGCTGTTAATGTGGGTAAATGTGGGTGGTGTGGGTGGTATGGGGAGCAGGGAATATGGGAATCCTCTATATTTTTTATGTAGCATTTATGTAATCTAAATATATTTTTTAAAAATAAAAATAATTTTTTTAATTTTTAAAAAATTAAACAAAAGAAAGAGAATGACTGTTACACTGTCAATGAATCTCCTGAGGGGACAAGCTGTGAGATATGTTGAATGACCTCATTTAAAAAAAAAAAAAAAGCAGACTTGGCCAATGGATAGGGCGTCCGCCTACCACATGGGAGGTCCAAGGTTCAAACCCCGGGCCTCCTTGACCCATGTGGAGCTGGCCCATACGCAGTGCTGATGCACGCAAGGAGTGCCCTGCCACATAGGGGTGTCCCCCGCATAGGGGAGCCCCACGCGCAAGGAGTGCACCCCGTAAGGAGAGCCACCCAGCGCAAAAGAAAGTACAGCCTGCCCAGGAATGGTGCCACACACATGGAGAGCTGACACAGCAAGATGACGCAACAAAGAGAAATACAGATTCCCATGCTGCTGATAAGGATAGAAGCAGTCACAGAAGAACACACAGCGAATGGACACAGAGAGCTGAAACTGGGGCGGGAATAAATAAAAGATAAATCCTTAAAAAAAAAAAAAGTTCTGCCCTTATTGTGAGGATCCTGAAACAGACCTGCATGTCAACCCAAAGAAGCAAACAATAGACAATTCTTGTGAAGCCTGTGGCTATGGAGGCATACTTGACAAAACCATAAACTCTGTACATTTGTTCTCAAAAACCCACCTGAGACTTGTATCCATGGTATAAAAAAGAAAGAAAAAGAGATGACAAATGAAAAATAGGAAGGGCACAGACAAGGAAAATAGCCCCAAATCCAGCAGGGAGTCATGCACCTGCCCCAGGCAACCAGCCCTCCTCCCCTGCTGTAGACCCGGAGGAGGGTCCTGGGGAAGATGCAGCCAAGAAAACCCGAAGGCTCAGGAACATGCAAAAGTTTTGACACTCAGTGATTATTTGGAAAGGACTGGGGAAGGGCAGTCAACACCCTGTTTGATTTTGATAAGATAAAGAAAAAAGAGGGTATTATTGATTGTTTGTCAAGAAATGGTTGCTAAAGCAAAAAGACAGGATGTAAAAGCCATGGGCCCTCTTGTTTAGATTGCATTTCTTTTTAACGAGACTATAAGGGAGCAAATTAAGAAATACAGGTACCGTTTCCTACCATTTGTCATAGCAACAAAAAGGCTCAGGGGTACTGTCTTCGTGGTTTAGAGAGTGTAGTAGCCATGCACCAAGCTCAGCTCAAGACTCCACGTACCTTAAAGGAGAGGTATGACGCAGACTTTCTGGAAGAAGAGGTCGTCATCAGACTCTAAGAAATATGGTTCAGAAGAATTTGCCAAAGAGATTCATGTCAAAGAAGAACCACATTTATGTAAAATGGGTGAAGGAAGTGGAGGAGGAATCTTTGGTGGTAAAGAGGAAGAGGAAGATGAGAGCAGTGAGGTGGTGTCTTCGAAGACTGCCAGTGTACCTGAAGTTGAAACTGTGAAGTCTGACAAGGATGATGACACTGATACTGATCCCATTTAAAGTGATGGAACTTGACCTAGCTTTACAGTATAATACTGTAAATTTTTCTGCATCATCAGCCAGAAGTACAACATGTATGTGCAAAAGCTAAAACAATTTAGCACCATGTTACACTTTATACTAAAAATGTTTTACCATGAGTGGTTTGTAATTAAGCCCAATGAGATATATCAGGAGTCTATACACATCAGTGGGCAAATGTGGTTTGCTTATTCATACCATGTTTCTTTTTGAGAAACTAGCCGTGGACACATATAGATCACATTTAAACAGTTATGAAAAATAAAACTTGTTTTCGGTCATTCTTCAGATTTGGGGCTCTGAATGACTTAGGCTGAAATAATTGGCTCCTTTCTCATCTGTTGAACCATCACTGAGCCGGACAGGACTCTTGGAGCCCATTAGACAGGGTATTGTGAGATGCTGCCTGAGATTGTAGAAAGGGCTTCAGCAGAATGTAGACCTAAACTTATTTGTAATTACCTTTTTCAGCATTCAGAAACACAGTTCGTTTAAGTTTTCTCTCTAGTCCCTCCAAATGGCATAGGTAAAGTACATTCTCCCTACGCCAGGGTGGACTGTGCAAATGATCAAATGGAAGTGCAGTGCCTTTACCTTACCAAGAAGTAAAAGCGACCCGAGTGTCCTATTAAGAATAGCAAGAGCAGGTTTGGAAACTTGAAAATTTTTGCTTTGGTTTTGTTTTTCAGTGTGTATACTCTTGCTCCATTTTGCAGTCTTGGAAGTCATGTGATCACACCTTGGAAGATCCAGGAAGTTGTTATGCCAACAAATAAGCATTTTATATGTATGCAGCAATTGCTTTGTACCCAGAGAAAACTCTCAATTTTGAGAGTATGATTAAATAGCAAGCTCTATGATTTTGTTTGGGGGAAGCAGGAAGAGGGATTATCTAGCAAAAACCAAGCATAATTTTTCACTTTTTGCCTTTATGATTTTGATGACAATTTCAAGATGTTTCCACCAACTGCATCTTTTGTTCACTGTGTTTTTTCTCTTGGTATTACGGTTTGTCCTTTACTGCCTTTGACATTTGGACATACAATTTATGCCTTTTAGATTTTGGTTGCTATCTTGCCAAAATAAGTGTTACTATGTCTCAAACTTGATTTTTTGTTTTTTGAAAATGTCTTATTAAAAAAAAATAATGCTAAAAGCGTACTTCTAAGGCAGAGTCTATGTTTTGGTGTAAGACTTGGAATATTTTTTACTTTACGCTGAATATAGCCAGATACCAAAGAAATCTGTGATGATGGCCACTGGGTACAGGTGACCAGGCCTGACCCAGCCTCTCCAGGGCTTCTTATTTGGACATGTGTAAGTTGATAACTTCTTGTGAATTTCTTGCCCAATCAGCTAAACTCACTTGATATGGGTTCTCACTATATCTTAGTAATCATCATGATTATTGCCATTTATCCCTTTCCATAAAAAGTGCATTGTGGGCGGCGGACTTGGCCCAGGGGTTAGGGCGTCTGTCTACCACATGGGAGGTCCGCGGTTCAAACCCCGGGCCTCCGTGACCCATGTGGAGCTGGCCCACGCGCAGTGCTGATGCGTGCAAGGAATGTCCTGCCACGAAGGGGTGCCCCCCGCATAGGGGAGCCCCAAGCGCAAGGAGTGTGCCCTGTAAGGAGAGCTGCCTAGTGCGAAAGAAATTGCAGCCTGCCCAGGAATGGTGCCGCATACACGGAGAGCTGACACAACAAGATGACACAACAAGATAACGCAACAAAAAGAAACACAGATTCCCGTTCTGCTCACAACAACAGAAGCAGACAAAGATGAAGACGCAGCAAATAGACACAGAGAACAGACAACTGGGGTGGAGGGGGGGGAAGGGAAGATAAATAAATAAATAAATAAATTTTTAAAAATATATATCTTTTAAAAAAGTGCATTGTGGGGGAAGCAGATGTGGCTTAAGCAGTTGGACACCTGCCTACCACATGGGAGGTCCCAGATTTGGTTTCCAGTGCCTGCTAAAGAAGATAAGCAAGACAGAAAGCTGACATGATGGGCTGGTGTGGTGAGCTGATGCAACAAGATGACATAACGAGGAGACACAATGACAGACACAACAAGCCGGGAGCGGAGGTGGATCAAGTGATTGGGCGCCTCCCTCCCACATGGGAGGTCCCTGGTTAGGTTCCTGGTACCTCCTAAAAAGAGAACTAGCAGACACAGAGAGCCCACAATGAACAGACGCGGAGAGCAAAGCAGTGAGCGAAACAATGATGGAGGAGGAGAGAAATAAATGAATAAAATAAATCTTTTTTAAAAAAGTGCATTGTGGGGGACGTGGACTTGGCCCAGTGGTTAGGGCGTCCGTCTACCACATGGAGGTCTTCGGTTCAAACCCTGGGCCTCCTTGACCCGTGTGGAGCTGGCCCATGCGCAGTGCTGATGCGCTCAAGGAGTGCCCTGCCACGCAGGGGTGTCCCCCGCATAGGGGAGCCCCATGCGCAAGAAGTGTGCCCCATAAGGAGAGCCACCCAGCACGAAAAAAAGTGCAGCCTGCCCAGGAATGGCACCACACACATGGAGAGCTGATGTAGCAAGATGATGCAACAAAAAGAAACACAGATTCCCAGTGTCGCTGACAACAACAGAAGTGGACAAAAAGAAGAACACACAGCAAATGGACACAGAGAACAGACAACTGGGGTGGGGGTGGGGGGGAAAGGGAGAAAAATAAATAAAAATAAATCTTAAAAAAAATAAAAAATAAAAAGTGCTTTGTGGAAATCAAAAATCCATAAGGCTAATCCTATTGTCTGGAGCACTAGTTTCTATCATTCACCTCTCTTCACTCTTAATCCTTTGTGACCCATCTCACAGATTTTAATGAGACCCTATGGCAGTTTTAAGATTATTTTTATGAATCCAAAAGGAGAAAGATGATGTTTGTAAGCTAATATATTCCTCTGGATGTGATACCCTTTAATTACATTAATTTCATTTGAGGGTCCTTTGATTAGATTACTCAATAAGATTGCTTTAGGACTTTTGATTGGGCTACATCAGTGACACATGATTCAAGTTGAGTCTCTGTCCCCTTTCTGGGACTTATATAAATGGACACACAGAGAGAGACAGACAGACACAGGAAAATGGAGCCACCACGTCAGAGAGGTTTCTGAGCTGCGAGGAGGGAAGCCCCCGAGAGGCTCAAGGAGCTGAGGCCCGGAAAGGACCGTCGCCGGCCAGGTTTGCCAACCGCTGCAGGAGGCGGAGACCTCGGCAGGGATCAGCAGCCCCCAGCTCTGGCCCAGGCCGCACCACAGAATCAACAGCAGCTGACTGGTGAGAAAGCATCTCTGACGGTGCCTGCGTTTGGACTTTTCATGGCCTTGAAACTGTAAGCTTTTACCCTGAGTAAATCCTCTTTATAACAGCCAACCCATTTCTGATACTTTGCATCGGCAGCCCTTTGGCAAACTAAAATAGACCCTAATAACATGTATGTAAAAAGTTTTCACACTGAAGTTATACAAATATTTGGTAGAACAATACCTTGTTAGTTTGCTATTGTAAGGAATTGAAACCTAGCAATCTTACTGGAGAAGTTAAGAATGGGTCTCCCGGAGGCAGATGTGGCTCAGGCGATTGGGCTCCCATCTACGATATGGGGGGCCCTAGGTTCAATTCCCAGGGCCTCCTGGTGAAGGCGGGCTGGCCGACGCCGACACGGAGAGCTGACGGCACAAACAAGGTGGGGGGGAGGGGGAGAACAAATAAAATAAATCTTTTTTAAAAAGTTTTGTTAAAAATATATATATAGGGAAGCAGCTGTGGCTCACTCAGTTGGGCTCCTGTCTACCATATGGGAGGCCCTGGGTTCGCAGCCCGGGGCCTCCTTGTGAAGGCGGGCTCGCCCACACGCTGAGGAGAGCTGCAGGCCCCGGGCGCCGTGCTCATGGCCCGCAAGCGCCACAGAGAGCCGACTCAGCAAGGTGACGCAACAAAGAAAGCAAGACAGGCAAAAACACAGAAGAGCACTCAGCAAATGGACACAGAGAGCAGACAGCAAGCAAGCCGCCAGTGGGGGGGAATAAATAAAAATATATACAGACACAGAAGAATGCACAGCGAATGGACTCAGCAGACAGCATGCAAAAAGCTGCAAGGGGGGGGGGTAAAAAAATACATATATATTAAAAAAAAAAAGAGTGGGTCTCCAGCTACCTTTTGAGAAAATCTGTGAGGCTGGAGTAGGGGCTGAATCCCAGAGAAAATGTGAGTTGTCACACCAGAGATAAGTTTTTGCAAATTCGCATCTAACCTAGGTTTCAAATTCTTTGCTGCAATGCTAGTTTCTTTCACTACCTAAAATTCTGTAGGAGATACTGGTGGCCTAAACTAAGTTGCATTCAAGATACCCAGGGTCAAGCTAATGAGGTTCTGTTAAAGAACTTTTTCTTTAGCCTCAAGAAAAAATGTCCAGGGCTTCTAAACGTTGAAGAGAAAACATTAGCTTAGACCAGTGTTCCTTTAGTCTGGTGTCAAACATCCAGTGAAATTCAATTCTTACAACCTGAATTTTATCCACAGAGAATATCCTAGTAGAATAATCCTTTGCTTTGCTCTATTCAACTTTCTTTAAAATATACTGTTTTCTCGAACAGCTACATTATTTGATTAGAGCAATGTTAGAATTATATTTTGTCTCTGCTTTGATAGTAAAACTTAAAATTTTAAATTAAAAAAAGAAACACAATGAGATACCACTTCTCACCCACAGGGATGGCTATTTTTTTTAATGGAAAATAACTGGTGGCAAGGATACAGAGAAATTGGAACTCTAGTGTATTGTTGGTTGGAATGTGAAATAGTGCAGCCACTGTGGAAAATAACATGATAGATCCTCAAAATTTTAAGTATAGCATTACCATATGAGCCAGCAATTCCACATCTAGGTATATATCCGTAGAGAGTGAAAAGAAGGCCTCAGACAGATACTTGTACGTCTGTTTAGAGCAGCATTATTCACAACAGCCAAAGGCTGGACACACCCAAGTGTCAATCAACAAATGAATGGATAAACAAAATGTGGTATATACACACACATGGCTAAAGTACTGCTACATACTACAACATGGATGAACCTTAAAAACATTATGTTTAGTGAAAGAAGTCAGGCACAAAGTATCACAGACTGTGTGATTCTCTGTATATGAAATACCCAGAATAGGCAAATCCATAGAGAGAGAAAGGAGATGAGTGTCTGCCAGGAGTGGGAGGATGGGAGAATGGGAAGTGGCCACCAGTGGATCCTGAGTTTCTTTTTGGTTAGATGAAAATGGTATAAAATTGAGGGTGGAATAACTTAATAACCAGTGAACTGTACCATTTGAATTGATAAGTTGAGTGGAATGTGAATTATATCTCAGTAAAACTGTTTTTTTTTAAGTATAAGGCAGTCCAGTTAGCAGCACAATTATGAGTTCCTTCTCTCTGTGGGTGCCTGTGAAAAATGAATAGTTAGATTTAACCAGGATTGGAGTTGCCCAAGATGCCATGGAGAGAGAAAGGAGCAGAGCCATGGGTGTTTTCGGGGGAATGGCTATAAAAATGGACCACGGAAGGAAAATGGCACATGGAGGGGACGAGGGGCAGTAAAATAGCTGTAGGGTCACGGGGTTGGGGTCCCCGTGAGCTTGAAGAATTGCTAGAGTGGGAGTATCGTGCATGGTAAGTGAGCCAAAACAGTGGGAGGAGGGGAGGCCGAAGAACAGAGGCTTAAAAAGAGGGGCAAATGGTGGTGCAGTCGCTAGTAATTCTCAAGTCCAGGATACAGCAATGTGAATGGATGGCTGGGGTAGCGTAGAAGCTGAGAATTCAAGGAACTGAGGGACTGGATCATCTGCATGGATTTTGAAGTCGCCAAGAATGATGACAGAGGAGGTGGAGGAAAGCAGAGTTGGATGCTGAAGGTGTCAATGAATGCACGCAGGGAAATGATTGGAACATTGCTAGATGACAACAACAAGAAAAACTGACCGGGGCATAGTAGGTGATCGGTAAATGCTGAATGAATGAATGAATGAATGAATGAATGAATGAATGAATGAATGAATGAATATCTTTCCTAGCTGTTTTTTTGGGTATCTCTTGCTGAATAACCACTCCAAAACATCTGGCTTAAAACAACTACATCCTTATTCCTCATGATTCTGCAGTTCCCTAGAGCTCAGAGTAACCGCTGGCTGCCCGGCGGGTCTCCCTCGGGTTTTCTCGCGCAGCTGCAGTCAGAGGCATCAGGGCCCGACACATCCCAGATGGCTTTATTCGCGTGCCTGGGCCTTGGCAGGGACAACTGAAAGGCTGGGCCCAGCTAGGGTTCGCTCTCTCTGGTAGCCTCAGGGCTGCTCACTCTCCGCGTGGCCTCCCCGCATGGTCTCTCCAGCAGGGTGGCTGGACTTCTTACGTGGCAACTCAAGGATCCCCGAAATGCCAACGGCTTTCTGAAGGCATGGGCTCAGAGTTGGCCCAGCACCCCTTGGGCCCCATTTTGTTGACTAACGTGAGTTGCAGGATCAAGTTGGGAGGGGACGTGACAAAGCCATGAACACCACGTGGTGGGTCGTTGGACCCCTCATGAGACAAGCTACCAGCTGGTTTTCAATGCCGGTGCCCCAGGTCCTGGCTCGGACCACACCCCATCCCAAGCTCATCAGTCTCCTTCTTTTGCTACTTCTATCATGAGCTTAAGCAAAAACAAACATATTCCCATAGCTGAGGACACATCACCCACAAAAAAAAAACTGCAGGAACCTCACGCTTGTCATGATAGACGCAAAGCCAGGAACCGTGAACCTGGGTTCTGACTGTGGTTCTGCAGCTGGGCCACCGAGTCGTCCTTTGAACCGTAGTTTCCCCATTGGTAGGAGAAAGAAAAGAGGAATAGAGTGTTTGCCTACCTCGTAGTGGTGTTATAAGAGTTTCAGTAAAACGACATGTGTGGAGGGACTTTTGAAAAGCTCAGAGCACTGCAAAGGTACATAATATTTTAAAAGTAAACGTATAAATATTTTAGCTCTGCATCTTCCGTTGTGCAAGCCCATTTCTTTGGAGCGTCTGGGCTTCTAGGACAATGCTGATTTACACTATCATGTTACTGTAAATATGTGACACTACAAGCTCAATGAGGTTATTCTGGGCTGAGAGCTGTTTCTTTTTCTCAGCTCTCTTTGCCTCCATCATATCCCCCATTCTTGGGGTTGGTTATCATAATTTAATAGGAACCATGGGTAGACTTTGTCTCCAAAGGGAGATTTTTTTCACAGCCCTCCAGTGGTTACTGAGATAATAACTTAAGGAGCATCCTATTTACAAGGTAATCAGAACTGTACTTCCGGCCACACTCTGAGGCAAAAAAAAGAAATGCTTACTTTTTCAGGACACTGTCATTACAGGGCTTAACAGGTCAACATTGCAGGTTACACACAATAGGCTTTTTAAAAAAATTTTTAAACTTTTTTTTGTACATTTAATAATTGAAAATATAAACAAAACTTTAAAAAGAAAAAGAGGGAAACGGACTTGGCCCAGTGGTTAGGGCGTCCGTCTACCACATGGGAGGTTGCGGTTCAAACCCTGGGCCTCCTTGACCCGTGTGGAGCTGGCCCATGTGCAGTGCTGATGCACGCAAGGAGTGCCCTGCCACGCAGGGGTGTCCTCCACGTAGGGGAGCCCCACGTGCAAGGAGTGCACCTGTAAGGAGAGCCGCCCAGCACGAAAGAAAGTGCAGCCTGCCCAGGAATGGCGCCGCCCACACTTCCCGTGCCGCTGACAACAGAAGCGGACAAAGAAACAAGATGCAGCAAATAGACACAGAGAACAGACAACCGGGGGGTGGGGATTAAATAAATAAATAAATCTTTAAGAAAAAAAATAAAAAGAAAACTGAGTTGAATAAAAACATACATTTCTCAATTAAATGTTCTGGATACATATAAATTTTTAAAATTCATACATGCTACACAACATATTTGGATCATAGTAACACGATCATACAGTATTTGTCCTTTTGTGTCTGGCTTGCTTTGCTCAACATAATGTCCTCCAGGTTCATCCAGGTTGTCGTATGCTTTACGACTTCATGTCTGGTTACAGCTGCATAATATTCCATCGTGTGCCTATACCACAGTTTGTTTATCCATTCATCTGTTGATGGACACCTGGGTTGTTTCCAACTTTTGGCAATCATGAATAATGCCGCTGTGAACATGGTGAGCAGATGTCTATTTATGTCACTGCTCTCAGTTCTTCTGGGTATATTCCCAATAGTGGTATTGTAGGGTCTTGTGGCAAGTCGATTTAGTTTCTTTAGGGACTGCCAAACAGTCCTCCACAGTGGCTTTAGCATTCTACATTCCCACCAATAGTGAATAAGTGTTCCTGTCTCTCCATGTCCTTCCCAACACTTGTAGTTCTCTGCATTTTTAATAGTGGCCATTCTGACAGGTGTGAAATGATATCTCATTGTAGTTTTGATTTGCATTCCCCTAATTGTTAGTGATGTTGAGCATTTTTTCATGTTTTGTTTTGTTTTGTTTTGCCACTTGTGTTTCTTCTTTGGATAAGTATCTATTCAAGTCTATTGCCCATTTTTTAATTGAGTCATTTGTCTTTTTATTGTTGAGCTGTAAACTCTCTTTATATATCCCGGATATTAAATTCTTATCAAATATGTGATTTCCAAGTATTTTCTCCCATTGAGTTGGCTTCCTTTTCATCCTATTGACAAAGTCCTGTGAGGTGCAAAGGCCTTAAATTTTGAGGTCTCGTTTAACTATGTTTTCTTTTGTTCACATGCTTTGGGTGTAAGGTCCAAGAAACCACCACCTACTACAAGGTCTTGACGATGTTTCCCTACATTTTCTTCTAGCAGTTTTATGGTCCTGGCTTTTACATGTAGGTCTTTGATCCAATTTGAGTTGATTCTTGTATAGGGAGGGGAGTGAGATAGGGGTCCTCTTTCATTATTTTGGTTATAGATATCCAGTTCTCCCAGCACCATTTGTTCAAGAGAAGGTTTTGTCCTGTTAACATGGACTTGCTAGGTTTGTCAAAAACCAGTTGACTATATAAGTGAGGGTTTATTTCTGGATTCTCAAGTCTATTCCACTGATTGAGGTGTCTATCTTTATGCCAGTACCATGCTGTTCTGACCACTGTAGCTTTGTAATATGTTTCAAGGTCAGGCAGTGAAATTCCTCCCATGTCGCTCTTCTTTTTTAGAATGCTTTTGGCTATTCAGGTGCACTTTCCCTCCCAGATGAATTTGGTAATTGCCTTTTCTAATTTTGTAAAGTAGGCTGTTGGAATTTTGATTGGTATTGCATGGAATCTATAAATCAGTTTGGGTAAGGTTGACATCTTCATGATATTTATTCTTCCAATCTATGAACATGAAATGTCTTTTCATTTGTTTAGGTCTTTTTTTATTTCATTTAGCATTGTTTTGTAGTTTTCTGCATATAGGTCTTGTACTTCTTTGGTTAAATTAATTCCTAGGTATTTGAGTCTTCTTTGCTATTATAAATGGAATTTTCCTGCTGATTTCCTTCTCAGATTGTTCAGTACTAGTGTACAAAAACATTACTGATTTTTGCTTGTCAATCTTATATCCTGCCACTTTGCTGAACTCATTTTTAACTCAAGTAGCTTTGTCATGAATACTTCAGAATTTTCCGTATACAGGATCATGTCATCCATAAACAGTGAGAGTTTTACTTCCTCTTTTCCTATTTGGATGTCTTTAATTTTTTTTCTTGTCTAATTGCCCTAGCTAGAAATTCTAGTACAATATTGAATAACAATAGTGACAGTGGGCATCCTTGTCTTGTTCTGGATCTTAGAGGGAAAGCTTTCAAACTTTCCCCATTGAATATAATGTTGGCTGTAGGTTTTTCATATAAGCCTTTTATCAGATTGAGGAATTTTCCTTCTAATCCTATGTTTTTAAGTGTTTTTATCAAAAAAGGATACTGGATTTTGTTGAGTGCCTTTTCCGCATCAGTCGAGATGATCATATGGTTTTTTCCTTTCAATTTGTTAATGTGGTATATTACATTGATTGATTTTCTTATGTTGAACCACCCTCACATACCAGGAATAAATCCCACTTGGTCTTTTGATATGCTGTTGGATTCAATTTGCAAGTGTTTTGTTGGGGATTTTTGCATCTATGTTCATTAGAGAGATTGGTCTATAAATTTCTTCTCATGTAGTACCTTTATCTGACTTTGGCACTAGGGTGGTTTTGGCTTCATAAAATGTGTTGGGTAATTGTCCCTTCTCTTCAATTTTTTGGAAGAGCTTAAATGGGATTGGTGATAATTCTTCTCAAAATGCTTGGTAGAATTCACCTGTGAAGCCATCTGGTCCTGGAATTTTCTTTGCTGGGAGATTTTCGATGACAGATTCCATCTCTTTAAATGTGATTGGTTTGTTAAATTCTTGAATTTCTTGTAGCGCCAGTGTAGGTTGTTTGTGTATTTCTAGGAATTTGTCCATTTCATCTAGTTTGTCTAGTTTGTTGGCATGTAGTTTCTCATAATATCCTCTCATGATGCTTTTTATTTCTGTGGGGTCAGTCATAATGTTCCCCCTTTCATTTCCGATTGTATTTAATTGCATCTTCTCTCTTTTTCTTTTTCATTCTAGCTAGGGGTTTGTCAATTTTATTGATCTTCTCAAAGAACCAGCTTTCAGTTTTGTTGATTTTCTCCGTTGTTTTTACATTGTTGTTGTTGTTCTCAATTTCATTGATTTCTGCTCTGATTTTTATTATTTCTTTCCTTCTGCTTGCTTTGGGATTGGTTTGCTGTTTCTTTTCTAATTTCTCTAGTTGTTCAGTTAAATCTTAGAGTTCACTCTCTTTCTTCTTTTTTGATATAAGCGTTTAGGGTTATAAATTTCCCTCTCAAGTCTGCCTTCACTATATCCTATAAGTTTTTTTTCTCTCCCCTTCCCCCCCGCCCCACCCCAGTTATTTATTCTCTGTGTCCATTTGTTGTGTATTCTTCTTTGTCCACTTCTGTTGCTGTCAGCAGCACAGGAATCTGTGTTTCTTTTTGTTGCATCTCTTGCTGCGTCAGCTCTCCGTGTGCGGCGCCATTCCTGGGCAGGCTGCACTTCCTTTTGCGCTGGGCGGCTCTCCTTACAGGGCTCACTGCTTGTGCAAGGGGTTCCCCTACGCGGCGACACCCCTGCATGGCACGGCACTCCTTGCGCGCATCAGCACTATGCATGGACCAGCTCCACACAGGTCAAGGAGGCCTGGGGTTTGAACCGCAGACTTCCCATGTGGTAGACAGACTCCCTATTCACTGGGCCAAGTCCGCTTCCCTCCTATAAGTTTTGATAACGTGTGTTCTCATTTTCATTTGTCTCAATATATTTACTGATTTCACTTACAATTTCTTCTTTAACCCACTGATTATTTAGGAGTGTGTTGTTCAGTTGTGAATTTACTTTTTTCCTAATATTGATTTCCAGTTTCATTCCATTATGATCTGAGAAGGTGCTTTGTATAATTTTAGTATTTTTATATTTATTGAGAGCTGCATTGTGACGTAACATGTGGTCTATCTTGGAGAAAGATACACGGGCACTTGAGAAGAATGTATAACCCCCTGTGTTTTGATGCAATGTTCCGTATATGTCTGTTAGGTCTAACTAGTTTATCATATTGTTCAAGTTCTCTGTTTCCTCGTTAGTCTTCTGCCTAGTTATTCTATCTAATGATGTGAGCAGGGTATTAAAGTCTCCAATGATTATTGTAGAGATGTCTATTTCTCCCCTCAGTTTTGCCAGTTATTCTCATGTATTTTGTGGTACCTGGTTTGGTGCATAGATATTTATGACTGTTATGTCTTCCTGGTAGATTGTCCCTTTTATTAACATATAATGTATCTCTTACAACTTCTTTGCTCTTTTGTCCAGTATTAATATAGCTACCCCTGCTCTTTTTTAGTTACTATTTATATAGAGTATCTTTTTCCAACCTTTCACTTTCAGCCAGTGTGTATCCCTGGGTCTAAGGTGAGTTTCTTATAAGCAGCATATGGATGGCTCATGCTTTTTTATCCATTCTGTCAGCCTGTATCTTTTGATTGGGGAGTTTAATTCATTCACATTCAATGATATTACTGCAAATGTATTATTTACTTCCACCATTTTATTCTTTGGTTTTCATATGTCATATCTTATTTTTGTCTGTCCTTTTACTCTTTTGGTTATCCTTTCCCTATTCTTTCTCCTATATGCTCCTCCAGGCCTCTCTCTCCTGTCTTTTTATTTCAGGTTCTAAGGCTTCCTTTAATATTTCCTGTAAAGGTGGATTCTTTTTTAACAAACTCTCTTAGTTTCTGTTTATTTGTCAATATTTTATATGCACTGTAGTTGTTCAGTATTATTTATGAATTCCAAAATAGATATTGGATTATGTTTGTAAACTGGTCTGTTCCTCTGGGCATATTATATTATATAGGATTCAGAGATCTCACTTGATTAAATTATGACTAAGGCTTTGATTGGGCCATCAGTAGGACATTGAGTGGTGGGCAGGAACTCACAGGAAAAATGACAAGGCAGGGGAGTTAGTTTGAGTTTTAATACTGGAGTTCCAGGAAGCAAACTTGGCCCAGGGGTTAAGGCATCTGTCTACCACATGGGAGGTCCGCAGTTCAAACCCCGGGCCTCCTTCACCCGTGTGGAGCTGGCCCATTCGCAGTGCTGATGCGCACAAGGAGTGCCCTGCCACGCAGGGGTGTCCCCGCATAGGGGAGCCCCATGTGTAAGGAGTGCGCCCCGTAAGGAGGGCCGCCCAGCACGAAAGAAAGTTCAGCCTGCCTAAGAATGGCGCCGCACACAAGGAGAGCTGACACAAGATGATGCAACAAAAAGAAACACAGATTCCCGTGCTACTGACAACAACAGAAGCGAACAAAGAAGAACATGCAGCAAATAGACACAGAGAACAGACAACCGGGGGGCGGGGGGCAGGGAAGGGGAGAGAAGGAAAGAAATCTTTAAAAAAAAAAGTATTTTGGAAACTGTTAAATCACAGAAATTTTAGGGGAATCCTCAAATACTTTCTGACAAAGTGGGATACAAAGTAACTCAAGCAAAATTTTTAAAACACATTTCCCCTCATTTTTTCTGAGCAAGGAAATAGAAAGAAATGAGTTGTTTTTTTAAAAGCACACAGTATGACAGAATGTTCTAGACCTATAATTTGTTAACGATACGTGCTCTCACAGTAAACCTTAGAGGTAGACAGCAGGGACCCACTTAACAGATGGAAAAATAATAATAAAGGTCCCTGGAAGATTAAGCAACCTCACAGCTAAGTAATAAAGTTGGAATTGAGTTCAGCTCTGTCTGATTTTTCCAAGTACATTGGACTTTTCCCACTCTTGGGAAAATTCCTGAGCTCCAGATTCCAGGTAGACTGTGGTTAATGAATGTCATGTCACAGAAAGGCCAACCCAAGTCACCATTAGGAAAGCAAGGATTTTTGTTACATCAATCTTACCTTCTCAGCCCCAGGCTTCAAAAAGCAGAAGGTTTGATATGAGCTCTCTTATTCATCTAGAGCTGTTCTATGTGAATGCCAGAAAAGGAAGGATGGTCCTTCATCTATCTGGTATAACACAATCTTCAATTTTCTCTGCCCCATCCTACTTAACCTCTTCCTTGAGGGAGAAAAAAGACCAAATAATTTTGGTCTGGCATGACTTTGGTGGTCAAAAGTATAGAAGGAAGGGGAGGATGTCACTCAAGTGGCCGAGTGCCTGTTTCCCTTGTATGAAGTCCTGGGTTCAATCCCCAGTACCTCCACACACACAAAAAAAAGTGTAGGAGGAACTACTTAGATTAGGCTCTTAATGAGCTAACTCACAACAATAACTCTATTAGGGTAAAGTTCGAGCTGCTGAAACAGAAAGACTCCAATATACAGTGCTTAAAGAAAAGCCTATCCTTTATCATGTATCAGTCCAAGGTCCAGGACAGCAAGATGGCTCGTGAAGTCCTTCGTGGGCCCTGACCCTTTCTATCTGTTGGCTCTGGGGTCCCCTAAGGCACCGTCTTTGGCATGGTCAAAGCTGGGGGGTGGGCATATTCCAGCATGTGGAAAGGAAAGAGGTCCATTCAAGGAAAGAGGCCCATTCAGGACCTGAGCTAGGCTGATCCAGGACAGGACTAGCAGTGGCTCCCGCTGTTTCTGCACACACCTGAAGCTCTGCGCTTGGGCACAAGGCCACTTGAGCACTAAAGAGACGGAAAACATTGCCTCTTACTGATCAACCGTGACCCCAGGGACATCTGCTTTTCACTTTTAAGGTTAACCAAGTGCTTTCATAGCCAACTGTTCATTTAATCTTACAACACACCTTTGAGTAGGTACCGTTTCTCTCATGTGATGCCTGAGAAAATGGGCTGAAGAGATTAAGGAAATGTGTGGTGAGTTTTAAATGCATGGACTCCCTATGGTGATAAAATATTGGTAGAACCAAAAAGAAAAGTCCCTTCAATTTGTTCCAACCAAACATTTATTAAGCAGTTACTAAGAACCTAGGAATTGAGAAAACAGGAACAATAATTATGCAGGGTCCTTGTCCTCAAAGACTTCACAGTGGTTGGGTAAAGCAAAATGATTTTTGTAGATAGGTGTGATGCTAAGGGCTACAAGAGATGACCAAGAAATGAGCACGACAATGGCAATGAACAGAGAAGGATTCTTAGAGTTAGAGAAGACTGATGATTATTTTAAATGGAAACAATGTTTCCCACCAGGAGTGGAAAAAACAGTAACTCTAAAATTCCTCAGTAGAAAATGGAAAAGTAGAGTATTTACTGGAGGAAAAAATAAGGTAATTAGAAGCAATCAGGGGAAGTGGATTTGGCTCAATGGATAGAGCGTCTGCCTACCACATGGGAGGTCCATGGTTCAAACCCAGGGCCTCCTGACCCATGTGATGACCTGGCCCATGCGCAGTGCTGATGTGCGCAAGGAGTGCAGTGCCACGCAGGGATGCCCTCCATGTAGGGGAGCCCCTCGCGCAAGGAGTGCACCCTGTAAAGAGAGCTGCCCAGTGTGAAAAAAGTGCAGCCTGCCCAGGAGTGGTGCCGCACACACTGAGAGCTGACGCAGCAAGATGACGCAACAAAAAGAGACACAGATTCCCAGTGCCACTGACAAGAATATAAGTGGACACAGAAGAACACACAGCAAATGGACACAGAGAGCAGACAACTGGGGGGGGGGGAGGTGGGTAAGGGGAGAGAAATAAATAAATAATAAATCTTTAAAATAATAATAATAATAATTTTTTTTAAAAAGAAGGAATCAGGCATCTCTTGTGCACCATCTGATGTCCTCTTACCCTACCCTGAAATTTGTGGTAACCATTTCCTGCAAGTTGCACTGGTCCAGGGTTTCTGACAGGTATAGGCCACCTGTAGAAACTGCAAACTGGAACTGAAAACGTTAACATCCCTTAGGACAAGCCTGGTGGGAGATGGCATCTGCCCTTGGATGGGCTCCTCCTGTCCCTGGGGTGGCCCATTCCGAGGCGGAGTCTATATTCCCCTCAGGGGCAGCATCGGGATAGCACCTCGGTTGTCTCCACGGTGACCCACCTGAGAGTGAACCCTCGTACTGGCTTTCTTCCCTCCCTGCTACACTTTCCCAGCCCCTGAAGCACTCACTTCCCAAAGGAAACTCACCGCCTGCAAAGACTTGCTTTCCAGGGGATCTCCAGCCAGGATGGAATGTGTGTGACTGTAACACTGAGGGCTGTGTACAGGTAAACGCATGGCTCAAGGCATTTTCTATTTCTATTTCTGAGCAGTATTGAAAGCAGGCTAGCAAGATAGGGAATTAATAGACGTATCTGGAACCTGGTAGAGAGTCCACGTGGACATCAGTAACCCCCAAGATGGCTGCTGGAAGACCCCCACCCCCAAGATTCTGCTCTCCATAACAAAGACAAAGCAAGGAAAAGCCCCGGATATTCCCCAAGGACTTTATCATTGGGTCCTCACTGGGGGATTGATGGGTGGGGTGATCAATCAGAACAGCAAATATCAGGAACCCCCCTGCCATTAGCAAAGGGGTGGAAAAATTAATAGTTTATAAAGCAGACCACAAGGCCTGAGCGCATACATGCCCCACTCTCTTGCCTCTGGACCCATTCCTGCCCTCTGCATGCCACTCTCACCATTTTTCCTCTGCCATGTGGCCACGCAAGTAAACCTGGGGATTTATAACCTATAATGGGGAATTGTAGTCTATAAATCAACCCTCTTTATCCCTTTCCACCCCCTTCCTCTCTACCTGGGACCCCAGCTCTGTTATTTTCTCCCAATTCTCTTCCCTCCCTACCTGAATAAATTACTGGCCTAACTCACCCAGCGTGCTCTTGAAATTCATTTCTGTAGCATAGCCAAGAACCTAAATAAAATCCAGTAACATATTTGGTGAGCCAGCCAGGAGTTTATTAGTGAGTGAAACTATGGCCTACAGCTTGTTTAATGCCTTCCTTTGGTTCTCTATTTTAAATGGTTTCACCAATGAGCCCCCAAAGGTCATAATCCTGGGAGGGAAGGGGCTGCAGCTTGGAAATTCTCCATGTCTGTGCCACACACCCAGTCTTAAGAAATCTGACCCCAGTCAGGATGGCTGGGTCATAGGGCAGTGGCTTAAATTATGGCCCTGCCAAGACAGAGGTTCCACAGGAGAGCACCGGGCCCTGAGAAGCTTCTTCAAGCCATTTTAACAGCTGGAGTCTTTGTCCTTGGGCTTGCCTGCCATTGCCTTCTCTTGCCTTCTCCCTTAGGGGGTGCATGGCAAAGATGGAGAGCCAAGGGCTTACCCCTCCCACTGGGTCCACGCCTTTGCAAGCAGCTTTCCTATCTGACCACACCCAGCTACCTGGGGGAATGAAGGAAGAAGGTAGCTGGCAGAGTCAGATGGATGCCATGGGAGTTCCTTTCTCCAGGAGTGTCACAGGTCAGGATACACTCGCAATTTCTAACCTTTACCCATGTTTTACCTTTCTACTTCTTGCTACAGAATTTCTCTTTGCAGGTTTGTGTTAGAATGCTTTGGATTGTTTTAAAAACTGTGAAACTGGGAAAGTGCCTTTGTCTAGCAAGGAAGCTATTGCCTCAGAACCCCAAAACCTGTTAGCTAGAACAATTAACCTCTAATCACTTAATGGCCTTTTGATGGCTGGTTTAGCTGGGAAACTCCTAGGCAGTAAAGTCATAGAACTAAGACTGTGTCTAAGAATTCTGGAAGGATAGGAGGAAGGAGCACTATTTGGCTTGGCAGTTTCAGGTTGAAATCTGTTCAGGTTGTCTCCCAAGTCCAGGACTGCCCCAGAAATGCCCAGCAGTGGGGGCTCTATGATTCCCTGGGGTGGCTCTTTGATACTCAAAGAGTAGCCAAATGTTTCCTGAAATTTATCTCAGGAACTTCTGTTTGGGTCATTCGGTCTCAGATCCTGGAAAGTAGGGGTGCCAAAAACCAGAGTGGGAAACTGAATGGCCCCCATTCCTTGTGCCCATCCACTCAGAAAACAGCCAAATATTCCCTGGAAAAAATATTTCAGGTGCTTTGATTTAGGGCCACTGCTCAGGCCTCCCACAAAGTCAGCTTGGGCTCATTGATCTGATATCTGAAAGCAAATACCCCCAAGACCGAGGCACCCACAAAAAATGTTTTTGGGCCAGTTAAGCTCTGAATTGAAATTCTCAGAACTGTGAGACATGGCTTCAGCTCCAAATTATGAGGAGCGGTGAACTTTAGTCAAACTAGGACTCTGGAATGCCAGAACGATCGACTAAAGAGTGCTTCTTCATTCTTCCTAAAATAATGGGTGCAGTCTCTAGTCTACCAGCAAACTCTCCATCCATAGGAGTCTCTTAGGAATCAAGAAATTCTGCCTACTGCTGATCCACATGGTCACAGTATAGCCAAGAGCGGCCTCTGTATAGGACCCTGAATTCCAGTTAAACCAGTGTAAGAAAAGAAAACAGAACAATCTGTGGCCCAGAAACCTCATGTCATGTCTCCTTAAAGAAATAAGGAAATAAACCTCAAAATTCTCAGTTTAAACTCAATTGTACCTATAAAAGGTGTGAATAGTGAGCAAGATAAAGAAACCTCATGTGCCATCAATTAAGGTCAAAGAGTTCCTTGAAAAGCTAAAGGTATAAAATTCTCTCTTCTGTTTTAATTTGTGCATAACATTGTGTTCAACTTTAAAATCTGTTTAACTTTGTCAGTTTGCTTGTGCTTAGAAAATCAGATTTGGGGTTCACTTGTTACAAATTAGATAATGGTGAAAGGTAATCTGAAAATAAGTCTTTAAAGGTCAATATTGTCTTGCTAGTTAATTTAATGTATAAATCACAAGTGAAATTTATTTAACTGCTAGAAAAGGTGGAAAAATTCACAAAGTTGCTCAAGAGATAGACTTCAGCATTGTCAAACTCTCTTATGCATTCAAACCATGCTTTCAATACATTGTAGATTGCCTCTCCATTTGTGTTATTGGCTAGGCTGGTCACTGACTCCTAAAACAATAAAGGTATCTACTACATCCCTGATTGTGCTCCTGAAGTCAATGGAAACTGCATTGCAGTTTCAAACCCCTGCAGCAACCAATGATGGCTCAATACAGCCAAATGTACAATGGATATCACCTCCAGATTGGCACTATTTCATAGTGCCAAAGAGCACCATGCACCAGGCTGGTGGAATACTGGAAACTACTTTCCTGGCCTCTCTCTAGGGTCAACAGTACTGCGACTTGCTGATGGTGTGAAGGACATACCAAGTGGAGTAATGATCACCGAGTACTGTGAGTAGAACTTGAATGCAATTGGCACTATGGCCTGCTCCCATGGAGAGATAACATGTAAAGTATTACAAACCTGAAACTTAAATCTATTAATTGCAGCCCAAAAAGAAACTTATGCATTGAGTAGTATATTAATTAGTAATAGGCACTGTACCTATATCCTATTCTAGATATATGTCTGATGATTATAGTGATATTTCTATTATATCATATATAAAAGGACATTGAACATGTTAACAGTCCTAGCAAACTTCATTTTCTGAGCAGTTAATGAACATGTCTATAAGATAAAGAAATGACCATCTTGCCTGAGAGCAGTGGGGCCAACAGTGCTTTTAATCTAACTTGTAGGCAACCTCTCATAGTCTTTACCCATACCAGGGGCCACCGTAGCTTACAGGTAGCTGGGTAATTAATACCAGGCTCAATTACTTGAAACCCCCGAGGTGCAAATAAGGGTGTGTCAAATTCTCAACCCAACCACCTTACTACTGGTAGAGGGCCCAAAGTCAGGTCCTGAGGGACCGCTTCTCCACTCCTGCCTTGAAACTCTTAACCAAAACTACTTAAGCAGGTCCAATTTTAAAAATGAGCTTCTTGTGAACCCAAACATTAAATGGTGCACAAATGGAACCAGTTTTATTAAAGAAGGAATTAAAAGGGCAGGCTATGCAGTGATTTCTCAGTTTGAAACCATAGAGGCCAAAGCTCCTTCCCCTGAAACTTCAGCCCAGAAGGCAGAGCTGATTGCCCATACCCAAAATTTAAAGCTAGAAGCTGAAAAACTAGCTAATATTTACACAGACTCTAAGTATGCTTTCCTTGTTCTTCACACTCACTCTGCTGTGTGGCAAAAACGAGGTTTCTTACTAAAAGTAGGTCACCTAATAAGCACAGGCAAGAAATCCTAAATTTACTGAAAGCTGTACCGTTATCTCAAGAGACAGCAGTTATGCATCATCCAATGACATCAGAAGACAAACACTGCTATAGCAAAGAGAAATGCTCAAGCTAACACAGCTGCTAAAGTGACAGCACAAACCAAGGTTTCCCTCCTACACTTTATTCCAGCAACTGTACCAGTACTTGAAATTCTACAGTATACCCAGAATGAACCAACCTGGGCAGCTAGCCTGGGATTCACCCTGGAGGCTGATGAGTAGCTTGTCAAGGAAACTCAAGTCTACCTGCCAGGAGCAATGCAGTGGAAAGTCCTTCGTGAATTTCACCAAGCCACTCATCTGGGAAAGGATGCCCTAACCAACTTAGCCAAATGGGTTTTTAAAAAACAAAACCTGGTGAAAAACAGTAAAAAATTTACCAAAATTTGCTCAATTAGAGTCAAAATGTAAGAAACTTTACTCTGTAGTTCTGATCACTCCCACAGCTTTTAAAGTTAAAGGAATTTCCAGCGTGGTGCACTACGCTGAGTGAAGCCAGCTGCCCAAGCTGCTCACCAGAAGCAACTGATGGAATGTAAGAATACCAGTCATTGAATGGCCTGAAAATCCCCTGCAAGAAAAAAAGCTAAGTAGCGTCTGTGTCAAAGTCAGCTGTTCCCTCTAACTCCAACCCAAATGCCTATTTCTAGGGAGAGGGCAAACCAAATATCCCTTTAAGAAACCTTGACTATTTTCATCTCCTGAAGCTTAACTAAAAAGGGCAATGCTTCTTCACATTCTACTGAAGAAAGAATATTCTTTCCCATCAACTTTGGAAAAATGTAGCTTTTATAGACACCTGGCCGTTTCTACTCCTGTGGTTCAGTGTCCTCTTAGTGGGACCATATATTCTCAAAATTCTAATTAAGTTTATTTCTTCCAGTATCAACATCTTGTTAGCCATATGGGGACTTCATCCAGCTTCATATAGGATGCCAGATCCATGTTCTTCCAATCAAGATCGAATAGCAAGAGAGTTCTACACCTTCTTAGGTAGGGCCTACAGCCCCTAACCAGCGGGAAGTAGCTACAAAATCTCCCTTCATCACCCCTTTAAGATTAAAGGTGTAAAGTCTCTGACGTGGGAATGAAGCAGGCTAGTAAGATAGGGAATTAATAGACGTATCTGGAAACTGGCAGAGTCCACGTGGACATCAGTAACCCCCAAGATGGCTGCTGGAAGACCCCCACCCCCAAGATTCTGCTCTCCGCAACAAAGACAAAGCAAGGAAAAGCCCCAGATATTCCCCAAGGACTTTATCATTGGGTCCTCACTGGGGGATTGATGGGTGGGGTAACCAATCAAAACAGCAAACAGCTGGAACCCCTCCCCTGCCATTAGCAAAGGGGTGGAATAATTAATAGCTTATAAAGTAAACCACAAGGCCTGAGCGCATACACGCCCTGCTCTCTTGCCTCTGGCCCCATTCCTGCCCTCTGCATGCCGCTCTCACCATTTTTCCTCTGCCATGTGGCCATGCGAGTAAACCTGGGGATTTATAACCTGTAATGGGGAACTGTCATCTGTAAATCAGCCTTCTTTATCCCTTTTCACCCCCTTCCTTTCTACCTGGAACCCCAACTCTGTTATTTTCTCCCAATTCTCTTCTCTCCCTACCTGAATAAATTACTGGCTTAACTCACCTGGCGTGCTCTTGAAATTCATCTCTGTAGTATAGCCAAGAACCTAAATAAAATCTGGTAACAGTGTCAGAGCTACAGCACTAGCCAGGATGCTAGAGAGTACTAGAATAAATACTTGTTGGGATACCTCCCACTTCCTAAAAGCGATGTCAGCTTTCTCAAAGAGCAAAATATCCTTTTGTATGTCCTCTGCTGCTTAGCATACAGGAAGTATGCAAAAATGCTTGCTGCTTGCTCAACTGAATTAAATATCATATTTTTAAAATTTGCCTATGTGTTATCATAAGGTAAATATTCTGCAGACTTTGTAATTGTTCAAATTGCTCTCCATTATTTGGTGAATCCAAATACAAAGAATTTGGTTAAGAACTTCAGTTCTGGTATAAGACGGGTCTGGGTCTGAACCACAGCTCCTCCGCTAGCTGGCTGTGGCACAAAGCAATCATTCTAAAAATGGCTGATAATTAGATTTATCAATGGCAACAAGAGAAACCAAAAAAAAAAAAAAAGGGAATAATATCAGCAAAGTGATAAGAGAAAAGTAAATGTCCACTTATAATTCTTTTCCCTGATGGATGTCAATACAAGAATGAGAGAGAGAAGAGGTTTTCTTTCTTAAAAGTTTCTCACTAAAAGAAATACTACAGGATTTATTTCAAAAAGAAAACATTAAAACCCAAAGGAAAAAAAAATAGATAAAAGAAACAATGGTGAACCAAGAATTGGTAACTACGTGGACAAATCTAAATATAAACAATAATAATAAAAACAATAGTGACATATAAGATGGGAGGGGTGTTTTGATATTCAAGATTAGAGGAAAGATACTGATTAATTTCAGATAAACCATAAGTGTGACTGTTAAATATGGAAATAGAATGAAACTTCAAACTTGTGAGGTCAGGTGGAAGTGGAGGAATGAGTGTAACGAAAACTCACTCAATCCCATAGAAGACTGGAAGAGTTTTAAAAATCAGGCAAACACAAACTCAGATGGTAGAAATCAGTGTATCTGTATCTGTAGTCACAATGATTGCCAGCAGATTAAAGTTACCATTGGAAGGCAGAGAATCACAGACTGGATACAGATGGGGAAAATTTGTCTTTATATTTACATGAAACACACCTCAAACTGAAGTACTAGAAAGACTGGGATTAAAGAGAGAAAATTGAAAGTTTGCCAGACAACTATTAACTAAAAAGAAAGTTGAAATAGCTATTTTAAATGAGAAAGAAACTAAAAGGTAGAAAGTAATATTAAGGATAAGAGGCATCTTTGTTTGCCAAAGGGCTGCCCATGCAAAGTACTAGGAATGGGTCGGCTTTTACAACGGGAATTTTACTTGGCGTAAAAGCTTACAGTTCCGAGGCTGTGAAATGTCCAGGTCAAGGCACCATCAGAGATGCTTTCTCACAAGGTCGGCTGCTGGCGTCCTGGTGTCCTGCCACGCGGGACAGGCGGACAGCAGGGCTGGGCCCAGCCCCTCAGGGCCTCTGAGCTCAACTGGTTCCAGACTCTGGGACCTCTCTCCGCCCTGGGGCTTCTCTGCCTTCCTGCAGCTACAGGCGAGCCTGGGTCCTGTCTCTCACATGGCCAGGCCAAAATAGCAGGGCTCCCTTTCCCTGTGTGTCTCTCTTTCTGGGTCTCCATTTATGTAAGACCCAGCAAGAGGGTGGAGACTCAACCTGAGTCATGCCTCACTCACCTGGTGCATATGCCAGTCTGTTCCTATGCCAGGTGAGCCCTGAATCTCAGCAGAGTTGCAGCCAGCACCTACTCTCCAGATTAGCAGAATGACCCAGGACAACTAACGAAATGATGATGGCCAACCCCCATCCCCAAAAGCAGAGAGTGTCTACAACTGTAAGCAAAATAGTTCCTTCCATCTGCCCCTTAAGACCTAAGCCCCTCTCAGTCTGAGGCAGAGCAGGCATCACCATCCCCAGATCCTCAAGGTTGAGGAATTAACCAACATAAGGAGGAATGCAGCCATGGAGAAAGTAGACTTACTAAAATTATGGTAAGGGAAGAACATGTAGCATTGTTATCAAGATCGTGGTTGCCAGAGGTTCTGAGGGACGGGGAAGGAATAATAGGTGGAGCATAGGGCACTGGACTTAAGTGTAAACCACAGTGTAAACTCTAGACCTTGGGTAGTCGCAATGCTTCAATATGTATTCATCAAGTATAACAAATGCACCCCACAATGATGGGGGGTGGGGGACACATGAGAATCTGTATTAGTCAGCCAAAGGGGTACTGATGCAATATATCAGAAATCGGCTGGTTTTTATAAAGGGTATTATTTGGGGTAGAAGCTTTCAGTTACAAAGCCTTAAAAATTATGAGGAAATTATGAGGAAGCAGATTTGGCCCAATGGATAGGGCAACTGCCTACCATATTGGAGGTCCAAGGTTCAAACCCAAGGCCTCCTGGCCCATGTGGCGAGCTGGCCCACACGCAGTGCTGATGCACGTAAGGAGAGCTGTGCCATGCAGAGTGTCCCCCATGTAGGGGAGCCCCACGCGCAAGAAGTACACCCCATAAGGAGAGCTGCTCAGTGCGAAAGAAGTGCAGCCTGCCCAGGAATGGGGCTGCACACACGGAGAGCTGACACAGCAAGATGATGCAACAAAAAGAGACACAGATTCCCCTTGCCACTGATAAGAATACACGTGGACAAAGAACACACAGTGAATAGACCCAGAGAACAGACAACTGAGGGGGGGGCGGTGGAGAGTACAGGGAAGGGGAGAGAAATAAACAAAAAAATTTAAAAAGTAAATTATGTTCCTTACACAAAGTCTCTTGCCCCATGTTGGAGCAAGATGGCTGCTGGTCTCGGGGAGGGTTCAGCCTTCCTCTTCAGGCTCCATGGTTCCAGCTTCTGTTCTCAGCTATAGGCTGGTATAAGGCTCTTCTCTCTTCCCGGGGCCCATTTCTTCCTGGGCTCAGCTGCTCTGTGCTTGCCACAAGGTCAGCGGTAGACTCTCAGGCTCTCTCTCTCCCCGGGGCCTCTGCCATGTCTGTGGAGCGTCTCTATTCCTCTGTGTTCTTCTCCTGTGTATTTACTTTGTGGGGCTCCAGAGTCAAAACTCAAGCTCTCTTCTCTGCCATGTCATTTTCTCTGTGAGTCCTCCCCCACCAAGGAGGCAGGAACTCAACCTCCTACTGACATGACTGAATCAAAACTCCAATCTCAATTCAATCAAGTAAAAGTGAAACCTCTGGCTCTAATACAATCAATACACCCAGAGGAACAGACAAGTTTACAAACATAATCCAATATCTATTTTTGAAATTCATAAACAATGCCAAACTGACACAGAATCCCTTATACTTTTGATGTAACTTTTCTGTAATCTAAACCCTCTTCAAAAATAAAGTTTATTAGATATAAAAAAAGGGGTCTCACACCCATAGGAATGGATTAGTTCAAGAGCATAATCCTTTTCTTTTTGGGATTTATAAAAGAACTTCAAACTGTCACAAGAGACTATGAAAAAGGAACATTTTCTCACAAAGATAAAAAAGTGCTGAACCTGTTTTAAACCTGCAAACAAAATCTCAAAACATATAAACCACAGAGCAAGGGGAGTGGAGAGAGTACCAGGAGCAGGAGAAAAATTAGAAGAAAAACAAAACAAAACATATAAACCAACAGTTGATAGAAATACAAGGAGAAATTGACAACCCCCCCAAGGCAAGAGAACGTACAATTTTTCCAAGGACATATTGAACATTTACAAATATTGGTCATAAACTAAGCTTCAAGACTCAACAAATACCAAAAGTGAATATAATATGGTGGTGGACTTGGCCCAGTGGTTAGGGCGTCCATCTACCACATGGGAGGTCCACGGTTCAAACCCCGGGCCTCCTTGACCCGTGTAGAGCTGGCCCATGCGCAGTGCTGATGCGCGCAAGAAGTGCCGTGCCACGCAGGGGTGTCCCTGCATAGGGGAGCCCCACGTGCAAGGAGTGCGCCCCATAAGGAGAGCCGCCCAGCGCGAAAGAAAGTGCAGCCTGCCTAAGAATGGTGCCGCCCACATGGAGAAATGACACAACAAGATGATGCAGCAGGGAAACGGACTTGGCCCAGTGGTTAGGGCGTCCGTCTACCACATGGGAGGCCCGCGGTTCAAACCCCGGGCCTCCTTGACCCGTATGGAGCTGGCCCATGCGCAGTGCTGATGCACGCAAGGAGTGCCGCGCCACACAGGGGTGACCCCCGCGTAGGGGAGCCCCACGCGCAAGGAGTGCACCCATGAGGAGGGCCGCCCAGCGCGAAGGAGAGTGCAGCCTGCCCAGGAATGGGGCCGCCCACACTTCCCGTGCCGCTGACAACAACAGAAGCGGACAAAGAAACAAGACGCAGCAAACAGACACAGAGAACAGACAACCAGGGGAGGGGGGGGACTTAAATAAATAAATAAATCTTAAAAAAAAAAAAAGATGATGCAGCAAAAAGAAAACACAGATTCCCATGCCGCTGACAAAAACAGAAGCGGACAAAGAAGACACAGTAAATAGACACAGAGAACAGACAACTGGGGTGGGGGGCGGGGGGGCAGGGGAGAGAAATTTTTTAAAAAAATTTAAAAAAAAAATTTATAAAAGTGGATATAATAAAGATCAATTTCCTGAACTCAATTTAATAAAAATAGGAATCCATAATAAAAATACATCAAAAAATGTCCTTATAATTGGAAATTTTAAAAATAAGCTTCTAAATAAATGACGGATCAAAAAAGAACTTATAAGAGAAACAATGATAATTTAGAACTAAGCAATAGAAATACTTCACATCTGAACTTGTAGGATGCTTAGAAAGAATGCATAGTCCTAACTACAAATATTAGAAAAAAGGATGAAAAGTTAATAAACTAAACATCCAATTCAAGAAATAAAAAAAAGAACAATATGATTCTCCAGAGAAAGAAGACAGAGGAAATAATAACAGAAGTTAATGAAATAGAAAACAAAGAACACATATAGTAGAGCAATAAAACCAAAAGGTGATTCTTTAAAAAGATTAATAAAATAGATAAAACTCTAGTAAGACTGAAACAAAGCAGGAAAAAGTACAAACAATACTGTTTTAAAATATAATAACTACAGATAAAGTTTTTTAAAATAGTGAAACTTTTTCTATTACCAACTTTAGGTCAATAATATTGTGCACTTGGTTGGGAAGGACAATTTGCTAGAAATATATAACTTCAAAAGCTGACTCGGGGAAGCAGATGTGTGGTTCAGGCAACTGGACTCCTGCCTACCACATGGGAGGCCGGTCGCTGGTTTGGATCCCGGTGCCTCCTAAAGAAGACAGTGAGCTGGCATGATGGGCAGGTGCAGTGAGTTGACGCAACAAAAGACACAAGAAGAAAAAATATAATGAGAGACACAGCAAAACAGGGAGCAGAGGTTCCCAGTGCCTCCTAAAGAAGACAGTGTGCTGACACGACAGCAGGCATGGCAAGATGACACCACAAGATGACACAAAGAGAGACGTGGAGAGGACAAACAGAATGAGAGACACAACAAAGCAGGGAGCAGAGGTGGCTCAAGCCATTAGGCACCTCCCTCCCACATCAGAGGTCTCCCATTTGGCTCCTGGTGCCTCCTAAAGAAATAAGGAGAGGGCGGGGCAAGATGGCATTAGAGTAGAGCACCCATATCATCGCTCCTACAAAAAAACGGGTGAATGGGGCCAAAACCCTGCCTGAGTGAGCTGTTTAGGGAACCCACAAAGCAGGAGGCTGCTGGACATCAATCCAGAGTGAGCATGACAAGAAGAGTGACAGCTCAAGGTAAAACTGTGGGTTTCTGTCCATCCCCCAGGGCAAGAAGCCACGGCTTTCCCCGAACCTCCTGGTCCCACGGCCGAGGAGAAAAACTCTGAGAGTGGGAGGGTTCTGGTGAAGGATGGACAGGGATCCTATGGGTGCAGGTTCAATTGTCTGAACCCCCCTTTTTGAGCTTTCAGGAGCATTCCAGCTGGCTTGAGGAGAAACCAGGAAGAGAGGAGAGACGACTCTTCGGAGGCAGCCCCATTTACCTAACCTCTGTGGATTACGTCTGGGCGAAGGTGGAGCCAGGCAGTTAACTGATCCTGCGCAACACACCTAAGGCGGGGGGGGGGGGGGAGGGGGGGGGAGTAGGAAGTAGGAAGGGGACAGTAGGCTTCCAAGAGCATATTTAGGGTTCCAGCAAGGTGTGGGTGCTCTCTCAGAGACTGAGTCATTATTTTTTGTGGTGGTTTGGTTCACCAGTGTCAGTTTGAATTTCGGAGGGGAGCTCACATGGGCTTCCTGCTGCCCTGGGAGAAAGGGAAGTGAGAAAGGAAGAAAGAGGGGAGAATGGATTCCTAATCAGTTCATTCAATTGCAAAGAGTCGATCCTGCCCCTGGAAGGGGACTTCTTTTGAGGAGCAGGTTGACCCTGAAGGAGGTTTGGCTCAATGGAGTAGTTTCAGCCTTGAATGTGTAAGATCTCTGGCTCAGTTCACAGCTCCTCTTAAAAAGTGACCCCCTGGGCTATTAGTTGATACTTTGAGACAGAGAAAACATAGATAATATCCTTGCATTAGCTTCCCTTGCGTCTCTTATTTTCCCTAAATAAGAACTTAAGAGGGAAGTCTGTCTTTTTATTGTTTGGTTGACTCCCCTGTCTTAGGGCTTGTGTTGTTTTTGTTTTTTTCTTTTTTCTTTTCCTTGTTACCTTGCCTTTCCTTCCTCTTTATCCCCACCTTCTTTTTTTTTTCTTTCTTTCTTTCTTTCTTTCTTTTTCTTTCTTTCCTTCCTTCTTTCTTTCTTTCCTTCTTTCCTTCCTTCCTTCCTTCCTTCCTTCTTTCTCTTTTCAATTAGGTGTTGTCAGTTTGTTTATTGTTTGCTGTGCTTCCTCATCCTCAAACTCCTCTTTTCTGTGTGTACTGATTTTGGCTACCAGCACCTTCATCTTTCTATATCCCATCTTTTGTTGTTGCTCTTACATTCCCTCTCTGTTTAACCTCCAATTTTTCTGGCTTTTTATTTCTAACACTTCTATGCTGATTTCTATCTTTTATTAACTGTTTATCTTATTGTCCTTTCTTTTTTCTTTCTCTCTCTCCTCATCATGCTGGCCTTTTAATTCACACTATATTCTTCTACATATTCAGTTTCCCATTTCATTGTAGGTACTCCACTTTCTTTTCCTATAACTCTACACTGCTTACATGAGTTTAATATTTATTCTCCTGGGTCTTATACAGTTCTTCTGCTAACATTGACTACCAATACTACCATTCTACTTTTTCTTTTCTTACCTCTTTTGCTTTCCCTGGCCTTAATCTTTTTCCTTCTAGGTAACTCAGACAACAACAAGGTAATAGAATAAGAAGAACAAAGTGTCAAAGAGAAAAATTAACACACACACAAAAACAGCACCTAAAAAAACCCAAGACTAGAGGGAGAAGCTAATCAACTGAACAAACCCACCAAGATAAAATGATGACGAGACAGCAAAAAAAAGTACAAACCAAACCAATAATCAGGAAGACATGACCCAGTCCAATGAACAAATTGAAAACCAGTAAGAGGAGCAGAGCATTGAACAATTAATCAAAGCTCTCCAATCAAATATCATGACCCACTAAATGAAGTGAAGGAAGAGATTAAGGATATTAAGAAAACACTTGGAGAGCATAGTGAAGAAATTGTAAACATACACAAAAAGATAATGGATATGATGCTGATGAATGGCACCATTCAAGAAATCAAAAATACACTCCCAGCAAATAGCAGCAGATTTGAAGAAGCAGAGGAAAGAATTAGTGATGTGGAAGACAGTACATCTGAAATCAAACATATAGAAGAACTGATCAATAAAAAGGTAGAAAAAGTCCAGCAGGGACTCAGGGATCTGAATAACAACACAAAATGCACAAACACATATTTTAGGTATACCAGAAGGAGAGGAAAAGGGAAAGGGGACAGAAGGAGTGTTGAGGAAATAATGACTGAAAACTTCCCAAACCTACTGAGGGAGATGGATGTACACGTCCAGGAAGCGCAATGCACCCCGAACAGCATAAATCCCAACGGGCCTACCCCAAGACATATACTTGTCAAATTATCTAATGTTCAAAACAAAGAGAAAATACTGAAGACAGCAAGAGAAAAGAGAAAAGAGAACCATCACATACAAGGGAAGCTCAATAAGATTAAGTGGTCACTTCTCATCTGAAACCATGGAGGCAAGACGGCAGTGGTATGACATGGTCAAGATACTAAAAGAAAAAAATTTCCAGCCAAGAATATGCCATCCAGCAGAGCTGGCATTCAAATGATGGAAAGCTCAAAATATTCATGGATAAACAGAAACTAAGAGAGTATGCCAATAAGAAACCTGCCCTTCAAGAAATACTAGAGGGAGTTCTGCAGGAGGAAAGAAAGAAAAAAAAAACAGGAGAGACAGAGTTGGAGGAAAGTGTAAGAACAACTAAAAAGACAAAAAGAGAAATAAAAACAACATATGACATACACAGATCCAAAGAAAATATGGCTAATGTAAGCAATTCCTTGAAAGTAATAACACTGAATGTTAATGGATTAAACTCATCAGTCAGGAGACACAGATTGGAAGAATGGATAAGGAAATGTGACCCATCTATATGCTGTCTACAAGAAACTCACCTTAGACTCAGGGATTCCAGGAGGTTGAAAGTGAACAGCTAGAAAACAATCTTACAATCAATGTTGCTCAAATGTGGCCACTCTATAAGCCAAACTCAGCATGTAAAATACACTACCTTCCCCCCAGTGTGGGGCATGGTCCCAGGGATGAGCCTCTCTGGCGCGGAGGGATTACTACCATCACCAGCCAGTGATGCAACTAGAAAAAGACCTTGGAAAAAAGGGGGAAATGGTAAAGACATTATATGATTAAGAGACTTCAAAATGAGTCGGGAGGTCATCAGAGGGGTTGTGCTTACACATGTCTCAGCAGGATCCAAGAGACAGCCAAAGTAGATACAACCCCAGGTACTGATGTTCCTGAGGGCTATGGAGACACACAAGTTCTATGGTCATGACAGATGGCTCTGGAGTTCATTGCCTGGCCGGTGGGTTCTACTTTGGAACTTGTGCTCCTGAGTGTGATGGAGTCGGACTCAGATGTGACCTCTCTACACATGCCTCTTCCGTCACTTTTACTGAAACTGTGATTGGCACTGGGGTTTGCGTATGCTCGGGAGACTTGAATCTCTGGACTGTCCATGTGCCAGCTGGGCCCTGAACCTCAGCAGAGTTGCAACACCTACTCTCCAGATCATTGGACGTACCCAGGTCAACTGATGGGGAGGTGAGAATAGTCAACCACCACACCAGGGAACCGAGTGTGTCTATAACTTCAAGCAGGAGAATCACATCCATCAGCCACGTGGGATCTAAGCCCCCTCTTGATTTAGAGGTGGAGTTGACATCATCATCCCAGGGTCTACAAGATGGAGGAATATAATATGGATTGGAGTGGACTTGCTGGTATTCTACTATAGAACTGTTGTGACTCTAGCAATGAAAGAAATTTTATCATTGATGTGGAGATGGTGGCCACAGGAGTTGCTGAGGGCAGGGAAAGGGAGGAAGAGTTGTGATGTGGGGGCATTTTCGGGACTTAGAGCTGTCCTGAATAATATTGCAGGTACAGATGCAGGACATTGTATATCCTGCCATAACCCACTGGATGGATTGGGGGAGAGTGTGAACTACAATGTAAACTATGGTCCATGTGGTGTTGCAATGCTCCAGGATGCATTCACCAAATGCAATGAATGTGCCTTACTGATGAAAAGGGATGTTGATGTGGGAGGAGCAGGATGGGGTGGGGAGTGGGGTATATGGAAATCTCTTCTATTTTGTTTTTTTTTTTAATCATCGCCCCTTGTGGCTTTTCTTGTGTGCTGCCTGCTCTCTGTCTCCATTCACTGTGCATTCTTTCTGTATCTGTATTTTCATTTTTTAATTTTTTTTATTTCCCCTCCCCACTTGTGGCTTGCTTGCTGTCTGCTCTCTCTGTCCATTCTCTGTGCACTCCTCTGTTGTTTTTTTGCTTGTCTCCATTTTTTGTTGTTGTTGTTGCATCACCTTGCTGAGTCAGAGCTCTGCAATGCTTGCACGCCGGGTGGCTCTCCCCAGCATGCAGACAGGCCTGCCTTCACAAAGAGGCCCCAGGACACGAACCCAGGACCTCCCATATGGTAGACAGGACCCAACTGATTGAGCCACAGCCACTTCCCTCTTATGTTTTTTAATGTAACGTTTTGTGTGATCTATTTATCTTTAAAAGAAAAGACAATAAAAAATAAATATATAAATAAGAAAAAAGCTTAAAAAATTAGTCTAAAATAAAATGAAAAAGAAAAAGAAAAAAAATAAGGAAGACGAACAGATACAAGAAGTGAGAAACAACAAGGGGGTGGGGAAAAATAAATAAATATTTTTCTAAAAAGCAGACTCAAGGATAAGTTTTAAAACCTGAAATGTTGGAACTAATTTATTTAAAGAAATTAATCAGTTATTAAAATTTTAACCATAAAACAAAATACAAAATTTTAACCATAAAAAAAAACCATAAAACAAAATGGTTTACAGGCAAATCTTACAAACAGTCCGAACATCTTATATTCATTCATTCCATTCTTACATAAAGTATTCCAGAGAATATGAAAAAGACAAAATGCTTTCCAATTCACTTTATTTTTTTTAGGAAGGTACCAGGGATTGAACTCGCTTCTCCAATTCACTTTATAAGGCTACTATAATATGAAAACCAGACACAGGGAGGATAAGAAAGGAAAATTTGATTCCCATCTGCCTTGTAAACATGAATACTAAAGTTATAAATAAAATACTACAAATTTGGTATAAAAATATACAATGTATATATGCATAAATACACAAAATATATCAATGTGTATGTGCATAGATAAATACATAAATATACACATACATAAATATATTACACATACATATTGAAAGACATCACGACCAAGTAGAGTTAACCCTTGAAAAGTACAGATGGTTTAACTTAGGAAATACCCTTAACAAACTCAGGATATTAATAGATTAAAGAAGAAAGGTATATGATCATTTCAACACTTGCAGAAGGGAAGTTATATAAAATTCAATACACACTCATGATTTTAAAAGAAAAAGAAAGAAAAAGAGAAAGAAAGAAAGAGAGGAAGAGCAGTAGGGAATGTCAACCTGACAAAGGCCAGCTACCAAAAACCTGAAGCCAACAGCATTCCTAATGGTGACACATTAGAAGCACACCCACTGAAATCAGGGCCCAAGGAGGACTACTCAGCACTGCAGGGCTGATATGACACAGCTATGCTCCCATATGCCAGTATCCCTTTTTTTGTTCAAGCAACTGTTTCAACTGATGGGTGCCCATGCCATTTCAGTTGTTAATGAAGGATTTTGAACATCCCTTCCACTCTGTCACCCGCCCCATTCTGGCCAATTCTTTAGATAAAATACACACACGTAATACACACACACAAGGTATATTGGAAACAAAGAAACAAAGCTGTCATTATTTGCAGAAGATGGCCAATACTGAATACCAAGGAAGATCAAAGATACTCATTGGTAGGAGATGGTTCAATAGGTTATCAATTTAAGATGAATATCCAAAAGTTAATCATGTGCCCACATGCCTGAAACAAATGGTTGGAACTATAATTCTTATAGGAGTACTGTTTACAATCCATACAAAGTATATAAGGTACCAAGGAATAAACCAAACAAAAGGTATCTAACTTCTTTACAAAAATCTTTACAAAAAATATGTGAAAAGTTTCTGAAATACATAAATGGATGAGACATTTTAAAGATGGAAATTCTCCCAAATTATTAATAAATGTCAATACTAAACTGCAAAACAAAATCCCAATAGGGTCTTAGGAAGGACTTGTAAACCGATTCCAAAATGTATATGGAAGGCAAAGAGTCAAATACAGCCAAGAACACTTTGAATAAGGTAGGGAGATTTGCTTTGACAGTTATCAAGACTTACTAGGAAGCTATTACAGTTAAGATATTGGCACTGAGATAAATATTCCATGACTCAAGATAGCACCAAAACTCATGCATCTATGGAAACACAGCATATAACAAGAAGGCATCACAGGGAGCAGGTATGGCTCAGTGGTTGAGCGCCTGCTTCCCATGTATGAGGTCCTGGGCTCAATTCCTGGTGCCTCCTTAAAAAAATAAAAGAGATGGCATCACAAAAGGAAAAGGACTTGGCAAATTAAATGGGGCTTGGGGTGATCCGTTTTCTATATGAAAAAATTAAAATTGAATTCCTTGCCAACACCATTCGCAAAACTAATTTCCAGGTGGATCAAAGACATAAAGGGGAAGGGCAAAACCTGAAAATTTTTTGAAGAAAAAAATGGAGAATATTCTTCTGATATTGGAGTAAGAAAGACTTCAACATGCAAAATCACAAACCATAAAGGAAAATGTTGACAAGTTTGACTGTACAAAAAAATTAAAATTTTGTTACACAAAAGTCATCAAAAACAGGAGAAAAGTCAGGTCACAGAGTAGAGAAGGCATTTGCAATTTCTATAATTGAAAAAGGATTAATTTGGAAAACATATAAAGAATTTCTGTAAGGAATAAGAAAAAAGATGCTGACTCCATTAGAAAAATGGGAAAACAATGCCTACGTAATTGACAAAAGACGAAACAAAAGGCCAGAAAAAGGTATTCAATCTCACTTGTAATCAGGGAAATACAAATGAAAATAAAGAAGTTCCCTTCCATACCCATCAGATTAGAAAATAACTTAGACTGAACAGAATTAAATTTTGGTGAAAACATGGAGCAAAGGAGCCTCTCCTACACTGCTGAAGGGATGGTGCAAACACTTGGGGGAAACAATCTGCCATCACTGAGTAAAGCTGGAGATGCCGGCACCATATAACACAGCAGTTCCATCCCCAGGTATAGACCCAAACCCTTCCACAAGGACATGCACTACTGTGTTAATAAAAGTGAAAGTTTTGAAAATGGATTAACTGTGATGCATTGATCCAACAGATGCAATATAATAGTTACAATGAAGGAATTCTGTAACAATTCCCAGGATATCACAAGCACTATGTTGCCAGCATGCATAAACATCAAAGGCATAATGTTAAGTGAAAAAAGCAAGCAATAGCAGGGTGTGTGGAACATTTTGTTTAAATAAAGTCTGGAAACATGCATGGGAATGATAAACCTGAAATTCTGGATAATAGCTACCCACAAGGGAATAGAGAATGGAATCAGAGAGGAGTGCAGAGAGAGCTTCATTTATATTTACAAAATTCTATTTCTTAAGCTGGGTAGACAGTACATGGAGACTTTTTATCTCATTCTTCATAAATCTTTTTTTTACTCCCCCCCTCCTCCCTCATTTGTGCTTGCTGCTGTCTGCTCTCTGTGCCCATTCACTGTGTTCTTCCATATCTGCTTGCCTTTTCTTCTCATCTTTCTCATTAGGAGGCACCGGGAACCGATCCTGGGACCTATGGTGTGGGAAAGAAACACTTAACTGCTTTAGCCACTTCATCTCCCTGGTCTGCTGTGTCTCTCCCTCTCTTCTCTGCATCTCCCTTTGTTGCATCATCGTGCTCCACCAGCTCTCTGAAGCGTGGGCCACCAGCTCTCCACAGCACAGGCCAGCTCACCTTCACCAGGAGGCCCCAGGAAATGAACACGGGGGCCTCCCATATGGTAGACGGGAGCCCAATTGCTTGAGCCACATCCACTTTACCATATATCTTTATATATACATCTTTATATACCAGAAGTATTTCATGTTTTAAAACATGTTTTCCATGTTTGAAAAAGTATTCAAATGTGAAACTTTCAAATGCATAATATATTAGATATTGTGGTGGCTACAAACATGTGCCTTAACAGCAAATAAACCTGATAGGAGAGAAGTTTGGAGAGCCCAATTATGCTGCAATTACCCTGGGAACAAATTCTCTGAGGAAGGAGAGAGGAGAACAGGATGGAAGGGGGAATGGGGCTTTGAACTGCATCATTATGTTTCTAAAAAAGAAAAAACATCTGAACCAAATACACCAAAATGTTAACATTTGCTCACGCTGGATAGTGAATACATGGGTGCCTTTAACCTTTGATATTTTTCTATATGTTTGAAACATTTTACAATTGGTTAAAAGAAATGGTTCAGACCATGGTCCCTGAAAAATAATAGAACAAGAATCATGATGAAGGTTAGTCTCAAACACTAACCTCTTAGAAATGAGAAACCCCACCTCGAAATGATTCTTTGATTACAAAGGGAAGCAAGGTGGCTGATTTCCAGGAATGGCAGGCAAACTGGAATCAACCCTTCCACTGAAAACATCTAAAAAGCTGGATTAAATAAACAGCCCACCACTTTCCATTTGCTAGAAGCAAGTCTACAGGATCCAGGGGATGAATAGCAGGAATCAGGGGTCACTGGAACCATTTCAGAGTCCGCCCACCTCCCAGCCCTCCAAAATAATAACACTGGGAAAGCCTCTATCAGAGCACACAGTCATTCAGGCACTGACAACTTTTCCAACACCACAGCCCTATGGCCCTGTTCCATGGCCTTGGATGCGTCAGACGACAGAGATCAGAGCCCAGGGCTCACCTATCTCAGGATGTTTCGTAGAAGCCCCTATCCACATTGATCTGGAACTGCAGAAATGCAAACCAGCTCTTGTTTACCCACACACTCCCAACACACACATTCCTACACATACACAATGCCGGTAATACAGAAACCATAGCCTTGACACTAAAGAATGAAACCATACAGAGAGAATAGAAACTGGGACTTGAAAACGAAAAGCGGCTCTCTTTTGAAGAGTGTGGTCTTGGGCCAGTCCTCCGTGGAATGGCTTGCAGGTACGTGGAGCCTCACTGAGCTCCCAAAACATTGCACTGGTTTGAGGTGACCCCACCTGGTGGTGCTCCTAGTGTCTGACAATAGACACAAAGGCTGTCAGGGAAAGGGCAGGGTTCCTCTTAGGTCTCACGGAACTCCCACAATTGTTCTGGGGTAATGACAAAGCCATCTAAGATTATGTGTATATGAACAAAAGCCAAGCAAAACCACAAGCAGGAGAAGCAGAACTGCACAGACTTGAAATTGGAATTATCAAACCTAGATTTTAAAACAATTGTGCTAACCATTTTTTAAAAAATAAATGCAGAGAACTTGAAAATATTTGCAGGGTAAAAGAAACTAAAGAGTGACAGATTTGAAAAAAGAGCCAAAGAGAACTCCTAGAAATGGAAAATATGATACCCGAAATTTAAAATCCAGTGGACTACTAGTGGCCGATTGGACACAGCAAAACAAAGAATCAGTGAACTGAAAGGTAACACAGAAGAAGTTATCCAGAATGAAACTCAGAGAAGACAGAGAATGCAGAATGAAGGAGTAAGAGATGCATGAGACATAATAAGAAGGTCTAATATTTGCTAAAAGACCCAAAAAAGATAGGAGAGGCCCATAAATGAGGCAGAAGAAACATTTGAAGGTAACACTGAGAATTTAACAAACCTGATGAAAGACATTTATCCACAGATTCAAGAAGCCCAGTGAATGCCTGACAAATGAATAAGAAGAAACTCCACCTAATACATCATAGTGAAATTGCAAAAATTAGAACAAATGTATGTTAATGTATAAGATGCTAATAACAGGGTGATATTTGGGCAAAAATACAACCAAAGCAAACTATGGACTGTAGGGTATAGTAATATATTAATATTCTTCCATCAGTGGTTAAAAAAAATGAGGGAAACGGACTTGGCCTAGTGGTTACGGCATCCGTCTACCACATGGGAGGTCCGCGGTTCAAACCCCGGGCCTCCTTGACCCGTGTGGAGCTGGCCCATGTGCAGTGCTGATCTGTGCAAGGAGTCCCGCTCCACGCAGGGGTGTCCCCCGCGTAGGGGAGCCCCACGTGCAAGGAGTGCACCCGTAAGGAGAGCTGCCCAGCGCGAAAGACGGTGCAGCCTGCCCAAGAATGGCGCCGCCCACACTTCCCGTGCCGCTGACGACAACAGAAGCGGACAAAGACACAAGACGCAGCAAATAGACACAGAGAACAGACAACCAGAGGTGGGGGGGCGGGACTAAATAAATAAATAAATCTTAAAAAAAAAAAATAAGGAAGTATGCCAAGCAAAAGACACTAGACACAAATTACTACATATTGTTTGACTCCATCTATACAAAATGTAAATACAAATAAATTTATAGAGATAGAAATAGATTAGCAGTTATGTATGGCAGGGGAAGGATAGAGGGTTGAGAGGTGATTGTAAGGAGTGGGGGATTTTTCTTTGTGGAGTAATGAAAATGCTCTTTTATTGCAGTGATTGATGCACAGCTCTGGGATTATACCAAATGCTACTGACTGTACACTTTAGATGAATTATAAGGTTTATGAATAGGTTTCAATAAAATGGATTTTTTTTTAAGTTATAAAATTAGGGGGGTGACTTTCAAAGGAGTGACAATTAGGCTGACTTTTCCCACAAACAATAGAAATCAAAAGACAGTATTTCAAAAGAATATAACTGCCAAAAAGACTTCCAAGAATTAAAGTAAATAAAAAATATTTTCAACAAGCAAAATTGAGAGGCCAAACCAGCAGACTCTCAGTAAAAAAGATTCTAAAGATTATACTTCAGGCAGAAGGAAAGTCATCCCAATTGGAAATTCTAAGATGAAAAAAAAGTGATGAACATTGATCATATAAAAATAATCACATCTTCAGTAAGAAAGATGGTAACAACATACCAGACAATACTAACATATACGACTAATAACATAAGGAATGATGGAGAGAATTTTAACAGGTAGAGATGTCAGAGAAAGATTCTGGGCAGAAACAGAAGCCTGAACGAAGAAATAAAGGTCACGGCAAATCAGGGAATAAGTTGTCCAGTTTCACTGAACAGGGCAAACAAAAAGAACCTGGAGAGCAAGGCTCTATTAGGAAGGAATTGAATCGAGGATGCAGTCTTTAATTTCTCGTGCATCTGGGGCATGTAGGGTAACTGCAAACTCTTGGTCAATGTCACGGGTCTCCAAGATCTTGGAATACAGAGATAAAACTGCTATGTTCCTGTCCACCTCCATGAGTTTTAGGAGCCAACATGAAGGGGTACCAGATCGCCACTGCCTTCCCCCAACACAACTGGTAATTCTGAATGAACTTATATAACAGCATGATGGGAATGAAACACAATACACATTACCTCAACAATCTTATTTTGAGCTCCTTGACATCTTTTTAAAATAACATCTTTATTGAGAAATAATTCATACATTAAATTTCCCCTTTAAGTGTATAATTTAGTGGTTTAGTATATTTATAAAATTGTGCAACCATCAACCACTATCTAAATTTAGAGTATTTTCATCAACCCAGAAAGAAACCCCATCTCCATTAGCAGTCACTACTCCCTCCAGCTCCTGACAACCACTACTCTTTATGAATTTGCCTATATTGGACATTTCCTATACATGGAATCCTACAATATGTGGTCTTTTGAGACTGGCTGCTTTCACTTAACATTAGGTTTTCAAATTCATCCATGTTGTAGAATAGATCAATATTTCATTTTTTGTTGTTGTTGCCAAATAATATTCTATTGCATGGATGTGCCACATTTTGTTTATCCATTCATTGGTTGATGCATATTTGGGTTGTTTCCATCTTTTAGCTATTATGGATAATGTTGCTATGAACATTTGGGTAAAAGGTTTTGTAGGGACATATATTTTCATTTCTCTTGAGAATTGAATATTGGGAATTCTATTTCACTTCTAGGAGTGGAATTGCTGGGTCATGCAGTATTCTATGTTTAACATTTTGAGGAACTGCCAACCTGTTTTCCAAAGTGGCTGCATTATTTTACATTCCCACCTACAATGTATGAAATTTACTATTTCTTCACGTTTTTCCAACACTTGTTAATGTCTGTCTTTTTTATTATAGCCATTTTAGTGGGTGTGAAATGGTAGCTATTTGTCGTTCTGATTAATAATGTTGAACATCTTTTCACGTACATACTGGTAATTTTTAAGTCTTTTGTGGAGAAATATCTATTCAAATCCTGCACTACTTTTTAAGTTGAAGTATTTTTCTGTTTCTTGCTGAATTGTAAGAGTTCTACATATATTCTGAACATAAGTTCCTTATCAGATAAACGATTTGTAAATATTTTCTCCCCTTTTGTCGGTTGTCTTTTATTATCTTGATGGTGCCATTTGAAGCACAAAAGTTTGAAATTTTGATGAAGACCAATTTATCTATTTGCTATTTTGTTATTTGTTTTTGCTATCATGCCTAAGAAACCCTTGCCCAATCCAAGGACTTGAAGATTTACACCTATATTTCCTTCTAGAGTTTTATCATTTTTGCTCTTATATTTACTTCTAGGATCCCTTTTGGTTTCATTTCTTTGTATATGGTGTGAGGTAAGAACCCAACTTCATTCGTTGGTGCTACCAGTTACTCTAATACCTCTTGTTGAAAAGATTATTCTTTCTCCCATTAAATGGTCTTGGCAACTGTCTTAGTTTTCTTGAGTTGCAATGACAAATACCACACAATGGAGTGGCTTAAAAAATGGAAATTTATTGGTTTACAGTTTTGAGGCTAGGATAAGTCCAAAAATGGGCATCAGCAAGGTGATGCTTTCTCCCCAAAGTCTGAAATATTCTGGGTGCTGGCTGCCCGTGATCCTCGGGGTTCCTTGGCTTGTATCCCTGCCTTGAGACACATGGCAGTGTCTTCTCTTTCTCTTCTGTGTTCCTTTGACTTCAGGCTTCCTACTGCCCGGTGACTTTCTCCAGCTGCGTATCTTCTGCTTACAAAGAACTCCAATTATCCATATCAAGGCTACCTTCATTCAGATGGGTCACACCTTAACTAATATCTTCAAATGTCCTATTTACAAATGGATTCACACCCACAGAACCGGGGTTTAGATCATGAACATGTCTTTTGTAGGGGACATGAATCAATGCCCAACTTGCTGAACTTATTTATTGGTTATAACAGGGTATCGTGTCTGGATTCCTTAAGATTATATTTATTTTTCTAAAATTTTTTATACAACTTCATGTCATCTGTAAATAGAAAATTTTCCTTTTTCCTTTCCAATCTTGATGTTTTTTCTTTTTCTTGCCTAATTGCCCTGGCTGAAAATTCCAGACAATGTTGCATAGAAACAGCAAGAATGAATATCCTTGTCTTGTACCTCATTTTAGGGGGAACACATTCACTGCGATGTTAGTTGTGGGGTTTTTCATATACACCCTTTTACAGGTTCCCTTTTATTCCTAGTTTGTTGAGGGTTGTTTGTTTTTTATCACAAAAGGGCATTGGATTTTATTAAGTGCTTTTCATCAATTGAAATGATCATGTCATTTTTGTCCTTTATTATACTAATAGTAACATAGTATATTACATTGATTTTCATACAGGTCATGGTCTATAAACCTTTTATATCCTAGATTTGGTTTGGTAGTATTTTGTTGAGGAGTTTTGTTTTCTAGGCATGTGCGCAGCCCTGCACATATGCATGGCTTTCAAGATTCTCAGGAATATATAGGCATTTTTCAAAGCCACCTACAAACATCTCACTCCCTAGATTTTTAAGATTTCGATCAGCCTCCTGCTAGACATAATTGGTATCCCTGCCCCAGGCAGATGCAATGTTAAACAACTGCTGCTGATTATTTTCAACAAATGACCTGGAAAAGTAATGTTTGCACTCAGCAAGCTCTGCATCAGGCCAAATAAGACAAGCCCTGAGAATAGAGCTATTTCAGGCAGCTGCCAGACAGGTCAAATAGTGACAATTCTCCGGGTAATGGGACTTGTGGGAGAATTCCAGCTCTGTTCTGTGCCTCCTGAGGCAGCTAGGCTGCTGGTTTTCAGTTACTGGAGTTGCAAGGCTTTGGTTTTCAAGGCTAAAACTGTGAAGCTGGGAAGAGGGAATGAGGACAGGACAATTTAAAACATGAAAAATTTCACTGTTCTGGGAGCGAATGTGGCTCAAGCAGTTGAGCTCCCACCTTCCACATGGAGGTCCCAGGTTCAGTTCCCAGTGCCTCCTGAAAAAACAAAAGCAATCAAAAAACAAAACAAAACAACTCAGGGGAGCCAATGTGGCCAGGTGGTTGAGTGCCAGCTTCCCACATGAGGTCCTGGGTTCAATCCCTGGGTCTCAGTACCTCAAAACAAACAAAATACCTCACTGTTCCTACCAAGATGCAGTCATTTTTCTTGAATAAATGCTTCTGAGATTGTTGTAAGCCTTTGGTTAACATCCAGAGTTCTGAAAATAAGTTGAGTTTGACAATTTTTTTCAGTGGCCTCATTGCTTTTTTGGAAGTCAGTTTTAGGGGGTACTTACTCCACCATTCTGGAAGTACTTCCATCCTCGATATCTTATTTGGAGCTAAGAGTGTGAGACAAATTTTGCTCTGCAAGTAGCTTCTAGGGTACAATATCAGGGTTCATATCTTATAATGTACAATGGTATTTTCTCCAGTCACAGTTATCATTTAACAGATCTCACCATCTGGTGACAGATATATGAGAGTTATGACAAACTTGAAGATAAAAACTAGCGTACCAGGAAGTGGATGTGGCTCAACCAGTTGGGTGCCTGTCGACAACATGGGAGGTCCTGTGTTTGAGTCCCAGTGTCTCCTAAAGAAGACAAGCAAATGCCATCCCTGCTGCAAATAAGCAGATGCCTAAACAAGCAGATGCTACAAGCCAGCAGATACTCAGGCCATTAGGCACATTCCATGTGGGAGGTCCCAGGTTCAGTTCCCAGTGCCTCCTGGAGAAGGCAGGACAGATGAGATAATCATCTGGAGGAGGGGAAGGATAAAAAAACTAAACTAAATAAATAAATCTTAAAAAAAAAAAAAAATTAATGTACCAGGGGAATGATGTGGCTCAAGCAGTTAAGCGTCCACCTCCCACATGGGAGGTCCCAGGTTTGGTTCCCAGTGTCTCCTGAAAAAACAAAAACAAACAAGCAAAACAACAAAAAAAACAATTCAGGGAAGCTAATGTGGCTTAGTGGTTGAGCACCAGCTTCCCACATACAAGGTCCCAGGTTCAATCCCTGGCAACCAGTACCTCAAAAACAAACAAACAGACAGAGTACCAATCCCTAATGCCCTCTTCAGTTTTCTCATAGGTAATAATTGTATGTGCCATTTCTCTGATATCCTTAATCTTGACTTTATATTTCACCCAGGTATATATTTCATCTGAGAATCATAATCATCAAACTATACAGCTGTTGGGATTTTACTCCATCTAGAATCTATGTAGCCTGCAACCTAGTTTATATCAGTAATCTCAAATTCTCTCAATTCTCAGAATATGGCCTTATGTATCATACTTAGATTATTTTACTTCCTTAACTGGTCATCTCTCCATTACTCCCACCTCACAATGTTTGAATTTTACTACAAATCAAAGTGAGATACTAAATTAGAATCTCATTGGTCTCTGTAATGTAGAACCTTATCCAGCAGCTTATCCTCTTTGGTTTTTGTCTTTGTAACATACTCTGAAATGTTCTTTTGCTATCAGGTTTATCCAACTGTAAACATTAAAAATCTAATTTGCATTTGGCAGTCTATACCAAATGTGAATTTTGCTGGCAAAAAGAAATGAGCCCAAAGCTCAAAACAATTATGGAAATAATTAAGCTGAATCATATTGGGTGGCTTATTGCTACTATAGATATCTAGAATGCAACATGTTCTTCTGGAAAATATTCCAATTATTGTGATTGTGATATCCTTGCCTAACACAACTCAATACAAGTATTCTGCACACATAATTATGTAGATATATAATCCCAGATTGTCTTATTCCATGTGTTCATGGTTTTCAATATTGTATTTCAACTTTTTATTCAAAATATTCTTTTTGTTCAAAAAGTATTGGCCTATAGCTCATGTTAGAAAGAGACTAGTGTTCACACTAATAACCCTTAGAGCCTTAATGTTTACCAAATCAGTTTAAGCCCTGATTGACCATGTGTGGCTCAGGAGATATGACGAGTCAGATATAAGCCCCTACCCTTTAGGGCCTCATAATTCAGTAGAGAAGAAGGACATTTCATGAAAATGCATGTAATAAGTGCCCCTAACTTGGCTGGTTCTAGAGAGCACACCTTTAAGTGAGGCATTAGAGGCCCACCCAAGAGAAGAAACTGCAATCTGGGCAGAGAGAACCCCCAGTAGGGACTTGGAGACATGAAAAGGCAAGTGCCTCTGATGAACTGAGAGGCTGGAGGGTACAGGGGCATGGGAGGCAGGTCAGAGGAGGCGGCTACTGAGACGGACTGGTCCAAATCATGAAGGTCCCTGTGTGCCAATTACCAAAGAGGGTACATTTTAATGTAAGAGAATATTTATTGAACTACCACACACAAATAAGTTTAAGACAGGGCTCTCTAGGTAAGAGATTCCTTTCATGCTACTTCTTCACTTCCGCCAATAGACTCCCAGGTCCTGAAAGATTTCATTTGCCAAACTGCATTTAATTTGTAACTACCTCGTTTTTCCATTTTTTAAAAATCAAAGACAACAGTGATCAAATATGATCAGCAGGCAACACATACAATTGCCAGTATGAGTTGATAAAATCCCAACCAACAGAAAACCCTGGCATTTTAATTAAACAGTGAAGACTCGTTGTGGGGTATATATGAAAGTACTGATACACTCTGAAATATTAAGATTTGCTGGGAAACGGACTTTGGCCCAGTGGTTACGGCATCCGTCTACCACATGGGAGGTCCGCGGTTCAAGCCCCGGGCCTCCTTGACCCGTGTGGAGCTGGCCCGTGCGCAGTGCTGATACGCGCAAGGAGTGCCGTGCCACGCAGGGGTGTCCCCCGCGTAGGGGAGCCCCACGCGCAAGGAGTGCGCCCGTGAGGAAAGCCGCCCAGCGTGAAAGAAAGAGCAGCCTGCCCAGGAATGGCGCCGCCCACACTTCCCATGCCGCTGACAACAGAAGCGGACAAAGAAACAAGACGCAGCAAAAAGACAGAAAACAGACAACCGGGGGAGGGGAGGGGAATTAAATAAATAAAAATAAATCTTTAAAAAAAAAAAAGATTTGAAGTGTATGCTCCTATGGGAGCACCCTGTTCACACCTCTCAGTAATTTTCAGTACTGAAATTGTGTTTACATGCTGTGTCTCCCTCTATGCTCTGAATTGCCTGTAAACAGAGGCCATGTCTTATTTTCGTCCCTAGCAATGCCTCTGTTAAATTGTACTGAGCATATTACCGTGCCTTTATGATCCCTAGAAAGCAGAGAACCATAAGGTTATAAACCATTTCTGTTCAATGTAAATGGGAAGACCATATACTCATACACACACACACACACTCACATGCACAAACTCCTACTTAAAATTCCAACACAATGCAGATAAAGATGCCGTGGACACATACTGACAGTGCTGTGGGATTCTGAAGAGAGGTTAATTAAAGTTAGAGCACTGGGAGTGGATGTGAGCGCCTGCCTCCCATATACATGGTCCAGGGTTCAAGCTCTGGTATCTCCTTTAAAAAAAAAAATCAAAATGTAAAAGTACTCAGTAAAGACTTTTTGTTTCCTAGTCTTCTTAAAGCAGATACCATGAAATGGTTCGGGTTTAAACAATGGGAATATATTGGCTTACAGTTTGAGGCCAGGAAAATGTCCAAATCAAGTCATCATCAAGGCAATGTTTTCCTCCAAACACCAGCTGCAGGCGGCCCTGGGCGCCTCTGCTACTTGGCAAGGCACATGGCGGCACTTGCCCGTCTCTTCCTTCTCTTCTGGGTTTTGCTGACTTCAGCTTGCTTCCGTGGCTTTTTTCCCTCTCTCTCTGTATTCATTCCATTTATGAAGTCCTCCAGCAGGAGGATTAAGACCAATCCTGGATGAGGTGGGTCACACCTTCACTCTAGTAGCGTCCTCAGGTCCTTTTCACAACGGGTGCACACCCACAGGCATGGATTAAATTAAGAACCTGTCTTTCTGGGTACAACAGCTTCAAACTACATAACTAACTAAAGAGAGAAAGCGAAATGGGCTTCAAAAGGAAAGCAGAATTTGAATAAGCAAAGAGGGGGGAAGCATGCAGGTGAGGAAATAAGATGAGAAAATCCAGGTGGAAAAAAGAGGCTCTTTATGGTTTTCAGTAATAAAGCTTTTTTAATTAAAGTTTAATATACACAGAAAAAAGTATACACAAGGGCACAGCTTGATGATTTATCAAAAAGTAAACATACCACTGTTATAAACTGAACTACGACTGCCAAAAACACATTTTTCAAGTCCTAACCCCTGGTTGTGTGAATGTGATCTTATCTGGAAACACCATCTTTGAAGATGATATTAGTTAAGATGAGGCAAAACTGGATTAGGATGGACCACAATCCAATATGACCAGTGTAACATTTGATATGGTTATGAATTCCAAAATAGATATTGGATTGTGTTTGTAATCTGGTCTGTACCTGGGTGTGATTAAATTATGATTAGGGCTTTGATTGGGCCACGTCATTAGGGCGTTGAATCCCCACCCCTTGGTGGGTGGAGACTTACAGATAAAAGCCATGGCAAAGGACAGAGGTGAGGGTTTTTGATGTTGGAGTTTGATGCAACCTGGGAAGTAAGCTCATAGAGGAAGAGAAGCAAGCCCCAGAAAGAGAGGAACCCTGAGCCCAGGAAGAAGCAAGCCCTGGGAAGAGAGGAATCCTAAACCCAGAGAGAAGCAAGACCCAGGAAGGGAGGAACTCAGGAAGCCTGAACCCTGGCAGACAGTGGTAGCCATCTTGCTCCAACACGTGCAAATAGACTTTGGTGAGGGAAGTAACTTATGCTTTATGGCCTGGTATCTGTAAGCTTCTACCCCAAATAAATACCCTTTGTACAAGCCAATCAATTTCTGGTATTTTTCATCAGCACCCCTTTGGCTGACTAATATAACTGGTATCTTTTTTTTTTTTTTTTTACTTCATTTATTTTATTCCTGCCCCCTTGTTGTTTGCCTGTGAATCCATCTCTGTCCAGGTGAAAAAGATGAGAAACCCGGGGGCTGCAAGCATTCTGGTTACTACCAAAGTGCTCTGCTCGGTGGGCCAGAGATATGCCGTCTTTAGGACACTTCCTGGTCTGAGAGAAATCTCTCTCAGAACTATCCTTCTTTCTCTCCTGCAATTCAGCATTTACGGAAGAAAAGCCAGTGGAATATCAATGCTGAGAAATGCTCTTTAAAGTAATAGAATTTTGTCATTAAGTAAAAGGTGAGCTCCCTTAACACTGGAGCTTTACAAGCACATTAGCCTATTAAAAGTGCTGACAAGGTTCTGATATAAAGTTGCTTTAAACTATTTAACCAAAAAATTCACCGATTTATTTGAACACAAAACATTTTGCTTTTCATACAAGATCATACTGCATAGAAAACATTATTAAGCTTCCCAGGAGCCTCAACACTGGGAAACAGAGTGCCCTGGTAAAGGAATTTAAGTCAAATTAACAAGAAATTCCAAACAATTATAAAAAATTGGCATTCTTTTTATGCATAACCCTTGTACTCATTTTCTAGGGCTGGTGTAACAAATTACCACAAACTTGGTGGCTTCAAACTACAGAAATTTATTTTCGCAGTTCTGGAAGCTGGAAGTCAGAAACCAGGTGCGGGCAGGGCTGCGCTCCCTCCACAGGCTACGGGAGGGTGTTTTATTGCCACTTCAAGAATCTGGTGACTCCAGGTATTCCTTTCTTAACTCCAATCTCTGCCTGTCTTCACCCAGCCGCCTTCTCCTTCTCCCTCTTATATGGAGAATTCAGCCCAGGCGGATAACCCAGGATAATCTCATCTCAAGGTCTTTAACTGCATCTGCAAAGACCCTTTTTCCAAATGGAATCACATTAACAGGGTCCAGGGGTTGGGATGTGGACATAGCTTTTAGAGGGCCACTATTCACCCTCTACAACACTGAAGAGATGGGAGTGTCAGTCTATCACCAAGATCACCTCGGGGTAAATTAGTAAGAAACCCTCCAACCTGCAAAGTTGAAGGCCAGCCCCTGGAAGATAAAGTCGTTTGGTGCTATACTTGTGCCTCCCCTTGCCTCGTCCCCACCACCTTATTCAGGCAAAACATCAACAGATGGCATGATTATTTCCATTTTAGAGATACATAAACTGAGGTTCAAATAATTTGAGTAAACCCCCAGTCATAGAGTTAGCAAGTGATAGAACTGGCATTCCAACTGTGGGCTTTAGGATATGAAACTATTTTCTCCCAACTCTATCCTACCGCCTTCCTCCCTGAGCACAGCACTCCTTTTTATTACAAAGTCCTACTTCTGAGCCATCCGGAATACTGCCTAGGACGAACATGAAATAAGACTTCTCCAAATATGCGAGAAGTTTTCTAAATTCTCTGAGTTTTCTCTTTTCTCATCTTAACTTCCCTTCACTCTTCATTTATATGGCATGTTTGCCCCCTTACTCTTATAGCTATCCCCTCAACCTGTTGTCTTTTGCCTGTGTGCTTCTTTATAGAACCACCCAGAGCTGACTAACCATAAAAACCTATTTTTATTGAGTACTTATGTGCCAGGCCACATTGTAAGCCCTAATTGTATTAGCTCAATTTAATCTTCAACAACCCCATAAGACAGGTAACTCATTCCCCATTTTGCCCTTGCAGAAACAGACACAGCTAGGTTAAGCAGCTTGCTCATGGTCACAAAGTCAGGAAGCGAAAGGTGACATTAAAGTGCACGCAGCCTGACTCCAGGGCCCTGCATTTTTTAACTTATACCCTCTGTGCTGCCTCCCCATGTGCCTACTCCAAGTGTGTCTCAACTGCTGGGCGCAGGAAGAGACCGCTTCCCTGTTCTAAATATTATACTCCAATTAATGCAACCTAAGAGCATGTGGTGGTCACTTCATGTATATACTCGTCTGGATACTACTAAATGAGTTCCCAGCATCAGTTCACCCCCTCCCTACCAAAAGCAGGCCAATTTTGTTCAGGTATATATCCTTCCCCCAGTGACATCATCCCCAGCACAGGGGAAGAGTTTGAAAGGCCTAACCCCAAAGCCATCCCCTTAATGACTGTTATTGGTCCAATTTTTGCCTTGCCACCACTGGTCCCTGCTTCTCATTCGCTGACCATGTCTCTCAGTGTTTTTCTTTCACTATTTAATTCTTCTTATCAGCTAATTTTGTTCCCAGAAAAATGATACAATATGCTTTGTATAAAATTCACAGTATCTTGAAGAGGTTTCTTCCCCACATACACATAATATTATTGCTTTAAGGGACTATAAACATCTATAGAATAACAGCCCTACAAAATTTAGCCATTCATCTTTTTGCACTGAACACTGAAATATGAAAAACACAGGTTGTGACAGGTTGCGAGGCTATCAAGAATTGGAATCTCTAGGACAAAAGAAGCTATGATCTGCCCAGAGTCTTCAGAGACTCTAGCCGAACCTCAATGTAATCATTAGTCCTTTGTTATGGAGCCAAATGTGTTCAGTTTGAGAAAGATCCAGTCTCAAATCTATGAAGGGGAACCAGGGTCCCTGACCCCAGGGCAATATTTCAAAAAGCCCACTGGAAGCCATAAATTTAACTCACAATAAAACTGCTCCTGCTAAAACACCACAGATTTTGCTTTTAGTCAGAATTACGGAATTCGTATGACCATACTAGTTTCAGTACAGAGGCCAAAACCTCATCAGTTAAATTTCCATCAGTAAAAAAAGGAAAACAATTATCATTTCCTAAATAAAACCTTTTATAACAACTCTTTTAAACCAAGACACCCATTTGAAAAAAGAATTATAAAAATATTTTGTGGTGTTTAGAGGGGAAAGCTCCTAGGAACTTAAAAATAGAGGCCACTGTCTTAATAATGCCTTACTGTGTGAATCCTCAGACCCCAGGGAGCAGCTCTCACCCTCATTTTACAGATGAGGAAACTAAGCTCAGAGAGTTAAATTACTTGTCTAAGGCAGCCCAGCGAAGTAAGCCCAGGTGGTGAGTTTGAGTAAGAATCAAACTCAAGGAGACTGACTCTAAAACTCATGTTCTTCATCACATTATATGATTTTATTCATCCTCCTTCCCTCATTCAGTTTTGATAACCTCTGCTGTCCCAACAGCTAGCGGAGGCCTTTCCACTCTAGTTTCAAGCTTAGGCGAGAAGAATCCTGCAAGGAAACGAGTCTCTCCAAGAACATCTGTCCTTTGTTGTACACTCATCATCCACTGGACTTCTGGTTCTGAAGCTTTCAGACCAGGTCTGGGTTTATGTGCATGTTCCAAGGACTTGAGTTCCTGCAGCACAACTAGTTAGGAATCTCTTGCCCTGTGCTTGGTTGATAGGAACTCCAAACCCTGCGTGCTGGCTGCCTTCAATATCTATTCTTTTTTGCCCACTGAGGTCATTTGATCAGTATTCAAAGCCAAACTCCTGGAAAACCAAGAACGGAAGGAGAAAGGTGGTAAAAGACATCCTTTTTAGCACTGCATGCTGACTGCTCATTTGTCCTTTTTTCCTTTCCTACAGGCACAAGACACCTTAGGATAGGGCACAGATATCTGCCAACAAACGACACAAAATAAGGAGAAAAGTGCAAGTGCATTGCAGGATTTAAAGAGGTTGTTCCAGACACAACAGAGCTGTCAACTTCTATCCAGCTTGGGAGCTTCAGCAGTACTCTGACCGGCTAATGCTAGATTCCTTTGGTTTTCAATTCCTTAGTATTAGAAGTTCAGTGAGGTCTGCAGTATCGTTGGGTGCTTCCTGGTTAAATTCAAACAGAGAATGACCATCATTCATGGTTCAAGCCTCTTCCAAAGACACTTAAAGGCTAAAGCACCATTATCTTGCAATTTTCTTTACTAGGTTAAACTAGGCTTGAATTTTCTGACACATTTATGACTTGAGCACATGGATAAACTACACAATGGTGATTCCTGCCACGGAAGGCACGTTTACATCACTGTAAACTCACTATGAATGAGGTAAACTAACATGCCTGCATATTTATTTACTGAACATGTATATGAAAGTGACCCAGCTTGACAACCATAAAAAGCCTTTAATTCTCAGGAGTTAACAAATTGGAAGGAATTTTTGAAAGGTGGATTTCAGAAAAAAGTGACTAAGAACTTTGGAGGCTTATTTCATAAAATGAGAGAGAAAAAGCCTCACTAAATGGAAGGAACCAAATTCAAAAGATGTCTGCATGCAACCTGCTGCCATTTTCCTCAGGTACAGCCAGTTTAAAGCTGTTGTTCTGGTAAGCACTGAAATCCATCCTATAACATGCAAGTGAGCTAAAGTGCTATTTTATGTATAAATGTTTATTTACCTTAGAAAGGCATCAATTACAGCATGTTACAATGTGTAAAGAAGTAAATGTGCTATTTCCCTTAGCCTTACAAGGTATTTTATTATCGCCAGAATAAAAGTTGCGATTTTACCTAAGCCACATTTCAATGTCAAATACAATAAAGTATATCACAATCTCAGCTGTCAATGTATGTCCCCTATACTGTAACAACCTAGAGTTCATATGAGCGGACTAGAAATTATACTTTGCAGTGAATAACAAAAATCACTCAATTTATAAGAAAGCACTATAAACAGTATGGAATGAAAGACTTTCATGCAGACAGAACCAAATATGAAGATTCACAAGCTATTAGCCAGAAAAGAACTCAGAATGTCTGGTAGAATGTTTCTCACAAAGAAAACAAAGAGTTCCTTCATTTGGTGAATATTCTAGTGAGTACCTATGGTGTACTAAGAACTGTACTAGGTTCTTGGGATCTCAGTGGTTGAAAATGAAATTGTGTGAGGATGAAGATAAATTGACAGGTTTGGGGTTAAAGATGCTGAAGTCTGTGACTGCCTTTTTGTGGGGAGACTGCCTGCTGTGTGGGTCTGGGGGACTAAGGTTGCTGGAAAGGTTCAAGTGAGGTTTTACAGTAGTCTCCAAGGGGTGACATGTGCAAAAGCTGACCTGGGAAACCTGCTGAAAGAGATGCCTACACACTATCAGCCTGTGGGGACACCACAGCAGGCACCCAATGTCTGCTGAAAGGATACATGGAGCAGACACTGGGCTGGAAGTGAGTGCTGGGCTCTGTCACTCACCATTCAGATGGCTCTGGGAAGTCATGTCCTATTTTCATGAATGGTCTGTACTCTAAGTTGTTTTTGTTCATGAAAGTAAAAACACTGACAGTATTAAAAAAGCATGCCACTAAAGACCTCTCCCTTCACCATATGCTGTTAGTCAACAGAGTCTGGTTATAGTTTTTCTAATAGTTTTGCAAATAGTTCATATTATCCCACCCAATTCATAAGGATGGTGTGAAAGATTTTTGAAATTAAAATATACAAAATCTCATACAATTCCCTGGCTAGGTATTTTTCACATCTCTCCACAGAAAAAGAACATATATCTAGCAAAATGTGTTTTAGATTTCTTGTCTTTGGGGGTAGTAAACATTTGGCAGGGAACTAATTTGACTTTATCCTTAAATGTCAAAAGTAGACGCCTTTTTAATTTCTCACCCTTATATGTATAATTTAGTTCTTTAAAAAAAATATATATTTTTTTTAGTTCTTAACCCAGGGTCCAAGGATGAGCTATCAGGAAAGGTTCATAAACACTCTGAAATTATATGGAAATTTGCTTTCTACATGTGTATATGTGTGAACCTTCTTTAGCTTTTCAATATATCCATAAACTTCCCCTCCCCCCAAAAAAGGTTAAAAACCAGTTTTAAGAGTAAATATGCTTCAGAAAAGAAGTGAGTTTCCCAATTAATAATGGGTCTCATTTCCCACAGTGGCATATGGTTAATATCCTGTTAAGACAAGGAGAGTTCAAAATTAGTTTGTGTGTCTTAACCTATTACTGTTTGAAAATGAAGTTTTCCAACAGAAGCACAATAACAGAAACTGGACAGTTTAAAAGCCAGCCAATATATTTCATCTTCCTTGTATTGATAAATAAAATTCAGTGGGCCCAACACGAAGGTGCTCATGTGAAGTGTCACATTGGCACAACCAAAACCTTACCTGGCTAGCCCAGCAAATCAAATTTAAATACAGCCCATCAGTTATGTTGGCTAAATTCCTTCTTCATTCCTGAGCAACCATCGGCTCTCCACTCTGTAAGACAGCTCCCCACACACCCCCAAGTAAAATGGAACTTAATGTGAGCCAATCAGAACTTTTCCTCAGTTGCCTCCACCTTTGCCTTACACAATTTTCTCCCTCCCACCCTCTCCGGGGATACTTTCTGAATGGGATGTTGCCCGATTCATGAATCCCTCAAGAAAGCTGAGATCCTAAATTGCATTAATAATTTTTAAATCAATCTTAACTAGTTGTGCAATTTTGGGCAAGTGACTTGACGTCTAGAGCACCTAAAGCAGAAAGCAAAAACTGTTAACTGATGAATAGGTGGGTCCGTTTTTTCTCCATGAAGAAGGCGGTTGAAGGAGGTGATACAGGCCCGCCTTACTCCGAAATTCCCGGCCTTTAGGATTCACTTAACATCCCCGCAAGGTGAGCAACTTCCAAGTTCCAGATAATCGCAGCAGGACCACCTCTGCTCTGTTCCAGAGGGAAATCGATGGTGGAGCGGAGGCTGCCTGACATGGAATCCTCCTGATTCAGACGGCCTATGCTCATTAGCCCTCCAGCACCCCTCAAGGAAACGCCACGCGTCTCGATCACGCTCTTGGACTGACCATCCTCTCCCGAGCTCCACAGAAGACCCCAGTCGCGCGGATCCAACCGCAACTACTCGCGCCTGAAACACCACAAACGCCAACAGCAGTCATCAAACAACTAAACGCGAAGACGCCGGCTGCGGACAGTGCGCATGCGCACGCATGCGTACGGCGGATAGGCTCCTCCCAGCGACGGTTTCCGAGCGGTTAGGCGCAGGCGCTGAGTGACGTCACTGCCCCTATAAGAAGGAGCTGCGGGCCAAGGTGCCGGCACGCTTGCGCAGTAGCTGGACGCGGGCGTTTCTTTCCTCCTTGTCTTTTCGAATTGGTTTTGAGGGGTAGATTCGAGCTACAAAATGGCGGCCCAGAGTGTGTTCGCTGCTGTTTCTCCAGCGATCTCTGGTTAAGCCGACAGCTTTTCCCCCTCACACCCGCGCGCGCAGAGACGAGGTCCCCGGAGTATAAGGTGTTTGAGAGTCCGGACTTGCTGATCACGAAGTTCTTGGAGGCTCTCAGCACACCGGAAGCGACCAGGAGCTCTCCGCGGAGCGACCGGCCGCCGCCTTGACCCGAGCGCAGCAACCGGGACAGCGACGTCGGACCTTCTGGCCTTCACCGCGCCCACAGCCGAGCGAGTGCTGCGGCGGCCGCCCGGGAGGTGAGAAGCCGGCTTGGGAGGGAGAGGGCGCCGAGGGCGGGAGCCGGGGTGCGGGCCCAGGGGCCAGGACCCGGGCCTGGGGTAGGGGAACCCGGGCCAGCGGAGTGTCGCCGGCGGGGCGAGGCGGGGAAGCCGGGCCGGGTGGGGCGGGATGACAGCAGCGACGCCCCCGGGGGCTGTTTGTGAAGCCGGGCCCGGGCCCGACCTGCCGGGGCCGCGGTGTCCGGCTCGGGAAGGCTCGCCCGGGCGCGGGGCCCCTGCGGCCCAGCGGGGAGGTAGGAGGCCGGAGCGGGCCTCGGTGGTCCTGGCGTGGCCTTCTCGAATTAGCCCTTGGCTGTGCTCTTGGTCCTTCTTTCCCTCTTTTTCATCTCACCTCTCTCCTTGTCCCGGTTCCTCTTTGGCCTGGCCCCACTTTCTTGTCGCTCCAGGCCACCGCTTTACTCTGTTCCCTTTAAAAGCAGTCCCGAGATGGTAGTTTTTCCCCTGCTGTTTGTCTCCGTTGTCCGCCCCTAAGGAGTTGAACTGATGGTTTATTTTTGAAAGGCTGTATATTCTCAAAATGTTGGCACCTCCATGTTAATCATATTTTGGGCATTTAAAAGATGTCTTTACTTAACACTATACTATTTGGAGGGGTTAAATGTTCAGTTCTGGGAAACATGTATTTTTTATCGGCTCTCTCGAGCCTAAAGAAGAGTACTAGTGTTGTGAAGGTATTCCCAGTGCCTTATTAAAATTCTTACCTAAGGATGAACTTCTTTAATGGATCATTTAAAGAGAAATTTAAATATTAAAAATGTTTTGCTTGGAGGAGGGGTGTAGCTCAGTGGTTGAGTGCCTGCTTCCAGTGTATGAGGTCCTGGGTTCAATCGCCAGCACTTCCCTTAAAAAAATTTTTGCCTGTGGCAAGACTGTAAGTGTAATTTGCCTAAAATGAATTAGGTGAAGCACTTGTTGATCATATGTAGTACTTATATTCCAGGCTTTTAAAAATCATTGTTTCCTTTTAATTTTTCCAAATGGATTTGATTCTTTTAGTGTTGCTCCGAAAGAATGCCTGTTTCTTAAAGACTTCTGCTGCCTCCTAGCAAAACCCTCTACTGGGTTGCAATACCTGGATCCTAACAATACTGGCCCTGTAAAGTTCTCACTGAAGTATTTCCCACTGGTATTGGGACTGTTTTTATCTTGTTTCATGCTGGAGTGCATTTTAAAAATTATTTCTTAAGAGTTATATATTCATCTAGAAAAAAATAGCTTTTTCTTCCTGTTTTTTACAACTTAGGTTTGGAAAAAATGGCAAAAAGAATTGCTGAGAAGGAATTGACGGATAGGAATTGGGATCAAGAAGATGAAGCAGAAGAGGTAAAAAGTGTTTTCTCTAAGAATGAGTTCCTGCTTTGCTAAATCTAAATTCATTTTGAGGTTCCTGGTAAGTCTTTGGATAACATAAAAGACCTTTTGAAGAGCCGTCCCCGGGAAGCGGACTTGGCCCAGTGGTTAGGGCGTCCGTCTACCACATGGGAGGTCCGCGGTTCAAACCCGGGCCTCCTTGACCCGTGTGGAGCTGGCCCATGCACAGTCTTGATGGGCGTAAGAAGTGCCCTGCCACGCAGGGGTGTCTCCCACATAAGGGAGCCCCACGTGCAAGGAGTGTGCCCCGTAAGGAGAGCTGCCCAGCGCGAAAGAAATTTCAGACTGCCTAGGAGTGGTGCCGCACACACGGAGAGCTGACACAACAAGATGACGCAACAAAAAGAAACACAGATTCCAGTGCCGCTGACAACAACAGAAGCGGACAAAAGAATATACAGCAAATAGAGAACAGACAACTGGCGGGGGGCAGGAGGGGGAGAGAAAGAAATAAATCTTTAAAAAAATAAAGAGCCATCCCTAATATAAACTGTGGGATCAAGTTAATAGTACATTTATAATATGATTTCATCAATTGTAAGAAAAGTACCATACTAATGCAAAGTGTTAATAACAAGACTGTGTATGAGAGACAGGGGTGGGTATATGGGAACTCTACTTTCTACATGATTTTTCTGTGAATCTACAACTACTTTTTTTTTAAGACCTTTTTTTAAACAGATTTTATTGATACATATTAATAAAACATAAATCCATCCATAAAGTACAATCAGTGATATTTGGTATAAAAAAAAGGCATTTTAAATATATCCTGAATAGGAACTAATATGTTCTTTATGACCTATACTTCATTTAGAAATGTACTGATGACGTTTGAGTGTGCTTTTCACCTATTTCTTAAATATGCTGCTCCTTTATATTAGGACCTTCCCCCTCAATTTCATATACTTGCAGCATTCTAAATCCATGGTTTTGAGAAAGTCATTTCAGTCATGACTGTTGTGACTTAAGTGATCTAGTCATGAACTTGGCACTCGAACTTGAAAAGCAGTGCCACACCACCATCCCAGTCTGCCATACCTTAGTTTTAGATTTCAGAAAGTTGAAGTTGCCTGCCTTCTTCTGATGTCTGCTTTATTTCATGCTCTTTTAGTGGCTCTGAGACCCCCTCCAACAATTGGGTTAATAGGAATAGAGGTTGGATGTTGTGCCTCCTGGGTTGGCCTAGGTGCTTTCCCAGCAAGATAAAAGTGCTCTTCCCTAAGGAACTGTGTGTTTTTTCTCTTCCGAAGACTAGAACATAACTGCCTTTCTAGTGCCTTATCAGCAGTTTGATACTCCCAGGCCAGTTCACTAAGGAAATCTGTAACCCAGTTAGCCTCTCAAGTTAGTAGACTAGTGCTAAGTAAAACAAAAGTTTTAAAAACCTGTAAGAGTGTTTTCAAGCTTATTCTTAGGCTGTTGTGTTTTTGCTTTCTGAATCTTTCTAGTGCTAATATTTTTTCCTTTGCAAATATATTCATTCATATTTCCAAGTAAAGCAGAATCACAGGTGCACTAATGCATCAGCGGGTCTTTTTAGCACTTCTGACTGACTGACTTAGTGCTTTTTTACTAAGACTTTGGCTTTTGTTTTTTTCCCTAGGTCTCAGGCATTGTTGTGTTCAGGGTTACACTTGCTTTGCTTCACTTTGATTTGACCTTAAAATATTTCAAGAATGAAAGAGCTCACGTTTAGATGGGTTCTCGTGAAATAACTGTGGAAGGGCACTAACTTTAAGGGGCAAGTGCCACCGGACAGCTGCCCTCTATGGGAATAGGGATCCTTTTGTAAGTTCAATATGATCTGAAGTAACTACAGGTGGAAATCATTGATACATATTAATAAAGCATACAATCAAGTCTAACATTTTTGTACCAAAGTTCTGGTGCTCTTGGTCTTAAATCACTATGTACATATGTTTCCCTCTTTGGATTGTGATTTGTAGCCTGGTGTCCTAGATTCTTGAAGATTACTGTTTCGCCTAGTTAGAATTGGCACTCACAAGATAAATAATAGTTATAAACATTTTTTAAACTTACCCTTTCCATAATTTGTGTTTTTGATATTAACAGTATTTAAAAACTAGCAGATATTACATAAGTTTGCTCTAACATTTTTGTCCAACTTTTTCTCCTTTTTGCCCTTATTTTACTGCGTTTTAATCTGTATCCTGCTCCAGGTGGGAACATTCTCTGTGGCCAGTGAGGAAGTTTTGAAGAATAGACCCATCAAGAAGGCAAAGCGAAGAAATGTTGGCTTTGAAGTGAGTGTTTCCTTATAGCTTTTGGTTTTAAACCCTGATTGGGTTTCTGAGTTAGAGAGCAGTCCCACCTTGGGGATCCATCAGAACAAATGCTTCTTTTTTTTTTTGGCAGGCTGTCCCCAACAAATGGTTTTTTAAAATGTTTTTTCCTTGTGAAAATCCTTGATGTGGGCCAGGGGAGACTTAAAAAAAAAAATTAAAATTAGTAAGTATGAGGTCTGTACCATAAAGGAGGCTTATCTAGATGAGGAAATAAGATATAGTCAAATTCAAGTTGAGTGACAATATAAAGAAGAAAAACTAAGCAACAGCACAGAAGGCAGGAGAACAGGAGAAGTGGTATTAGATAGGAGTCAAAAAGGGAACTGTAGGTCTGTTTTCAGAGTCACATCTACTCCCTGGGATTGAGGTGTGGGTGGGAGAGTCCTTTAAGATAGAAGCATTTCAAGTGTTGGTGTCCCCCCACCCCCAGCCCCGTGCCCAGAAGAATAAAAGATAACTCTTGAATTGAAATGTATGTTTAACAGTCCCTGCCCCTCACCTCTATTCCAACAAGTAAGTGCTTTCTTTGTGGCCTGGACATCTGTTATCAGGCAACAGAGGCCAGTTTGCACTTCTTGGGTGGCAACTTTGGAAGTGAACCTTCTCAAATGCACATTCTGTGGTGGCTCTATTAAGGTTTTCTATTCCAGGTGTTTCTCTGGTCTGATTTCATTCTTGCCTTAGGACTGGTGACTAGGTGGGTTCAAGTGTTGAGGGAGGGAGAGGAAATTGAGTGACTGAATGGAGGACTGTTTCGTGGCTCATTCACTGAAAATACTGGGGCTCATAAATATATAGTAGTAATTTTTCTCCATAAGTGCCATGGAGAAAAACAATCCAGTTAAGTGTGTTCTTGGTCAATAAACACCTGAGATCCTGTAAATGTGACTGAGACTTTTGTTTTGGAAAAAAGAGGCAGTAATATTAGGCTAATATTTTTAAAATGGTGAGGTTCAAGTTTAATTTTTAGATAAGATTATGGTTATAATTCCATTTATTTAGAAACTTAAGATTTGTGCTCTTTCTACAATACTCCAAAAACATCTTAGAAATGTTAAAAAGGTAGACATTGGGAAAGGTCTACTAGACCTTGCTAAAGGAATGTTTTTTTAAAATTTTAAAATATACATTTCAGTGTAAATTATGACTATCCTATTTCAGCAGTGCAGTTTTGGATTATAGAACTGTCATTGTAACTAAAACGTTTCTTTTTTCTTTCCTACTTCTTTCTGCCTCTGCCAGCAGTTTCCTTATACTGCCGGTTGCATAAGGATTTGAGGTGCTCTTTAGCCAAGGTATTGTCACATGCTTGCTTATTTGTTGATAGAAAGGAAACTCACCTAATGCTCTTTTTTTTTGTTTCAGTCTGATAGTGGAGGTGCCTTTAAAGGTTTTAAAGGTTTGGTTGTACCTTCTGGAGGAGGAGGAGGAGGATTTTCCGGATTTGGTAATGGTGCTGGAGTGAAGCCTTTAGAAGGACTGTCAAATGGAACTAGCCTAAGTAGTGCCCCTTCCTTTTCTGGTACCAAGACAGCAGCAGAGACTAAAGCACTCTTTGGTAAGTTCTCCTCCCCTGGCCATGTGTCTAAATATAATCTGTGAAAAAGAACTTTGTAAAGATATTTTTCTTGTATTTATCCTGGGTCATGGGACTGTGTAAGCAAAAACCAGGGTAATAATGAAATGGATGGAAAAATCACTAGATTTAAACCATTTATAGAATAAGTGGGTATATCACAGTCTTTTTAGCCAGAATGGACATAGGTCCTGTTCTCAGTTCTACCAGTTAACCAGCTCTGACTTGGATGTAAAAGTCCCTAAACTCTGAGCCTCAGAATCCTCAGCTACGAAATGAGAAAGATCCTTCTAAGAGTCAAGGGGAAAAGGAAGCTCTTAGACCCTCTCTCCAGGCTTTCCTTCCCTCTCATTCATGCATGATACGCATACCCAGGGCTTACCCTATGCGCCAAAATGGCTGTGGAGGGCCCAGGTCACATGGCCCCTGGTCGCGCGCTCCTCCTGGTCCATCTGTGTCCTACATGGGGTGTGTTGATTGCCTGATCCCATTTTCAGGGAGTTAATCGAGAACTCTTGGGATTAGCAAGTGAGAATGGGATTGTGGTTTAAACTCTGAGTTCTTTGAAATGATCCTGATTGATTGGCTTACATTTAGCAAGTACTAAGCGTTTATTGCTTAATTTTAAATAGGTAGAATGTTTAGTGTGATTAAAATAATTGATTTTCTATTACGATTTAACTACTTTATATTCTTCCCTACAACCTTGAAAGTTTAAGTTTAATGATAACCTGATATTCTGACAGTTCTGTTTGAAATGTGCATCCTTTTGGAAGGAAAATATTGTTTTACAATTGTAGAGGCTTAATGCAAGCATATAATGGATGCTTTTCTTGTGTAAAGGTTGCTTTGATTTTTGTGATAAACAGCTTTACTGAAAACTAATTTCTAAATATTAGATGTGCATATACTTCTTGAAGTGTCACTAAAATATTAAGATACGCTAAAAAAAAAATAAGAGGTCAGTATGTTAACTTCTAAATAAATTCTTTAAACCTGTGATCTCCTGTAGGTTCAGTTACTGCAAATGGCCCAACCTCAGTGGTTGAGAAAAAGGTTTCAAATCCCAAAACTAATGGTGACAATCAGCAGCCCTCCTGCTCTGCCTTTGCTTCAGATAAGGTGTACCATGGGAACGCCTATCATAAGCAGTTAGCTGCGCTGAACTGCTCTGTGCGGGACTGGATAGTGAAGCACGTGAACACAAACCCACTCTGTGATCTGACGCCTATCTTTAAAGACTACGAGAAATATTTAGCAAATATTGAACAGCAATATGGGAACAGTGGGAGCAGTCATTCTGAAAGCGAAACTAACAAAATGTTGGTTGAAACACAGTCTCCTTCCCTATATGGTTCAACAAAATTACAGCAAGAATCAACTTTTTTGTTTCATGGCAACAAAACTGAGGATACATCTGAAAAGAAGACGGAGGCTGTGTACGAAAAGAAAATGGACCCATCATTAGGAGCAACAAGTGCCTCATTTAATTTTGGCAAGAAAATTGATAGTTCTGTTTTGGGCTCACTAAGCTCTGGCTCCCTGACTGGATTTTCCTTTTCCCATGGAAACACCGGTTTATTTGGCAAAGATGTCACCCAGAATAAACCAGTTTCTTCTCCATTTTCCACTAAAACAGAGAACCAAGAAGAAGGTGGCAATAATGAATGCAAAGGTAAATAGAAAGTTTATACCTAAAAGTTTAATTTATTCCAGAGTTATGTTTCATGATTAGTGGGAAAAATGGAAGCTTTTTATTTACACAGACCTGGATTCAAGTTATATGACTTCCATCATTTCTTAGATGGACAGTTTATTAGCCTTTCTGAACCTCACTTTCCTTATTCATAAAATGAAAATAAGATCTATTTTGTAGGGTTGTTATAAAGACTAGCAATATAAAAATATGTAAGAATGACTTTGAAACATATAAAATTAAGTAAATTTTTTTTTTTTTTTTTTTTGGAAATTGGGTTTTATTGAAAAAGTTTGATCAGTATTTACTGAATTTATTTGTATTTGGGAGATTTGACTAAAGTCACTTGGAAAAATACTTTGACTATAATTGGTCCCTTTAAAATGAAAAAAGTAGGGTTGGTTTGTTTATAGCCATGGGAAACAGTTAAATTGACAGTGTTTTTCCAAAACGTGGCTTGATTGCAGCCGCTTTTCCACATGGCAGCAATGGTGTCTAAGTGGCAAGTCTGTCTTGGGGAGTCTCATACTGCACCCAGGCAGGTGGGAAACCTGGGCCTTGGTCCCGGCACTTTGCTCAGGCCCTCACCTCCTTCCCTTGCACTTAGCTCTGTAAAAAGTAGGGTAGCATAATAATACACCTTCGTTACATGATCGTTCTGAACAAATGTTGTCTAAACATGCTTGTGAGCAGTAAAATGTACATTAACATACTGACTGCTGAGAAAACTGCAGTTGCCAGTTTACCACGGAACATAATTCTGTCTGGAGCTAGACTTGCATTACTGTTCTCTCTTGCCCTTACCTTCAGATGTGTCCTTGGGGCAAGGGCCTTCAAAGACCAAGGATGGAACTAGGGTCTTCCGTTGGGTTTTGTCTCTGCCTCTGCCCTAAATAAGGCAGTGTAGTCTTTCCTAGTTCTTTAGCCTTGCTGGAATATGGATGCTGTAGCTTGTAGAAGGGCTGTTGAACTTGGATTAAGTTGCCTACATGCTGCAGGATGCCCCTCAGGCAGGTCGTGTGCATCAGAAAGACCTAGGATATGTGGTAAAAATAACAAATGCCTGGGCCCCACCCTGGAGAGTCTAACTCGGGAGTCCTGGAATCTTTAAACAGAATAAAACAAATGAAACTTCTGGGGAGAGAGTAAGGCACACCAGTGTGAGAACCATGGCCTTACACAGTACCTTTTTAAAGTTTAAACCTTGTGATCTAGGATCATTTGAGCACCAGAATTGTGTTTTCTAGACAACTGTGTTTTTTAGTTCAGTGAATTTTATGCTGTTTCCTTTTTTGGAGAGCACCGGTCGGGTCTGTGCCTAGTGCCTAGTGGCGTAGCTCACGTGCCTTGGCTGCTGTCCTTAGTAGCAAGCCTATTCCGACGTAGTCACCGTGAGAACTGTCAGAAGAGCAGGGGGGGTGTGGCAGTTCAAACAGACCTTTGGTTGCTCGTGTTTGGCTTTGGAAAGATTACTCCAACAACTGTAAAAACTTATTTTTCCCCATTTTGGTCATTGCTAGTATTGGTTATTATGTGAGTATGGTTTCAGTAACATTTGGGGATGAAGGTTTTAGAGGCCTATCTGAGATTTAAATTTCCCAGTGAATATTCTGAACATTAACTGAGTGTTGACTGCTTATTTTTCTGCAAATGTTTGTTGCCTGTTCACTGAATCATAAGCATGGATTTTTTTTTCATTCCAGAGCCTTCTACAAATTGGAATTTATTTCAGAATTTAAAAGTGCGAAGCCATTAAAAGTGATACCAGGAGTGGGTGTAGCTCAGTGGTTGACACAGCTTTGCATGTACGAGGTCTCAGTTCAATCCCAATATCGCCTTAAAAAAAAAAAGCGATACTTATTTTCCACAGAATAAAGTCCAGCATGGCCAACCCCACCCCCAAAAAATTAGGTTGTGTTTTAAGGTTACAGTATGGGGTGACAGATAAATTTCTATCACTTTTTCAAGCTCTTGATGACTTGGTATGATTCTTACTGAGTTAGTGTTATCTTTCTTAAAGGTGGAGATGAAGAAGAGACTGATGAACCACCCAAAGTAGTAGTTACTGAAGTAAAAGAAGAAGATGCTTTTTACTCCAAAAAGTAAGAATCCACTCAGCAAACATGTTTTAGAGATACAAGGTGCTTCTGGCATGGAAGCTTTGAAAACGGCATCTTGCGGACTTTTACTGAGAGGGTCAAGATGGCTGGGCCTCCTCTTTAACCTGGAACATGGAAGAATTCTTGGTCTTTTTTTTTTTTTTTTAAGGTTTATTTTATTTATTTATTTCTCCCCATCCCTCGTTGTTTGCGCTTGCTGTGTGCTGTAGCTTTAGGAGGCACCAGGAACTGAAGTCGGGACCTCCGATGTGGGAAGGATGCTGATTGCTTGAGCCACCTCTGTTTCCTGCTTTGTTGTGTCTCTCATGTTTTTTTCCTCTTGTGTCTCTTGTTGCATCAGCTTGCTGTCTGACTTGTTTTTTCTTTATGACACACTGGGAACCTCAGCTCCCTGCTTTATTGGGTCTTTCATTAAAACATAATGGTTTTTCTTGTGTCACCTGTTGTGTCATCTTGTGTCAGCTTGCCTTGCCTGCCCATCATGCTAGTTCTCTTCTTTAAGAGGCACTAGGAACCAAACCATGGACCTCCCATGATAGGCGGGAGCTCAGTCGCCTGAGCCCCATCCACTTCCTGGTCTATTTATTTTTTAAAAACCAATTCTAGAAATTCCGTACTGGGCATATCTTCTTTCCTGTTAGATTTTGCTCTTTCCCTGCTTTTAAAGCACTTTACAAAGAGACAGGCTTTTCCCTATCTTGTTCCCTGCCCCTGTCCCTTCTCCTTATACTTCTCAACCTCTTTTTCTCCTTTCTCCTTCTAAAAAGAAAATCACCTAGTCACTAATTTCAGGTTTGGTTTTACTTCTGGTCTGAATTTGAAGGCACTTCTGATTGCTTCCTGTTGTGGTCAGTTTGGAGAGGGAGTTAACTGTTCTGGAATTTTCTCACAGCCCAGTAACCTTCCCGTTAAGAATGTAACCTTGACTTCCCTCCAGTAATGATAGCTGTTGTTTTGTTTTTATTAAATGAAGCTGCTTCTTTTAAAAAGTAATCTCATCTACCTCTCAACCAAATGAGATTAATTGGTACTATTTGCCAATATATTTACTGAGAAATATTCATGCTTTTTGAGAAACTTCCCAAGATACATTTTTCTAATACAGAAATTTCAGAATAATGAATCAGCAATTTCCCATACGACACAAATCACCATATGCTGTGGAATTTCCATGTTGTTTTATTTTTGAGATCTTTTAAAAGCGTTAACAATGCTTTTTGCTTGTTTTGAAACTTCATTACATAGGTGACATGAGGAAATGACCCTGACTTAATCAGAATGAGCCAAAGGAGCCAACTGGTTGGGTTCAGTTTGGTTGGGTGTGATCAGTAACCTAAGGAGATGTCTGACATGGGATACCCAAAAGGTGTTTGGTTATGTTATCATTAAGTCTTGCCGAAGAATGCTTTCCCAGCTTGTTTCAGTATCTTGGGAGATCAGTACTAGAAGGAATCCTTGATCTCCCTTGAAGAAATAGAAGGGGGGAAGGGAATGGGAAGGACAGGTCATGTTTGTCCTTCAAGGACCAGCCCATCCTCTTGAGCTCAGGGCCAAATAGCAGATCAGGGAAGGATGAGGTGTTTATCCCTGCTTTGCCTAACCACAGATCACCTCAGAAAGCTGCTGAAAAGTTTTGTAGGAATGATACTTAATTTGGCAAAATAGGGAAGGTTCTAGAATATCTAAACAGATTTTCTTCCTTGGTTTGCTCTTAGACCCAGTCACTCAGGAAGAAAAGATTTGTCCTGAGGCTCCCTCTGCTCTCCTTTAGTACAGGTTTTCCCACCCAAGAGTGAATAGTGGCTGTTAGGAAACTTGAGACCTGACTTGTCACCAAGTGTCTGATGGTTCCTACTGGTTTTTCTCCATAGGTGTAAATTGTTCTACAAGAAAGACAATGAATTTAAAGAGAAGGGTGTAGGCACTCTGCACTTAAAACCTACAGCCAATCAGAAGACACAGCTTTTAGTGCGGGCAGACACCAACTTAGGTGGGTATAAAGTCATCATCATCACGTAGTTGATTGCTGATCTCAGTCAGTGAGAGCCTTTCAAATACGTGACTTTTTTAGAATGGAAGAGATCATTCAGGCCAAATTAATCATTTGTTTATCGATTATTTATGGAGTTAGTTTCAGTATTGGGATAATAGTAAAAAAATATAGATGTGTTCGTTCAAAGCTGTAATAACCAAAACAGATTTCCTTTTCTTCTGTGTTAAAATTGGGATTAAGAAGCTAAAGGTAAACTGGATGGTTTCGACTACACTGGGCATTTTGCTTTCCCATGGGCTTGACTGACTACTTTATGGTAACATCATAGTAATGTCCCTCTTAGCCACTGAGCTGTACTGGTGCTTGGTTGACAGGGGCCTCTTCCTTGCAGACCATTCATTCTTCCTTTGTCCCATGTGACATGGTGAAGACTCCAGATTGTGCCCACTTGCTTTTCCTCAAATGCACCAGTGTGCAGTGTTCAGTGGGGGCCGAACTCTCAGGGAGAGGCTATTGCCTCTGTTAGAGCTCTGGGCAAGGAGGGTGGGCAGAAGGCGGCCCCGCAGGCCTCGGGCTCCTCTCCCTGGTACACTGGGCCAGCATCCGTGTTGGAGACCCAGTGACCATTTTAATAATGTCTCTGATGGCTCCCAGTTTTCAACACATTCCGTGTAAGTTGTTTTTGTTTCAGTATTTAATGTTTAGCATATTAAAGACACATTTCGTGAAGCTAGAGTTTTATTGTTTTAATTTTTCTTTTGTTTAAATGCAGGCAACATATTGCTGAACGTTCTCATTTCACCCAATATGCCATGTACCCGGACAGGGAAAAACAATGTGCTTATTGTCTGTGTTCCTAATCCACCCATCGATGAGAAGAATGCCACTGCCCCAGTTACCATGCTGGTCCGGGTGAAAACAAGTGAGGATGCAGAGGAGTTGCACAAAATTTTACTGGAGAAAAAGGGTGTCTGAAAACATGAGGTCTTTGGAGAAATCATTGCCAAGTTGCTGCTCCCCCACACACACACACTGCCCCCTTAGACTTTAGGAGTTTTTTTTCTTCTCTTCTACTTTGACATTCTAAGAACGTAAAGATAACTTGAAAACTTTTGTGAGGAAAATTAATATGGCCAATAAAACCTTTAAATGTTAAGTGTCAAGAAACTATTCTCCCTTCTTAAGAACTGTCAACTGTGAAAAATACATTTGAATGAAACTTTTTGGAAGATTTTTAACGTACATCTGTTTATTAAACTAACCGTAAGTGATTTCTTAATGGACTGAAATCAGGGTATCACTGAGGTTTCCCAAAGGCTTTTATGATCCGTGGGTTTTAGGTCTGCTGCCCACTGTCAAGGCTGCAGAACCACCAAGTCGACGTGTGGTCCAAAAAGAACCTGGCCTGCGGCCTCTCTCCTGTGCACCCAGCTCGCTGTGGGGCAGCACCCTTCACCACATGGACTGTGCTGCCCCCCTGTGACACGTTTTGTCTTTGGTTTTCTTTTAAAGCTAAAATGTGAGTACTAAATGGCCACCTTCGGCAATAGAGTAATTACTGTTAGCCTGTTATTTGCAAACATTGGCCTTTGACTCCTTTGACTCTGTAAGCTGCTTTACTGATTCAGGAACTACTTTTTCATTTTAAAAAGGAAATGAGTAGCTTATAGAGGTGCAGATGTATTTCAGAAGTTCTTTAATTTTGTAGTTTTATTCTTGAGGTTCTGTTACTTCTCTGTCCCAGTAAAGGCAATTGGGATGGAGAGGGACGGCCAGGAATTGGTTTTAAAAGCACAAATTTGGCAGTTTATAGTTTGTAGATTAAGGAAAGTAAGCCCGTACAAAAAGAAGAAGATGTGATGCTCTTAGTCATTTGTACCGTGATGAATCGTGTGGCTTTAAAAGCTTACTAAATGAAGCACATGGTGCATTCATTAGACATGAGCCCTGTGGATTAACTAGGAAAGCATGTAATAAGGTAAGCGAAGCAAAAATTGCATAAATTTTGCCTTTAACTTTAGAGAGCAGTTTATTCTACATTTAATATCTGAAATATCCTTTTACCTTTTTTAAGAGTAAGATGTTTACCTTTTGTGTTTGCAAGAAAGCACAGTCATGCACAGAAGACTGCTGTGGGGTAGGGCCCCCTCTTCCTGTAACTAGTTAGAGACTCATACTAGCATTCTTTGAAGACTCTGGGCACGTGAGTTAGATGCCAAATCTGATGTTTGTTTCATTTCCATTTTCATTCCTCCCGAATTATTTAATACTGATACCAGGATGATCTTTTAAAATAGAGGCTCAGGGTCCGTGCCCAAGGGCTCACATATACGTTCTGATCTTCAGTACGTTTGCATTTTGATGTAATTGTATATGGTACAGTAGCTTTTCATAAAAAAAGCTATTATAATTTTTAGGTGCGGGGGAAAGAGGCATTTTTATGGTCAAAAACATAAATACTTGAGCAAAGTAATTGGGCCACCGTTTAAGATGTATGTACTACTCTGTTTTCTGATTGCACAAGGAGAATGGGGCCTGGTATGTGACTTTGGATGTACACATATTGAGAGAAGGTGCTTGCACTATTATGGGATGCAGTCACAAACCTAGCCACATTGTTCAACCTAGAGAAGATGTGGCAATTGAAGTATTTATTTTCTAGAGTTGAAATAACCATGAGTCTTTGCTATATAGTGTGTGTGAAGCATAGTAAACAAGTGGTTAATACTGTTAGAGTACCACTGACTCTGCCCTTTCACATCGGGCTTATTCTACCTTTAAATGACTAATGAGGAAATACAAAAGGAGAACAAGTCCCAGAGGTTTACAGCTTAGCCACACACACTGTCATGGTCTCAAGCAGAATAATCACGCTCACAGGGCATCTTTTAGGAGCACCTGGGTGGTTGTGCAGAACTTTTCAACGTTCAGCATGTGTAGTGGAATGTCTGTTCAGGAGAACACAACATGAAAAGAGTGATTGGATTATCTCTTAGACTCCTCCCCCACACTACTGTGCAAAACTAATTTTTTATTTTTAAATTGGCAGATAGGTGTTTGTTTTTCCTCCCACTCCCACCCCAACATTCCTAGCAAATTTTTGCTGCTAAAGATGGCCACTGTTAACATGAGAATTACAGGGGAAAACGTGGTATGTGTACACAACTCAAAATGTGATATTTTCTTCACTTCAGTCTTTTTATGCTTTAGGGACTTGTTCTCTAGCTGTATGTATTAGTAAAATAGGGCCTATAAGTATGTGTGGACTTTATTGTAAAATATGAAATCCTTGTATGTTACTTGGGGGAATGGGCTGCCATGGAAATTGTTTTGCCCCTCAAAAAATGCTGAGTATCCCAGTGGCCTTTTTTTTTTTTTAATACTGCTGTGTGTCTGTTTCATCCTTTTGAGCATTCCTAGTAAGCAAAAAATTATTGAGTTCTTATTAGAATTACAGAATGAGAACATGTCCAGTTTTAACTTTAGATTGTGTTTTCTATGGGAGGACAAGTCTTGACTATGTACTGATTTTAAGTGGATTATTCTGTTTTACAATTGCAATTGTAAATCATTTTTTATATGCTACATGCCAAAACAAACAAAAAAGTCTACCTGTTGTGGGATAGAGAAAAAGAGAAATGCTCCAATATTCCACCTTGACTATTAGAATTCAAAACAAGTTTTCACTGAGAAGGCCTTTTTGTTATAGTTTTAAGAGTAAACAGGTTGTGTTTGGTGCTTGTTTTAATTTGAGCATTTGTCATTCTAATGTTCAGAAGAGTCAAAATGCAAGCATGATGCATTTAAAAGCCTTGCAGAGTAAACTCCCAAGCCCCTGTGTATTCTCATTCTGGAAATGGGAATTTTAAGTAGACATTGATTTGTCCTGTGGTACTGGGAGATGAAAACTCTGGTCTTTTCTTCCAGTCCCGCCCTCCAAGCACAGGGCCATACCCCATCCATTCTAGGCCATTATATAATCATGGGAAGGACTAAGGACTGCGTTTGATGCAGACATGATTGTAACATGTAAAACGTTTTAGCAATCAAATGGGTTAAGAATGTTTGCTTTTTATTTTAAATAGGAAGTAAAACTAAAATACTTGAATTGTCAAACAGTGTAATCTCAGTTTGTATTAGTTTTTGAATGCTCCTGTTAAGGAAGTATAACAATCCATGAAATGTGAATAAATGGAAAGTAAACAAAATGGAAATGTTTGACACTTTGATGTTCCTCTGTGGTACACTAGGCCTTATGCAAGTCAGGGTGACAAGAGGGAAAAGAATCTAGCAGAAGCAGCACCCAGAAACCTCCCTAAATGGTTAACAGGAAGTACCACTTGAAAGCAAGGGAGAGACCAACTTACTCCACTCCTTGTGTATAAACTGAGGCCACTTTCAAATGATTCAAGCCAAGGCTTTCTGTTGGATCAGTGTCTTACAAATTAAAATGGGAATAGCAGCTCCTTAATTGGCTGCAGTGCAGAGCATTGTGCTAGGGGTCTCTGCCTAGCTGAGTCCTCACAGCACACCTCTGAAACCATGGGCGCCGTGACAGGTTTTCTGAAGAAACAAGCTTGGGGAGGGTAAATGGGGTTGGGAGCTCTACAAGAGGACATTTTTAAGACTAAGGATCAAAAAAAAAAAATTGAATTTATATAATTTAAAACTTCAGGTGATTTAGAAAATCACTAAGGCATGAACAAAATCGTAATTCAGGTATACTTGTATTTTGGAGTCATTTGTGTTTTTTAAAGCTTTGTAAGTTATTCAGCACTTAACTGGTGTATAAGAGGAGTCTCCTAATGAAGAAAATTTTGCAAAGACTTATCCATCAAAGTATTTTTCTTGAAGCATTAACAACTAGTGGAAAGTACTTAAGTGACATAAAGAGGGTGCTATCTAAAGAGGATTATACCGATGCTGCACCGGCCCTATTTCAGGTACTCAGCTGGGTGAGGTCATCACTGGGCCAGAGCCGTGGTCCTGAGTGTGGGTCCAGGACTGCCAGCATCAGCAACAAAAACAGCAACACTTGGGACCTGTGAGGAATGCACACTCCTACTTTGGGTTGGGCTCCAGTCATGTCTGTTTTGTTTTACTTAATATAAGCCACATACCATACAATTCACCCTTTCAAAGTGTACAATTCAGGGCTTTTTTAGTAAGTGATTCTAAGGCACGCTCAAGGCTGAGAGCCACTGGGCTCAGTCTGGGTCCCTTCTGGCTCAAGGAGAACCTATGGAGAACCTTTGGGCACATTTTGGGGGAGAACCCTGATAGTTATGAATTACCAGGAACAGTGCCAGCCTCCGCACCCAACCTTGTTTCACTTCCACCTCCCTGCTCCTGGGAAGGAAGGTGGGGCTCTACTGTACAGTTAAAACTCAGGCCTGGGGTTTAAGAGACCAGCTCCCTGCATGCTGTCTCCAGCAGACCACCAGAAAATACGTGCTAGGTAAATGATTAAACTGATTTCTGGAATTGGCTAAAATCTTTTGAACAAACTTGTTTATTCAAAATATAAAGTTCACTAAACACCGTGGTTATTTCAAACTTAGCAATCGAATTGCTTTATTAAAGTCAAATTCCAAGATGAAAGATCCTTAGTCCACATATAGGAAAGAAATATCTTGTTAAACCTGGTGGCTTATGTAGAGGCTAAAGTAGGCAATTCAGTGAAGCGGTAAGGACAAGACACCACAATCCTTTAGTTTGCGTTACCATCCCCAGAAACAAATGCTTTCCCTTCCTTGTTTAAGTGTTCCAGCTCTTCTGTCAGTCTAACAATGGAGCACAAAGTACAGCATGTTTACACGTCCAGCATGTATATATACAATGAACTTACTGTATGGGTCAAGTTAGTTTTTATACATCCCCTCCTCCCAGGGAAAATTTCCAGTTTCCCGCCCAGTCAGTATTCTTGCTAGGGCATGACAGTAGTTCCTACAAGATCATCTAGGTCATGACAAAAGAGGAACTGAAACATTGTAAATACAAGACTGTAAACCGTAAATTAATAGGAACGAGCTCACTGCGGCGTACCTGCAGGGGTAGGGACTTTCTCCCCCGAAGTCTATTAAGTACCTGTTCTCAGGTGACCGCAAAGGACGTTTATGAGTGGCAAGGAAGGCTTTGACTATTATTTACCTTATACACCTCCTTGAGCACTCCCACCTTGCAGTTTGCCCCTTCATGGCACCGCTTCAGAACGTTCTAGCAGTTTACAAGTTTCTAGTGCCATGGCTATCGCCAAGGGGTGTCATCTGTGTGAAGTATCTTACTTAATTTCTGCACTTGCGTGTGTTCCTTCATACCCTGCTTTTCTTTCCCTTGTTTTCAGTTCTACAGCTTTCTACATCTTAGCTCTTATACTCATCACCTTGCAACAAAGAGTTCATTTGAGCATGTCCATTGCTTGAGAGGTGACTTCTGAAGCTGCTGCCATCTATGATGAACTTAAATAGCAAGCTCTGGTAGAACTAGTCAGAAAAAAAGCAGTGAGCCTGCTCGACATCAACTAAGATTAACAAAAGAGCTGCAAGGCAAGAGAGCACCCAGTCTAAACACCTCACCTTCCCAACAAGGCAGCTTGTCAGGAACCAGGCCAAACTTGAACTCAAGACTACTGACTTCTGAGCCAGGCATTCCTCAGCCCTGGGAAGGCCTTTCAAAGGATTCGGGCAATTGCACAGTACAACTGAAAGGCTGTACACTACTTTGTGGGGGGCTGAGGGCCAAACCTCAAACACATCTCTGGTGACAAGTTTGCAAATATGGCATCTCTGAGAAAACAGTGCAACTGAGGTCCACCAGTTCACACCTCTCATGGAGCTAAGGGCTGCCAAATCTCAAACTCATTCCATTTTTTAAAAAGTAATTCACATTAGCTCCAAAAGAAGTTTAAGAAATCTTGGGGGCAAATCAAGACTCGGTCATTGAATTATTGCATTACTGTAACATTCCTGTGGAGTATTTAATCTGACGTGCTGATTAGAGGAAAAATAACAAGGTACAGATTCATTAGAGGAAAACGAGAAAAATAAATTTAATATCTAACATGCAAATCAACTTTCCCAAGAAACGGCTTCATAAAGCAAAGCTAAAAGATGACCGCAAATCCTGCTGAGAAATGATTTCTACTGTATATGGAGGACGAGTCGAGAAGCTGCTGCTGTTGGAGACACCACTGACAGTGGGCACACCCACAGTCCACATGTGCCATCACAGGTTTGTGCTAACATATACTTTGTAAAAACCACTAGTTAAGCTTCAAAGTTGTGAAAAAATCTCAACAGGTTTTCTTTGCAGGTTTAATGATTTTTATCCACAGATTTAGTTTGAAAACCTTAAAAGACTATTTATACCGAAACCACCCCAGCCTTTTAGGAAGGTAAGAAAGATTGTGTCGAGCTGCTCAGCAGAGCTGGAGGAACACTAATTTTTTATCTACTCAACTCAAGGACTTGAGCTGCAACAATTAAAATGCCTGCTTGGAGCAGGTGTAGCTCAGTGGTTGAGCACCTGCTTCCCATGTACAAGATCCCGGGGTCAATCCCCGGGAGCTCCTTAAAAAAAAAAAAAAAGGCTTGCTTTGGAAACAGAAAACTGTAAACACAAACTCCTTCCATGGCCTTGGTCCCCGAAGAGGCCGTACCTGTAGAACTCAGAACCCAGCGCCAACCACGCGATCTGCCAGGAACGGGCTCTGGTAGTGTTCCTAGGCTCTCTCCCGTGCTGTTCGTCCCAGGGGCTCAGTCAAGGGCTGGAGGACTCCTTTTGCAAGCCGCCAGTGAAAAGGGGAGGGGAACAGGGCAGCTCATGCCTGGCACTTGACTCAAAATGTCACCTCCAAAGAAAAAACAAAAAAAAGTCATCTCCGTCTGGGAGTGGGGCCTGCTGCCCAGAGCTTCCTGGACGCCAGGGGCTGAGCTGACACCTCCAGAGACTGCTTCGCTTTAAACTCAAGGCCACGGACATCACCGGCACTTGGACTTTCCTGCTTCTCAAGTTTTGGTCCTAATAGGGTGGCTACATTTTAAAGCAAAATATTTCTGCCTTCAGACACAGAGGTGAGGGGATGCCTGAACAGGAAGGAGCGGACATTACGGCAAAAGATACTTGGTTTCTGAGACTGGATCTGAAACCAAATTCCAGCTCAAGTGGAAAATTGAAGAGAACATGCATCAGTTTCTGAATGCTTTTATTCAAAAGATGGCCGATTTTAAGTGTTGAAGGAACTTGGGCCAATGATTTAAAACCACCATTTTAGGACACTGGCAAAATATATATTTTTCAAAAATCACTCATCAGAACATACCAACTGCATACAGGGACTCCCTTCTGGACTGTCTTTTAATTTTAAAAGTTTTTATTTAATTTTAAAAGTTTTTATTTTTTTTAAAGTCTTCTACCTTTAGAAGTTTGTGGTTAAACAACATAACTAGATCATGGTTTGATTCTAGCGAAGATGCTTGAAAAAAGAAATCACACCAGCAATGTGCCTTTAGGCCTTCACTATCTACTCTCTATGTACAAAGAAACCAGATTGCTTTCTGATGCTTTTGTTCATAGTTCTTAAAAATCCATATATTAAGTTATCCGACTCATCAGTCTGTCTACAAGTTGACAGGCTACAGAATATTTTCTTTTTGTTGTCATTTGACTACCTCTGTTACTCATGTAAATAATACTCTTTGTTGGAAATAATGAGCCTTAGTTGTTTTTATAGAAGTTCCGTAAGCTACCAGAACGTAAGGATAAGGGCAGCCTGAACTTTGAAGGGCTGGGAAAAAAGCTGCAAATGGAAGGGCGTGTAACCTATCAGTCAAGGACCGCGACATTTCTTCCAAAGAAACAAACACATTAACTTTTTTGTTAATGTCCTACAAGTGACACGTCGGTTTCCTCAAAGGAAAGCTGTACTTGAATTCCAGTTCCACTTTAAGAAATGCCTGTGTGCCCTGGTCAGCTGACCCTGTGAAGGACAGGCATACTCTCAGAACAATTGGAGGTGGCCTCGCGAGGAGGAAGAATCTGGCAACACCAGGGCATCGCGTGCTAACTCTGAAAAGCCAGCCTAGGAGTGACAGCAGCTCACGGCCTAGTTACCAAGTTCCTCTAGTCATGTTTTAAACACAATATGAGAAGGACCCTTCGGAGGAGTTAAATACCGAGAAAGGTAGGTGCCACTAAATGCGTTTGTCCGTTTGTCCTGGGGCAGCCTAGTGTTGGGGAGCAGTGTAGACTGAGCCTGGGTTTGACTTGGTTTGTCATTCTGTGCTGGTCAACCTTGGGTGGCTCACTTAGCCTCTCTGTTCTTGTTTCCTCTGCTGTAAAATGGGGATAACAATAGCACCTACATGTTTGCGACAGTCCTAGATGAACTACCAGACCCTCCTGTGCCATCTGCAGGCCTTAAAACTTCAGGTGCACCCTCTAATATACCCGTTTAGGGCACATTACAGGACGCGCAGAGCACTTCCCATGGCACCCCGGCTGATCCTGGCTACCACGCTGCGGCGGCAGGCGGCCCTGGAGGGTCCCTCCCACGCTCCCCTCTCCGAGCACGGAGGGCTGGGATCCGGCTTTCCTGCCCGTCGTGAACTTCCTTCCATTTCCAAGATCCCTGGGGACCTGGAGTCCCGGAGCCTGCAGACCCCAGAAAGGCCAACCGGGAAATCCTGAAGCAGCAGCTGCTCTTCGTGCCCTCTGGGGCACCTGGGGGGCGGTGTAGCGCCCCAGGAGCATCCGAGGGTGTCCCAGATGCCGGGCCCTGCTCCCAGGGAAGGGGGGCGGTCCTGCTCCAACACCTGGGGGCGCGACCCGACCCCGTGCCGCCCCAAGACACTGCTTTGGAAAGGGGCCCCAGGCAGAGAGAGACGTAGCCCAGCCCACCCGGGCAGAGGGCGAGGCCAACCCGTGCCAGGACCACGTGACCTCCTGGACTTGGTTCTTAGAGGGGACGGGGCAGGAGGCACAGGGGACGAACCCCACAGCGGAACGCCCAGCCAGGGCTGGGCGAGAGGCCTGGCGACCCTGTCACCACCTGGCCGCGCCACTCGGGCCCCGGGGACCCTCGGTGAGGTAGGTGGTACAGCCCCATTTTACAGGCGGGCAGACTGAGGCAGAAGAAGACGCAAGAGCGTGCTTTTAATCACAGCAGGCGACGCCTCGAGAGCCCGGGTGGCCTCCCGTTCCCGGGGCTGGGTGCCAGCACTTAGAGACCAGGGTGAAAACACCAGACACCAGCGCCCTTCCTCCCCGTCCCCTGAGGCTCCACGCACAGAAACACAGCAGCAGGGGCCCGCCTGCAGTTTGTTCCCCGGCGGGCAGGGGGCGCGCCTCTGGCCTTGGGGGACTCCATCGTGCTGGGTGAGGCCCCAGGCGGGCCCCACGGGCCTCGGCCAGCTGCTCTGGGGCTGGCACGCGCCGTCCAAGGCGCGCTGTGGGAACCCGGGGGTCGGGAGCACCCACCTGCCCCTGCTCCGCGCTCTACAGCTCGGGGTCCGGCCCAGAACCCAGCTGGGGGGACGCCAGCCCCACCTGCCCTCGGAGTCCTGCGGGTCACGCCGGCCGAGGCCCAGAGAGGGCGGACTCCGGGGGCAGGTGGGTGAGCGGTGTTCTTTGGCTGGAAGCAAAAGGCCATTCTGGCGGGGCGGGGGGCTGTCTGCTCAGCTCGGGGCCTTTCTGGAACTGGGCGTGGGGTGAGGTATTTCCCAGCCCAGGGCAGAACCGTCAAGCAGCTCGTTCCCACCTCCCCGTGGCCACCCATTTACAACAAAGGGGTAAACTCTGGGGAGGACGCGTCAGGATGAACTTGGATGCCGAAGTTCACTGGCACAGCGTGAGAGAAGCTCGAAGCTGGCTTTCCTTCGAAAGAGTGGCAAGTCGGGCACTGCGCTGGCGCTCCCGGCGGGGCGCTCCCCGCCTGTGGTCTGGTGGGACGTCAACGCTGGGGGGCCATCTGGACTCAGCCCGGCCCCGGCTGCCACCCCGTGCGCTCTCCTGCGGCCTCCCGGAGCCCCTGGTCCTCCCTGGGTGCAGGGGGCTCTCCAGAGCCGGGCGGGGGTGTGGGGCGGGGGTGTGGGGGCGGGAGCAGAGCCAGCCGGGAGGAGGAAGAGGCACTTCAGTTTGGGCTGGTGTTCGTGGAGGCGGCCCTGGCCCCGGAGACGAGGCCGCCCGGCCCCGGCCTGGCCGCGGCGCTGGTTGTCACAGCAGAGCCCGGTGGTGGCGGCACAGGTAGGCACTTGGCAGCACTCCCAGGGCAGGGCTGGGGGCTCCGCTCGGTCTCCGCGCACTGCTAGGTCATCAGGATGGGCTTCTGCCGGACTTCCAGGATGTCTGGGCGGGCAGCAGGGAGCGGAGGAAAGGGAGGTTGGAGGCGCCGAGGGCGAGAGCCACGGGGCCGGCGTTGGCACAGGAAGCCCTGCTCCGGGGTTCTCGCGCCTTCCCCGCTGACCCGCAGGGAACTGCAGGTGCGCCCACCACCCTACTTTACAGACGGGAAACAGACTTGGGGCCATTACAGTGCCCGGTCAAGGCCAAGTGGACATGGAGCTCAGCACTGCTGCCGTCGCGCCCACCTGGGAGTCCTGCCTGACCCACCAGGGGGTCCCCAATCACTCAGGAGGGGACCCCCAAGGGCCTCCAGAGATGTGCAAAGGGAGACCTTTAGGGGCCCCAGCTGAAGTCTGAAACAGGGAGCCAAGACGCCTCCGTGGAAACACAGGCTGACTGGAAACGACGGCGCGGGCTGAGCCGATGCCCCCAGTGTCCTGGGGTCCAGGGCCCAGGAAGCAGCTGGCTACAAAGGTTACTGTTCCCACATCGCCCAGCCTTACCTGTCAGAATCCGATGCAGCGGCAAGGTGACGTAGGTCAAGTGTGCATAGAGAAGGAAATTTCCGTCTGCTCTGTTCAGCTTCAGCCACGACCCGACCAGGGACCGCCCCGTGCCAGACAGGGACCGAGACCGCAGATTGGTCGCGTTGTGCAGATTGGCTGCGGGGAGAGAGCCAGGTCAGCGCCCCCGGGGCGGGGGGGAGTCACTGGGGTGGAGGAAGCTGGGGAGCCCCGGCCGTCCCAGCCCTGGTGCCACCCTCTGCTGCCGCCCGGACCCCGGGCACCCCTTACCCACAACTCCACCGGCACCGCGGCCCTGCCTGCCCGCCCAGCCTCCCCCCGCGCCCGGGGCTGCTGGCCAGGGCACACCCTGCTCGTGCTGCCACGCAGCTGCCCCGTGGCTCCGTGTCTGCAGCGCAGGGGTCAGCAAGGTGTGGGGACCTCACACCACAGTGGCGGGCTGGGACAGGGACCAGCACTTTCCGACCGCTTGGGAAACGAGCCCCGAGTGGGGCACGACAGTGCTGGGGGGGAGGCCTGCTGCCCCGGGGAGAGGGTCTTGCCAGTGGCGCCCACAGCCCCACGGGTCAAAGGCTGCCGTCCTTTCCTTCCCCGTCACTCCCCAGCTCCCTGCACAGGGCCCGGCCCAGGGAAGGGGGCAGGGAGCTTGCCGGGGCCCTCCGGCCCCTGCCTTCGCTCGTCACTGCGTGGAGCTGTCCCCGGGCCGGGTCCAGAGCCCAGAGCTGAGGACACGGCGGTGTCCACCCCTCCTCCAGGGGGGCCTCCGAGCAGAGCCTGAGCGTTCCCGTCTGACCGTCGCCCCCTTGCTTACAACCCTCCCGTGGCTCCCGACCCCCGAGGAGCCCCGCCATCCGCCCCGCGAGCTGGACAGGCAGAGGCACCGTCCGCGGACAGGGAAGGGTGACGAGAGCGGGCTTGCCGGGAGCGAGCAGACACGAGCAGGCGGCCGCCAGAGGCGGCGGGGCCCGGCGCAGCCCGGCACGAGGGCGTGTGCGCCCACGACCGCTGGAGGACGAGCAGCGCCCGAGGCGGCCCGGCGAGGCCCGAGGAGCACCAGCAACTGAAGGTTCTAGAGTGGAGGGCGAGCTGGCCAAGAAGACACCAGGACTTGCACCAGGGGGCCTGGAGCGGGCAGAGCTCCCCTCTCCCTTGGCAGTGACCCCTCACACCGGCTGAGTGACCATCAGCTCTTCTCACACAATTCGGGGGAACCCCAGAAGCCGGAGAGCCCCTGGGCTGTCCACAGAAGGCTGCGGGGACAGGCTCCCGCGCCCTCTCCCAGGGAGGGGTCCGCGGCGGCCCAGATTCTGAACGCCGGGGCCCCGGGGGTGGACGTGCCCGGGCAGGGGGCCCGCCCGCCTGCCCCCAGCCCCACCCCCAGCGCCCTGCACGCTGGAGGGGACGGCCGGGCAGCCAGTCTTGACCGAGGGGAGGACGGAGAGCGGGCACGGGCAGGGTCACCTCCGCCGTCGTCCTCCCGGAAGAACTCCTCGCTGTCGTTGGCCGAGTGCGACTTCTTCATCTCGGCCATGTGGTGCCGCGGCACCTTCCTCTTGAGGGACGGGGAGAAGAAGGTGGGCCGGGTGCTCCGCTCGGGGGTGGGGGGCGTGCTGAAGGAGGTCACCTGGAACGGGGGGCCGCAGTCGCGAGGCAGCAGGGGCACCCCGGGGCGCCCCAAGCCCGCCCGTGCCCTGCCCAGCGCGGGGCCCCCTGCGGGGGAAGAGGCACCGGCCTCAGGCTCCGGCCGCGGTGGCGGGCGGCTGAGCGGCCTGGGCCACTGGGGGACAGTCCTGCCCAGGAGGCGGCGCCGAGGCGGGGGCAGGCAGGAGGCCCGGCGCGTGCAGCCAGCCCCCGACACTGCCCCAAGCGTGACCCCCGATGCGAATTCCCCGGATCCTCCCGCCCGCGAGCCGCCGAGGGCAGAAACCCGGGCAGGGACCCCGACCTGCCACCTGCCGAGGCCACCCGGCAAGACGGGGCCAAGCCGGCAGCGCCAGCCCACCACGCCTCCCCAGCTCCCCCTTCTCCAGCCTCTCCCTGACCGCAGCCTCCTCTCCACCAGGCCTGCGGCTGAGGAGCTCTAGGCCCCGCCTCCCCTTCTCCTCCCTGCCCGGCCGCTCCCTTCACCACTGCACAGGGCCAGGAGGCACACGGCACAGGTCCCTGCCCTCAAGGAGCTCACAGTCTGCTGGGGAGACAGACTGGGAATGGGACAACACACACAGCACGTCGGCCACTGAGGCTTCGAGGGGAAGGCACAGGACATGGGGAGCACAGAGGCGAGAGCGTTCAGGGATCAGGGAAGGCTTCCTGGAGGAGGTGCCGCTCGAGCTGGGTCTTGAAGGACGAGTAGGAGTTCGCCAGGTGAAGAAGGGGGGGAAGGGCGTTCCAGGCAGCGGGAACTTGGCCCCTCTCCTCCCTCCTCCCCATGCAAACAAGCATCTGAGGAACAGGATGAGCTGGGCTGGGGCTTCCGGGGGCCCCGGCAGCCTCCTGGTCGCCGCTGCAGCATCCACCGAGTCCTGGCGGCCGCTGGGCTCCGGACGCTCCTCCCATAAGCCAGGAAGGTTTTCAAAAGACACAAGAACACACACCAGAAACCACAACACACAGTCTGCGGCGGCCTAGCCCCAGCCCCCAGCGGCCCTCTGTCAAGGGGCCCGAGTGACAGGGCACAGAGGTGGCGGGGCCTGGGCTGCGCTGGGAGGGCAGCTGCAGGGTCCGGCCCAGGCCCCCCCAGGGGCTCACGGGTGCCTCACAGCACTGGATCGGGGAGGCCGCCACTGCCCGCGACAGAGCGAGAGCAAGACTCAGGCGGGCCCGGGACACGTCCTCTGTCACCCGGCCAACGCGGGGCTGCAGCCAGCACCCAGCCCTGTCCAGCCTGGAAGCTGGGCCACGTTGACGGGACGACTTGGACGCACGAGTCAGGCTAGGGGCACGGGGCCCTTGTCTACAGTCCGTGGGCCCCGGGGTCCCCGTCCCAGCAAGGAACCAAACATCAACAGTTTCTATTCCAAAGACAAGAGCGGGCCCTGCCTGCCTGAAATTCTCAGCCATCTGCGCTAAAAAAAAAAAAAAAATCGAATGGCATTTATTGTCTCGGCTCTGCTTTGCACATTCACTGTGAAAAATCTAAAAATAAAACAGGTATAAAGAGGAGAAGAAAAACTGCTGCCCAAGCACCTGCGGACGCCCGGCTGAGAGCGCGGCACACGCTCTCCTCGGGCCAGCGTTCCCAGCGGGCCTCTCGCCCAGCAGCCGGGCAGCCAACAGGAAGCGCAGCAGCTGCGGCCCGGGGAGCCCCGCTGCGGGCGGGCCCCTGCGGGTGCTTGAGGAACCGCGGCTCCTCCGAGCCTCTCGACACCTCGGCAAGGGGGTCTTTCCATCCCATTTCCAGATGGGAAAACCGAGGCTCAGAGAGGAAGGCCTTGTCCGAGGCAATGGGATTCCAGCTCGGCCTGCCTCCCGGCCAGCGGCACTCGCACCCCTGCCCTCCCCAGGGCTGGACTCTGCCCTAGAAGACCCCGGAGGGCGCAGCAGCCCGGGGCCGGGAACTGGGGGCCGCGGCGGGCTCTGGGGATGAAGCTGCCCCCACACGGCGCCCCACCTGAGGGAAGGCGGGTGCCGGGGAGCCAGGAGGCCTTGGGTGGCAGGCGAACCAGTGCTGTGCCCACCCTACCCGCGGGGCAGCTGATAGCGTATTAACACAGGAGCTGGGAGGAGGGGAGCCGCGTGGCCCAGGAGGGCAGCTCCTCATCACCCCCGCCCGGCTCAGAAGCCGTGGGCCCGGCCGCCCACGGGCCTGCCTCGGGGAGCCCGTGGGGGCCGGTGGGGGCCGGTGGGAGCCCGTGGCTCTCCTGCGGGCCTTCAGGCTGGTGCGGTGGCAGCTCAGGAAGCAGAGACCTCTGGCCCTGGTGCTGTGTGACCTTGGGCAAGCCACGCCCCTCTCTGAACGTCCACCTCCTCCCAGGTGGAATGGGAGGCTGACATCCACCTCTGGGGGTGCTGTGAGGAGCAGGGGGATGGTGGGTGTGCCTCCGAGAGGCAGGGGGCCCCGCCCCGCTGTGCAGCCCTTACCCGCTCGTGCATGGGCGAAGCTGGGCTGGAGTCCTCTTCGGTCCCACAGGGGGACGTGTCCCCTGTGGACACGCGGCTGACCGCCATCTCAGCGTGGCCCTTGCCCTGCGGCCCTTTCATGCGCACAAACTCCATATTGTTGTACTTGTAGAAGCCAAATGACATCTTCTGCGCCATGCGCGCAGCCACGCTCACCTGTGGGCAGATGGGAGATGGCAGGAGGACTGGGCAGGGACGGCGCCACAGGGTCTCCCCTGGGACGCAGGCGGCCAGGACGACCAGCCCTCACCTGGGGGCTTCCGGGGGAGGGTCTCGGGCTCTGCCTGCAGCCCCGCCAGGCCCACAGGCAGGGCAGTGCCGGGCATTCCTGCTTTCCTCGCTACCGGGTGACCCAGGAGCCACAGCCACGCCTGGCGCCAGGCAAGGACCCCCGCTCCAGGAGGGCTGGGCGGCCTCAGGACGGCCGCGGGCCGGCGGCCCACCCCTGGCTCCCCCAGCTTCCAGCTTAGTCTGTCAGTGGCCAGTCTGGCTCTGCAGGCCCAAGGCCAGTCAGCGCAGGCCAGTGACTCAAGGCTGTGAGGGAGTCGGGGGTGGCTGTGGTTCAGGCAGTTGAGCGCCTGCCTCCCACACGCGAGGCCCAGGGTTCCATCCCCGGTGCCTCCTAAAAACAGAAGCAAACAACAAGCAAACGAGTCAGCGGATGCAGGGGAGCCAATGTGGCTCAGTGCTTAAGCGCCGGCTCCCCACATACGAGGTTCCAGTTCCACCCCCAGGCCCAGCACCTCAACGTCAGCGGTCGGTCCCCCGGGAACTACAGAGCAGGAGGAAGCCCCACCCACACTGCCACGGAGGCAAGAGGCCCGAGGGAACGGAGACGCACCGCGACAAGTGCCCCACAAGGTGGCCAGGAACAACTTGGCGGGGGGAGGGGGGTGTCGAAGGGGGCTCAGGGCTATGGTGGGGCAGTTAGAGCACACGGGGGACCGCGGGGCCTGAGGGGGGCAGTTAGAGCACACGGGGGACCGCAGGGCCTGAGGGGGGCAGTTAGAGCACACGGGGGACCGCAGGGCCTGAGGGGGGCAGTTAGAGCACACGGGGGACCGCAGGGCCTGAGGGGGGCAGTTAGAGCACACGGGGGACCGCAGGGCCTGAGGGGGACAGTTAGAGCACATGGGGGGCCGCGGGGCCTGAGGGGGGGCGTTACAGCAGCGGGGGGAGGACTACAGAGGCTCCGAGTGGGGCGGTGAGAGCACAGAGCAGAGCCGGGCGTTTCCAAGCGTCCAGGACAAAGGGCGGCGGCAGCAGCGCCCGTCTGCGGGCGGCCGGGACCGTGCCCAGGACTCACGCGGTTGTCGTACACCTTCTTGAGCGCCTCGTAGCGGATTGAGCCCTGGAAGATGACGCCCTGGAAGGTGTTGGTCTTGTCGCTGGCCACCAGCTCCACGCAGACCATCTCCCCTTCCCCCACGGTCATGTCGCTGAACACCTGGGGGCGCCGAGAGGAGACGCAAGTCGGCGGGTCCACGACCCGAGCCCCCGCCCCACTGCTCGCCCCCGGGGCTCGGGGAAGCCCTGCTTTGCAGGGGAGAATGGAGCCGAGCTGCTGAGACACTTGTCCGCGGCCACCCGGCTCCTCTACTGCTTCAGACCCTGGGGAAAGGGGGTGGGGACTGGAGGGGGCTGCCGGCCCAGCTCAGGGGCCTGAGCCCATGTTTGCCGGCCCAGCAGGTCCCGGGGCCCTGCGGCCCATGTCCCAGGCTCTCCCTCGCACCAGCCGGGGCAGCCCAGCCCCAGGCCCCCGCTGCGCTGGCAGAGGGCAGCTGCCCAGGAGGCGGCCTGCAGGGAGCCCCGCCACTTGGACGCAAAGGCCAGGGGCGGTGCGACCCCGTCCTGCCTTGCCCAGGGGCCTGTGCACAGGTCACGGCGTCCACGGCCCCCCGGCCGGACTCGAGTCTCAGCTGTGCCGCGCGGGGTGAGGGCGGGGGTGCTTGGCCTCCCTGAACCCCGGCTGCGGTGCGTGAGCTCCTGGCCAATCCCAGACACCCTCAAACTCAGAGGAGGCCAGAGAAACGCGCGCCCGGCCGCTGCAGGGCGAGGGTAAGGGCTGGCGCTCGGGGGCTCACGGGAGAACCACTGGGCAGGTTCCTTCCCAGCACCCTGCTCCCCCGCACAGGTCACTTTCTGCCCTGGGTCCCGCGTCCCCGACCTTAAGAAAAAGGCCCCCCCGGGTAACTGCTGAAGCCCCCCTCCCTGACGCCCCGGGGCCCCAGGCTGGGGCAGGCGTGGCGGCGCCTACTTAGGTGTAGGGAGGGAGGAGCAGGGCTCCTGGCGCAGGCGGCGCACCCCCCGCTTGTTGGTTCATCTGTGGTTTAACCCTGAGAGGTAAGTAGGACAACCGTCGTTGTGTCCATTTGACAGATGAGGAAACTGAGGCTGTGGGTACGAGCCACGTCTGCATGAGTCGGGAGCCCCCCCACGCCCGAGCTGCCCCGTGGCCCGTGAAAGGTGCTCCCCGATGAAGGGCAACCTGAGGGAGAAACCGCTGGCCACAGCTGGCCACAATGGCTCACCTCCTCGAAGCTGTCAATCATGAAGAAGATGTTGGGGTAACTGATCTTGGACTCCTCCCCTTTGCTGTCCATGGGGTGTTTACTGGGCGACGCAAACACTTGCTGGAAGAAAGGCGATTTCAAGGAGCACGTGAGGCCCCAGCCTGAGGCGGGCCGGGAGCCCCTGAGCTGGGTGGCCGTGTCCCCCAGGGCAGGGCTGCTGGGGCCGCTCAGGGCCAGGGCGAGCCGAGAGCACCGCACTGGGGAGAGGGGCGCTGGACACCGGAGGACCTCAGGACCCGGAGGGCCTTCTGGAGCCAGACCCCTTGCCCCGGGGCCCGTGGGCTGGCTGGAGAGCGGCCGACGCTGCGGTCGGGGGCCCCGGGGGCTCACCTGGGACTTCTTCCTATGGATGTGGATGTCCCCGCCGTCGGAGCGGGTGCACACAGCACAGGTCACCATGTAGTCCAGCTGCAAAGGAGGGCGGCACAGCGTGAGCCTCGGCCCAGGCCCGCGGCGGCCCTGCTCCCGGGGCGCGGCCTGCCCGCCCCTCACCTTCTGCAGGATGAGGTTCAGGCAGACGCTCTCCTCCCAGTCGATGTCGGGGTCGCCGAGGCCCGGCAGCTTCTTGGAGTCGCGCCGGTACACCTCCACCTCCACCTCGGGCTCGGCCTCGGCCAGCTGCAAGGCGCGGGGCAGCGTGAGCGCCGGGGCCGCCCCCCCCACGCCCCCGGGCCACGGCACCAAGGGCCTGGCCTCTGACCCCTGAGCCTCAGGTTTGCACCGTGTGCCCTGGGGCTCATCGGCCCTCCCGAGTCTCACCTGCGTCTCCTCACCTGCACTGTGGGCTGTGCTATATACCGTGAAAATGAACAGAGACGGTACTTCTGACGTGTCGAGAGTAACAGCAACAGTGACACTGACTGAGCACAGGGTGGGCGCCAGGGTGGGCCAACCATTTCAATTAACAAATTCTAATTATTAATTATTACACAATTTTTTTTTAGTGAGAGCTGACAGCAGACAGAGCCAAAACTAAACAACACAGAACCCGTTAACAACCACAAACCACGGAACGGTCTAGATGTGGTTACGGATGCTAAGTTATTAGCCCTGACCACCGCCCCGCAGGGCAGCAGCCTTAGCCCATTTTAGCAGATGATGATCAAAGTTGCTGAAGACCAAATAGTAAATGCAAACTGCAGAGCAAGCAGAGCAGCGCTCTCGCCTCCCAGGAGGGGAAGGGACGCAGCCTGCCCTGGCCCGCAGTCCTGGGTTCCGAGGCCCTGGCCTCCTCCCTGCAGGACACAGGCTCCGAGAGACACCTGCACACGCCCTGCCAGCCAGCGCTGGGCCACTCGCAGGGCACAGGTTGCCCGCCCCAGGGGTCGGTGAGAGGAGGAGGGAGCCAGCCTCGCCGCGCCGAGGACCTGTCCCACGGTGAGCACTGGGGACTTGCCCTGCCTGGGTGTCTTCTGGAAAGCCCCCCCAAGTGTCCGCTGGGCTCCCTGGGCTGCTCTGACTCTCGATCCCATCCCATCGCCCCGCTTTCGTTCTCTCCTCCCAGCACGGATCACTCTGAAACCTCCTGCCTCGCTCTCCTCCAAGAGCACGGGAGCTCTCCGCGCAGCGCAGCTGCTCAAACCTTCGCCAGTTCAGCGGGTGAAGGGAAGCCACACGGACCTCAGCCCACAGCCGGGTGACCGCAGGGCGCCAGAGGCACACCGGACAATCGGAAGCCCGGGATCCAGGGGTGCGCCCAGTCCCCCACTGTGGGAGTCACGGCTGCTCAGGGCCCCCATCCACGGAAGAACGGACCCCCACCGTGGTATGTCCCTACGGGGATTATGCGGCGACGAGGAGACGCGGCCCACGGCTGCTGGTCAACAGAGGCGAGCCCCCCAAAAGGATGCGGGTGGGAAGCCAGGCAGACAGAGAGCGCGTGCTGCCCCTCGGGGGGTGGGAGCCACAAGACTGGGCGACCCCGCGCCACGGGCCGGTGGCCAGGGCGGTGGGCACCCCTGGGAGGTGCAGGCACCCGGGTTCCGTGCCTGGATCTGGGAGCTGGGTACAGCAGGTGTTCACTCAGCACACCTCCAGGCTGTGCCGTGGTGGTGCACTTCCTGTTTGTACTTTACACCAAAAAGAAGCTGCGCGGGCTACACAGGCTGGAGGGAGCGCCTCGCGGCTCTGGGCTTTGGCTCTCTGCGGGGTGGGGGCTAGGAAAATCCGCGGGCGGCCAGCCCAGAGCAGGCCCTGGACCCAGCAGAGCCAGCTCCCCTCGCTGCCACAGACAACAGGCGCACAGCGGGGCGGAGAAGGCGGGAGACACAGGCAGGCCTCCCCGCTGGGAGCGGCCGGGCCGGGATCCCCGAGGCATCCCCCAGGCATCCCCGGCGCCCAGCGGCCTGCGCCCTCCCAGCCACCCTGCTCCTCGGGCGAGGGAAGGGGGGAGCTGGTTGCTATGACGACCGGGTACCAGCTCGGCCACAGGAGGCGGGGAGGCATCTGGGCCTGCCGCAGAGGCCCCGCAGTGCGCAGGTGCACAAGGCCCCCCGGCGTCTGGTCTGCGAGAGGCTTTCTTTTCTCTCCGTCCTTTTGGGGGGTGGGGGCGGAGCGTCTGGGAACGACTGTCCAGCCTCCCCACCCCGCTGCGCTGGCCCTCAGTGGGGGTGCAGGGAAGGGTTTTCCTTTCATCACCGTCTCCAGCGCACCACCACCTCCAGGCAGCCCTCCACCCTGCGGCCGGGTGATACCCAAAAGGGGAGGGGGAAAGCCAGCTTCCCCGCGGCCAGGGCCGCGCCTCGCCCCTTCCCTCAGAACCAGCAGACTAGACTCGCGCGTGGGTCCCCACCCTCGCCGGTGGGGTGCTGCGCCTGCATCTGCACAGGACTCAGACGGGCTTTTGGTGGAACATCCCAGCCCAAGCACAGCTGGGTTAGCGGGCCCGTGGGGCTTAGGGCCTCCCTCGCCGACCTCACACCCCCAAACCCCAGGAGAGTGGGGCACGGCCCGGCCCTCCTGCCCTGGCCACCAGTCCTTTCCTCTCCAGCAGAAACGTGCTGCGCTCTCCTGCCCCTTGCTGCCCTGGAGAGCTCCACGCAAGGAGGCCGCCCCAGCCGGGGCTGTGGTCTGCTGGGCTGTACCTGCCCGCCCCGCGGGGGCCTCTGGCTCAACTGCCTGTCCCCGGGGACAGGGGGAGCTTCTGCAGGGACCTCCTCCCGAGGAGCTGGGGAGCGGGGCACTGACGGGTCGGCGGGGTGGGGGCACGGCCTGCCGCCTCCCTCGGGCAGGGACCTACTCTCTCTGGGGTCTGGCTTCCTCCTCTAGACCGTGGGTGCCCCGGCCCGAGACAAGCCTTCACGTGGTGGGGTCGGCTCGCTGTACCCACGGAGGCTCTAGAGACACGCACCATCTTACTGCCAGGGGACCCCAAACTGGCGTCCACGGGGGAGGCCCTGACTCCCAGCTCCTTCGCAGGGCAGAGGCGGGCACCCACGGAGGAAGTGTCCCGACAATCTCACGGTAAAGCAGGGGTAGGCAGGGCTGCGTGGAAAGCGGGGCTCCCAGGCCCCACGCAGGCGGGGAGGGTGTGGCCACCAGGGCAGGGCCCTGCCGGCTCCCACCACTGCCTGCCGAGACCCCTCCTCCTCCCTCGGCAGGGCACCCCACGTCCCCCAAGAGCGGCGCCAGCCCCTGCCCACTACCGAGGCTGCTGTGCCCAGGCCCCCTCCGTCCCCAAGCCCCAGGGCCCTTCTCCCTCTCCTCCTGCAGGACTCAGCCTGCGCCCCACCGCAGGCCCACGGCCCCCGGGCTCCCCTCGCCTGCCTGGCTCTTCCCTCACCTCTCCAGAAGTCGCTCATGGTCCCCACTGGACCCTCCAGGGTTGAGGTCACTCAGGGCTCTGTCCTGGGTTTCGTCAACTCACTCCTCAAAGTCTCCTTCTCCTCATTCAGGACTAGGGTTCTAGTAAATGCTAGTAAATTCCACTTCTAGAACCTTCTTTGGATCTAGCTGAGCAGTCCTCTCCCTCCCCAGCCCGTCCCTTGGGCTTTGTCAGCCGCTCCTGACCAGTCTCCTTGCTTCTACTCTCACCCCTCCGGTCCCTCCACCACCCCACTGACACGGAGCTTGACAAATGTGACTGACCATGCCACCTTGCTCCGTTTATGAGGGTCAGTGGCTTCCCAGGGCTTTGGGGACAAATTCCAAACTCCTAGGCATGACCCTCAGATGCATTGTGACGTGCCCCTCGCCCGCCCTCCAGCCTTATCTTCCTGTGCTCCTCTCCTTACTCTTCTCCCACCAAACTTGACTCAGCAACTGCTGAGGCTCTGGGCCATCGTCCCCTCCCTGCAGAAGGCCTTTTCCCCGTCCTTTAAGACTCGCCTCCCCGAGAAGCCTCTGCTGCCCGCCCCATCCCTTCCCGGCCACTGTGGGGCTCTCTGTGATCATCCTGGATCCCCAAGGAGGCACCCAGTCTCCTGGAGCCACAGCTGCTGCGTATGCCGGGTGAACTCTGGGGGACCACGGACCAACCCTTGGGTCTTCTGGAGGGCCCCGCAGTCCAGCCATCTGGCCGCTGGACACGCAGAGGTCACGGCAGGAAGTCACTAGATAGAGCCTCCTCTGCAGCAGGCAGCCAGGTCTGACCACTTCCGGCTCAGAGAACAGGCACCTGCAGGGAAGGGGCTCCGGGCGCCCCCTGCCCAGGCCACAGCGAAAGGCCTCAGTCTCGGGGTGCGGGGCGCTGGCTGGGAGCCAGACACACTGAAAGCTCCAGACCAGGCTCTGTGCCCCTCCCATCTTTTGTTTTTAAAGGAGAACAATGCGTTTGCATGTCTGACACACAGGTTGCTTAAACAATGTATAAACTAGGAAAGCTTCTGGAAAACAGAGAAGGGAGCATGCCAGGTTTGCTGCAGGAAACCCCACCCACTTAAAGACCTCAGCGCGTTGCTGGGTGCTGAGGTGTGAATCGGGGATGAGGCCACCAACCCTGTCGAGCCGCTGGGAGGACAAAAGGAAATCAAGTAAAGTTTAGCCCTGGGACTGGTACGAGCTCTATACAGAGAAGGCACTGGTGCCATCGTCACCATCCTTGTCCCGCTGGCTCTCCCTGCCCGTGGCCAGGGGAGGACGTGGGACGCTGGTTAGACCTCTGCTCTGCCATTTAGAATTCTGAGATGTGGCCTCGGTCTCTCAAAGCCACAGCAGCGGTGGCTGCCACGCCTCAGGGTCACAGTGCGGATTAACGACAGCAGGGCCAGCCCAGGCACCTCAGCACGTGTGCCTGGCACGCAGTAGGTGCTCGGTAAGTCTCGCTCCTTTTTTGACACGCACGACGCTGCAGGTAGTCCGCCTTCTGCCAACGTGGGGAGCAGACCCGCGGGCGGCCTGGCTGGCCGAGGTGGGGGGCCTGAACCTGGGGGGACTCACCTTCCTCCCCTCCATGCCGCCCTCGCTGCCCACGAAGGCCAGCTTCCGGCGCACGTAGAAGAGCATGTCGTCCTGGCGCGGGGCCCCCTTCTCCATGAAGTAGGTGGAGAACGTCCAGGTCCAGAAGGCGATGCGGTCCTCCTTGAAGACCCCTGCGCAGGGGCAGAGGGGAGTGAGGGGGGCCTCCCGAGTCGGGGCTCTGGCCAGACGTCAGGGGGCCTGGGGGATGTCGCCTGCACAGGCCGCCCCTCCTCCCCAGTCTCCCCTCCTTAACCCCCAGGGGTGTGGGGAGCCTGGAGGACACCCCTGGGAGGCCCAATTCCTCCACCCAGCGGCCGCCCAGGTGCCGCAGCGCGCGTCGGCTCCAGGCTGTGCATGAATCAGCAGCTCCGGCGAGGGGAAGCCGAGTAAGAGGAGCTGGAGCCGAGTGCGTCACCGTCGCTGCACCGCGGGAGATGCGTCCCGGGATCCCCAGCCAGCGCCCCGCGCCCCCCGAACCCCACGCACTCTGCCCCCACCGCATCCCCGGCCGGCGCCCTGCGCCCCCCGCCCCCACCGCGTCCACCGTCCGCCGCCCGCAGCCCGCGCAGCCCGCGCCCCCTGCCTCGCCCCTAGCGCCCGGGCTGCAGCTGTCCCCCAGAGAATCCGACCTAAAGGACAGTCGCCTCGGACCCAGCCCCCACCCTCCATCCCTTGCACCACAGGGGTCCTTGAGCGCTGCATTTTAAAGTCGGCTCCACCAGGGATTGCCGCTACAGAACAGCAGGGCTTCCCGCCAGGACCTGCCCCCTGCAGCACAGGGCAGCAGGCCCGCGGCCCTGGAGGGAGCTGGGCTGCTGGGCTGCGCCAGGAGCCCGGGGGGGGGGGGGGGCCGGTTAGCTACACCCAGCGCTGCTGGGGAGCTGCGGGGAGCTCCCTGCCCTGCACCCAGCAGGCCCAGAAAGGGGCGCTGCCTCCTCTTTTGAGCAGACCCAGTGCTTCAAGATACGCTGCGGCGCTCTCTCCTAAAAACTCGAAGGCGCCAGTGCTCTTGGTTTCTCTCCCTCCCTCCCCTGCCCCTTTCCCAGAAAGTACTTGACAGTGTGACCTGGTCCCAGGCCCGGGTGCTGGAGGCACCCCTGCCCCGGCTCGCAGGGGACACCGGCCAGCCCTCACCCTGGTGGGGGCTTCTCCTGCCTCCCAGGCCAGGCCCCCCACCCCGGGCATCACGGGAAAAGCTCACCTCCTCCGTCTACCTGCACCATTCCACCAATGCCCCGGGGCTGGAAACCAACCCTCTGCCAGCAGCTGGCAGCCCACCCGTGCAGCGCCCACCTGCCCACCCGCCCTCCTGGCTCCCCGCCACTCGACGGCGAGGGGAGGAGCCCATCAAGGGGCTCTGTCAGCCGGCGGGTGCTGGTCAGTGGGCTGGGAAAGGCAGGTCACGCTCAGGGACAAAGGAGGACGTGCAGGGCAGACTCTGCCTGGGCTCACGGGCCTCGCAGGACACCTGCACCCGCCGACAGTCACCTTGAAAACTCCCCCAGGCCCCGTTCCGCTGCTCCTGGTCCTCCGCGGAGTGGAGCAGAGGTGCTGCGGCTCCCCCTGGCTAGAACTCGAGCCCTTTCTCGCTTGCCCTTGACACCGTTTTCCTCTAAGCGTCCCCTTGGCCTAGAGTCCAGCAGAAGCCCCTTGGGCGAAAAGGCTCCAGGAGTGCGTGGCCCCGCGAGGCTACGGGGCCTCCTTGGCCAGGAGGACGGCGTCGGGGCTCACCTCCCATCCCTGCCACGGCGAGGCGGAGGCTCAGGCCGAGCCTTTCCTCGGCTTACTCTGTTCCGGAAGCAGCCTGGCCGGTGCTGCCGAGCAAGAGGAGCCACGCTGCTAACGCCATCCGCTCGGCTCCGCAGGGGCCACTGCTGGGCACGAGGCAAGCACAGGTGGTCTCGGCAGACTCCCAACCACGCTGTCAGCATTGCCCCACTTCACAGACTGACTCCCGCAAGGCTAACGACCCTGTCCAAGTGCGCGGAGCCTGAACCGATCAAGGGCCCTGGTCTGCCAGGCTCCCACCCTCAGGCTCTTGAAAAATCTCCATGCTATAGCCTGCTCCTTGGCACCCCTTTGGCCACCTGTTGGAAACCAGATCATAAAGGTGAACTGCTTGGTGAGCAGCTGGCAGCCCCCGGGAGCACCACATGCTAAAGGAAGGCTCTTGGTCAGTCTGGGTAGGCAAGGGAGGAGGCGGCCTGGTTTCAGTGTGATGTGTTGGAGATGGCAGACTACGTGCAGCACTTTGTGTCCTCTTATTCCAAGATGTGCAGGCCAGGACCCTGGGCCAGGAGGGTCCAGGCAGGGGTTCTCACTTCCCGCTTTCAAATGGTAAAAAGCACTCCTTCACAGCTCACCTACTCCTTCACAGCTCTTCTACCTGGTTAGGGAGTAATGGCTCCAGGCCCCAGGGATCTGGCCATCGAGCCCACCTACCTGTCAATATTGACGCTGATCAAGAAGGCTGAGGGAAGCGCAGTGGTTCAAGTGATTGGGCTCCCGTCTATCATACGGGGGATTCTGGGTTTGGTTCCTGGGGCCTCCTAGTGAAGGCAAGTGGGCCATGCCGCAGTGAGCTGCCCATGCAATGAACCGGCACAAGATGACACAACAAAAAAAAGACACAGAGGGAAGCTGATTTGGCTCAACTGATAGAGCGTCCACCTACCACATGGGAGGTCCAGGGTTCAAACCCCAGGCCTCCTGACCCATGTGGAGCTTGCCCATGCACAGTGCTGATGCGCGCAAGGAGTGCCGTGCCATGCAGGGGTGTCCCCCGCACAGGGGAGCCCCACATGCAAGGAGTGCACCCCGCAAGGAGAGCTGCCCTGCGCGAAAAAAACACAGCCTGCTCAGGAGTGGCACCGCACACACACACGGCCAACGAGCAAGATGATGCAACAAAGAGACACAGATTCCCAGTGCTGCTGACAAGAATCCAAGTGGACATGGAAGAACACATGGCCAGTGGACACACAGAGCAGACAACGGGGTGGTGGGGGGAAGGGGAGAGAAATAGAAATAAATAAAAAATAAATCTTAAAAAAAAAAAAAGACACCGAGGAAAGACAATGAGAGACAACAAACCAGGGAGCTGAGGTGGCTCAAGCAATGAAGTACCTCTTCCACACTGGAGGTCCCAGGATCAGTTCCCGGTGCCTCCTAAAGAGAAGATGAGAAGGGAAGACAAGGAGACACAGAAGAAGGCACAGCGAATGGACACAGAGAGCAGACAGCAGGCACAGGAGGCAAGGGGGGCGATAAATAAAAATAAAATAAATCCTTAAAAAAAAAAGAAGGCAGCTGAGCGTGCACAGGGCTCGCAGGTGGTCCTCCTGGCGGTCACTTGCACACACACTCACACGCACGCCCGTGCCACAGGCCTGACAGCACACTCTGGAGGCCGAACAGCCAAACGCCATCTCGGCAGGGGGAGGTGACGGGGCACCCGCAGCCTGCCAGGCCTAACGCAGCTCCTGCCGCACATCCTCGGTCGAGAGTCACAGCAGTTACGTGGCGGCCGCCGCCCGGCCCAGGCCAGTGTCAGGCCTCACTGCAGGCAGTGGCCGCCGGCCGCACCCTTACCCACATCCACTCCCGGGGCAGCCGGAGGGACCGTATTAAAGCAGCAGTGGGAGCGCCCCCGGCCCCCGAGCCCTCCCAGGGCAGAGAAGAAAACCCACGGTGCTTACTAAGCGTGCGCGGCTGCGCCCTCGGCCCGCACCCTCCTCTCCTCCACGCCCTGGCACCGCTCCCCACTCAGGGCGATTCTGCACCTGCTGCTTCCCGAGCCCCAGTTCTCTTCCCTGGGGTCCCCACAGAGGCGGCGCCTCCTCGTCCTTCCAGGGTCCGTTCGGCTGTCACCCCCCCCGAGCGCCGAGCTGCCTTCCTGACGGTTCAGAACTCCAAGAGCGGCACGCCCAGGTCACAGCAGCACGGAAGGCGGGGGCAGTCCCCGCATGGGCACCTGGCTCCGCTGCCACACACCCCGCAGGCTCTGGACTCAGACTTCGCCTGGTCGGGGAGGCCTCCCCAAAGCACCGTCGTGGAAACCGCAAACCCTACGCCCCACATGCCCCCACCCCACTTCCCGCTTTCTTCTTCTCCATAGCACTTGTCATCTACCGTGATCTCTTCACATGTTTTACCCTAGTTATTTTGCTTACCTACAGGCCATGCCTACTACAGGGGCTGGCAAACGTTTCCTGTAAAAGGCCAGACAGTATATATTTTAGGAACCATACGGTCGGGTCACAACCATGAAACCAGCCAAAGCCATACGTGAAGAGGCGGGCGTGGCTGCGTTCAGCGCAGGTCAGCGCCAGGTAAACCTACAGCCACGGTTTACCTACCTCCACCTGACTGGAGCCTAAGCTCCACGAAGGTCTGAATTATGTCTTTACTCTTGGATCATTTTGTTCACTGCTGAACACTCAGTCCCATAATAGTGTTTGGTATACAAGAAACAATAAACATTGGCTAATTGAATGAATAAATGAAATGAATTGTTAATGAAAGTAGGGGAATACCAGTACATCAACAGCCAGCTCGAGCAGAAGAGAAAGTACAAAAAAGAGCCAAAACCTCAGCTAATAGAGTTTATATAAAGACAATGCTTCAGATTTGTAGGATGAGGCTGGATTGTTCGATAACGGGTCTTGGGACAACTAGCTAGCTGTGCAAAAAGGAATAAAGCTCCTCGCAAAATAAATTCCAAAATGTCAAAAACGTAAATGTTAAAAATAAAGCCATAAATAACTAAAATAAACCATAAGAGAATTTTGTATTCTTTCAGGGATCAAAAAGGCTTTATAAGTAAGAACACAAAAGCTATCAAAGAAAAGAATGATAAATCAAAAAATATTAAGATTAAACATGTCTGCAGGGCAACACACACAACCGTAAACAAAGCAAAAACCATATTGGAAAAAATCACTGGCACTCAAATAAGGGTTAATTGTCTGTTAAGTAAAAAGTTCATTATAATCCAGAAGGAAAAAATGGAATGGGCTCAGGGTACAAAGACATGGAACAAAGGGGAATGCAAGTGGCTTTTGAAACACTTGAAAAGATACCCAACTTCACACAATGCGAGAGCTACAAATTAAAGCTGCAGGATCTGGTGCGACCCATCAGATTCCCAGACCAGAACACCTGACAGCACTCCAGGTGGGAGGGCACAGTGCTAAGAAGGTACACAGATCACAGGGCCACGGAGCCATGTGACACTTGTGACATCGTGAGCCCAAAGGCTCATGCCTATGACCCAGCAATTCCACTTTTTTCCTACGCTCTTATTCCCATACTTGCTCGATTACGTAATTACTACAGGACTGTGTGCAAACTTGGAATCATCCCATGGGTAGGGAAGTAACTAAATAAATCAGAAAGCATTCATAGAATGGAATACCACAGAGCGGTTAAAAAAGTACTGAAGCAGCTCTATCTGTCCTGATAAGGCAGATCTCTAGGCGAATGTAAGGGGAAAAACTGAGGGGCAGAAAGACATTCCGGTTGTTTTTGTTTTTTAATATTTATAAGAGTAGCTCGAAATGACGGAAATGCTTGTTAGGCACGAAATGTCCCTGAAAGGACAGAACCGGGACTGGGCAGCTGAGAGCACAGAAGCTTCCAGAAGAGGCACGGGGGCCGGAGGGCTGGGGGCCCACCCCCGCTCGCGCAGTGCGGGCTGCGCAGCCTGGGGGGATCCCATGCAGCCTGGGGGGATCCCACGCCTCTTGGCCTGGCGCTGGCCCGTGAGCCGGTGGGAAGAAGGGACCGAAGCTCAGGCCGAGGCCCTAAGTCAGCTGCCCCGAGGCGCCCCTCCCAGCCTGGCGCCAGGCAAGCCCACGGGTCAGCCGTCGGCACCACAGCCTCACCCGTGCCGCCTGGAGCGGAAAGAGACTCGGGTTTTCATCACCAACCTTCTCATGCCTTCTGAATTCTGGACCCTGAGCATGTTGACCAGCCAAAAAGTAACAAAACTGTGCTCAATAACGATGCACCACTTGGAAAAATGCTTACGAGTTAAAAAAAGAGAGATAACAAAACTGTACACACAGAAATACTTGAAGGACCTACAGTGTTGAAGAAAAAAAATGCCTAGGAAAAAAAGAGTGAAGGGAAACCCACCAAACTGCCCATCATTAGTGTCGAGCGGTGGAATCACAAATTTTTTCCAGTTTTTCAAATATCTTGTAGTGCATTTATGAATGCCTTTCATTAAAGTACATGTAAATAATATATAAAACACATTACTAACCATTTATAAGCACACCGCCCTTTCCACAGCTGAACAACGTGACAGGCTCACTGTGCCGGCAGGACGCCCGGCCTCGCACGTCCAGGAAACAGGATGACCCTGAGAACGGGGGAAGCTGCAGTGTGGACGGGGCGCCCGAGGCCGCCCGGCGGGGACTTGAGTGTGTTCGTCCCTGTTCGTCATCGGTGAGGCCTGAGCAAATGTCCACTGGCCCAGCACGCGCTGGTGGGGAAGGGCGGGCGAATCGAGCCCCATTCCTGCCCTCCTGAGCTGACAGGAGGCCGACCCGCTGGACAAGTGACACGGGGAAAGCAGACGGCTGTGCTCTGAGGGCACCCCGGGCTGGGGCGCTGGCCCAAACCAAGGGCTGAGTGGAGGCTCCCTGGAGGAGGTGAGCGTCGGCTGAGGTCTCAGTGAAAACGAAGGGCTGAGTAGCCCGGGGTGGGGGCAGCATTTGAGGCAGCGAGGACAGGACAGCTGGAGAGAGCGAGAGCGAGTCCAGGCCCCGGGAGAAGGCGACGGCTGCTGGAGCCGGAGAGGCCCGGAAGCCCGGGGCCTCCTCCTGGGATTGGGCTCGGTGTGTATCCTGAGAAGACCGAGATCCCCGTGGACAGGGTGGAAGGTCAGCTGGGCCTCTTTGAGGAGCACCCAAGCAGGTCCTTGGGAAACTTCCACCGGCCACCAGGACCCGATGAATGGGCTTCTGTGGCCTCAAAAGGCCTTTTCATCAGCTCGTGCCTCTCAGTGCCTCCCGCCAGGCTGGCCGCGGGCCCCAGGGGTCACAGGACAGAGGAGCTGCCCTGGCGAGGTACTCAAGGGAGCCGGTCAGACGGGTCCCTGTGGGAGCCAGCCCAAAGGGGAGGGGGCACCAGGGCCCTGGCCACACATGCCCCCGGCCATCAGAAAGTGTGGGGTCCCGCGGCGCCAGGACCCCTGGAACCCTGCCGCCCCCCTCCACAGGGTGCCTCGTGGCTTGTGAAGCCAGCGTCCCGACAACCCTGCACGGGAGGCCTGGGCCAGCCGCAGAGGCCAGGATCCCACAGACTGCGGGGCTGGTGGCCTGCGCGGGTTCCCCGAGCCTGCCCGGCGCCCGGGCCAGCGCCCCCGCCCAGGCTGTCGGGGCACCCTCGGTTTACGGCTTCAATGAAGCGAGGTGGCTGGATCAGGCCGAGCCTGCAGCCCCGGGCTGGCTCCACCAGGCCCTGAGCTGGTCCCTAGGGGCCGGCAGGCGCCTCCCCCCGCGTCCAGCCCTGCTTCCCTGAACTAGACGCCTGCGGCGCCCTCTCACCTGCCCGCTCTGCCCGGGCCCCACCTGGGGTCCCAGCTCATTCCTCCGGGGAGCCGGCCCCCCACCTGACCTGGCCCAGGCCTGCCCTGAGGGAGCGAGGGGGCTCGGGCGGTGCCCCCCGCTCCTGCCCGGCACCCACCCTGCGCAGCTCCACCTCACCTGCTGCTCACAGGTGAGGGGTACTACTGCCACTTAACGGTGAGGATCAGGCTCTGCCTGGAACCGAGGCCCGGAACCGAGGCCCAGACCCCCTCAACGCGCTGCTCTCAGCCCTGCGCCGGTGCCTCGCCACCTGCCCCGATTATGTCTGCGACTCCCGTCCCCACCCAGGCAGGGGCGCCCTGCTGACGGGGTGTCCTGCTATCCAGCACAGGGCAGGGCGCCCCATGAGTGGGCCACAGGAACCCCAGTTATTAGTGCGCCACAGCAGCCTTTAAACTCACCCCAGAGCAGCCGTCAGCAAGGGAAGGATTTCCCTCACCACCGCGTCCTTTGCTGACCCCCTGCTGTAAAATCTTCCGAGTGCCTTTACCTCTGTGGCCGCCCGAACAACCCCTCTTATGGAAAAGGAAACCAACGTTCGTAACGGGAGCTGGGGCCGGTCCAGCTGGGGTTCACTCACCCCCCGCTCTCGGGCGCCTGCTCGCGGCCAGGCCTGTGCTGGCCCCTGACCTCCAAGCCCCTCTCGGGAGGGACGGCAGGTTCCTGCCAGGGTGGCCTGCTGGGCCGCGGTCCCCAGGACAGTGCTCCTTTATCCTCTCTCCAAAGCGGCTCTTCCTGCAAAGCCACCCACTCAAACCCGTGACCGGCACCAAAAAGGCCTGCCGCTTCACCCCCCCACAGATCACTTCCAGACGGTTTCGATCTTCTCTGAGCAAAATCATCAGGCAAAAACAGTAGTCCAGAGTCAAAGGCTCATCTCCCGTGAGCTCGTGTTCACTGTGGCCTTATTAAAGCTCGTAACTCTTCGCTCTTCCTTGACACGGAAAATGGCCTGCAAGAGCAGCTGCCAATCGCCTCAGGCTTCCGCGGACGCCCCCACGAGGTGCCCAACGAGCCACCAGCCAGGGCCGGGCCGGAAGAGCACACGTTCACGGCCTGGCCACTGCCCTGCGCAATGGCCAGTCACTATCCCACCTCCTTTGCCATGCTGCCCTTTTCTTCTTTTAAGGGTGAAAATTCAAATGCATAAAAACAGGCATAAATCTATGTCCCTGGGTGCACAAGGCATCAAGAAGCAACCCAGGGAAGCAGATGTGGCTCAAGCGATTGAGCTCCTGCCTACCCCATGGGAGGTCCCAATGTAGCAGTTTGATATTATTGATGAATTCCAAAAAGAAATATTGGATTATGTTTGTAAACTGATCTTTTCCTCTGGGCATATTAAATTATATTGGAGTCATAGGTTTATTTGATTAATTATGTAAATCTCTTATGCCAGTAGTGTGTACACAGTTATGGGCTTTTAATGTTGGAGTTTTGATGTTGGAATTTGATACTGAAGCTGGAGCTCCAGGGAGAGAGACAGAGCTATTTGACCGATAGTCTTACCGTTGACCTTGGGGAGAGAGGCAAAGCCTAAAGAGCCTCATAGGCTGACCTTGTGGAGGAAACAGAGGAGCTGAGCCCAGAGGAACCCAGGAAGCCTGAGCCCTCGCAGACGTCGGCAGACATCGTGCTCCAACACGTGGCAACAGACTTTGGTGAGGGAAGTAACTTATGCTTTATGGCCTGGTATCTGTAAGCTCCTACCCAAATAAATACCCTTTATAGAAACCAACCAATTTCTGGTATTTTTTATCAGCATCCCCTTTGGCTGACAAATACACCCAGGTTCAGTTCCTTGTGCCTCCTAGAGAAGATGAGCAAGAGAGCAAGGTGACAGAACAGGCAGGTGCAACAAGATGATGCAACAAGAGACACGGGGAGGAAAACATAATGAGAGACATAACAAAGCAGGGCATGGAGGTGGCTCAAGCAATCAGGCACCTCACTCCCACATGGGAGGCCCAGTGGGTTCAGTTTCTGGTGCCTCCTGAAAGGAAGATGAACAGACAATGGGCGCAAAGCAACAAGGGCGTGGGGAGAAATATATTAAAAAAATAAAATTTTTTAAAAAGATGCGATCTGTGTCATGAACAATATGGGGGGGGGAGATACAGGTCCTGTGTCTGTGCAGCCTACTGAAGTCAAGTCTGAATCCATACCAACTAAATCCTAATAGATTAAGTATATTAAATTAAACGAAATACCCACAGCAACCATAGAGAGAATATCTAAAAAATCTACACACAAAAAAAGAATAAGTCATTCAAAATGGCTAACTATGAAAGATCATCTAAGCATAATGGAGGGAAAAATAGCAAAATGGCAGAAGTAAATCTTGCCTCATCAGTAATTTCCCTAAATGTACATGGATTAAACTCCCCAGTCAAAAGGCAGAGATGGGCAGAAGGGCAGAATATACAAGGAAACATGCCCCAACTACATGCTGTTTACAAGAAATGCATCTTAGATCCACAGATAAAAAGAGGTTGAGGGAAGCGGACTTGGCCCAGTGGTTGGGGCGTCCATCTATCACATGGGAGGTCCGCGGTTCAAACCCTGGGCCTCCTTGACCCGTGTACAGCTGGCCCTTGCGCAGTGCTGATGCGCTCAAGGAGTGCTGTGCCACGCCAAGGTGTCCCCCGCGTAGGGGAGCCCCATGCACAAGGGGTGCACCCCATAAGGAGAGCCGCCCAGCGAGAAAGAAAGTGCAGCCTGCCCAAGAACGGCACCGCACACATGGAGAACTGACGTGGCAGGATGACGCAACAAAAAGAAACACAGGTTCCCATGCTGCTGACAACAACAGCAGCGGACAGAGAAGAATACACAGCAGATGGACACAGAGAACAGACAACTGGGGTGGGGAGGAAGGGGAGAGAAATAAATAAAATGAATAAATCTTATTTTTAAAAAAAGAGGTTGAAAGTAAAAGGATAGAAAAATTATGTCATGTAAATAGTAATCAAAAGCGCAGGGGCAGGAGCAGATGTGACTCAAGCAATTGAGCACCTGTTTCAACATGGGAGGTCCCAGGTTCAGTTCTTGGTGCCTCCTAAAAACAAAAAAACGAAGAACAAACAAATGTAAAAACCAACTCAGGGGAGTCGATGTGGCTCAGTGGTTGAGTGCTGACTTCCCACATACAGGATCCTGAGTTTAATCCCCAGCCCCAGTACATTAAAAGAGAGAGAGAGTGAGCAAGAGCAGGGGTAAGAAGAAAAAAACAAAAAAAGCAAAAAATACAAAAATAAATAAACATATAAATAAAAAAGAGAGCAGGGGCAGCTGTATTATCAGACAAAATAGACTTTAAGTCAACAACTGTTATAAGAGACAAGGAAGGACATTATATATTGATAAAAGGGCCAATTCGACAAGAAAATTTAAGTCATAAACATATATGCACCTAACAGCAGAGCACCAAAAATATATGAAACAAACACTACAGAATTGAAGGGGAAAATAGCTCTACAATAAAAGCTGGAAATTTCAATACGCCACCTTCAACACTGGATTAAACCTCTAAACAGAACGTCAATAAAGAAATAAAGAACCTGAAACACTATAAACCAGTTAGAACTAACATATACAGAACATTCAATCCAGCAACAGAGAAATATACATCCTATCAGAGCGCACATGGCTCATTCCCTAGGGTAGACTATATGTTATGACACAAGAGAAGTCTCAATAACTTTAAATATCCTGATATCATAAAAAGTAACCCCTCTGACCGTGATGGAATGAAGCTAGAAATCAATAACAAAAGGAAAACAGGAAGATTTATAAATATATGGAAATTAAATGGCACACTCTTAAACATCAAATGGGTTAAAGAAGAAACTTCAAGAAAATTAGAAAATACTTAAGAGATGAATGAAAACAAAGACACAGAATATCAAACTTAGGAGATGCAGTAAAGGTAGTGTTTAGAGAGAAATTTGAAGCTATGAATGTCTATACTAAAAAAGAAGATCTCAAATTAATAACCTAATCATCTTGAAGAACTAGAAAAGAGCAAAGTAAACCCAAAGTCAGCAGAAGAAACTAAAGATTAGAGTGGAGATAAATGAAATAGAGACTAGAAAAACAATTGAAAAAAGAAAAGAATAGAATTTAAAAAAGCAAAAAGTTGGTTCTTTTGAAAAAAAAATCAATGAAACTAACAAACCTTTAGCTAGACTGACAAAGAAAAATAGGGAAAGATGCAAATAACTAAAATCAGAGAGGAAAATGGTGTTATCCCTACTGATCTTACAGAAATAAAAGGATTATATTAACAATGGTAAGCCAACAAACTAGATAACCTAGAAGAAATTACATTCATCTAGAATTACACTGACTCCCAAATTGACTCAAGAAGAAATAGAGAACATCAGAAAACCTATAACAAGTACAGAAATTTAATCAATAATCAAAAACCTTCCACCATTGAAAAGCCCAAGATAGATGGCTTCCCCGGGGAACTCTACCAAATACTTAAAGAATTCATTCTATGAGGCCAGCATTACTCTGATACCAAAGCCTGGTAAAGACATCACAAGAAAAGAAAATTACAGACCAATTTCACTTATGAATATAGATGCAAAAATTCTTAACAAAAAACTTGCAAACCAAATCTTATGGCATATTAAAAAGATTATACACCATGACCAAGTGGGATTCATCCCAGGAATGCAAAAGTGGTCCAACGTACAAAAATAAATCAACATGATATACTATATAAATAAAATAAAGGAAAAAGACCACATGATTATCTTAATTGATGCAGAAAACTAGGAATTGACGCAGAAAACTAGGAATTGATGCAGAAAACTAGGAATAGAAGGGAACATTCTCTACATGATAAGAGTCATTTGTGAAAAACCCACACCTAACATAATACTCAATTTTCCTGAAACACTTAAAGCAGAAATGAGACAAGAATGCTTGCTTTCACCACTGCTATTCAATATTGTTCTAGAAGTTCCTACCAAAGCAATTAGGCAAGAAAAAGAAACTAACAGTATCCAAATTGGAAAAGAGAGAATAACTGTCTCTTTTTGCAGACAACATGATCTTACATATAGGAAACTCAAAGGAATCCAAAGGAAAATTATTAGAGCTAATAAATGACCCACACACACATACACACACACACACACACAAATGGTGTTCCTATAAACTAGCAACGAACAATCTGAAAGGAAATTAAGAAAATAATTCCATTTACAATAGCATCTAAGGGAAATGGACTTGGCCCAGTGGTTAGGGCGTCCGTCTACCACATGGGAGGTCCGCGGTTCAAACCCTGGGCCTCCTTGACCCGTGTGCAGCTGGCCCATGCGCAGTGCTGATGCGCGCAAGGAGTGCCCTGCCACACAGGGGTGTCCCCCGTGTAGGGGAGGCCCACGCGCAAGGAGTGCGCCCCTTAAGGAGAGCCGCCCAGCGCGAAAGAAAGTGCAGCCGCTGACGACAACAGAAGCGGACAAAGAAACAAGACGCAGCAAATAGACACAGAGAACAGACAACCAGGGGAGGGGGGGAATTAAATAAATAAATAAATCTTTAAAAAAATAAAAAATAAAAGAATAAACTATCCAGAAATAAATTTAACTAAGGATACAAAAGACTTGAATACTGAAAACTACAAAACACTGCTGAAGGAAATTAAAGAAAACCTAAACAACAGGCAAACCATTCAATGTTCATGGACTGGAAGAGTTTGCATTGTCAATATGTCAATGTTACCCAAAGCAATTTATAAATTCAATACACTCCCTATTTAAATTCCAGCAGCCTTTTTTGCAGGAATGGAAAAACCGATCTTCAAATTCATATGTAACAAGGGACCTTGAACAGCCAAAACAATCTTGAAAAAGAATAACAGGACTGGAGGACTCACATTTCCCAATTTCACATTTTATTACAAAACAGTGTGGTACTGGCACAAAGACAGACAAAAAGATCAGTGGAACAGAATTGAAAGTCCAAAAACAGACACACTAACTTAGGACTAAATGATTTTTAAAGGATGCTAAGTACACACAGTGGGAAAAGACTATTTCTTCAGCAAATGGTGTTAGGAAAACTGGATATTCACACGCAGAAGAATGAAGTTAGGCCCCTACCTCATGCCATTTACAAAAATCAACTTAAAATGGATCTAGGACCTAAATATAACTATAAAACTCTCAGACAGTAAGATAGGAGCAAATCTTTATGACCTAGAATTCAGCAATGGATTTTCAGATATACCAAAGGCACAAGCAACAAAAGAAGCAATAGATAAATTTTATTTCACCAAACTTTAAAACTTTCATGCACCAATGGAAATTATCAACGAAGTGAAAAGACAACCTACAGAATGGTTAAAAATAGTTTCAAACCTCATACATCAGATAAGGGTTTAATATGCGGAGTATATAAAGAATTCCTATGACTCATCAAGATAAAGACAAACAGCCCAATTAAAAAATGAGCAAAGGGCTCCTGAGCAGCCGCTGAAGGGCGAGGCGCCGTGCGTGTGCTGGGTGTGCGCCAAGGGCGGGGACAAGGAGCTGCGGGCAGCCCAGTTAGACGCCCAGCTCCTTGGGACTGTATCATTATCTTTTCATTCATTTCCAAATATCGTTTGTTTGTTTAACTTTATCATGTACATTTAATAATTGAAAATATAAACAATTAAAAACTAAAAAGAAAACAGTTGAATAAAAACATACATCTCTCAATTAAATGTACTGGATAACTACAAATTTTTTTTTAATCATACAATACGTTACACAACATATTTGGATCACAGTAACACAATCATACAGTATTTGTCCTTTTGTGTCTGGCCTGCTTCGCTCAACATAATGTCCTCCTCCAAATATTTTTAAATTCTAGGGTTGGAGGTAGTGGGGAAGACAGTAAAAGGGAAGGAAGGAAAGTAGAGGCAGAAGAGGAGGACATGGAGATGAAGAAGAGGATTAACTGGAGGTAAGGAACAGAGCTCCAGAAGAGGTTAATAGTCAGTCCTTATTAGTTCCCAGTGTGTCGATGGGGAAACTGAGGACCTGAAGGATACCTCTGAAGGACTAGAGTTTCTGAGTACAGCTAATGTGGAACTAAGCTCACTGGCTCAGCCCCCCAGCTTAAATAAACTTCAAAAGCTGGGATCAGTGACAATACAATTTTTGGAGGCTTGGAAGTCCTAACCTAAAAATGTACAAATCTTACCTACCTCAATCTGAGTGGAAACAAAATCAAAGATGTCGGCACAGTTGAAGCTCTGTAAAATCTTGAAAATTTGAAAAGTCTCTACTTGTTTAACTGTGACAACCCAAACCTAGAAAATTATATAGAAAGTATTTCTGAATTACTGCAGCAAATCACATACTTAGATGGATGTGATCAGGAGGCTAAGGAAGCACCAGACTCTGAAGAGGATGAGGATGAGGACGGAGATGAAGATGCTGAAGAGGAAGAGGAAGCTTGTCCACCTGAAGGATATGAAGAAGAGGAGGAGGACGATGAGGACAAAAATGAAGCAGGCTCAGGACTGGGAAAAGGAGAGGGAGAAGTAGGCCTCTCACACTTAATGAAAGAAATTCGGGATGAAGATGATGATATGTTGAAGAAGAGGAAGGTCTTCGAGGGGAGAAGAGGAAACAAGATGCTGAAGACAATGGAGAGGAAGACTAGATCATTCCAAGACTAGATTCCCTAATGTTCCTGGGTTTGCAACAGAGTGATCACATCCTTTGTTCCTCCAAGTACGAGAGCTATCCCTAACGTAACATGTAATTTTCTACAGGAAAAGTCTGGTTTTACTATTTTTGCCATTTTATTACTCCAAATAAAACTTACTCATCTGTTTATGATCCTATTGTGTATAGAGAAAAATTTTCATTGACCCCATTGTGAAATTCACCAGCAATAATTTGGAATCTTAATTTTTCCAATTCAAGTTCACTGTATCAGTTATTTTTAGCCCATAATTAAAACATGTTAGCCTTTACACAGGTTTGGTAAGGTGCGTTTTTTTCTTTAAGTTTTAAAGTCATTTATAAACTAATTGAAATCACAGTAGGCTCTAGCATAAATGGCAATAATCTCTTGAATGATAAGTTGTTTCTTTTCTTAGAGGTGACCCAGAAACCTTTAGTTGAAAGAAAATGACTTGTTTTTGGCTAACAGTATTTGGGTACTTTTGTCACATGTGTAACTTGGTAAGTAGAAGCAGAACTATAAAGATTCTATTCAGCAACAGAGTCCATGGATTTTATGGAGGCTTCTGAAACCCCTGTTAAACCCGATAACTGGAAAGATTTTATTTTTGAAGGAAAAGCTGCTCACATTAAGCCCAGAGGCAAGCAGGCAAGTAAGCCCTTCTTCAGGCTGTGGTCATGACACGTCAGGGTTTTCTTTCACTTCCCTCCCCCATCTCAAAAAAAAAAAAAAAAAAAGGGAAAATTTGTGGGTACCCAGGAAAACCTTCAGTCTTATACCAAAACCACCTTTTGACTCAGCAGAGCTGCGATTCCTGCTCTCCGGTTCATTGGACTTACCCTGGACAGCTAACAGGGCGGTGAAGATGGTCAAACACCACACCAGGGACTCAAGAGTGCCTACAACTGCAAGCAGAATTACCCCCACCATCCCTGTGGAATCTGAGCCCCTCCTGATCTAGAGGTGGCGGGGACGTCACCATCCCAGGGTCCACAGGATGGAGGAATAAAATAGGGACTAGAGTGGACTTACTGATACTCTACTACAAAACTATTGTGACTAGTAATAGAAGAAATTGTAGCATTGAGGTGGAGAAAATGGCCACAGTAGCTGCTGAGGGCAGGGAGAGGCAAGAAGAGATGTGATTGATGTGGGGACATGTTTGGGACTTGGAGTTGTCCTAAATGATATTGCAGGGTCAGATGCTGGACATTATATATCCTGCCATAACCCACTGAGTGTACTGGGGGAGAGTGTGAGCTACAGGGTAAACTATTATCCATGTGGTGCAGCAGTGCCCCAAAATGTGTTCACCGAGTGCAAAGAGTGTGCCACAATGATGGGGGAGGTTGTTGGTGTGGGAGGAGTGGGGGGGGGATGGGGGGTATACAGGAACCTCCTACTTTTTTTTATGTTTTTTAATGTAACATTCTTTGTGATCTATAAACTTTAATGAAAGAAGTGTAAAAAAACCAAAAACCACTTTTTCAGATGTATCTCAGTTTTAAACAATCAGGTGAAAGAAATTGAGAATTTTCTCAGATACTAGCATTATTATCCATACAGTTTTGTACAACAGGGTCTGCTTAACATAAATCTCTCCTGGTTGTCACATGTGTAGACTGTACGGGTAGGATGAAGAAAAAGAAGCAGGAAGGCTTGTGCAAGTAGCTTCATTGCTCTTCAAGTCAGAACAATTGCCTGTTCATAATTAATGAGACATTCAAATCAATATTTAAAATTGGCTTCCCAAATGATTTAGATACCATTTTGCAAAGATTTTTAAATTTTCAGTTATTCTTCCTGTAATTTTAAACCATTACCAGAGATTACAGCATTCTATTGGAATATAGTAGGCAGTTGGAAGATTATTTGAAACCAAATCGATATTAAAATTAAGATTTGTTTTCAACTGGATGTCCAGTAAAAATAGAGAAAATATTTGGGACTAAATGTGAGTGTGCATGTCTATGTTCCTTGTACAGCTACTAAATAAAGTATAATGAGGGAAGCAGACTTGGCCCAATGGATAGGGTACCCGCCTACCACATGGGAGGTCCGCAGTTCAAACCCCGGGCCTCCTTGACCCGTGTGGAGCTGGCCCGTGTGCAGGGCTGATGTGTGCAAGGAGTGCCCTGCCACACAGGGGTGTCCCCGCATAGGAGAGCCCCACGCACAAGGAGTGCGCCCCGTAAGGAGAGTCGCCCAGTGCGAAAGAAAGTGCAGCCTGCCCAGGAATGGCGCCGCACACATGGAGAGCTGACGCAGCAAGATGACGCAACAAAAAGAGACACAGATTCCCGTGCCGCCAAAAGGATAGAAGTGGTCGCAGAAGAACACACAGCAAATGGACACAGAGAGCAGACAACTGGGGCGGGGAGAGAAAAATAAATTTAAAAATCTTTAAAAAAATAAAATAAAATAAAATATAATGAATAGACAAGTACATCTTTTTGTCACATAGGCTCCACTCAGTTCCTACTTCCTCTTTGTTTTGCTATTTGTAATTTTTTTTCACTTTTTTTTTAAAGATACATAGATGACACAAAATGTAAATATTTTTTACGTTAGTGTCAGCAAACTAAAGTTATGTTTAAATACTGGGACACATTTAAATTGAGTATAGTACTACTTTCTATTTTATTTTAAAATGTAACTCTTTAGGGATTTAAAGTAAAAAATACGAAGTTATATGCAGAGAAACTGAAAAAGTTGCACATCTGACCGAAATTAAATTCTTCGGATAAGCTCAGTAGAGGCAATGGAATACCCAAGACTTAACATCTTCCTCCTTTTTAACAACCGAAATGCCCCATTTTAGTCCATAAGAGTTTTCATCACATAGTATGCCAGATTATAAAATACTTATTTTTTAAATTAAATCTATATATTGACTTTATCAGTCATCTTACTGTGCAATCAAAAACAAAGTTCTTCGGTTTGAAAACAATACTTACGGCCTCTAGACAACTTTCAAAATTTATTTAGCTTTGTGAATGGTATTTTCAGGCAAAAAGTAAGGGTGGGTTTTATATTTTGTAGAGGTTTTTGGTCCTATTTTAATGCTGTTTGTATGGCAGTATGTACATAGTGTGTTAAGTTGCTAAAAAATCTCTCCTTACAAAACCTAGAAGTTACTACTTCTGTGCAACTGTGTCTTGAATAAAGCATGACGGTGCTAAAAACAAGCGAAATCAGGCAGCAGTCCTCCTCATTCTGTTAACTGTTTCTGATCCCTGTTTTTTCCTGTGACTGCTGTAAGTTAAAATTTTTGAAACCGAATTCCTTAGAATAAATCAAATTTTTGTTACAATTCGTTTCAGTGTATGACGTTAACTTTTCAACACCACCATTGGGTGTTGCTTTGAAGGTCTTTAAAAACTGAGAAACAGCTTAAAAGTTAACTCATTCAGACACTTGGGTATGACAAGAGGCATCGCAATTTAACAGTTTCACTTGTCATCTGCCTTATTACTTTTTTCCAAGAAGAAGAAAAAGTTCTGGATTTCCTTAATTTTTCTGTTAAAGCTACAAATTGAGCCAATACTTTTTATATTTTGATTTGAATACTTTTTTACCTATAGTTAAGTAAAGTGATTACAAAATTACTGTACACCAGTAGTTTACTAAAATGAGTTCAAAGTCTCCATTTATACTATATGCTTGTTTTCAGAATTTTTAATGGTATAAATACAAATATACATGATTCTTCTATGTTTACCTTGAATAAAGCAAAGTTGACACAAACATGTTTTCTTCCTTCTTTTTTGGTTTTCCTATGGTGAATGATTTTTTAAATGTTTAATTTGTAAACAACTCTGGAATGTATTTCGTAAATTCAAAGCAGATGTGTAATATTAAATAATATTTTAATGATTGCTTTATGGTTTAATATTGAAAAGGCATTTTTTTTTTAAAGATTTATTTATTTATTTAATTCCCCCCCCTCCCCTGGTTGTCTGTTCTCTGTGTCTATTTGCTGCGTCTTGTTTCTTTGTCCGCTTCTGTTGTCGTCAGCGGCACGGGAAGTGTGGGCGGCGCCATTCCTGGGCAGGCTGCTCCTTCTTTTCACGCTGGGCGGCTCTCCTTATGGGGCGCACTCCTTGCGCGTGGGGCTCCCCCACACGGGGGACACCCTTGCGTGGCACAGCACTCCTTGCGCGCATCAGCACTGTGCATGGCCAGCTCCACACGGGTCAAGGAGGCCCCGGGTTTGAACCGCAGACCTCCCATGTGGTAGACGGACGCCCTAACCACTGGGCCAAAGTCCGTTTCCCTGAAAAGGCATTTTAATTATAGAACTCTACTATTTGAGAAAGAAAATATTTGAAGTACATTTTAACTACAGGTATTGATCATTAAAATTAATGTCTTTTGGTGTTCAAAAAAAATGGACAAAGGACTTGAACAGACATTTCTCCAAAGAAGATACACACATAGCCAATAAATACATGAAAAGATGTCAAAATAATTAGCCATTAGGTAAATGCAAGTTAAAACCACAATGAAATACTACTTCATGACCACAAGGAGGGCTATTATTTTTAAAATACCCAGTGCTGGAGAGGATGCAGAGAAACTGGAACTCTGGAGTATTATTGGTAGGAATGTAAAATGACGCAGCCACTGTGGAAAGCAACATGGCAGCTCCTCAAAACGTTAAATACAGAACTACTATCTGACCCAGCACTCCCACTTTTAGGTTTATACCCTAAGAGGGTGAAAACGGTCTCAGGCACTTGTACAGCGATGTTTAGAGCAGCAGTAGGTCCACTAGCCCAAAGCTGGAAACAACCCAAGGGTCATCAACCCATGAGTGGATTAAAAAAAAGTGTGGGAGCGGATGTGGCTCAGCAGCTGAACGCCGGCTCCCCACGTAAAAGGTCAAGGGTTCGATCCCCAGCCCCGGTACCTCAAAAAAAAAACACCAAAAAAGTGGTACACACACAAATGAGAATTCAGCCATAAGAAAAAGAGAAGTCATGAGACTTGTTGCAAGATAGAAGAACCTTGAAAACATTACAGTCTGTGAAATCAGCAAGTCACATAGGGACACTGAGATGACTAGAAAGAGCAGAGTCGCAGACATAAGATCAGCGGTTAGGGGGGTGGGGGAAGGGGACAGGGAGAGAATTTTAAAAAAGACTGCGTAAGTGACTGGGACTAAATCTACAGAGACTTTTCAAAATGAAAAACAAAAACCTGTAAGGTAGTTACTGGAATGGAAAGAAAACCCCCGCCTCCCCCTCCGTCCGCCCCGCTGTGCCCCCCACACAGGCAGCCGCTCGCAGGGCCCCGCAGGGCCAGGAGAGGGGCTCGGGCCCACCATCCCCACCAATGAGAGGGTCCCCCAGGCCCCCTGGTTCACCCAGCAGCTCTTCGCTCCACTTCCCACTCGTGAGCCGGGCTGAGCTGGGACCCCGGCGCCCGCCACGCCAGCCCGCCCGCCGCGAGCCCATGCCCAGGGCTGCCCGTCTCATCCACGGCCGCGCCCAGTGCCCAGTGCCCAGTGGCACCCCCCGCACCAGCCCGCCCGCCGCGAGCCCGTGCCCAAGGCTGCCCGTCTCATCCACAGCCACGCCCAGCGCCCGGCACCCAGCAGCGCCCGCTCCAAGCCCATGCCCAGGGCTGCCCGTCTCATCCACGGCCGCGCCCAGCGCCCGGCACCCAGCAGCGCCCGCCGCGAGCCCGTACCCAGGGCTGCCCGTCTCATCCACAGCCGCGCCCAGCACCCGGCACCCAGCAGCGCCCGCCGCGAGCCCATGCCCAGGGCTGCCCGTCTCATCCACGGCCACGCCCAGCGCCCAGCGGCGCCCCCCGCGCCAGCCCGCCCGCCGCGAGCCCGAGCCCAGGGCTGCCCGTCTCATCCACGGCCGCGCCCAGCACCCAGCGCCCAGCGGCGCCCCCCGCGCCAGCCCGCCCGCCGCGAGCCCGAGCCCAGGGCTGCCCGTCTCATCCACGGCCGCGCCCAGCACCCAGCGCCCAGCGGCGCCCACCGCGAGCCCATGCCCAGGGCTGCCCGTCTCATCCACGGCCGCGCCCAGCACCCGGCGCCCAGCGGCACCCCCGGACGGTTCGGGCCCCTCCCCTCGTCTACCTCCCAGGCCGCCTAGCCCCCTGCCCTCTGGAGAGCAAACCCGCGGCCTACCCCAGGGGGTCCTTCTCTCACGACCCTCACCGGGGGTCTCGGCTCCCCGGCCTGAGTCTGCGCCTTCTGCTGGGCGCCCCCCTCCTCGAGGCGCTCCTCTCCCGTGGCCCTCTCCTCTCCCCCATCCCTCCCTTGCTGCCACTTCTGCTAAGGCTCTTCACTGCGAAAACCAGCGGGGGTGGGAGGGCGGCTAGGCGAAGCCACAGGTGCCAGCGCCTCACCTTGAAGACGGCCATGCCCGTGCAGGAGAATGGGCCCAGCGCGACCACAGGGCCCTGCCGTCCCAGCTGCCTCACTTGCCACCAGGGTCAATATACCCTCCATCAGAGGCTGCTCTGGCAACTAAAGGAAACCCCCTCCCAGCCAGCAAGGCCCCGCCACAACCCTGGGGCCCTCGGCTCCCAGCCCTCGGGGAGGCTCCTGGACGCAAGTGAGGTGTCACAGCCCAGGCAGGGGTGACCTCACGGCCAGCACCGCAGAGAGCAGCAGCCCTGGCAGGAGTGCGTCCTGCAGGCCCAGAAGCTGCAACAGTGGAGCACAGCCGTGGGCGGGCGGCTGCCTCGGCCCAGGAGGCCAGGCCCTGGACTCAAGAGGAAGCCTGGAGTGCCCTGGACCCGCCTCCCCAGCAGGTGCGGCTGCCACAGGTGGGGCTGGCACAGGTGGGGCCTGGCACAGGTGGGGCTGGCACAGGTGGGGCCTGGCACAGGTGGGGCTGGTGCAGGTGGGGCTGGCACAGGTGCAGCTGGTGCAGGTGGGGCTGCCGCAGGTGAGGCCTGGCACAGGTGCAGGTGGCGCAGGTGGGGCTGGTGCAGGTGGGGCTGGCACAGGTGGGGCTGGCGCAGGTGGGGCTGGTGCAGGTGGGGCTGGTGCAGGTGGGGCCTGGCACAGGTGCAGGTGGCGCAGGTGGGGCTGGCACAGGTGGGCCTGGCACAGGTGGGGCTGGTGCAGGTGGGGCTGGTGCAGGTGCAGCTGGTGCAGGTGGGGCTGGCGCAGGTGGGGCTGGCACAGGTGCAGCTGGTGCAGGTGGGGCTGCCGCAGGTGAGGCCTGGCACAGGTGCAGGTGGCGCAGGTGGGGCTGGTGCAGGTGGGGCTGGCGCAGGTGGGGCTGGTGCAGGTGGGGCCTGGCACAGGTGCAGGTGGCGCAGGTGGGGCTGGCACAGGTGGGCCTGGCACAGGTGGGGCTGGTGCAGGTGGGGCTGGTGCAGGTGCAGCTGGTGCAGGTGGGGCTGCCGCAGGTGAGGCCTGGCACAGGGCTAGCCAACCACGCCATCCTCAGTGTGCGAGCCAGTGGCCCCAAGTGGGAAGTGGCAGCAGGGGCGGGTGAGGGGCTCCTCTTCCCGCTCGGGCAGCCGAGGCCATGTGAGTCTTGCCTTGCTCCCCTCCTCCGCGGCCGCTGTCCCTCCTGGAGGTTTGGGGTATGGGCCCTCTCATGGGGGCTGGGCACTTGCTGTTAGAAGTATGGACCGAGCACTGCACCCCAAAACTGCACGCTGGGAACAGCAATCTAGGTCAACCTTCCTCTCCCAGTTTCACAGAAAAAAGGAACCAGAGAGCCACAGAGGGGAAGGCCTTGCAGGGCACTGCCAGACTTCTGCTCCCGGTGGCCTCAGGGACACCCGATGCTCCCCAGGAGACTTGGCCTCAGTCCTCCTCGCCTAGGGAGCCGTGGTGACCGCCCGAAGCACCACAGCCGAGGCCTCTGCGCCACTGTCCCCCCACCCCGCCACCCTGAGCAGCAGCCCACCCAAGGCCCACCATGTGAGCGTGCCTGTTCGCCTAGCACACTCTCCCCCGCCCCACCCAGCGGCACAAGGGACAGGGGTGGGGGGTCCTGGGCTCAGCTGAGAGAGAAGGTCACAGCCAGAGAGGGGTACACAGTGCCAGGGCTGTGAGTCCCAGGGCTGGGGTGCAGGCTGCCAGCAGGCCTGGCCACGGAGCCATAAGCCAAAGAGCCTGAACTGCACGGCATCAAGAGGCCCTACAGGTGCCAGCAGCAGGGGAGTGCAGGTGTGGGCACTGGTGTGCGTGGGGGGACCGACCTCCATGGAGGTGAGATGACAAGGCACAGGTGCACGTGGGCGGGAGGCTGAGTGCTAACTCGGGGCTTCCGGTTAGGTGTCTGGAAACTACTCACAGTTCACTGGTTTTCTGCACCAATATTTTTTACACACCTCAGCGCAAGGCTCATCAGCTAACCCTACTGTATGTATCAGTGAAATAACCCAAATTACATTTTAAACCTACCACAATCGCACTTTGACAAGATGGTCGGTGACCAACGTCTTCCGCGGTGAGACGGCCCATGCAGGAGATCTACCCCTCCGGGTCTGCCTCAGTTTCTCCCCAGGCAAACCCCAAGTTCCTAGGGCTCCGTGTCCCGGCACTTCCTAGGAGCTCGGGTGTGCCCTGCACGAGTGAGGCAGCAGCCACCAGACTCAGAAGTGTGTCCTCAGAGAGGCGCAGAGATCACAGAGAAGGCGAGAAACTGCTGGGCCCGAGAGTCTCGTGGGTGGTGGTTGCTGTGAAGCTGCCCCCAAAGCAAAGCAGCAGCCCCGGGCCTCCTGCTGGGGCCACCTGTCGCTCCTGGGGCGCATTCGCTCTCCCACGCACCCCAACATTCACGTCGACGGTGTGAGGAGTGGCGCTGTGGGGGGTGGGCGCCAGCCCACTGGGCCCAAGAGCTGGCCGCCGGGAGTGAAGCCCGGGCAGCGCCACAGCCGGGCCAAGGGGGGGCGGCTGTGGGGGCACCAGCAGCGACCCCTCCCCCTCAGAGCCTCCCTGGGCCATCCACAAATGGGGGGCCGGTCCCTGGACAGAGCGGAGGCCGGCAACCCTGGAGGGGCCCCCGGTGGGGCAGAGAGCGTGGTGACAGCAGGCACGCTGGGCGGGAAGGAAGAACGGGCACTAGGTTTTAAAGTTCCCGGATGGCACGGGTGGGCAGAGCAAGGCGGGGCGGGCAGGGAGAGGACTGAGGTCCGAAGTGCAAGAAGGGCGGTGGCCCCGACACAGCCCGGCGCTCAGGACACGGGCCAGCGCTCAGGCAGACAGGCCTTCCCGCGTGCTTCCCGGGGGCCCGCAGGGCGGAGGATGCTGCCGCGCAGGGAGCGGCGGGCCGGGGCCAGGGGCAGGACCCGCCTGCTGTCCTGGGGACACTCACATTTTGAGGCGTTTGTTTGCCTGAAGGGTCTTTTGAGGCACCAAGAATTAGGGGCGTAAAACGCTAACCCGCTCCCGTGGGGCCTGCGAGGCCGCCCTTGTGGAGAGTGCGCGCGCCCAGCGCCAAGCCGGCAGCAGCCGATGGCCAGCGCCCTCGTCCCGAGCCCCTGGGACCTCACTCTGTAAAATATGGGCGTGGTGGTTCGAGCCTTTGTGAGCCCCAGAAAACGATGTTCTTAAACTGGTCCATTCCTGCAAGTGTGGCCCGAAGTGACCCTTTGATTAATTAGATCCAGTTCGGGGGCATTCGCTGGATCACTGCAGGGTGGGCATTCATCCTCTTACTGGAGTTCTTATAAACTGGAATCGGGGGAGCCACAGACACACAGAGAGACCCCCAGAAGCTGAGAGGAGGCCCCGGGAGCCAGAGCTAAAAGGGACTGGGCCCGAGGAGAAGGCACGAGCGGACACCACCACGGGCCTGATGGCCACTGCAGCAGCTCGGGGAGGAGGCAGCTCCTGAGGACGTCTTCCCGTGGATGCTTCCAGAGCCTCAGACCAGAAGCTTCTAAGCTAATAAGTGCCCACTGTAGAAGCCATCCCACTCCTGGCACACCGCCACGGCGGCCTGGCAGCCCGACCCACTGGGCTAAGGACGCCTCCTCACTGGGGGATAAGAGACTTCAAACGAGGTACAGCTGACACGGCAGAGGTGCGGCCTGAGGCCTGCGGGGAAGGGCGCCCCAAGCCTGGGGCAGGGCTAGGCTGGCACCAGGGCCGCCGACGCGCGCCTGAGAGTCCCCTCAGTTCTTGACGGTAAGGGCAGGGGGCAAGCTGCCATGCGCCCAGAGGGCCTGAGCGCACGTGCCGCCAGGGGCAGGCATCTCTGTCACCCCCAGGCCCAGGCCGCCAGGGGCAGCCCCGAGGTAACAGGGCCGCCCCGGAGCGGCGGGGGAGGCAGGCTTCCTTTCTGCACTGACCAACTGTTGAAGCTTCTCCTCCGGTTTAGCAAACATCTGTGCGCCACCTGCCACGTCCACCGTGCGTGGTCTCGGCCCGGCCCTGTGGGCAGACAGCAGCCTGGAGAGTCTAAGAAAGCGCCCCCCAGGTTGCCGGAAGAAATAATCCTTCTGGTCGTGAAGAAGTGGAACCCCGCTAAGTTTCCAACAAGAAAGGACCAAGGAAGTAAACCATGACACATCCATTCAAATAAACTGCTGTCACTTCAGGAATGTTGAAACAACATGGAAAATGGCTTAGAAACTGTTAGGGAAAAAAGCATGACTAGGAAATTTTTTGTACAGAATATGGAGTATCCTTTAAAAAAAATGCTTTAAAAAGACTGGAAGACAAGACTTTACAAAATGAACAGAGGTATCCCTGGGTAGTTTTCTTCCTCCCATATATTTTTTTAAGACTTATTTTTTCTCCACCCCTCCCCATCCCCCGTTGTTTGCGCTGTCTTCTCTCTGTGTCTGTTCACTATGTGCTCGTCTTTTTTTTCTTTTTTAGGAGGCACCTGGAACAGAAACTAGGACCTCCCGTTGGTAGGCGGGTGCCCAACTTGTGAGCCACATTTGCTTCCCTCTTATATTTTCTAGTTCTCTATAATCAGCACGTAGCATTTTTTAATTAGAAAAAAAAAGGTTGGGGATTTTGTGGCTGTTTTTTCTCTTCGGCAGCATCATTGCTTAGCTCGGATTCACAAGCCCTGCCTGCCTCGGGGAAGGAGGCAGATGAAAGTAAGGACAGCAAGTGCCTCTCACCCCTCTTCCGCAGCCGAGGCTGGGAAGCAGGCGTCAGTGCAAACACGCTGATGACAGTGGTCTCAGGTCAGAAGCCCCGATTCCTCAGGCTCCTGAAAAAGGAGAGCCATGCCCACAGCCCAAATGGGCCCGAACCGCCAGGGGGCGGCCCCGCAGGGCTTAAAAATAGGATTAGGAACCGAAAGAGCCATGGCCACCACTCAAACGGTCGCACTTCCTCCAACCGCACTGGCCCGGAACCAGCTCAGACGCCCAGGGGAAGGGACCGCACGGGGCCCCAGGGAGCCCGGGAGCCCATGCCCGACGGCAAAGCAGTCTCAACAGGGACGCGATCCTAATTCCACCTGCCGGGCGCGGAGCCGGGTGCTGCGTACCCTTTACGACAGTAAGTCACAACAGTGGTGGCCGCGGGGCGGAGCCCGCCCAGGCCAGGACCCAGGCTGGGGCCCCATGCCCACTCGGGCCGCCGGCAGCCCTGGGACATGTCCACTGCTTCCTCCCACCCGCTGGTCTCCACTTCACAGATGAGGGCGCAGAGGTGCTGAGGGGGCAGCGCTCAGCCAGGGCCCACCGCCTCCTGTCCAGCGGCCAGCGCAGCCCAGGGCCCCCTCCAGCCCACCTCGCTTCCGCCCCAGCCGCTCCGGGCCAAAGGGTGAAGGGCTGAGCCCCGGGCCCCCGCTGCTCAGAGGACAGGCTCCCGGGAGGGCAGGTTCCCCTCCGTTCCTTCTGGCTCGCTGCAAGAGCCCCTCCGGGATGGCTGTTTGCATCCGACAGGCCTCAGCTGGAATCCCAGTTCTGCCACCTCCCTGCTGTGTGACTTTGGCCAAGTCGCCTTCCTCTCTAAAGCTCCGTTTCCTCCCCTGTGAAATGGGGCAGCAACAGAACCCACCTCTCCGGAAGGTGGACTTAGGCGACCTGCGCATGTGCAGGGACCGCCGGCCCATCCCTCTCCAAGGCGGGCCCCTCGACAACCCCAATCCCTGCCGAGCTGCCTGGCACTGGCCGTGGCACCACACCCCCTCCAGCCTCAACCCTGCCCAGCCTCATGGCCCTGCTCAGCCATCATGGCCGCCATGGCGCTCCCCCACCAGTGCCAGCAGCGCCCTGCCCGGCGTCCACCCTCCAGCGCGCTCACACCTCCACCGGGCCACCCTGTCCAGGCCCTGTGCATGTGGGTGACCTGCGGGCTACGGAAGCAGGTGAGGCTCGGTCTGACACATCCTGCCACTAACGAGGCATGCAACTGGGGCAAGTTACCTGGAACCCCCAGTTCTTTTGGTCCAGTCGGGACCCAGGAAGAGGAGAACACCGGCTGCAGGCAGTTATTTCAAGGACAAAAGGAACTAGGGGCTGTGAAACACTCTGTCCCCGCAGCACTCCCGATGGACGATGGAGGGGCCTTCCCTGGGCCTCCTAAAAGGCGGGGAGCCCAGGCATGGCCAGCCTTTGACAGCATCGGCTGAGGCAGGCCCAGAAGACAAACCGCCAGACGTGTGCTGCCCCCCCACACACACACACACACATCTGGGCCAACGCCCAGGGCCCACGAGACAGCTCGGTCCACCTTTGCACCGGAGGGCTCTGTGCCAGGGAGGCTGGGCACTGGGCCCTGGGGCCCCAGAAGCCCAGCTGGGTTCACAGGGCACCTGGAATCCCAGCCCTTTCCTGTGGGCAAAACACTCAAATCCCACCCGGAGTGGCCACAGTCGCATCAACCCCGGTCGGCATTTTGACCAGGCACACGATCACCTGTGCACCCGGCTTCTTTCCCAGGCTCCACTGCGCCCACCCCCCCACCCCCAACCAGGCAGGGTGACAGGCCCTCACCCCGCACGCGGCGAGCCCTGGAGCAGGCCTCCACTGCCGGGGCTGCAGGAGACGCCACGCAGAGGGCCCGCGAGGCCCCTTTCGTCCTTCAGCCTGAGGGCCCAGCACCCGCCCCACCCAGACACGCTGTGACTCAGAGGTGACAAGCAGCCTGCCCAAAGCCAAGCTCCTCTACAGGCAGCTCCCCCTACACCTGTGGAACGACCTGAGAGGAGGTGGCACGGTTCTGAGGCACCTAAGCTTAATTACACAGCACCAACAGCCGTCTGAGTGAGTTCAGTTACTTCATAGACCCACCAGGCGTTCAGGCACAGCTGGTACAAGTGCCCGGGGCTGGTGGCCTGTTCTGGGTGCTCGGCCACATGTCCAGCTCTAACCTACTGGGGCTCTAAGGGCTCTAAGCTGGGCCCTCTCCAAACATCACACTTCAAGTCCTTCTAAGAATTCACGACTCCAATATCCTTGGCCTCCAAGAGCTTGTGGCCGTAAGTTCATTTTTTTAATCCAGTGTTGACTAGGCACCCGCTGTGTACATTCCCAGGGTGAGACAGTGAGAGAACTCATATTGGACGGTTCCCTCTCGGGGACACGGAGACAGCCTCGCTAACCGTGACGATGCCACAATCACCATAACCAACAGAGAGCGCACAAGGAGAGCAAGGCGCACTGGCCGCAGGGCAGGCAAGTCTACCTGGAGGCGTCAAAGGAAGGCTGCCCAGGGTGGCAGCGCTTGAGCTGAGACCTGAAGGCAGACTTGTGGGTGCTTGGGGGGCAGGGGATGTCTTTCCAGGTGTGCGAGGGGAGGCCTGGAGGCCAGGTGAGAAGACACCGAGGACGAGTGTGGCCGCCGGGTTCTGATCTCAGCTACTGTGGGTGCTCTCCTCCCCGGAAGCAGCCTGGCCTTGCTGGGACATTCAGGGGCAAGCTCTGGGGTCAGAGCAAATGGGGGTCAATCCCGGCTCTGCCACTTGCCCACTGGCTGTCCCCGGGCAAGTCACTTGCTTCTCTGAACCGCAGGTTCCTCATCAGTGAAGTGGAAATAATATTCCCACCTCCCACGATCTTATCAGGATGATCAGGATTAAGTGGAAGCAGCACCCTAAGGCACCTGGCACATAGTAAGTGCTCAGTAAGCATGCACTGTTCTTTGGGGATGGCCTCCAGGCCTTTGGCGTCCAGGTGGGGCAGAGGACAGGAGGAGGGGCAGGGGAGAGGGGTGGCTGCCTGGAGAGGCTGAGCAACAGGCTGAGGCTGGAGCAGATGGCCCCGCAGACCCCTCCCATTCCAGACCCTCGGAGCCTGTGCCAGGTGGGCCTGCAGGGCTGGCATGCTCCGTGAATGTGTGCTGAATGCGTTACTGGGGAGCCTGCAATTTTGGCTCAAAACTGTCATGACACCTTTTCAGAAAAGAAACCCAGGAAGACTATGACCTCTTCCCTCCACAGGGGGAAAGCCTGCCCACCCACCACCCTTCCGGAAAGCTCCATTCCAGGCAAGCAGGGCGGGCAGCTGCTCACTCGGGGGGAAAGTGCCCTGTGCAAATCCTGCCTTCTACAAAAAAGGATTCAAATTTACTTCCTTCACTCAGCTCCAGGGCATGGCCTGCTCAGGGGCCTGGAAATCCCAGGGCTGCCCTGTGACTGGGAGAGATGCACTGGCTCTTTGGGACTCAGTTTCCCCAAATGTGAATGAAGGAGGTACTGGTGGAATCCCGAAGGCTGGCATTCCCACGCAGCAAGGCGGTAGCCCCCTGAAATCCCCAGCCCATACTGGAGGGGCTGACTGCTGAGAACGCGGGATGAAGTCATTCCCGCATGGAGAAGGGAGGGGTCTTTGCAGGGAGAAAATGACAAACCCGGGAAGGAAGAGGAGGGGGTTCCCCCTGCTTCCATCTGGACAGGATCCATCAGCAACAGATTACCTCACACCAGGGGTGGGGAGAACCCACCCACACCTGCAGCCAAGCCCTTTCAAACAATCCGAAGCACCCCACCCAGCCCAGCCCGCGGAGCTCTGACAGGGGTCCCACAGGGGTCCTCGGGAGAGGCAGTGGCCCGCCTCCCTCTGCCCAGCGGATGGTCCCAGGCCACCACCCAACAGGTCCCTGCGGGCGTGAAAGGACCCGAGGGTGGGGGCGGGGAGGTGAGGGAAGACAAAGGCTTGAGGAACCCTGTCTCCCGGGGAGCCGCGGGCAGGCAGGAAGGTCCCCCCGAGCCGCGGAGGCTGGGCCTGCAGTGCCGGGCCGGGGGGCTCCCCACACCCCGCGCCCACGCTCCCTGCGACGGCCTGAGGCCCCGGGGACCTTCCAGGAGAAGGACGGGGACTAACCGGCCACGGAAAGGAAGGCAGGAAGAAGAGAGGGAGACAGACACAATACAGACCGCCGGACAGAGGGAGGGAGACAGGAATGCCACCAGGACGCAAGCGAGTGGCGCGGCTCCAGGGGCCAAACCCGGAGACCGAGACTCGGGGGCTCACGAAAGCCCCGGACGCGGGCGCTCGGGGAGCCGGGGGCGGCGAGGGGAGGACGCAGGCCCGAGGGAGCCCCGAAGACAGGGACAGACGGACACGCAGCCGGGGCGGACACACACGCGAGCCGCGGAGGCGCGCCCCGCCGCCCGGCGCACTCACCCAGGCCGCAGACCTCGCGGCGCAGGCTCAGGCGGCCGCGCTCCTCGGCGATGGCGCGCAGCATGTGCTGCAGCGAGCGCTCCTCCGCCTCGGCGCCGCCCGCAGGCTCGGCGGAGGCGGCGGCGGGCAGCGCGGGCGGCCCGGCCCGGAGCCCCGCGGGCGCAGAGGCGCAGGCCCGGCCCGGCGGCCGCGCGGAGGCCATGCCGGGCCCCGGCTCATCGCCCGCGCCGCGCCCGCGGGCTCCCCGGCGCGCCCCGCCGCCCCCGCCCCGGCGCCGCCCGCCGCCGACACCCGTGAAGCCACAATCCGCCTTTGTGCGCGTGGCCGCCGCCGCCGCCGCCGCCGCCCGCCGAGCGCAGCCGAGCCGAGCGCACCGACGCCGCCCGCGCCTTCCCGGCCGCCGCCGCCCGGAGGCCCGGCCCCGCCCCGGCCCCGCCCCGGCCCCGCCCCCAGGGCCGCCTTGCCCCGCCCCGGCCCCGCCCCCAGGGCCGCCCGGCCCCGCCCCCGGGCCGCCCCCGCCTGCTCGGCCGAGGCCTCCGGCGGCCCGGCCCCGCCCCCAAGCGGTCTCCGCGTCCTTGCAGGCCCCGCCCCTTCCCGCCCCGCTGGCCAATCCTCAACGCCAGAAGGAACCCGAAACCCTACCTCAGCCCCCTGGCCCCGCCCCGGGCCCGCCCACTTCCAAAAGGCCCGCCCCCGGCGACCTCCGACGCTGCTCACGCGCTTCCTCAAACGGCTCTCGGGATCTCACCTTGACCCCCACCCACGGCCTCCGAGCCCCCCTAGGCGGCTCTGCCCCTGCGCACCCCTTCTCCAGGCCCCGCCCCACGCCTTCCTCTAGGCCGACCTCCGCCCCAGAACCCCACCCCGTCTCCCAACCCCTCCACTCCCCCCCGTTCCCCCATGCTCCCCTCCGAGCCCCTGCCCCCGACCTGCGCCCCGCCGCTGCCGCAGACTTACTTTGTCACCTGCTCTCTTCGCCACCAACCTCCTTTCTTTACCAAGTCGCCTCTGCGGGTTTCTGCTGGGAACTTCCTCCGCAGAACCCTCCCCCCCACCGCTAAGAGGAGCCCTTCCCGCGCCCCAGCGACTCCTCTGCGCCTGGCACTGAGCTGGGGACACAGAACCCCGGCGACAGGGCAGGAGGGTGAGAAAGGCCGTGGGCCGCAGCTTCCTCAGCCGTCTCTCCCCAGAGGGACCCCCAATAGATACCAGCCCAGGCCCAGGCTACACGCCCCACCCCACTGTACCCAGCTTCGAGGCCCCCTGTCCCTGGGAAGCGGTCAGGCTTCAGGATGTCATTTGTGTCCTTATCTGCTTCATAAACCCCCTTTCCCCACCCCCACGGCCCCCCACCCCCATCCTGGGGTCTCTTACAGGACGAACATCGCGTCAGAGTCATCCCATTTCCTCTGGCAACCAACCAGGGACAGGTGCCAGGAAATGTTTGTGGAATGAATAAATGAACATTGCTTGGGCTCTCCCCTGTTTTATTTCAATAATTATCCAGATATTGTGCACACGGAATTTTTAATGTTGTCAAATGTTCAATTGCATTTCATACTGGGAGAGTGCAGAGCAGGGCTTCTGCTCGGTGTCTTGACCTGGGTGCTGGTTAATGGGTGAGGTCAGTTAATGAAAGTTAGTCGAGCTGTAACTTTATGAGCTGTACACTTTCTATATATAAATATTCAGAATATGAAATAGAATTTTTCTAAAAAGTTTAAAATCCTTGAACATTTGTTTCAGTCATATTTCATGGCAATGAAAACGTTCTTTTCTGCAAATGTAGTGAAATGCACCTTTAGAGAGACCGCTGAGTAAAAAAGACTATGATAGGCAGACAAATGTCCACCAAAGACATTCACCTCCAATCCCTGGGGCCTGTGAATGTCACCCTCCATGGCAAAAAGACTTTGCAGGTTTGATTAAGGGTATGGATTTTGAGGTGGGGAGATTATCCTGTCTTATCTGGCTAGGACAATCTAATCACATGAGTCCTTTTCTAAGGAAAATCAGAGACGCTTTCCCAGCTCTGGTGAGAGGGTGATGTGACAGCCGAGGAAGGGTCCCATGGGTGCGACCTTGCTGGCCTTGAGGATGCAGAAGGGACCATGAGCCAAAGAACTGCAGGTAGCTAGAAGCTGGAAAAGACCAAGAAACATTCTCCCCTAGGGCCCCCACAGAGGACCCCGGTTCTGCCAGCGCAGTGGTTTAGCCCCGTGAGACCTGTGTCCGACTTCTCAGCTACAGACCTGTAAGTGGGTTAAGGCACCAAGTCTGTAATCATTTGTTACGGCAGCGGTAGGAAACCACTGCAGGGAGCAAATCTAAGATAATGCGAATCTTGTCATCTCTCCACTGCTTCTTTCCGGGAGATTTATTTTGTTAGCAACACCAAAACAACAAGAAATCAAAGTTTAGCAGAAAGGAAAATCGACCACAATCCAATTGCTTTAATAGTTCATTTGTTTCTTATTTTGGTGCATTCCCGCCTGGAACATGTCTAAATGCCCTTCCTGCAAAAGATTATGACAGTGCAGTCGAGGGTGGCGTTTTTATCCCTGCAGGTTCGAGTTGATTTTATTCAAGAGTCAGAGTGGCGGCTCCCCCAGAGCTCCTCCTCCGCCCAGAGGCCCAGGCGCTGGTTAGAGGAGGGGCCGGCACAGCTGAGAACCCCAGGCCTCGGTTTTACCATCTGTGTCAGGGGACGGGGACAGGATGGCCTCTGAGGTCCTGCCTAGCCTTGACCTTCTGAGAGTTAATAATCGTTGGACGTCCTTCTTTGTCACCAAGAAGACCACGATCAGTTCCCAGGGCAGGTGGGATACAAACGGCCCCTTGTGGGGTCAGCGAGCAGGTCCGCTGAGCTCACGATTCCAGCAGGTTCTTCCATTCACCCCTGAAAATCAGTTAAAAACCTCAGTGGTCACATGCGCTGCTGGGAGCCACTTCCCCCCTGACCCCTTCTGATGACTCATGGTTCTCCTCTGCACGGGGTTCCTGCGCCTCCGCCTCCTTTCGTCTGGAAGGGTCGATCCAAGCCCTCCAGGTCTACAGCGCAGCACGCCCTCCACCGTCGGGCTTTTCTCACCTGGAAAGTTTTAACTGCCCCTTCTCCCACCCTCCAGCTCCCTTTACACCGTCCCCCAACACACAAAATATTGCCTTATCCTCAGCTGTTGTCGGAAACCCCACCACTAGCATGATTTGCTGAAACTCCCCTGGAGGGGATAGCCTTCAAAATACCAGCCAGGGGCCCCTCGCTGAGGATGCAGGACTCGGGGCTTTAGGGGAGATTTTTTTTCTTTTTTCTTTTATTACCTTATTTTTGTTGCTGTTGTTATTTTTTCTCTTTTTCTTTTCCTACTTAGTTTTCTTATTTTATTTTTTCTTTTCTTTTTTTAACATTTTTTATTCTTCCCTCTTTATTTTTTTATTTTCTCAATATTATTAACTTTCATACTCCATTATTCTTCCTTTTTCTTTATCCTTTTTATTCTTTTTTTCTTTTTTCTTTAGAGAAGTTTTTATTTTTTTGCGGTACCAGGGCTGGAGGTTGAACCCGGGACCTCCCATGTGGGAAGCAGGTGCTCAGCTGCTTGAGCCACATCCTCTCCCCTTTAGGGAAGATTCTGAAGGAGGGAGTGCCTGATGGGATTGGGGGCTTGAGGAGCTCCATCCTACTTTGTTCCAGGAGGGGCACGCAGGTGAGCAGGTATAATCCTGAATCCTGGGGAAACGGACTTTGGCCCAGTGGTTAGGGCGTCCATCTACCACATGGGAGGTCCGCGGTTCAAACCCCGGGCCTCCTTGACCCGTGTGGAGCTGGCCCATGCGCAGCGCTGATGCGCGCAAGGAGTGCCGTGCCACGCAAGGGTGTCCCCCGCGTGAGAGCCCCACACACAAGGAGTGCACCCGTGAGGAGAGCCGCCCAGCGTGAAAAGAAAGTGCAGCCTGCCCAGGAATGGCGCCGCCCACACTTCCCATGCCGCTGACGACAACAGAAGCGGACAAAGAAACAAGACGCAGCAAATAGACACCAAGAACAGACAACCAGGGGAGGGGGGGAAATTAAATAAATAAATAAATCTTAAAAAAAAAAAAAATCTTTAAAAAAAAAAAAAATCCTGAATCCTGGAGGGCAGCTGGTGCCATCTTCATGTGTTATAGGGGAGGCAAGTGCAACAGAGAGGTTAAGTGCTGCCCAAAGTCACACAGCAAGTCAGACCCAGAGCCAGGAGTCTACCACTGCTGGAGCCAGGAAGGAAGGGGACATGGGTGCTCTAATCAACTCATCCCTTTTCTGGCCTAAGGAGGAGACCCGTCAGAGAACAGGGTGCAGAGGACAGGTTTGGAAGGGAGGGACTGCAAGGCCATGGGTCACTGGGAAATGGGGACACAGAGCAGCCAGGGGCAGTAGGTGGACAGGGATGAACTAGGAGAAGAAGTGGGACCACCAGGAGACCTGGGGCCATCCCAGCTGCGGCGCACTGCCCTGGAGCCCGTCGGTCTCCTGTCTGTCCATGAAGCACCGGATGTCCCCTCCAGCCTCCCTGCCCTGTCCCCAGGGAGAGCAGGGCAGGTGGCCAGGCAGACGGCCTTGGCCTGGCTCTCCCAGGCTCCCGTGAGCACATCCTCCCAGGCACTTCTCCAGGCCAGAGGGCATGACTCAAGCTACCGTGACACCCAGTGTCAGTGTGAGGCCCACCCACCGGCTCTGGGGTGACCTCGCCCCTACCAGCCCCGTGACCTTTTCTCCTCATCTTATAACAGGGACGATAATGCCTTTCTCAGGAGTTGGGGTGAGGTTTGATGGAGGGAGAAGCCCCCAGTGTGGACCAGCAGGCATTCGATTCGACGCCAGGCAGTCTACCTGGGCCCACGGAGGAGACAGGCCATCATACCTGGTCCCTCCAGAGCCAAGCTGGCCCTGAGCTCCCAGGGCGCCCGGGTCAGGCAGTTTCATATCACCTGTGGCAAGAGACAGTGGTCCCACTTCCCGATCAGCAGGGCAAGGGAGAGGCTCTTCCCATGGCAGCTCAGAGGTCAGACTCCCGGGAAGCAGGTTCAAGAGATCTGTGTTCCGGAGGTTTGGAAGGGCAGAGAGGACAGGGAAAGCCTCAGGGGGAGCCTCAGAAGATGGGGTGACGCCCGTGTCACCCAGCCATCGGATGGGGCGCTGGGGAAAGGGCGTGTGCTCGCCCGGGAGGCTCTCTGCAGCTGCGGTGATCCCGAGGGCGGGGGAGGGTCTTAGCCCACACAGCAGCACGGGGTCTGATGGCTCACCACAGCGTCCACCTCCGTCCCCCGCCCTGGACGGGTCCCCAGCCTCAACTTGCACATCCCCTCTATGTAGTTTCTTCTCCCTGCTAAAAGAAATAAAACAAAATAGAGCAACTATGGCCAAGAGATGTAAGGTGGAAGTTACTCTTAGGCAGGTATCACAAAGCCTGCAAAGCCTCTTTATAACTCAAAACTCTAAGGCCATCCGGGCACCATAAAAAAACACAAGATAAGGCACTCAGTAAAGTCACAGGAGACGGTGCCTCACGCAGGGGGGCTCCTGCGGGCTCTAGAGACATCAGGGCACTCTAAGCAGGGCCGGCAGCCCCGGGATATTGGCATCCCCTCGGTGGGGCTAGCTTGCAACGTGTGATAACCTATCTCCCCGATGGAACAGATTTAGACTCATTTGTAATTTTCCTACACATGGTTCTTCTGCCTCTTTTACTGGAACCTCTAATTAGCACTATGCTTGTTAAATGTATGTGCAGAGACTTAAACCTTCAGTCTGGCCCTATGCTGTTTGCGCCCTGAGCCTCAGCAGAGGTGCAGCCAACACCTGCTCTCCAGTTCTTCAGACTCACCGGGACAACTAACCAAAGGATATCGATAGACAACACCCATCCCAAAAAACAAGGCATTTCTATAACTGCAAGGAAGACAGTTCCATCCATCTGCCCCACGGGATCTAAGCCCCTCTCCACCGGAAGCAGAGTGGGCAGCACCATCCCAAAACCTTCACACTGAGGAGTAAACAAACAGAAAGGAGAATGCAACCGTGGACTAAAGCAGAATTATCATTCTAGCAATGGAAGGCCTTGTAACCTCGATACACAGGCAGTGATCACGAGAGGTTCTGAGCAGGGGGTGTGGCAAGTATCAGTGCAACATGGGGCATTTTGGGGACACTGGAATTGTTCTGCTGGATATTGCAATGATGGATACAGGCCATCACACATTTTGTCAAAACCTATGAAATTGGGAAGCGGACATGGCTCGAGCAGTTGGGCACCTCCCTACCACATGGGAGATCCCAGGTTTCTGGTCCCTCCTAAGAAAGAGAAGACAAACATGCAACGAACAGACACAGAAAGCAGACAGCGAGCTCAAACAATGGGGGGGAGGGGAATAAATAAATAAGATAAAATTTTTTTAAAAACTACAAAATTGTGCAGTGCAAAGTGTAAACCATACTGTAAACTATAGACCATGGTTAATAGAAACGCTTCAATATTTGTTCATGAATTCTAACAAATGTACCACACTAATGACAGATGTTATTAATGGGGAAAAGTGTGAGAGGGGATGTGGGTGGGGTATATGGGAATCCCCTATATGTTCAACGTAACTTTTAGGTAATCTGAAACTTCTTTAAAAATATATAAAGAAAAAAAAGAGCTCAATAAACTATTAAACTTTTAAAGGTTTTCTTGGGGGGCAGGGAATTACATTTGATGTGGGTGCATTCGTGTTTGAGGTGACGTGGGTGGAGCCTCCAAACACAGGAGTCTCAGGCCAAGGAAAGCCTGAAAATGTCCCTGTCCCCTCACCTGCATGGACGAAGCTATTGGTAAATGTTGAAAGAAAGACAGAAACACAGCACCCCATTGTCCATTTGGGGAGGGAGGTGCACAGAAGGGAAACAGCACCAGGAAACCCTCAGCACCATGCTGAGTGCGCAGAATCCAGCTCCTTTAGCCTGCTTTTTACCTCTGCAGGACCCAATTGTTATCACCCCCATTTATAGTCGTCGAGTAGCTTTCTCCAGGGCATCGAGTAACTTTCTTATTTTTAAGAGAGTTTCAGACTGTGTCAGTAAATTAAAGGATGAATAGTTGGTCGTCCTGACCAATCTGACATATTCCTTGGAAGAGGTAATCTATTAAAATAATTTGCAGGGAGTGGATGTGGCTCAAGCAGTTGAGCACCTGCCTCCCACATGGGAGGTCCCAGGTTCGGTTCCCTGGTACCTCCTGAAAACAGAAAAACAAACAACAAGCAAACAAATGAAAAAGCCAACTCAGGGGAGCCGATGTGGCTCCGCGGTGAGTGCTGGCTTCCCACATATGAAATCCTGGCCCCAGTACCTTAAAAAAAATTCCATAATACTTTATGCTGCATCCCTGAAAACAAATTTGATCAAATCTGTCATAACTTGGTAAGAACAATCTACTCCATCATAGTTCAAAGAAAAAAGATAATGTTCTCTAGAAACAATTTATGAAAAAGTCAGATCCATATTTCATACGTGTCACAAAAACTCATCAGAGTAACAACCCTCCTTTCCTGGGTGGCTGCGAGCAGCACAGCTGCAGTCTGTGCCCACAGTGAACCCCGCAGAGAAGCCAGTGGTTGTGTGTGTCTATTTCTATCCCACTTTCCTTACACTGATGTGTTCATCTGGCGCCTACTTTGTGAAGACTCATTCCAGAGAGTCTTAGAACCCACAGCTGTCCTCTCCCGCTGCCGCCCTTTTCTCGTGTAGGGGACAGGAGCAGTAGAGCATCCCAGGAGTGGCAAGTAAGCGGCTGGACTAGAGAGCAGCATAAAACAGAGGCCCAGCTCCTGTAGGAGAACCTCTACTCGTGGGGGTCACAGGGATGGGTGCCTTAGTTTCTTGTGGCTTTCAGAACAAGTGACCACAAACTGGGAGGCTTCAAACAACAAAAGTGTCTTCCCTCCCAGGGCTGGAAGCTAAGAGCCCAAAACCAAGGCGCGGGCGGAGCTGCACTGCCTCCCCAGGCCCTGGAGGAGGATCCTGCTCGCGGCTGCCAGCTTCTACGGCGGCCACCCATCCTTGACCCGGTGCTGCCTTGCTCCAACCTGCCCCTGCGTTCACGCTGCCTTCCCCCCTCTGTGTCACCGTGCCTCAAATTTCTCTCTGCCTTTCCTTATAAAGACATCTGTCATCAGATGAAGGGCCCACCCTAAATCCAGGATGGTCTCCTCATTTGGAGATCCTTAACTTAATTGCATCTACAAAACCCTTCTCCCAAATAAGGTCCCAAGTTCCAGTGGACATGTCTCTTTTTTTGGAGGGATGGGTGGAGAGTGGGGGGCTACTTCTGCTGATGTAACATCCATTCCATCTTCTTATTCATTAGACTGGGCCATGATTTCCTGTTTCTTAGTATACCTTGTAATTTTTTTGCTGATGTCTAGGCATCTGTTTTTCTTGATGAGTTTATTCTTTGGTTCCGTTCTCTTTCTTGTCTGTGGTTTTATTTTTGTTTGGCTTGTGTTCAGAGTTTTCTTTGACACTTGGTTCCACTTATTCTACATCTTTATAGTTGCTGTGTTCAACTGAAAAAAAAATAATGGACAAACAAAAAAATTTTTTAAAAAAAGGAAGGAAAATGAACCAAAGAGAGTAAAAATAATAATAACAAAAGAAAAAAATAAAAGACAAGAAAAACAAGAGGAGAAAGAAATGAAAACAGGAGAAGGCAGAATGAAAAAGGAAGAGGGGGCAAAAAGAAAGGAAGGAAAGAAAAAGAGATAGGGAGGGAGGGAGGAAAGAAGGCCTCCTTCTCAGGCCACCAGCAACTGCCTGGGCTCTGCATCACTGGCTGCCTGAGTCTGCCAATCAGTCACCCCTCCACAGGTACCTGGATGAACAGAAAAAAAGCAAACAAAAAAAGCCTCTGGCTAGGTTCCCCCTCACGGGCCTGTCCAATTGCGAGTGGCTCCCCTCTCTCTGGAGGCTGGGTGGGCAATTCCATCTTCTTAGCACTGGCCTGGATATTTCCTGAGAAGCCACCATACCTCCGCTTTCCTGTCCTCTGGAGCGAGCACTTGAGCCAGGCCTGGCCCATCAGAGCATCTCCCTGGCCATCAGGATTGGTCCAAGCTGGTCCAATCAGAGAAAAGCATCTTTCTGGCCAGCAGGATTGGTCCATGGATGAGCCACTCAGGACTCTTGTTGCCTTTGTAGTGCATTGCTAAGAGGACAGCAGCTGGCCACAATCTTGGAAATGAGAGAGGAGGGCTGCCTGAGAAGTAAATGAGCAGGGCTCAGACAGAGATAGGGAGTGAAGCCCAGTGGGTCCTGGTCTTTCAGTCACAGGAGCCAGTGCGAGCGGTTTCTGTCCCTTGCTTTTCCATGGGTTGTAATAGAAACAGAGATACACAGTGAGCCTCATTTATCCAAGGCGTGAATTTCAGTGGCACATTTGCTGTCATGAGACAAGTTAATGGAGTGTGAGCCTTGGACAGACCCTAGAAGGCCTGTGGTCCAGCCCAGCCAGTTCATTTCAGAAACTGGTGACCAAGGCCCAGTGAGGGCAGACCTGCCCAAGTTCTCACTTGCAGGGCCCTCTGCCTTGAATAGTCACTTATCTTCAAACTCTGCTCAGGTCCCCAACTCCACCCCCGTGCCCACCCACACATGCTCTTCCTGCAGGCAAACTGGCCTTCAGTGGATGTTGTCTTCCTGAATGAACCTGAACTGACCTGTCTGCACCCCATGATGGTCATGGTGATTCTGCCGCTGCTGCTTGCTGTTGATTCCCTTAGGGTCTTGCTGTTCTGACCACAAAATACAGTGATTTATGCCTTGTCATATGATAGAGCTCTGTCCTTTCATCTTGGGTACAGATCTGTGATGGTTGACTTCACATGTCAACTTGGCTGGGTGATGGTGTCCCATTGTTTGGTCAAGCAAGGTCTGGCCTGATTGTTCCTCTGAAGGTATTTCATAGATGAATTTGCATCTAAGTCAGTTGACTGCATCTACAATCAACAAAGAAGATTGCCTCAGCAATGAGGGAACACTCCTCATCCTATCAGTTGGAGAACTGAGGATTTCAGAAGTCAGAAAGAACTGCTGCCTCTGCTTCAGCCAGCAAGCTTCTTCTAGGGAACTCAACTTCACCTTCACTTGTGGCCGGCCCTGCACTTCATTTTTCTTTTTTTTTTGCATTTGGTTGGTTGGTCTCTTAAGTCTTTCTTTTTCTTTAAATTAGAGAAGTTATAGCTTTATAGGAAAAATCATGTAACTATTACAGCATTCCCATTTACCACCTATTGTTGACACTCTGCATAAGTGCAGTACCTTTGATAAAAGAATGTTAAAATTGTACTATAAACTATAGTCCAAAGTTTACAGCAGGTGTATTTTTCCATATACCACCCTATCATTAACAGCTTGTATTAGTGTTGTTATAATTCATGAAAGAAAATTTTTGTAATTGTACTATTAACTATAGTCCATCATTTATAAAAGGGTTTAGGCCACTTACCCTTTCACACAAATTAGATAATTGGCTTTTCCATTTCTGAAATGTAGGCTGTTGGAATTTTGATTGGGATTGTATTGAATCTGCAAATCATTTTGGATAGAATTGACATCTTTTTTTTTAAGGAGGTACCAGGAATTAAACCCAGAACCTCGTTCATGGGAAGCAGGCACTCAACCACTGAGCTACATATGCACCTCAATGAGAGTTGTTTTTTCCATTTGTTTGTTTGTTTTTAGGAGAAATTTATTCCTAGCTATTTGATTCGCTTAATTGCTGTTGTTAATGGAATTTTTTCTGGATTTCCTCCTCAGATTGTTCATTACTAGTGTATAGAAACACAACTGACTTGTATCCTGCCACTTGGCTGAATTCATTTATTAGCTCTAGTAGCTCTGTTGTAGATTTTTCAGGACTTTCTATGTTCAGGATCATGTCATCTGAAAATAGTAAAAGTTTTACTTCTTTCTTTCCAATTTCAATGTCTTTCCTCCCTCCCTCCCTTCTTTCCTTCCTTTGCCTAACTGCTCTGGCTAGAACTTCCAGCACAATGTTGAATAACAGCGGTAACAGTGGGCACCCTTGTCTTTTTCCAGATCTTAGAGGAAAAGTTTTCAGGCTTTCACCATTAAGCATGATGCCTAGCTATGGGTTCTTCATATATGCCCTTCATCATGTTGAGAAAGTTTCTTTCTATTCCTACTTTTTTTTTCTTTTTAAGATTTATTTGTTTCTCTCCCCCCCTCCCCCCACTGTTGTCTGCTCTCTGTGTCTATTCGCTGTGTGTTCTTCTGTGTTCACTTGTATTCTCATTAGGGAGCACTGGGGATCTGTGTCTCTTTGTTGTGTCATCTTGCTGCATCAGCTCTCTGTGTGTGTGGCACCACTCCTGGGCAGGCTGTGGTTTCACGTGGGGTGGCTCTCCTTGTGCAGGGGCCACTCCTTGTACGGGGGGCACCCTTACACGGGGGCATCCCTGCGTGGGCCAGCACTCCTTGCACACAGCAGCACTGAGCATGGGCCAGCTCACTACATGTACCAGGAGGCCCTGGGTATCAAACCCTTGATCCTCCTATATCATAGGCAGATGCTCTATCTGTTGAGCCACATCCGCTTCCCTAATCCTACTTTTAAAGTGGTTTTTCTAATAAAGTAAAGGTGCTGGATTTTATCAAATGCCTCTTCTACATCAGTTGAGATGATCCCTTCATTTTGTTAATGTATTGTATTACATTAATTGATTTTCTTATGTTGAATCATCCTTGCATACCTGGGGTAAACCCCACTTGATCATGGTGTATAATTCTTTCAGTGTGCTTTTGGATTCAGTTTGCAAGTATTTTGTTTAAGATTTTTGCATCTATATTCATAAGAGGAATTGTGTAATTTTATTTTCTTGTGGTATCTTTATCTGGCTTTGCTATTAAGGTGTTGTTGACTTCATAGAATGAGTTAGGTAGTGTTCTCTCCTGTTCCATTTTTTGGAAGAATATGAGCAGGATTGGTATTAATTCATCTTGGCATTGGTTGAATTCACCTGTGAAGCCATCTGGCCCTGGGCTTTTCTTTGTTGGGAGGTTTTCGTTGACTGATTCAATCTCTACTTGTAATTGGTCTTTTGAGATCTTCTATTTCTTCTAGAATCAGTGTATGTTGTTCATGTACTTCTAGGAATCTGTCCATTTCATCTACGTGGTCTAATTTGTTGACATACAATTGTTCATAATATTCTTTTTTTTTTTTAAGATTTATTTTTTATTTATTTCTCTCCCCTTATTCTCCCCCCCCCCCCAGTTGTCTGCTCTCTGTGTCCATTTGCTGTGTGTTCTGTGTCCACTTGTATTCTTGTCAGTGGCACCCAGAATCTGTGTGTCTTTTTGTTGCTTCATCTTGCTGTATCAGCTCACTGTGCATGTGGTGCCATTCCTGGGCAGGCTGCACTTTTTTTGCTCTGGGTGGCTCTCCTTACGGGGCACACTGCTTGCGCATGGGTCTCCCCTATGCGGGGGACACCCCTGCGTGGCAGGGCAGTCCTTGCACACATCAGCACTGCGTGTGGGCCAGCTCACCACATGGGTCAGGAGGCCCTGGGTTTGAACCTTGGATTTCTCATGAGGTAGGTGGATGCCCTATCCATCAGGCCAAATCTGCTTCCCCATAGTATCCTTTTAATTTCTCTGGGGTCAGTAGTAATGTCTCCCTTCTCATTTTTTATTTTATTTATTTATGTCTTGTCTCTTTTTTTTGTCAATCTAGTTAAGGGTGTGTTAATTTTATTGATCTTTTCAAACAACCAACTTTTGGTTTTGTTAATGCTCTATTGTTTTTCAGTCTCAATTTCATTTATTTCTGCTCTGATCTTTCCTTTTTCTTTCCTTTAGCTTGGTTTGGGATTGGTTTGCTGTTCTTTCTCTAGTTCCTCCAGGTACACAGTTAGGACTTTGATTTTAGCTTTGTTTCTTAATGTGACCATTTAGAGCCGTAAGTTTTCCTCTCAGTACTACCGTCACTGCATCCTGTAAGTTTTGATATATTGTGCTCTTATTTTCATTTGTTTCAAGATATTTACTGATTTCCCTTACAATTTCTTCTTTGACCCACTGATTATTTAAGAGTGTAATATTTAATATCCATATATTTCTGGATTTTCCAGTCCTCTGACTGTTTTTCTTTCCAGCTTCATTCATTATGGTCAGAGAAGATGCTTTATATAATTTCAGTATTTTAAAATGTATTAGACTTGTTTTGTGACCCAACATGTCATCTATCCTGGAGAAGGATCTATATGCACTTGTGAAGAGTGTATATCCTGCTTGTTTGGTGGGCAATGTTCTGTATATGTCTGTTAGGCCTAACTAGTTTATCATATTGTTCAAGTTCTCTGTTTCCTTATTGATATTCTGCCTAGATGTTCTATCTATTGATGAGAGTGGTGTTTAAAGTCTCCAAATATTGTTGTAGAGATTTCTATTTCTCCCTTCAGTTTTGCCAATGTTTACCTCTTGTATTTTGGGGCACCGTGGTCATGTGCATAAATAGTAGTGATATTTCTTCTTGGTGGATTTCCCTTTTATTAATATATAGTGTCCTTCTTTGTCTCTTATAACAACTTTTGACAAAGCCTGTTTTGTCCAAAATTGTGTAGCTACCCCAGCTTTTTTTTTTTTTTTTTTTTTTTTGGTTACTATTTGCATGAACTATCTTGTTCCATATTTTCACTTTCAACATATTTATGTCTTGGGGTCTAATGTGAGTCTCTTGTAACAACATATAGTTGAATCATGCTTTCATATCCACTCTACCACTCTGTGTCTTTTGATTAGGGAATTTAATCCATTAACATTCCTTGATATTATTGTAAAATAAGTACTTACTTCAGCCATTCTGTCCTTTGGTTTTTATGTATTATATTTTTTCTTTTCTCTCTCTTTTCCTTTATTACAACTTCCTTTTCTGTAGAGTTGGTCTTTTGTGATATATCCGACTGTAGGGAGCCTAGGCCGTGTTGTGGGCCTGGGTGCCATCACAATGATAGTCATAGGTGCTGAGTCATGATGAGTCAGGAGTGCTGAGTCATGGTGAGTCAGGAGTGCTGAGTCATGGGGCAAAGCCAAGGCGCATGCTCCTCCCCTAAATTACCATATCACTATATTTCCCCCCTTCCCCTCCTCTTCCCCGAACCATCTGCAGATTGCACATGAGCCCACATGCGCTGGCTCCCCCAATAAAGTCTCCTGTTTCTTCTGGCCGGTGTTCGTGTGAGTTCGTAGCGCGGTCCTCTTCGCCGCAGCTGATTTGTGGCCCCGGCGGCAGTTCCCGGAGCGAGGCAAGAGAGGTCGCCCCGACAACCCGTATCTCACACCGGCAGCGTGAGGAACGCCCTCTCCCCCGGCCGAACTGGTCCACGAGCTGCAGCCAACCGGCTGCCTTCATCCGACTCATCTGTTTCTCATTTCTGTTTCTGCATATATTCTTAAATACTTTCTTTGTGGTTACCCTGGGGTTTGTATTACACAACCTACACCTATAATCTATTAATTTGAAAAGATACCAACTTAGCTTCAATAGCATACACATTCTCTGCTCCCATATTCCTGTTTCCACTCTTTATGTTGTTTTTGTCCCACTTTACCTCTTTATATTTTGCATGTCCACTTTCAGGAAATATGCCTTTTTCTTGTTCAATTGTGTTCTGAGTCTTATAGAAATTAAAGAGTAGAGTTGTATATTGAGGATACAGTACTACTGGATTTTGCATTTTCCCTTTTAGTTACCTTTACTGAAGATGATCATTTCTTCACACAACTCCAAGCCCCTCTCCCCTTTCTTTCCCTTTCAACCTGTAGGACTCCTTTTAGTAATTCTTGTAGGGCAGGTCTTTCATTGACAAACTCTCTCAGCTTCTGTTTATCTGTGACTATTTCAAACTCTCCCTTATTTTTGAAAGTCAGTTTTGCCAAATAAAGAATTTTGACTGTCAGTTTTTCTCTTTCAGTACCTAAAATATATCATACCACTGCCTTCTTACCTCCTTGGTTTCTAATGAGAGGTCAGCACTTAGTTTTATTGAGAGTCACTTGTATGTGATAAATTACTTTTTTCTTACTACTTTCAGAAATTCTCTTTATCATTGGTGTTTGGAATTTGGCATTCTGGTTAGTATGTGTCTCAGAGTAGGTCTATTAGGATTTATTCTGTTTGGAGTACATTGCACTTGTTGGGCATGCATATTTATGTCTTTTGTAAGAGTTGGTAAATTTTAGGTCATTATTTCCTCAAATATTCCTTCTGCCACTTTTCCTTTCCCTTCTCCTTCTGGAATCTCCATGACACCTATATTTGTGCACTTTCTGCTGTCATGCAAAACCCTGAAACACTATTCAATTTTTTTCTTTTCTTTTCTCTATCTGTTCTTTTGACTGTATGATTTCAACTTTCCTGTCTTCTAGTTTGCTGATTCTTTCTTCTGCCTGCTCATATCTGCTGTTGTATGACACAGTGTATTTTAAATTTCTTTTATCATGCCTTTCATCCCCATAATTTCTGTTTTGTTTCATTTTATACTTTCACATTCTTCTTTATGCTCACACATTGTCTTCTTAATATCCTTTAGCTCCTTATTCATATTTTCCTTCATCTCCTTGAATTGATTTAGGATATTCATTTGAACTTCTTTTATTAGTTGTTACAAATTCTGTGTCTCCTCTGCAAATTTAATTTATTCCCTTGACTGAGCCATATCTTCCTTTATCTTAGTATGACTTTCAGTATTTTGTTGGTATCTCAGCATTTGATTATCTTGATGTGTTAACGCTGAAGGTCAGTTTATCCCTCTTGTCTAGGGTTTTATTGTTAATTGGCTTTGTGTTAAGGTTCTTCTTTGATGCTTGGTCCAATTTACTCCAGACCTTTAGAATAGCCTATTTTCTCAGCTCTTCTTCATCTGATTCTTGCTCTGGATATGTGGTTCAATTTTTTTTTTTTTAGGAGGTATGGGAATAGAACCTGGGACCCTGTACATGGGAAGTGGGCACTCAACCACTGAGCTACACCCTCTCGCCTTGTGGTAAAATTTTTAAGATTGCACTTTCTGTGCAATTGTTTCACCTCCAGGAGAAAGCTTCCTTTCCTCTGCTCCTTTTCTGGGAATCTTGGTCTGTTTTCTTTATTTTTGTATGGAATTTTCTCTCCAGCTCCCATGATCTGTTTATATTCTCCCCCTCACTCAGAGCCCCCTTTTCCTTACACTTTTCAGTTCTAGGTCCCTCCTGTCTTACAGCAATTCAGCTTAACCCCCTTTCCTTTTTTCTGTGAGGCTTTTATGCCTATTGTATCTTCCCCATTAGGGTATCTTGCCCCAGAGAGCCAGATGGGGTCAATCCAGAGAAGATGGGTCACTCCTGAAAAGTCCAGTTTCAGTACTGGGTTGAGTGTGTGCCCCACTTGCCAACAATCTCTCTCTCTCTCTCTCTCTCTCTCTCTCTCTCTCTCTCTCTCTCTCTCTCTCTCTCTCCCTCTCTCTCTCCCTCTCTCTCTCTCTCCCTCCCTCCCTCCCTCCCTCTCTCCCTCTCTCCCTCTCTCCCTCTCTCTCCCCTTTTCCCCTGGGGGGGATCTTTTGTATGTGGCACTCCCCAGCAGGTTGTGGTCTACCCTGAGTCACTGCAGACTTGACTGTACTTAGATATATGAGGTTCTAACTTGCTGCTGTGAGTGGCCCTATAGTCTGTGTCCACAGTGGAAAGGTGTGCCAACTTTGCACAACTCCCAGGTGGTGTAGGATTGTATTAGTCAGCCAAAGGGGTGCTGCTGCAAAATACCAGAAATTGGTTGGTTTTTATAAAGGGTATTTATTTGGGGTGGGAGCTTACAGATACCAGGCCATAAAGCATAAGTTACTTCCCTCACCAAAGTCTATTTTCATGTGTTGGAGCAAGATGGCTAGTGACATCTGCGAGGGTTCAGGCTTCCTGGGTTCCTCCCTTCCCGGGGCTTGCTTCTCTTTCCTCTGTGGACTTACTTCCTGGGGCTCAAGCTTGAGGCTTCAGCATCAAACTCCAACACCAAAAACCCTCAAATCTGTCCCTTGCCATGTCTTTTATCTGTGAGTCCCCACCCACCAAGGGGTGGGGACTCAATGCCCTACTGGCACAAGAGGTTTACCTGATTACTTAATCCAGTAAACCTATGAATCCAATATAATCTAAAATGCCCAGAGGAGAAGATCAGTTTATAAACATAATCCAATATTTCTTTTCCAAATTCATCAATAACATCAAACTGCTACAGGGACCAAGTGAGAGGAAGGGGTATGGACCAGTGGGTGTGGAGTGGAAATTTTTTACTTGCTCTTGTAGATTCTTCTTTTTCTTCAATTCAGCATCTGTGGAGTTTTCCTCCAGTCTCTAACATCCTCCAAAGTTCTAAGTAAGTGGTATTTGTCCTTTCATTTTTTTAATTTATTTTATTTTTAAAATTTTATTTATTTCCCCTCCTCCCCCCACTCCAATTGTCTGTTCTCTGTGTCCATTTGTTGCGTGTTCTTCTTTGTCCACTTCTGTTGTTGTCAGCAGCATGGGAATCTGTGTTTCTTTTTTGTTGTGTCATCTTGCTGTGTCAGCTCTCCGTGTGTGCGGCACCATTCCTGGGCAGGCTGCACTTTCTTTCGCGCTGGGCGGCTCTCCTTATGGGTGCACTCCTTGCGCGTGGGGCTCCCCTACGCGGGGGACACCCCTGCGTGGCAGGGCACTCCTTGTGCGCATCAGCACTGCGCATGGGCCAGCTCCACACGGGTCAAGGAGGCCCGGGGTTTGAACCGCGGACCTCCCGTGTGGTAGGTGGTCACCCTAACCACTGGGCCAAGTCCGCGTCCCTATTTGTCCTTTTATTAGTTTACTTGAGGAATGATTTCCCCAGGGTTGCCTGACCTGACCGTATTGATGACATCACCCACCCTACAATTTTTGACTTGCCAATCCCCATGGTTCGTGAGTCAATTCCTATAATAAATCTCTTCATGTTTACATATATAAACATATATACATGTACACGTACATATTCTAACAGTTCTGTTTCTCTGGAGAACCCTGACTTATCCAGGGTCTATGGAGAGAATTGAGGCAGTCTTTGGAGTTGGATGGAAAAGTATCACATCTTTATTTTTCCAGGTTTATTCCAACTAGACTTTAGCATTCCTTTCATTCTGAGTGTAGGCTACAGGCCACAGTAGTCTGAGTGGTATCTGTGACTTGTCACTGGTGTCCAGCACAAAGCCTGCAGGAGAGTAGACTGGACATTGTCCTGCCCTCCTGGAGCTGGGCCCCCAGCGGGGATGTGACACCAAATTTGAGTGTATGAAGATGAGCATGGAGAAGGGGTCTAAACAGGAGTGACTGGAGGCAGCGTGGACGAGGCTGTTCCCGGGGGTCCTGGGCTGGGGTGGCCACAGTGGGGGTGGGGGGAGGTAAAGGAAGGGGCATGGTGATGGGCCAACCCCACCTCCCCTGCCCCCGCTCCAGCAGGCACCTTCAGAGTCAGGTCCTCAGTTCCCCTTGCCCTTGCCTGATGGCCGGGGCATCCGCCCGGCCCCTTGTGCCCTCTCCCCCCTGCTGCCCACCTGCCCACTGTCCTTCCAGCTGCAGGGCCTGGGTGTCTGCTGTTTGCACCACCAGGAGGGCTCTTGGTACCTTCTTATCCTTCCAATCCCAGTTCAGCCCTCATTTTCCCAGGGGATCCCCAAACCAGGTCCAGCTCCTGACTGGTCTGATCTCTGCCCAGGACACATTTTATTCCTTCAGAGCCCCCCTTGAGCCACAGGGATCCACTCATGGGTTACCACCTACTCCCCACCAGACTGGAGCCCCCGAGGGCAGGGCCACGTCTGTCCGCTCACCATTGTATCCCACCACCTGATGCAGAGCAGGCACATAGTAGGTGCTCCATAAATGCATGTTGAGTTGGCGAATGAAGGAGTGAGCCAGGCATGGACGAGGACTGTGCTGCTGTCTGAGGACTTTGCAAGCCCCTACTGGCCAGAGGGGAGTCAAGGACAGTGTGGTGTGACGTCCAGAGGGCCAGGGCCAGCCAGGGAGCTCTGCTGCCCAGCAAGCATCAGGGGGCACCCACAGCGGGGGTCCGGAGGGCACAGCCCAGCAAACCCCTCGGGGACATCCGGCCTCCTTGGCTGCTGTGGCCCGGGCCAGAAGGGGGCCAGCAGGAGGCAGAGGAGCAGGGACTCTGAGAAGCATCCTCTAGAGCCGCTGGCGTGGATTGAGTCCCTCCAGCAGGAGCTGGAGCCCACCTGTGACCTTCCAGGGCTAGGACACAGGAAGGAAGGGCTAAGGCGGGGGACAGGACCAGGTGAGGGTGGGGCTAGGAGAAAGAGAAAGGTGGCTGCAGGGGCAGAGGACAAGAGCAGGGGAGACGAGTTCAAGTCCTGGATCGGCCCCCAATGTGCTTAGTGACCTCACAGCCCCCACCCCCCCACCCCCACTCCCACAGACTGAGCCTATGGCCCTGAGCCCGGAAGGAGGTGTGCAGGGGTGCCTGCCAGGCCGCGCGTGCGCTCGTCCTTTCCTTCCTTCCCGAGCCCCAGCTCTGCCAGCCCCTCGCGGGGCCACCTGCCTGGCCTCCTGAGCCTCAGCCCCGTTCCCCGCACACGGGGGTCCCGACACCGGCCCCTCAGCTGCATGTGGATGAAATGTGGCCATGCACGGAAGCTTCCGGCCTTCCCTGTACGTGAAGGGTGTGTGGTCTCTGTGCTCATCAAGGCACAACTCGTGCAAAACTCATTCACCCTCCCTGCCCTTCATCGTCGCCTGCCTCCTGGGGCAGCCCCCGAGCCTCCGCCGCAAGCCGCGAGCTCAGGGCTTGGCCGGGTGACTTGTGAATGAGGACTCGAGCAGCGAGGAAGGGGCTGGGGGCCGAGACAGGTGTGTGCCCTCCGCAGAGGGGGGCAAGGCTCCAGGGGAGGCGCCCTCGGACTTCCTCCAGCTGCTGCGGAGAACGCGGGGTCCAAAACGGGTCCAGGCTTCTGGGGCTGCCGTGAGGACGCCCGCCCACTGCGGCTTTAGCAGCAGAACTCTGTGGTCTCAGGCTTCTGGAGACCCGAAGTCCGAAATTCGCGGTGCCCGCAGGGCCGGGCTCCCCCTGAGTCCCACAGGAAGGGGGCCTCACCTGGCCTCTCCCGCGTGCTGCTCGGGTGGCCCTTGGCGGCCCCACCTGCGGCGGCCGCCCCCTCCCCGGCCGCCCCCCACCCCTGCCGCCCCCTCCCCTGCCGCCCCCCACCTCTGCGACCCCCCCTCCCCGGCCGCCCCCCACCTCGGCCGCCCCCCTCCTCGGCCGCCCCCTCCCCTGCCGCCCCCTCCTCCCCGGCCGCCCCCCTCTCGGCCGCCCCCTCCTCGGCCGCCCCCTCCCCTGCCGCCCCCCTCCTCTGCCGCCCCCCTCCCCTGCCGCCCCCTCCCCTGCCGCCCCCCACCTCTGCGACCCCCCTCCTCGGCCACCCCCCACCTCGGCCGCCCCCCTCCTCAGCCGCCCCCTCCCCTGCCGCCCCCTCCTCCCCGGCCGCTCCCTCCTCCCCGGCCGCCCCCCTCTCGGCCGCCCCCCTTCCCGGCCGCCCCCTCCTCTGCCGCCCCCCTCCCCTGCCGCCCCCTCCTCTGCGACCCCCTCCTCTGCCGCCCCCTCCTCTGCGACCCCCCTCCTCTGCGACCCCCCTCCTCTGCCGCCCCCCTCCTCTGCCGCCCCCTCCTCTGCCGCCCCCCCTCCCCTGCCGCCCCCTCCCCTGCCGCCCCCTCCTCTGCCGCCCCCCACCTCTGCCACCCCCCACCTCGACCACCCCCCACCTCGGCCGCCCCCCTCCTCGGCCGCCCCCTCCTCGGCCGCCCCCTCCTCTGCCGCCCTCCTCCTCTGCCGCCCTCCACCTCTGCCCCCCCTCCTCTGCCGGCCCCCTCCTCTGCCGCCCCCCTCCTCTACCGCCCCCTCCTCTGCGACCCTCCTCCTCTGTCCCCCCTCCTCTGCCGGCCCCCTCCCCTGCCGCCCCCTCCTCTGCCGCCCCCTCCTCTGCGACCCCCCTCCTCTGCCGCCCCCTCCTCTGCCGCCCCCTCCTCTGCGGCCCTCCTCCTCTGCGGCCCCCCTCCTCTGCCGCCCCCTCCTCCTCTGCCGCCCCCCACCTCTGCCGCCCCCTCCTCTGCCGCCCCCCTCCTCTGCGGCCCCCCTCCTCTGCCGCCCCCTCCTCCTCTGCCGCCCCCCACCTCTGCCGCCCCCTCCTCTGCCGCCCCCCTCCTCTGCCGCCCCCCTCCTCTGCCGCCCCCTCCTCTGCGGCCCTCCTCCTCTGCGGCCCCCCTCCTCTGCCGCCCCCTCCTCTGCGACCCTCCTTCTCTGCCGCCCCCTCCACTGCCGCCCCCCTCCTCTGCGACCCCCCTCCTCTGCCGCCCCCTCCTCTGTGACCCTCCTCCTCTGCCGCCCCCTCCTCTGCCGCCCCCTCCTCTGCCGCCCCCTCCTCTGCGACCCCCTCCTCTGCAGCCCCCCTCCTCTGCCGCCCCCTCCACTGCCGCCCCCTCCTCTGCCGCCCCCTTCTCTGCCGCCCCCTTCTCTGCGACCCTCCTCCTCTGCCGCCCCCTCCACTGCCGCCCCCTCCTCTGCCACCCCCTCCTCTGCGGCCCTCCACCTCTGCCGCCCCCTCCTCTGCCGCCCCCCTCCTCTGCGGCCCTCCACCTCTGCCGCCCCCCTCCTCTGCCGCCCCCTCCTCTGCCGCCCCCCTCCTCTGCAGCCCCCACCTCTGCCGGCCCTCACTGGCTGTCCTCTCTCTCGTCCTTTCTCTTCTTAGAGGGACCCCTTGGGTTAGGGGCCCGAGAATCTTGGCTAACTGCATCTGCAGCAGCCCTGTTTCCAAACGAGCTGACAGTCTCGGGTTTTGGGGGCTGGGACTTCAACACAGCTCTTTGGGGGACGCAATCTCAGGCGCTCTGGCAATTCCTCCTGAAGAACAGACGCTCCTTCTAGAGCCCCGAGACCTGTGCCAGGACCTGCCGCAGCAGGGCCATCTTCCCGGCTGGACCCGGGGTGCGGCTTACCCGCGCCCCAGGGGAGAGTCTGCAAGGTCAGGCGGCTCGCGGGAGGCCACCGGCCAGCCAGGAGGAGGTGGCCAGAGAGCAGGGCTGCGGCCCCCCAACGTGGCCGCAGCCTGTGGGGGCAGCGAGAGGGAGGGCCGGGCGGCGGCTGAGGAGGGCGCGGGCCCAGAGGAGGGGCCTGCCTTTCCTGGAGGGGCGGCCGGCGCTGAGCCCCCCACCCACTCCCGAGAGCAAGGACCACTGCACGCGGGACCGAGGCCGGCTGGGGGCAGGCGCTGGCCGGGCCTCCCGCGCGGCCCTGCTCCGTTCTGCCCCTGCAGGCCAGCCCCCGCGTAGCAGCCCGAGCGACATTTAAGAGCCTACGCAGACCCCGTCCGTCGCCCCCTAGAATAAAACCTAAATTCCTGACAATTCCTTAAAAAGTTAAGCATTTATCTACCATATGCCCCAACAATCCCGCCTTTAGCTATTTTCCCAAGAGAATTGAAAACCTCTGCCCATTACTTGTACGGAAACACTCATCATAGCTTTATTTGTAATCGCCAAAAGAAGAAAAAAAAACCACTGGAAATAACTGAAATATCCACCAACAGGTGAACTGATCAATAAATTGTATACCTAAAAATGGAACACCACTCAGCAGTAAAAATGAACTGCTGATACGTGCGACATGGATGAATCTCAAAATAATTACAAGTAATTATGTTGAGTTAAAGAATCCAGACAAAAAGAGTATGTATGATTCCATTTATACAAAATTCTAGAAAATGCAATCGAATCTATAGTGACCAAAAGGAGACCAGTGGTTGGCTGGGGGTGGGGTGAAGACAAAGGAGAGGAATTAAAAGGGGTTCAAGGGAACTTTAGAGATTGATGGAAACCTTCCCTACCTTGATTGTGGTGATGGATTCATGTAGATACATATGTATGTCATCAAATTATACACTTCAAATACGTGTGGTTTATTATGTCAAGTATACCTCAAAAAAGTACAATGTAAAATTTTGAATTAGTTTTATTGACCTCATTTCACTTTAAAAACCTGTATTTATGACTTTGCTTGAAGAACGGGCATGGCTGGCGGCAGGTGCCTGTCCTGTCGGCAGGGGGGAGGTGGCTGGAGCTGGGGACCGACCCCTTGCCGGGGCACAGCTCCCAGCTTGCCGTGGTTCCCACACGCCGGGTTTCTTTCCACTGGGCTTCCTCTACTCTTTGCAACCCCTTCTCGGCTCCAGGGGCAGCTCGCCTGTGGCCTGGAGAGGAGGGCTGGCTTCTGAGCAGGGATGACACAGTCAGATTTGTCCCTCCAGACCCCTGTCAGGTGGCCTGGCCTCCCCGGTGATGTCCAACAAAGCCCTTTCCAGGCTGGCTGCATTGGAGGGTGTCAGGGGACGGTAAAGAAGGGCCTTAGGGAAGTGGACTTGGCCCAGTGGTTAGAGCATCCGTCTACCACATGGGAGGTCCGCGGTTCAAATCCCGGGCCTCCTTGATCCGCGTGGAGCTGGCCCACGCACAGTGCTGGTGCGTGCAAGGAGTGCCCTGCCACACAGGGGTGTCCCCGTGTAGGGGAGCCCCACGCACAAGGAGTGTGCCCCGTAAGGAGAGCCGCCCAGCGCGAAAGAAAGTGCAGCCTGCCCAGGAATGGTGCCGCCCACACGGAGAGCTGACGCAGCAAGATGACGCAACAAAAAGAAACACAGATTCCCAGTGCTACTGATAAGGATAGAAGTGGTCACAGAAGAACACACAGCGAATGGACACAGAGAGCAGACAACGGGGGCGGGGGGGGGGGGGGGGGAAATAAATAGAAAATAAATCTTTTAAAAAAAGAAAAGAAAAGAAGGGCCTTAAACGCCAGGCTCTGGAGTTTATCCCGCAGCAGTTACTGAGAGTGCTCATTCAGTTCACTCCAGGCTGCGTGTGCAGGACGTGCCATCGTTGTCCCCGCCCTCCAGAAGCCCAGGGGGTGCGGCTGGTGGGGAGGGGAGGCAGCAGGTCCCCTTTATGCCCCATTTCTGGGCTGAGTGGTCGAGTCCGTGCGGCAAGGCCCAGAGCAGCGAGCCGAGCTCTCGGCTGCACCCTGCTCCTCCCCTCCGCCTCTCGGGGGACACAGGGTGCCTGGTCTTGTGTGTGTGCCAGTGCGTCGCCCAGCCTGGGTCCAGGGAATCTTTGTAGAATTGACTCGTGTGGCTTCGGTCCCTTCCTCTCTTCTCGGCCGGTTTCCCCACCTCTAAGAGGCGCGGGAGCTCAATGCTTTCCAGGATCGGGTGACGGCACCCCTTCTCCGTCCACCGCCTCCTCCTCCGGGCTGACTGCTGAGCTGAGCTGGGAGGGAGCCCGGGGCCTGGGGAGGGGTGGGGCCCACGCCCAGGTACCTGGGGCTTGTCTGTGGCCCCACCCACGGGCAGGGGTCGGGAAGGGAACTACTCAGGCACCCGCCCAGCTCCGGCCTGTGGGAGGAAACGCAGGCGTTTTGAATATCTGCCCGGCAGAAATGGATCAATTCTTAGGCAAAGCGAGCCCCATAAGCGGGTTCCATCCTGTGACCCAGAATTTGCCTGAGCTCTGTGCCCTCCTGGCTCAACCACATCCAAACAGGGAACTTTGGGGAGTCAGAGCTATTGTTCACCATCGACTCCTCACTGTTCTTACTGATTGATTGAATGAAAGAAACCGACTCTATTTCCCTTTGTTCCTTGGCCTCCAGGAAGCTCAAAGGCACTCCTCAACCTTAGAAGGAGGAACTTCTAGCTAAATCTGTATCCACCCTCTCCCCTCTCCTATCCCAGGTCCCTCCTCCTGGGCTTGCTCCTCTTAACCCTTTAAGTGCTGCGATCCGCTCAGTAATAGGTTAGCTCAAAGAGAAGGCGATGCAGAACTTACAAAATAAAGGACAGAGAGAAAGACACAAGAGAGGAAATAAAGCTGGGACCAGGGGACTCAGCTTCTGGAACTGAGAGCCTCGACTCTAGTTTCCACCTCGTATTTATTGGAAACTACCGAGCAGCTGTTTGCTATCAGAACTGCAACATCATCCATAATAAAGAACAACTGCAGCATCTACAGTAAGGAACAGGTCATGCAAAGTTCAAGTACAATTTAAACTCTTTGTCCCACACTTAAGGACTGAGGTGGCTCGTCCTGGCATGGGGCACGGAGAAAGGGCCAGAGCAGGAGACCCTGTGGCCAGGTGGGAGCCCAGGAGGGAGCGGCCCTCAGGCAGGGGGTGGAGGCCAGGGGACACCGGATCCCGGCTGCTGGCCTGTGCAGCTGTCTCGGGGCTGCCACTCCCGCACCAGCCGGTCCACCACCCCGCAGCCTGACGGCCTTCTGCAGCCAGGCCCAGCCCGCAGCACCCGCGCAGGGCCCCCCGCGACCCGCAGCTCTCACGCAGGGGTGAGCCGCAGCCCCGCGGGGGTCCCCACGCTCCCTCCAGCCTCCTGCGGGCCTCCCCTCCTCTCCCTCTTTCTTCGTGCTCCCCCAGCCCCTCGCCGATCGCCCCGCACCCCTATGCCCTCTTGAGGGCGTCGGAGCGGGAGCGCGGGCCGGCCCGCAGCGGGGCCCTCTGGGCCCCGGGAACCTGCTTTTTGAGGGCCTTCCTCTAGGAAAACTTTACATTATGTTTTACGACAACAGAGGCGTGACTCTATCAGTCACACATTAAAACCTCTTCTTCTACCTAGAAACCCTCTTTCTCTTCTGAGTTTAAAAGAAATTAGGCGAGTGGCCCTGGGGTGGGCGCGGGCGCCACGTCCAGCCCTGACCCCCCTCGCCGCTCCAAAGCCCCCGGCGGCGCGAGGAGCGCGTCCCGCCAGGGGGCGCCCGGCACAACGAGCGGCCCATGCGGAGGCGCGAGCGGACGCCCCGCTCCCCGCGCGAGGTCCCGGCGGCGCCACGGACCCGCTCTGCGCACCGCTACCCGCGCGCTCCTCGGCCAGGAACACGCCCCTCCCTCCCACCTTCAAGTCCCCGCCCAGGTACCGCCGCCTCCAGGAAGACTCCCAGGGCTTCCCGCCGGGGCAGGCGCCTCCCTGGGTTCCCACAGTCCCCCCTGGGCCGGCCACACGGTCAGTCCCTGTGTCCTTCTGCCTGGACATTCACCGGGCGGGTGCCCAGGTCCCAGCGTGGCCATAGGACTTTCAGGTGAGAAAATCTGGAAGCTGGGTCCCCACACTGCTTGGCCGGGGAATCCTGGTCCTCCCCGCCTTGCCCGGGGCTTGAGTGGCCACAGGCACAGCCACCCCCGGCCCCTGCCCAGCCCGGCTGATTCCTCTCCCCCGTGCTTCCTGTTCAAGGTGCGTGTTCAGCCTGGGCGGGGGTCCTTGGGAAGCGCCTCTCCAACGTGTGACAAATAAAAAAGGTGCTTAGAGGTGACTGAAAATGACCAGCAGTTAGTAAGAGAGGATGCCAGTTATCTCTGAAGTCCTCAGATCCCCTCCTTTGTCTTCTGAGGCTGGCAGGAGGTGCCTGGGCAAGGCTGGGTTGGATTGCCTCTAGAATGCTCACCTGCCCACTCCCGGGGGCCCTGCCGGCCTCAGCTCTCACTTGCACGTGGACGTGGTTCATGGCATAGACTGGGTTCAAACCACAGGCTCTTCCTAGCTGTGTGACCTTGGGTCAGCTACTGAACCTCTCTGTGCCCCAGGCTCTTCACTTGTCAAATGAGGTAGCGAAAGAAGAGCCACCCCTAGGAGTCTCTTAAAGAGGAAGCGCCCTGCCACCCTTTCTGATTCAAAGCCCCGCTCCTCCTTTCTGGACACTCAGCTTTCCTCACCTATGAAAACAGACAGTGGGGCCCACTCCCCCAGGATGGCGGGAGGCGCAGCCCGCCACCCCACCACTCTACAAACGTGGGGAGGCCAGCCTTGCTCCTGCGCTCCCCAACCTGGCATGACCTGCCCTCAGGGAGGTTACCTCCGGGACGGGCAGCCAGCAGGTCATCTCCAGTTATCCCCAGCGGTCAGCGCTGGACAGCCCCAGGGGGCCTGGCCCGCGGGGAGCCAGCGGAGGCGGCTCCGTGGTCATTCTTCGGGGTGATCTGGCGGTGACCTCTGGGGGGCCTGTGGGGCTGAGGTTTGAGGATTCTGGGCCCTGTGACTCGCCCTGGGACCAGCTGTCCTTCTCCCCGGGCTGTTCGGGACCCACCAGACCGCAGGAAAGGAGCGGGTGGTGGGCCACCCCACAACTGGAAGGTGGGAAAATGGCCAATTTTATGTTGCACGGACATGACCACAACAAAAGTTCTATTTAAAAGAAAAGACCTTGGCCTTATATATTCTTGCAGTCGTCTACCCAGAGAGGACACGGGACAGCCCCAGAACCCGGCGCCCACGTGCACCGCGGCGTTATCACGGCAGCCAGAAGGCGGAGCCCGAGGGCCCGTCGCCCAGGAAAGGAGGAACAAAACGCGCCCCGGCCGGCGAGGGGAGTTACCAGCCCAGGAGCGAACGACGCGCTGAAGCGCTTGGCAACACGGACGAGCCTGGAAGACAGACGGAAAGGACAAATGTTGTACGATCGCACTGATAAGAAATAATTCGAATAAGCAAATTCAGTCAGAAACTGGAACACCGGATCCCAGCGCCAGGGGTGGGAAGGGCTGGGGAGCTGATGAGTAGCTGGTGTGGAATTCCCGTCTGGTGTGATGGAGAAGTTTTGGGAGTGGGTGGTGGTGAAGACTGCACGGCATGGTGAACCCGCCAGCGCTGAGCTGTGTATCTGAATGTGCTTAAAAGGGGAAATTTCAGGTTGCAGATAAAGATAAACCGATGTCAGGAGGATGAGGGTGACTGGGGAGGTGCTGGCCCTTGGTGAAGCAAGGGGTACCTTGTGCCATGCAGCACCAACTGGGGGAGACCCCACGGGGCCATCCCTTGTGCCCTTCCGGGGCCGCTCCTCTCTCTCTGCCCTGTGTAGGGTCTTGCTGACTTCGTGGCTGCGTCGGGGCTCCCTCCCTCTGGCGTCCCAGCGGGGCCCTGGCTCGAGGCTGGAGGACTGGTGGACAGTGAGCTCTGTTTCTCTGCCAGGCCGAGTTGGGGTCTTCCGGAAGCTCCTGCCAGCTCTGGCCAGCTCTGGGTGTCGTGTCCTCCAGGAGAAGGAGCCTCTGCCTGGTGGAGCCTCATCACCCCTCAGCGCCCAGGGCCCAGCCTCCCGTGGGCGCCTTCCCTGACCCCTGGGAGGGGTCCCTGAGCTGCTCTCCATGCCAGCGTGGTTTTATGCATATTCATGGGATTAGCTGATGAATTTCCCCCTCCCTTGAGGGCAGGGTTTGATTTCTCCCACGATTGTTTAGATAATTGTGTTCTCAGCACAGAGTGGGCACTTAAAAAGCACCTGTTGAATGAAAGTTCAATTGAAAGAAGCAATTGCGGGTGCCCTCCCACAAGCAGCCGTTCTCACAGCGTCTCCCCGTTTGTCCTGCCTCTTCACCCAGCCCCAATTCACAGCAAATCAATAGAACCCCGGTGTAGTCCATCCTCCGACGGCAGCTTGACCCTGAGACCGGCGTGGTCTGATGGAATGTTCTGTGACCGCACTGTCCAGTCCGATAACTGCTAGCCACAGGTGGCTGCCGAGCGCTTCGCTAGTGCAGCCGGCAATGGAAGTTTCCTTTTTATTTCATTTCAATTAGCTTCGATTTCGATAGCCGCATGTGGCTAGTGGCTGCTACATCTGGATTGGTCAGGGCGGGTTGAGAAGGGGACGCTCAGCCATGTAATTGATTTGAGGAACCGGAAAGGGCCCCTTCTCCTCCCCCCGCCCGCCGCTGGGGCTGCTTCTGGAGCCAGCTCTGATCAAGCAGAAACAGCCAGCATGCATTTACTCATTCAGCAAGGACCCCGAACAGGCACCATCTCGTTTAATCACCACAACCGCCGATTTGCTTTATTGTTTGTTTTGCTTTTTTTAAAGGAACATTTATTTAAGAATTTTTTTAATTCTTTTTTTTTCAGATTTATGTATTTCTCTCCCCATTTCCCCCATTGTCTGCTCTCAGTCGGTTTGTTGTGTATTCTTCTGAGTCTGCTTGTATTACCAGGTGGCACTGGGAAACTGAGTATCTTTTTTGTTGCATCATGCTGCATCAGCTCTCCATGTGTGCAGTGCCACTCCTGGGTGGACTGTGCTTTTTTCACACGGGTGGCTCTCCTTGCGGGACACACTCCTTGCATGTGGGGCTCCCCTATGCAGGGGACGCCTCTGCACGGCATGGCACTCCTTGTGAGTAGCAGCGCTTCACATGGGCCAGCTCCACACGGGTCAGGAGGCCCTAGGGGGATCAAACCCTGAACTGATGCTCTGTCAGTCCGCTTCCCTTATTTATTTAGGATTTATTTTATTTATTTCTCCCCAGCCCCTCGTTGCTTGCACTTGCTGTGCCTGTTTGTCTTCCTTGTTTCTTCGGGAAGCCCTGGGAACTAAACCCGGGACTTCCAATGTGGGAGGTTGCTTAGCCACCTCTGTTCCCTGCTTTGCTCTGTCTCTCGTTTAACTTTTCCTCCTGTGTCTCTTGTTACGCCACCTTGTTGCGTCACCTCACCGCACCTGCTGGTCGGGTCAGCTCGCTGCCTTCTTTAGGAGGCACTGGGGACCTCTGCTCCCTGTGCTATTCACATTTTCAAACGTGGGTGCAGAGCAGGGAGGCACAGTGACCTGCCCGAGGCCATGCGCTGACTTAACCTTGACCCCTCCGGCCTCTGCAGGGAGCTGTCCAGGGGAGCTCTGAGGCCCTCCCCGCCTGTGTGAACTACCTTTAGGAGTGGTGGCTGTTAGGGGCTATGACCCAGATGGGAACTGAGTTTTGAGCTGGGGCCACCGATGGGATGTTAAAAATGCAGCAGCAAGCACCCAAAGGGCAGTGCCCCCCGGGATGGGCAAGCTGGGCTGAAGTGGGGCAAGGACATGCACCATGGGGCCAGCTGGGGGCTGGAGGCAGCTCCCCGCTCCAGGCCTCGGGCTCCGCATCAAGAGCGTGGGAGGTGGGCGGCCGCGCACAGGGGCTCCTTCCGGCAGGCCCCAGCCGGCCTGGGACAGAGGCCGGGGGCGGGCGGCCGTCACAGCCGAGCCCGTCATCCCGAGGGCTGGGGCCCCCCTCCCCTTCTCCCCTCCCTGGGGGAGCCCCGCGGAGCCCGCTGAGCAGCGAGAGCGATAGGCTGCAGCCTGGTAGCTGGGTTCAAGGCCTGGCAGGAAACCAGGGAAAGCCACGCCAGCACGTGACCACCACTTCTCTCCTCCGTGAAGTGGGGGTGACACCGGCCACCACCCCAAGGTGCTGTGAGGATGGAGGGAAGGGCTGGAGGAAGGCGGGACCTGCTCTAATCCGCCTCCCTGCCCGGCTCTGACCCACCGGGCACGGCACGGGTGGGAGGCCTTGTGGGCGGCAGCGAGATTCTGAGCCAACAGCACCCTTTGGACTGGGCAGGCCAGGGCCCCTGGCTGGTCAGCTTCCAGATCTCACAGATAAGAGAAATTAATGTCTGATCCAGGCTTCATTCCAGAGACGGTCAGACGGGTCAGACCAGTTTGGCGTTGCTCAACCGGAGAAGCGGTGCCTTCCTCCAGGGCTGGGGGGTTGGGCCCCCGCCCCCCTGGCCCTCTTCTGACGCATGGCCCTGGGGCCTGGAAGCCCGGGCTCCAGAAGCTTCCCCAGGACCCCCGCGGTCTGACCGTGCCCAGGCCCCTGTGCTCAGTGCGGGACAGGGCAGCCGTAGGACCGGGGGACGTGCCCCCGACTCCTGCCGCCCCTCGGGGGCCACGCACTCCACGAACGCTCTGAAGCCGAGGGATGGCTCTGTGCAGGGCACAGCCTTGTGGGGGCTGTGGGGGCCGTGATGGGGCGGGGAGAACGCCGAGCGGCTGGGAGTCCTCGGCCGAGCTGCCCCCCGAGGGGCCCCAGTCCTCAGCTCTTCCCACGCCCCCCATCTCACGTGAGGCAACCTCAGGCGGAACCCGGGGTCACCCTCAGCCCCACTTCCTGAAACCCCGTATGTATCCCATCCGCCCACCAGTCCCGCCGCCACCCTGCGAACACCCCCCCTCCCCCCCTGCCACCCCTGGCCGAGCGCCTTTGCGGTCCCTCGGGGACCTGCAGCTGGTCCCTTTCTAGGCTCCTCTGCTGCTTGTGTCCCCCGCGCACATGAGTGTGAAAAACTCAAGACAAGAGAAGAACCCTTCCAACTCACCAACACGGGGACAAACAACGCATTTACAAAGGGCAGAAGTGCTGGTCGCCTCGCCCGAGAAGCCATGCAGATGGCAAGAGACAGATGAAAATGTGCTCAGCGCCACGTGTCATTAGGAATTGGAAATGGAACGAGGTACCGCTATGCACCTACTAGAGCGGCTAAAATCCAAAACACTGACAACGCCAAGTGCCGGCGAGGCGTAAAGCGGCAGGAAGCTCACTCGTTGCTGGTGGGAATGCAAAATGGCACAGCCACTTTGGAAGACCCTGTGGCAGTTTCTTATAAAACCAAACATAAGCGTATCGTCCAATCCAGCAATCACGCTCCCGGGTATTGACCTGGGAGAAAGCACGTCACACAGAAACCTGCCCATGAACTTTTACAGCAGCTTTATATGTAATTGTCAAAAAGGGGAAGCAACCAAGATGTCCTTTAATAGGGAAACAGATAACAAACTGTGGTACGTCCATGCAATGGAATATTATTCAGCGGTAAAAAGGAATAGGCTGTTAAGCCACGAAAAGACAGGGAGGAAGCGTGAACGCATTGCTAAGCGAAGAAAGCCAGTTTGAGCAGGCTCCATACTCTATGACTCCAACTTAGGACATTCTAGAAAAGGAAAACTGTAGAGACGGTAACAAGATCAGGGGTTGCCAGGGGTTGGGGCAGGCAGGGGTGGGAAATAATACTCGGGCACAGGGCATTCTTCAGGGCAGAGAAACTATTCTGTGTGATGCTGTAATGGCAGCTACGTGGCATTATGCCTTTGTCATAGTGCTGTCATACTGCTGCCACAGCGCAACACAGAGGGGCCCGTAAGGGAACCTGGGCTTTCTTACTAACCATGTATCGATACTGGTTTCTCCATTCGGTCAAATATACCACACTCACACAAGAGGTTAACAGTACAGGAAACTGTGTGTAGGGGTGGGGGGTGGTGTATGGGAACTCCCTGTACTTTCTGCACAATTTTTCTACAAACCTTAAATTCCTCTAAAAATAAAATCTATTGAAAAACATTAAAAACAACAACACTGCTCAAAGTAGATCACGTCCCTCTCCTCCTCAAGCACACCCATGGCTCCCATCTGCCTCAGAGCAAAAGCAAGTTCTTGCTCCGCCTCAAGGCTCACCCGACCCAGCCCCTCCTCGTCTGCCCTCCTGCCCACACGGCACCGGTGACAGGGGACCTGTGGCTGTCCCTCCCACCGCCAGGCACGTCTTCGCCTTCAGGGCCTCTGCTTTGCCATTCCCTCGGCCGGGAGCGGGCTTTCCCCAGATGGCATTGAGGACAAGTGGCTTCTTGCCTCCTTCCCTTTAAGTCTCTGCTCAGCTGTCATCCCGCTGGAGAGGCTGTGCCTGCACCCTATGGAAACAGCCCCCGTCCCAGCCCTCTCCTCCCGGGCCTGCTCGCGTCCCTTCTTGGCTCTCCTCACGGCCTGACACGTTATGCACCTGCCCGCGTCTCTGTATAACGGAGCCAGGAGGGCGGGGGCTCTGTGCGCTCGTTCACGGCTGTCCTGGAGCAGGGACTGGCACGCGGCGAGTGCTCAATAAATGTTTGTTGAATGAATGAATGCATGAGTGGACGAATGGGACCTACTGCACAGCTACTGGGTGTAAAAGTGCTCTGCAAACTGAAGAGTGCTGTGCACACGTGGGCTTATTCAGCTCACCTGGCGCGACACGTTGGTGAGTAGCCGTTTAACACCGGCTGTGTGCGCATGCTCTCAAATCTGCTCTGACCCTGCAGCAGTCCCGCAGAGGGCAGAAGTAGTGCCCCACACGAGGCTGACGGCACTGAGGCCCAGCACTCCAGCGGTCAGTGGAGGAACCAGGCTGGGTTCCCATCCCAGGCACCTGCCGTGCCATGCAACCGCTCCTTCCAGAAAAGCTGGCGCCTGCCTCGTGTGGTCCAAGATGGCCCTCCTTCTGTTTACATCAATTGAAAAACTCCGTGTGTTCATTCATCCACTCATTAAACACCGGTGAGCGTGAGCCTGAGCAGGGTGTGGGAGTCACGCTCCAACCACAGCCCTGGGGTGGCTCTAGTGCTGGGGACTTAGGAGAAAGAGCCGCGCCACTGGCATGCCAGCTTTATCCCAGCTGCACAGGCCCCATGCAGGGGAGGCCATCGAAGGAAGACTTCCTAGAGGAGGGGGATTGAGGTGGGTCTTGGAGGGTGAGGAGACTTGAGGCAGAGTGTGAGCATGGGTGCCCAGGCAGCAGGCACCCAGGTAGCAGGCAGCAGGCAGCAGGCACCCAGGCAGCAGGCGCCCAGGCAGCAGGCGCCCAGGCAGCAGGCGCCCAGGCAGCAGGCCCAGCCTCCCAGGAAGGGGTGCTTGAGAAAGGCTGGACTGTTGATATCAAAGCTGGGAGCACTGCTAAAGCCTTCACCTCTGGAGCCACCAACGGGTGACTTTGGGGATGCGCCAGCACTCAGGGGGGCAGCGCCAGGGTGTGAGGAGACAGCGGGAGAGGCGAGGTGCAGAGGCTGGGGAGAAGAGAGTGGTCTTGGGCACAAGGGGAGAAGTGTCCTGAGACCCATGAGAGACCCCGAAGGGCTTGAAATGAGCAAAGGGACGACCAGAAGTGCACATTAGAAACGCCGCTCTGGCTTGGAGAGAGGCTGCTCTGAGGGTGACGCGAGACCAGATGACCACAGAGAAGGCAGGTTGTGCAGTGACAGACATGGCTGCCGCGGTCCTAGGACCTGGGTTGAGAACCCAACCCCCTACTTTCCACCTGGGGGCCCCGGGCATGCCCGCCCACCCGCTAGCGCACGTCACGCCCTGAGCTGGTGCTGGCATGAGAACGGTGACCGCGGGAGTCCAGCTCCTGCCCACCCAGAGCGTACGTGCCACCGGGCAGCTCCTCAATCTCTTTGAGCCTTGGTATCCTGCTCTGTAAAATGCAGGTAATCACAGTACCCGCGGCCTGGATGTGACAAATGAGTTAACACGCACGAAACCCTGGGCACAGACCCTGACGCCTGTGCCATGACTCTTGTGTCATAAGTCCAGGCGAGAAGGCAGGAGAGAGCTGGGGCAGGCTGCGAGGAGGGAGCGAGGCCCAGCACACAGCTGGCACTCGGGAAATGCCTGTTGAACAAGGTTGGCACGGGGGCCAGACCATTAACTGCCTGGGGGCGGACTGGCCCAGCCTGAAGGGCCCGAGGTGGTGGCAATGGCCTGCGGGGTGCTGGGAAGCCCACCCGCCACCCCCCAGAGGATCAGGTCGCCCTGCTGCGGCCGGTCGGCGGCGGCGTGGCGAGGGAGGGCCCTGACCAGCTCCGATTTACTGAAGCAGACGCGGTCCTGAGGCTTCGGAGGGGCAGTGGCTCACCTCGGTCACAGCTTGATGTGGGGGCATTTTCAGGACTTGGAGTGGTCCTGGGTGGTGCTGCAGGCACAGATGCTGGACATTGTGTGTCCTGCCATGGCCCACTGGGTGGACTGGGGGAGAGTGTAAACTACAAAGTAAACCACTGACCATGTGGTGCAGCGGTGCTCCAAAAAGTATTCACCAAATGCAGCGAATGTGCCACGATGATGGAAGAGGTTGTTGATGTGGGAGGAGTGCGGTGAGGAGGGTGGGGGTATATGGGGACCTCTTATTTTTTGAATGTAACATTTAAAAAAAAATAAAGAAAGAGAGAGAGAGAGAAAAGCTTGCCTTCCAGGGTGTCTGGAAACGGTACAAACGCTGAAAGCAAGCCCTTGCTGGGGAGAGAGTTTCCCACAACTTCTCTGATTTCGAAAGAAGAGTGCTCAGAGAAACATTTCTGGGTCGAGAATGTCCACACTCCAAGTGCCCCGTGGTTCACACTCAGAGGAGGCCGCGGAGGGCCGGGCTCGGCTGCCCTTTCACGTCGCAGCGTTCCCTGTGCACGGCCTCACCAGACAAGCCCGCTGGACCAGGGTCAGAAAGAGTTCTGGGGTCTGAAAGGTATAAGCAGATCTAAAGTCACAGGGAAGTTCCAGGCCCCAGCCCCCAAGGGGAAAAGAATGGATTGTCCACACGGGGCGGGGCCCGGGGCGGGAGGTTGGCAGGGACCCGCGCGCCCTTCTCACCCCACGTCCCCTCAGCTGACACCAGCCTCGGTCTCTCCCGAAAGAATTCCCTCATTTCCCCCAATGTCTCCCCTCTTGGGAGATAATGCCAAACAAAAGCCCGCAGGCTTTGAAGTGGAGACTTGTTTATAAATCCAACACTTGTTTTTGGAGAACGTTTCTGGGCCTTTGCAGATTATTGTTTTAACATTTTCCTCCCAAACGTTTTCTCCGTATTTGGGCAAGGCCAAAGGACTTTTTTGTTTGTTTTCTCATAAAAACTGCAGCGTCTTGCAGAAGCCACGGCTTGCCGGCCGCCTTCCCACCCTGTTTTTTGGCTGAGGCTTCAGGACCGGCTCTGGCGGCCTCTGGCACTGCTGGACCAGAAATGTCAGGCCATAAAAATTCCTGGAGGGAACCCCACCCAGTGTCAAGAGCCCTTATCTCTGAGGCTTTCTAGGGGCTAGAGATAAGGATCTAGCAGCCAGTCTAGGCCTGTGGGAGCTGAGGGCCAATAAAACCGCCTCGCCCCGGAGGGTTTCCGCAGAGGGGAAACTGAGTCGGGGGTGGGGTCGGGGCGCAGAGTGTTTGTGGCAGAGCCTGGTTTTGCATAGACTCTTCCCCCCACCTCCAGCTTTTTACTTTGAGAATTTAAAAATCTATAGAAACATTTTAAGAATAGTACGGTGACTACCCCCATTTACCCACGCGGAACATTTTGCTGTTTGCCTTATCTTTTTCTCTCTCTCTGTCTCTTGCACTCCCTCTCTCTATACAAGTTAGTTGCACATATCAAACACTTTACCCCAATACTTCAGCATTGCGGTTGTGTAGATCCCCTTTTCAATAACCATGATACAATTATCATACAGAGGAGATTTAATGTTTAATCACTATTATGTTCTAATCCACTTTCCATATTCAATATTTTCTCTCATTGTCATAGCAACTGTAATACTATTCCTCATAGGCAGTGTATTTTTATCCAAGAACCAATCAAGGGTTACTTGCTGCATTTAGTTACATCTGGTCTCCTTCGAAGTACAGGACTAGGCCTTTGTGTTTTGTTTTTGTTGACATTCCAAAGCTTCCAGACCAGTTGGTTGCAGCAAGTCCCTCCACTGGGATTTGTCTCATTCTTTCCTGTTGATTTGACTCAGGTTCAGCTTTTCCGGCAGGAACTCCGTTTGCGGGGCCCGGGAAGCACGGGGGCCCAGGCCCTCCGTTATGGCTGGTGTTGAGTTTGATCATTTGGTAAAACTGATGTCACCCAGATTTCTTCTTGTTCCCCACCCCAAATCTCTTATTAATGGTTTTAGTATCTGTAGAGATGGGGTGTGTTTTTTGTTTGTTTGTTTGTTTTGTTTTTGAAATACTGGGGCCAGGGATTGAACCCAGGACTTCTATGTGGGGAAGCCGGCGCTCACCCACCGATCTACATCGCTCTCCCAAGTTGGTTTTTTCATTTTTTGTGGTTTTTTTTTGTTTGTTTTTTTCAGGAGATACCAGGGGTTGAACCCGGGACCTCGTGTGTGGGAAGGAGGCGCTCAACCGCTGGAACTACATCCGCTCCCTGGTTCTTGTTTGAGTTGGCTATTACCAGCGGGGCTGGAAAACGTGCCCTTGCCTTGTCATTCCTTCTCTCTTTTTATTCGTTGATGTGCTTTAAAGAAGAGTTTCCTTCTACCCTCTCTCTCAAAACATTTTTAAAGCATCAGTATTGACTCATGGATTCATATTTTATTCGATGAGCTTAATCAGCCACCTTCGTTTTTTCTTTTGGGCTCATTTTCTCCCAGATTTGGCAGGGGGAGCCCCTTCAAGCCCTCCTCTGGCACAGCCCCCCATTCTTTGAGCTCCTCTTTACTGTCTGGCGTGATCAAATGTGTCAGGCTCATCTAAGCTTGCCGTGTCCTGCCTGGAGTCAGCCGTTCCTCCAGGGAGTCCCTGTGCCTTTTCCTGGAGACTGGAATTTAGAATACAAGAGCGCTGAGTGTGCTCCTTGCAAATGGCGTGTCATTGCTTCTAGGCCCTTCCAGAGGACAGGGCTGAGAAGCCCCCCCGCCCCCCATAGTGATACTACTAATTCAAAAAGCAACACACACAAAGCCAACAAAAGAAAACAACAAAAACAAAAACCAGCACACACACAAACACCCTCAAAGCACAGAGTTCTTTTCCGTCCAAGTCTCCCTCGTCCTGTAGCGAGAACACCTGGCCCACAGCACCAAGAAACTGCTTGAGAATTGCTCTGCCGTCCCCGCTGCCAACCTTGCGAGTAAGGTGCAGGGTCCCACTGCAGTGCTTTCTGTACTGAGAGAATCTTCCACCTTCTACCGAGGGGGTACAGCCGGAGCACCCCGTTCCAAATTCACTCAGATACAGGATTTTTCTTCTCTTTCTGTGCATGTGGTTATGCTACCAGTATCAAACACAGACTCACGTGTTACTGCTGGTTTTCAGTTTTTGTTTCCCCCCCATCCTTATTGATTTACTTTAAAAAAAAAAACCTTTTTATTTTGAAATAATTTCAAACTTACAGGGCAGTCTGCAAAATCACACGAATCTCGTAGAGAACTCCAGCCTCATTGCTTCACTTTCATTGTCTTTAGATAAACTCTACTTGAGGTGCACCCGGAGATGTGCCCAGATTCCTGAGGCTGGACGGCCCGCGATGACGGGTATCCCGCAGGCCTTCAAACCTTGCCCCATCCCTCTGGAAACCACTCTGGGCTGCACAGCCAGAGACCTGCGCTCCAGAGCCTCGGGTTCCAGGGAGGGCACGTGCACCCTCGGTGAGCCCCCTCCGAGACCTGGCCGCCCTGGGCCTTGGCCTCGCACCTGTGGACTGAGGGTGCTCTCCTGTAGGCTCGAGGTTCCCATGACAGCACTTAGGGTGTGGCACCTAGTAGGGGCTCAGCCCACAGCTGTAGGAATTAGCATGCCCATTTGACAGTATGCAAACTGAGGCTCCACGTGGGGGTGCTTTCTCCCCAAGGTCTCTTTAAGTGAGAACCACCCTGGCACGTAGTAGGCGCTTTGGTGCGGGGTCCCGGCTAGGCACCACGTGGCCTGGAGGAGTCCCAGGGCCGGCATATGCAAATAGGCCGCAGGGAGCCCGCGGATTGGCCAGCGCCGGCGGGGGCGGGGCGCGCCGAGGGCCCAGGCGGGCGGGCGCGGGCGGAGGGGCGCGGAGGTGCCAGCTCTCGCCCCCGCGCTCGCGCTCGCCCCCGCCGCCCGCCCGCGCCGCGCTCCCCCGGGCGATGCCGCCGCTCTGGGCCCTGCTGGCCCTCGGTTGCCTGCGGGGCTGCTCGGGTAAGCCGGGGGGCGAGTAGGGGGCCGTGCCCGGGGCCCGGGGGTGGCTGTGGGGCGAGGAGGGGCGCCTCCGCTGCCCCCGGGGCGCCCGCGAGCAGTCCGCGCGGGAAGTGCGCGGGGAGCTTCACTTGTTCACTTTGGAAGCAGGTGCCCGGGCAGGTGCTGGCGCCCAGAGGCTGATGATGATGGTGACGGCTCCACAATGGCCAGGGCCCTGGGGGCACTCTTGCAAGAGAAGCCCACCCGGGAGGTTGCAGGGGGAGCAGAGTGGGGGCTGGGCCCACCTCAGGACACCTGGGGCCGAGGAGCAGCGTGGGCAAGCGCAGGGAGGAGGGGGCAGCCTGGCCTCTCTTGGACCCACGGCCTGTCAGTGTGGCTGGAGCACCAGGCGGGGTGGGCATGTGGAGGGGTGAGGCAGGAGACCCCAGGAAGCAAGGCCCAGGACCTCTGGACCTTACTGCCCCTCCAGGGAGACTGGACAGCGCCAGAGGGCAGTGGGGGCCCTGGGGGGTGCCCCAAGCGGGGGCCTGGCCCTGCTTTGCCTGTTGGAGGGCAGAGGATGGACTGGGAGGGGCTGCTCCTCAGGTCCAGGTGAGAAGGTGGGGACCCCAGGGCCAGGCTGGAGGGAGGGATTGCTGCTCAGGAGAGGATGGAGGAGGGTCTCAGAGGCTGAATGGCTGTGGGAGGGGCAGGGGCGAGGAGGCAGGAGGGGCAGCGGTTGGGCCGGATGACCCAGTTTCTGGGCAGGATGATGGGGTGGGCTCGGGGTGCTGCTGGTCCCTGAGACCGGCCCGAGGGATGGCCCGTGGGGCGGGTGAAGCCTGCCACAGGTGCTTGGTAGTGCAGGCCGAGGTGTGTGTGTGGCCGTGGGCGGGGGTGCCCAGCTCTGCTGGGGGCCAGCTCCCGTCCTCGTCGCCTCCCCCAGCGGTGAACCTCCAGCCCCAGCTGGCCAGCGTGACCTTCGCCACCAACAACCCCACCCTCACCACCGTGGCCTTGGAAAAGCCCCTCTGCGTGTTCGACAGCTCAGCCGCCCTCCCCGGTGCCCACGAGGTCTACCTCTACGTCCTGGCCGACTCGGGTAAGGGTCCTGCCGGAGCCCTGGGGGCTGCTCTGCTGGGCTTCGACCCGTCCACGGGGCAGCGGGAAGGGAGAGGCTGACACAGCCATGGCACCAACAGGCCCTGGCGTCTGCCCTGGGCCAGCCCTGGGCTGGGTGCTGGGGTACCACACCTGTCCCTGACCTTGAGGGGCGGTGCCCAGTCTAGTGGGGGAGATGATGACCGTCACCGAGACCTACAACATGCCAGGTGCTTGGCACACCTTTGGGCCAGTCTTTACAAGTAGCCCGCTTTGGTCCCACTGACGGAGAACAGATCGAGACTCCTAGAGCGGAATAACTCACCTGCACTCTGAGAGCTGGAATTTGAACAGATTTCTCTGGTCCTCAAACCGCCATCCTTCCCGAAGCTTCCCCAGGTGGCTCGAGATGGATGTGGGTGAGGTGAAGCCAGGCATTCGGGCCTGGCAGGAACCCTTGCCTCTGAGAAGCCCAGTGACAACCGCTTGCATTTCTAGTGAACAGTCACTTACAGGCAGCTCACACGGGGTCATCGTTTTGTCCCTCCTGCAAACAGTTACCGACCTCCTACCTGTGCCCCATCTGCGGGACATTTCCTCCCATTTTACAGACGAGAAGACTGAGGTTCAGAGGTGAAGTGAGTTGCCCAAGACCTCCCAGCCAGGAAGGCAGCCAGGACCTAGTGGAGGCTTTCTGTCTCCACGTCGTTTCTCCTGTACCATCTGACCCTTCTTTTCCATTTTATGGAAGAGGGGAAACCAGAGCTCTAGCACAGAAGTGACAAAGGTCTGTGGGACGAGGAGATTTCAAGGAATGTGACAAGGAAAGCTGCGTGAAAGCCGGACACAGCACCTGAAGCAGGGAGGGTGCCCCCTGCCTGCCGCCTGCTCTGCCCTGGTAGCGCTCGAGGCAGGGGGTGGGCACTGACTCCAGTGCCCTGCCCGGGCCTTAGCTTGCCAGGGCTGCAGGGACAGATACCACACTGGTGACAGGCACAAAGAGACAAAAATCTATCGTCTCTCGATTTTTGGAGACTAGAAGCCAGGCACGAGGGTACTGGAAGGCTGGCAGTCCTCCGTCACATGCCGCTCCTCCTTGTGTCTGCCCTCCTGGTCTCCACGGGCCTGTGGCTTCTGTCGGCTTCTGGCTTCTACTAACTGTGTCCCAGATGTCCAGTCACATGGCTAAGGCCCACCCCGATGCACCTGGGCCTCATCTAGGTAGCATCTGTGAAGATCCTGTTCATAAGTGGGTTTGTACCCTAGGGTGTCTTTTGTGGGGGACACAATTCAGTCCCCAACAGGGCATGGGACGAACGACTGCAGGGGTGACCCTGGGCTGGACGGGCAGGGGCCTCACTTGGGCACTGCCTCCGCAGCCAGCTCCAGGAATGCCTCCGTGCAGGCCGCGTCCGGCAGGCCGCTGAGCTCAACGTTCCGGCAGACGGACGGCGGGCGGACAGGCCCCTACAAGGCGCTGGTCTTTGGCCTGAGCCCCTGCGGTGACCTCCCCAGCCTGGATGCTGTTGGGGATGCGTCCCGGGCCTCGGAGATCCTGGACGCATACCTGGTCAGGGTGGGTGCCAACGGGACCTGCCTGCTCGACCCCAACTTCCAGGGCCTCTGCAACCCGCCCCTGTCGGCAGCCACAGCGTACAGGTGAGTCTCGACAGCCGCGGGGGACAGCGAGGGGTGGGGGTCGCTGTGAGACCCGGCCAGAAGCCGCCCTCCCGCATAGCTTGGTGTAAAGCTCTGCCGTAGCTATCTTGAAATTCTTACTACTTTTTGAATAAGGGCGCCTGCATTTTCATCTTGCGCTGGGTCCTGCAAATGATGTAGGTGGTCCTGTGGCGTCGCCTCCCAAGCCCCTTCTTCTTACAGAGGGGGAGGCCCAAAGAGGGGAGGGATCACCTAGCAACAAGTGCAGCCCCCCCGTGAACTGTGGCTTCGTCCCCCTCTCTCATCCTGTGCCTTTCCCATCTTTTATTGCCCCCCCCCACACACAAGCACTGCAACCCCCAGTCTGTTCCCACCCATGTTTCCCCAGCGCCTCCTCTGTTCGGAGCTCAGGGTTCAGCCCTGACCTGTGGCAAGGGGGCTCCCCCGGCGCCCTGCCCATCATTCGGTTACCATAAAGACGCCCAGGTCAGTTTCTGCAACTTCCCGGCCTTCCCTTGGACTTGGGCATCACCTCTGACCTGATCTTAATGTGCGGAGTCCTCCCTCCTCCCCCGCCCTCACAAAATCTCAGGTGTCATTTTCGACCTCGCCCTACCTGGCTCCAAGGACACCTGGCTTAGGCCGGGACTCCTCACCTCCAGCCCTTCACAGACAGGCAATTGCACAGGCGCTGGATGCCACAGCTCTTTTAAGACTTGATTTTTTTTTTAAGTATTAGGCTGTAGATTGTAGACTTAGTTTTCCAAACACCCATGTTTACGCTGCTTTGTGTCTAAGCCGTAAGTAAGGTCTGGACACTCCGTCGTGTTGCCGACTTCCTTTGTGATTAGTAATACTCGAGTGGGCGTTAAAATGTAGCTCTTGTCTGAGGGCAGTGGGTCCCGGGGTGGCACTGCGGGTGCCAGCAGTTGGCCCCTCCCGCCTCCCTGGGGCTGGCTCCAGGGAGGGAAGTCACTCTTGCTCTGTCCTCTCTCAGGTTCAAGTATGTCCTTGTCAACGTGTCCACGGGCTTGGTTCAGGACGAGACCCTGTGGTCAGACCCCATCTGCACCAGCCGGCGTGAGTGGCAGGGGCTGGGGGGTGGGACTGGGGGCTGGTCTGCGGGGGCACCTGGGAAGGTGGAGACAGGCACCGAAGGTGTGGGAAGAGACTCATCCTGTCCTGGGGGAAGTCTCCCCAAGCACGGGCAGGCCTGGGGCTGATGGTAAGAGGCACCCTACAAGGGTTCGCACCCTTCCTCCCACCCTTCCCGAGAGCCAGGCCTAACAGAGGCAGGTGGGTGACGTGCTGGTGGCGGAGCAGTGGCTGTAACCGGAGTCGGTCAAAATCAGTGGCCTTTCCAGTGTTCACAGAGCATCTGCCCCAGAGGGCGGGCTGGGAGCTTGTCCTGGACTGCCATTCTAACCAGCCCCTTTGTCTAACCCCCACCACCGCAAACACCTGCTAGCAGCTGAGCTGGCTCCAGAGGCTTGAAAGGGAGATGGAGGGGTGGTCCCGAGGCAGCACGAGCCCCCTCCATCGGCGCCCCCTTCTCCCTTGGCACCGGCTGGTTTTCCTGGGGCAGGAGAGCCCCGGAGCCCTCCTCGAGCCTGCGTCTGAGGCTCTCCACGCCCAGAAACCTTAAGCATTTGGGGCGAGCAAGGGCCTTGGAAAGTACTTTTGACTGTGTGGGGCCCTAACTTCAGAACCGCCCCTCCCACCCCCCGGAGGAGGGCCGGCCGCCGCGCGTTTTACCTGTGCGCCCCTGCCAGCCGCGTTCGCGCGTTTTACCTGTGCGCCCCTGCCAGCCGCGTTCGCGCGTTTTACCTGTGCGCCCCTGCCAGCCGCGTTAACCCCGTGGGGCCTGCAGGGGACCCCGGCGGTTGCCCAGGGTGGCCCTGCGGGTGAGTAGCGTGTGAGCATGTGTGAGCACGCGTGCGTGTGTGCTCGGGGCTGGGTGGCTCCTCCCACTCCCAGCTCCCAGCCCGCCCTTCCCGTGGCATCCCCTGCGACAGGGTCACGGCCCCACTCAATAGCACCACCCCGAGACCGAGGGTCCTGAGTTCAAGACCAACCCGTGCCCTCGCTGCTGAGTGGGCGCTGCGGGTGTCAGTCTCCTCTTGGGTCCCTGCCCTGCCTGCCCGGCAGGGTCCTGGGGGGGGAGCCCAGCCGGAAGCAGCAGATTCTGCCGCAGGACCTGAGGGTCCCCATTTAGGGCCAGGCGGACCTGGCCTGGGGTCGGGCCTGTGTGCTTAGGGGGGTCTTGAGCTCTCTGGGCTGCCATGAGCTGATCTGCAAAACAGGGGACTTTTGGGGTCTACATGGGACAATGGCCTCAAATTATCCAGCTCATGATATGGCCCCATAAAGTGTGCATGTAGTTCCAAAAAAGGTGACATCAGCCAGAGACAAACAGGAGGCGAAGCCCTGGCCGCAGTGACCTTGTCCCATCCCACGCATCTCGGCAGATGACTAGAGCCAGTTTATAATTTAAATATACGCAAAAGACGGTTAAAGAGGAAGAGACCAGAAGATATACAAAAGAAAGTTGGGAATGGGATGGGGACGAGCCACGCGAAAGCTGGGGTGATACACCCTCACCTGGGTTCCTGGGTCATTCGGGGCAGGTGGGGGACCTGCCGCACCCCTGGGGTGCAGGTCGCGGCCGTGCAGGGTCAGGGGCGTAACTCAGTGGCCCTTCCCACCACAGTCACCCCGTCCTCGGCCATCGACACGTGGCCCGGGAGGCGCAGCGGAGGCATGATTGTCATCACGTCCATTCTGGGCTCCCTGCCCTTCTTCCTCCTCGCGGGCTTTGCGGGTGCCATCATCCTCAGCTTCGTGTGAGTGCCCGTCCGTGGGGGGGGCCGGGTAGAGCCCCGAGGCCCGGGAAGCTCTGCCCTGGGGGGCGGCTGGAGAAGGGGGAGCGGAGTCGTGGGATTGAACAGCAGAGGGCCTTCAAGGTCAAGCAGTTCCAGGTCAAACCGGGCTGGGCAGGTGCAGCCCCTGGGCTCTGTGGGCAGCCCCTGGGCTCTGTGGGCAGCCTGCCCAGTTCAGGTCTCATCCCTGTCACATGCCAGCTGTGCAACCTTGGCCCAACATGTACCCTCTCTGTGCCTCAGTTTCTTTGTCTGGAAAATAGAGTAGTCATAAACACTCTTCTCCACACAGTTGCAAAGACTAAGTGAAACGATCCCTGGTAAGCTCTTCGGGAAGTGCACAAATATTGGCTTACCTTGTCCTTGTAACTAGGAGGATAAATTCACCGTCCAGCTGTGCAGGAGGGGAAAGGATGGCCCCAAGAGGGGACAGCCCGAAGCCCTGTAGCCAGTTGAAACAGAGCTGGGACTAAACCCAGGTCCCCTGCCTCCACGAACCCCTTCTGGCTTGTGTCTGCTTTGAATTGGGGCTCAACTCCCCCATGGGGTGTCACGGAGCAGCTAGAAGGGGCTGCCTGATGAGAAGCGGGGTGCACACAGCCTGCTAGGACCTGGGGTTGGGGATGGTGGATAAGGAAGAAAGGAGCCTGCAGGCGCCCTGGGGAGTTGAAGGGGGAAGGGTGGATTCTGCCTGGAGCATCAGGGTGGGCTTCCTGGAGGAAGGACCAGCATGAGCAAAATCTCACCAGGACGGGGGTGACTCAGAAAAGTCACGAGCAGTGTGCTCCTCAGTGCTGAGGAGGGAGACCCGGGGGCTCTGAAGATCAGGAGGGGTGCTGTCCCAGTTCGGGGTGGGGGGTGTGCAGAGTGGGTGAAATTAAGTAGCTAAATAGAAATTAGGCAGAAAACTATGTGGGTGGGGGATGGAGTGGGGGGCAGTGAACTTGGAAATCAGGTTGCCCCTGCCGTCTAAGTTAATACAAACAGAATTCATAGAGGAGAGTAGCTGCCAAGAGACCAGCGTGTGGGGCCTACCTGGGGACGGTCAGGGCTGGTCACATCCCTCCCTGCCCTGGGGCACTGCCTTAAGCTGGCACTGGAGGCTCTGTTTTATCCCTCCCCTCCCCCTGCACCGGCTGCAGCTGCGATGGACTTCCCACCGTCCCCCAGACTTGCCCGCCCCATCCTATCTCATGCCTCGGCACACGCTGACCTCACACCCAGAATGCCCTTCCCTGCCCCTCTGGCTCTTACTGAGCCGTGTCCATCAGGACATGTGACATGTGCGGTCACCGTCTGCCGTGGTCCATCTCCCATGCCGTCTTGGCTCTTTGGGGACCAGGTCTGATGACCTTCGTCAGGGCACATGGTAGGTGCTCCAGGACGATGGGCTGATCAATGAGCGCCTAAGGCAGCATCTGTGAAAGCAATGTCTAAGTGTAAAGGTCCCCACCGACTAAAGGACTCTGTTTTCCCTAATCCTGGCTCTCTTCACCCCCTTGGACAGGGACACGGGGAGTTCCGATGGGGAGACGACCCACGACTCCCAGATCACGCAGGAGGCTGTGCCCAAGTCCCTGGGGGCCTCGGAGCCGGCGTACACGTCTGTGAACCGGGGGCCGCCCCTGGCCAGGGCCGAGGTGTTCTCCAGCCAGCTGCAGGACTGAGCCTGAGCACTGCGCCCAGCGGCCATTCCCTCCGCCCGCTGGCTCAGGACCCGCGGCCCGGGCTGTCGCGCCCTGACTCGACCTAAGGTGAAAGGCAGTGGTCCAACGGCAGGAAACCGTGCAATAAAATCTCCCCAGGATTTTGAGTTCTGTAAATTCCTACAGAATGAACGCATGTGGGTGAATGAATGAATGAAGGAATGACGAGGTTTGTCATACAGAGAAGCTGCGCTGTTTCTCTGGAGGGAGGGGCCAGGGAACTAGTTTTCAGTGCCAGCTAAGGTGGTGAGGGTTAGAAACAGGGTTGGAGGCAGGCGGCCCGGGTGCTTCGCTCCCCGAGGCTCGCGCTCACGCTCTGAGGGGGGAAATGAACAGCCCTGAGCGTTTCTGTGAGCTGGGGTGCATCCGGTTACAGACGGTGGCCTGGACAGGGGCTCTGCTGGCAGCTCGTCCTGTGGCTTGGGCAGGCCCCTCTTCCTCTGGTGCTCGGCCTCTGTCTGTAAAATGGGCCGGTGGAGACGGGGCCTGCGGCCTGCATAGGGCTGTGCGTGCCTGCTTCCTCCACTGCGCTCCCCGAGGCCCCGGCTCCTGGGCTGGGAGACAGAGGAGTTGGACTCGCCCCTGCGCTCAGAGAGCTCCCCGCCCAGTGGGGAGACACGGACGCCTGACCCAGGCTCTGCCAGCTCAACTCCACATGGGTGGGCAGAGCTGCTGCGGGACCCTGAGGAGGGGCGCCAAGGCTGCTGGGGGCAAAGCGGCTGCCCCGTCAGGGGTCTTCATTCGGAAGACTCAGTGCTCCCTGCTGAGCCGCGCAGGGAGACCATTCGCCGTTTGGGACGTGAAAAACAGGTCACTGGCCCCTCCCCATCGCGGGAAGAGGACTTTATCGGAGCAGGGTTTGGCTCAAGCTGGGCTGGACTCAACAGCTGCCAGGCTTGCGGGGGGCGCGGTGCACAGAGTGGACCGCACCCGTGTCTGGACACGGATCTGAGACCTCGAGCACTGCCATTAGCGGGGTCGGAAGCAGAAGCTGGAGAAGGGGACGCCTGGGGCAGGGGTCAGCAGGAGCCGGGGCAGTGCTGGGTTGGGATGCAGGAGAAGGCAGCGCCCAGAAGAGCTGAGCCCCCCGAGTGGCACAGGCAGGAGGCAGGCATGGTGGGTGCTGCTCCCAAGACACAGCCAGGGCTGCGTGTGCCCTGGACCACACACTTTCCCCTCTTCTAGGCCTGCGGGGCCGGGTGGCTCCTGGAAGCCCCGCGTCCTCACACTTGAGCAGCCTCACTAGAAGCTGCTTTCTCAAAGCTGACCTCGGTCACTCCTCAGTGTGTAAGGCAAAGCCTCCTTGAGGTCTGCCATGGTTAAAAACTCATGCAAGGATATATTGGGCTTCATTTTTTAAGACGTTTTGGATCACAAAGAAGTTCAGCAATGGCAGGGGAGGAATACTGGTGTGGGATGTTACTGACAGGGAACACATGGTTGGCAGGGAGTTCTCAAGGGCATATATCCTGGGTACATAAAAATGTTTGGATATTTTCATAGTGGTTACAATTAAAAACAACAACTGAGGGAATGCTGAGTTCCTAGCCAGGGGAGCTCTATCACAGTCCCTAAAGGAAAAGTAATAATCCCCCAAGTGCAACGGCAAAGACCAAAAAAGAAGAAAGGTCCAACAATGAGCCCTTGACACTAATGACTATGCTTGTGAGCCTGTGCACCTGAAATAAGAACAAGGCCTAGAGCTGCAGCATGCCTAAGAGTTACCTCCTGAGAGCCTCTGTGTTGCTCAAATGTGGCCAGTCTAGAAACCAAACTCAGCATGTAAATGCGTTGCCTTCCCCCCAGTGTGGGACATGACTCCTGGGGATGAGCCTCCCTGGCACCGAGGGATTACTACCAAGTACCAGCTGATGATGTAACTAGAAAATGACCTTGAATACAAGGGTCAACTCAGACCAGCAGAATATCTCAGTCTACATATAATACCAGGAGTTAAAAATGCTTTTTGACCTGAATAAAAGGGGGGAATGGAAAGGACAAATGAGTTTATATGGCTATGAGTCTCCAAAAAGAGCCAGGAGGTTACCAGAGGGGTTGCCCTTATGCACACCTCAGCAGAGTCCCAGAGACAGATAAAGGAGATACAACCCCAGGTATTGGTTCTTCTGAGGGCTACAGAGACCCCCAGGTTCTATGGTCATGGCAGATGGAGTTCAGTGCCATGTCAGCTGGCCCTGCTTTGCAGTTTGTGTTTCTGTGTGGTGGAGTTGGACTCAGATGTGATCTTTGTCCACAAGCCTGTCCTGTTACTTTTACCAGAACTGTAGTTGATGCTGGGGTTTAATGTATACTTAGGGGACCTGAGTCTCTGGACTGACCCATGTGATAGCCAGGCCCTGGGCCTCAACAGACTTGCAACTCCTACACTCTGGTTTATTGAACTTACCCCACTCTGCTAACATGGAGGTGAAGAAGGTCAACCACCACACCAGGGAGCCAAGAGTGCCTCCAACTGAAAGCAGGAGAATTGCATCCAGCATCCATGTGGAATCTAAGCCCCCTCTTGATATAGATGTGGAATGGACACAACCATTCTAAGGTCCACAGGATGGAGGAATAGAGTATGGATTAGAGTGGACTTACTGATATCCTATTCACGAACTATTATGATTAGTAATCAAAGAAAATGTGACATTGGTGTGGAGAAAGTGGCCGTGGTGGCTGCTGGGGGTAGGGAGTGGGAGGAAGAGATGTGATGTGGGGGCATTTTCGGGGGTTGGAGTTGTCCTGGGTGGTGCTGCAGGGACAGTTACCAGACATTGTATGTCCTCCCATGGCCCACTGGGTGGTCTGTGGGAGAGTGTGGGCTATGGTGTGGACCATTGACCACGAGGTACAGTGGTGCTCAGAGATGTATTCACCAAATGCAATGAATGTCTCATGATGATGGAGGAGGTTGTTGTTATGGGAGTGGGGTGAGGGGGGTGGGGGGTATATGGGGACCTCATATTTTCTGAATGTAACATTAAAAAATAAAGACAAAAAAGAAAAAAAAAACCCAACCAAACAAAAAAAACTCATGCAAGGGAGAAGTGGCTCAAGTAGTTGAGTGCCTGCCTCCCACAGGGGAGGTCCTAGGTTTGGTTTCTGGTGCCTCCTAAAGAAGGCAAACAAACAATGAGCAGACATAGAGCAAGAACAATGAGCAGACATAGAGCAAAAACAAGCAAGCAGGGAGCAGACGTGGCTCAAGCAGTTGAGCACCTGCCTCCCACACGGGAGGTCCTGGGTTTGGTTCCTGGTGCCTCCTAAAGAAAAAACAGACAATGAGTGCAAACAAGGAGCAAAAACAACGAGAAAACAGACAAGGGAACCACCTTGGGGTGATTGTGTGTGTGTGAAAAACTCATGCAAATGTTGCATTCTGTTTTATAACTGGCTGGTATTTACTTTCTTTTAAAATAACATTGAAACTTATGCTGGAGTAAAAAGGATGCTCTGGAGAAGGCCTCGTGCTTATTCTATGGACTTGGGTACCTTTGGCTTGTGTCCAAAGACCACCACCCCGTTTGAAAAGCAGGTCTTGCAGGGACTCTGAGCCCTGCTCCCACGGTGGCAGCCTCTCCACCGTCAGCCTCGCGGCGAGGGGCTGAGCCCAGCCGTCTTTCTCCCAAGGCCCCGGGAGTCCTGAGCTTCCAGCTCAGGGAGACCTTAGCACCAGCTCCTCATGCAGAAGCTAAAGGGACCGAGTGGAGTGAACACAGAAGAGCAAACATGCTTGGGGGCCCGAGGCTTGTCAGGGCTCAGCTTTCTGGGTGACGGTCTCTAACCCTCTTTGCTCTCCGTGACCTGAGAGCTAGACGTGAGTTAAAGGTTAACAACTCTCCCTCGCAGGGAGTGAGTGCATAGGTGGTGCCATAATCGACGGCCTTGGTAAAGGACGTCGCCAGGCCCCATGTGCGCGTCTAGACCCTGCAGGAACTCTGTTCTCATGCCCTGTGGCATGCCCTTATCTCGCCCCTCATTTCCCGGCCTCTTTACGGGGCGCTAACTTCAGTCCCTGCACCGCTGCCGTCAGAGATCCTCTCCCGTCCCTAAGTCCCCATAAAGCTCACGCCTGACCAGCACCAGCTGTGTCCTTCAGTCTTGTGGCCACATCGGCTCATGCCCTGCAGGGGCTGGGTGGTGACACCTCATTTGTAAAATGGCAACTGTCTTAGCTTCCTGCGGCTACTGTGACAAATTACTAAAAACACGGAGGCTTAAAACAGCAGATTTGTTCTCTCGCCGTCCTGGAGGTCAGGATGATAAATGAGATTAGGAGCGTGCCGAAGCCACCACTCGGCTTGCATGCCTCTCTGGGCAGCCCGCGTCGTGTGCCACCAGATCACTGTGCTTGGGCGCGGCCTCGTCATTTCACTCGCACAGGGCCACTCCCCTGTTCAGTGCACACTGTAAAGGGCTGGCTCACGCTCGCGGCGGGGGGAGGGGATGGTGGCTAGGACACGGGCACCTTGTCCTCCCGGTGACACCATGCCGGCCCCAATGGGCCACCTCTGTCCTTAGCTACCCTGAGAATGGTCTGGGTGGCCAGGTGGCAGCACTTCCTCAGTGATTTTCCACCACCCGAGAGCAGCTGCATGTCTCTGGGGTGCTGGGGAGGGCTTGGGCTGGGGGAGCTGGCTCCTAAGGCGCCCCTTTCTGCCGGCCTTGTCGCTGTGACTTGCAGCCTGCGTCTCGGACGGGCTGACTTGGGGGGAGGGTTACGGGCACAGCCTGCCCCAGGGGTAATGTCCTTGGGTTCCACCACCCTGCGCCTTCGAGGCTGACCTGCCCAGGGTCCCCCTGCACGTTGGGTCCAGCCCCTGCTAGCACCCAGCCCAGAGTCCCGTTCGCCCAGCCCGTGCTGTCTTCCACAGGTCCTGGTCCCCAGCACCCGGGCAGCGGCTCAGGAACTGCACGGCCTGCCTTTCAATCCTGCGGCCCGGGAGGGGAGCTGGAGGAGGGAGGGGTGGTGAAATGTGCACTGGGCACGGATGCCCGGGTGACCTCCGTGCCCCATGTCCCTGTCGGTTAAATTGGAATAATAATGAGGCCGCCTTCCTCAGAGGCTTGAGGTCCAGATGAAGGAGCTCGTGCAAAGCGCTGCCGCAGGCACCTGCCACGTGCACGAAACCCACGCTGCCAACCCACTCCCAGATCCCGGCCCCCACGTGTTCTGGACTCCCTGCCCCCGAATGTTCACAGGCTACCGAAACACACAAGGCCCGTGCGGATGACAGATGTGGGGCTTCCTCCGTGGGCTGGGGGTGGGGGTGGGAGCTTAACAGCCACCTTTAACACCAGGCAGAAAAAAATGGGCTATGCCAAGAGGATGCAAGAATTGACCATGGCGTGGGCGGGGCAGGGAGTGTGGTTCCAGGAAGGCTGGGAAGAGGAAGTGGTTTTGGGGCCGGTTAGGTCTTGTTCGGGAAGAGAAAGACTTGTGGTGGCAGAGAAAGGAAGGGCACACCTGAGTCATCAGAACTAATCTTGGGTGTGCCCCTGTGCCAAGCCTGCCCACACGTGCCCTCACTTAGTACCCTCGGCCACTGGGGAGGCAGGGACTGGCAGTACGGAAGTTTTACAGGCAGAACCTGGGGCACAGGTGGGTGAGAGGTCACAGGCCTCGAGTGGTAGACCCGGCTCCGGACCCAAGCAGGTCCCAGGCTCAGCCTCCTGGGAAGCGTATTTCTGTTCTTTTTTTTTTTTTTTTTTAATCATGGTAATGTAGGTGACAGCTTGTTTGAAGCTTTTTGTGAAGCCCAGAGACCACCATGCTCTAGAAGCTAATCCATTCCCATGGGTGCGGGGCCCTTTGATGAGCCTGGATCACTTCACTGGGTGTGACCCAGGGTGGGTCTTTGTCCTCTGCTGGAGTCCTTTATAAAGGAGAACGGAAAGCAGAGATACGTAGAGAAAAAGCTGCAGAGACGGAGAGAGGGAACCCGGGAGCTCAGAGAAGAGCCCAAGAGAGGAAGCCATGGACGAAGCAGCCAGAAGCTAAGCTATGAGACTAGGAAGAGAAGCAGACACCTCCACGTGCCTTGCCACCTGCTGCCCTTTGGTGAGAGAGCATCTCTAATGATGCCTTCATTTGGACATTTTCCTGGCCTCAGAATCTTTCAACCTAATAACTTCCCATTATAAAAGCCACCCCATTTCTGGTATATTGCTCCCAGCAGCCTTTTAGCAAATGAAAACAGAAATAGACAACATAAACTTTCCCATTTTCACCACCTTACAATCTAATTGCCAGCACATGACTCAGTAGCATTAATTCCATTCACAATGTACTTTGTTCCCCCCATCCATTACCAAAACTTTTCCATTACTCCAAACAGAAATTCTGCACCCATTATCTTCCCATTCCCCGATCCTCGTTCCCACCCTGGTAATTGGTAATCTACTTTCTGTCTCTCTGCATTTGTCTATTGTAGTTATTTCATATAAGTGGACTCATACAATATCTGTCCTTTTGTGTATGGCTATTTTACTCAACATGACATCTTCTAGGTTCGTCCATGTTGTCCCATGTATCAGAACTTCCTTTGGTGACTAAATAATATTCCATCATATGCATATACCACATTTTGTTTATTCATTCATTGCTTGATGAACACTTGGGGTGCTTCTATCTTTTGACAGTTGTGAATAATGCCACTATGAAGATAGGTGGGAAAATTTCTGTTCCAAGGCCCTATTTTCAATTCTTCTAGAAGTGGGATTGCTGAATCATATGGTACTGACTTTCTGAGGAATTGTAAAACTGTTTCCACAACAGCAGTGTCACATCCCTACCAGCAATAAGCAAGCATTTCTATTTTTTCACATCCTCTCCAACACTTTATTTTTTTTAATTAATAGCTATTCCAGTGGGTGTGAAGCCATATAAAATGGCTTTGATTTGCATTTCCCTAATGGCTGATGTTGAGTATTTTTCATGTGCTTCTTGGCCATTTGTATGCCTTCTTTGGAGAAATGTCTGTTCAAGTCCTTTGCCCATTTTAAAATTGGGTTGTTTTTGTAGTGGACTTGCAAGAGTTCTTTATATGTTCTGGATATTAAACCCTTATTAGATATATGGTTTCCAAATACGTTCTCTCATTCTGGAGGTTGGAAACCTATTTCTTGAGAAAACACAAGGAAGACACTACTCATTCCCAAGCACTTGGGCAGCGAGCGTGTGCCCGGCACTATTCTAACTTCTGGGGGTGCAGGGTGGAGAGACCAGGTCCGGGTCTGACGGGGCCTGCATTCCAGTGGGAGGACGACAGTAACGGGGACCTAATTCCGAACAGCGACAAGAGCGCTGAAAGAAGAGCGCGCCTCCGCGGTGGTCAGGCCGGCCGCAGCCCGCGAGGGAGTGTGCAAGCCTGCGTGCGCGAGCTGCAGGGCGCGGTGCGGCACGCCCCGCTCCCGCTCGAGGCTCCCAGCCGCCCTGCCAGGCGCGCCCGCCACCTCTGGGCAGGTGCGGGAACCAGGGGGACCCGGGAGCCGGCGCAGGCGTGCAGCCACGTGCCGGGCGGCAGCGCGCGTTCCAGCGGCCCGCGCTCGCGCCTGCGCCGGGGACCCCGCGGGGGGCGGGGCCTGGCCGGGCGCGGGGGCGGGGCCTTGCGCCGCCGGGGGCCGTTGGCGTCTGGGCGGAACCTTGGCGCGGCGAGCGCGGGCGCGCGGGGGACGGCTTTGCGGCGGCGCCGTGCCAGGCTAACGGCGAGTCGCCGCGGGGCGCAACGCCTGTCGGGCTCCGGCTGCCGCTGCCGTTCCCGTTCCCGTTCCCGCCCCGGGTGCGCGCGCAGGCCTCGTCTACCGCCGAGGTGGGGGAGGCGAGAGCGCGACCGAGACCCGCGACTGAACGGCGCCGCCGGTGAGGGGGAGCCCCTCAGGACTCTGGGATCCGGGACCCCGTCAGGACCCCCTGAGAACCCCCTGACGCCAGTGAAGGCTGACCCGGCCGGTCCAGGCCTGCTCAGAGCCCCCGGCACCCCTCCCCCGAGGATGCACCCAGCCGCACCCCACCCTCCGCCCGCTCTCCGCAGGGCCCTGGCCCCGGAGACCACCCCTTTTTGTGGAGGAACCCGGCGACGCCGTCTCCCCTCGAGCCCGGGAGAGCCCGCCTCTCGGCGCGGCGTCTGGGCGCCCCGCTCTCCGTCCCCCCCGAGGCCCCGCAGGCGGCTTTGGCTGCTGCTCCGCGCTGAGCCGGGGCAGGGTTTCGCCGCCTCGAGGTGCGGGGACCCTGTGGGCGTCCATGGAAGAATTCCCTGGATGTGTGAACGCTTCGCCATAGTCTAAACGAAGTCGGAGCATCTAGGGCGCCCGCATGGCCGCGGTAGCGCCAGGCCCTGGGTGTGATTTTGGGGTCTGCATTTGCGTGGACAATTGTGCTGGGGCCGGATGAGCGTTTAATGCCCCGGTGAGACTGGCGTGGCCGCAGAGAGCAGGCCGTGGGAGAGAACGGGGAGATTCGGAGGCGGTGGGGGGATGCAGAACCCAGCTGGCAAAGGGCTAGGGCAAACCAGGATGCTTTCAGGTTGCATTCTGATCTTGAGGTTTTCATTCATGGACCTAACATTTTTTTTGGACTGTCTGGTTGATTCCAGGACTTGGGACTGGAGATCCGTAGTCCCTGCTCTCAGGGTCTTTTGGGGGAGGGTGGTTGGACAAGTAGGTGGTTTTATATGGCCGTAACAGCGCAGTGGCATTGAGGCCAATGGGGTGGGAGTGGGATTCTCAGGAATGTTAGGGAGGGCTTCTAGGAGAGGAGCCGATGACAGGTAAAAGGTGAACTGATTATTGAACGTCGAGCATGAGGAGAAGTTTGCCAGGGTCATTCCAGGCAAAGGCAGAGAGGCATGCCAGAGGCTACCAGAGTTTGGAATCTGGGAGAAGTGTGGCTGGAGCCTAGACTTATCCTGGTGGCTGGCTGGAGATGTGTTGTCTCCCTTAATGAAAATCAAACTCAACTCTAAGGCTGGTATGAAAGGGACTGTTACCCCAGTCTTGCTCCCTGAAGCTCACCCTGCCCTTTGCACTCTCTGGGAATTACCAGTCCAGGAGTCGGTGATGAACCGGGTGAGACTGACAGACGGGAGGAGTGGGCCAGTGGAGAGGAGCTAGGGAGCAGGGAGACCGGAATGGGAGACACTGGGAAGTTGGTCAGAGTGCCGGGGTCGAGAGGTGGAGTGCCAGGAATGGAGGCTGGAGCCTTGAGTCGACCACAGCACACGAGCCTTCTGAAGCCCAGTGGAGGACTGATTTGGGCTTGAAGGGAGTGGAAGGCTGTTGAAAGGTGTGAAGTGAGTAAGGGTGGGTGAGTGTGTTTCTGAAGGAGCCCTCTGGCTGTTGGGGGGATGCAAGACCACGTGAATGTGTAGGTGATAGGGACCCAGGTGGTGGCAGTGGGGACTGTGGCTTTCTCAAGCATGGCTAAAGCTTCTTAAAGTCCAGACCCAAAGGAAGTGTTCAGTCCTGTCAGAGCCTACAGCTTCCTGCCTGGGCAATGACAGTGAGCTCTTCTTACTTCCTGTAGGCGAAGTCTTTGTACTTCTCCCAGCAGGGCATGGGGCCACCTTTGCACTTCATCAGGCGAAGCGTCTGCCTGTGCGTCACGGGGAGCTTGGCACCCCCACAGGAGATTGTCTCGCGGCATGGCTGGGTGGAGTGGAGGTTGGTTCCGGGAGATGCAACCTGATCAAAAAGAGTTTGGATGCTCGACTTGGTTGTCCTGCAGGAAATGGAAAACTGGAGGTGGATGAGAGACGAGTTCAGATGTGTTGCATCAGAAATGTCACTCTGAAGACAGTGTGGGATTAGAGGGGCTGACACTGGAAGCAGAGGGGCTTTCAGGGGTCAGGGCATGAAACTGTGATTATTAATATGCATCAATAAAATTGATTTGTTAAAAAAAAGTTGTGAGGGCTTTAAGGTAGTGGCAGAGGGTGTGGATTAGAGGGTGATTTGGAAGGAAAATCTACAGGACTTCTGTTTGGGTCCCGAGAGGGAGATGCTAGCCTAGGGCTGTACGGTAGAACTTTCTGTGATAATGAAAATGTTCTGTATCTGCCTAACCACTCCCCAGCCACAGGTGCTTTGAGCAGTGGAACCTGACTCATGTTACTAAGAAGTGGATTTAAAATTTTATTTAATTTTAATGAACAAAATCCAGTTAGGACTTGCCTTTGCACACCCAGACTTATGCATTTATATATTTTATTTTATTTTACTTTATTTTTAAAGGAGGTACCAGGGATTGAACCCGGGACCTCGTACATGGGAGGCAAGCACCCAACCATTTAGCTACATCCACTGCCCTAGGCTTGTGGTTTTAAATGTGTCCCCTCCGAACACCTCCGACAATCCTGCGAGGTGTCGGTAGTGTTCCTGTCTCATAGGTCAGGGAAGTGGGGGCTCAGAGAGTAAGTTAGTTGCCCAGCTATTAAGTAGTGCAGCCGGCCTTGTGCCCTGGGTTAGCCTCTCAGGCCGGGCTCTTTCCACTGCATTCTGGTTGCTTCCCCCAGGAGTGGGCAGCACCTCCTTGCCTGAGCCTGAGGCCCTCTGAGTGGCGGTGGTGCTTCCCCGTCAGCCTTCCTTCTCTGCTCTCTGCTGAAGTTGACGGGCAGTGGCGTGATGAGCAAGCCTAGATGAGCTGCTTGTTTTGCCGAGGCTGCTTCCTGCCTTTACACATCCTAATGGCGGCTATTTCTCTCCCAGCATTTCTGGAGAACTGATTGAGTCAAAGAGCTGGTAATACTGCGGATCATCCAAACTGGCTTGGTCTTTATAAAGGTTTGGTGGCAAATAGATGTAAGAGATTGCCTTAGCTGAAACTTGGAAATCCCATGGGCCAGGCAGCACCTGTTGGAGCAGAGAGTGGGGTGTGAGCAGGTGGGGGGTGTTAGTTTATAGCTGGCCGCTCACACCTGGGCAGCCGTGACCAAGTCACGTGGCCACTCAAAGTAGGGCATTTGGCACTGTCCTGAATAACCTTTAAGATCCCTCCTGCACTAAGATTCTCTAATTCAAGTTTCGCCCAAGGTTTGTTTTCTGGAACATCTCAAGTTCCCCTTGGGATGGATAAATGCTGGCAGGTCAGCATGCCAGTGCCCTCTGTTTTGGCATGCTTATCATTAAGTGACATGTCTACTTGAGTTGTGTGATATGTCATATCTGATGGACACAGCTTTAGGGTCATCAGGAAAATATCAGGTATGCTTGTTTGACGTTCTGAGCAGCATTGTTAGGAAAAATGTATAAGACTATATACCATTGTTGTCAGACCTCGAAAACGTTCAGGCAAAGGCTTTACTCTGTATAAAATGAGAGGTGATTTTAGTATCCACTTCTTAGGGCTGCCCAGGGGATTTAATGGGCTAGTGCATGGAAAGTGCTTAGTACTTTGCCTCAAGTATAATACGGGCTTGAAAAAGTGTCTGTAATTAACACTGCCTTTTGAATGGAAATGTGTCTTTTAAATTTTTGTTAGTGGTGGGTTTTGTTGTTTCCTTGGTTTGGGCATATATGCTGAGCAACTCTGGAGGTACTGGTTTCAAGAAGCCAATTAATGCAATTTGATCATTACAAAAAAGCACTTTTCAGTAATAATTTCACCTGTATAAAAAGTGATTGGTTAAACTTGTATTCAAATCAAGGTTTTGTATTTTTTATAAATCAAAGAAAGCAATTCATCCTGAGGATCCCTTGCTGGCAAAGACTGAGATTCAGTCTCATCAGAAGCATGCTTAGATTACTGTGGACTTCTGGTGACTGCCTTGGGAAAGCGGTGTTGACTGGCAATCCCACTGATGTAGGGAGACTGGCTGGCTGCTGAGGCGGCTATTGCTCATAGACAGAGAGTGCCTTTCACATTGTAGTCTCATTTAAGTTTTTACAAGAATCCAGTCAGTGGTGTTGGTGGTGGAATTCCCTTTTGGCATATTTGGGAACTGAGGTTCAGAGGTCTTGTGGTTAGACAAGTGGTGACCCTTGGTTCCAGAGACGATGTTTTCTCAGCTAAGCCTCTCCTTTGCAGTTTCAAAAGCTTACTTTTTTGTCACTTTGCCCTTATTTCCAGCAGATGAACTAAGTCATGCTGATCAAACTCACTAGATACGTAGTTACTAACCAGATCACAGATTACTTGTTTGTGGTTAGAAATAGGACTGCCAGATGTACTTTAATACTTACTTTTGGGAGCAGATGTTGCTCAAGTGGTTGAGCGCCTGCTTCCCATATCCGAGGTCCTGGGTTTGATCCCTGATACCTCCTAAAAACCAAAGAAAACCACACCCTTTTTCTTCCACTCCCCCCACCCAAGTCTTCGTGGGGAGCTGATTGCTGCGGAGAAGACCCGGTGAGAATCCAGTCAGAGTGAAGGGGGTGGATGGTGCGCTTTCCCAGGTCCCCGGGCTTTCACAGCCACAGGTCCTCTGCGGTGATCTGCTGGGGAGGGTGGGGCACGTGCCAAAGAGGGCTTGCCTCCTGGCCCGTCCTCAGACCTGCCGTGGGGCTGTCCTGATACAGCTGGTGGATTCTGGACCCACCCTGGTACATGGATTAGACTTGAGCATTTCCACTACTCCTGGGAGGGTGATTTTTATATGCTAGTAGGAGCAGTGGCAGTCATTGTCCTAGGACTAGTAACAGTCAGGCTTTGTTCTGAGGGCTGCACATGAACCCACACATTTGTAATCCTGGTGACTTCTGTCTTTTCCCACCAATTCTGGGGCATTTTACTCTACCACTCTTTGGCTTGACCACAGGGGAGTTTCAAATCAACATTTGGAAACTTCTGGTGAATACTTGCTGAATAAATGTGTGTCCCTCCCCACCGCCCACCATGTAAGAGGAAATCTCTTGAGTGGAACAGTCAGTGAGCCTCCTCCTTCAGAGCGGTCAGGGGTGCCACTCAAAGCCCATCAACCTTATTTCTAGAGAGAAATGAAGGGGTTTTCCTAAGGATAGTTCTGAGGAACCCACAGACTTAAAGCTTCTAATTCCTGGTTTGTGCTAGTTAAGTGAAAGTATAGTTTGTAATAGAAAGTGGGTAATTTTAAATTGAGCTTTTTGTTTTGCCACTTTTAATAGTGATTTTTCTTGACAAACACCTTTTTTCCTGCTCCGCATCAAAATGTCATGGACACTTACTAACCACACTTTCTTTTTCCCAGAGCACTGTGGCCTCATTCCTTTCCCATCCTTCTACCTCTCATTTTAGAATGGCTGTGAGAGTGAGCGTTCCAACCTTAGTGCCCAGGGCAGCAGCAGGCTCTGTGGGTCAGCACCTGGTCAGCAGGTCTCGGGGGGTCTCGCTTGCTCGCTTGGGTCCCTCATGTCCATGGAGCCTCCGTCACTTGCTGGGCGGCTAGTGCCCCCATCAGCTAGAGTGTCTCCATTCTCCACCACGGGGTAGGTCTCCCTCCCAGGAGGGAGCCAGGGTTTGCAAGGCATAGTCCCAAGAGGGCAATATCCCATTGGCCAGATAAGTCCTATGATAAGACGCCTCTGCGTGAGGGAGGAGGGTACCAGGAGGCCTGATGGAGGCAGGATGGAAGGCCATTAACAGCCTGCCACAGCAGGGGGTGGGGGAGCAGCTGGGGACTTTGTTTTGCTCTATGTGGATAACAAGTTCAGTTTTTATAGTTTTGTAGTTTATTCTTTTTCACACTGGACTCAGTTTGATGAATATTTATTTAGTACTCAGCGCCAAATTCAAAGAATACGGCATAGACTCGCTACTCTGTAGCTCAGTAATGAAATACTTGTAATCAGCTTAGAATAATGAAGACAGTAATAAAGAACTGCTTATAAGAATCTGTGTTGGGTCCTGACTTTGCTTTCAGAAAGTGCTGATAGATATTCAAGAAAAAAACGAGTTGCTATGATGACTTGGCTTGGAGCCTGCAGACTCTAGTGACGGCATCAGCACCAAGGAAACCAAAAATGCAGCTTCTAATAGGCCTCTCTGCGAGGTTTTGGCACTGTTGTCTAGACCTGATTAGCTTAGAAGAGCAGCGTTTGAGACAGAAAGCTGAAAAGGCTTGTTGTCCTACTGAAACTTTGTGGGAAAGGGGGAGCTCATGGCTTTGGGAATCATGTACTTGGACTTGGCTTAAGAACGAGGGAAGAGGTGGGGTAATTTCTCGTTATTGTGAGAATCGGCTCGAATGTTGCTGCTGCTGAAAGAACAGGAAATGAGGTCATGGCATCTCTAAACATGCAGGGTTGCAAGGAGCTGGAAGTGACTAAATATGGGCATTCTGCGGTTCATCGTTGGAGTCACTGGGTTTAGTTTTAATATGATTGGGTACATCTTTGGTTGCTTTGATCCTTAAAAGTACACATCAGTATTGCAGGCCAGAGGCACATCTGGCTGGGGGTTGGCGTCTGTGTGATTCTGTCTGAAAGGCTGTTGAGGCATCCGATCCAGACCTTTGTCAAACTCAGGCTGAGGAGGGAGCCCTTGGTTTTGAGCAACAAGCCACACAAGGGCCCTTGCTCCGACCTGTTGTGTAAGTGTTCTGTACCATAGTGATAAATTGTTCTTTTGGAAAACCTTGAAAATCATTTAATTTTGGAGTTGGGTCCAGCCTGCAAAAGTTTAATTTAGTCTTTTTTTTGCAGACATGGAGCGGTGATATTTAGGTTTCGAATTTTTAACTATAATCATAAATATCTGGAAAATGAAAATCAGTTGAACAATAATCAGAAGAACTAGAAATCAAATTTTCAAGTTCTTTACCATGGTTACAGTTTTGGGCATTTGATTTTTTTAAATAGTCATTTGTTGGTGCTTGTCTAACAAATATTCTAAAATGTTGTGGAGTAGGGCAGGCTGGGCTAAATGCCGCCTTCCCATAGGCAGGAAGGGGCCCTGTGGCTTCTCTAGGAGAGCAGGGTGGGCAGTTGGGCTAGTCTGCTGATCCCATCTCCTGTCCGCCCTGCAGGGGGCAGCTTCACGGCAGGCCAGAGCCGCAGCTCTTTGAATTAGCACTTTGAACTTCAGAGTACCTTTCATGCCCTTCGTGTGGGAGAGTTCCCAGCTTTGGTAAGAATGAATATTTCATAGATGGTAAAACTCGGGGTTGGCGAGGAGGTGGTGGTGGTTGAAATCTCAGGGCCGGCTCCAGGGCTGCGTATGCCAGGGATTGCGTTATGCAGTGGGCGGCCCGCAAGTTGCTGGCTTCCCTACGGAAGATCTCGGCAGCTACTAAAGCTGGAACAAGCAAAGGCCCGCTGTGACCCTGGCCTAGGAGCTCTGTGCTGGAGGAAGGCGCCTCCTCCTCGCCAGCCCATGTCTGGGAGTCCACAGGCACCTTTGGGAGTCTCATGGAAGCTCTGGACCCTTTCCCAGGGGCCACAGCAGACAGATGCACCTATGCAGAGCTGTGTGTGCCACTTCAGGGGATAATCTTCAGGGTCCCTGTTAGCTCTTAAAGCTAATTAGTGATTTGTATACCCTGATTAAACCTTCCTGCCTTGGGCTGCAAAATTATTTTTGGTGACCTTATTCTGAGGGGGGTTAGAATTCTCTACCGTGAGCCGTTGCACTTAGGTTTATGAATAGATTTTAATAATATCAGGGAAATGGTTCTATTATGTTACATGAAAAAAGTGGGATATGCACAATAATCTCATGATGTAAAAAGTTTAAAAGCCTAGAGGGATATATGCAGATGTTAACAGTTATTGTTTATAGGTCATAGGATTGTGGGCTATTTAGGCTTTTTTTTTTTTTAACTTTTCTGTGTGTTTCCTTGTCCCCAGTAGGTATTACTTCTAAAATTAGGTAAAAAATGTAATTCTGGAAAGTTGTAGAATATGAAGATAGTTTGGTGATAGAGAACTTGCTGGTTAGAGATTGCTGTTTTAGGTAAGCTAAGGTTTGACTTTTTGGGTTTTTTAATAAAATTTTATTGAAGTGTATCATTCATTCATAAACATACATAAGCAATCAATGTATAGTGAAAGTTGTGAACTTACAAAACAAACATTCATATCATCATACGGGGTCCCAATGCAGGACTCCCCCACCTCCTTGCCTTGTTGTGAAACTTGTTACACACTGTGAAAGAGCATCATCAGACTTGACATTATGCTTTCAGTACTTCTTTAGGCTTCAGTTTTCAGACTTGGGGAGCTGGTCAGGCTCCAGCTCCAGTGTAATACTTGTTACCACAGAGAGCATGTCCTCTGAAAAACAGCATGTCTTGACTTTATCTTGCCTCTTGCCACTTTCTTCTTTTGTATTGTGTCATTTGGGTTCATGTGGACTCTCCACAGTGGACTGAACACTTTTCCAGAAAAGTCATAGCATGGAAATGGCTGGTGCTGAGTCGGCCACACGATCCTCACACATTCGTCTTCCTTCTGAATCTGAAGGGCAGCCGAGAGTCTCAGTCCGAGCCTTTGCCTAAGCCTGAGATATCACATGGGAACAGTAACTGGGGAAACATTTGGATGTATGCTTTTCATATATGATGTTTTTTTAGGAACTCTTTTTTTTTTTTTTAAGATCTATTTTTATTTATTTCTCTCCTCCCCCTTTCACCCCCCCAGTTGTCTGTTCTCTGTGTTGTCTGCTTCTGTTGTTGTCAGCGGCACGGGAATCTGTGTCTCTTTTTGTTGTGTCATCTTGTTTTGTCAGCCTTCCGTGTGTGTGGCGCCATTCCTGGGCAGGCTGCACTTTCTTTTGCTCTGGGCAGCTCTCCTTATGGGGCGCACTCCTTGCGCATGGGGCTCCCCTACGCGGGGAACACCCCTGCATGGCACAGCACTCCTTGTGCACATCAGCACTGCACATGGGCCAGCTCCACACGGGTCAAGGAGGCCCGGGGTTTGACCGTGGATCCATGTGGTAGGTGGACGCCCTGACCACTGGGCCAAGTCCACTTCCCTGGGACTCTTAATTTAAATAATGATCTAGGACCTTTGGTTTTAGTTCTGTAAACTCTTAGTTCCTAGAGTTTAGCCTTAACTCTCTTCCAGGGTACTAGTTAAAGAACTTTTATTTGGCAAATAGAAGTTGCTTCTGACTCATTTTTCTCTTTAGGATTCACAGATGGATTCAGTGGAAAAGACAACAAAGAGAAGTGAACAGAAGTCAAGGCAAGTAAATCTCTTACACCTGCACACAGTGTCCTGGACTTCACAGAGAACCTGCCACAAGTCTGCTTTATGTTACTTAGTACCGGGACGGGCACAGCGAAGTAGGAGCATTGCTCTCGAATCCACAGGTCAGGAAGGAACCTCAAGCACTGTTTACTACACTTGACTTCAACAAAGGAAACATTCCAGAAGGCAGTTTTCTGCCCAAGGAAATGCCCTGTAATTTGGTCTCCCAACCAGGCAACAAGTCATTATAGAGATCGTGTCCAGGGCTGGAAGAGTTATGCTTAGCAGGAAGGAATTCTTTGACTACAGACAGGCAGCAGATTAGCCTTGTGGTGAAGCAATGCAAGATGAGGAGACACTTACTATAGAATGACTCGTGTTGACAGGTGGCAGAAAAACCAGCATTTTGCCAAGAATTTTCTTATCTGTCACTGTAAGCAGGAATCATTTTTTCCCCCAAAGTTTGCATTTACACTCTTTGAAGCTTTGAAGCTCTTCACAGCTTCAAGGGAATTAAAATTGCTGAGCTTTATATTTACAGATATATATCACTTAATTTTGCTTAACACTGTTGGGACACTCAAGATGAATAAGACACAGTTGCCCCCCAAAATAGAATATGTGGAATAAATAAGAAGAATAATGCACAGGTTTCTTGCTCCAGTAGCACAGGGTATAATTCAGGGCCGAATTTGAGCTAACACTTGATACCCCCCAATAGCATTGTGTTTTTTTTGCCATTGCAATGCTTCACAGGGACTTTCTTTCTCTTCTTCCCTTTAAGTAGAAAGTTCTTAAAAAGCCTCATCCGGAAGCAGCCCCAGGAGCTGCTCCTGGTCATTGGGACTGGCGTCAGTGCAGCTGTGGCCCCTGGCATCCCGGCCCTCTGCTCGTGGAGGAGCTGCATTGAGGCTGTGATCGAGGCTGCAGAGCAGCTGGAGGTGCTGCACCCGGGGGACATCGCTGAGTTCCGCAGGAAGGTGATGAAGGACCGAGACTTGCTGGTGGTGGCCCATGACCTAATCCGGAAGATGTCCCCTGTGAGTCTCTTTCCAGCAAGTACTTCAGGTTTCACGGGGAGTGACTTTGGTTCTGGACCACAGTGGCAAATCTGCGAATCAGTTCATTTTCTCCAGGGCTATGCTGTGTTCATTTCTCAGCAGAGTCCGGCTGCTGAGCACACGTCCTTTAGTCTGTCAGGATGTCATCATCTTTAACAGGGTGATGCCAGGTGTGTCAGGAGCGGCCCAGAGGCAGCAGAACTGGAGCCTGTGAGATTGTCTCTGGGCTGCCATCCTGTCACGCTGGTTCCATATTCATTCAGTGAAGGGCTGGCCTTTAGGTTTGCTTTGGTCTAACTAGGCCACCTGTGTCTCTTCAGATGACGAGTTTACCTAGGAAATATTTTAAGGTAGAGGAATTAGAACTTCTTTGATTGCTGATGGAAATGATCTAGTAGAGAATAAAAACATTTGGTAATGCAAGAGGAGGTTTCTGGAGTGACACCTTTGAGGAGGGGGGGTACGGTGCTGATGGGGGTGGCTGGCCTTGGCAGGAGCTCAGTGAGAACCGCTGTGGGGTGGAGGCCCAGGGGTGGGAGCCTGACAGCAAGTCGAGTCTGCGGCAGATCTTGCTTCATGGCTTACGTTTCTCGGAAGATGCACGGTCATCATTTGGGAGTCAGGATGGGCAGGAGCTGTTGTAGGTTTGAACATAGAGGAGAAAGCAGGAAAACAGTACGAATATGAACTAATTGTCAGGGAGAGTAGGAGAGGGAGGCTGCCATTGAAAGAGGCCTGAAGCTATCGAGGCCTAAACACGCTTCTATTTCTTGCGTGAAAACCTGGGCAGCCTGAAGAGAGCACAGTGGCTTGGCAGCACTGGGGGCCTGGGCTCCTGCTGTGTCTCTGCTGCTTTCAGCTTGCAGTTTCCATCTCACGCACTAAGGTAGCTGCTCCACCTCCTGCCGGTGCACACGTGCCAGCCAGCGGGGAGGAGAAGCGCAGGGGCCAGGCCTCCTCCCTCTTAGGGACTAGCGCTAAGGTCACTTACACACTTGTTTTTATCTCACTGGCCAGAGTTGTGCACTTGGTTGTGCCTAGTTTACCAGAGGCTGGACCATGCTTGTAGCTGGTGACTACGAAACATGGTGTCCTCTTCATTAGGGGCAACCATTTCTGTAGGGCAGAGGTTGGCACACTTTAGCTTGCAGGCCGAATGCAGCCCCTGCCTGCTTTTATGAAGTTCTCTTGTATCAGCTGCCCATCCGCTTGCGTGCTGGCTCTGGCTGCTTTCTTGCCTCAGTGGCAGAGTTGAGTAGTTGGCATTTGTACGGCCCACAAAGCCTAAGACATGTACTCTCTGGCCCTTGGTAGAAGAAGTTTGTTAACCCCATCTCAGTAAGAGGAGAGGAGAGTTAATGGACCAGGGACACAGAGTAGGCTCACCCGGCAGCCCTGAGGGCCCGCTCCAGGTGAGGTCTCTCTTGAAGACATCCAGAGAGGCTGATGAGTGTGTAATCTGGGAGATGAGTGTTTACAGCCTCGTTTACTAGTCTCTTTGCTTTTGTCTGTTTCTGAAGATTTCTGAACAAAGGAGATGAAGCGAGGCCAGGCAGCCTGTCAGCATGGGGCAGCAGTTTGAGTCCAGGCGTGGAGCAAGTGGGAAATTGGACTAGCCACGGCTGGGGTTTTGCCAGGGAATTCCAGCAAAGTGAGAGGAGAGGGAGGTGAAAGCGTATTCAAGGGAGAGATGGGATGATAAACTCTGACTCTAAGCTGGTGAAGGACTAAGTGACAGCATCTGAGTAGGAGTCGGTGAAAATGTAGGGGTCACTGGCTGGTAGGCCCTGACTGGGCTGAGGTTTGCTGGAGAGTTGGCCAGGGAGGAGGGAGTGGTCAGAGAGGTGGCTGGGCCGAGGCTATGGGAAGGGCTTTCGAGGCCGCGATACCAAAAGGGCCCTCGCAGTGGAGAGAAGAACCCCCTTGAATTATGACACGTGCACAGGAGTGACTTGGCAGCAAGCTGGGAACACATATCTCTGAGAAAGGAGGGCAGTGGCCCGGGACCCCTTGACTGCAGTGTGGGTCGGGGCAGGTGGTGCTGGCTGATGGCCCTAGTGCCAACGGGATGTGACTAAGGCGAGGGGATGGAAGGATCCGGTGGGGGCGCAGTGGCACAAGAAGTGTGGAGAGCCCCTGTGGGAGAGGGTGCCAGGGACATGGGGGGCCGGGCTTGAGTAGGGAAGAAGGGGATGTTGATGGGAGAGGACGCAGACATGGGGTTTGCTGACAGTGGACCTCTGGCTCATGAGGGACAGCTGAAGGTTTTGGAATCGTGGAGCGTGGAAGAGTATCAGAAATGGGCATGCCCAGAGCCTGGAGCTGAGGGATGGCCAGGGTCCTGGGTGACTGCATACAGGGACCACCAGGCATGCTGGGATGGCTGCCAGGGCACGTGGTGCCGGGGAGGCTGTGGGGGGCAGGTGGATGTGGGTGTTATAAGCGAATACCCCTCGGGTTCTTCACCAGCTGGGCATGGGGTGGTCGTCTTGGGGGGGGTGTGAGATCTCTTGACCCCTCGGTCCCCCTCCAATGACCCTTTCATTTCCCTGGTCTCCTTTCCAGCAAAACCTTCTGAAGAGCTTTGTACTTGCTGTCACCATTCCTTCCTGCTTTCCTCTCTCCCCTCTCCTGCTCCAGCAGGCTTGGCCTTCCCTGTTCCACTGACACAACTCCTGTCAGAGGCCCGTCTCAGACCTCCTCTTAGCCTATCAGGACGTGAAGCACTGTCTTCCAGTTTTAGGAGCCATGATTAAAGCACACCATCTCATATACCACCAAGACAGCGGAAACCAGCACCGCCCAAGTGCTCAGAGAGAAGGCTGCTCCCATCTGGCTGTGCCCCCCGCCCTCCCCCCCCCCCCCCGTTGCTTACCCTCGGTCCTCTGCAGCCACGCGGCCTTGCGCCCAGCTGTACTCTTCCCTCTCACCTTTGCACTTGTTCTCGCTCTGCTAGGAGCTCTCTCTCTGGGAGCTCCTCCCCCTGCCATCAGAGTCCGTCCCCCAGTGCCCTCCCAGCCACCCTCTCTCCCCAGCACTACCCAGCACCCCCTCTCTGCCTCATTTTCCTCTCGCATTTGTCACCGGCCGTGTTAGTGGCATATCTGCACTTACCTGCCTCCCTCCTCTAGAGGTAAACTCCATGAGGTCAGGGATTTGTAGTTCTTTTTGTTTTTTTACTGCTGCATCTGGAATATTCCAGGCGTGGGTGCTCAGCAGCTGCTGGGCGGCCCCGTGTGTAACTCCCGCTCCGCCTTTCTCAGCGCACAGGGGACACGAAGCCCAACTTCTTCCAGGACTGCCTGATGGAGGTCTTCGACGACCTGGAGCGGCACATCCAGCAGCCCGCGGTGCTGCAGTGCGTCCTCAGCCTGATGGACAGGGGCACCATGGTCCTGACCACCAACTACGACAACCTGCTGGAGCTCTTCGGCCAGCAGCAGAACAAGCCCATGGAGTCTCTGGATTTGAAGGACAAGACCAAGGTGTGGGCTGTGGGGTGAGGGGCAGGGACGGGCACCAGGCAGCGTCTCTGATGGGGCCGTGCTGCTGGGGTTGAGCCCAGGTGTTCACTTTCACTGGAGGAGGTGAGTAGCGAGGCCAGGGCCTGGCTGGCCGCACTCCTGTCAGGCAGGCGCCTGGCTGTTGTCACACGCTGCCAGCTCCTCCCCTGGGGCAGCTGGCGGCCGAGGTCATGCCCTTCTTTTCTCTAGACTTTTCTTCTTGCCTTCTCATTTTCTTTCTGCGTTCTATCCTGCAGGGTTGCAAAGTTTTCTCATCCACATTCACTCATTATTCTCATTGTAGAAAATACGGGAAATTAAAAAAATAAGAAAGAAAAGCCAGATCACACAGAGTCCTAAGGCTGTTAAATTTGGGTTAATTTGCTTTTTCCTCTAAAACTAAAACTAAAACTAAAAAACTAATTGGGATTATGTTACATATAAAATTTTTATCCTGATTTTTCCTTTAATATACTCTTTTTCTGCCATTAAACTGTTAAAGCATGGTTTTAAATGGCAAAAAAAATTGAAGACTAAGTTATAATTGATAATTTTGCTCTGTGATGGTTAACATATTTTTGCTATTGTAAATAATGCCACAATAAAAATCGCTATGCTTTTTTTGCCCCTCTGTTTATTTCTTTAGGATAAATTTCTAGCAGAGTTTCAGGGCTGAAGGGTTGGCACTCCCGCCAGCTGTGTATGCGAGTACCTATTTCTCATCTTGTCAATGCATGATATCTAAAAAACAAAACAAGATACTCTTCACCCATTTGCTAGGTGAAGATTTAAAATGTTCACGTCCCTTCCCTGTAGGGTTGAACGTAGTTCCATTTTACTGACTACGTGTATTTCCTGTGTGAAGGACGGGTTTGTTCAAGACCTTTGTGTATTTGCTTAAAGGGTTTGTGTTGTGACTAATAACTCATGCTGCCTCTGTTACCTGGTTTACTCTGGGGAAAGGTGCTCATCCCCCATGTGCACAAGGAGACTGCAGCACACAGAGATGGTCTTATTTAAGACACTCCCAGGTCTCTTGCCTCAGAATCCCGTGATTTGCCCTCGTTGACTTTTTACCTTTACCTTATGACAGAGAATGATGGAGGTGAGCATGTACACGGGCCAGACTTGGGGAAGGCATGGTTAGTGCGGCCGTTGGTGGCGATGGTCTGCCTCCTGAGCCGTCGGTGACCCGTGGTAGGACACCCAGTGGCAGTGCTGAGCAAGTGAATCCCAGCCCTGAGTTTGCTCAGCGTTGCACACATTGTCAATAAACTCTGGAGCTAAACTGCAAGTCCACGTACCAGGAATGCTACTGCTGCCTATTCTGTAGGAGTAGAGCTGTGGTGTCAGGCCTGCAGGTGCACAGTTCCCTGGGGTGACGATACATGATGGGACTCCTAAGGTCCTTGATTCTACTTAAATGGACATGATTACAGTTGGCCATTTGATCAAAGTTCTTTATATGCGTATAAGTTTATGTGACAAAAACAATCCACAGTAATTACAACATGTAACTTAGAAGTGAAAGTCCCAAGAATCCCCTTAATCACTCTTAACAGCTGTAATTGCAGATGCTAAAGATACATTCTGTAACCCTTTCCTTGGTCCTTGACATTCTTTCTGATATGATATTCCAGGAATAACTAGCGCAGACAACAGTTGAGCTTCCTTTATGTGTTGACGGGGAAGTTATAAATTGAAACGTCTCTCTTAATATTACCAATGTAGATTTGAAAACTGTGACTCTGAGTTAGGTATTTTCCTCTTCTATCTGTTTCAAACAATAACAGTTTTTTATTTTATTTTTTATTTTTCTCTCGGCTTGATTTTTGGTAGGTCCTTCAGTGGGCAAGAGGACACATAAGATACGGAGTTCTTCACATTCACGGCTTATACACCGACCCCTGTGGGATGGTGCTAGATCCGTCAGGATATAAAGATGTTACTCAAGACCCAGAAGTCATGGTACGGTTCATTGTAATTGGACGTGGACGGCTTAACTTGGGAAGTCTGATTGTGTCCACCAGCCACATGGCTGTGACCGGTGGTTTCCCAGCCAGAGGGCAGGGTGGAGACTCCTGTTCTCGGCTCATCTCCAGGGCCTGGCAGGGAGTGGCTGCTCACCGAGGGCACGCGTGACTCCTTTGACAGCACAGGCGTGCTCTTACTGGGGGCGCTTGGCCCCAGCCGTCCAGCACTTCTCTGTCGTCCCAGGACACAGGCGAAGCGCTGCGCCTGGCGTCCAGGTCCTGCGCAGCCCTGCCGGGTTTCCTGCTGGCCTTCCTCCCGCTTCTCATTTACATCGCGGGTGTTCATTCCTCTTTGTCCAGGCAGCTTCCTGCTGTAGTTCTCTTCCCTTCTCCTTTACTAAACAATGTTTAGCTTTCAACACCTCTTAATCTTCTCTATGAGATTTTTTTTTTTAATTTAATTTTTTTTAATGTTACATTAAAAAACTATGAGGTTCCCATATAGTCCCCACCCCCCTCATCCCACTCCTCCCACATCAATAACCTCTGTGAGGTTTTCTTGATGCCCTAGATGGAGCAAGGTGTGGGAAAACACTGTGCTTCCAGCCCTCTCTAGGCCCTCCCGTCACAGCCCTCAGAAGTGACGGCCTGCTCACCAGTGCACCCATGCGCTCAGCCAGGCTGCATCTCCTGCTGGTAATCCCTGGGTGCTGGGGGAGGCTGGCACACGGCTGCCAGCAGAATGAACGATTGGGCGATTCTTTTCAGTTGCACAGTTTGTGCTGTTGGTTAAAAGACACGCATACCTATGTTGGTATCGAACCTTTCTCTGCGGTACTTGGATGTTAGGATTGTGATTCCCTGCCATTTTCCCTGCCCCTCTCTGCTACCCGGTGTCATCTCCTCTTTTCCCTCCGTCCACTCTCTGGATGAGTCACTCCCCTCAGCTCTCTTGCCTTCACTCTCCAAAACTCTATTGTCCTGAGACCCCATCCCCTACAGAATTCCCATATGTGATCCATTGTGATAGACATTAATTTTTGGGTGTTTTTACGTGCATATTTCTGAATTGAAAGATTATAAAAGTTCTTTTTTTATGTTTTAGTATTTACAATTTTTACCTAATTCTAGAAGATCTGAGTTGGGTGATGGCAGTGACAAAATTTGGTGGGCAAGGGGGTAGAGTGGTGATTCGAGAGCCTGACGTTAAGGTGCGTTTACACTGAACTTTGAGTTTGGGCATCAGCCAGTCGTCCCAGCCCCTGGGGTGAAGAGCCTCCCCGTCATTTCCAGCTCAGCTTTGGCCTTTGTTTCCAAACGTGGTTCTGGATTGATCTGAGAGTTGTGTCAGGAGCGTGGGCTGCTTTTCTAACTTTATTCCTAAGTGTGCCTCTGGGGAAAGTCTCAGGAGAGCAAGGATCTCAAAGCACAGCTGTGTCACTTTGTCGGTCACTCACCCGTGCTGTCTTGCAGATGAACATTTAGATTTCTTCTTTGACGTTTTTGCAGGAAGTTCTCCAGAATTTATACCGCACCAAATCTTTTCTGTTTGTGGGCTGTGGAGAGACCCTTCGTGATCAGATATTCCAAGCTCTCTTCCTTTACTCCGTGCCGAATAAGGTGGACTTAGAACACTACATGGTTGTGCTCAAGGAGAACGAAGACCATTTCTTTAAGCATCAAGCAGACATGCTTTTGCATGGAATTAAAGTCGTGTCCTACGGGGACTGTTTTGACTATTTCCCAGGATATGTGCAAGACCTTACCACTCAGATCTGCAAACAGCGAAGCCCAGGTACAGGGTTTCTTTCTTTATATATTTATTATAAGATAAGTTATGAGTTTACAAAACAATTATGCATAACATACAGGATTCCCGTATATCACCCCAGAGTTTCTTTTTGACGTCTAGTGCCTAGAACAGACATGGTTCTTCCAGTTCTTTTTTTCTGAGATGCAATTCATTCATAAGCCATAAAGTTCACTCATCATCTAGTCCTTTAAAAAAATGCCTCTGAACTTTAAAAAGAGTAGATTGGTGTTACTGGTTATTGGTATCATAGTAACAGTCTGTAAATAGAACTTTAAAGTGACTTTAAAGTTTACAGCTGAGCATATAGTCTTTACAAACTTAGTCATGTTTCATTTGTCCTTAACCAAGGAAACTACCAAGCAAGCTTTATCAATTTGATACTTGAAAAATGCAGCTATTTCATACTTTTGTCATGTCACTACATTTTAGAAATTATAACTTCAAAAGCACAAAATAATTTTGTGACTTTTTTCTTTTTCTAAATAACATCTTTTCCTTGTTTTACTGACTACAACACACCTTTAGAGTAATTCTCCTTAGATTTTGTTTCGGGGCATTGTTCATCTGCCAGGAGTGACTAGGATAATTGAGGAATTCCTGCACTTCTTGGTCATCTTGACATAGAGGTGGTTTAGGGCTTTGAGTCTGGTATCATGAAACATTGATGGTGGCACACTTGGAAAGTTCTGTACTGACTATCATTTTGTTGTAATAGGAAACCCAGGCACTCCCCCGGGGTGGAAGTAGGTTAACCACAGGGCAGCTGGCTGGCTGTCACCAGCTGTCAGCTCTGAAGCCTAGAGAATGCTGAGATCATGGGTAACTTGAAAGGACAGACAACCCAACAGATTAGTTTTTTTTTTTTTTCCTTTACCAATACTCCTCACCCTTTTTTCCCCCCAAAATTACTAATAGTTAGCAAAATGGACCCATTGAAATTGCACTGTCATTAATAAAAGAATAACTAGGCCAGTAGTTAAGTTTCTTACTGAGGGAAGAAGGGAATTAACACTTACTTTGCTGCTCTGCTGCATCACTGCTAAGAATTTTATATTCTTGACCTTGTTTATTTTTTAGTAGCAGGGTCTGCTCCTATTAAATAGGTGATTTTATAGATGATGAGACTACTCAAAGAGGTTAATGCTTGCCCAGTTAGTGCCCAGGCCTTTTGAAGCTGGGATGGAATCCTGACTGATAGGCGGCATGGAGTGTCCCAGGACGACACGTGGGGCTCTGGAGTGGAGGCAGCTGTGCCTTCCCCTGCCTCCCACCTTCTCAGCCTGAGCTCAGGCTCCCCCGGGGTTGCAGGCTGAATGGGCTTCCCGTTTCTGGGCCCTGGCAGCTGAGTGGATTTGACTGGCTGCAGGAGGGCTGAAAGAAGCTTCAGAAGTTGACTCTGTGGATGTGTCCCTAAGGACGTTAGCTCTTTGCATCCATAGAGTGCTTTCCAGTGGGGCAGGCTTCCTGTGTGCTGGGCTGCCCAGGCCCTGCTGAGGCATTCATTCAGGGGGCACAGCTACCCCGGGTGGAAAGGGGAGGTGGGGAGAGGGTGGGCACCTTGGAGGGGAGCCGGGCAGCGTCCCCACTGCAGGCCTGAAGAGCAGGTGCACGGGGAAGGCTTGATGGGGTTCTTTCTTTCTTTTCCAGATGCTGATCGGGTGGACAGCACCACATTATTGGGTAAAGCTTATCTTTATTTTTGCCAGCATGTTTTTTTGCTTACACATTCTGTTATCTTCCTGCCAGAATTTGTAAAATCAGAAAAGCGTGTTTCTCACATAAAAAACTTAGCCTGTATTAAAGCACAGTGCTCTAGAGATGAGCTGCCGTGGTTGGGGTGCCTGCCGCAGTGAAGGGACTGGGTAACACAGCCTGCCAGCTGGGAGCACAGCTGAGCCAAACACAGGCCCTCTGCTGGCAACTGAGAGACATTTTCTATTCTAGAACCAGAATTATGGTGGTTGGGATAGGATTCAGTTCATGTTATATACTGTTCAGTGTAAAATGTAATAACTTTGTTACCCATCCCCTCCAGAAATTTTAATTGCAAGGTTCCAGACTTCTATAAGTTTCTTTTTTTAAATTTTGTATTTTACTAATACTTGTTTGAAATGTGAACCCTGTTCTTGCTGGGTCAGTTCTACATATTTTTAAATTAACAAGATAATGCCCTTGATCAGGAGCTACGGCGTTCTCCGTGGATGACTCTTGCACTGGGTTTCTCCACTTTCTGAGTCAGTAGGGCTTTCTTTCTTTCTTTCTTTTCTTTTTTTTTTTTTTAGGCAGTACCATGGGTTCAACCCAGGATCTCGTACGTGGGAAACAGGCACTCAACCGCTGAGCTACATCCACGCCCCAGAGTCCGTGGGGTTTAAAGGGCTTTGACGAGGAAATGGGGGTCTAGGGCAGCCCTGTCTTCCCTGCCTTGTTTGGGCCAGGCTGTCCACAGATGGGAAACCCATCATTGTGGGTCCTGTGATGGCTGTCTTCCAGCTTAGGAATTACAGACCAGTTGCTCTCTGCATTCCTTTCAACCCTATTTCTGTGTGAAAAGGCACATTTATTATAGTTGCTTCCTCATGTACATATGACTCTCCGAGCCTTTGTTTTCTTGTGAAAAAAAGCGTTACTATGGTAGATATAATCTATAATGTATGGCAGGGATTATTTGGCCAGTGCTTTACTAAGGAAGATTTATAACCTGGTTTTAAGAGAATGGGGATTGGATTCAGGCCCAGAAGACATACCTAGAAGAGGTAAACTTTTTAATATCAAGATTTCATCTTTCAGGTAATGCATGTCAGGATTGTGCAAAGAGGAAGTTAGAAGAGAATGGACTTGAAGTTTTGAAAAAACTCAGACAATCAGATACCGGTATTCTTTTCTTAACTTTTTGTTGGGAATGTATTTCATATTTGTTTTTGGTTATGGTGCTTTGTTTTAATGCCTTTTGCCCTTTGGTAGAGGAATGAGGGATACATTGTGTCAAAATCAGAGTATAAAAGGGTTTCTTCTAGAGCCCGATCTCTTACCCCACCCCACACCCAACTGCCCTGAGGTGCCCACTTCTAAAAAGTTGTTTGAGTAACTATATGAAAGAAAACCTACATTGGGAAGGTGCCCAAGTGCTAAGGTCAGCATGGTGAATTTTCACAAAGCAAGCACCTGCCTGTCTGACCGCTCCCAGCTTTAGAGACAGAACATGGTCAAGACTTGTCTCCCCAGCCGAGGGTGACCACCATCCCAACTTGTCACCTGGGTCTCCGCCTCGTAGTCTCACTCATGGGCTTTCGTTCTCCCTCCGTCGCTGACTGATCTGCCAGATGATCCCTGCTGCCTCCAGGAAAGACCATACTGCCCCTGCCCTGCTCTCCCTCTCCTCCTCCACCCAGGTTTTTTTTTTAACAAATCAATTTTATTGCTACATAATAGTAAAGCATAATAGTGAAGCATCCAAAATGTACAATCAATGGTATTTGGCATAATCACATAGTTGTGTATTCATCACTTCAATCATTATTAGAGCATTTTCATTATTTCAGTAATAATAAAAACAGACAAAAAATTCATCACCTCACAATCTCTCTATGCTTCCCCTGTTTTACATAGCTGCTATTTCTGGCTATTCTTGCATATATATTTTTTTTAATTTTAAAGCAGTTTTATTGAGATACGTTCACATACCATACAATCTATCCAAATTGTATGATCAATGGCTTTTAGTAAAATCAGTTTTGTGTATTTATCACCAAAAGAATTTTAGAGCAATTTCATTACTACAAAAAGAAAACTCCACACCCCTTAGCAGTCACCTCTCAAACCCTCTCTCCTTCCACAACCCTACATAACCCACTAATCGAATTTCATCCTCATAAATTGACTTACAGTTACATATTGAATAAATGGAATCATATGTATGTAGTACTTTGTATCTCGTTTCTTTCACTTAACGATGTTTTTTTCTGTCTGATATTCACATTTTGTAACATTAACATATATTTGTTCCGTTTCAAAGAAAAGCAGTCATATATGCCATATTACCCATATTCCTATTTCACATTTTACTTTTTTTTTTTTTGAAGATTTATTTATTTATTTCTCCCTCCTCCCTCCATTGCCTATTCTCTGTGTCCATTTGCTGTGTGTACTTCTGTGTCTGCTTGTGTTCTCATTAGGTGGCTCCAGGAACCGATCCTGGGACCTTCTGGAGTGGGAAAGAGGCGATTACTCTCTGTGGCACCTCAGCGCTTCTGTTCTGCTATGTCTTCTTATTTTCTCTCCCTTGTGTCTCTTTTTGTTACATCATCTTGCTGCGGCAGCTCTCCATGTGGGCCGGCACTCCACGCTGGCCAGCCTGCCTTCACCAGGAGGCCCTGGGCATTGAAGCCTGGACCTCCTGTATCGTAGACGGGAGCCCAATTCTTGAGCCACATCTGCTTTCCCCATGTAACATATTTTAGCTTTCCTTTTAGTAATTTACATGACCTTAGACTTTCCCTTTCATCCACTGTCATATAATATAGTAGTGTTGCTATTAATAGTGTTGCTAGTTATCAACACTCTGATATGCTTTCTCCTTTTCTAGATTGCCAAAGATTAACACACATCCTTTTTACCAATTCTGTACAATTTAAGCCTCAGCTTTCCATTCTCTAAACTCCTTCTCTTTTCTGATGACCCATATACAAGTTATTAACCCCATAAGATTGTACAATATATTTAGTTTTATAATAGTGCAGTCATACAGTATTTGTCCTTTTGTGTCAAATATGGCTTGCTTCACTCAACATAACGTTTTCTAAGTTTATCCAAGTTGTCGTGGTTTATGACTTCATTTCTTCTTACAGCTACATAGTATTCCATTGTATGTATACACCACAGTTTGTTTATCCATTCATTGGTTGATGGACACCTGGGTTGTTTTCATCTTTTGGCAATCACGAATAATGCTGCTGTGAACATCAGTGTGTGCAGGTGTCTGTTCATGTCACTGCTCTCAGTTCTACTGGGTGTATACCCAGTAGCGGGATTGCTGGGTCAAGTGGCACATCTTCCTCAGGGACTGCCAAACAGTCCAACACAGTGGCTGTACCATTTTGCATTCCCACCAACACTGAGTAAGTGTTCCTGTCTCACCACATCCTCTCCAACACTTGAAGTTCTGTCTTTTTAATAGTGGCCATTCTCATAGGTATGAAATGATAGCTCATTGTAGTTTTGATTTGCATTCCTTAATCACTAGTGATTTTGAACATTTTTTTCATGTGTTTTTTTGCCATTTGTATTCTTCTTTGGAAAAATGTCTTTTGCCCTTTTTTTTTTTTAAGATTTATTTTTATTTATTTCTCTCCCCTTCTCCCCACCTTCCCCATTGTCTGCTCTCTGTGTCCATTCACTGTGTGTTCTTCTGTGTCCGCTTGCATTCTTGTCAGCAGCACTGGGAATCTGTGTCTCTGTTTTTATTGCATCATTTTGGTGCGTCAGCTCTCTGTGTGTGCAGCGCCACTTGTGGGCTGCACATTTTTCGCATGGGGTGGCTCTCCTTCCGGGGCGCACTCCTTGCACGTGGGACTCCCCTACATGAGGGACACCCCTGCATGGCAGGGCAAACTCACCATAAGGGTTGGGAGGCCCTGGGTTTGAACCCTGGACCTCCCATGTGGTAGGCAGATGCTGTGTCAGTTGAGCCAATTCCACTTTCCTCTTTTGCCCGTTTTTAATCGGATCATTGTTGAGTTATACTGTTGAGTTATAGCATCTTTTATATATCATAGATATTAAACCCTTATCGGATTTGTGATTTACGAATACTTTCTCCCATTGAGTTGGCAGCCTTTTCATCCTTTTGACAAAGTCCTTTTGAGGTACGAAAGTGTTTAATTTTGCAGAAGTTCCATATATCTATTTTTTCTTTTGTTGCTTGTGCTTTGGGTGTAAGTTCCAAAAAATCACCACCTTCCACAAGATCTTTAAGATGCTTCCCTCCATTTTCTTCTAGTAGCTTTATGGTCCTGGCTTTTATATTTAGGTCTTTGATCATTTTGAGTTGATTCTTTTATAGGGAGTGAGATAGGGGTCCTCTTTCATTCTTTTGGTTATGGCTATCCATTCATCCCAGCACAATTTGTTGAAAAGACTGTTTTGTGCCATTAATATAAACTTGGTAGGTTTGTCAAAAACCAGTTGGCCATCGAGGTGAGGTTTTATTTCTGGACTCTCAATTCTCTTCCACTGATCAGTGTTTCTGCCTCTATGCCAATACCATGCTGCTTTGACCACTAGCATTGTAACATGTTTCAAGGTCAGGCAGTGAAATTCCTCCCACATTGCTCTTTTTTTTAAGAATGTTTTTAGCTATCTGGGTGCACATTCCCTTCCAAATAAATTAGGTAATTGCCTTTTCTATTTCTGTAAAGTAGGCTGTTGGAATTTTAATTGGTATTGCATGGAATCTCTAAATCAGTTTGGGTACAGTTGACACCGTCATGATATTTATTCTTCCAAACCATGAACATGGAATGCCTCTCTGTTTGTTTAGGTCTTCGTTAATCTCTTCTGGCACTGTTTTGTAGCTTCCTGAATATTGGTCCTGTACTTCTTGGTTAAATTGATTCCTAGGTATTTGAGTCTTTGTTGCTATTGTGAATGGAGGTTTTTTCTTCTGATTTCTTCCTCAACTTGTTCAATACTAGTGTACAGAAACATTATTGATTTTTGTTTATTGGTCTTATATCCTGCCACTTTGCTGAACTCGTTTATTAGTTCAAGTAGCTTTCTCATAGACATTTTAGAATTTTCTTAACATAAGTCATATATCATCTGTGAATAGGAGAGTTTTACTTCCTCTCTTTCTGTTCAGATGCTTTTTATTGATTTTTTCTTGTCTAACTCCTCTAGCTAGAACTTCTACCAAAATTTGAATAACGATAGTGACATGGGCATCCTTGTCTTGTTCCTGATCTTAGAGGGAAAGCTTTCAACCTTTTCCTATTGAGTGCTCTGGGTTTTTCCTATGTGCCCTTCATCGTATTGAGGAATCTTCCTTCTATCCCTATCTCTCAAAGTGTTTCCTATCAAGATAGGATGCTGGATTTTGTCACATGCCTTTTCTGCATCAAGAGATGATCATGTGTTTATGTGGTTTTCCCCCTTCAGTTTGTTAATGTGTTATGTTACATTAATTAATGTTCTTATGTTGAATCACCTTTGCATACCTGGAATAAATCCCACTTGATCAGGGTGTATAATTCTTTTGATATGCTGTTGGGTTCTATTTGCAAGTATTTTGTTGAGAATTTTTGCATCTGTGTTAAGAGAGATTGGTCTGTAATTCTCTTTTCTTGTAGAATCTTTATCTGGCTTTGGTATTAGGATGATGTTGGCTTCATAAAATGTGTTGGATAATTTTCCCTCCTCTTCAGTTTTTTTACAAGAGTCTACAAAGGATTGGTGTTAATTCTTCTTGGGATGCTTGATAGAATTCACTTGTGAAGCCTTCTGGTCCTGGAACTTTCTTTGTTGGGAGATTTTTGATGATGGATTCAATCTCTTTAAATGTGATTGGCTTGTTGAGTTCTTGTATTTCTTGTAGTGTCAGTGTAGATTTGTACATTTCTAGGAATTTGTCCATTTCATCTAGGTTGTCTAGTTTGTTGGCATACAGTTTCTCAATGTCCTCTTTTGATCTGTTTTATTTCTATGGGGTCAGTTGTAACTTCCCCACTTTCATTTCTGATTGTATTTATTTGCATGTTCTCTCTCTCTTTCTTCTTTGTTAGTTTAGTTAAGGGTTTGCCAATTTATTGATCTTTTCAAAGAACTAGCTCTTGATTTTGTTGAATTTCTCTGTTGGTTTTTGTTCTCAATTTCATTCATTTCTGCTCTAATCTTTATTATTTCTCCTTGCTTTGGGAGTGGTTTCTGATCTTTTTTTTTAGTTTCTCCAGTTCATTTAGATCTTCTATTTTAGCTCTTCTTTTTTAATATAGATATTTAGGGCTATACATTTCTTCTCAGCACTGCCTTTGCTGTAGCCCCTAAGTTTTTTGTTTTGTTTTTTAAAGATATACTTCCCCCCCCCCCCCCCAATTGCTTGTGCTCGCTGTATGCTCTCTGTGTCTGCTCATCTTCTCTTTTAGGAGGCACTGGGAAACAAACCTGGGATCTCCCATGTAGGAGACTGGGGCTTAATTGCTTGAGCCACCTCCGCTCCCTGCTTTGTTGTGTCTCTCATTGTGTTTCCTGTTTTGTGTCTTCTTATTGTGTCAGCTCACTGCACCAGCCCATTGCACCAGCTTGCTGTCTTGTCTGTCTTCTCTAGGAGGCACCAGGAGCTGAACTCAGGACCTCCCATGTGGTAGGCAGGTACCCAATGCTTGAGCCTCATCTGCTTCCCAAGTTTTGATAGGTTGTATTCTCACTTTCATTCATCTCAATATATTTTCTAATTTCACTTATAATTTTTTCTTTGACCCACTGATTGTTTAGGAGTGTGTTGTTCAGCCTCTACACATTTGCAGAATTTCACCTTTCCTGTGTATTATTGATTTCCAGTTTCATTCCATTGTGCTCTGAGAAGGTGCTTTATATAATTTCAGTCTTTTTATTTTTTTTGAGACCTACCTTGTAACCTAACAAGATTCATGAGCATTTAAGAAAAATGTATAACCCTCTGATTTGGGATGCAACATTCTGTATATATCAGGTCTAGCTCATTTATTGTACTGTTAAATTCTGTTTCCTTGTTGATCTCTGTCTAGTTGCTTGATCTAATGATGTGAGTGGTGTGTTGAAGTCTCCAGCTGTTATTGTAGAGATGTCCATTTCTCCCTTTAGTTTTGCCAGAGTTTGTCTCATGTATTTTGGGGCACCCTGGTTAGGTGCATAGACATTTATGACTGTTATTTCTTCCTAGTGAATTGTCCCTTTTATTAATATATAATGTCCTTTTGTATCTCTTATAATTTTTTTGTATTTGAAGTAAGTTTTGTCCGATATTAGTGTATCTACTCCTGTTCTTATTTGGTTACTGTTTGTGAGGGGTATTTTTCCTCAACCTCTCACTTTCAGCTGGTTTGTATCCCTGCGTCTACGATGAGTCTCTTGTAGGCAGCAGATGGATGGCTCATGTTTTTTAAATCATTCTGTCAGCCTGTATCTTTGATTGGGGGGTTTAATTCATATCCCTCCAGTGTTATTACTGTAAATGCATTATTTACTTCCACCATTATATTCTTTGGTTTTCATATGTCATGTCTCACTTTGGTCTTTTTACTCATTTGGTTATCCTTTCTGCTATTCTTGCCTTCTGCAGTCTCCTCCAAGCCTCTCTCCTGTCTTTTTCTTTTGGGCTGTTTCCTTTAATAATTCCTGCAACAGTGGATTCTTTTTTACAGTCTCTTCTTTCTGTTTGTGAATATTTTAAATTCATCTTCATATTTGAAGAACAGTTTTGCCAGATAATGAATTCTCAGCTGGCAATTTTTCTTCAGTATTCTAATGTATCATACCACTGTCTTCTCGGCTCCATGGTTTCTGATGAGAAAAACCACACTTAAGTCTTACTGGATGTCCCTTATATATGATGGTTTGTTTCTTCCTTGCTGTGCTCAGAATTTTCTCTTTATCTTTGACATTTGACATTCTGAGTAGTAGGTGTGTTGGAGTTGGTCTATTTAGATTTATTCTGATTGGGGTATGCTGCATTTCTTGGACATGTAAGTTCATTTCTTTAGTGAGTGTTGGGAAACTTTCATCCATTATTTTCTCAAATACTCTTTCTGTGCCTTTTACCCTCCCTTCTCCCTCTGGAACTCCCATGACACGTATATTGCTGTGTTTCGTGCTACCATTCAACTCTCTGAACCCCTGCTCAATTTTTTCCGTTCTCTTCTCTCTTCAATTTCAGCTCTTCTATCTTCTGTATCACTTATTCTTTCTTCTATCATTTTGAGTCTGCTGTTGTACGCTTCCAACAAGTTTTTGATCTCCCCTGTTGTGTCTTTCATTCCCATTAGCTCAGTTACTTTTCTATTCAGGTTTTCAAATTCTTCTTTGTGCTCACTCATTGTCTTCTTGATGTCCATTATCTTTTTAGCTATAGTGTCTTTTAACTCATTAATTTGATTTTAGAAATTTGTTTCAATCTTGTTTCTCAAATCCTGTGTCCTATCTGGGGCTTTGATATAGTCCTGTGCTTGGGCCATTTCTTCCATTTTCTTGTATGGCTTGTAATTTTTTGCTGATGTCTAGGCATCTAATTTTGATGGTTGCTCAATGTCTCTTTTGTAGGGGTTTAGTGGTGGGAGACTGCATGTTACTCCTGTTCTTTGAGTCTTGGTTTAACCTCTTCTGGGTCTTAAGGATTGTCCCTGTTAGTTGCTCAGATCTGGTCCCTGGACCCAGTAATGGATTACAGTCCCACTCCCAAGGGCATTCGGGAGGGAGGCTGTAAAGCTTGGAAAAAGTCTGTTATTTAATTTTCTCACTTGCACTTCCTTGGTTGACCAGCAGTGGGTGCTCTTTGGCTGGCCTCAGTTCAAAGCCTGGCCGGAGTGTTTGCTGCCAGCTGACTGGATTGAGGTGACAGAGATTCCTGCCTGGAGGTTAAGAGCCGCGTAATTCAAACTTTCTTAGACAGTTCTCCAACCTTTGCTGTCTACCGTCTCTTTTCCCAGGCAGGAGCTAATTCCACTCCCCTCTGCATCCTCAGCAACCAGTCCAGTCAGTAGAGAGGGAGATCGAGAGGGTCAGATCTTAGTCCCCTGCTGGCTCCCAGGACAAGCAGTGGCGCAGCCCCATCAGGCCTGGAAGGGCTCGTGGGACACTGCAGACCGAATTCGTGGGTCAAAGCTGAGTCAGCCTTAGGCTGTGTTTCTCTCTCTCCCATTTCCCAAGGACGTGGGTCCCTGGGGCCCCTATTATCAGTAGATGGAGGCCTCTACTGAGGTCAAAGAATTTAAAACTTTCTCCTTGAGGGGTCGGGGAGGGGTGCCGGCAGCGGCCTTCTTCTCAAGGTCTTAATGTTGATGTTCTTATCCAGGGCCTCTCTCTCTTCTGGGAGACGTCCAGACTTCCCTTGGTGTCCTACACCCTAGAACTTTTTTTTCCAGACCTCTCCCTGCGCTTTAAATATTTTTCTGTGTGAGGAGAGTCCTGTGTCTTCCGGATCCACTGTCTTCCTGGAAGTTTTCGCCCAGGTTTTGATGGTAAATTATTTAGTTCTCTTTAACTTTCAACATCGCACTTAAACCTCTGACTTCCCCTTCTTCATCACACTTCCCTTAAGTTGTAGGTGCTGAGAACCCTGGCTCCTAGGGTTCAGAACAGAAAGGGAAGGAGACGACTTCCAGTCTATTCATAAGTTTATTCTAAAAGTTGAAAAACAAAAATGCATTTTCAGTATGAAAACAATGGAAATTTTTTTCCTGGAGAAGCCACCCTTTGTGTTGTTCTAAGGGTCCAGAGTCACACCCCCTGTCCTGTTTGAAGGACATGTTCTCAGTATCAAGGTCAAATGTGTTTTCCCTTACATCCCATGTTGTGCTCAGTATTATTTAGCCATTTCCATTTGTTTCATGTTAGGGCCTTAGAACACTTTTATTGCTTTTTATTTTTTGAGAAGTTTCAAATTCCTCTTCCCCTCTTGATGTCCAAAGAATAACAAGATTCACAGTATTCTCAGCTTCATCATGTCAGTCATACTGTCTCTCGTCTCCTGCCCCCTTCTGAACTGCAGCATACTTGTCATCCTGGAACTTCCTTCTGTTCTCTTTTAAAAAAAATTTTTTTTACAAAGATTTATTTTATTTCCTTCCCCCCTGCCACCTGTGCTCACTGTCTGCTCTCTCTTGCTCTCTTTTTTTTTTCCCCAAAGGTTTGTTTTATTTCTCTCCTCTTCCCCCCTCCCCAGTCGTCTGCTCTTTGTGTCCATTCACTGTGCGTTCTTCTGTGACCATTCCTATCCTTATCAGTGGCACCAGGAATCTGTGTTTCTTTTTGGTTGCGTCATCTTGCTGTGTCAACTCTCCGTTGTATGGCACCATTCCTGGGCAGGCTGCACTTTCTTTCGCGCTGGGCGGCTCTCCTTACAGGGTGCACTCCTTGCGCGTGGGGCTCCCCTACGCGGGGACACCCCTGCATGGCAGGGCACTCCTTGCGTGCATCAGCACTGTGCGTGGGCCAGCTCCACACGGGTCAAGGAGGCCTGGGGTTTGAACCGCGGACCTCCCATGTGGTAGACAGACGCCCTAACCACTGGGCCAAGTCCACTTCCTGCTGTCTGCTCTCTGTACCTTCTTCTGTGTCTGCTTGTCTTCTATTCTCATCTTCTCTTTAAGAGGCACCCGGAACTGATCCTGGGACCTGTGACATGGGAGAGAGGCACCCATTCACTTGAGCCACCTCAGCTCTCTCGTTTATTGTGTCTCATTGTCTTTCCTGTTTCTCTTTTTTGTTGACACATCTTGTTGTGTCAGTTTGCTGCGCGGGCTGGCTTCGCTTTCACCAGGACCCCTCATGTGGTAGACGGGAGCTAAGCCCAGGATCCCCCATACGGTAGACAGGGGCCTAGTTGCTTGAGCCACATCCGCTTCCCTTTCTTTTCTCTCTTAATGCCAAGTCCTCCTTGTTCTTATTTCCTGTTTTTTCTGCTAAGAGCATCCTCAGAGACTTCCACAGGCACCGTCCTGACTTGGCGCTTTTGTGCGCGTCCTTCCTTGTCCTCGTGCTCACTCATGATCGCTTGACCATGGCTTTCCTGGTGAATCGTCTCCTTTAAGAACTCCATTGACGTCAGGGTCCTGGTTTCATTGAGGAGGGGCTGATGCCAATCCAATTCCCATTCATTTGTAGGAAACCTGTTGCTTTTCTTTCTAGAAGCTTTTAGGATTTTCTTTTTTAATGTTTAGAAATTTCAAGAGTGTGTATTTAGGTGGAAATATTTTTTTTATTTTATACCTTGCTCAGTTTTTTTCTTTGGTTCTTCAGCTCTGGAATACTCTATCATTTCCCTGAGTGTTTCTTTCCCTTGCCTCAGTTTCCTCATCCTGGTACTCACACTAGTTGGGACCTCCTGCATTGATTTCTAATGTCTCTTAAATTTTCTCTAATATCTCTTAATTTTAATTTTCCTTCTCTACTTTTAAAGTACTTTCTTGGAGATTCTCAAGATTATGTTCTAGACCTTGGGTTAAATTTTTAGTTTGACAGTGGTATCTTTTTTTGAGGTACTGCGACCTGGTATGTGGGAAGCTGGCGCTCAGCCACCGAGCCGCATCGGCACCCCTGAGTGGTGTTCTCATTTGTCTGCTTGTTTCCTAGGAGGCGCTGGGAACTCCCGTATGGGAAGGAGGCACTCACCTGCCTGAGCCTCATCTGCTCCCCCAGTGTTGCCTTTAATTCTGAGACCTCTTGTTTTGATTTATTCTTTCTCCTAGCATCCTGTATTTTATGATGACAAAATTGTTTCAAATCCCTGGAGGCTCTAGAGGCCTCCCTGGCCATCTAACAAATACATTCCTAAAAACATTTGGGATAGAGGGTTTTCAGAGAACAGGAGTTTATTTTTTATTACTTTAAAGAAAACCTTGGTAAAATGCTCTTATTAAACACCTATGTTACCATGCACCAAAGATTTCTGAGTGCAGTAAAGCATTTACATACCAATTTCTGATTTATTTAACATTTAAATTAATAACTATAGTGGGTATTTTGAGTGGTAGTATGATACATATTCCTTCTGTACCACAGGGAGCATGTCCTGTTGAAGTAATCTGTTGTAGATACAAAGATTCATAATGAATGCAAATAGCTCTTATTTAGATAAAATAAAACACACAGAGCAGTTTTTAAAAAATGGTTGCTTACAGAGAGTCACTGCCCAAGGTCGGAGTGTTGGCAGGGACAGACAGGTGAGGCTGCTGTCACCGCTGCTGCTCAGGGACAGTGAAGGAGAGAATGAGCTGGTGATCCTGTTGGGACAAGAGCCGAGCTACAGCTGGAGCAGGCGTGGCGGCCTTTCACTTGGATTATGCACAACTTAAAATGCTTTAGCAGCGAGAGGGCGAATTCAGTTTTGCTAGTGTGTTAGATAATGTCTTCGCCAGTCTTTTAGCCAATATTTGGGTTGTGTGTTTGGCTATTGGCGAAATCTGTAACGCCAATAAAAACAAACGAAACATCCTTTGAATTGTTTCTTGCAGGGCAAGTGGTTCTCTGTCAGTCTGTCTGTCTTGTGCTCTGGTTTTCCTCGTACCCGGTGCCCTCAGTTGTCTACCACTATTTGAGAGTGAAGGGCAGGTGATCATTCTTGGTCACTAACGGGGCTCTCCTGCCGCTGCTGTGTGCACCTCTACGTCTTTGTCCCCATGGACCCGCCACAAAGAGGCAGCCGGGCAGCCCTGGCGTCAGGTCTTCTTCAGGGAGCCGGGCTTTCTGCTGTGGAGCGGGGGCGGGCCCGCGCACAGGGCAGGATCCCGTCAGGGCCACGCAGGAGCCTTCCTCCTCGACGCCACCACCTGCGCCTGCTGCAGCCCTGCTGCTCCCCGGCAGGGCAGCCCTGTGCCCCTTCTCGGCCCTGCTGGCCATGCCGCAGACACCAGCGCAGAGGCCGTGCGGGCTCCCTCCCTGCCCGGCAGGCCTCTGTGCTTCTCTGTGCTGCCAGCGGGCTCCCGAGGTGTGCGTGTGTTGAAACTGCCTTTCCCCGATGACAGCTGCTGCCCGTCCACCTCTGCTGGGAACGGGAAGAGCATACAGATCCATAGGTTGAGGTTCTTGGAGATCTCTGCAAACCTCATTTCAGAATTTACTTTGCCCGATGGTGTTTTTTAGCTCCCTAAGGCTTTCTAGACAACGGCTAGTTTCCATTATGGATGGGGTTCAGAGTCTCTGGTACATAAGGAAAAAGGTAAAGCAGTTTCTGAAATAGAAATTTTGTGCAAATATTTATGTAGCTGAACTTTATTGTGTAACCTTTCTTTTGTTTAAACAGATGATGCTGGAGGGTCTTGAAATCTTTAAAACCATAAACCCTGCGACTTGAAAACCAGCCTTCTGTAACCACAGTGCCATACGCAACACGATGAGGAGTGTGCCGAGAACCCCGCGCGGGCTCTCAATTCTGGACCGTCACATACCCCAAAAGAGCCATGTGGGGGTGTGGCCCTCTGAGGCTGGGTGGAGTTCCGCTGGGTGCGAGGAAACACACACAGTTGAGGAATACTTTGTGAGGACTGACCGACGACAGCTACCTCAGGGACCAGAGTCAGTGGAGAGGATGCACCGGCCTTCCTGAGCTCCATCTGACAACACCCCTCTTTGTCAAGGTGGTTTTCTGGTAAAAGGGGGAGAGCGAAGACTTTCCAAGCAACAGTGGTTGCCAAAGAGAAAAGAAGAAACTAGATACTTATGTTTTATTATTTTTCTGTAGAAACATCTGTTATTGTAAAAAATAAAAAAGCACGCCTTAAAGGTATGTTTGTTACACTGTTGAATAGTAAAGAACGAATGGATTCTCAAGCCATTGAATGAGCTAGTAAGACTGGTCTGTTTTATAACAAATTATTAAATAGGGCTTCTTGGCATTATATAAATTTAGTAACTTTGGTTCCAAAGAAGTGGCAGGTGTAACTTATTAATAAGAATTATGAAGTCACAAAGAGCCAGAGGGCCTTTTTAAAAGACGCTTCAGTGTTGTGTAGTTCCACTTTGTGACTGATAATTGAGAAATTACAAGTGGGACAAAAGACCAAGATTTAAACTTTTAGTTACAGTATAAATTCCAAGTTCTCCAAGCCTTTATTTTGTGGTGTAAAGTCCAAATTTTGTTTTTATCGCCTAAAATTCTCTTCGTATGGCTCTAATTAAGGGGACTTGAATAGAGTGAGGTAGGCAAAATTTGTAAAGTGCCTGTCACATTTTAACCATTTTCAGAATTTACCTATGGTGGAAACAGCTGCCCAGGACCTCAGTACTTCTGCTGGGGGAGCTTCTTTGTGACACAGCAAAAGGCTCCCCCTTTAAATACAGCTGGGCTGTTGAACAGGGGTCCCCTTGGGAGTAACAAGCCTGCTTGTGTCCCTTTTAGAGGCTGTTACTGATGTATTTCTCGTGAAGCCTTATGACATTCCCCACTGATGGCACCGAAGCTCCCCAAGTACAGAGGAAGTTAAGAACCAGGAAACTTACAGTGGGGATGTATGAACGGAGAGAAGCCAGAGACCCATTTAAGAACTTTTTCTTGTTTTTTTGTTTTTTTAAAAGCATGGAAAACAAATCTCTTATGTCACTTGTCATAAATAAAATTTTTAACTTCGGCTATGTGTGCTCAACTTTTCTTCAGTTACAGCGAGGCTTGGTATAATCTAATGAGGATCTTAGCTGGAGTTGCCACTCAATTGTGAAATCAAGTAAACGATTACTTGAATTTGCTTTAATTTTTTAAAGCGCAAACACTGTCCATTGCTTTTTAGACACATTTACGAAGTGCAGCTGGGTAGATACCTGAATCTGAAAGGATAAATTACAAGTTGGTCAAACATGGTGTAGAGCAGAGTATAGGCCTACAAGTTGATGATGTGGATTTGGATTTGGATCAAGATCCACGAATGAGAGCCAGTTCCCAGAAGGCTCAAAGGGCCACACCACAGGGATAAAATGTATCCAGTCACTTCTGGTCCTATTGATCTATCAGGGAGCAATGGGAGCATGTTCCTGAGAAACACCAGGACAGGGCATGACAAAGTATGGCCAGCTGTTTAGAGCCTCACCTAGAAGGGTTCTGCATTTTTTTAAAAAAAGATAGATCACACAAAAAAAACCTAAGGTTCCCAGATATCCCAGTCCACGCCCCACCCCCTGTTCCGCACTTTAGAGTTACTCAAGTGCCTGCACAGCGGCCTCCTAGCTGCCTCCCCGAGGCCTGAAGTGTTTACTGTCTGGCCCTTTTAGACCCCTGCCCCCAGCAGAATGCAGGAAACTCCTGTTCCTGTCTTTTGTTGGTGTTGCCTAGCCATGGGAAGCTCAGAATGTGCGGCTCTGTCTCTTTTTGGTGCAATATTAGATAATTGCTCTAAATTTGGAAGGGACCGAAAATGATTTTCTATTGCAATGTTGCCTTGCCATAGTATAAATTGGATGACAGTGAAAAGCAAACCTAAAAATGAATCTTTAGATTTCAATACTATCTTGCAACAGCATTTTTTTTTGGTAAAAGAAATCACAAAAGGAATTAATTACTGGAGAAGTGGAAAAACTTAGCAACATTAATGTTCTCTGTTCTGTTTCCATGTTAATCCTAATTGGATCTGGATAACCACATTAATAAAATTGATGCTGTTAAAGTTTAACAATTTTTTTTTTTGAGGTACCAAGGCCTGGGATAGAACCTGGGATCTCATATGTAGGAAGGTGGTGCTCAACCAGTGAGCCACATTGGCTCCCTTTTGTTGTTTTTTTCGTTTGTTTGCTTGTTTTTTAGGAGGCACAGGATTGAACCGAGGACCTCCTGTGTGGGAAGCAGGCACTCAACCACTAGAGCCACATCTGTTCCCTTAAATTTAATAACTTTTGAACTGGACAACTCTATAAAAGAGAAAGCAGGAAAAAAATAGAAAAATGCTAGTAGTTTTTATAAGTCTGCAATTACATCATGGCTTGGCCCTGATAGCAACCTAAGAAACTAAAGACCCCTAAAAGCTAACGGTATTCTAGTACTGCCTGTTACTGGGTAGTTAAATTGACGAAGTTACATTTACATATAACCAATTGAATGATTTACTCTGATAAGCTTGTTTAATCTTTTTTTAAAAAAATTTAATCTTGATAATTGTATGTTGTAAGAAGTTTGGAGATAGCTACCAAAATCAGCTTGGTAACTTAAGTATGTAAGATATATAGAATGTCTTTTTAAGGAAGAAGAGAGTAACTTTGTCCTAAGATAAAATAGCTAGTTACTAAGAAGGAAGGAAATAGCTGGAATATGATTCTGTAAAGAAAAACCCCTCAGCTTTCCTTAAAGGCCAAGTTGAAAAAAGCCTTGTGTGTCAAAGGGCAAAGGGCACTGCTAAAGTATATATGTTCATGAAAATTAACGTTATCAACATACTCATATTTTAACTCACAATGGAAAAATGTTCTACAAAACTGAAAGCTCAATACTTGTGTTAACTCTGAAGGACTTTATCTTTTTTTGTTTGTTTTGTGGAGGACTTTAAATGGAATTAAATGAATCAAGTTTTCCAAGATTTTTAACATGTTCAGTATCACTTTGCATATGACCCAGTATAGAGATACTATATTCATCGGGTACAGTACTAAGTAGTGCACAAGTTTTTCTTTGAGTGGCAATTAAGATATCTAAGCTCCAGGTTTGCATTACTATACATGTTGTCTCTCCATGGAGCAGGCAGTAATGTCAATTTTATCTGTTTAGTTTCTACCCACATTTCTCTGGCAATTATTGCTCCACTTAGTATACTTTTTCACACAGCCAGCACACTGCAGCTCCACTGGACGGTAGCTTCCAGTGTTCCACTTGCCTGGTGCCCAGCGCCCTCCAGCACTGTGACAGAGCCAGGCTGGAGGCAGTGCAGCGCTACTGAGCCACATACGCTGGCAGAGCTGCAGGAGTCTGAAGCAGCAGACCTGGAGCTTATTTAAAGGTGAAATTTGTTTTGAGATGAAGCAATTAGTCTATGTGGTTATGGATGGTTATGGTTTTTTTGGAAAAACATTTTTCAAACTAAAAGATCACAATGTAAATGACTAATTCTGGGATCTTTTAAAAGTAGAAATCTAGGAGTTGATACTGATAACCAAAAGTAACTTTTTAGCAAAAAGCACCTGTCCTTAGTGCTCACTAAGATTTGTTACTGAATGGTCTACTGATGCAAAACTAAAAATTTGACTTTCTCTCTGTTAACACAGTTTACTTAAATGGCTGGTCTGTTTGGAGTGGAAAGATAGGAAAGTCCTTTTGAGATAGTCAGTGTATATAGAGAACGAAGAATATATGCTTTACTAGAATGGCGTCATCACATCCTTACAGATCAGGCGGGCCTGTCTATTGGAAGGAGCTGTGCTTATGGTAACATTAGATTCCTATCATCTTTTTTTTTTTAATTAAAAAAAAAAATCCCAATATCAGTTCCCATGAGCCTTGTTGTTTCTACTGTGTAATTTTGCATAGCAGGGTCACTTTCAGGAATGGATATGTTGTCTTACAACAGAACCGACTGAACTTAAAGGATCATGGCAACCCTGAAAGAATAGTCCAGGTGGGAGATAAGGGTCTAAACTGAGCTTGAGGCAGCATTTAAAGGGATATTTCAAGGTTCAAGTTGATGTCTTTTAAGGGAGAAGATGACATAGGTTTAGTACCAGTGGTATTTAAAAAAAAAAAAAAAAAAAAAAAGGACACACATACAATGCCTGCTGCGGTCTAGTTTCCTAGAGCTTAGTGCTCACTCTACTGTAAGCTCCTGAAGGGCAGGAGCTGTTGAGTTTGCGGCTTTATCTACTTCTCTTGTTGCAACAGTGAGTGTTGTGCTAAAGCAAGGATTCTTAACCAGTGGCCCATGAGCTTGAATTGAAATTCAAAAACATTATTCTTGTGGAGATTGTGTGTTGGGACAGGTGTGATCTATTTATTAAATAATACACAGATGGGGGGAAGAGGAGGTTGAGCTGCTACCTACATGGGTGAAAGCTATGATAAGGTGGAAATAAGTATTTATACAGAGGGCAGGGATAAGACAGGGGCACAGGAATACTTTTGGGTGGGGCTTTGCAGGCTTGAGTGGGGCTAGGGTTGGGAGAATAGGTCAGATGGCCCAAGGAATTGGGGGAAAGGTTGGGGGAAACAGTTGAACATGGGAGATTGTCAGGTATGTGGTTGAAACTAGAATGTTGAGAAAACTCTTTAGAAAATATAAGGATTGCCTGTTTAAGGTGCTTAATGAGGGGCATCTGGCACAGGGCAGGCTTCTAGGGAGTGTGTGAGTGCTCATCTTTCATAGTGTGTTGTATCAGTGGGTGGAGACCCATACAATGAGTGGGAAGTTGTACCCCCACCCTGGGGAGGCCTGATGTTTTCCAAAAGAGGGAATTGTGTCTTGAGAGAATTGGTGGCTCCCAATGGGGGATGACAGTCTAATATGTCAAGCCCTCAGCATTGTTGCAAGTATCTCTGAATCTAGAGCTGCAGTGAAGCTTGATTGTCACTGTGGGCCCTGAGGAGAGGGGGAGAGAGGAATAGAATAGGTGGAAGCAGGGTAATTGGGGGGCAATGAAGTGTTCCACAAGATTGTGCAATGATGGATACAGGACATATTAAATTTCACCAAAAATGTATAAAAGTCTATAGGCTAAAATGTAAACCATAATATAAACCATAAAGGTAACTAAAATTTAGAAAATTGTACTTCTTAAAATCTAAACCATAATGTAAACCAAAATGGAACCATGTTTGGTAGCTATATTTCAATATCTGTACATCAGCTCCAGCAAATATAACATGAACATGTAAAAAGATCATTGCTGGGGAAGGGGGAAAAGGGTTTGATGTTGGATATATGGGAGTCCCCTATATTGTATATGTGACTTTACTATGATCTAAAACTTTTTTGAAGACAAAAATAAAAATTTTTTAAAAAGATGTAGACAATGAGGAAAAAATGGAAGAAATTTTATTGCCTTGCCACTACATACATGGCAATACCTATTATACTGTGATGAAAGGCAGAACATAAAAAAACAAAGTTTTATGATATTTTTCGTTTTTTAATACCCCGATTTTTGCTTTTTCTAAATTAGTACATATTCTATTTCTAATCTTTAAACGTATCATTACTATTTTATTTTCCTATTAATTGAATTTGGCAATATATTAGGTTTCATTTTTTAAGAAGTTGTGGTCCACAGAGGGGTTCAACTACAGCAGGGGAGGACCGCTGGTGTGGGCTGTTATTGATGGGGACACATGGTTGGGAGGGAGTTCTCCAGGGCATGTATATAGGGTATATAAAAATGTTCAGATAGAGGGCTACAGAGACCCACAGGTTTTATGGTCATGGCAGATGGAGTTCACTGCCATGTCAGTTGGCCCTTCTTTGGAGATGGTGTTTCTGTGTAATGGAGCTGGACTCAGATGTGATCTCTTTTCACAAGCCTTTCCTGTTACTTTCCCAGAATTGTAGTTGATGCTGGGGTTTAATATATACCCAGGGGATCTGAATCTCTGGACTGACCATATGATAGCCAGGCCCTGAGCCTCAACAGATTTCAGCTCCTACACTCTGGTTTATTGGACTTACTCCACTCAGCTAACATGGAGTTGAAGAATGTCAACCACCACACCATGGAGCCAAGAGTGCCTACAACTGAAAGCAGGAAGATTGCATCCAGCATCCACGTGGAACCTAAGCCCCCTCTTTTTTTTTTTTTTTTTTTTTTTTATTAATTTTTTTATTTTTTATTGACTTTGTAATAATATTACATTAAAAATATATATGTGAGGTCCCATTCAACCCCACCCCCCCACCCCCCCTCTCCGCCCCCCCAACAACACTCGTTCCCATCATCATGACACATCCATTGGATTTGGTAAGTACATCTTTGGGCACCTCTGCACCTCATATACATTGGTTCACATCATGGCCCATACTCTCCTCTATTCCATCATGTAGGCCCTGTGAGGATTTACAATGTCCGGTGATTACCTCTGAAGCACCATCCAGGGCAGCTCCATGTCCCGAAGACGCCTCCACCTCTCATCTCTTCCTGCCTTTCCCCATACCCTTTGTCCATTATGTCCACTTTTCCCAATCCAATGCCACCTCTTCTATGTGGACACTGGATTGGTTGTGTCCATTGCACCTTTATGTCAAGAGGAGGCTCAGATTCCACCTGGATGCTGGATGCAATCCTCCCATTTTCAGTTGTAATCACTCTAGGCTCCATGGTGTGGTGGTTGTCCTTCTTCACCTCCATCTTAGCTGAGTGTGGTAAGTCCAATAAATCAGATTGTAGGTGCTGGAGTCTGTTGAGGCTCAGGATCTGGCTATCACGTTGTCAGTCCAGAGATTCAAATCCCCTAAATATATCTTAAACCCCAACATTAACTGCACCTCCAGCACATTAGCATGAAAGTCTTATGAAGGGAGATCCCATCTGAGTCCAGATTCATCACACATAAACACCATTTCCAAAGAGGGGCCATCTGCCCTGGTAGTTAACCCCATCGCCTAAGCCCCCTCTTGACATAGATGTGGAGTGGACACAACCAATCCAAGGTCCACAGGATGGAGGAATAGAATATGGATTAGAGTGGACTTACTGATATTCTATTCATGAACTATTGTGATTAGTAATGGAAGAAAATGTGCCATTGGTGTGGAGAAAGTGGCCACGGTGGCTGCTGGGTGTGGGGAATGGGAGGAAGAGATGAGATGTGGAGGCGTTTTCGGGACTTGGAGTTGTCCTGGGTGGTGCTGCAGGGACAATAACTGGACATTGTAAGTCCTCCCATGGCCCACTGGATGGAATGTGGGAGACTGTGGGCTATGATGTGGACCGTTGACCATGAGGTGCAGCGATGCTCAGAGATGTATTCACCAAATGCAATGGATGTGTCTTGATGATGGAGAATGTTGCTATGGGGCGAGCAGTGGGGTGATGGGGGTGGGGAGTATATAGGGACCTCATATTTTTTGAATGTAATATTAAAAAAATGAATTTAAAAAATGTTCAGATATTGGAAATTGTCATAGTTGTTATTACAGTTACAAATGACAACTGAGGGAGTGCTGAGTTCCTAGCCAGGGGAGCTCCATCACATTCCCCAATGGAACAGCAACAATCCCCCAAGTGCAAGGGCAAAGACCTGTGAAGGATGGTCCAGTGATGAGCCCTTGATACTGATGACTATGCTTATGAGCATGTGTGTCTGAAATTTCAACTAGGCCAAGAGCTGCAGTGTACGTAAGAGTTACCTCCTGAGAGCCTCCATCTTGCTCAAATGTGATCACTTTCTAAGCCAAACTCAGCATATAAATGGATTACTTTCCCTCCAGCATGGGACATGACTCACAGGGATGAGCCTCCCTGGCACTGAGGAATTACTACCAATCACTAACTGGTGATTAAATTAGAAAAAGATTGTGCATAAAAGGGGGAAATGGTAAAGACAAATGAGTTTATAAGGCTAAGAGTCTTCAAAAAAGAGTCAGGAGGCCATGAGAGGGGTCACGCTTACACATGCCTCAGGAGGATCCCAGAGACAGCCAAAGTAGATGCAACCCCAAGTATTGGTGCTCCTGAGGGCTACAGAGGCACACAAGTTCTACGGTCATGGCAGATGGCTCTGGAGTTCAGTGCCTTGTCAGTGGGCCCTACTTTGTAATTTTTGTTCCTGAGTTTGATGGAGTTGGACTCAGATGTGGCCTTTCTACACATGCCTCTTCTGTCACTTTTACTGAACCTGTGGTTGGCACTGGGGTTAGTGTATATTCAGGAGACTTAAATCTCCTACTCTGTGGTTCATTGGACTTACCCAGGTCAGCTAACAAGGAGGTGAAGATAGTCAACCACCACACCAGGGAACCGAGAGTGCCTACAACTCCAAGCAGGAGAATCGCATCCATCAACCACGTGGGATCTAAACCCCCTCTCGATTTAGAGGTGGAGTGGACATCACCATCCCAGGGTCCACGGGATGGAGGAATAAAATATGGATTAGAGTAGACTTACTGGTATTCTACTATAGAACTATTGTGACTAGTAATGGAAGAAACTATAGCACTGATGTGGAGAAAGTGGCCACGGTAGTTGCTGAGGGCAGGCAGAGGGAAGAAAAGATGCAGTGTGGGGGCATTTTCGGGACTTAGAGTTGTCCTAAATGATATTACAAGGACAGATGCTGGACATTATATATCCTGCCATAACCCACTGAAAGTAATGGGGGAGAATGTATACTACAATGTAAAGTATAATCCATGCAGTACAGCAGTGCTACAAAATGTATTCACCAAATACAGTGAATGTGTCACAATGATGAAGAAAGTTTTTGATGTGGGAGGAGTGGGGAGATGGGGTGTGGGGTATATGGGAACTTCATATTTTTTAATTTAACATTTTTTGTGATCTAGGTATCTTCAAAAAAACAATAAAAATATTTTTAAAATATAAACCATAATGTAACTGAAATTTTAGAAAATTGTACAGTCTAAAATATATACCATAATGTAAACCAAAAAATAATATAATAATAATACACAGAATAGTGTGGGCTTAGTAAAGGGTCTGTGGTTTTCACCTGACTGGCTTAGGGGTCCCTGGAATAAAAAAGGTTAGAGTCCCTGGTCTAAAGCAATGTCATTACCTTAGGAGGCTGCTCCTTGGTTAGCACTTGGGCCCAAAGGAGTATGAATTAGAAGGCCACCAGTACCTGAAGAGAATTTTTTTTGTTCCATTTTGAAATGGAAATGAAGTCCTATTGAAAACTCTGCCAACTTTTCCACCCATAACACTACTTAAGTGAAGAAGTCAACTGTCACTCCAGAAAGTCTGTTTTTCAGTATTTCCTTAACACAAATTAAAATTAAAAAAACTGGGGAGCAGCTGTGACTCAAATAGTTAGTGCCTCCTTAAAAAAACAATGAGGGAAACGGACTTTGGCCCAGTGGTTAGGGCGTCCGTCTACCATATGGGAGGTCCGCGGTTCAAACCCCGGGCCTCCTCGACCCGTGTGGAGCTGGCCATGCGCAGTGCTGATGCGCGCAAGGAGTGCCGTGCCACGCAAGGGTGTCCCCCGCGTGGGGGAGCCCCACGCGCAAGGAGTGCGCCTGTGAGGAAAGCCGCCCAGCGTGAAAAGAAGAGCAGCCTGCCCAGGAATGGCGCCGCCCACACTTCCTGTGCCGCTGACAACAACAGAAGCGGACAAAGAAACAAAAGCAAAGAAACAAGACGCAACAAATAGACACCAAGAACAGACAACCAGGGGAGGGGGGGAAATTAAATAAATAAATAAATAAATAAATCTATAAAAAAAAAAAGATTCATTAAAAAAAAAAAAAAACCATGAAACAACAAACTCAGGAGAGCTGATGTAGTGCTGGCTGAGCGCTGGCTTTCCACAAAAGAGGTCCTGGGTTCAATCCCCAGTCCCCAGTATCTAAAAAAAAAAAAAGCTGCTTTGGGACAGACATCTAATTTTAGCATAAACATTTTTTCAGGGGTTTTTCTAAAGTTGTAGATTGGAGACATTTGAAGTTAGAATACTACTTTTTTATTTATATTTTCAATAATAATCCACAGTTCTTTTGAAATAATTTCCATAAAACCCATATTCAACTTCACCACTCTATAACCACTATCTTTAAGAAACTTACCCTACTGGAGTAAGACCTTAACATTCCTTAACTAGCTATAGACTGTATGGCTGTTAACAAGAATTTTCAAGAGTTGTTTGAACATTCGAGTAGGAACTGAACAACGGCTGTCTATTCGCTCTGACAGCTGGCACATGCTCAAAATGACACTCAGATGAGTTCTTAGTGGGTCTGTCGGTGTCTCTTGCTGCTTTCTTGGCCTTCAGTGTCTGGATACTGAGAGAGATCTAAGGTCAAAACTCTGCTGAACATGTAGTCATCGTGCTAAAATGAGAGAAGACAGTTAAATGGTTCCATTTTTTAGGGAAGAGTTTGTAAATATAAACCAAGGGCCGTTACTGAATTTGTGCTTGCATTTATTTAAAAAGAACCTTCAGTGCTCACTTCGGCAGCACATATACTAAAATTGGAACGATACAGAGAGGATAAGCATGGCTCCTGCGCAAGGATGACATGCAAATTCATGAAGCGTTCCATAATTTAAAAAAATAAAATAAAATAAAATAAAAAAAAAAGAACCTTCATATAACCACCTACAGAGGTGTCAATTATCTACATTTATATCAATTGTGTTTTTTAAAAATCTGGTGTGAGAATTTCTATTTTTCTTATGCAGCTTAATTCCAAGCAGTAGCCCTACTATTCTTAATGTAGGCACAAGGAAAGTAAGTTAATTTTTTATCTTCACTTAAAGGAAAACTCAAGAAGTAACATAACTATCAAAAAACTGAATGACTTGGCTCTACTCCATTAGCTCAGATAGTTATTTTGAATGGCCTAAGAAAGGAATGTTCAAATTCTAAAAGCTACTATACAATTTAGAACTTCTAGTCAATTTCTTTGTTTTTAATTCTGATACTTTTGGAAGACAAATGGGCCCTTTTTAGTTCTATCATTGTGTATTTGTTTTTTAAGACAAAACATTCCTAAAATGGGAAATAAGTATTAATAGTTTATGTAAGGAAGCAGATGTGGCTCAACTGATAGAGCATCTGCCTACCACACAGGAGGTCCAGGATTCAAACCCAGGGCCTCCTGACCCAAATGGTGAGCTGGTCCACGTGCAGTGCTAACACACGCAAGGAGTGCCATGCCACACAGGGGTGTCCCCCGTGTAAGAGAGCCTCACGCACAAGGAGTGCACCCCACTAGGAGAGTCGCCCTGTGTGAAAAAAGCACAGCCTGTCCAGGAGTGGCCATGCCACACACACAGAGAACTGACACAGCAAGATGATGCAACAAAAAGAGACACAGATTCCCAGTGTCGCTGACAAGAATATGAGTGGACATAGAAGAACACACAGCAAATGGACACAGAGAGCAGACAATGGGACGGGGGGGGGGGGGGCGTGGAGAGAAATAAATACAAAATATAATCTTAAAAAAAAGTTTATGTAAGTTAATATGTACTATTACTTTACAAAATTCGTTTTACAATTTTCAATTTGCTTCTTTCACTTAAAATATATCTTAAAACTGTGTTGCCACAGAAAAATAACTGAGTAATTTGATTGAAAATCATTTAAGCCTGTATTTATCAACTGCAAAAATCAAACAGTATCTACAGACTCCATTTGGAATTCCTAATCATAAAAGGAAAGACCTTCTACTGCCAGGAAACGAAGATGATTTTAAAGTAACCACTCCCCTTCTCAATTATTTTTACCTCTGGATAGATGCCTATTAATGCATCAGCTTTGGAATAGAACTCCTCTTTTAGGGAAATGATTATCATCTGAAACTGTTCTTGTGTCTGCTCTTTGATATAACTTAAAACCTGGGAGGAAAGGAAAAGCACATTTTTCACCAGCAAGGAAAAGCTCTGGAGACAGTGGTCCCGCATGTTTCTGAGTCTGCCCATTTTAGGTGACCAGGCACTGGCTTGCCTTTGGGTGATTCACTAAATCCACCATAACTGCAGAAATGAAAATAGCTCTTAGATTCTAAAAGAAGAGGTAAGCAAAGAATTATAAACCTCATTAAACCCATAATCTAAAACTTTAAGAATATTTTGCAAAAGAAAGCTTTAACTTAAGATATTGTCATGTGACTATGTAATCAGTTTTATAATGGGAAAAAAAAATTACCACTCTTATTTTATTAGCTGTTTCCATGATCCATAATCAAGTCATTTAGTCAGCGGGAATTCAATGGTTCCTTTAGGAAGCTTGCTCCAAGGAAATGGAAATAAGAGCAGACTAGACTGAGTAGAAATAGGTCTCAGGGAGCAAAGTCTACTCAGAACTTGGAGAATGTCAACAAGATGGTTGTCAGCTCCCTAGGGCTCGGAGGGCCTGGAGTGGGTCTTAATCCGAGTGTCTGGCCCTGACTGGATCCAAAATGCTAAGGACAGAGGCTTTGGATGCAGGCATGGCAGCTTCAACTGGGGAATGATACGTTAAGAAGGAAACTGCTCTTGGCTAAGAGGCTGGATTCACAGACATCAGGAACTCTGGCACCAGAGGCAACTATAGTAGCCCATGGGGTATAGGCCTGAAAAAAAGTCTTGGGACACTGACAGGAAAGGAAGATGACAGAGGCTGCCCAGCTGTCAAGCATGCATTTCCTTGGAGAGTTACCTGTTCAAGGGGTAAGTGGGGGTTACTTCATAGCTTTTCCTGCTACATAATTGCTCATTCTCAATTCAGCAGTGGAGTGCTAGGAACATACTCTCAAAGGGAAATGGAAATTACTACATGAAATTAACAAATGGGATGGGCGCCAAGAGAAAGGAGTCTGAACACCTAGCAATGGAGATGCCCCCAACACTCCTTGCTAGAAGATGTGGACCTGTGCCTGCTGCTGAGAACAAAGGGAGTCCTCAAAGATGAATTCCCCCCCAAAAGAGTAACCTCTTCAGGGGAGACTTCTCCAAAGTGCTGGCATTTGAGAGAGACATATCAAGATTTCTCTATGTTTTCTTTCCCTAGCTACCATGACGTCTGCTATGGTCTCAGGCAGGCTGCAGTAATGTGGCTCTCACCTGCCCTTTGTCCTAAGTTCAGGGGACTGGGGATTTGTTTTCTAAATTTTGGGGGTACAGAGTTGATATGATATTCTGTCCTGACTGTGACCTGTTTGAAAAGTAGGGCTCTCCAGAGATTTGGGTTAGAAAACTCCAACTTGGGAAATGCTGAAAGACTGTCTTTATGCCATTAGAAGGTAGCTCAGGCTGCAGATGCTGAAAGCCCCTCACTCTCCCATGCGTTTCATGTGAGACTCGAGAGAGTATGAAATCAGGAAGTCAGCTTTGGTGGCTCAGATCTTACTTGGGGTAGCACCCCAAAAGTGAATACATTTCTCAGGGATGGACTCATAAACCAAGCCCACAAGACCAAGGTATAAACCAGAATGCCAATTTGCAAATTATTAATGAGAAATATATGTTAGCACAACCATGGCAGCCTCCTTATAAGTAACCCTGAATGTAGAGCCTGGCTTTTTCTGGAAGGTAGAAGAGCCTAGAATCAGAACCAGGGTGTCTCATTCATCCATCTCAAAAATTGGATAGCCCTGGGGATTCGAAACCTGCAGGCCAAGCTGTCCCTCCCTTTGGCCTCTGTCCTTTGGCAACCAAGTCACCTATTAGAACTGATCTAGTTACAGCCGAGATGTGGGCTCTATGCCTGTCTCTTTAAGGTGGCTTTGTAGGTCTATGCACTATTCTTTAAGTACAGATGGTCAAACTTAACTCTAAAGAGTTCACTTTCTTAATTCCCTCATTGTCTCAAAATACCAAAAACAGGCTCATCCCCAATACAGTAACTGATTGGATAAATTTTGGTATATAAAATTTGGGGGGAGCCAAATTTTGAATTTAATCCTTTTGAATTTTATTTAGAGATGTTATTTCTGGACTTCATCAAACTAGTAATTTGAATGATGTGACTATATAAACCTGTCTGCCATGGGGACAGCTCTTTGGGATGCCAGGATCTGGGGAGGAGTGAGGCTGTGGATATAGTAGAACAGCGATACTCCTGTGACTCACTAGGTGACTTCCCACAACTTACTGAGGGTCCCCAAATCTTTGAATGAAAACTTCTACTTTGAATCATCTTGTTCTAGATATTTAACTTAGATTTAAAGAGTATTTTGATGTTTAATCATCAGTTATTATTGCTTGCCCCACAGCCCTGCTGTTTAGCCATCTGACTGTAACTTGGTCCATGAATACTACTGAAAATTAAAAGCAGAAAGAAACTTACTTTGCCAATATTAGTATTATCCAGGGCTGCATCTACTTCATCCAAAACAAAGAATGGAGCAGGCCGAAAGCTAGAAAAGAATTAAAATCAAGTAAGTTTCAACTTTGTTTGTTTTACCAAAGAGAAGGAGAGGACTAACAATATTCAAAATAAGGAGGACACACGCTTTTGGATTCTTTTGTCTAAGTCATCAATGACCCTGGTTTGCCAAATCCAATGCTCAGTTATACATCTTCAGCTTATCTGAGCAATGACAGTGGCATCTGGGGTTTGGTCACTTCTCTGGGAAGCATTTTATTCACTGAATTCAAGGACACCAGCTGCCCTCTACTTCTTCCGGCCTGGCCTGCTGCTCCTTCCAGGCTTCTCCTGTGCCTTCCTCCCCAGCTCTAACCCTGTAATACTGCTGTGCTCTCAGGCTCAGGGCCCACCTCTCCTGCCTCCATTTCATTAGCTCCACTGGCAGTCTCATCTAGTCTCAAGTTTTTAAATATCAGCCTCAGACTGATGGCTTCCAGCGTTTCTCCATAGTTCTGACCTCTTTCCTGAACACTCGACTCACACGTCCAAATGCTTATTCAACAATTCCACTTGGACGTCTAATAAGCATCTCAAACTCATCCCAAATTGAACTCCTCAATGGCTCCTCCATACCTGTTCCATTTATTCAACACCCATTTATTCAATGTTAACTGTGTGTAGAGGCTGTCGTAGACAGTGGAGATACAGTAGTGAACAAAATGGACACAACTCCCTACCTTAAAGACACTTCATTTTAGTTGGGATCTTCTCTAGCTCAAGTAAAGGCAGTTCTTACCACTCCAACACTTTAAGGCATCCCAGACTTCCTTTTTATCCCCATACCCGATCTATCAGCAAATTCTGCCTCTTCCACTGTTTACTATCACCCTGGTTGGAGCCATCACCATCTTTCACCTTGATTGCTACAGTAGTTTCCTAACTCTCTGCCTCAGGGCCTTTGCACTTGCTGTTCTGCCTGCCTAGAACATTCTTCCTTTGGCTATCCAGATGACTTCCTCCTCGAAGTCCCCTGAATCTTTGCTCAAATGTTACCTTCCCAAATAGGCCTGACTACTCTTTTTAATATGTTACAAACCCTTCCCTACCATTCAGTCTCCATCTCCATATAGTGCCTCTATAGCACTGTAGCAATTTGATATTATTGATGAATTCCAAAAAGAAATATTGGATTATGTTTGTAAACTGGTCTTTTCCTCTGGGCATATTAGATTATATTGGATTCAGAGGTTTAACTTGATTTAAGTAATCATGTAAACTCTTGTGCCAATAGATAAAGGACATGGCAAAGGAGAGAGTTTTTAATGTTGAAGTTGGAGCTTTTTAATGTTGAAGTTTGATGCTCAACTCTTGAGCTGGAGCCCCAGGAAGTAAGCGCACAGAGGAAAGAGAAGCCAGCCCCGGAAGAGAGGAACACTGAGCCCGGACAGAGGCAAGCCCTGGGAAGCGAGGAACCCAGGAAGCCTGACCCCTGGCAGACATCGGCAGCCATCTTGCTCCAACATGTGGAAATAGACTTTGGTGAGGGTAGTAACCTATGCTTTATGGCCTGGTATCTGTAAGCTCCTATCCCAAATAAACACCCTTTATAAAAACCAACTGATTTCTGGTATATTGCATCAGCACCCCTTTGGCTGACTAATACAAGCACATTTTCTAATATTCTCTGTATTAGAAAATTCATTCACTAATATAACTTATTATCTAACTTCCCTAACTAAAAGAAATTATCTTTGAGGCAGGTGTTTTTGTCCATTTTGTCCAGTGCTGTATCTCTACTGTCTGTAACAGCCTCTGCACACAGTAAACATTTAATAAGTGTGTTGAATAACTGGATGGGTGACACCTTATTCTGCTAAAATTTGTTGGACACAGGCATGTGTTTAGATCCCTATGCCCTGTTTTGCCCTGAGCCCTCCTGCCTTAATGGTATTCTATTTTCCTTCTTGAGACCTGTAAAAACTGCTGTAGAACTCTTTTATGTTTATCTTCCTGATCTTGGAAATCAGGAGGCAGCAATGTCAACATCTTAGATCTACACCTAATGTTTTGACTGTTGACAGCTGTTAATTGCCTTAGTTTTAGTTCAGGCTTTGCTTCCTTATTTATTTTACAAAAAAACATTAGTGGAAATGAAGAAGTTAAGGATTCCTTCAGAAGAAAAACTTTGCTTAGCATTCTTAACTAGGAAATCTTTGAATATGGGCTAGAAAAATAATATGTAAGATTTTTTTGTTTTGGTTTGTTGTTTTTAGGCATCTTGATGTCACATCTGGCCATTCCAAACATTTCATTTTCTTCTTGCTTTTCTATAAAGCTGGAATATTAGTAGCTAGAGATAATAATAGAAATAGAATAAAAATCTGTCAATGACTGCACTCTTTCAGGCTTGCTATCTAAACTGTTACAGGCCTAAAACTTAATCTGAGTTGTCTGGCTGAAGACAATAAAAAAAATTTACAAAATTATTTGTAATATTTGTAAAATATTAATAAAGACAAGTAGTTAATAGACCTTTCGTAGGAAGGTCCATTTGATTTCTTCCCTGATGTAAGAATTAATTAGCAGCTTGTCATGACCTTACCTGTGCACAGCAAACAGGAGAGCCAAGGCTGCCACACATTTTTCTCCCCCTGACAAGTTGTCCATTGGCATAAACCGCTTGCCTGGGGCCACACAGTTATAGCTAATTCCCTCCAAATAAGGTTCTTCTGGGTTCTCTGGGCTAAGAAATGCCTGAAACACATGTTACTTAGCAAAATCAGAGAGGCAATTAGTGTATTTCGATTTGAGATTGTGATTGAATTTAACTGAAAATATTCTGATAGTTAGGTTTTTCTCAGTTTTGATGGGAAAATACCACTGCCTATAGATAATGTATTTATAATTTACAGGACAGGGTAGATGGAAAGTGTCCCAAAATACTCAAGCAGGCCTTTCTACCAGACTGCCATCCAAACCTTGGCAGCACAATCCACAAGTCTTATAAAACAGTGTACATTCAATTTACTCACTGGTCCATTCATCAAACATTTACTGAATACCTGTTCTGGGCCAGGTACTTAGACACAGAAATGAATTCTGTCCTCATGAAGTTAATGGGCTTTTCTCAGTCTTACATAAGTTATTATTTTTTTCCAAGATTTTATTTATTTATTCCCACCCCCTCCTTGTTGTTTGTGCTTGCTGTCTGCTTTCTGTGTCTGTTCATTGTGTGCTTGTCTTCAGAAGGTGCCAGAACTGAACCCAGGATCGCCCTTGTGGGAGGGAGGCACCCAATGGCTTGAGCCACCTCTGCTCCCATAAGTAAGTTATTTTGAGTAGAATTCTAAATATCTTATCCATGATCACCTCAGTAATCAAGGAAGAACATGAGATAAAAGCAGGTAATAAGACCTGATCTGCATCTTTATCTCCCACTCACTTCCATAACTTTCTGTCCTGGATATCGCTCATGGCCTGGGGGAGCTGTCACAGGGAGGAGACCACCATACAGAGGAGCAGTCTGGACCCGGCCTTTAGTTTTTTCCCTCTCCTCTGTCACTCTGGTCAGCGCCACATACCCCACATCCCCAAGATCCTCCACATTACCCTAACTTTACCACGGAGACCACTAAGTTCTGTAAAATCCAAATTAGTATCAGACAGCAGAATTTCAAAACTGAAGAGAACTCAAAACCAAATGATTTGACTCATTCATTTTTCAGATGAAGAAGCAGGATCAGAGAGGGCTAAGGCTGGCTGATCTGAGCCAGCAGAGGAGGAAGTGGGACCCAGACACAGGCCTTTAGGACAGCCAGCCTTCAGGAATCCATGCTGCCCCTCAAATTATGAGGCGGTTGGTATTCATCTCCCACCAGAAAAAAACAAAAACCTACTGCCAATCACATAAAGTTACCATGAGTATTTTGGAGTGAAAAATACATACTTGGGCACTGCTGTTTCTGCAGAGCTTCTTGTAGATTTGATCAATTGAGACTGAGACGTGCTCAAAACATTGGCTGAAAAGATCGTATCTCCTTTTTTTCACCTGTTCAAATTCTTGCCTACACAGTCTGGCTTCCTTTCTGCTGGCCTCAAAAGCTAAGAGAGAATTAATATTCTTACTTTATTTTGGAGACCTCTGAAGGGTTCTCTTATTTAAACTTTAAAGCATTAAAGATTTTAAAAATTAGATTTTGAGCCTGGTTGTCTTGAGTAAATTTATCTTCAAAATGCCTCAACTATTACTAATTTCAAGAAAATGGCTCTTAAAATTGATGAACCCTTTTCTAGTCAGGCTAATTTCTAAATAACAATGACAAGTTCTGACAGTATTTAATATTCCTATTAGGCTGATTTAAGAAAAATCTAAGTTTTATCTATTCAAAAATAACCAGTAAACGTGTTTTTAAATGAAAGCTGAACACTTTTCAAAAAGGAAGCAATTAGTGCTTCAGTATGAAAAGCACACACTAGTATAGGACAAGAGAGGGAAATATACATAATAAAGACAAAGGTGCAATCCAAGGGCAATTGTGGAAAAGGGCTATAGAAATCAAAACACGTAACACCCATGAATATGATCTTAATTAAAACTCATTTTCACCATCAGTGGATTCTTGAAACTTGTCTCTGATAATCTTCAAGTTCTCTAGGGCTCTTAAATTTGGAGCAGCTGTCTTCAATAAAACATCTTCTTGGGATGCTATTTCCTGCAGTAGGAGCCTAAGGTGGGCCTCCACCTCTTTATCTGATTGTAGAGCCTGTTAGTGGCCAAGAACAGCAATGATGAACATGCCTTTTATATCCAAACTGCTAAGGCCAGGTGCCTGCTCCTCTTCTCCACTCCCTCCCTTGCAATCCCTTCACTCCCTCCCTCACAGTCCACAGAGCCCCAAGGTGCAGTCTTGCATTCTCCCGTGGCACTGGTGTACCTGCTGCTCTCTGGGAACATGCTGCACTTCATTAGTTCTTAATCTGGCTAAAAGCCACAGTGCATACACCTCTTCATTTCCTCATTCATTAAAAATACCTACTGGTCATCTGCTGTGTATGATCTTGACTCCGGAGGGCTCAAGAAACAGAAATATTCTGTCCTATGACTGGGAGTCACATATCAGTGGGCATTTAAAGTAGTTTGGGAAGTCTTCCGACAGGGCAAGAACAGGGTACTATGGAACAGAGGGGAGGGGCCAACCCACTTGGAGGAGGGAACACTTAAGCTGAAAGAGGAACAGAACTAACCTGAGAGAAGAGGGAAGAAAAAAGCGTTTTAGGAATGTCCTTACAGGAGACCTTTCCTGACTTCCCAAAGTGGGTTAATTAATGGATGCTAAAGTGACATTTTAATTCATTGGGAACAGAGGATTATTTGAAAAATTTTGGTGGGTTAAATGGATAACTCGGCTATCTTTTGAAAAATAGGTTCTTACACCATATACTAAAATAAATTTCAAATGAATTAAACAAGTAAATGGGGAAAAAACATGAAATAACAGGAAGCAAACATTTTAAATTATTTACTTTGAAGTGAGTTGGCAAGGGCTTTCTAAATACAAAAGCAAAGGGAGAAACTTAAATAGAAGAATATAGAAAAGACAAAGGCTTCTTTCTGATTGCCAAAAGACACTACAAATACAATCTAAGAGCCCAATCAACTTAGTAAAATATATTCAACAACATATGAAATGAAAAGATGTGGTGGATAGAGAATCAATATGAGCTTGAAGTGGGGCGAGCTTCAGTGCTCAGTGGCTGCAGGACTGCCTGGAAGCCGCTGCCCTGCTGCTCCTTGACTGCGAGGCAGGGCCAGTGCTGCCCCAAGGCACACAGCATCCATCCAAGATCTATTAATGGGAAGAATGGACCATTTCGCTTAACTGGGCTTCAAATGGAGCCCTGAACCTCAGCAGTGTTGAACAGCTACTCTTTGGTTCTTCGGACTCAGTCAGGCCAACTAACAAAATGATGATGATGATGGACAACCCCCATCTCAAAAAGCAAAGAGTATCTATAACTGAAGCAAAACACTTCCTTCCATCTGCCCCTTAAGATCTAAACCCCCTCTCAATTAGAAGCAGGATGGGCATCACCATCTCAAGGTCCTCAAGATTGAGGAATGAACACACATAAGGGGGGTTGGGGGATGCAACTATGGACCAAAGTAGAGTTGTTATTATTATTATTCCAGTAATGGAAGAACTTCTAACACTGTTTTAAAAACAGTGATTACCAGAGGTTCTGAGGGGAGGTAGAGGGAAGAATAGGTGTAACTTGGGACATTTTTTGAGCATTGGAATTGTTCTGCATAATATTTCAGTGACAGATACAGGCCATTACACATTTTGTCAAAACTTATAAAATTGTGCAGTGCAAAGTGTAAACCTTAATGTAAACTACAGACAATGGTTAGTAGCAGTGCTTCAATAGTTTTTCATTGTAACAAATGTACCACACTAAAGAAGATGTCACTAATAGGGGAAAATGTGAGAGTAGCAGAGGGGGTAAGGTATATAGTAGTCCCCTATATTTTCAATGTAACTTTTCTGTCAATTTAAACTTCTTTGAAAATAAAGTTAAAAGAAACAACTGGAAAAAAAACCCACAAAAAACATGTGGTAGATATTGTACTTAGCATTCATTCTCCATTCCTTCCTTCCTAACAGAGCCCATGTTTTTAACCAGGTAGATTCATTTCTCCCTCAAGCACTTCAAGTACCTGACGAGGTGAGCCTGCTTGGTCTAAGGCTAAGCCCATGTCCACCTCTCCCAGAGACTGGAGCAGGAATGAACATATGACCCAATGCAGGCCACCATGATGAGGGGACAATTGCTGGGGCTTTATGGGAAAAACCTTTCTCTTATCTTAAAAACAGCACCTCTGCAAAAGGCAGCCTTTTTTTTCCATTGAGGATTATGGTTGTGACTAGAAAGTCAAGAATGGCAACTGCTATTTTGCCCTTATGACAGAAGCAGCCTCAGGATGATGTCAAAACCCAAAGGGGAAGCAGATTTGGCCCAACAGATAGGGTGTTTGCCTACCACATGGGAGGTCCAGGGTTCAAACCCAGGGCTTCCTGACACATGTGGTGAGCTGGCCCACATGCAGTGTTGATGCACGCAAGGAGTGCCGTGCAGGGGTGTCCCCCGTGTAGGGGAGCCCCATGCACAAGGAATACGCCCTGTAAGGAGACCTACCCAGTGCAAAAAAAGTGCAGCCTGCCCAGGAGTGGTGCCACACACACGGAGAGCTGACGCAGCAAGATGACACAACAAAAAGAGACACAGATTTCCGGTGCCACTGACAAGAATACAAGCAGACACAGAAGAACACACAGCGAACGGACACAGAGAGCAGACAACTGGGGGGAACAGGGCAGGAGAAAGGAGAGAAATAAAAAATGAATCTTAAAAAAAAATAAAAAATAAAAAACACACACAAAGGAATGTATGGCCACAGGAATTATTGTGAAACAGAGCCAGAGCTGTTTAAGTGACCGTGAAGCCCAGTCCTTGACAGTTGCGAAGGGCCTGAGGTATTCTGGGGAAAGAGCCTGTGCCTACTATGGCCATCGTCCTGGGAGATTGATGGGGCAGGTCAGAATGCTGGCACATGGGACCACTGTTGTTTACTGCAGGACTTTGCAAAGCCTTTTTGAATTTCTAAGAAGAGAATATAACTTTTGAAATTAAATTGATCGCAGAAACATTTCTTTTTTGGTAAGACATTTCAAGGAACTAGTATTCTGCAGACCACATGGTGAGAAATGCTGAACTAAACGTTAAAGAAAAAGTAAGCTATTTATATTTAAAAACTATTAACTAAGAAATTGTTTTTTTTTAAAAACTTACTATTTTGTCTAAAAGTCAATTGGTAGTATTTAAATATTCATTACTACGAGTGAGTTATAAAACAATGGAAATCTTTCAATTACCTTCAAATCCTCTCTTAGAGAGCTGTAGTCAACTTCAATGGTTTCTTCTTTTTCATACATTTCAACTGTTGCCTGGGTACTTTCTACTTCAGTTCCCAACTGAAAAATACATGAAGCCCTCTTCTTGTTATCTCTAACAGTGATCCCTACTACCCCTTCTGCCCCAAGCCCTGCCGTTGCTTGCCACCTCACCCAGGTTAAAAACTAAAATTGTTACCAATGCCTGTGAGGCTCTGGTGGTCTGGTCTAGTCACCCTCTAATTTCATTTTGTGCCTGTCTCCCTGTGCTTACTGCTGCAGCCACACCAGCCTCCTTGAAAACAGTGACTCATGTCCACCTCAGGGCAGCCACTATGCTTCTGCCTGCACAACCTTCTGCTTGGTGCCTGAATCGAGTCACCTCTTGCCTCCTCTACTCCCTGGTCACCTTCTCTGAGGCCATCCTTGGTCTGTCCATCTTTGATTGCAAACTCCTCCACTACCATGCTCCATTTTCTTCCCTGCTGGACCTTTTTTTTTTTTTAGCAAGAATCACTACTGTAGCAGTTTGGTATTATTTATGAATTCCAAAAATAGATATTGGATTAAGTTTATAAATTTGTATTTTCCTCTGGGTACATTAGATTGTATTGGATTCAGAGGTTTCACTCTTACTTGATTAACATGATTAAGGCTTTGACTGAGGCATGGCAGTAGGACATTGAGTGGGCGGGGACTCACAGAGAAAATAACAAGGCAGATGAATTAGTTGGAGGTTTTGAGCTGGAGTCCCCAGTTGTAGACACGAGGAGAAGAACACAGATGAATAGAGACGGCTCCATAGACATGGTAGAGGCCCGGGGAAGAGAGATGAGCCATGAGCCATTAGCCTGATAGTCTACAGCTGACCTTGTGGAGAGACCAGAGCAGCTGAGCCCAGAAAGGAATGAGCCCCAGGAGAGAGAAGAGACTTATCCCAGCCTATAGCTGATACTGGAAGAAGCTGGACCATGGAGCCATAAGAGGAAGAGGAAGCCTGAATCCTTGCAGATTTCGGCAGTCATCTTGCTCCAACACATGGCAACAGACCTTGGTGAGTGAAGTAACTTACATTTTATGATCTAGTAACTGTAAGCTTCTACCCCAAATATATACCCTTTATAAAAACCAACCTATTTCTGGTTTTTTGCATCAGCACCTCTGGCTGACTAATACTACTACCTAACAAATATTTTATCCCCACTAGAATCAAAGGAAGGGCTTTTTGATGGTTGTATTCATTGCTGTATTCTCAGTGCCTAGTGCAATGACTGACCATATATATTGCAATTTCAGCATGCTTTACTCTCTGAACTAAGCAAGGAAAAGGAAAGAAGGAAAGAACACATGAGCACTCATTTTTCAGTCAGCTGTAGGCTGGTCTTTGGTGTAAGCTGATATCAAGAACCAAAAGAGGAAATATTTTACAATTAAAACGCTTTACTTCCTCAACAACAACAAAAAACAACAAAGACAACTAAGAAGGAAAAGACAAACAGAAAAAGAACTAAAAGAACCAAGACTCACAGATTGAGAATAACAACAACAACAACAACAATAATACCTTTGCCATGCTCTCCTTCCTAGATATTCTCAGCTGAAACAAACTTTCAATGAATCTATTCTGGAATTAAGTTCATACTTTACATAATATATATCTTAAAACAAAGTGACGTAGAAGTTAAATTTGAATATAAAATGTAATATTGAAGCACTGAATCTCACAATTTTGGGTTCTGAGAGTTGACCCGATGGTTTGTGTTATATTTCCTGTGAGCTACCTGGTGTCTTGCTCATAGGAAGTGAGTGTGGTCAGTGGGCCAGCAACGGGGCCTCACCTGGGAGCTGTGAGAAATGCAGATTCTTAGGTGACAAGATCCCCGGAGCTTCCTGTGCACATTAAGATTTGGGTGCCAGTGATCTAGTAGGTCTTCCCCACAGTATGAGCTTCTTCCACAAAAACCCTGGCAGATATAGCTAACCTACCCTCTGCGTGAACCTCCAACAGAAGGAAAACTTCTCTCAGGTCCTACGTCGCAACTTTGGTGAGACAATTACCTGCACTCAGTTTTAGTCTTCTGGAGAAAGACCCATTATATCTGATGCCTTTTCTACTTCGGGCTTTATGGAATATCTTGTTTGGCATCACCATTACAGGGCTACTATGAGATGTGCCTCCAAAATTCCAATTAGAGGCACTCCCTCTTCCTAGTAGAAAGCTGTTTCCTAGCTGAAGAGATCAGACTGTTGCCTCCACCCACCAAACCTAATATTCCCCCTGGGCTCAGAGAGTCCAACTGTGATCCTTCAACTATTTGAAGAGAATATCAGAGTTCCCAAACCTGCCCTTCTCAACATGACAGGGTCTGGGCTTTCTTCCCCATCCTGTACCCTCCTCTCTTAAGAAGCATCATGCTTTAAGAAGTGAGCCCAATATTACAGTGAGACAGGGCCAGCACCAATTGGAGCATAACCTCTTCTTTTTAGATAATGATTCAATATTAACCCAGTCTGAGGTCTTAAGGTTGAGAAATAAAAGCATAACTTTGCAGAAAAATATCTAACGGGCCATTCCTGTCCCCGCTTCTGTAAATCAGCCTGCAAAAACATGGCCTTGCACCTGCATTCTGCTTCTGTAACCCCGCTTACAAAATTTCACCTAGCAATGCGTTAGCCAATGGGCAAAAGTCATGCTGATCCCACATAAAATCCTATATAAACCTATGAAAACTGAAAAACAGGGCTCAGATTTTGGAGAATGACTCTCCTCTGAGCCTGCGCACAATAAATCTGCTCCTCCACATCTCCAAGTGTTGTTTTGGGTTTCTCTGTTGTTCAGAACTCCTGGCTTTGCTGCAACATTAATACCTGCATGAATGTGAAAGTGAATGTGATAGTCATGCTAATAAAGAAGTACATAATTTCACATTCATGGTGAAGCATAATTTTGAAGGTTCACTAACTGAGAGAAAAATGGGACAAAGCAGTACATGAATGCTTTACCCACAACATTCATTAGATGTCAGTTGTTAAAACTACTTCCGTCCCCACCTCACACTATAACAAAACTCTTCTAAATTGCCTTGCCTTTTAAACAGACTTCCTATTTCTTTCTATATTATAGTATTATTTTGGTTCTCCCACCCACTTCTGCTGAACAGGCCCCTCCTCTCTTTTCTCCACACCCACCAGAGTGGGCACATGACCCAGATGAGCCCATCAGAGTCTTTCCCTAGGATTTTTCTGAGAGGCACCGGGGAGAGTTCTCTTCTATGGTCAAAGTGGAGATCACAGTCACAGCTTCATGGAGAAGGGGAATCTGAGAACAAAGCCAATCTAAACTGAGCAAGAGAGCCTCATGGTATTAAAGTTCCCGGAGTTAGTCATGCACGAGACAATCTCCATTCCATCCCTACACCTTTAACCCCCACTTTTTCATTTCCTGAAAGCCTTCTGAGTTGTTTACATCACTTGTGGCCAGGAAAGCACTCTTTCCCTTACCTCCTGTTAGAGTGTTATCTCAGCTCAATGGAAAAAGACTTTTTGAGCTTAAAAACAGATAAGAATTATGCTATAAGTAGCAAATATTAGCAAGGGAAAGGCTTGTTTTATAGATGCTTCATTCTGAAGAATCCAAAGGACCTAAGGCCTCTGCTGGGTGGAAAGCTGGTGGAGATGAAGGGGTGTCCGAGTGCCTTCAAGGGGAGGAGGGGCATGGAAGCCCTGAAAAGAGACTCACTGAGGTTCTCAGTAAGAACACACAGATGATTTGAGAAGCAAAGCCAAGAGCTATTTTCATCATCCCCTGCATTAGCCAACAGGAGGATATTCTTTTTGAACTCTTAGGTCATATCTTTTCCATCACGAAGGACAGAACTAAGGGCTTATACTTCTAACCAATCTAAAAAGTCTAGGGTAACACAAACATGAAAAAGGAAGAAAAAAAGAAACAGAAATGTCTACCATTAGTGGATCTTGGTTTTCTCTTGTGATTTCTTGGGTGTCTGTTCTTGCCTCCCCTGCACTCCTACCACCTGGAAAGATGCAGTGGCATGTTTCTTCTGAGAGCCACTTCAAGTTGCTGGTGAAGGTGTAAAGCAAGACCCCTCCACACTTCATGTGCAATGTTAAAGGGTGCAAGGCAACCTCTCTTGCCAGCAGGCCACTTTTGAGCCACCCATGGTTCACTGTGGCTAAGAGAACCCCCCAGAAGAGCCATAGCTCCAAAGCTTTCACTTCCTGAGTTCTCCTGGGTATCTAACATATAGGCTAGATACTCTGGTCCATCCTGTGGCGCTAAAAGGACAGGAATTAACAAGAGAAAGAAAGAATTTCATGGAATGTCCTGGTCTCTGGAATGACAATCATTCTGCCCTTTTTCCCTTCTTGAAGATGTCTTACACACACACACAAATACACACACCCCTCCAGCCTAAAAAGGCTACAGAACAAAAGGAAGAGAATCTGTAGAGCTGAGATTTCACTCAACATTCAAAGGGCATTACATTAAGTTCACACTACTGCTCGTGTTTAAATCATTTGCTAGAATACCTCCACCTCAATGATGTCATCCAATGACCCCAACAAAAGAATTATTTCAATGTCTTGAACTTTGCAATCAAGCAGCATATTATGCTTTTCCAATCGTTTTTGTTCCAGAGAAGTTTGAATGATTAGAACTTCTTTTTGCAATTTCCCCACATCCCTGTAACACACAGATATGAAAAATTATATTTCACTCATTATGTAAAGTTGCAGGAAGGAAGAAAAATGTATGTGTTACAAACTACTTGAAAAAATAAAAAGCTCTTTCTCCAGTGAGTATTTCTAGAGTAAGCTCGATGTATGTAATTTAAAATTTAACACTCTTGAGAAAGGCCATGGATATAATTAGCTAATTTGTGAGAGCACTTTTTCAATAATAAACAAGACTGCTTGAACCAGGGCTAGGAAAGGTACAGTCCTGTTCTAGCTACTTTATTTTTAAAGTCCATACAATGCTTCAAGTTGCATTTCTCCCTCAAATATAAGCTCTACATTTTAGAACCTCCAACAAATATTCTCTTAGTAAGAGAAACATTTTACCACGTGATTACACACCTAACCAGCTGCAATTTCTTTACCCCTCCACCCCCATTAATGTAATGCCTGCTGTCTTAAAATGAAGGGTGGGGGGGTTTACCAATTGAAATGATTTGGGATTTTCAAGAAGGATCTAGAACAAGAACATACCAATAAAAGAAAAAGAAAATAAGAACTACGTGGTTTTCAAGAGCATGAACAGACATAAAGAAACGGTTTTGTTTAAACTAAACATGAGCAAAAATAAATCAAGGATAACACTTTAATTCCACCCTAAAATCTTAGACAAAGAACTTTCTGGTTATATTTTGAAACATGTCTCTGATGAGGAAAATTGTGAAATGCCAAGGTATTGAGCAAAAACAAAGTTTATTTCATGGCTCGCTTATGGCCATGTCAATTAGCGAGGAAAGCATATGTTATTTTGGTGTAGTCAGCCAGCTGACTGAGTTCATTGTTGTAGGTGAAATCATCATCACAGCCAACACATACACACGCTTATTATATGTCAGGCACAGTTTGAGTGCAATGTGAACTTTTACTCATTTAATCCTTACATCTATTCTTTGGGGCAGGCACTATTATTATTCCCATTTTACTGAGGAAATTAGGGCATAGCATGTAAGTAGCAGAGCTAGGATGTGAAACTAGACATTTTGACTCCAGATTCTACCCTCATTCACTGTGCTATGTGGCACAGACAGACTAGAGGGGGTCTCTGTACAATAGAAAAAAACAATGTCAAGGGGGATTTAGAGTGAGGGACTCTTTATACAGGTCCATGTTTTCATCCACCAAAAAATCTATGTACTGTAAACAACTAACTACTTCTATTGATTTTCCTCCAAATTAGAATGTTTGAAAGGTGTATGTGGGACCCAAGGCAACAAAGGATACATAATCAGACAATGAAACTTCCTATCGTAACTTTCAAATTCACAGTTAAACATCTTTAAAACTAAGGTTATGTTCTTCAAACTAATGAACTTTATGTATTACCTATCAACAGCCAAAAACTTCTTCCGTTCTTCTTCAACTTGACTTTGGACCTTCTCAAGGTTAGAATTCTGAGTGACAAATATGTCCTTAAATTGCTGCTGTTTAGCCATGAGTTCATCCACAACTTGCAAACAATTTTCTTCAGCCTGAATGAAGATTATTTGCATTGTAAGTTTATCATCTTATTATCAGTACAACGGAACCAGTCATTCCAAAATTAACATTCTTATTCTGTGTGTGGTCTGAACCTCTATTATACAGTGTGTTACCCTCACATTTTACACTTCTTAAAACATTGATAACTGCTAGCTGCCCTCATTCATCACTTTGGAGTCATATTTCAGCTGCCATCTGACTTCTGTTCCCATTTTCTAAAGAAAGTGTTCTTGCTACTATGGCCTCTTAACTGGCAATTTTAAACAAGTATTTTCCAGACTTAACCCTTTTTACATCCTTCATTGCCTCCTCCTCCCTTGAACTCTGAGCTTTTTCTGATACCAGCCCATCTGGCTCAAGACCACTCCTTCCAGAATTCCATCCTGGCTCCATTGCTTTTCATTGCTTACCTCTTTCCCTGGGTGATCTCAACTGTTCTCATATGGTTTCAACTTCCACCCATAAACCAGGAATTCCCAAGTCTGTATCTCCAGCCTGACTCCATTTACCTATTCACTCTATAACTACCTGCCTATAATTGATATCTACGTGTTACATAGGTAACGCGAGCTCCACTGGCCCAGGCTTTTCTCTCCTTAAACTCCTCTTCCCATTTTTCTTTTCTTGCTGACATCCTTATCTACCAAGCACCCAAGTTAGAATCTAGGAGTCCTCTGTGCATTCCCCGTGGCCCTACCTCCCTTCCACACCTAACCAATCATCAAGCTCTGTTGCTTCTACTTCAAATATTTCTCAAATCTGTCCCCCACCCCTTCTATCATAATTAGGACACTCCAGAAGCTCAAAAAAATGTTTATTCAATGAAGGAAGTCACAATTTCAATACAGAGAAATTTCCACAACCATTATTAATTACCTTCTTTAGGTTATCAATGTCTTCTGTACCTTTCTGGATAGTTTCTTTTAATGTGTTGATCTTACTCCGTTTCTTCTTCAGCTGATTGCGACTATATTCAAGTTGAATATTAAGCCGAGTTTTTTGTTTCTCAAATTCTAGTCTAGTATAATAAAGTCAAGCATTACAAGTGGCAGAGTCTAATTCTTTTTTTAAAAGCTTTTTATTGTGAAAAATTTCAAACACATACTTTCTATGTTTGAAAATATATAATAAACTCCCACGAAGTTATCACTCAATTTTAGTGATTGTAACCTTGTTTCATCTATGACCCATTCAATGCCCCTCCCCACCACCAGATTAGTTTGAAGCAAATTCCAGACATCATATAGTTTCACCTGTAAATATTTTCTTTTGCAATATGTCTTTAAAGCATTTACTTTTAAAACATAACCATAAACTACTGTAGCTAAAAAATTGACAATTACTTAATATCAAACTGACAGTTATTGCCAAGTTTAATAGTTTCATTAATTTTTTGTAAATATCTACACTGAAATTTTATTTTTTGAACTTTTTTTTACAAAATAAAATGAAAAAAAGCAGATATCAAAAACAGCAGAATTTATAGAATTTCTGCATCAGTTTTCACGTAAGCCAATGATTATGAAACTGGTATCCAGTGTAAATAGTAACCACAGGCAGATTTCCCTCTGGTCATATGAATCCATGTGATTTGTTTTGGAGCTATCGAATTGCTTTTTAAAAGCATCATTTTCTTCAGAACTGATTTGGTTTGTCCAAGGAAGTAAACACTTTGCTGTGTGGCACTTTCTTTTATTAAAACAAAAACAACCACTGAGGTAAAACATAGAATATATACTGGTTTAGATCTGAATCAAATCTTTTGAGATCCCAATTACCCTCAAGAACACTCAAGACATTTCTATGGCATATTAAATAGTAATTGTACACCTCATAATGTCTAAGGCAGCATCTATATTTCTAAAGAAAATAGCATTTCATTCAGAGACTGCCCAGAATTTGAACTATATCAGTTTCTGCATCATTTCTGATTTATAGCTTCCCCCAACTAGGGCCATATTATTGGGACAAAAGTTTTATGCTCATGCCAAATAGCTTCTGTTATTTTATATACTTGTATACAGCAAGACTCCGTGCCCTGGACCCTAGGTAACCACACAGAAATTGAGAAGCCAAGATTATTGGCTGCTGAGAGAAAGAAAGCTACTTAAAAACTCACAGCACAGATAATCTGGAGGTCAGCTGGAACTTGGTAGTGGTATTCACCAACACATGCTCCAGAAACACATTTGCTTACATAGGGGATGTATGGTCCAATTTTCAAATGTTAATAGCTGTCAATCTCTCAAACATATTTTTAGTAATGATCACTGCTTGACTAGCAATGAGTTAGAAACTGGTCTCAAATTCTGACATCCCTTAGTATTAGTCAAAAATGAAACAAACAAAAAAAAAACCCCAAACCAGCCAATAGGGGTTAAAAAATCTCACAAACTCGAATGTAAATTATACTATATATAGACTGGTATACACATCTCTGAAATAGTTTTTGAGAGCATGAAACATTCCTGCTGAAACAAAATATCCTCTATATTACTCCAATTTTCATTAAAGGAAAACTGATAAGTAATTTTCTTCTTTAAAGATATGAAAGAGGAAGCAAGGCAAAGCTGAGAGAAACAGATGCTACCCAAAGGGCAGCAGAGGCATTTGGTTGTTTTGGTCCTTGTACCAGCAACTCCCACATCCACCGCAGATACCCAGTTCCTGCTGACTAAACACGTTTCTTTGCAGTCAGAACTTGAACAATGGACCCTACTCCTTCAGCTGCAAGTGCTTTTACATGCCATTGCAATAACAAAGCATTATCACTGTCAGAGGGGACCGCAAAGTCTTCATAATCCACACCATTCTTGTCCAGAGATTGAAATGCCTTTTCAATATCATTAGCTTTCTAAAAGAGATGAGCACCTTCAAGACAATGCTGCCCTCCCCTGCCTCTTGGTATTGATAGGGGGATTTTTCAGAGCTGCTGGTAGAGCAGCTGTCATGTTTCCTTGCCCCAGGCAGGAGGACTCTGTCTCACCCTCGTCAACCCGGCCTAGCTGTCCTCTCTCTATGTTGCTCAGTCCATGAACTTGTTTTCCCACTCATCCTTGCCCACCACCTGGAGCCTGGCTGACGACACTGTGTTCTTTGACATCCCTGATCCAGAACTGCAGCAAAGGCCTCCTCTTGGTGTGACCGCTACCTCAGCAACCCCAACCCAGCAGAAGTCTGGCGCCTGGTGCCTTTACTTTCCTTTTCCGCTCCTTAATGTTTTTTAAAGAAATAATTGGTTTACTTGAAACAGGATCACATTGTATTTGTGTGATATGCTTCTTTAGGCTCTTATAATCTACAGGTTCTTTCCCCTTTCTTCTTTAGGTTATAAATTAGTTATTTTTATTTTGTCACTCTTTTTCAAGTAGTTATTCATACACAAACTCCACATCCTAAATTTAAGAACACGGTTCTTCTCCTGATATACTTTCCTATTTGTCAGCTTCATAAATTCCTTCAAGAGTTCCAGTGTTACCTGTGTTTCATTATTTTCACCTTCTCTTGCACATACACCCTACTAACAGAATCATTTGTTCGAGACATTTTTAAAGCACTAAATGCATTATATACTGTGCTAGATGCAAAGACAACAAAATAATAATGAAAAGAGAGGGTGATAAGTAGTGACAGTTTACTATATGCCAGTGTTACAGATGCTTTGACACACATTCACTCCCTTATATGAATCTGTGAGGTACGTACTACTACTATCCCCAGTTAACAGATGAGGAGGCCAAGGCGCAGAAAATTATGTACTTGCCAAGGTACCAAAGGAAGTGATGGAGCTGGGAATGACGCCCGAGGGCAGAACGGCAACAGAATCCCTGCTCTTAACTACTAACCTTGAAGAATTTATTTCTGTTGGAGGAGACAGACATACAGACTACATATAAATGAAATACTTCACCTGGATTCCAGGACATTGCACTGTGCTGGCTTTCCTCTCCCCTCACTGGGTTTTCAACTACTGAACATCGCCTGGGATCTCTTTTCTATCCATATGCATTCCCTGGTGATCTTATCTAGGCACATGACTTTAAGTACCATCTGAATGCCAGTAATACCAAAATTTACAGTTCCAGCTCGGACCTCTCCCTTGAAAACCTTACTTGCATATTCCTTTGCCTGCTCTACCTCTCCAGTTAGAGGTCACAGACCTCTCAAACTTAATAACTAGAAAACACAGTGGGTAAGTGACCAGAAGTAATAAGAGGGTTTAGTAATGTTCCAAGATGTTAGAACAACCTAAAAACTGATATTTCTCTACACCAGTAGATGCCAAGTAGAAAAATTTAAAAATAGATGCTATTCCCAAGAGGAAAAGAAACTTAAATAATATCTGTGAATTAATAAGAACATACAAGATCTTTATTGGAAAAAACTTTAAAATTATAAAGAAAGATACATAGATGATTAGACTAAATGTAGAGACATTTTATGTTCTTGGATGGGATAACGTAATAATTTGAAGATGTCAGTTGTTCCCAAATAAATCTATAAATCCAATGCAATCTCAGTTAAAATTCTAGTTGGATTTTTAATGAAAAACTCAATAAATGTGATAGGCAGAATTCATTAGAAATGAAGTATAGTGCAGGTCACAGTAGACTTCAGAACAAGGAATATGACCAGGGATAAGGAGCATTGTATAGTGATAAAGGGACTAATTTATCAAAAAGATATAATGAGGAGGAGACAGTGGGAAGATGGTAAAGTAGGAAGCTCCAGGAATTGGTCCTTCTACCAAAACAACTACTTAACTGGCAAGATCTTGTGACTCAACTGTTTTGAACTCTGGAGTCTAGTGGAACACTGTGCAGCATCCAAAGAAGAGCTGGAGGAAGATTCCACAAATTGCGGTAACTACAAGTGAATTTCACCTTCAGTGTAGCAGCTACCATTACCCAACCTGCAACTGGGTGGCAGGGAGTAGTGGAGGATTTTGAAAGCAGCAAGAAGGAAGCAACTTGTTACATATAAGGGATCTCTGATAATATTAACAGTAGATTTCTTATCAGAAACCAGAAGAAATTAAGAACATTGGCAATGATCCTACATAGAAAAATATAAAATCCTGTAATTTGCACTTGTATATGTCAAAAAAGATTACAAGATATAAAGAAGGATATCATATGTTTATAAAAAGTTTGATTCAGCAAGAAGATATAAGAATATATGCACTTCAGAACAGAGCCTCAAAATAAATGAAGAAAAAGTTTATAGAATCAAAGGAAGAAATAAATAATTCTACAGTAATGGTTGAAGTCTTCAACACAACATCAATAATTGATAGAACATCTCAGCAGAAGATCAATAAGGAAATAGAAGAATTGAACAACACTATTAAGCAATTAGACCTAACATATATATAGAATATTTCATCCAACAATAGCAGAATACACATTCTCTGCAACTGCCCAAGGCACATTTTCTAGGATAGGTCGTATGTTAGCCACAATAAAATCTTTTTTTTTAAGAATTTATCTTTTTTACTTGTTTATTTCTCCTGCCCCTACCCCCCACCCCTCATTGTCTGCTGTGTTCATTTGCTGTGTGTTCTTCTGTGTCTTTTGTATTCTCATTAGGTGGCTCAAGGAACCTATCCTGGGACCTTCTGGAGTGGGAGAGAGGCGATCCTTCTCTTGCGTCACCTCAGCTCCCTAGCTCATTGTGTCTTATATTGTCTCTTTTCTGTGTCTCTTTTTGTTGCATCATCTTGCTGCATCAACTTTCTGTGTGGGTGGCACCACTCCTGGGCGAGCTACACTCCTACACAGGACAGCATTCCTTGCGCGGGGGCCTTCCTTGAGCAGAGGGCACCCCTGTGAGGGGTGGCACTCCTTGTGCATGGCAGCACTCAGTGTGCGCCAGCTCACCACATGGGCCAGGAGGCACTAGGTATCGAACCCTGGACCTCCTATATGGTAGGTGGAAGCTCTATCCGTTGAGCCATACTCACTTCCCAGTAAAATCTTAATAAATTTAGAAATATTGAAATCATACAAATTATCTTCTTGGACCACAACAGAAGCCAGAAATGATAACAGAAGGAAAACTGAAAAATTTACAAATATGTGGAAATTAAACAACACAATATTAACCAGTGGATCAAAGACCACAAGGTTAATTAGGAAATATTTTGAGATGAACAAAACAAAAACATGATATACTAAAACTTATAGGATACAGAAAAATCAGTGGAGGAAATAAAATAGTAAAGATCAGAGCAGAAATAAATGAAATAGAGAAGAGAATCAACAAAACAAAAAGTTGGGTTCTTTTTGAGATGATCAATAAAATCAAAAAACTTTTAGCCAGACTGAAAAGGAAAAAGAGAGAGGGGACACAAATAACTAAAATCAGAAACGAAAGTGGGGACATTATTACTGACCTCATAGAAATACAAAGAATTATATGAGGTACCATGAGCAATTATATGCCAACAAATTAAGAAAACCTCTCAACAATGAAAAGTCCAGGACCAGATGGTTTAACTGCTGAATTCTACCAAACATATAAAGATTTAACACCAACCCTCCTCAAACTCTTCCAAAAAATAAGAGAGATCACTTCTTAACTCATTCTGAGGCCAGCATGACCCTGATACCAAAGTCAGCTGAAAATAGCACAAGAAAAGAAAATTAGAGACCAATATCCCTTGTGAATATAGATGCAAAAATCCTCAAAAAATACTGGCAAACCAAATCCAACAGTATATTAAAAGGATTGTACACCATGACCAAGTGGGATTTATTCCAGGAATGCAAGGATGGTTCAACATAAAATCAATCAACGAAACACCAAATTAATAAAAGGAAAGAAAAAACCACATGACCATTTCAAATGATGCAGAAAAGGCACAAAATCCAACATCCTTTCATGATAAAAAACTCAGAAAACTAGGAATAGCAGGGAAATTTCTCAATATGATAAAGGGCAATTATGAAAATATCATACTCACTGATGAAAGACTGAAAGCTTTCCCCCTAAAATCAGGAACAAGGATGCCCACTATCACTACTGTTATTCAACATTGTGCTGGAAGTTCTATCCAAGCAATCAGGCAAGAGAGAGAAAAAACATTCAAATTGGAAAGGAAGAAGTCAAATTATCCCTATTCACAGATAACATGAGTCTATATAAAGAAAACCCCAAAGAATCTATAAGAAAGCTACTGGAACAACTAAATCAATCAGGCAAAGTTGCAGGATTCAAGATAAACATACAGAAGTCAGTTGGGTTTCTATACAGCAATAATGAAGAGGAATCTTAAAAAGAAATGAAGAAAACAATTCTATTTACAATGGCATCTAAAAGAATAAAATCCTAGGAATAAATTTAACCAAGGTGGTAAAAGACTTAAACAATGAAAACAACAAAACATTGGTAAAAGAAATGAAAGTAGACCTAAATGAATGGAAAGACATCCTGTGTTCAGGGATTGGAAGACTTAATATTGTTAGGATAGCAATACTGCCTAAAGCAATCTATAAATTCAAAGCAATCTTCTATAAAAATTCCAGCAGCCTTTTTTTTTTCTTTTGCAGAAGTGGAAAAGCTGATCCTCAAATTCATATGGAATTGCAAGTGACCCTGAAGAGTCATCACAATCTTGAAAAAGAACAAGGTTGAAGGACTCATACTTTCTGACTTCAAAATATACTACAAACAACCGAAATTATAACAGTGTGATATACATAGACCAATGGAATAGAATTGAAAATCCACAGATAAATCCACATGTCTATGGCCAGTTGATTTTCTACAAGGATGCCAAGGTCATCCACTGAAGAATGATCCTTTTAACACAAGGTGTTAGGATAACTGGAAATCTACATGCAAAATAATGAATGTGGACCTCTACCTCTCACTATATATGAAAATTAACTCAAATGGGCCAAAAACCTAAATATAAGAGCTAATACTATAAAAGTCTTACAAGAAAATATATTCAGGACCTTGAGGTAAGTGATGGATTTTTAGATTTTACACTAAAAGCATAAACAAAAGAAAAAATAGATAAAATGGACTTTATTGAAGTTAAAAACTTTTATGCATTAAAGATGTTATCAAGAAAGTAAAAGACAAGGTGCAGAATGGGGAAAATATTTGGAAACCATCTATCTTGTAAGGGCTTAATTATCCAGAATATATAAAGATCTATATCTTTACCACAAAAAGACCAACAACCCAATTGAAAAATGGGCAAGGGATGTGGATAGATATTTCTACAAAAAAAGAAATTCAAATGGTCAATAAATATATGAAAAGATGCTCAACATCATTAGCCATTAGGGAAATGCAAACTGAAACTCCAATGACATTCCACTTCAATACCCACTAGGATGGTTATCATTAGGAAAACAGAAAATAATGTTGTTAGTGAGAATGCAGAGAAATAGGAACCTATGTACACTGTTGCTGGGAACATGAAATGGTGCAGAAAACAGTTTGGAGGTATATTAGTCAGCCAAAGGGGTGCTGATGCAAAATACCAGAAAGCAGTTGGTTTTTATAAAGGGTATTTATTTGGGGTAGGAACTTACAGATACCAGGCTGTAAAGCCTAAGTTACTTCCCTCAACAAAGTTTATTTGGAGCAAGAAAACTGCCGATGTCCACAGGGGTTCAGGCTTCCTGGGTTCCTACATTCCTGGGGCTGGCTTCTCTTTCCTCTGCGTGCTGACTTCCTGGGGCTCCAGCTTAAGTCTTCAGCATCAAACTCCAACATCAGAAACCCACAACTCTGTCCTTTGCCATGCCTTTTATCTGTGAATCCCCACCCACCAAGGAGTGGGGACTCAATGCTTTAATGATGTGGCCCAATTAAAGCCCTAATCATAACTCAATCAGGCCCAGGTACAGATCAGATTACAAACATAATCCAATATCTATTTTTGGAATTCATAACCATATCAGACTGCTACAGGAGGTTCCCCAGAAAGTTAAGCAGAATTACCATCTGACCTAGTAATTCCAATCCTAGATATATACCAAAAGCACTGAGAACAGCAATTTGTTGAAATATCTGTACTCCAATGTTCATGACAGCATTATTCACAATGGCTGGGGGTTGGAAGCAGCCAGAGTGTTTGTCTGTGGATGAATGAAAGGAAAAAGTGTGGTGTGTCCATACAATGGAGTATTATTCAGTTGCAAAGGGAAATGGGATGTTGGTACATGCTGCAATATGTGTGGTTCCTGTGGGTGTCTTGTTGAGTGAAAAAAGACAGATATGGGGTCAAATACTGTGTGATTTTTCTCATGTTAAATATCCAGAATGGGCAAATTCATGGTGACAGGTGAAGGGGCGGTTGCCAGGGTTAGGGATGGGGGGATAGAGAAGTTATTGCTAAATGAGTATGTTTTGAATTGGGATGATGTGAATGGTCTGGAAATGGTGAAAGTTACAGTACTGTCAATGTACTTAATGTCAAAGAATTGTCCACTTAAAATGGTTAGTGTTAATTATGTAAATTTTACAATTAAAAATTAATAAATAATTATAAAAATTAAAAAAAAACAAATCTTAAAGGTCAAACTCCTTTTTATAGTCAGAGATGTTCATTCAGATTACCAGGAAGCATCATAACTTCAGTCAACCTTTCTTAGAGACTAAAACTATGGCATTAAAAACATTTTCCTGAGAAAGAAATATATTCTCTACAAAATCAAGGTAACCATCTAAAGATGAGAATGATTTCTTGCTTTGTAGAAGATATTTTAAAGACCAAAGTATTCTGCTGAAAAACTAAAATAAATTAAAATTTGTAACCAAAAAAAAAAAAAAAGGCTGCTCATCCACCATGGAAAAAGTTTGGCAGTGTATGTGGAAGTTGGAGATGGGCAGACCCTGTAACCTGCAAGTCCACCCCCAGATAGTTACCCTACAGACTGTATGTATGTATGCTCCAGGAAATCTTTATTGTAGCCACAGTGAAAACACCCCCAGTCCCATTAATGTGCAAAAATTCCCCTCAAATTTAGCAGCTCAAAATACCTATTTTATTATGCTCACAGATTCTGTAGGTCAGGAATTAGGACAGGGCATCTCTGCTCCAGATGGTGTGTGTCTGCTCCACGACATCCATGGCCTCAAAGGGGAAGGTTGGGTGGCTGACGTAACTCAATTTTTGGAGGCTGGAGTCATTTAGAAGCTTCTGGTAGTTAACTGTAGGATGTGACCTCAGCTATGGTTGTCAGCCACTGAAGCCTCTTCAGCTGTTCTGGGCTTCCTTACAACATGCGAGTATGTTGGTAAATAAGGCAGAAGCTGCACGGCCTTCGCAGACTCTGCCCCCCAAATCATTCAGCATCACTTCAAGCACATTCTAGTGGTCATGAGCCAGTTGTAAGTCCATGCATAGGGACAAAGACCCCATCTCTTGATAGAAGGAGTGTTGAGATTGCACTGTAGATGTGTATAAAGGAGGGGAGATAAAGCCGCAGTCATCACTGGAAAGCACAAATGGCTGCAAACACAAAGGCCCCTCATCAGAAGAACGGACAGACTAGGGAATATTCAGACCATGGAGTATTTCTGTACAGCAGTAAAATGAACTATAGTTACATGAAACTATAATGAAAAGCAAAGAAGGCATTAGGAAGGATGATCATGGGAGTGTTTTGAGAGTCGAGTCGAGGAGGCTGGTCTCTATTTCTTGACCTGGGCTGTAGTTTGCATCATAAGTTATTAAACTAAACATGTTTTTATAACAGCTTTATTGAGATATAATTCACATACCATAAAATTAATCTCTTTAGTATGAACAATTCAGTGGTTTTTAAGTATTATTCACATAGTTGTGTTTTGGTTTCCTACATTGCTTAAGCAAATACCAGGAAATGGGTTGGGTTAAACTGGGAATTTACTCAATCATGGTTTTGAGGCCAGGAAAATGTCCAAATCAAGGCATCATCGAGGCAAAGTGTTCTCCCTGATGATCCTTGGTTTTTCTGTCACATGGTAAGGAATGTCGATGTCTACCAATCTCCCCCTTCTCTTTCAGGTTCTGTTAATGTAACTTCTTGCTTCCTGAGGCTTTCTCTCTGTCTGAATTTCATTCTCTTATAAAGGACTCCAGTAATAGGACTAAGACCTCCTGCCTGAGGTGGGTCACATCTTAACTGAGTAACCTCAAAAGGTCCTACTTAGAATGAGTTCACACCCACAGGAATGGATTTGAAGCTGGGGTACATACAGCTTCAAACCACTACACTATGTAAGCATCGCCATGGTCTAATTTTAGAACATTTTCATCATCACCTAAGAAAACCTTGCACTCTTTGGCAGTCAATCCTCATTCCCCCACCCTTGTCCCCCAAAAGCAGCTGTCCTGCTTTCTGTCTCTATGGATTTGACTGATCTACGGACCTCATGTAAGGAGAATCACACAGAACGTGATGTTTTGTGTTGGCTTCTTTCACTTAGCATGGTGTTCTCAGGGTTTGTATGTAATTTGGCATGTATCGGAGCTTTATTCTTTTTTTCCCGACAGTATCCCACTGTGTGGATCAACCGCATTGTATTTGTCTCTTCATCAATTGGAGGACATTTGGGTTGTTTCCACTTTTAGGCTATTGCGGACAATGCTCCTGTGAACATATTGTGTACATGCTTCTGTGTGGATTAACATATATATACTACTTAATTTAGGTATGTATGTGTTATTTTCACAACTTAAATACATATTGAAAAGTTAAAAAAGTATGTGTTAATAATAATGCTTCAAAATACGAAACAAAAAGTGGCAGAACTAAAAAGAGAAACTGACAAATCCAGTTTCTTTTGTAAGAACTTTCAACATTCCTGTCTTAGTGATTACTGAAAACAACAACACAGGAAATGAGCAAGTACATAGAAATTTTAACACTACCATCTTATCTGATCTCATTGCCATTTATGTAACACTTCATCCAAAAACTGAAGAATACACATTCTTTTCAAGTGCATATGGAGCATTCACTAAGCCCATTCTATGCTATTAAACAGCCTCAATCAATTTATAAGAATTGAAATAATGCCAGCTATATTCCTTAACCACAATGGAATTAAATTAAAAACGAGTAACAGAAAAATATGTGAACCCCTACCCAAATATTTGTTAAATTAAATAACACTTCTAAACAACCAGGGTCACAGAAAAACAGTACAAGGGATATTAGAAAATATTTTGAATGGAATGGATGTGAAAACACAACATGTTAAAATCTGTGGGAGGCAGCCTGAATGGTGTTTAGAGGGAAATATATAGCTCAAATACTTATATTAGAAAAGAAATGTCTAAATTTAAGTTCTACTTTAAAAATACAGAGAGTAAATTAACACCAAAATAAGTAGAAGGAAGGTAATAATAAAGTCAAGAGCAGAAATCAATAAAACTTAAAATATGAAAGTATTAGAGGAGATAAATGAAACCAAGAGCTGGTTCTTAAATCTTCCTACATGGCCAAATTCTAGCAAACATTTAAGGAAGGAATAATATCAATTCTACATAAACTCTTTCCAAAAACAGAAGAGGAGAGAACACTTCCCAACTCATTTTACGGAGTTGACATTATCCTGATATCAAAATGTGACAAAAACATTACAAGAAAAGAAAACTACAGACCAATACACTCATGAACATAGATGCAATATTCCTTAAGAAAATTTTAGCAAATCAAATCCAGCAATATTTTAAAAGAATACTTCATGACCAAGTGGGGCTCATCCCAGGTAATCAGGCTTGGTTTAACATTCTAAAATCAGTTTTTATAACAGCTTTAATAAACTAAAAAACTTGACACATAATCTCAACAGATGCAGAAGAAATATTTGACAAAATTCAACACTCTTTCATGATAAACAATTTCAACAAACTAAGAATAGAAAGGAACTTCCTCAACTCAATAAAGGACATATCATGGTTAGTATCATACTTAAGCATGAAAGACTGAATGTTTTACCCCTAAGGTTGGAGACAAGGTAGGATGTCTGCTTTTACCACTTTTATTCAACTTTTAACTGGAGGTCTTAGACAGTGCAATAAGGCAAGAAAAAGAAATAAAAGGTATACTGATAGGGAATGAAGAAATAAAACTGTTTTTATTCATTTACAGTATGATGATCTATGTTGAAAATTCAAAGGAATCTACAGAAGAGCTGCTAGAACTAATAAGTTTATCAAGGTAACAGGATACAAGGTGGATTTATAAAAACCACATTTATTTCAATATGTTATCAACAGACTATTTGAAATTGAAGAAAAAACAATTCTATTTACAATAGTATAAAAATATGAAGTACTTAGGAATAAATCTAACAAAATATCTGTAAGACCTGTAAAATGAAAACTAAAGAACATTAATGAGAGAAATTAAAGACCTAAATAAATGGAGATAGATATAATGTTCTTGGATCAGCATTAACATGTCAAATTTTTTCAAACTGATTTATAGAATCAACACAATCCCAAACAAATCTCCAGTAGGCTTTAAAAAATTATTTATTTTCATTAGAGAAGTTTAGGTTTATAGAAAGATCACGCAGCAAATGCAGAGTTCTCATACACCTGTCCCTATTTTAAACACTGTGCATTAGTGTGGTGCCTTTGTTACAACTGACAAGAGAATATTATTTAAGTGTCCTATAAACTACAGCCTATGAACTTATACCTCATTGTTTGCGATGTACTATCCTGTGGTTGTTTTTTATTTAATTTTTATTCTCCTAACATATATACAACCTAAAATGCCCCCTCGTAATCATGTTGAAATACATAACAGTGCTGTTAATTACATTCACAATGTTGCACCACCACCACCACTATCCATTTTATTTTTATTTTTTAATTTATTCCCCCCCCCCATTTGCTGGGTGTTCTTCTTTTTGTCCGCTTCTGTTGTTGTCAGCGGCACCGGGAATCTGTGTTTCTTTTTGTTGTGTCATCTTGCTGCGTCAACTCTCTGTGTGTGCGGTGCCATTCCTAGGCAGGCTGCACTTTCTTTCGCACCGGGAGGCTCTCCTTACAGGGCACACTCTTTGTGCATGAGGCTCCCCTACGCGGGGACACCCTTGCATGGCAGGGCTCTCCTTGTGCACATCAGCACTGCACATGGATCAGCTCTACACGGGTCAAGGAGGCCTGGGGTTTGAACCGCGCACCTTCCATGTGGTAGACGGATGCCCTATCCACTGGGCCAAGTCCGCTTCCCAACCACCATCCATTTTAAAGCTTAACTTCCCATTCCCTATCCTCACCCCATCCCCTGATAATCTATATTCTATATTCTAGCTCTATGAGTTTGCTTATTCAAATTATTTCAATTCAGTGAGATCATACAATATTTGTCCTTTTGTGCCTGCTTATTATACTTTTAATAACCATTGAATGTGTGATTATGTCTCCATTCTCTTTTCTTATTCTGTATACTTGCACTTTCTCTCTTTAAAAATTTATGGAATAAAGTAATTAGATCTCTTTATAAGAAGATGAATGTTTTCTAACAACTTATTGTTGAACTGAAATAAAGATAATTATCTCAGGCATAATTCCTCTCAACTATGAAATAAGTTACCTTTATATATTTTTAATATAAAATGGTTACTTTTATATATTTGTAAGCTGCTTATCAACATCTTTAAATAAAAATACCTTTTTTGGTCAATTTCCTGCTGCTGTTTAACATGTTTGTTCTCGAATTCACGAATATTTTCCACGCCAATTTCTTCACAAAAGTGTTGGAAAATATCATCTTCTACCTTATAAATTATTATGAAACAAATGTTTTAATAATTAATTTAAAGAAAATGTATAGACAATGCTTAAATCTATGTTTTTCCACAAGAATTTCCTGGATTAGGCCACAAATGAACCCCAACAAGCACTACTACATTCTGAAGAGCCAGTGCTTTGTCTTCATTTAACTTTATAAACTATGCCCATCTATCTTCAATTTTCTTATTATAAAAACAAAATAGGAAAGCTCATGATTGGCCTTATTAAATATTTTGGCTTTATGAAGTATTTAATATAAAACTGAAAGGATTCCATTTAGTAGCTACACCAAAATGTAACATTCTACAAAAATAAAGAAAATATTCTTTATATATGAGTGATATGATAGAGTCTCAGGCAGTATAAAACCAAGAGGAAAAGATCATAGAATTAAGAGTCAAAACGATTTGGAAAAACTAGAATGAGCTAAACCAACAAAATAAAATTTAACTTCAGTATTTTTAAAACCCTGCATTTAGGATTTTAGTTGAATATAAATGAAATATGAACATGATATGACTGCTAAAATGGTTGATGCAGAAGTAGTAAGGTACAATTAAAATAAGTAGACAATCCAAATAACGCAAAGTTCCAATGCAGCTTGTACTGGTCAGACAGTATCTTGACGTCTGGGCATTAACAAACAATAGCATTTCCAGAGGACAGTTACCACAGCTAGTCCTAAACCTACGATAAATGTGAAATGATGAAGGAAATTAGGTATCTATAAACTAGAAAAGAGGTAATTAAGTAGCAACATAAATGTAGTTTCCAATCATATACTAAAAGGCAAAACTAAGCACAATGGGTAAAAGAAATATTTTCTAAGAATTAGAAATATGCAACAGTGGAATGAACTGTATCAGAAAGTTCCTGTCTCTTTACAAGTAGAAGCTAGATGACTAAATCTTTGTTACCCCAGAGCCATGCAGTGTCTGGTATATAACAGATATTCAGAAAATAATTACTGAGTGAATAAGTAATCTTAGAAGATAGCCTGGTGAAAAAGTTCTGCCCCTTTTGGCATAAAGGCAATGGGAAAAAGAATGAGTAGGATATAATTTTTATAACTGGAAGAAAAAGGTTGAAAAGTATTAAAAAAAAAACTATGCACTGGTCATTTTCTCCTGAGATGGGCAGTAATGACTCTCAAAGATGCAGGAAATTAACTTGGCAAATCCATTAAACTTTGCTTACGATAAAAGCGCTTTAACACATATTCAAGAAGCTACTAAATCTGGCCTAGAATTATATTTTATAAGATATTTAGTAATAAATTCAACATTTATGACCTTATCTATTTTTTCTTGAAATTCTTCAATTCTTTGTTGTCGTTCTTTGATTCCTTCATTCAGCATGGTACACTGAGACTCAATGTTTAGCAGTTCACTCTGTAGCTGAGATTGTTCCTAATTATAAAAGAGAAAAACGTTCTTTTTAACATGGCTATTTTAGTTTTATATGGTAAAGCCAAAAATGTGGCAGGTATCTTTTAGAATAAAAGAGGCCTCTGGTAAGATAAGATGAAATTCAGGTACAGTTGGATAATAACATTAACACCATAAAAATAAAGTAAAACTAAAGGACTATAATATAATCTAAATCATGGGGTAAAGTATCTAAAAATTATATGGTGCTATATAATTCCTGAAATTCTATGTTCTGGCTCTAAGTTCCATCAGATTTAATATAAATTTATATTACCATGTAAAAAGCAGCAAGATGCTTCTTTTTAATCATCTCTAGTTCACTTTGTGAATATTTGAGTCGTGTATGAGTTCCCTGTACCAGAGTCTGTATTTGTTTCAAATCTGTTTCCTTGCGGAGTGTCTTCATTAAATCCTAAAAAAGAAACAGAAATATAAGAACATTTTACAAAAGAAAGGCACTTTTATTTTAATTCACCGATTTTACATACAGCCAAACTCATACCCCACTTTCCCTTCTGCACTTTCCCTTCCGGGCATTAAAGTACATAGCCATCTGGAGTAACCAAGATGCCATACAGGATCCTCAAACAACTAACACTTCCTGGGAAGCAGACGTGGCTCAACTGATAGAGCATCCATCTACCATATGGAGGGTCCAGGGTTCGATCTCCAGGAACTCCTGACCCGTGTGGTAAGTTGGCCCACGTGCAGTACTGCTGCACGCAAGGAGTGCTGTGCCATGCAGGGGCGCCCCCACGGAGGGGTGCCCCCATGTGCAAGAAGTGTGCCCCGCAAGGAGAGCCGCCCAGCATGAAAAAAGCACAGCCCGCTTAGGAGTGGCTAATGCAGCAAGATGATGCAACAAAAAAGAGATGCAGTTTCCCAGAGCTGCCAGATAATGCAAGCGGACACAGAAGAACACACAGCAAATGGACACAGAGATCAGGCAAACAGGGGGGAAGGAGAGAGAAATAAATAAAATAAATCATTAAAAATCAAACAAACAAACAAAAAAACCTAACACTTCCTAAAAGGAAACCGTTTAGGCATATGAAAAACGAGGAGGGAGGAGTATATGTTCTACTATCCAACACACGTAAACAACTTAATGTGACATGATAATACAAGCTTCCTAGCTTTTAGTGCTGTCCTGGTTTTTTTTTGCTTGTCTCATATCCCTTCTCCCCATCCTATTATGTAACCAAGTTATCTCCCTAGTTTATGGTCTTCTATATTCTTCCTCCACGTGCTTATAATGATATAGGAATATATATGTGTATATATATTCACCTACATATGTTGGTCTTTTCAGTTGCTTTGTAATTTTAGATTTACACTGTAATAGATCCCCCAGGGTGTGAGTGCTGGGTCAAAGGTTTTTATTTTAAATAGCTGATCCCAGAATGCTTTCCCAAAAGGCTGTAAAAATACACTTTTCTATAAACAATGTATGAGTACCCTTTTCCTTATATCCCCAACCAGCAATAAGCTATACGTATAATGTTGCTTCTGTCCTTCCTTCATTAGGGTTTCAAAGAGTTTTGTCCCTTTCCTATTTTGAGTTTATTTCTATTTAATTAATTTCAGCTTAAAAATAATTCTCTTTTATAGTCTGTTGTTTGTGTTGGTCCTAATTTCTTAAGGTTAATTCCCTTATTTTTCATCTCTCTACTTTAATAATGAAGGCATTTTCCTTTGAATACAGTTTTTTTTTTCCTGCTTTTTTTTGGTCTTTTTTTAAAAAAGATAAATAGATCACACAAAATTGAATGTAGTTTTTACTGTGTCTCAAAGATATTGGTTGGAAGTATGTTCCAGTTCATTATTTTAAAATATTTTTTTAATTTGCCTTTTGACTACTTCTGTGATCAAAAAAGCTATCTACAAGTGCATTTTTAAATTCCTATGTAGAGCAAGAGTTTCTGGTCATTATAATTTCATTAAATTATTATTTTTTGTTTATAGTAGCTTTATTCATAATTTTCAAAACTTGGAAGCAACCGAGATGGCCATCCACAGGTAAGTGGACCAAAGAACTGTATGAAACAGCCATACAGTGGAATACCTCAGCAACAAAAAGAAATGAGATATCAAGCCCTGAAAAGAGACTGAAGAACCTTAAATGTGTATTACTAAGTGGAAGAAGCCAGTCTGAAAAGCTGTATACTATAGGATTCCAACTATATGACACTCTGGAAAAGGCAAAACTACAGAGATAGTAAAAGACTGGTGGTTGCCAGGGGTTCAGGAGGAAAGCGGCAGGGAGAGATGAACAGGTGGAGTATAGGAAAATTTTAGGGCAGTGAAACTGTTCTCTATACGACAATGGATACTTGACAGTGCATTTGTCAAAATCCCTAGAACCATACAATACAGAGAATGAACCCTAATGTAACTACGGACTTTAGTGAATAATTATGTATCAATATCGGCTTATCAGTTGAACCAAATGATAACCAGGCTCTTACCTACTAGAAATTCATTAGTGTTTCAAAAAATGTTTGTAAAATTTACTTAGCCTAATTGTAACATAGAGACAATTGCTTGCTTCTAATACAGAAACACAGTATAAAAATTCAAAACGTTAAGGACAAGGATAACAGAAAATATTAATAACCATATATATCAACACCATTTAAAGAGATTTTACCAGTTCCCCGAGGATGAAGATCATGAAGAGGTAGCCAAGCGTGTTTTTCACATAAACATCCTCATAATGAACAGTGGACATTTTAACCATCATTAAATAGACACATCCCAAGTAGGTAAGAGCCTGGTTGTTTCAGAGTGCTAATTCAAACTGTTAATAGGGGAAACTGCGTGCTGGAGGCAGAGGCTACATATGGGACCTTGCCAAACTTTTCACACAATTTTAAATTTCATTAAATTATGAGGAATAAATAAATACATAAATATAATGAGGAAATGTGACCTAAAAAAAAGCTCTTTTACTTTTTGAAAACTGAGGTTTTCATTGTGGTCAAGTATATGGTTAGTGTTTATAAATGTTTTGTGGATATTTAAAAAAATAGCTCATAAATATTGAGCACCTACCACTGTTTTATGAAGTTTACACATATTAACCTACTTAATCCTCTCAACAATGCTATGAAATAGTTGCTATTATCTCTATTCTATGGTTTAGCATACTAAAGCATAAAAACATTTAAGTTACTTGCCTACAGCCACAATGCTAGTAAGTGGTAGAAGTAGGATCTAAATTTAAGTAATCTGGTTCCAGATCCCATGATTTAGTCAAACCAGTATGCTACACAGTCTCTAAATAGATCTATTACAGTGAGTTTATTAATTTATCTAGGTTATTGCTTATTCATCTAGGTTTATTGTTTCTGTCTACGAGTTCTGCCCAATTTTAAAAAAAGGAACAGTGAAACGTGTATATCACCATAATTTTAAGTATTCTTTTTTAAAAATATTTAGGTTTGTAATGAAGATCCTTGTCTTTTGTTACACGATGATTTTCTTCATTCATTCAAAAATATTTATTAAAAGCTTATTATATTTTGTATGATCTATTAACTTAAAAAATGAAAAAAAAAGCTTATTATATATATGAGGATTTTAACCTTAAATTTCACATTGTCTGATATTGTCACTCCTGCTTTCTTTTTGTTGGTATTTGTCAGGTGCTCATCCCATTATTTAACACTTAATTTTAAGAGGATTTCTTGTAAATGTCAGACATTTAGCTAAGCTTTTTTTTTAACCCATGACAGTCTTGACCTACTAGAGACTTAAATCCATTTATGATTACGGTTAATGACTGACAGAATTTTATTCCCTGTGTATGTTGCTTTGTTATTTGTTCCTGTGTAACTTAGAAGTTCTAATATACTTTATGACACTCTAGTTCCACCCTTGTCCCTGTGAAGATTCAATCTTTAGAATATTCTTTCTTCCTCTCCTCACAGTTGAGATCTCCAGAACTCATTTATTCCTCTCTCCATCTCCAATTCCTAGGTTTTGCTGAGTTAGTTTAGCACTATCAGTTTATTTTAATTAGATCTCTGTTCTAATTAAAGTGTTGCTAAGAGTACTTTCTCTAATACTTGTCTCAAATAGAGTACGTGGATGATACTCTTTGAATCTGCATATCTTCAGATTCATGAAAGGTAAATGGTATCTTGGGTTGCAGTCCTTTCACTCAGTTGCCTGTAGCTATTATTCCACAATCTTATCCAGTTTTGTAGATTAGAAGTCTATATAGATATAAAATAGGCAAAATATAGATATCTATATTTATAAGGAAATTTGGGGGGGGGGATTTTTAAACATTGCTTCTATAACCAGAGAGTTCAGAAATTACACCAAGATCTTGGTTATCTTGTGTTTTTTTCTTTTAAGATTTATTTATTTATTTCTCTCCCCATCCCCCACCCCCACCCCGGTTGTCTGTTCTCTGTGTTTATTTGCTGTGTCGTCTTTGTTCACTTCTGTTGTTGCCAGCAGCACGGGAATCTGTGTTTCTTTTTGTTGTGTCAGTTCTCCGTGTGTGCGGCACAATTCCTGGGCAGGCTGCACTTTGTTTCATGCTGGGCGTCTCTCCTTATGGGGCGTACTCCTTGCACGTGGGGCTCCCCTACGCGGAGACACGCCTGCATGGCAGGGCACTCCTTGCACACATCAGCACTGTGCACGGGCCAGCTCCACACGGGTCAAGGAGGCCCGGGGTTTGAACCATGGACCTCCTATGTGGTAGACGGACGCCCTATCCACTGGGCCAAGTCCGCCGCCCCCTCTTGTGCCTTTTTTCATCATACCTACATGGAACTTTGTTTGTCCTTTCAACTGGTAACTTAAAGGCTGACCCTCAGTTTAGATAAATTTTCTTTTTTTATTTCCTCTTCTCTGTGTTCCTTTTCCTCTGGAACACATATTATTCTCATATCAAGTCTCCTGAGTCTCTCTGTTAAGTCTCTACTTCCCTCATGATTTATCTTTGTAATTTTGTTCCCCTCATTAGATACTTTATTCACTTATCTTCCAGGTTATTAGTTTGATTCTCAGCAATGGAAACTTACCTATCCTTCAATTCATTTACTGAATTCTACAGTTAAAAATGTGGTTTTTAGTTCCAGAAAGATTTTTTTGGGGGGGTTGAGGGGAACAATTGGACACTGTACCACATCTCCTGAATGCTCCTTTACTTTTTTTGCTCAAATTGTTGCCTGGCACCTGGACCATCTTAGATGCATTTATATATATTTTTTGCCCACTGAGGATCAGTTTGCTTATTAAAGTACCCTAAGTGCCAGGAGCTCCACAAGCATTCTCTATACCTATGGTCAGCAATTAGAACAAAAGATTGCCAGGACCCCTCTTTGAGACATTAAGAAAGAATGTCACTCTGGTCTACTTGGACTTGTTCAAACTTAGGAATAGGGAGGTCACAAACTACCTGTTCAGCTACTCTTTAGCTTCATGGGGATCAAGGAGACCAGGCATTCTCACATGGGACAAATACTTAACATACACCCAGGATACCCCTACGTCCTGATTCTTCCCCCACCTCTCTTCAAAGATCAAAAGGAGAGGAAACCCTACATCAGCTTTTCTTGCTGGTCTTCTCAGAACCAAGATATCACTTTGAACCCAGTTGGTCCACTACATACAGGTGGGACTTGGTATAGACAGGGATAGGAAGCAAGATTCATTTCGAGTTGCCAACTTCTCAGAACTTTCTCTGTGCCAAATCAAAATTTGTAAAATCTTTAAAAACTGAGTATTTCTATACCTTAGACTAAAATATAAGATCTTACACTAACAGAAAAAGATTACAATTAGTTGAGTAACCATGCTATAATATCTCTTTCAATGAAAAACTAGTAACTCGGGAAGAGGATGTGGCTCAAGGAGTTGAGCACCCATCTCCTGCATGGGAGGTCCCAGGTTCAGTTCCTGGTGCCTCCTAAAGAAAACAAAAAACAAGCAGACATTGAGCAGAAATAATGAGTAAATATCAAGCAAAAAAGACAATGAGCAAACAACAAGCAAACAATGAGCCAAAAAAACCCCAAACAAGCAGGGGGCAGATGTGGGTCACACAGCTGAGTGCCTGCCTCCCCATGGGAGGTCCTGGGTTCAGTTCCTGGGTGCCTCCTAAAGAAAACAGACAGGGAAACGGACTTGGCCCAGTGGTGAGGGCGTCCGTCTACCACATGGGAGGTCCACAGTTCAAACCCCGGGCCTCCTTGACCCGTGTGGAGCTGGCCCATGCGCAGTGCTGATGCGCGCAAGGAGTGCTGCACCACGCAGGGGTGTCCTCCGCGCAGGGGAGCCCCACGCTTAAGGAGTGTGCCCGTAAGGAGAGCCGCCCAGCGTGAAAGAAAGTGCAGCCTGCCCAGGAATGGCGCCGCCCACACTTCCCATGCTGCTGACGACAACAGAAGCAGACAAAGAAACAAGACGCAGCAAATAGACACAGAGAACAGACCCCCGGGGGAGAGAGGGAATTAAATAAATAAATAAATCTTTAAAAAAACAAAAAAAACCACAAAAAGACAGACAACGGGCAAACAACAAGCAGACAACAAGCACAAAATAATAAGCAAAAACAATGAGCAAACAGATGAGGAAGCCAACTTGGAGGAGGGAATAAATAAAAAATAAATTTTTAAAAAGTGAAAAAAAAAAACCTAGTAATTTGTGTATACAAAAGAGGTAATCTAAATAGAAGAAAAATTAAAACCATTCTACTGATTTAGTATCTGTTATAGTTGACATTTCAAGTAAGAGTTAAAATATCCAACAAATGATACTTTGATAAATTGGCAAGTCAGCTGAAGAAAATAAAACTGGATCTCTATTCACAAAAGTAAATTCCAGATGAAAAAAAAAAAATTAAATAAAACAACAGTACCAGAAGGAAGAATTTTAAACTTTCTTTTGTAATATTTGTGTGTTTTCAAGAGGTACTAGGGATTGAACCCAGGAAGCAGGCACTCCACCACTGAGCTACATTTGCTTTCTAGTCAATGAGAGGTGGTTTTTTTTCGCTCTTAAAGTAGATAACAAAAGAACAAAAAATTTGATAGAAAAATGTGCACAGGAAGTAAACAGGCAGCTCACAGAGAAAAAAACTACAAAGAACCAATAAAAATATGAGAAAATGCTCAATTTCAGTTACAATTTAAGAAATGCATATTCAAACAATTGGATATTACTTTTTTATCAATCAAATTGGTAAAGATCAAAATATTTGCTAATACCCAATGCTGCAATCTAAGGACATAAACACTCTACTACTGGCATTCTAATAATGAAAACTTAGCAGTATCTACCAGTGTTTTAAAAACACATATCCTTAGACTCGGAAATTCCACTTATGGGAATTCTTCTTAGAGAAATATTTAAACAACTAAAGATGGAGTAATAACACTAACACCTATAAAGGGTTTACCATACATGTCCATGTTATGATATTAAATGAAAAGCTTATTGCAAAATACTATTTATAGCAAAAGTCTATTTTAAAAAGTATAAACAATACATTCACATGCATATATAGAGAAAATTTCCAGAAGGCTATACATCAAACTATGTTTACAAATACTACTGACATGTGAGAATGGGTAAGAAAAAGATTTTTAAAAATTTGCATTTATGCCATTATGTGCTATTTGAATTTTAAAAAATCTACCAGCATATTAGTTTTATTACAAAAAATTAGTGTAAGAACAATTATTCTGCTTAATATTCTATAGTTTTTCTGACATAGATTTACCTTTAGTTCTTGGATTAGCTGGCTTCTTCTGTCTCTTAAATTCTTTAACTCTTTCTCATCCCAGCATCTAGCTTTGTATTTTAAGTCACTTGATCCTCCAGATATCACCCCAGATTTTAAAAATAATGTCCCATCAAGAGCTACTGTCTGTAAAATGAAAAATATTTTACCTTGGAGAAATGTATATAAAGAATATAAAATAGAGGACATAATGTAACAGTTTTACAGTTGAGATTTTGTAGATGATATTCTATTGAACTCTATTAATATAATGCCTATTTTATGAAGGGACACTAACCAATAAACAAACCACAGATATGAAACCCTGTTTTTCCAAAGTCCAAAGCAATTCTAGGCAACAAGTTGGCAGCAATTAAAAATGTTCAAAATAAATTGCAGGTTAGTGCCAAACTTATATTCAATATTGAGAAGAAAAACTAAGAATATTTATATTTAATACGAAATAGTTTTCATTATGTAAGCCTGTAATTTAAAGACTTGGCATCACAAGTCTGAAGCACATCTTGTAAACAGCCTTGATAATTTTAGCATACCAAAAATATTACATTCCCTAATACAGATATGAAAGCCATTCTCAATGCTTTGCAAATGTTCTAATTAGTTAGTTAAAGCAGAATGAGACCACGTATATCATGAACTGGCAGGAAAAAAAGCCAACAAATATAAGTCTTCACTCATGTCTTCATTCAAACAAACGTGTCTTGCATGACTGCTATTTTTGAGACATTCTACATTAAACAATGGGCGGACCAAAATGAGTGAAATGCAGTGCAGACCCTCAAGGAAATCATGCTAGTAGGGAAAGGAAACATACACACAGATTGTTACAATATAAAGTGACAAGAAGATAACAACATAGTCAGTATAATCTGGAAGCTGAAAACTGGGGGGTTTCAACCCAGCCTAGAGATTCACGGGAGGTTTTCCGGAGGAGGTGAAGGTTTTCACCAAATCTTATGAGGTACTAGTTAGGATGAAATTCAGTTATGTTTAACAAAAAAATAAGCTTATTTCTCTCTCACAAATGGAATTCCAGAGGTCCAGGGTTTGCTTGGTGGCTCCATAGTTAACAAGAACTGAGACTCCTTTTATAATATTGCTCTACCATCCTTAACAACTGGATCATACCTCAAGGAAAGACAAGTTCTTTATCTTCTGTCAAGCTATGGGGGCCCCCTTCCCTCCCAAGTCCACTAGTTTTGCAATGAGCTTGCTCATCAAGTCTAAACTGGCTCTTTGGATGAACCTTAGATCTCTAGCTGATAGTAGCAGCAATAGCATGGACACTCAATTCTTGTAGCTAAGCTCTGTTCTGAAAAAAACATTTTTCTGACCAGAAAGCCCTCTAATTTTCCCATAAATATTTAAAGTGGGAGAGAGACAGGACCCTCTCCCTCCGGACACAACACATGCTGCTTTTGCCTGGCCATAGCTCATCACTCTTTGAATTGAAAGCTGAGGAATCTCATGGGCTTTGCTACTTTTCTGCCTCTAAGCTGCTCTCAAACTTCACTATAAGTTGTCACTAGTGGTGTATATGTTTTGTGCATGAGGATCTCTTATACGGCAATCTTCAAAATTGTGATTCAAAATGATTCCTAGAGCTCCAGGCATTGTGTTTCAAGAAAGAAGACAGGAAAGGAGAGGAAGGATATAAAGGTCCTATTAAGAAATGTTCCTGGCAGGCCCCCTGATGACTGCCATTTACATCCAATGGCCACTTCTAAATTGTCGCACAAAATAAAATAAAGATTTTGTTAGTAAAGAAGAAGGGGAGAGGAATGTTAAGCAGGCAACTGTAGTTGCTGACCCAGATAAGCAGGTTCCCAGAGAAAGGGCAGTCATGCTGAGGTGGGGCTGGGATGCATAAACAGATGGGGTGTGCATGTATATACATCACAGGGGTGGAATGGAGAACGAAGGAACACAGGTATCTTGGAATTTCTTGGAAATAAAGTAAGCATGGAGCTCTTCATTTGCCATTTCAGGAAGAACATGTAGCTAATCCAATGAGAAATGACTGGTGGAGCTTGTAGAGGGGAAGAGGAAGACTGGAATGGAAGAGTGTAACACCAAAGAGGAGAGTGAACTGGCCAGGTAGGAGCTTTAGATAGACCATCCTGGTATCTATTCGGAAAATGGATGTGTCAAAGCCAAGTCAGAGATGATGAAAGAGTCAATAATACTTAGAGTGAAGAAAAGGGAAGAGATCTGAGAAATATTTAAGAGATGTAATCAGAAAAACCTGGGGACTGTTTGGATATAGAAGGTTAAAAAAGAATCTCTGGGTTAATCTGTGTGGAATTGGTAAAAAGTAGTTTATAAATGAATAGAAATGGTGAAAGAACTTCATAGGATTTGTAATTAGTAGTGCTAACATATGAGTATGATAGTGATTTGTTTTTGTTGTTTTTTTGGAGTTATGAAATGCTCCAATATTGATTGAAGTGATGAAAGCACAACTCTGTCATTATACTAAATTCCATTAGTTGTACACTTTATAGATAAATTACATGGTTTATGAACAAAAACACTAATAGGGAGGGCTGGGGGAAATACACACCAAATGTAGGATATGGACTATAGTTAGTCTTAATAATTTGATGATGTTCTTTCATAATTTGTAACACATGTTCACAATAATGCAAGATGGTAGTAGTGGGGTGATGTATGGGAGCCCTGCATGATGTCATACATGTTTGTTTTGTAAGTTCACAACTTTTACTATACACTTACTGTTTATATATGTTCATGCATGAATGATACACTTCAATAACAAAAAAACAAAGAGAAGCCTTGGGGAAAACCAGTATTTCATTTGACTGTAATGATGATACAAGAATTGAGTTAAAGAATATAGGAAAGAGATCAAGATTTAGAAAAAAGAATATGACTTTAGTTTTAGACCTGCTTGTTTTGCAGTACCCATAGGCTAATATTTTACTTATAATATATAATTGGTTTATTTTCTAAAATAATCTCAGCAAGTTTGTAACTGTAAATATACAGTAAGATAGGTACGAAGAATAACTGAAATAGAGGTAAGAACTCATACTAGGTGAAAGGAACAAAGTATAATTAATAATTTAGAGTATGATAATGAGATTATTATTTAACTGAATTAAATGAGTAGGGAAAGATAAATTATTCAGTTATTTATAATGTTGGGATAAGTAATTACTCATTTAGGAAAAAAGCTAATACCTAAATCTAATAATATATACCAAAATAAATTCCAGACAGATTAAAACTAAAACATAAAAGGTGAAACCATTAAAAGTCAAGAAAATTTAAGTGAATATGCATTTGATCTCAAAGTAAAGAAAACCCAATTATACATATATATAACAATATCTAAAAGGTTAAGAGTGATATAGTTGATTAAAAGTATGAAAACACATCTCTATATAACATAAGCAAAAACCAAAAGTCAAATGGGAAAAACAGAGGAATCTATATAACAGCTGAAGGATTACTCTCCTTTACACATTAGAGGGAGCACTTATAAATGAGTAAGAAAAAGTCAAACATTCTAACAATAAAATGGTTGAAGAACAAAACATAATTTACATACATAAATGTTCAATAACAATGATATTACACCCAATGTCATTAATGAAACAAATTAAAACAAAAGCTTACAATTTTGGCCTCTTCTCAATTGGCAGAGATGGAAAATAATGATAGTCCAATACTGAGAAGGGTTTAGAGAAACAGGTACTCTACAACGTTTTTAATGAGTGTAATACTTTTTTTTTTAGGAGCTGGGGACTGAACCTAAGGACATCATACATTGGAAGCAGGCGCTCAACCACTGAGCTATATCTATACTCCAATGAGAGCTGGTTTTTTTGTTAGGAGGTACCAGAGATTGAACCTGGGACCTTGTATGTGGGAAGCAGGCGCTCAACCACTTGAGCTACACCCACTCCCTGAGTGTAATACTTCTAAAAGAGTATTTGGCAATCTCTAACAATCTTCAAAATGGGCCTAATCTTTGATCCTACTGTCCACTGCTAGTAATTTAACCCCCCCAAAAGACAACTGTATAAAGAAGTATGTATAATTTATATTATTTGTAATAACAAACTTGATTTTCCTAGTTTTTTATTTTTAAAAATTTTTTAAAGGAGGTACTGATTGAACCCAAGACCTCATACATGGGAAACAGGTGCTCAACCACTGACTACATCCGTTTCCCTGTAATAACAAATTTGGAAACCACATACTCAACATTATGTGGATGGTTAAATTACTTGTAAAATGGAATATTATGCAAGCATTAAAAATTATGAAAAACTACTGAAGTGGGAAGTTGTGATACAATGCTGAGTGAAAAATTAGGTTTAAAATAATGTGCATATGAGCAAGTTCTACTATTCTTAAAAAGTATGTGCAAATAAATGCATAAATAAGTATAGGATAATATAAGTCCAAATGTTAAGAATTACCTCTATATAGTGAAAATAAGGATAATTTTCACTTTTATACTTTACTGTACTTTTTTTAATCTTTACAATGAGCATCTATTACTTTTAAGGCACTGAAATATTTGCAATGTATGCCAAATAAAAATTACTATGTTTGATATATGAAAAGAAATTTTTAAAAGTTTAATGTATGGAAAATACTCCTAATATATGAGGAAAAGAAGAGGTTACAAAGCAATAATGTATTGGGAGGATTGTGGGAAGTGATAGACTAGGAAGCTCTAGGAATTGATCCCTGAACCAAAATATCTATTGAACTGGCAGGAATTGTCTGATTCAACTCTTTAAAAGTATAGTCTAGTGCAACATCCAGGTAAAAGGTGGATGAACAGGCTTGTAAATTGTGGTAAATATTGGTGAATTTCACCCTCTATAGTGGCTACCATCTGCCATCCCCAACCACATGACAGGCAGTGATGGGGCCTACAACCCGGGCTCCTGGTGCATTCTGGTGCTGCCAGGGTGGGCTCTAAGGACTGAGTTCTCCAAAATCTGGCGTGTGTGTGATCTGATTGCGTACGGTTATCTCAGTACTACTTTTGATCAGCTATTTCAGATATTTGCAACTTACCCCAAAGCAAAAGTGGCAGGGGAGTCCTAAAGAGGCAATACCTATTTCCCCCCCTCTTTTCTCTTTCCATTCCCCATTTGGGTGCGAAAGTAGTTTGAAAAGTCACAAACTGGCTGCAGACTTGGCCCAGTGGTTAGGGCGTCTGCCTACCACATGCGAGGTCCGCGGTTCAAACCCTGGGCCTCCTTGACCCGTGTGGAGCTGGCCCATGCGCAGTGCTGATGTGCGCAGGGAGTGCAGTGTCACTCAGGGGTGTCCCCCGCATAGGGGAACCCCATGTGCAAGGAGTGCACCCTGTAAGGAGAGCCGCCTAGCATGAAAGAAAGTGCAGCCTGCCCAGGAATGGTGCCACCCACACGGAGAGCTGACACAAGATGACGCAACGAAAAGAAACACAGTTCCCGTGCCACTGACGTCAACAGAAGCAGACAAAGAAGATACAGCAAATAGACACAGAGAACAGACAACCGGGGTGGGAATGGGGGGTGGGGGAAGGGGAGAGAAATAAAAAATAAAAATAAATCTTTAAAAAAAAAAAAAGTCACAAATTGATAGCTATAGCCCTCAACAACAAAACCAACCAACTAAACAATCCAGAAGAGTGAGAGAACTACATTTCCAGAGTTATAATAACATAATATTCATAATGTCCAGTTCTCAACAAAAAAATTAAAAAACAAACAGGAAAGCATGGCCCATGCACAGGAAGAAAAAAAAATAGAAATCATCCCTGAGGAAGATCATGCACTGGAACTATAAGTAAAAGACTTTAAATCAACTCTCTTAAATATGTTCAATGAGCTAAAGAAATCCATATACAGAGAAATAAAAAAATTAGGAAAACATGATTTGAACAACATAAACAAATAAATTATAAAAAGGAACCAAACAAATTTTGGAGCTGCAATGCACAATAATTATTATGAAAAACTCATTAGAAGGATTCAAAAGCAGATTTGAACAGGAAGGAAAAGGGCTTACCAAATTTGAAGAGAAGACAATTGAAATTATCTAACATGAGAAGCAGAAAGAAAAAAACAATGAAGAAAAATGAACACACACTCCAGGAGTCCCAGAAAGAAAAGAGAGAAAAAAGGACAGAAAAGCTATTTCAAAAGATAATGGCTGAAAGCTTCCCAAATCTGATAAAAGACATGAATATATACACAGCCAGAATGCTCAACAAACTATAACCATGGTAGATCAAAACCAAGACACATTATAACAAAATTTCAAATCCAAAAACAAAGAGAGGATTTTGTAAGCAGCAAGAGAGAAGTGATTTGTCACATACAAGGGATCTTCAGTAAGATTTACAGAAGATTTCCCACCAAAAACCATGGAGCCCAGAAGATAGTAGGGAAATAACTTTAAAGTTCTTAAAGAAAAAACTGTCAATCAAAAATTCTATATCTGGCTTTCAAAAATGAAGACGATCAAGGCAACTACAGTCTAGGCCTTCACAACTTGAATTATGACACAGGGCTATGGCTCTGTTCCTACCCCTGGCAAAGGAGAAAGTTGGGAGAAGCTTCGTTGGTCCCTGGGACAATGAGGGCAGCTTGAAGCTCCACATCTTATAGCACCAACTACATCCTTGGCTCCTACTGTACAACCAGCAAGGGAGAAAGGGCAAGAAAGCCCTAAACTAAAGAGAGAAATTGCACCCAGAATAAATACATCTAGTAAGCCAGATGCCAAGATACCAACAAAAAATTACAATCCACACCAAGAAACAGGAAGATACGGCCCAGTTAAAGAAAGAAGGTAAGTCTCCAGATGACATAAAGGAATTGAGAAAACTAATCATCTCATTAATAAATTCAATGAGATGGCTAAAGAGATTAAGGGTATTAAGAAGACACTGGATGAGCACAAAGAAAAACTTGAAAGCATACACAGAAAAGCAGATCTAATGGTAATGAAAGGTGCAATAAATGAATTTAAAAATACACTGCAATCATATAATGGCAGATTTGAGGAGGAAGAAGAAAGGATTGGTGAGCTTGAAGACATGGCCTCCAAAAGCAAATACACAAAAGAACAGATTAAGAAAAGATTGGAAAAAATTGAACAAGATCTCAGGGAACTAAATAACAGCAAGAGACATGCAAACATATGTATCATGGATGTCCCAGAAGGAGAAGAGAAGGGAAAAGGGGCAGAAAGAATATCTGAAGAAATAACGGTAGAAAATTTCCCAACCCTATTGAAGGACATAGATATCCATGTCCAAGAAGCACAATGTACTCCCATCCAAATAAATCCAAACAGACCAATTCTGAGACATACACTGTAGCAGTTTGATATTATTGATGAATTCCAAAAAGAAACATTGGATTATGTTTGTAGACAGATCTTTTCCTCTGGGCAATATTAGATTATACTGGATTCAGAGGTTTACTTGACTAAGTAATCAGGTAAACCTCTTGTGCCAGTAGGGCACCCCTTGGTGGGTAGGGACTAACAGAAAAAAGGCATGGCAAAGGACAGAGATGAGGGTTCTTAATGCTGGAGTTTTGATGTTGGAGTTTGATGCTTAAGTCTTAAGCTGGAGCCCCAGGAAGTAAGCACACAGAGGAAAGAGAAGCAAGCCCCAGGGAGAGAAGAATGCTGAGCCTGGAAAGAAGCAAGACCTGGGAAGAGAGGAACCCAGGAAGCCTGGACCCTGGCAGACATTGGCAGCCATCTTGCTCCAACATGTGGAAATACTTTGGTAAGGGAAGTAACTAATGCTTTATGGCCTGATATCTGTAAGCTCCTACCCCAAATAAATACCCTTTATAAAAACTAACTGATTTCTGGTATTTTGCATCAGCACCCCTTTAGCTGACTAATACACATACTAATCAGAATGTCAAATGCCACAGACAAAGAGAGAATTCTAGAGCAGCAAGAGAAAAGCAATGTATAGCATATAAGGGATATCCAATAAAATTAAGTGCTGATTTCTTATCAGAAACCATGGAAGCAAGATGACAGTAGCATGATATATTTAAGATACTGCAAGAAAAAAACTTCCAGCCAAGAATCTTATATTTGGCAAGATTGTCTTTCAAAAATGAGGGTGAGTTTAGAACAGTCACAGATAAACAGAAACTGAGAGAGTTTATAACAAAGAGACCAACCTTGCAGTAAATACTAAAGGGTGTGTTACAACCTGAAAATAAAAGACAGGAGGCAGACTTGAAAGAGAATCTAGAAATGATGATTTTACCAGTAAAAGTAACTCTAAGTCTCAAAAGAATGGTGAAAATAAAATACAAAAGATAAAACCCAGAGGTCAAAATGGGTGAAATAAGAACTTACTTTACAGTAATAACATTGAATGTTAATGAATTAAACTCCCCAATCAAAAGACACGGAATGGATAAGAAAATATGAGCCACCTATATGCTGTCTATATGCACAATTTGAGGAGGAAGTTAGGGGAAAAAGAATTCCATTTACAATAGTCACTAAAAGAATCAAATATTTAGGAATAAATTTACTCAACCAAATGCACTTGTATTCAGAAAACTACACCTCATTGTTACAAGAAATCAAAAAAGACCCAAATAATTGGAACATTCCATGCTCACAAATTGGAAGACTAAATATCATTAAGATGTCAAATTCTACCCAAATTGATACACAGATTCAATATAATACCAATAAAATTTCTACCCACATTTTAAAAAATAAATGAAAAACATGATTATCAAATTTATTTGAAGGTAAGGGTCCTGAATAGCCAGAAACATCTTAAAAAGGAAAAGCAAAGTTGGAGGGCTCTCACTTCTGGACTATTACCTTGCTACAATGGTAAAAACAGCAAGGTACTGGCATGAAGACAGACACATAGACCAATGGAACTGAACTGATGGTTCAGAAACACCCTCATATCTATGGTCAAGTGATTTTTGACAAGCCTGTCAAACCCACCCAGCTAGGGTAGAACAGTGCATTCAACAAATGGTGCTGGGAGAACCGGATATCCATAGACAAAAGAAGGAAAGAGGACCCATATCTCACACCTTATAAAAAAATGAACTCAAAATGGATCAAAAACCTAAATAGAAATGTAAGAACCATAAAGCTTCTAGAAGAAAATGTAGGAAAACAACTTCAAAACCTGGTGGTGGGTGGTGGATTCTTAAAGGAGATAAGATGAGGACTAAGATGGACTACTGACGTTTAATGTATGTAGAAGTTTTAATTAACTTTACTGTAAAAGTGTAGAAATACAGAGTTGATGGTAACACATTATGGTTAAACAGCTGGTTTATAAATGGGAATGTGGCTGAAAAGGGTAGTCTAGGGATGTAAATGTCAACTGACAGAAAGCTAGAAAATAATCTAAAGACTGAACAGCACAGTAAACCCAGAAGTGGATGAGAATTGTGGTTGATGGTACATATGCAAGAGTGTCCTTTGTGAGCTAGAGCAGATGTACATCACTATTGCAGGGTGGTAGGAATATGGAGAAGAATGGAAAAAATACAACTGGAGTAGCTTATGGACTGTGGTTAACAGTAATGTAATATTCATGCATCTATGTCAAAGATGTACTGTGTTGATAATGAGGGAATATGGAAAAAGTGTGCCAATTGTATTCTATGGACCTGGTAATAGTCTGCTATTATCTTACAATCTGTAGCAAATGTTCCACCACAGAGTTGTGTGTTGATAGAGGGGTGCTGTATGGGAATTCTGCACATGTGCATGCTTGTTTTCTAAGTTTACCACTTCTGTCACAAAATATATTTAACAAATAATAATAGGGTGTGTTGGAGGAAAAATACATCAAATGTAAGATAAGGACTATAGTTAGTAACATTTTGACAATATTATTTAATAATTTCTAACAAATGTCTCAAGATAATGCAAAGTGTTGGTGGTGGGGTGATGTATGGGATCCCTGCATGATATTATGCTTGTTTGCTGTGTAAGTTCACAACTTTTACTATACACTTATTGTTTATGTATAAGTGATTTACTTCAGTAAATTTTTTAAAATGTAAAAAAAAAAAGAATACAGGGAAGTGGATATGGCTCAAGCAGCTGGGTGACCACCTACCACATGGGAGGTCCCAGGTTTGGTTCCCAATGCCCCCTAACGAAGATGAGTAAGACAGTGAGCTGATGCAACAGGTTAGTAAGGCAAGCTGATGCAACAAGATGACTCAACAAGATGACGAAACAGAGACATGACGAGAAAACACAGAGAGAGACAAAAAGCAGGGAGAAGAGGTGGCTCAAGTAATTGGATGATGGTTGGGCACCTCCCTCCCACATGGGAGATCCCTGGCTCGGTTCCTGGTACCTCCTTAAAAGACAAGCACAAAGCGAACAGACACAGAGGAGAGAGCAAGCGCAAACAACGAGGGGATGGGTGGAGAAATAAATAAATCTTTTTTTTAAAAAGGAGAAATTAAGACATCAACAGATCGACAAAAACTGAGAGTTCACTACCAGAAGATCTGCTCTACAAGAAATGTTAAAGCTTGTCCTTCAGACTGAACAAAAGGAAACTAGATAGTAATTTGAAGTCATTAGGAAGAAATGTGAACAATGGTAAAGGTAAATACATAGGCAGTATAAAATCCTGCATTATTGTCTTTTGGTTTATAACTGCTTTCATATGATTTAACAGGAAAATGACATTTTAAATCTATATTAATAGGTACACAAAGTATAAAAATGTAATCTCAGACAATAACAATATAAAGTGGAGGGATGGAGATAAATGGGAATAGTGTGTGTATACTACTGAAACTAGGTTGGTACTAGTAAAACTAGGTGGTATTAGTTTAAGATCTTGATGGTAATCACAAAGAAAATAACTGAAAATTTTGGAGAAAAGTAAATGAGGGACTCGAGTTAGAATATGGTATATTACAAAATTAGAAACAAAAAAAGGGCCGCAATGAAGTAACTGAATTAGATTTTTAGATTTTACACTCGAAGCATGAGCAACAAAAAAAAGGATAAATAGGACTTCATAAAAAAGAAAAAGTTTGTGCAAAGGATATCATTATGACAGTAAAAGGGACAGAATGGATGAAAATATTTGGAAAACACATCTCCAATAAGGGTTTAATATCCAGGATACATAAAGAGATCCTAAAACTCAACAACAAAAAGACAAACAACCCACTTAAAAAATGGACGAAAGTCTGGAATAGACATTTCTCCAAAGAAGTTACACAAATTTCCAAAATGCATATGAGAAGATACTCAACATCATCAGTCATTAGGGAAATGCAAATTAAAACCACAATGAATAACTTCACACCTACTACAATAGCTATTTAAAAACAAGAAAATGGTTACTTCTGGGACAATAGCATAGGAATAGGTTAGCAGGGCTCAAGTCTCTTACAAAAAGCAATGGAGGAATAAAATTTCTCTTGGAGAGATTATTTAGTGAAATAAAAACTCCAGTTTGTGACTTTGGATTCAGAAGACCAACTATATTGCTATTTAAATATTTAGAGTTTTTTTAGAGTCTGAAGAGACCCAGTCGAGGACAAGCTCTGACCGTGGGCTAGAGCACACAGTAGGTACGCAGTAAACCCCTGCTCAGCTAAGCCTCATGCCTGGTCCTCCTTTGTCTCTTCTCTCAGCCTTCCACCTTACCTGGAGCAGGTGGCTCAGGCATTCAGACCAGAGGATGTGCAAAAGCCTAAGAGTTGTGTGGGATGTAGGAAAGAGGTCCCCAAATGTCCCAAGAGTGCAGGTTCCAGCTAGAAGCTAACTGATGTACTTCTTAATCCAGCTCTGATGGCCTGCACCTGTTACGGCAAATTTGAACTTTATACAATTTGAGTTATCCTGTGGTGGTGCTTCCCTTCAGGAAAAGTTCAGTTTGGGCAGTTACTATTCAATTGTGTACAGCAGAGTTGGTGCTGTTATTTGAATACTTTATTGCAGTGTTTCATGAAAAAGGGTCTAATGGACCTTGGGGCAACCTGATGGGAACAGGCTAGCCAGCAGGTGGAGCTCCTGGTCTCTGAGCCTCCTACCTTATTTCATCTGAGCCTTTGATGAAGCTGCTGTGTTTTCTTGTATTCTACGTATTTGGGTGGGTAAAATTTTATTTGCTAAGAGAGCTCCCCCCCCGCCCCCCCCAAAAAAGGTTTACAAATCACATGTATTCTGACTGATTTCATAAAATGAGAAAGAAACAAATCTGGAATTGCTATACCAGCGATAGGCCTGTCTTCAGAAATTAAAATGGAAACAAAGATTCTGGATGCACATTGAGAATGACCTTGTCAAGTCTGTTGAATTGAGAAGTAAAAATTCAAGATTAAAGAGCATACAAGAAATGCCAGAAATATATTGATGACTGCATTTAAAAGTCAGGCTTGGGAGGGAAACGGACTTTGGCCCAGCGGTTAGGGCGTCCGTCTACCACATGGGAGGTCCGCGGTTCAAACCCTGGGCCTCCTTGACCCGTGTGGAGCTGGCCCATGCACAGAGCTGATGCGCGCAAGAAGTGCCCTGCCACACAGGGGTGTCCCCCGCGTAGGGGAGCCCCACGCGCAAGGAGTGCACCCATAAGTAGAGCTGCCCAGCACGAAAGAAAGTGCAGCCTGCCGAGGAATGGCGCTGCCCACACTTCCCATGCTGCTGACGACAACAGAAGCGGACAAAGAAACAAGACGCAGCAAAAAGACACAGAAAACAGACAACTGGGGGAGGGGAGGGGAATTAAATAAAAATAAATCTTTAAAAAAAAAAAAAAGTCAGGCTTGGGAAGCGGACGTGGCTCAACTGATAGAGTGTCCGTCTCCCTATGGAAGGTCCAGGGTTCGATCCCCAGGGCCCCCTGAACTGTGTGGTAAGCTGGCCCATGCTCAGTGCTGCTGTGTGCAAGGGCTGCTGCGCCATGCAGGGGCGCCACCGCGTAGGGATGCCCCATGCACAAGATGTGCACCACACAAGGAGAGCCACCCTGCGTGAAAAAAGCGCAGCCTGCCCAGGACTGGTGCCACACATGCGAGAGCTGATGCAGCAAGATGATGCAACAAAAAAGAGACACAGTTTCCCAGTGCCACCAGATAATGCAAGCAGACACAGAAGAACACACAGTGGACAGAGAGAACAGACAACAGGGGAGAAGAGGAGAGAAACAAATAAAATAAATCTTTAAAAAAAAAGCCAAGTTTTATTTAGGAACACAATACAGTGATTTAGTTTGGGGGAAGGAAACCCCAAATATGAATATTTATTATTTGATCACATATTCATATAAAATTTCAGGATACTTTTGTGAATAAAAGTGGTACACAGACAAAAGGAAAAAGAGCTACATATATGCTGTCCACAAGACTCACCTTATATGCAAGAAAACAATCAGGCTGAAAGTGAAAGGCTGAAAAAAGATACTCCATGTAAATAGTAACCAAAAAAGATCTGTAGTAGTGATACTAATTATGGACAAAATAGATTTTAAATGCAAAATTGTTATAAGAAGTGAAGAGGTCATTATATATTAATAAAAGGGGCAAGTCACCAAGAAGAAATAACAATAAGAAGTATTTGGGTGTGGATAAGCCTCAAGTAGTTGGGCGCCTGCCTCTCACACAGGAGGTCCCAGGTTTGGTTCCCAGTACCTCCTGAAAAAGCAGACACAACAAACAGACAATGAGCAAACACAGTGAGCAGACAAGTTGAAGCAATGAGCAGACAGATGAGGGATCCAACTCAGAGGGCAGACAAGAAATATTTTTGCACCTCACCTGGAAGCCCCAAAATACATAAGGCACAGATTGGCAAAACTGAAAGGAGAAACAGGCATCTCTACAATAATAGCTGCAGACTTCAATACACCACTCTCAGCAGTGGACAGAATATCTGGACAGAGGATAAATAAGGAAACAGAGAGCCTGAATAATATGATAAATGACCTAGGCCTAACAGACATTTATAGAACATTACATCCCCAAAGAAGAGAATATACATTCTTCTCAGGTGCTCATGGATCCTTCTCCAGGACAGATCATATGTTAGGTCACAAGACAAGACTCAATAAAATTAAGAATGAAATCATACAAAGCACTTTCTCTGATCATAATGGAATGAAGCTGGAAATCAGTTAAGAGGTGGACAAAGCGAACATTCACAAATATATGGAGGTAACAATACATTTATTTTTTCTAAAGATTAATTTTTAAATTTATTTCTCTCCCCTTTCCCACTCCCCTGCCCCCAGTTGTCTGCTCTCTGTGTCCATTTCCTGTGTGTTCTTCTGTGTCCACTTGCATTCTTGTCATGTAGCACTGGGAAACTGTGTCTCTTTTCTTGCTGCATCATCTCTCCACATGTGCAATGCCACTCCTGGGCAGTCTGTGCTTTTTTTCGATTGGGGTAGCTCTCCTCATGGGGCGCACTCCTTGCACATGGGGCACCCCTACGTGGGGGCCACCACTGCATGGCACGGCACTCCTTGTGCGCGGCAGCACTGTGCGTGGGCCAGCTCACCACATGGGTCAGGAGGCCCTAGGTATAGAACCCTGGACCCTCCCTATGGTAGGTGGATGCTCTATCAGTTGAGTCACAACCACTTCCCTAAACAATACACTCTTTTTTTTTTTAGAGATTTATTTATTTATATCTCTCCCCTCCCTCCCCCGCCCCAGCTGTCTGTTTTCTGTGTCTATTCCCTGTGTCTTCTTTGTCCACTTCTGTTGTTGTCAGCAGAACGGGAATCTGTGTGTCTTTTTGTTGCAGTCATCTTGTTGTGTCAGCTCTCCGTGTGAGCGGCATCGTTCTTGGACAGGCTGCACTTCCTTTCGTGCTGGGTGGCTCTCCTTATGGGGCACACTCCTTGTGCGTGGGGCTCCCGTACACAGGGGACACCCCTGCATGGCACGGCACTTCTTGTGTGCATTAGCACTGCGCATGGGCCAGCTGGCACATGGATCAAGGAGGCCCAGGGTTTGAACCGCGGACCTCCCATGTGGTAGACAGACGCCCTAACCACTGGGCCAAGTCCGATTCCCAGAAATACACTCTTAAATAATCAGTAGGTCATAAAGAAACTGCAGGAGAAATCAGTAATCCTGAGTCATGAAAATGAGAACACAATATATCAAAACCTATGGGATAGATACAGTGAAGGCAGTGCTGAGAAGGATATTTATAGCTCTCAATGCTCAATTAAAAAAGAAAAAATAATTAAAATTGAAGACCTGACTGCATACCTGAAGGAACTAGAAAAAGAACAGCAAACTAATCCTAAAGCAAGCAGAAGGAAAGAAATAACGAAGATTAGAGCAGAAATAAATGAAATTAAGAAAAAAAAAAGTATCAACAAAACCAAAAGTTGGTTAATAAATTGAAGAAAATCACATGATCATTTCAAGCAATGCAGCAAAGGCATTTGATAAAATACAGCATCCTTTCTTGATTAAAAAGAAAGGAATAGAAGGAAGCTTTCTCAACATGGTTAAAACGTGTATATGAAAGGTCCACAGCAAGCAACGTACTCAACAGTAAAAGACTGAAAGCTTTCCCACTGAGATCGGGAACAAGACAAGGATGTCCACTGACACCACTGTTATTCAATATTGTGCTAGGTGTTCTAGGTAGAGATGTTCTAGCAAGAAAAAGAAATAATAGGTGCACAAATAGGAAAAGAAGTAATATCTTTGCTATTCACTGATGATATGATCCTACACCTAGAAAATCCTGAAAAAGTCCACAATAAAGCTACTAGAACTAATAGACAAGTTCAGCAATGGGATGGGATGCAAGATTAATATGCAAAAAACCAGCAGCATTTCTAAACTTTAATAATGAGCAATCTAAGGAGGAAGTCAGAAAAAAAGTTCCATTTACAAGGGCCACTAAAAGAATAAAATATTTAGGAATAAGCTTAAGCAAAGACATAAAGGACATGTATTCAGAAAGCTACAAAACACTGCAAAAAGAAACCAAAGAAGACCTAAGTAAATGGAAGGGTATTCAATGTCGCAGACCGGAAGACTAAATAATGTTAAGATGTCAGTTCTACCCAAACTGACTTACAGATTCAATGCAATCCCAATACGAATTCCAACAGACTTTTTCCCTCCCAGAAATGGGAAAGCCACTTACGAAATTTACTTGGAAGGATAAGGAAACCTGACAAGTCAAAAATGTCTTAAAAAAGAACAAAGTTGGAAGACTCTCACTTCCTGATTTTATCTTTTATTATCTTTTTTAAAAAGATACATAGATCACACAAAATGTTACATTAAAAAATATAGGAGGTTCCCATATATACCATTGCTCACACCCCCACTCCTCCCACATCAACAACCTCTTTCATCAGTGTGGCGCATTCATTGCATTTGATGAATATATTTTGGAGCACTGCTGCACAGCATGGATTATAGTTTACCTTGCAGTTTACACTCTCCCCCAGTCCATTCAGTGGGTTATGGCAGGATATATCATATCCTGCATTTGTCCCTGCAATATCATTCAGGACAACTCCAAGTCCTGAAAACGCCCCAATATCACACCTCTTTTTCCCTTTCCCTGCCTTCAGCAACTCCTGTGGCCACTGTCTCCACATCAATGACAGTTTCTTCCACTGCTAGATTCACAATAATTCTGTAGTAAAATACCAGTAAATTCACTCTAATCCATATTTTATTCCTCCACCTGAGGACCCTGGGATGCCAATGTCTACTCCACCTCTAAATCAAGATGGGGCTTAGATCCCACATACTTTCTGACTTTAAAACACATTACTTAGCTACAGTGGTGAAAACAGCACGGTACTGGCATAGAGATAGACATATGGACCAAGAGAATTCAATTGAAAATTCATAAATAGAGCCTCACATTTATGGTAAATTATTTTTGACAAGGCTATCAAACCCACCCAGCTGGGTCAGAATAGTCTACTCAACAAATGGTATTGGGAGAAATGGATAGTCATAGCTACAAGAAAAAAGGAGGACTCCTATCTCACACCTTGTACAAAATTAACTAAAAATGGATCAAGGACCTAAATATAAAAACTAAAACCATGGAACTCCTAAAGAAAATGTGAGGGAAGCGGATGTAGCTCAAGTAAGTGGGCTCCCGTCTATCACATAGGAGGTCCAGGGTTCGATACCCAGGGCCTCCTGGAGAAGGCAGGCTGGCCCATGCACTGAGCTGGCCCACGCAGAGTGCCACCCTGTGCAGGAGTGCCACCCCCACGCAACATTGCCACCCTGTGCAGAGAGCTGACACAGCAAAATGACACAACAAAAAGAAACACAGAGGAAAATGTAGGGAAACATCTTCGAGACCTTGTGGTAGGCGGTGGATTCTTAAGCCTTACACCCAAAGCATGAGCAATGAAAGAAAAAATAAATAGAATCTCTTCAAAATTAAACATTTCTGTGTTTCAAATGACTTTGTTAAGAAGGTGAAAATGGGGAAGCAGCTGTGGTTCAATGATATAGAGTGTCTGCCTATCATATGGAGGGCCTAGGGTTCTATACCCAGGGCCTCCTGACCCGTGTGGTGAGCTGGCCCATGCACAGTGCTGCCATGCACAAGGAGTGCCATGCCACGCAGGGGTGGCCCCACGCAAAAAAAGCACAGCCTGCCCAGGAATGGCGCTGCACACACTGAGAGCTGACACAGCAAGATGACACAACAAAAAAAGCGACAGTTTCCCAAGTCTTGCATGACAAGAATGCAAGCAAGCACAGAAGAACACACAGTGAATGGACACAAAGAACAGACAACAGGGGCAAGGGGAGAAAAATTAATTAAAAATTTTAATTTTTTTTAAAAAGTGAAATTGCAGCTTATTCAATGGGAGAAAATTTTTGGAAACCACATATCCAATAAGGGCTTGATCTCCATGTTATATAAAAAGTTCATACAACTCAATAATAAAAATACAAGTAACCTAATTAAAAAATGGGCATGACGTCAACATTCTTCCAAAGGAAAAATACACATGGCCAAAAAGCACATGAAAAGATGCTCAACATCACTAGCTATTAGAGTAATGCAGATCAAAACTACAATGAGATATCATTTCATACCTTACACAATGGCCATTATTAAAAAGGCAAAACACTATGAGTGCTAGAGAGGATGTGAAGAAATGGGAACACTTCTTCACTGTTGGTGGGAATATAAAAAGGGGCAGCCTCTGTGTAGGACAGTTTGGCAGTTCCTCAGGAAGCTAAAATAGAACAGCAATCTTGCTACTAGGAATATATTCAGAAGAACTTAAAGCAGAGACATTTGCACAGCGAAGTTCATAGCAGCATTATTCACAATTATTAAAAGATGGAAATAACCCAAGTGGATAACAAAATGTGATATATACATACAACGGAATACTATTCAGCTGTAAGAAGAAATGAAGTTGGGATAAACCTTGAGAACTTTATGTAGAGTGAAATAAGCCAGACATAACAGGACAAATATTTTATCATCTCACTAATATGAACTAAATATGATGAGTAAACTAATTAAATTAATTTAGGTGTAGGAATGCAAAAAGGAGAAAGAAGAGGGAACAGGGAAATATATACACTTGAAGGAATATGGGTCAAAATTTTTCTAAAATTAGTGATAGAAGCCAATATAAAGAATCTCAGCGCCACGCATGATAAACACATACATACAAACAGAGTGTGTGTACGTCTATTTCTATATCTACCTATACGTGCATATGTATATACAGTAACCCAGTTACCATCCCTAGAGGTAATCAATGTTATCAATTTGTGTATTCTTCAAGAAATATTTTTGCATATACAAGCAAAATACATATTCATATCTTCTTTCCCCACTTTTACATAAATAACATAATAGACACTAGTTTACATATTGCTTTTTTAACTGAATAAATCTTAAAGAGATATTACATAAAGAACTTCATTCTTTTTTTAAAGTTGCATAGTATTTCAGTATTTGAATGCATTATAATTTTATTGAATTAGTCTTGACCTAATAGATATCTGGATTATTTCCAATTTTTTCTATTACCCACAATGGTTCAATTAATAAACCTTGCACACATAAATTCATATACATGTGAGTTTAACTGTATGCTAAATTCCTAAAAAAGCAGAACTGATGAAACTGCCTTCACAGAGCTGGTATAAATATACTCCCACAGTAGTAAATTAAGGGTTTCTTTTCCCATGAAGTGTTATCAAAATTTTTGATATTGGTCAATCTCACAGGTGAAAATAGTATATTAGTGTAGTTTTTTTCCCCCCCTTTTTTCCCCTTGCAGTACCCAAGGGCTGGGGATTGAACCCAAGACCTTATATGTGGGAAGCCAGTGATCAATCACTGAGTCACAATGGCTTCTCTGAGTTGGTTTTTTTGTGTTTTGCTTGCTATTTGTTCTTTTTCCAGGAGGCACGAGAAACTGAATCTGGGACCTCCTATGTGGGAGGTGGGTGCTCAACCACTGAAGCCACATCCGCTCCTTCTCAGTGTAGTTTTAATTTGCATTTCCTGTATTAATAAATGAGGCTGAGTTCTCATGTTTTAAGAGCTATTTGTATTATCTTTTCTGAAAACAAGTTTGTTCTTATCCTTTGTCCATTTTTCCATGGCATTCTTGGTTCCTTTTCTCATCAATCTGTAGGAAAATTTGCTCTTCACTATGAGTTCCAAATATTTTCCCCTAGTTTGCCATTTGTCTTTTTTTCTTTTTTAGGATTTTATTTATTTCTCCCCATCCCCTTGTTGTTTGCACTATGCTGTGTGTTGTGTCTTTAGGAGGCACTGGGAACAAAACCCAGGACCTCCAATGTGGAATGGAGGTACCTAATCACTTGAGCCACCTCCATTCCCTGGTTTGTTGTGTCTCTCATTGTTTTTTCTTCGTGTCTCTTGTAGTGCATGTCCAGCTTACTGTCTTGTTCATTTTTCTGTAAGAGGTACTGGAAACCTCTGCTCCCTGCTTTGTTGTATCTCTCATTATGTTTTTCTTCTTGTGTCATCTAGTTGTGTCAGCTTGCCGTGCCTGCCCATCACACCAGCTTGCTGTCTTCTTTAGAAGGCACCGGGAACAAAACTATGGACCTCCCATGTGGTAGGTGGGAACTTAGTCACCTAAGCCATATCTGCTTCCCTCATTTGTCTTCTTACTCTGCTTATGTGGGCTTTAACATGCATAAATTTTTTTATGTTTTTGTGAATTTACTGATCTTTTGAAGTTTTGGGGTTTTTCCCCACATCAGAAAGGTCTTCTTATCTCTGAGATTAAGAAACAATTTCCCATGGTTTCTCTTAATATTTTTATGATTTAATTTTTTACATTTATTTTCTAATTCCTCTGGAATTTATTCTTATATAAGGTATAAGGTCTAAATTCATTTATATTTCATTCTGGGTGGCATCCAGTTTTTCTAACTTACTGTACTTTGCACTTTTATTCTTTTGTTTAATGTGTGCAACTTTTGGTAAGATGATCTTTTCACAAATTATCAAGTTACTTAATGATATTTCTCTGGGTCTATTCTTTGCTTTCCCATATTAAAAGAGCATAGCATAAAAAGATCTTTCTAAATACTATTCTAGAGTAATACTTATATAGTCTATGGGAGGAGGAAGCAAATAATTGCAATATTCTCTGCTTAAGGGGAACAGATGGAATTTAAAGACAGAACAGATTTTACTTATAGCAGTTTTTAAAAATAAAAAAAAACTAAGTTATCTTCGATATCTCAGTGACCAAATGACAGCTAACAGAATTACTGAAATTGTGACTTATAAAATAACCAAAATATCATTTCATGATGCCAGTTGCAGTGTTTAAACAATGAAAATTCTAAAACATTTCCTTGAGCCTATGGAAAACCAAAAATATAAATTGCAGAAATAAGGTGGTTTTGGTGAAAATGTAATAACTACTGAAATGTTTTACTCATCCTAAAGCAGAGAGAAAACTTGAATAATAATGAAAGTAGAATAAAAGACATAGCAAGAAGGTAACAGTACCTGGAATATAGTCTAATATATGACTAAGACAAGTAAAGACGATTATAACTTTTGAAATACTGATAAATCAGAACAAGACATAATCTAAAGAGGTAAAGCATGCTATTTGTGAACAAGAAAGAAACCATAAATACTTGTTGAATGAAGGAATAAAAACAAATGCATATCTTCATTATGACTTTTTCAAACTGACCATATAAATCTTTGAAAATCAAATAAGCAAATTATGTATCATAAATATACAAAAAATAAATTTTAGTATAGGTAATTAGGTAGCAAAATAAGGAAGACACTTTAATAGGTCACTTAATTATACCTGATAAAGTTTAATATGTAGAAATAAAACAATATTACTAAAATATAGCAACTGCATTTTCATTAAGATTACTGACTACTAAAATATATAAAAAGTTAATCATGCTATGTAAGTCAATAGATTTAACCTTAAAAATCTCCACCTCTCATAAGATTAGCTTATTCTGTGTTAGTTTTCAATTTTGGATATTTCAGATCAAATTTGTTTACTCACAAGTAAATTAAAAAACTGACTACCACACCTTTTGAGAGCTATTAGTCAGGCAATGAAATAGTGTTTTGCATATTATTATGTAGTTTTCCTTACAACCCTAAAACCGTACCTTTTAGATAAGAAAACTAAAATTAGAGGTTTAGAAACTTGCTTAAAATCACATAATTAGTTACCAAGTAACATTGCTGGTCTTACTCCATAGCTTATGCCCTTAAATTATTATGTTACACTTGATCATAAATGTAGTTTAAAAAAACAAAACATGTCAGATAATTTGAAGAATTTTAAATTGTTCAACTAAATACAAACTATTCAACTAAGAGTAAAACATATTCACTTTTTAAGCCAAAATTATTCCCTTGAGAGATCAATATTAAAAAATCTCATTTTTACTGTGCTCTTTCATAAATTCGAATGTGTTAAGACCTTGAATGTGTAGGACAGTTAATATCTTCATTAAGCTATGGAAGAATTTACACAGAACATCAGACAAGCACGTGGTATTCGGAAACACAGTTACTATATATGTAAACATAGGAAGGATCAAGATCAGCAAAGACATTTATCCCATATCAAGTAAATACTTAACTGCCTTATGATACTAGTACAATAAATCTAATTTCCCAAATATAATAATTTATGATATTGGGAAATGTTACACAAGTAATTTTTTAAAAAATTAAATATTACAAAAACTACTGAAGCTATAACCACCTTAGGTTACACACTGCTTTTCCTTACATAAGAGAATACATGAAAACATATATGAATATGTGTGTGTATATAAAATATAAGTTAATTTTACAAATATTGCTTTTAATTTATAAATAAGCATAAACTAAGCCTCTTTTCTTACTTTCCGTCTTTCAGGTCCATTGAATGCAATATGCCTTGCTTCTTCCACAGTCTCACAGACAAGGCCATTTCCACACACAAACTGAATCACTCTCTTGAGTTGAGGAAACTGAGTCTTTATAACATCAATCACCATTTTACAGCCTTTAATTTCCCTTAATCTTTCATTGATTGGCTTGATCTAAAATGTTTAAAAATACCTGATATATTAGAAACACCAAAATAAAACCAAATGTTCATTATATTCTTTCTCACAAAATACGTATAAGCTTGACAGCAAAAGATTAGTTGAGTATGCACTCATATATAGTAAAAATTTGACAAGAACCTTATGAGTTATATCCACTTCTGTATTAGATTCTTAAAAAATGAATATGACTTTTAAAAAAAAACCAAGCAAGGAATGAGTGGAATAAGATTTGAACAGGCAGATGACTGAGGGTTAAGAAGTTTTAGTGGGCAAAAGCTATAGAGAAGCAAAGCATGGAAGTACAAAAAGCAGGTATAAACCATAATAGTAACAGCAGCTAGCATTTACTGAGCACATGGCACTAAGGCACTGTGCTGGGAGCTTTATAGGTAAGAATTCCTTGCAATAATCCAAGAAAGTAAGTACGAATTCTTCCACTTTAAAGATGAAGAAACTGAAGCTCAGAAAAATTAAGAACCAATTAGTGAGAGCTAGTTAAGAGTGGAACTGAGATCCAAACTCAGGACAGTCCAACTCTAAGGCACATGCTCTTAGCCACCATGCATCCTGCCTGCAGTTCAGGGTCTTGCATGCTGGACCAAACAGAACATTTTTCTTAGCAGACAGTGAAAAAAAAAAGCACTCAAGGATCTAAGTCATGATAAGGATGGAGTTCTTGCCTCACTCACCTAGAGCCGGGATACTCTAAGATCTCTTAAAACATACCACAAGGCTCAAAATTTAGTATGGCACACCAAGAGCTGACACATTGAACCAAATATTTACAGCCAGGACTCTGGATTGACATTTTCCCCAGAAACCATACATTTTATTCATCTCCTTACACTTTTCTATAAAACAATACAGATGTTGACTAGTTAATGGTAGAAGTATGGCAAACTGATTAGGAAGAAATGGTATGAGGTCAAGAAAGACAACACCTATTGATATTTTTCTTGGCTTGTAAATGCAATAACATTGATCATTTGAATGACTGGTTAACTGGAACCCAAGTTTAAATTTTTTAATCACTACCACAGTTTTAGGCAATAAAGACATACTTTTAATGGACAAGATTTTATCACTACTAAACAATGAACATTAAAAATTTCTTACATCAAGGTAATCTAGGGCGAGGAATGTCTCTGGTTCCGCTCTTTCCTCTTTCAGAAATCGAATACAATCTCTTGCTACCTTTTCAGAGGCTACAACAATGGCAACTATGTACCGGCCAAAAAGTTTAGTAACAGCCAGCTGGTATTTCTTATGAATAGGATGACACAGGTCAAGCAGTCTTCCAAACTTAGTAGGTTCCAAAAAAGGAGAGAAAAACACAATACATTAATGTATAGAACTCATTGTTTTCTAATGTAACAAAGCAGCACAGACCAAAAATTAATTTTATAAAAATAAAAACACCAAATCTAATAGAGTCCACATTTAAACAGACCTAAGTTTCATTATGAGCTGACAATCTAGGTGTCACGATGTGATACCACACACTTCATTCAAGAGAAGAGTAATGAGGAGGGCCTGGCCTTATCAAGTATTAACTACTAAATACTAAATATTATTAAATACCAAAGTATTAAAATATTTTATAAAGCTATAGTAAAAATATTCATTTGTCTGTCTTCATTAAAAATATCTATGAGGTACCTACTATGTGCAGGAACTGAGCTAGACATTACATAAACATTACTGAATAGAACAGATATTTTCTGACTGCAAGTGCTTTCAGTCTAGAAAGGAAGAAAGACACAAATAATTAATAATTATATGCATACAGAGTTTAATAACAGAAACTGAAAGCACAGAGTGCTTTACGAGTATAAAATGGGACCAGCTGGGCCTGAGAAAGTCAGGGAAATCTTCCCAAAAAGAAGAGTTCTTTGAATTGAGATTTGAGGAATGATCAAGAATTAGACTAAAGTTAAAAACTTCGGTAGAAAATATCTCAATGTCAATCATCCTATATCGATGGTTCCTACAATACCTGAAGATTAATTTTTTAATTTTTGGATGCTTGCTTTCATTTGTTAAGTTTTATGTCACGGATGTCAATTTCCTTATGATAGGTCATCTTTGGTTTTCATATTTATTATCTTTGTCATAGTTTTACATTCCCACCAGCAGTTTACAAAGCTTCCAATTTCTCCAAAGTCTCACTAATACATTATCTGGCTTTTTTATTCTAGCCATCCTACTGGGTGTAAAGTGGTATTTCACTGTGGTTTTGATTTCCCTGATGATTAAGGATGCTGAGCATCTTTTTGTAGGCCAGTTGAATATCTTTGGTGAAATGTCTTTTCAACTCTTCATTAGGGTTTTCCAGAGAAACAGAAACGACAGCATACACATGTATAAAATATTATGCAATTTACTAAAGGTATTGGCTCATGCCTTCGTGGGGATGGACAAAGCTGAATTCCATAGGGCAGGTTGTAAACTGGGGACTCTGATGAAGATTTCCAATGAATTCTCGAGGAGAATTTCTGGCTGGCTGAAGTAGAAATGGAAACTCTTCCATTTGACTGCTAAAATCATCAGTTCTTTCTTTAAGGCCTTCAACTGATCAGAGGAGACTTCTCTCATTGCTGAAGGTAATCCTCTTGGTTGATGGTAGATGTAATCAGACATAGATGCTTTTGCTTTTGATGTTATATCCAGGAATCCTTTACCAAATCCAAGGTCATGAAGAGTCACCCCTATGTTTTCTTTTATGAATTTTATAATTTCTACTCTTACACTTAAGTCTTTATCATCTATTTTGAGTTAATTTTCTGTACATGGCATGAGGTAAGGATTTAACTTCAATTTCTATATGAGGTTATTTGGCGAAAACCATTTATTGAAGAATTATTTTTTCCTCACTGGTCTTAGCATCCTTGTCAAAAATCATTTGGTCATAGATGTGTAGATTTGTTTCTGGACTCTCAATTCCATTCCGCATATTTATCCTGTAACAGTACCACACTGTCTTGATTATCATTGCTTTGGAGTAAGTTTTGACATCATTCAGTATGAGTTCTCCTACTTTGTTCTTTTTCGGGATTATTTTGGGTCCCCTGCAATTCCATATGAATTTTAGAATCAGTTTATCAACTTGTACAAATAATTCATCTATGATTCTGATAGGGATTACACTGAACATATAGATCAGTCTGGGGAGTATTACCGTCTTAACATTAAGTCTTCTGACCCATGAGTGCAATAAATAAATGGGCCCATTTATTTGGATCTGCTCTTTTTTCAAGAATGTTTCATACTTTTCAGAGTACATATTTTGCACTTCTATTGTTAAATTTATTCCTATTTTATTATTTTGATGCTATTGTGAGTGGAAATATTTTAATTTCATTTTCAGATTGTTCATTGCAATTGTACAGAAAGACAATTTGATTTTTGTATATTAATCTTGAATCCTGCAACCTTGTTGAGCTCTTTTTTAAGTCCTAATATTTTCTTAGTGGATTTCTTTTTTTTTTCCTCTCCCCTTCCCACCTCCCCCCCACCTCGCCCCAGTTGTTTGTTCTCTGCATTTTTTACTGCGTGTTTTTCTTTTGTCTGCTTCTGTTGTTGTCAGTGTCATCTTGCTGTGTCAGCTCTCCGTGTGTGCAGCACCATTCCTGGGCAGGCTGAACTTTCTTTCGTGCTGGGCGGCTCTCCTTATGGGGCGCACTCCTTGCACGTGGGGCTCCCCTATGTGGGGGCACCCGTGTGGCACGGCACTCCTTGCGCGCATCAGCACTGCGTGTGGGCCAGCTCCACACAGGTCAAGGAGGCCCGGGGTTTGAACCATGGACCTCTCATGTGGTAGACAGACGCCCTAACCACTGGGCCAAGTCCGCTTCCCATCTTAGTGGATTTCTTGAATGTTCTATATGGAAAACCATGTCATCTGAAAATAGTTTTACTATTTCCTTTCAAATTTAGAATCTTTCAAATTTAGAATCTTTTATTCCTTTTTCTTGCCTACTTGCCCTGGCTAAAACTTCCAACACAATGTTGAATAAATGCAGGAAGAGCAGACATTCTTGTCTTGTTTCTAATTTTACGGGGAAATAATCCAGTCTCTCACCATTATGAAAGATAGTAGCTGTGGGCTTTTTATAGATGTCTTTTTATCAGGAAAGGGTGTTGGCTTTTGACAATGCTTTTTCTGCATCTATTGAGATAATGTGATTTTTATTTTTTATTCTATTGATATGATGCATTACATTCATTGGTTTTCAGATGTTAAACAAACCCTGTATCCCTGGGATAAATCCTAATTGGTCATAGCATACAATTCTTTTTAAATGTTGCTGGATTTGGTTCGCAGCATATTCTTGAGGACTTTTGGAACCATATTCATGAGATATTGGATTAAAGTTTTCTTTTTTCTGTGATGTATTTGGTGTATCGGTGTAATACTGGCCTCATAAAATGCGTTGAGAAGTATTCTCTCCTCTTCTATTTTTTGGGAAGAGTTTGTGAAGAAATGGCATTAATTCTTCTTTGAACGCCGATAGAATTCAGAGGTGAAACCATCTGGGTCTGGGCTTTTCTTTGTGGTAGTTTTTTGATTACTCATTAAATCTGTTGCTATAGTTCTACTGAGATTGTCTTGTTTCTTCTTGAGCCAGTCTTGGTAGTTTTTGTCTTTTTAGGCATTTGTCTATTTCATTTACCTAATTTGTTGGCACACAATTGTTTATAGTATTCCTTTATAGTCCTTTTTATTTCTGTAATTTGTCTTTTTTCCCCCTGATCATACCAAAATACGTGTCAATTTTGTTGATATTTCAAAGAACAGCTTTGGGTTTCTCTACTGTTTTCCTATTCTATATCTCATTAATTTATGCTCTAATTTTATTTCCTTCCTTCTGCTTGCTTTAGGTTTAGTTTGCTCTTCTAGTGTCTGAAGGTAGAAGGTTAAGTTATTGATTAGAGATCACATTGCTTTTGCTTTTTTTTTTAAGATTTATTTTAAAAATTTATTTCTCTCCCCTCCCCCTCTCCCCCTCCTCCCCAGTTGTTTGCTCTCTGTGTCCATTCACTGTGTGTTTTTCTGTGTCCACTTGTCAGTGGCACCAGGAATCTGTGTCTCTTTTTGTTGCTCCATCTTGCTGTCTCAGCTCTCCCATGTGTGGGGCGCCACTTCTGGACAGGCTGCACATTTTTCACACGGGGCAGTTCTCCTTTCGTAGTGCGCTCCTTGCGCATGGGGCTCCCCCACGGGGTGGACACCCCTGCGTGGCACAGCACTCCTTGCACGCATCAGCACTGCGTGTTGGCCAGCTCACCACATGTGTCAGGAGGCCCTTGGTTTGAATCCTGGACCTCCCATGTAGTAGGCAGACACTCTATCAGTTGAGCCAAATCTGCTTCCCACCTAGTTTCTTAATCTAGACATTTTATAGATATAAATTTCTCTCAAAGCACTGCTTTAATTGCATCCTGTAAGTTTTGGCATATTGTATCTTGATTTTAATTCACTTCAAAGTATTTTCTGATGTCCCTTTAGATTTCTTCTTTTACTCATTGGTTATTTAGGAGTGTATTATTTATTTTCTACATATTTTTGAGTTTCCCTGCTTTTCCCCTTTTATGGATTTCTAATTTCACTCCATTGTGGTCAGAGGATATCTTCCCTTGTTGGTCTTCTAGCTACTTGTTCTGTCCATTATTGAAATTAGGGCAGTGAAGTCTCCCACTATTATTGTTGAATTGTCTATTTCTCCGTTCATTTCTGTTAGTTGTTGTTTCATGTATTTTGGTGCTATTATTAGAATTCATCAATTGTTTCATCTAACACCCCCCAGTTAGAAGAGGAAAAGGAAATGAATACATGAGTTTATTTCTTGTGAGATTAATGGATGCTAGATGAAAATTCTCAGGAAATAATCAATTTATCAGTTTGGCTTCTGCAGAGTGAAGTTAAGAGTTTTAATCTTGGACCACTAATGTTGTTTGAAATTTATGAAATTAGGTTCAGCCTCATTCCTGGTTTGGTCATTGATGTAGTTTTTATCATATTGTTAGGTATTGGAAGGAGATTCTGCAACTCCGTTTTACTTCTCCAGCATTATCCAAAAGTTAAAAACAAACATTTAAGAGTTAGATAGTGAAAAAGGATGCTGTAAAGAAGATGGGGATGGTGAGGCTGGGGGGACAGGAGGAAAACCAGTAAGAGTACAGTATCATAGAGGCAATGGAAAAGTATTTCAAACTACAGCAAGTAGTTAACAGTATCATATGCTGAAAACAGGCCATCATAAAATAAGTACTGTACAGTGTACACCGGTGTCACTGACAAGATACTAAGAGGCCAAAGGCCAGGCCCCTTTTACCAAAGGGAATAATTCTGTGACACTGATAACCCAAGCAAAGAAGATACCACTGTATTTTGGCTAATGAAATATACTAGCAATACTGAATATACAGTCAGACTTATAGAATAAAACACAATGTTTTACAAGTATGTGAATAATGTCTGCTAAAAATATGGGGAAAAAAACCCTGAAACTATAAAGAACATGAGATTTGAATCTATGTGTATGAGGAGAACCAGACTACTTTGGGGTACCTGGATCCCTTGGGGATGCTAGCTATAAGTCTCTGGGTACTGTGTTCTTGTCACTGCTTCTCCCCTCAAATTACTTACCAACAGAAACTTTTGGAAGATATATACATTTTACTCCAGTTATTTAGTGCTATATTTTAAATATAAATAGTCAAACACAAACTTTAAAGATTTCTGAAATAATTCTGCTTCCTAATAATGTTAAAATTTCTAATTTCAAATAAGAAGGTATTATTTTCACCATATAGGAAAGCTTAGCTTTTTTGTTTTATTTATTCATTTTTAATTACCACAGAATCTGGATAAAGTCTTTTAAGATGCTCCAGAACCTCTGCCCTCTTTTGCTGACGTTTTCCCTCGTGAGTATCAATTCCAGCATTCTGCAATTCACTTCTAATCAGATTCAATTCTTCATTAACCTCAGACATCCTTGATTTTGTTTTTTCAATTTCATCCACTAGGGTTTCTTCTTGCTGTTTTTTTTCTTTCAAGCAATCACTACATAATAAAAAAAGCTTATTTAGTAAAAGGAAAAACAAGATTATAAAATACAACAAGCTCAGATCTGGCATTGTGGGAGAATGGGGTAGGTCTCTATCAATTCTTCTAGAAGAAAAATACAATAAAATAAAATTAACACCAAAGATGGGCAAAAGAGATTTTAAACATTCCCGCGTTGGGTGGCGGACTTGGACCAGTGGTTAGGGCATCCATCTACCACATGGGAGGTCCACGGTTCAAACTCAGGGCCTCCTTGACCTGTGTGGAGCTGGCCCAAGCACAGTGCTGATGCACGCAAGGAGTGCCCTGCCACGCAGGGGAGTCCCCCACATAGGGGAGCCCCATGCGCAAGGAGTGTGCCCTGTAAGGAGAGCTGCCCAGCGTGAAAGAACGTGCAGCCTGCCCAAGAATGGCACTGCCCACACGGAGAGCTGACACAACAAAAAGAAACACAGATTCCCGTGCTGCTGACAACAACAGAAGTGGACAAAGAAGACACAGCAAATAGACACAGAGAACAGACAACCGGAGTGGGTGGGTGGGGAGAGAAATAAATAAAACTTAAAAAAAAAAAAACCATTCCTGGTTGATTCAAAAGATACTTATTTTTGGATACTGAAAAAGTAAATAAAAACTACAGCAATCACCATGACCATAATAAGGAAGTGCCAACTAAAAAGAAATTCTTACTGATAAAATACTTAAGTTATACTAGTTGTCATGATATAACATTACTTTTATTATAAAATTCCAATACCAAAGGTTTCAACATTGTTACACATTTATATTTCCAAAACTTCAATATTTATAATTTTATTAAGTATAATTTATCTACCTATATGTAGTGAAAAACAATGGAGGAATGAGAACATTATGGTATAATGGGAGCATTCATTTCATGTTCAGAAATATACTAGACCTGTGAGATATACAGAGCAGCAAGGGGAAGAGGGTCTTTACTATACCTACATGCATGTCCTTGTATACTCTTCCAACTTCTCTATTCGTTTTTTATGATCTTCTATTTGTTCTTTTATTTGTTTTAGATTTCCCTGAAATATGAAATGAAACCTCTATCCATTACAGAAGTTCACAGCCAATAAACGTCATTATTTTTCACTATATATAGCACTTACTATAATATCTCGTCTAAGCTACTGTATTTTAAATATATCAAATATAACTATATGAAGATACTTTTAAAAGTAAATTTTTATCTTGAAAAGCAGTGTGATACAGAGCACTTAAGTTAAATAGATGAGAGTTCAAATTCCAACTCCACCATTTACTAGGTATCTGCTCTCCACCAAGCTTACTCTCATAACATCATACTCCAATATTTTCAGATATCTAGATATAGTTCTTATTTGTTCCTCAAACTAATTTATTCAATAAGTTTGTTCACTGGCTACCATGTGCTAGGAACTAGAGAAACAATAATGAACAAGACAAGAGTCCCTGCCCTCAAGGAATAATGTCTGATCGGAGACAAACAAGCAAGGACAAGAAAGAGTCAGTAAGTGCTAGAATATATAGGAATCTACAGGACAACTAGTAGGCTTGTGGGCAGGAGGGCTTCACAGATATCCAGCTCTATTCGCTTTACATTAAATCCAAATACTGTGATAGTTTCCAGTTCTGGCCATGTGTTTAATCTTCCCCTCTAATTCATCCTGTGCACTATAGTAAGATTAATCTGTATTACTTCTATATGAAATAATCTAAACTAGGAATGTACAAAAGAACTGTAATTCCTTTTCAGTAAATGATCCCAGGAATAAAGTAGAAATACCATACCTTTCAAGTATAAAGGAAGAAACATATTCTACGAAATAATTTCATTTTACTCATTTATCATACAAACACATTGGAAAAACATCTAGAGTTATAAAAATAAGTTAATACAGTTTCTTTTCTCAAGGAACTCACGAATTTGAAATTGGAGTTGCCACATCAAAATTCTATTACCTCACCTAAGGTTTCCATTAATAGAGAAAACATCAAGGTTAGTGAATTAGGGATACCAAGTTTAGTCAACTGGGTACACCTGCCTCTGTGCATTTACTCTGAGAAGTCCCAGGGCTTATTTCATGCCAGATTTGTCCCTTTGTGGACCCAAGCGGGTCTCTTAAGGGTCAACACCTGTAATAAAAAAGGGGTTCGGAACAAATTTCAGACATGGCTCAGGTTGAATAGGCTTTATTGGAGAAAACGTAAAAGGCCATTGTCAACAAAAAAAGAGAAGGTGCAGGTGCCCTACTCTCTCATGATCCCACAGAGAGGTATGCCAGGGTCTGGGTGCTCTACTGGACACATAAAAGGCATAATCACATTACCCTGGCACCAGGCATTCTGGATTTGGGATTACAGCTTATCATGCAAGTTGTCTGGGAAAATCAACTATTGTCCAGCACCTGGAGAGATCTTTGGACCTGTGGAAAGTTATAGCCCTACCTATCTGGGAAGGGAGTCACCACTTGTTAGAAGTTTGCAATAATTAACAAGCTGTAGCTCAGTTCCCCCTGATATGCACTGAGGGCACTTCCCCAAAGACTGAACAAAGAAACCACATAGAGATGGGAATAAAGGGAGATAAAGACCTTTACTACCTGCATATCAAAGGGAGATAAAAAAAATTTCCTCCCTGGATATCAAAGGAACACCCAATCCTCCAGCATTCCAGGAAAACCTAACTCCCTAACCCACTACCCTCTAAGCCATACAAGGGAAAATTTTCACCTCTAGGGCTTCCTATTGGCCTCTGCACCTCACTTGGACCCTCAACCCCCTCCCACCGAATATCATTTCCCTGCCTGGGAAGGTTCTGTATAAATTCAAATCCATGCCCCCCCTTCCAGGAGTGGGCTGAAGTCTCTCTTCAGACTTCCATCATGCTGGTGGGGAGGCTAAAGTCTGTTCTTCAGACCCCCTACATTGGGAGAGCTTCCCAATATACTTTCTGCCTGCATTCAGTCTGTGTCCCAGTGAAGGCCGTTTTTCTCCAACACCATTCTTATGGGAAACTGAATTTGGATACAGGTTTTCCTCATTTTTTCCATGCTGGCATTTTTTCTTCTTTTTCTATTGGTGTTTTTATATTCAAATAGCAACTGCTATTCAACCAACACTTACTAACACCCAGTAAGTTCAAGGTTCTAAAATGGACACTACAGTGAATTCTGACTTTAAAAAGCTTCCAGTCAAATAGAACTTTGACAATTGACTGTAATTTTTCTGCAAACTCATAAAAACCCTTAGATATCAATTAAAAATAGGGAATTGTGGGAAATGGCAGTGTAGGAAGCACTCAGAGTCAAGAAGAACACGAAATGACATCCAAGGAAGCAGGGGAGGAAGAGGCTGGTAAATTATGGTAAATACCAGTAAACTGCTCTCTCCATGCAGCGGTTACTGTCACCCATCCCCTACTCTTGTGGCAGGCAACACTGGGGTCTGGACCCCGGACTGGTCCAACCTGCCCCAGACAAACGAGGCAGTGGAGAATTAAAGATAATAGGTTTCCTCAGCGCTGTGGAAGACAGTTGAAGGGCTACTTTTGCTAGACGCGTGTGAGACAAGAAAGCATAGTTTTAGGGAGTATGGAAGCTTCTGGCGTCCTTCCTGGCACTATTCCTGGTCCCTGCATCATTTCCTCCCCAGGGTTGTTTGGAGCCAGCCAACACTCCCTTTGTAGGTCAGTGGTCATGTTCCCATCAGGAAAAACTGACTTGGATATCTCCTCACCTCAACAATGATATGTCCCAAAATTTGCCCTCCATGCAAAAGCAGCCTGAGATAAGGAAAGCAGTACAAGAAACAACTGAGGCAGGTGGCCTGGGGCTAAGGTTTTTCTGCTTTAAGTACAGCAGTGGAACAATAGAGAGACAGAGAAGGTGTGTTTCCTGGGAAGGAGAGGGGACAATTCAAACTCCTATGAAAAGGGTGACTCCTAATGTCTTGCACGCCACAGACCCAGAAGAGACAGGAAGGACCCTTCACTTTGCATTTGCCTTGGGTGTACCTTCCTGATAGAAGCTGACACTCAAGAAATCTGTCATGGGGAAGCGAAATTGGCCCAGTGGTTAGGGCGTCCATCTACCACATGGGAGGTCCGCGGTTCAAACCCCGGGCCTCCTTGACCTGTGTGGGGCTGGCCCACACACAGTGCTGATGCACGCAAGGAGTGCTGTGCCATGCAGGGGTGTCCCCCGTGTAGGGGAGCCCCATGCGCAGGGAGTGCACCCTGTAAGGAGAGCCGCCCGGCGTGAAAGAAAGTGCAGCCTGCCCAAGAATGGTGCCGCACACACAGAGAGCTAACACAACAAGATGATGTAACAAAAAGAAACAGATTCTCGGTGCCGCTGACAACAACAGAAGCAGACAAAGAAAAACAAGCAGCAAATAGACACAGAGAACAGACAACTGGGGCGGGGGGGGGGGGAAGGGAGAGAAATAAATTTTAACAAATTAAAAAAGAGGTAATGATTAAAAAAAAAAAATCTGTCATATCGGCAGCTGGATACAAACCCAAGAAACAGATATCTTAGGGAATAGATCCCAGAGGTAATATAGTTTGTAATATTGTCATGGTCAAAAAAATACAAGAAAAGATACAACATCATTAGCTATTAAGGAAATGTAAATCAAAACCACAATGACATACCATTTAATACCCACTAGAATGGCTACTTTTTTTTAAAAAGGAACTATGTTGAGTGAAATAAGTTAGACACAAAAGGACAGTATTGTTTGTTCTCTTGCTATCATGAACTAAATAGCATGAGTAAACTCACAGAGGTAAACTCTACGGTATAGGTTACTAGGATACTGAATGTGGGTTGAGAATGGGAGCTGATGCTTAATGTATGTAGAATTTATAATAACGTTTATTGAGGAAGTGGCTGTGGCTCAAGCAATTGAACTCCAGTTTATCACATGGAGGAGCCAGGTTCAATTCTCAAGACCTCCTGGTAAAAAAGATAAAAAAAGGCATCCCAGACCTGCATGGTGAGAGAGATAGGCAAAGGCCCCCATGTGGTGAAGCAACACACCAAAAAAAGTTTACTGTAAAAGAAATTAATAGAGTTGATGGTAACATATTATAGTGAGTATAACTAATACTGTTGATTTATAAATGAGATTGTGGTTGAAAGGGGTAGTCTAGGGATGTAATATTTCAACTGAAAGGAAGCTAGAGAATAATGTAGGAACTGTATACCAGTGATTTTTATTGGGGATGAAGACTATGGTTATCAGTATAAGTGTAAGAATGTTCTTCCTTTACAGTGTTAAGTATCTATGGTGATACATGGGAAAATTACAATTAATTTAATTTTTGGGTTAGTTAATAGTAATATTGTAATTTTTTTTGCATTGATGGCAAAGAGGGAAAATAGAAGAACAGGAGGTCCAAGAGGTAAATGAGGGGAAGAAAAGATAAGCAGATCATGAAGGTCTTTGTCGGGCATTTAAAGACTAGGTTGTGATAGAGTTACTGAAGGATTTCAAAAAGGGCAGTTTTATGATCTGACTTAGATATTAAAAGAATCACTACAGCTGCTGTGCTGAACTACTAAGGGACAAGAGTGGAAGCAGGGAAACCTATCACCTGAAATGGGAAAGACTATATGTAGAGTACATTTGGGTGAGAACCTCAAAAGTTCAGTTTGGGATTTGTTAAGTTAGATGTCTGTTCAATATCCAAAATGGAGATGTTGAGGAGGTGGTTGAAAATATGAGGCTGGAGTTCAGTAGGTCTGGGGTAGATATTCAGGAGTCATCAGCAGATGATATTTAGTACTATAAGGCTGTACACAAATAAACACTACAGTATAATGTTGCTACTGTTGTTATTATTACTCTTGATTTTATTCGTGGAAAATGTAGGATCCTTTTTTAAGACATAGTTGATTGTGAAATTCCAACTCTCAGTTTCATCTGTACACCAGGGCAAATACCTATACCCTTAAAAGTATTGCTGTAAGACTTGAAGGAGCTAATGAATGTAAAGTGCCTAGCAAAGTAATCAATAAACACTTTTTCCCCTAAATTCCAAATATTTATTTATAAACCATATGTACAAAAAGTCAGAACCATTTCTTCATTGCAGCTCTCATTAGAAATGGAGGTGACATTTACAGGATGGTTCACAGAAGCCTACCTGTTTAACTCCACAATATATAATAAATTGTAATTACCACCGAATGGCCATAATAATTATTATTTTACAGCCCAATGCTCAGTGTTTAGAAAAGAAGGTCATGAGGAATACGAGGGTAAGACAAGACTCTTGATGTATTGTCACACTCACTTTCATCTTATTTAATCTGCCTATTATTATGAGGTAGGCAAATTTACATCATTGTACAAACGAAGAAAGTAAGGCCCAGCAATTAAATAATTTAGTTATTTATCAAGATTACAAAGGTAATGATAAAGCAAGCAAGTGGTATTTATTTCTTTTTTCACTTTATTCTTCCCTTAACTCTCCTGGACTAAAATACATATAAGGACAGAATCTGTCCAGTGCCTATTGCTATATAGTTGTTAAAAAAAAAAAAAGCTTACTAAATTAATGAAGGCACTGTCCATTCTTATCTTACATAAAAGAGCACCTAAATAATGGTAGGTATCACAACAGGTAATCCAGAAATTTTTTTGGTTATTTATGTCTCATGTAAATCCATTTATATATTTAAAAGCTAATATGAAAAGGGAATAAAATTTCATTGAAAATGGTTTTAAATCACTACTGCACAAATTGAGGTACCTGAACTTCTCCATGTCTCCTTTTCTCAAATGCCAGTCTTTCTTCATCAGCCTTCTGCTCCCACTGCAGTTTTTCCAGTTGTTGGGTCATTATAGCCACTTTCTTTCTTACTTGTTCCTTAAGTTCCTTATAATGATCCAGCTGAATAAACAGCATTTAAACATTGCTAATTGCTAAACTAACTTAAGGAAGCAGGAAAGGAAATTCTTTGTATGATATCCTTTACTGGCAGATAATCTTATAAAAAGTGTGTTCTATATTGATTAGGTCATAACTGGTCACCTTCCCCAAGTAAAATAACGTGGACATAAAATGAATGTCTTCTTATTTAAAACTATTTAGACAGATCAACAATGTAATCAAAACAAACTCTAAAATAAAATCTCTGGCAGAAATTCTTGAAAGTAAAAAGACACTGAAATTCATTAATGGTCCAAAAGCAAGAGTCCAGAGAAAATTATATATTTTTTCCACTTATGTAAAATATATTGTGATGCAAGATTTGGTATAAATATTGTAATGCAAGATTACTATAAAAATATTGAGAGACTGGGTTGAGAGAATTGTTTGAAAATTCTTGAACTACCTCTTTTAGGTATCTACTATTGATTCATTATAATTAAATCTTACATACGAAATTGGACATTAATTCAATTAATATTAACATTTTACATAACTTTAATCAATTCCCCATCTTAATTAAATGATTGTGTATCTGACCTTAAAGTTTTTATAACATTCATGAAAAAAGTTATCTTGACAATAATTTAAAAATGCTTAAAGACTAAAATTAGATTATGTGTATGAGCTGAAAAATTTAAATCCCTATAATTTACATTCTAAGGATAATCTCTTAAAATATTAGAGAGGTCATCCTAAATTTTTTTCTAATTAAAAGAAACTGAAACAATAGAAATGAAAGATTTTCCATATATTGACTTTTTCACCTGACTTGCTTCCAGTTCAATATCTCTCCCTTTATGTAAGATTTCCTCCTCAACCTGCTTTTCAAAACTTTTCCATGCACCATCTAAATCAACCAGTTCCATTTCCAGGGTTCTAATGTCATCTTCCTGTTTAGAACATTGTTTCTCATTATCCTTTATTGATTTCTTAGCCACATCTAATTTCTTGAGGTGATGAGAAGTGTTTTCTTTGGCTTTAATGTATTGAGGTCTTTTCTGATTTAAAAGTGCTTCAAGAGATCTAAAAGGAAAAAAAGCCCTTTTACTTTAAAGGAATTTATATTTTATAATATATAAAAGGAAGAGTTTATTTTGATCAAATCACACATTTAAAAATAAATTTTAAAAACTGACTTGCAGAGATAGAAACAGGTCAGTGGTTGCCAAAAGTTGGGCCATGGGAGGGTTGACTGGTGAAGCACAGGAATCTTTTAGAGCAGTCAATTATTCTGTGTACTATAATGGTGGACACATAACACTCTGCATTTGTCAAAGCCCACAGAACTTTTCTGCAGCACAAAGAGTAAACCATAATGTATGCAAATTAAGAAAAAATCATTTAAGAGGTCAAGGGATCCTAGGATGTGACAAAAGAATCTAACTGTATTATTACAAGTCTATGAAACCACCTCACTGAAGGGAGTGGGGAGAAAAGGTGCTGACCTAAATAACTTTGGAAATTAGTAGAGTCTGTAAAACTAGAGGCAAAAGGAATTGTACATAAGCACTGTATACTAGCTGATGAAGCTAACAATTCTGAAATACTATCCATGTATACTGGAATTGAACAGTTAAGTAAATGGAAGGCAAATGGTAGAAGCCAGGTTTCTATTTTAGAGTGGGAGGTTACAGATAAGCAAGAGAAGGACGGAATGATCCATACAGTATTATAGATTACAGTTAGAGACTTCAGTATATTCATATCACATATAAACTCAAAGAAATTTTAATATATATGTGTATTACACATGGGTTAGTATACGTACTACTATTATTTCCTTACTCTGTCAGTTGAGAGGGTCTAAAAGAAAGGACATCCTTTTCAGGCACCCAGATATGGTCACTAAAACCATTCTCCAATAAAAGGAACCAGGGTTCGTTAAGGAAATGGATTCTAGGTTTAGGGTAGGGTGATAAAAACTAAGACTGGGTGTTTCTAGGAGTGGACCAAACAAGATAAGCCTGGAGCATTTGTAGTGCCAGAAAACAAGGAAGTACTAAAAAAAAAAAAAAATCTCAATAATGGGGCAATCAAAAAACTCCCAATGGCCAAACTGGAACAATTTGAGGAACGAAATGAATGAAGTGGTATTGGATTATAACCCAAAATATAAAACAAAATTCCACAAGTCCATATTAATATAAATAACTGGTAAATAAATGGGGAGAAGAGACAAATCACCCATATAGAATTTCAAGTAATTTATTTAGATACTTTGCCCTCAAGGTGGAACAAAACTACTCGGCCCACCTGCCTTAAGCATGGACTATGTATAGTAACTTCTATCCAAAGAGTACAGTATGGAAAGGGGAAAAAAAAATAACCTTACAGTGGGGAAACCTGACAAATACTACCTCAGCCAGGTAGGTGATCAAGGTCAACATCAACAGTGATAAGCCATACTGATATTACAATATATCACATATCATTAACATATATGATATGTTGATATCCTTGATATAAAGTGTTGAGAATGGCATTTTTACCTCTGTGGTCTTCCTCTCCAAACCCAATTTAATCATAAGAAAAATACCTAACAAATCTCAAATGAGGAACATTATACAAAATACCTTACCAGTACTTTTCAAACTGTCACCATCATCAAAAACAAGGAAAGTCTGAGAAATTACCACAGCCAAGAGGAGCCTGAGGAGATATGATACTAAATGTAATATGGCTTCCTGGATCAGAAAAAGGAATTAGGTAAAAACTAAGAAAATCTGAATAAAATATGCATTCTTTAAAAAAAATAATGTATCAATATTAATCCATTAATTGTGACAAATATACCTTACTAATGTAACATGTCAACAGGGAACACTAGGTGTGGAACAAATGGCAACTTTCTGTATCATTTCCACAATTTTTCCTAAATCTGAAATTACTCTAAAATAAATTTTACTAAAAATAATCACCTTTCAAAGTATCATTTATATTTTTACTTTCTCTATCAATCTATATAAAATCCAACTGTTAATACCTATTTTTAAAAACTCACTTTAATTCTTTTTCTGTTTGTTGTACTTGTCTAGTTAGCATTCCATGTTCCTTCTTCTTGGTTTTAATTATGTTTTCATGAAGAGAGAGAGATTCTTTCATGACACTCAAATCCCTATGCACATGCTCTAGCTCAAGCTTTAAAAAATGAATTTTTTTCTCATTATGATATAATTGGAAAAGGTGCAGTTGTATCTTGTTCATTTTTAGTTCTTCAAGTAGACTCTGGTAACGTTCTGCCTACAAAACAGTACAATTCAAGGGTAGTTAAAAGGGAGAATATTTAAATTGACCTTAAACTCAACTACTGTACCAACAAATGATCTTTAACAAATTTTTATATATATTATTAAGAAACATTATTCTTGTCAAAAGCAATGTTATTTGGAGTGTTTCTGGATACACTTCTAAAATAAACTGCTAAGTGACTTTGTATGCCTGAAGTGTTCTGGTGATTAAGAACAATGAAGTGGCACCAGCTAACCTGGGTCCTAGCCCCAATTTTGTCTTGACCTACTTAGTTTGGCAAGTTCATTAACATTTCTGACATCAGCTTTCTCACTTGTAAACTAAAGGAAGAGTATCAATTGACTTGTAGGTCCCTAGCAACTCTAAAATTCAATGGTTTCAGGTAAACATTTTTCCATAGAATATAATTTCCTTCCTAATAGAACTATCAAGACTACTGAAGTTCTAACATATATGTGAAAAAGAAGAATTTTAATATTTGAGCTATCAATAAAGGATGGGCTGCCTTGAGAGGAGAGTTCCTAATCAATGAAGTGTGTGGGGATTAGTTCCATCACCTCGGCAAGGGCATGGCTAAATGATTTATTAAAGCTCATCTTTTCTTGCATCAGATCAAAAATAGCTCTGTCCTTGCTTATCTCTGCACAACCTATCCCTTTTTGCTTGAAGTTTGAAAACAACTTCTTGGGAAGCGGACTTGGCTCAATGGATAGAGTGTCTGCCTACCACACAGGAGGTCCACGGTTCAAACCCAGGGCCTCCTTGTGGAGCTGGCCGAAGCACGGTGCTGATGCACACAAGGAGTGCCGTACCACACAGGGGTGTCCCCTTCATAGGGGAGCCCCACATGCAAGGATTGTGCCCCATAAGGAGAGCCTCCCAGCTCGAAAGTAAGTCCAGCCTGCCCAGGAGTGGCGCTGCACACCCAGAGAGCTGACACAGCAAGATGACACAACAACAACAAAAGAGACACAGATTCCCGGTGCCGCTGACAGGATACAAGTGGACACAAAACACAAAGCAAATGGACACAGAAACAGACAACTGGGGATGCGGGGGAGGGGAGAGAAATAAATTAAAAAAATAAATCTTTAAAAAGAAAATGACTTACTCTTGCATCTCTGCCGCTAAATAGGATGTGAGCCTAGGGACAAGGTTTCTTGTTCTAAGACAAAATATCTTTGAGAAATTTAACTTTAACCATAGCCCTTGGCCAAATCCAAAAATACATAATATATAAGCAAGAGAAATAAACCAGATAGGGCCCTCCTTGCATATGAGTTTTGGTGTGTGAGTCTTTTTATTCCTATGGCAGAAGCGTTCAAGTAACAGTGTTTAATATTCCTCATAATTAATATTAAAGTTCTGCAATTCTACATTTCTAGTAAGCTGTTTTAGTATATTATGATTACTAGATATAACCTGACTTCCATTGCTGCTACCCTTTTCCCCTGACATAACCAAGGACATACATACATTCAAAAATATGGAGAAACCAGAGAAACGGCATTAGAAATACATCTACCTTTCATTTATTTCTTTGAGAATTTATTGAGTACATACTATGTTCCAGGACTTGTCCTATGTGCCATGAATACAGGGAAGAACAAGACAGACAGGATCCTGTTCTTATAAAACACATATTCTAGTGGGAGGGGACAGGGTCAGACAATAAACAAGCGAACAAATAATAAAAAAGATAATTCCATACAGCAATATACGCTACAAAGGAAATAAAATAGGGTGATGTGAGAGTATGAGGGAGGGGGTCTAGTTTAGATTGGGTGCATGGACAGCAGATGCCTATCCGAGGAGATATCTTTTTAGAGGAGACATCTTTTTAATGAAAACTTGAAGGAGAGAGTATCAGTCATGGGGAAAAAAAAAAAAAAAAAAAAGCATACAGCAACCTAAGAGGAAATAATAAAAGCAAAAGCTCCAGGAGGGAGCTTTGTATACTCAATAAATTAAGGTCAATGTTGTAGGAGAGTAGAGGAAGTCAAGGCTTGAGACATAAATAGGGACCAGATCAGGCTGAGCCTATAGGCTGGATAAGGAAACTAGGTTCTAAGCACAGTGGGAAGCAAAGGGAACATTTTAGGCAGGAGAGACAGGAATCCAATTTTTATCTGACAAAATTCACACACACACACCACTCCAAATTCAACCATCAACCATATGCAAAGCACTACACTAGGCATTGTGAGGGGCGCCAAGAGATATCATAGAAGAGCACTTATAAAGTGTGGCCATGGCTTCCTGGGGTTCTCAAGACCCTTTTAAGGAGTCCCTGAAATCAAAACTATTTTCATAATAAGGCTTTATTTGCCTTACTGGTATGCTGACATTTGCAGTGAAGGTGCAAAAGTCATTGGTGGGTAAAACTGCTAGGCCTTAGCACAAATAAAGTCAGTGGCAGCAAACTGTACTAGGTAGTCACTGTATTCTTTACTTAAAAATGCACTTGATAAAGCAGTAAAAATTATTAATTTTATTAAATCTAGGCTTTTGAGCAAATGCATTTTAAATATTCTACGTAAAGAAATGGGAAATATGCATAAAGCACTTCTGCAGCATACTTAAAATGTGATGGTTGTCACAAGGAAAAGCACTTTAGTGACTAAATTGAACTACAAATTGAACAAATCACTTTTTCACGGAACACTATTTTTACTTAGACGAACAAGAGACATTGATAGTCTTGGGTATTTGGTCAATATTTTTCAAAATTAATTGATTTTCAAAAGGTGGTGGCTGCACTTCAAGGAAAAGAACTGACATCACTTGTTTCCAATGACAAAATTCAATTTTCAAGTGAAATTTAGAATTTTGGAAAACTTGTATGCACCATTATGAGCTTCACAACTTCCCAATATACTTAAAACTTTTCTGATGAGATTGGTGGTGATATTAATGAGTGTGAATTTTTATATTATATAATGCAATCTATCAATATTTTGAAAATCTCCAAAAACATTTTCTATATGACCAATGCAAGTTACAAAATCATGCATGGTAAAAGATCCATTCATAGTACAAAATTTATCAATACATTTTAATGTAACAGAGTATGAAAAGTTCACTGAGATGGTTTCATATTCCACTCCGAAACTTATCTTTAAGAAACTACCACAAATCAAGTTTTGGTGTAGTATCATAAAAGAATACTCATTCACCAGTGGATGGTACATACATACAATAGGACATTATTCAGTCATAAAGAATGAGGTACTGACATTTACCATACTCTATATGAACCTTGAAAACATTATGCTAAGTGAAAGAAGCCAGAAACAAAAGATCACATATTGTATGATTTGCTAATATGAAATATCCAGAATAAGTAAATCCATAGAGACAGAACACAGGGTAGGGAGAAATGAGGAGCAATTGCTTAACAGGTATGAGGTTTCCCTTTGGAATGATAAAAATGTTTTGCAACTAGATAAAGGTGACGGCTGCAAAACATTGTGAATGTACTAAATGCCACTGAATTGTTCACTTTAAAATGGTTAATTTAATGCTATGTGAATTTCATTTCCATTTTTTTAAAAAAGAATATCTGTAATGATCAGAAGAGGCTACTAAAATACTCCTCCATTTTCCAACTACATATGTGTTGTGAGGTCAAATTTTCTTCACAAATTTCAACCAAAACCACATATTACCACAAATGGAAGGCAGAAGCAGACATGAGAACTCAGCTGCTTTCTATAAAGCCACATGTTAAGGGGATTATAAAAATATAAGGGAAACGGACTTGGCCCAGTGGTTAGGGCGTCCGTCTACCACATGGGAGGTCCACGGTTCAAACCCCGGGCCTCCTTGACCCGAGTGGAGCTGGCCCATGCGCAGTGCTGATGCACGCAAGGAGTGCCCTGCCACACAGGGGTGTCCCCCGCGTAGGGGAGCCCCCCACGCAAGGAGTGCACCCCGTAAGGAGAGCTGCCCAGCGCAAGAGAAAGTGTAGCCTGCCCAGGAATGGCGCCACCCACACTTCCTGTGCCGCTGACGACAACAGAAGCGGAGAAAGAAACAAGACACAGCAAATAGACACAGAGAACAGACAAGGGGGGGGGGCTGGGGGAATTAAATAAATAAATAAATAAAACCTTTAAAAAAATAAAATAAAATAAAACATTGCTGCTCTTCGAACTTTTTTATTTGGGAAAATAAAGCTTATTTTTCATAAAAATGTTATGTTCACAAATAATAGGCTTGTTATTGTTATTTTTACTAAAATAATTTAAAATATTAAAAATTTTTTCCAGTTTTAATATCAAAATGGTAGATATTAAGAGCCATAGTACATATAAACAAAAAATCTTTGGGGTCCTCAATAATATGCCTTTTTTAGGAGGTACTGGGGACTGAACCTGAATCCCTGTACATGGGAAGCAAGTGCTCAAACACTTAAGCTCCATTTGTTCCCACCTCAATAATTTTTAAGAGTGTAAGAGAGTCAAGATCCAAGTTTGAGAGCTGCTACCATGTAAGGTATAAACCCCTCAAGCTTATTTTTAGCTGGGAAAATTAGACATTTTTGGAGTTGAGGCTATTCTGCCTATGGGGGAAGAACAAGCCAAACAGTGAAAGCTAGGGCAAATAGTTTATCTTCAATGAATACTGGACCTTATTTGTTTTCTATTATTAAAGGAATATTCTTGGTAACCCCAAGCCAATACCCAACAATTCTAATAGAAGGTTTTGGATGTGACTCCTAATTGGTTATATCTCAATGACCTTACCTCTTCCTTCTCCAATTTTGCATGCTTACGCTCTGTAGCTACATTTTTTTTCTTATTAAAATTAAACTGTGCATCCTCTTCAGCTTTCTGTAACTTTTTTTTCTTTTCCTCATATTCTCCTATAAGCTCTCTCGAAGTGCTGATTTCCTCAAAAAACTGGGTTCTTTCTTTGGGTTTTTTCATTGAAATTGATTCTACAGTTCCCTTAAAAAAATGGAACACCAACATATAAAATAGAGTGATGCAGTTTTTAAAAAGTATGAATTAAACTAATACAACTACTTACCTGAAAAACTAGACAGTTTCTTGCTTTGACTATTATGCCTATCTTTTCCAACTCTGCTACATAAGCAGAACGACTCACAGGGTTATCATTGAAATAAAATTCTGAGCATCCCCCTAAAATAAAAGAATAAAGATGGCCACAGGATGTCTAAATATTAGACATACCTCAACAACAATGAAGATTTAATAAAACTGTTTCTCTTATTGAAATGGCCAGTTATGTAATAATATACAAGTTAACAAATGCATTTTCAGTCAACAAATATTGAGTGTTTACCATATTACAGTGATTATTCTACAGCTAGGATGGAATAAAACAAAAATAAGTCTGACTGCCACACTAGAATGATTATTATTAAATAGGGGGAAATAAGTCCTGAATGCAGAGAAAGAGGAACCTCCACATATTTTTGGTGGGGATGTAAAGTGGTAAAGCCACTGTGGAAAACCGTTGGTGGTTCCTCAAAAAGTTGAACATAGAACTTACCCATGAAATAGCTAGAATATGCAAACTCAAAGAGACAGGAAACAGAACACAAGTTACCAGGAGAAGGAGGTATGAGGAATTGGGAGTTTATGCATAATGGGTATAAGATTTCTGTTAGGAGTGAAGGAGAAGTTTTGGTACTAGATGGTGGTAAGGGTAGCAAAACATTGTGAATGTGATTAATCTTACGGAATGGTTTACTAGGGAGTGACTGAGATGGGAAATTTTATGTTGTACTTATGTTTCCATAATTTAAAAGGAAGGATCAATAAAGAGAAACGACAATTAAATGCAATACATGATTTTGGACTGGCTCTAATAACAGAAGAGAAAAGCTTTTTATTTTTATTTTTTTTTAAAAAAGGTCTCTCATTTCATGGAGCTTATATTCTAGTGGGAGAGAAAGACAAAAACGAGAAAGTAAACAGTAGGTGAGAAAGTGATAAATACTAAGCCATAAAATAGAGCAAGATTGGAAGAACAGAAGTTTCTGTGTAGGGGGAACTAGTGCTGTAACTTTAAACAGGGGATCATTACTGAGATGGAGATGTTAGAGTAAAGACCTAAAGAAAGTCAGGGGGCTAGCCAATGAGGATATCTCATTGAGAAATATTTACATCATGTATACATAACACTCAAGAATTTCTAAAATTATCTGTAATTGCATTCAGGAGAGGTTAGTAAGACAGTGTTTATAATCAGAAATGGTCTAAGTGGACCAGATTGACAAAAGCAACAACAAAACCAAATAAAAAAATATTGAGCATATATAGAGAGAGGCTATGGGAGTAAATAGCAGAGACAGAATAAAAGATAAACAATTCTTAGTGTCATTTACTCAGGAAACACAGGGATTACACAGGATGAATTCACAAAATACAAATTCAAATATTTCACTCATTCCACTTTTTGATGGTAGAAAGAACTGTTTATATAGTCCAAAAACATGCAAACAATTAGTACATCACTAAGAAAATCCACCGAACATACATAAAGAACTTCAAGACAAACTGTTATGACTTCTCTGTCTTCAATGTAGTTCCCTCCATTTTAATCAAACATCCTAGTACAAAAATGCTATTAGAGAGTAAGGGGATTTGAACAAATATGTCTGCTTAAGAAAAGTCCTAGTGGAGAATCCCTGTCAAGCAGGTTGTTACTTGCTTCTGAGATTTGCTATCCAAAGAGAAAACAAGAACCTCTAGTTGACTATGCCAGTGGAATAAAAAAATCATACCCTTCAAAGAAAGAAAAAAGAAGCATCTGACTCAATTCCTGAATCAAATGACTCAAAAACAAAAATTTATGAAAAAATACCTCTAATAATTCTTGTAAATGTTTTCTCTTCTCCATTCTCCTCCACATATACAATTTTTACACTTGCAGAAGCAGAAACAGGTTTCCCAATATGTGCTCCATGAATAAGTTCTTGAATATTTTTCACTCTCAAATTAGTCGTTTTTTCTCCCATTACAAAACTAAGTGCATCCATCACATTAGATTTTCCTGGAGAAGAAGAGAGACAGGAAAAAAAAGTTAAATGTTAAAAAACCTTTCCCAGAGCCCAAGAAACCAGGCTACCAATGGAAGTGAAGCCTACATACATTTTCACAGTCCTGTCTCATCAAGATTCAAAATGCATGTAACTGAAAAATGTCATGCACATAAATGGTTTTTTTCCTGCAGCTATGGTAGGCCATTAAGTAGGACAAGTTTAACGGTATAAATTCCTTCATCTAAACTCCAGTTCTCTCCCAGCAGGTATTATCTCATGGAAAATCTTTTAACTTCTCTTTTGATTTTCAGTAATCTCCATTTTATAAATATGGAAACCATCACCTAAAGCATTAGTACAGCACCAAACACTCACATATTCAAAAATATGGGTAACGAAATCCAGGATTTCCCCAAGGGCTAGACCAAGTTTGTTAAAATAATATATGACTGGGATGAGATGGTGTACAGAAGAGAGTTAGCAAGCAGGCCTGAGACTAGTATCCTTTGGAAGGCCTGTTGACAAGATTGCTGACATCTGGAAATTTAGATTTCGGAATGGTCCCAAACCACCATTCCCTAATAAAAATGGCTCACTATACCCTAAACTGTTTGCACAAACAATATGATTTATGCTGAACACTTGCTTGCTTTCTAGGAGTCTAAAATTTTGACATATGCCAGGCAGTGAATGCCTATGTGACTAGCCCCAATTAAAAATCCTGGGCACTGAGTCACTAACGAGCTTCCTTGGAAGAAAACATTTCATGTGTGCTATCACAACTTGTTGCTGGAAGAATTAAGCATGTCCTGCATGACTCTAATGGGAAAGGACTCTAGGAACTATGCACCTGGTTTACTTGGACTTTGCCCATGAGCTTTTTCCTGCTGACTTTGCTTTGTATCCTTTCACTGTAAAAAATTATAAACACGAGTACAGCTATCTGTATTTTGAGTACTGTGAGTCCTCCCAGGGAATCATCAAACTTAGGATAATCTTCGGGACTCCTGATCCAGATGGCAAATTATTATCATTATTATCTAACCATGAGCCCCTTAGTCTGCTCTAAGATCATTTCCAAGGTACAGATAATACACAGATAATACCATCTCTATTTAAAATCTTTTTCTTTTTCACATTCTGTTCCTCAGATCCCAAGCAATTCCAATTTCCAATGCCAGAAGGGGTAAAGGTAACAAGAACAAAGAGAAAATAATACTGTCAATCACTGGAAACATAGCTTAGTTTTAGAGGTTTATGATCTTTCCAAAAAAGACTAACAGTGGTCAAAATACTGCAAGTTTATGTAGCTGAGTTTCATTTTAAAGATATGAAACCTGAATTTTTTTGTAAACTGATAATCCGCAGATTAAGAGCTACTTTAAGACAGCACATACAGCACAAAAAGAACATTGATTTGAATTATTAAATCTGATAGTAAGAGTTAGAAGTTCTTAGTTCAAGTCCTTATTTAATACTCCATTACCCAATTCTGTATCCAAATTCATTCATTCAATTAATATAGTAAATGAACAAGACAGATAATGTCCCTGCCTGCCTAATGGAGGTTAAATTCTATCAAGAGAGTCAGATAAAAAACCAAAATAACTATTACCTATTATAATTACCATGAAGAAATAAAGTAGGTGATAAAAACTGAGGGCAACTAGGGGAGGCAACTTTAGATAGGATGGTGAAAATTCATGTATTAAGTTTTGACCTGCCAGCTAACATTTGCTTAACAAACAGCAATTTAACAATGTTCAGATAGGGGAGGTCTGCTGTAATTCAAAACCAACACCAGGAATATGATTCTGGAAGGTTTTTTTAGACTATCATAACTTGAATTTGGTGGATCAAGTGTTCAAAAATATAAAAATGACATTACGATTCTCCCTTCTCAAAAACTAGGTATTTTTTATTCACCTTCTTACCCAATCAGTTGCTAAGACCCTTTTGATTCCAGCTCTAGATATTTCTTCTATTTCTCTTCTCCTTTACCTTCCATCTTTTAGTTCAAGTCCTCCTTAGAGTCTACTAGTTGGCAGTCCTCTCACTGCAATCTTTTGCTCCCTCAAATTCATTCATTCCTTCTACACACAGTTACTGTGCACCTATTTCTCAGGCACTCTGCCAAGTACTGGGGCTACAAAGACAAACAATGTGTAGGATTTCCCCTAAGGTGCTCACAGTGGGAAATATGACCAACTTTTAATGAATCCCATTTTTTTTCAAAGCAGAGGGTTTTCACTGGACAGATTGCCAATGCGATGTGGCATTAACCAGATGACCCATCAAAATATACTATAATATAGTTCTAAAATTTGGATTTACATCCTTTGAGTAGTTGTAATACAATCTCTTTTATTTGATCCACAATATATGATTGAATATAAAGAGGTAAAATTCAGAACTGAAAAAAAAAAGCACAAAGGTATTGTTTAATTAAGGTTTATATCCTGAAAATCAAATTCGTGAAGCTGGATGTGTATAGAAAAAGGATAAAAACAGACTAACCAAAAAGCTTGAAGTAGTCATGAACTCCCCAAGGAAAAAGCTTAGTTTTATATAATATCGTGTAACTGAAACATCACTAGACTGTTAGCCAAATAAGCTAGGTTCCATTCCTGCCTTTTACAATTGGTTATGTGACCTTGGGCTAATAACAACCTAAGTTTTTATTTCTATAAGAAACTTACTAAACTAGAGGTGGGGGCCAGATGATTCTCTTTCAATTTAAACTGTTATAAGAAACCTTTTACCAGACGGCTTACCTGGAATGTTATTATCAGATGAAATAGTAGTTTCTAGTAACAAAGGTATGCATATGACAAAACAGTAGAGATAAAAATGACAGGTTTTGAAAATGATTGTTGCAGCCACCATTCTCAAAAGACTAAATTCCTGTGATTTCTGAAGTGGAAAATCAAAGGTCATAAACTGGTCTTTTTCAAGTGTATCAATCAATATACTTGGACGATAATATTGTTAGCAGTAGTGTTTGTTAAATTTTAAGGCCAATGATATACACAATTCTATCTTCTTGATACTATTTCAGAAGCTAAGATTAATTTACCATTACCATTATCGAAAGTAGTTCATATAGAGGGGAAGATGGTGTCAGATGACACAGGCAAGGCTCAGCTCTCTCACAAAACCAACAGAAAAAGAGGCAAAAGCTGCCTGAGGGACCTGCTCTGGGGGTCAGCAGACCAGGACAATGCTTCACAACTCTCAGGAGAGTGAGGGACAGAGAGAGGAAAAATCTGAAAAAACAAACTGTGAGTTACTAAACCTCCCTGCCCCCACCCCCAAGATCCTAAGCAGGAGTAAAACCCCTGGCTCATTGCAGCTCAGAGGGGAGCAGATATCTTCCTTCCTATCAGCTGTTACAATGGAAAAGGAAGCAGAAGCCAGGGGGCTTTTGTTCAGTGAAGTCAGCCCACTCTGAATCGCAGCTCTGGATAGACCAAAGCAAAGGAAAATGAAGACATTTACTTCTGTGGAAAAGCACGCCAACGAGTGCCATCTGCTGGCTGGTCTGGAAATTGCATGGACAAAAACAGCACTTGGGTCTGTTCTGACCTCTGGGAGAAAATCTGTGCCCCAATAGTGAGTCTCTGGCACGATTCTAATAACCTAAGCTGGGCAATTTTAAAGACTTAGGATAAGTTGAACCAAATATAAAAGAAGAGCTGTGAAAAACTAATATTAGGCAAGACAGAGTACTGGGCTATCAAGAGTAAATGCACCAATATAAAGAGTACTTGGCTATCAGAGTAAATTCACCAACATATTCAGATGCCTAGACATCAGCAAAAAATTAAAGCCATACTAGGAAACAGGAAGAGATGGTGCAGCCAAAGGAACAAACCAAATATCCTGAAGAGATACAGGATTTAAGACAATTAATCAACGATGATGACACAACTTTCCTAAGTCAATTTAAGGAATTGAAAGAAAATATGACTAAAGAGATAAAGGGTATTATTAAGAAGACACTGGGTGAGTATAAAGAACAATTTGAAAGTTTGCAAAGAAAATTAACAGAACATATGGGAATGAAAGACATGAAGGATGAGATTAAAAATACATTAGAAGTACATAAGAGCAGATTTGAATTGCTCAAAGACAGAATTAGTGATTTCAAAGACAGAACATATGAACTAGAAAAGAAAAGAGAATGGAAAAAGTGGGACAGGGTCTCAGCAAATTGAATGAGAACACAAAATGTAAAACACACACATTATTGGTGTCCCAGAAGAATAAGAAAATGGGAATAGGGGCAGAAAGAATATTTGAGGAAATAATGACTGAAAACTTCTGAATCCTTATGAAAGACATAAATATCAATATCCAAGAAGGACAACACACCCCGAACAGAATAAAAAGACCTACCCCGAGACACCTTCTATTCAGTATGACAAATACCAGACATAAAGAGAAGATTCTGAAAGCAGCAAGAGCAAAGCAAAGCATCATATACAAGGGACACTTGATAAGATTAAGTGTCGTTCTCTCATTAGAAACCATGGAGGTGAGAAGAAAGTGGAATGATGTATTTAAGGCACTAAAAGAGAAAAACTGCCAGTCAAGAATTCTGTATCTGGTAAAGCCATCCTTCAAAAATCGAGGGGAGTTCAAAGTCTTCACAAATAAAAACTGATAGATTATATTACCAAAAGACAAGAATTACAAGAGATACTAAGAGGAGTGTTGTAGCCTGAAAGGAAAAAAACAGGGCAAGAGACACAGAAAAAGAGTATAGAAATGAATATTATTAGAGAGGGTAAATTAAAGGGTGAAAAGATAGACAATAGTACGATCTGACAACAGAAAACCGACGGTCAAAATAGATGAAATAAGTAATGCCATTACAGTAATACAATGAATGTTAATGGCTTGCACTCCCCAATCAAGACACAGACTGATAGAATGGATTTAAAAAACATGACCCATCAATATGTTGTCTACAAGACACTCACCTCAGCTGCAAGGACACAACCAAGTTAAAAGTGAAAGGTTGGAAAAAGATATTCCACACAAAGTGTAACCAAAAGAGCTGGAAATCACATATCCCACAGAAGTTTAATATCCATGATGTACAGAGATCCTACAACTCAACAACAGACAAATGATCTGATTAAAAAATGGGCAAAAGACTTGAATAGACATTTTTCAAAGGAATGCAAATGGTGAAAAAAAGCACATGAAAAAACGTTCAACATAACTATTTGGGAAATGCAAAGCAAAGCTACGGTGAGATATCATTTTACACCTACTAGAATGGCTACTATTAAAAAACCAGAAAACTACAAGTGTTAGAGAGGATATGGAAAGACAGGAATGCTTATTCATTGTTGGTGGGAATGTAGACTGGTACAGCTGCTAAGGAAGTCTGTTTGGTGGTTCCTAAGTCAGTTAAATACAGATCTGCAATTCCACTACTAGATATATATTCAGAAGCAGTGAGAGCAGGGACACTGTAACAGACATCTGCACACCGATGTTCACAGAGGCATTATTTACAACTGCTGAAAGATAGAAACAACCCAGGTGCCCATCAACTGGTGAATGGATAAACAATTTGTGGTATATACACAAGATGAAATATTATTCAGCTGGACACAAAAGGACAAATATGATGCTGCTGTTATGAACTAAATATAATGAGCAAAACCATGGAGAATAGAGGTCACCAGAAAATAGGAGGTTAGAGAATGATAAGCAGAAATTATAAAAAGGTTGTTTGTAAATGTTTGTAAATGAATAGAAATGGAGAAATCACATGGGAGTGCATGTAATTAGCAGAGCTAACAACTGGGTATGATAGTGGCTTACAGGCAAAGTCTAAGGAACTTAGACTAGAAAGAACTAGAAGGAAAACTAATTAAGTGAAACATGGGACTGTACAGCATAGCAAACCCACTTATGAAAAATAAGTATAGTTAATAGTTCATATATAAGAATGTTTTTTCTGAAATAAAACAAATGTACATTAATGGTACAAGATGTTAATATCAGGGTGATATTTGGACAAAAATACAACCAAAGAAAACTATGGACAGTTGTATACAGTAACATACTAATCTGTCAATGGTAAATGAAAGAAACTAGACAAAATGTACTTCATATTGTTTGACTCCATCTGTACAAAATATAAATACAAATAAATTATATAAGAGTTAGATAAGCAGTTATGTATGGCATGGGAAGGACAGAGATTAAGAAGTGACTCCTAAAGGGTAGCGTTTTGTTTGTTTTGAGGTAACAAAAATGCTCTAATATTGATTTAAGTGATGAATGCACAAATCTGATTATACCAAATGCCACTGATTGTATACTTTAGATGGAATGTATAGTTTATGAATACATTTCAATAAAATTAATAAAACAAAACATGCAGCAAAATGAAAACATGTGACACTAACAAAACAGAGAAAAACTCACTTTCTCCATTTGAGGCACCAACGCACTGCACTCAGAACATACTACATAAAAATAAAAATCATAACCCATACTGTACTGTGTATTATTTAATAAATAAATCACACCCACACCAACATGTCCCCACAAGAATTTTTTTTCTTTAATTTTCAATTCAAGCTCCCACACCCCCTGAAATCTTTCTATGGACCCTTGGTTAAGAACCTCAGATCTAGAGAAAATCCTGTTGATGGGAATGGATAATGAAATTTTATAAAATTCCTTTCATTTCTCAAGAAAATAAAATGTATCTTCTTTTGTGCAGGAACAAATAATTACTATAGCAGCAGTGTGGTTCATGGATTAGAGTAGGGTAAAACTGTTCGTTAAGGATACTGCATTAATCCAAGAAAGAAATGATTAGTCTGAAATAAAATGGCAGTAGAAGGGATACAAAGAGGACAGGATAATTAAGGAGGTAGAACGGACATGATTGGTAATGTACTGGTTGCGGTGGGAAGACTTTATTAAGGACGATTTCCACTTGGTGGCAGCCATGTGAAACTCTGGGAGCAAAGCAGTCTAAGCAAAAGAACAAATGCTAATACCCTGAAATGTAAATGAGCCTGGCCTGGTAAGGAAGGCAAACGAAGGTAAAGAAGTCAATTCTGACCTAAGCATAGTAAATATATGGAACGAGATTAGACCAGAGATAGGTAGGGGCCAAATGATAAAGGGCTTTGTGGATCATGGCAAGAAATATGAGTTTACTCTAAGTACAGTGGGAAGTCACTGGAGTTTTAATCTGAGGAAGTGCTTTGATCTACAGATTTGTTTGTTTGTTTAAACCATACTCCTGCTGCTGTGCAAATGAATTGCAGAGAGATAAACATGGAAGTTCCTGCTTGTGAGGAGGCTATAATAGCTTTAGTCAAAATGAGATGTTGATGCTCTGACTGTAAAAGCAGTGGATAATGGCAAGAAATAGTTAGGATTCAGGACATATTATTTTAGAGGTATTATTTAGGTTTTACTGATGGAATGGATGAAGGAAGTAGGGCATGGAAGATAAAAAAAGGATCAAGAATTTCTCTTAAACAAAAATTAAAAAATTAAATAAAAAAGAATTTCTCTTAAGTTTCTGGTGTGAATAAATGGATAAATGAGACCCTTTGCAGTGCTGGTGAAGGCTAGGAAGGAACAGGTTTGTAGTTTGGTGGGAGGAGGGAATTAACTACTCTTATTGACTGTTAAGTTTTATGTCTCCTAGACAACTAAATGGAAAGAGCAAACTAAACACAGTTGGATATCAATCTGGCACCCAGCAAAATGGACTAGGCTGGAGATAAGGTTTTGAAGGTCATCAGCATAAGGGTGGTATCTTGAAGCTGTGGTATGGGATAAGAGAAGATCACTTAGGCAAAGAACACAGAGACACTCCAAAGCTTTAGAGACTTGGGGAACAAGCAGCCAGTAACTAAGGAGGGGCCATAGAAGCAGGAGAATACCTGTTTAGTTTGGAGTCAAGAAAGCCCAGAAAGCAAATTGTTTCTAGAAGGTGGGAAAAGAGAGAAAAAAAAATTTTTTTAAATGAAAAATAAAAATAAAAAAGGTGGGAGGGAAGTGGATGTGGCTCAAGTGATAAGGCCACCACCTACCATATGGGAGGACCCAGGTTCAATCCCTGGGACCTCCTGGTGAAAAAGAAGAGAAAGCGTGCCTGTGCAGTGAGCCAGTGCCCATGCGGTGAGCCGAGTATCTGTGTGAGTGCCCTGCCTGGTGAGCCAGTGCCTGTGCAAGTGAGTCATGCAGCAAGATGATGACACAAGAAAAGAGAGACCAAGGGGAGTGTCAAAGTGAAGGTCAGCAGAGACCGGGAACTGAGGTGGTGCAATTGACAGGGAACCTCTTTCCACATCAGAGGTCCCAGGATTGAATCCCTTGAATCCTAGATGAGAAAATTAGAAGACAAAAAAAAGAGAAATAGATACAGAAGATCATACAGTGAATGGACACAGACAGCAAAAACAGCAGGGTGGAGGTGAGGGAAGGGAAAAATAATAAATAAATCTTAAAAAAAAAAAAAAGGTGGGAGAGGTCCAATGTGTTTTACTCAATTTCAGCAGCAAGACCTTCCCTTGTTTAAAAGTGGCACACTTCAAGCATTCCCTATCCCCCTTCCCTGCTTGTTTTTCCTCTCTCCTTAAAACTTCTCACCTTCTAACATTGTATATAATTTTCACATTTACTTTCTTGCCTATCTCCCTACATTAAAACATAAGCTCTAAAAGGACAGGGATTTTTATCTGTCCTGTTCACTGTGCAATCCCAAATACCTAGAATAGTGCCTAGCACATAGCAGGCACTTATCAATTATTTTAAATGGATGAACTACTACTCAAAGGTCAGAGAGGATGAGGACAGGAAATTGACCACTGACTTTCAAAAGATGTAGATCTTTGGTGACCTTGTAGATTATTTCAGTAGAGTATGGGGCAGAGAAATGAATCAAGAGGGTTGAGAAGAGAATAGAACTATAGAAAACTGTTTCAGAGAGTTTAGCTGGACTGAAAGAAAAATGGAGCAAAAGCCTGAAGACACAGGGATACCACCACCTCTCCCTTGAATTTTATTATAAAATTTTCAAACGTGCAAAAAGGTTGAAAGAATTTCAGTGATCACCCATATAATTAACACTAAATTCTATAATCAACATTGTACTATACTTGCTTTTCACATAGCTAACCATCTATACCTGTCATAAGACTTTAAAAAAATGGGTGTTAATAAGGCATGTATATATTTATGCCAATGAAAATCTAGTAAGAAAGAAAGTGGTAATTCAAAAAACAAGGTCAATAACTGTAAAAGCAAAGAAGTGAGGAGGAAGAGATAGGATCCAACGTACAAGGGAAGAGGAGGGCCTTAGATGGAATCAGGCATATTTCTGAGATTTCCCTGCTAGTAACCCTTCAAAGTCTAATTTTTTCTCAGAAAGTTAAATACAAACTCTTCACTCTGGAATGTAAGGACTTCCTCAACAGGATTTCAATTTATATCCCATTGCTTCCCTTGATATGCTGTACATTCTGGCCAATCCAGACTATTAGCTGTCCCACAAACATACTTTTCACACACCTCTGGAAAAATACTTTACACTTTGAGCCCAGCTCAGATGCCATCTCCTCTAGAAAAACTTTCCTGATCTTCTCCTCAGCCTGTCAACATCTCCCCACATCAGATATAAAATTTTCCTGGTTGAAAGTTCCATAAACATCATTTTTCAACATTCTATTACAATCAGTTGTGCCATTTCCTTATACTCCCTGTACCTTGGGAGCAGGAGCTGTTATACTCCATATCTCCTTCTGCTCCCAGCACTTAATGTAATATATATACATACACACAACATATATAGCTGAATCTGTTGAATTTTGGTAGATGGTGACAACAGGAAGTTATTACAAAAAATTATTACAAAGAATGTAACTAAACTGAATATAACTGGAAATGATGAATTGGCATAAAGCTATCTGAATGTACTGATAATTCTGTGAGATTTTTTAAATGATCTGCAAAGTTTAAGTGAATATGAATGAAATATCACCCATTAAATTAGTCATGGATGGGTACCATATTGAGTTTTGGTCTTCATATAGCAAAAAGGATGCAAGGGAGCAGATACAGCTCAAGCAGTTGAGCGCTTGCTTCCCACATGAGAGGTCCTGGGTTCCGTTGCTGGTGTCTCCTAAAAACAGAGACAAACAACAAATCAACAAATGAAAAAACCAACTCAGGGGAGCTGATCAGTGGCTGAGCGCCAGCTTCCCATATACAAGGTCCTGGGTTCAATCCCCAGACCCAGTACCTTAAAAAAAAAAAAATAAAGTGAACTGCCTAGACAAAATTCATGAATAAGTAAATCAGAAATTTTTGTTTTGGGAAAATCATTTTGAAGGCAATGCTGAAATAAGCTTTAACTGGCTTTACATGGTTACAAGCAAAGACTCTAGGTTACCTTTTACACAGTGATTTCTCAAGAGGAAAATTGAGCCTCCAGGGAATGTGGACCAATAAAAGGAATCTGTAAAGCATTTTCACAATAATTCTATGATATATTTTAATCACAATATGTATTTTTAAATTAAGAAAATAAGGGAAACGGACTTGGCCCAGTGGTTAGGGCATCCGTCTACCACATGGGAGGTCCGCGGTTCAAACCCCGGGCCTCCTTGACCCATGTGGAGCTGGCCCATGCGCAGTGCTGATGTGTGCAAGGAGCGCCCTGACACGCAGGGGTGTCCCCCGCGTAGGGGAGCCCCACGCGCAAGGAGTGCGCCCATAAGGAGAGCTGCCCAGTGCGAAAGAAAGAGCAGCCTAGCCTGCCCAGGAATGGTGCAGCCCATATTTCTTGTGCCGCTGACGACAACAGAAGCGGACAAAGAAACAAGACACAGCAAACAGACACAGAGAACAGACAACCGGGAGTGGGGGGCATTAAATAAATAAATAAAATCTTTAAAAAAAAAAAAACTTACTATAACGATAAAAAAAAAAAAAAAGAAAAGAAAAGAAGTAAGGGAAGTGGATGTGGCTCAACTGATAGCACTTCCGCCTCCCATATGGGAGGACCTGGGTTCAATCCCTGGAGACTCCTGGTGAAAAAGAAGATAAAGCGCGCCTGTGCGGCAATCAAGTGCCTGTGTGAGTGCCTGAATGGTGAGCCAGTGCCCGCATGAGTGCCCACGTGCTGAACCAGTGCCCTGAGCAAGTGAGTCAAACAGCAAGATGATGACGCATCAAAAGAGAGACAAGGGGAGAGTCAAGGTGAAGCGCAGCAGAGCCCAGGAACTGAGGTGGTGCAGGTAACAGGGAACCTCTCTCCCCATCAGAGGTCTCCAGGATCAAATCCCGGTGAATCCTAGAGAGAAAATGAGATGAGAAGACAACACAGAGAGCAAAAACAGCAGGGCGAAAGGAGGGGAAGGGTGGGGGTGGGGATGGGGGTGGGGGTGGGGGATGAATAAATAAATCATAAAAAGAAAAAAGAATATTTTGTAATTTATATTCAGTACTAGTTTTTTAAAAGGTCTAAAATTGCCACTTTAACAGAATCTTCAGTGGTAATGGGCACCCAGTTTAGTCTGACTCAAGTTCGTTTTCTATGCAGTTATTCATTCTAAGTAGCACAACCTTAGATCTACAAAATATGATTGAGCCACTCTTCACAGTCACCAGGTAAAAGGTAAAAATTAATTGCTGGTGGGCTCAGTGACCTCCAGATAAATAAATGGAGAAGGGAAGTTAGGGTAAGGATACGAGAGTACTTACAGTGTATCTCTCCAATGACTTTTTGATAAAATAAAGTGTGACTGAAGCAATAGATTACCCAGAAGAGGCAAGGAAGTCTTCAAGCATGAAACTATTTTAAGTTAAGTATTCTTCCACATATTCTGAGTACGAAACCAAACATTAACCACCAGCTACTTCTACAAGGCACCAGAAATTTCACATGGTTCCAGAAAAATTATACATGTTCCAGATTTGGTGCGCCATGAATGCGCAGGTTTAAGTGTTGCGCTCATATTTACCCAATGAAAGAATGAATTTAGACCCACTGTTCTCTTCCAACTCAAATCTCTTTCCAAGGAAGGACATCTGGGCGGCAAGAACCAAAAGGAAAGGGCGGCCCTCGAGAACAATCTCGAGGAAACGACCGTCTGAGGTTAGGGCCTGCCTCCCATGCGCCGTGTCCCATCACAAGGTCATCGTCACCGTATTCCCGCGCCGAAAGGTCCCCGCCTCCCAGGGTGGTCCGGCGCTTTGGAACCAATTACCTCCCCAAGTGCTCCCACCCCCACTTAATCTTGGGCTGCGAAGGGTAAGGGGGTCGAGGGGGGGGCAGGAAAAGAAGCCCACGGGGCGGGGAGGGGGGGCGAGGGCCAAGGAGAGGAAGGTCCAAGGTCGGTGCCACGTGAGGGTCCCGGCCGGGTCCCCCGGCGGGGCTGGCGTCCGGGCAGGGGCCGAGGGCTGGGGGCTGCGGGTGTCGGGGGGGGTGTCGGGGGGCGGCGGCGGAGGGCCCAGCATATCCCAGCTGCGTCCCCTCAGCCTAATCCAGCCGGGGCGGCCAGACTGGGCGGGAGGAGACTTTCGGGCTCCCGTCCCGCGGCGCCCAGTTACCGGAGCCGTTGGGGCCGATGATGCAGGTGAACCTCCTGAAGGGGCCGATGATTTGGCGGCCTCGCCACGACTTGAAATTCTCCACGAGCAACAGCTCCAAACGACCCATGGCGGCGCCGCGCCTCAGCAGCCTCCTCACACGCCGGCGGGAAAAGCGCGGGAAGGGCCTCGCGAAGTATCGCGATAGGGGGGTTCGCGCGCGGCAGCGCGAGGGCGAGAACGCGGCGAGCGCAGCCTCGTTGCTTAGCAACAGGGGTTGTTGACGGTTCTCAGGAAACCAGGGTCTCCGCAAGCGTGGCCGCGCCACGGAGGGCTGGGGTGCAAGCCTCAGGCGCAGACCCGTCTCCCGCCCGCACAACCGCCGAGGGGGCCAGCCTGTCTGGACTACAACTGCTTTTATTTTTGTCCTCTTTTCTTTGTATCTTGAATGTCCTAAAACTCCTTAGGATTTCTTTGTGAGTCCCAGAACCATGAAGGTAGCGCTGCCCAAGGACCTGGCGCAGGACGTTGGCCTCTCCAAGAGGAGACAGGCGGAGCTGTGCAGGCAAACACGGATATTCAATGCCAGGGACAGGATCATTGGGGTGAGGCCACGGGCAGAAGGGGAAAGAGGGCCAGGAGGGAATGAGGAGGGGGCAGAAGGGGGCGAGCAAGGCGCGGCAGGAGGGAAAAGGAGACGAAGTCCTGGAATGAAACTTTTGATCCAGGCAGAGCTGCAAGCAGCAACAGGCTCTCCCGGGGGATGGGAGGAGGGTGCGGGCGGGGGGTGGGGGTGGGAATATTTCGATGTATTCAGTTTGCAGAGGATGGTAGAGAGCTTAACAGACCAAAAAATACAACCTTCTCATTTTGCCAGATGGGCAAATTGAGTCCCGGAGCGGGGGAGGGATTTGCCTGGAGTTCGTGGTGAAACCGGGAATATGCAATTCTCTCTCAAAGTCAGATTTTCTTTTGCCGGGGGTACCTTCCAGCCCACCCAGCCACTCTTCCAGCAGAGCTCCCAATGGAGGCAGGCAGGAAAAGAGGCATATTAAAATGCAGTGGAATGAGTAGCATGAGGGAGCACGGGAGCACAGATGGGGCTGAAGGGGAAGTCAGAGAAGGCTTCCAGGAGGAGGTGGTGTCTAAGCAGTGCTCCGAGGAAGGAAGATCTGGGGAGGTTAAGAGTACAGACTGAAGAACCAGCTAAAACCAAGGCACTCAGACATGAAATACCCTGGTATGGACCTAAGAGAGCTCATTTGCAGTGAGGCAAGGCTGAAAAGATAAGGAGGATGGTTATCAACTGAATACAATTATCTCGCTCTAATCCCTCTCCCCTTGATTTCCATTCCCAGGGAGACACAGAAGCCTGGGATGTTCAGGTTCATGACCAGAAGATTAAAGAAGCAACTGAAAAAGCTAGACATGAAACCTTTGGTGAGCATTTCCTGCATGCCTAGCCAGCAGTTCACGGCTGTGTACCTTTAAGTACCTTTCCAACATCATTCTTGTTTCTTCACATGTGTAAAAACTTCATTCCTCCTCCTCTTAAAATCTCACAATTTCTTGTCCTCACTTAATGAGCTGATTCTTCCCCTCTTAAAAGAAAAAACAGCTATATGAATTCCAATGTAGATTGTGGGAAATACATTTTAAGGAACAATTACATTTTCCTCTGTTTTCTTTCTTTCTTTTTTTGAAATTGCATGAATATTTTCCTTTTGTTCCCACTTTTTTTTTATTTTTTAAAAGACGCTTTGATTATGTAAATGTTACAGAGACTATATCAGGGATTCCCATATGCCCTGCTCCCCACACCTCCCACATTTTCCCACATTAGTAACATCTTTCATCAGTGTGGTACATTCATTGCAATTGATAAACACATTTTGGAGCATTGCCACTAAGCATGGATTATAGTTCACATTGTTCTCTGTTTTCTTAAAACACACATACACACACACACACACACATTCTCTGCCAAAAAGCTCAAGACCTTCCATGGAGAACAACTGTACAATGTCCAGCATTGAGAATGGACACACACAGTCCTGAGCTCACACTCCTGAGCTGACTTAGAGATGGATATGATCCACTTAACAACATTCCAACTCTTAGATTTCAACTATAATTAATTTCCCCCATCATGGTCAACAATTTCAACTTATTTTCTTAGACCCTAAGGATTTTTGCAATGTAAAAAGAGCAGGACACAAAATTGTGTATACTGCATGTTGTCAGTTAGGTTAAAAAATATGCATAAAAAAAGACTGGAAGGAAAGATACCAAAATGTTAACAGGGGTGATGAAATTATGAGTGAAGTTTATTTTCTTCTTTATGATTTTATGCATTTCTGAATGCTTTTACCCTCTTTAGTTTTAGTTATAAGAAAATTAAAATTTACGAAATAAAAAGTGACACATACCTCCTCACTACCAGACAAGATGGCAACATTTTGCCAAATTGGCTTCAGATAGTTTAAGAAATTTTTTTGAGAATTAGATGTTTTTATATATCCAACTAAATCCCTAGGCATCTCATCATTTTCTTTTTCCTCTCTCCTCCAAGGTAGGAATCATTCCCACATATGTTTGTGCTATTTATATATATATATCCTTAATAACAATAGAATTATTTTGTACTTTTAAATTTTACATAAATGGTATGTTGTAACCTATTTGCAACATGTTTTTTTCACTCAACATATTTTTAAAATTAATCAGTAATCTATATATTCATTTTCATTGTTTTGTGGCATCTTATCATATGACTTAACCACAGTTTCTTTATCCATTCCCCGCCTACATTCCCTAGTATCAGTGTGGGAGATATCTGGAAATGGAATTGAGCTATAATATGTTGTTTTCAGTTTTGGGGATATTGCCAAATTGCTTCCCAAACTTACAAGTATCCCCACAAGCAGTGGATGAGAGATTGTGTTTCCCCACATTTTTCCTAATATTTATTGCTATTAGCACTTTAAATATTTTGCCATTTCATTGGATTCTTCCCATCTTGTAGAGCTGATCATCTTTTCATAAGTTTATTGGTCATTCAGGTTTCTTCTTTACTGATTTGCCTCATCCTATCTGTATTAGTTGGGGTTTTCCAGAGAAACAGAACCAACAGGATATATATATGTGTGTGTATATATATAATTAAAATTATGAGATTTATTATAGAATTGGCTCATGTGACTGCGGGGATCAGCAAGTCTGAATTCCACAGGGCAGGTTGCAACCTGGGAACTCTGATGAAGGTTTTGATGTATTATCCTGGAGAAGTTTGCTGACTGAAATAGAGACAAAATTTCTTCCTTCTGACCACTGACATAATCTCATCTCCCTTTAAGGCCTTCAGCTGATTGGATGAGACTTCTCTCATTGATTTTTGATTGTAGGTGAAATCAGCCATAGATGCAATCAAGTGGCTGGGGATTTAAATCCACTAAGTACCTGCACAGTAACCCGCACAGTAACAATCAAGCCAGTGCTTGCTTAACCAAATAACTGGACAATATCACCTAGCCATGTTGACACGTGAACTTAACCATCACACGATCCTTTGTCCAATTTTTGTTTGTTTGCTTTTTGTAATTGATTTGTAGGTGCTCTTTATATATTCAGTATACTGATCTTTTCATCGTTGTCTTGCTTTTCTTGAGAGTCATATACTTTTATAATCATTAAAAATTAATTTTAAAGTGGATTCAAATTAATTTTCTCTCCTGAATCTTAAGCTTATGGATATGCTGTGTCTATTCCAGCTGCTGAAATGAGGCAAAATGACAAAATCATGTGCATATTAGAAAACCGTGAAAGGAGAGAGAAGAAAAATCTCTGTAGGGCTATCAACAACTTCCAGCAGAACTTTCAGATGCCAGAAACTCGCCGTGAATTTGATCTGTCTGACCCTTTAGCCCTTAAGAAAGATCTTCCAGCCCGGCAGTCAGATAATGATATTCGGAATACAATATCAGGAATGCAGAAATTCATGGGAGAGGATTTAAACTTCCATGAGAGGAAGAAATTCCAAGAGGAACAAAACAGAGAATGGTCCTTCCAACAGCAAAGAGAACAGAAGAATGCCCAAGCTGACCACAAATTTGCAGGTAATGACACAAAAAAGACAAACCAGCCCCAATACTTTCCTCAACAAATCAAAGCCAAGATCTTTTGAGGTCCTACATTGACTATGTAGAGAAAGAGGAGAAGTCAGAAGCCTGCACTCCAGGAATTAAACTCCAGTCACCGTCAGTCATCTGGGAAATGCTTTCTGAGGGTGGGCTTTGTGTCGGGGCTCACTTGGGTGCTGGGACTCAAAGGCAACTTGGAGCTGGGGCTGCCCACATGGTATGCCCCAGGCTCCTGGGAAAGATGGAATGGACCAAGTGTCCGGGCCCAGCCTAGTGTCCAGGGTACGTGGTACAAGTCCCCGCAGGGTATTGTGGGAGCACAGAGCGTAGGGCCTGACCTCTAAATGTTACAAGTGCAGAGCTGGGTGTTGGGCCTTCTACTCTACTCTCTGAGAGGGACCCCTCCCCACATCATCTCCTACGCTGTCTAAACCTACTCCTGCCAGACTTCTGTCCTCCTCACCTCCCCAGTGAAACTGTTCTGCTCAAGATCAGCGTGACCGCATGTCACCCAAAGGTTTCAGTCTTCATCTTGACACACTGATCAAGCTTCCTCCAGGATACCACCCTCTCCTGGTTCTCTTCCTGCCCAGACTCCTTCGCTGAGTTCTGCTCATCTTCCCCGCAGCCAGTTGATGCTGAACATCAGTGCCTTCTGGGCCTCACCTCTGGCACAAAACTTATCCTTTGGTTTTTTCACTTAGTGTCATGACTTTAAATATCACCTGTAAGCCCTTACTTGCCAAATTTATATCTGTGGCTTGGACTTTTCCCAGAATCCAGGCTCAAAAAGCCCAGCTGCCCCTGGACATCTGACTGCTCTTACATGCCTAGTGAACATGCCAAGGTAAATACAAGGCCAGAAACACACGCTTTATCTTCCTCTAAAGCCTAATCTGCCACCTCCCAGACCATCTCAACTCCCTTGTTTTATCTCCAGTGCCACATCCAGGCCATCAGCAAATCATCAGATTTTACCCAGCTTCTCACCACTTCCGCCATTACCACTCTGCAGAACTGCCGGCATCTCTCTACCTGGTCTCCCTGCTCCTGCCCTTATCCCCTCAGTCTCTTGTCAGCCCAGCAGTCGGAATGATCCTGTTAAAAGTTATGGCAAATCCTTTGCTCAGAACTCTCCAATTGCTTCCCATTTCACCCAGAGTCAAAGCCAAATTCACTGTAATGACCTACAAGATCTTCACAGTCTGACCTTAGCTCCACTGCTCTGCCCTTCCACTACTCTGTTCTTGCCACCTGGAACTTCCTCGTTGTTCCTAGCCATGTGCCAGGCTCACTCCTGCTGTTTCTCTGCCTGAAAACGTCTTTCCCCAGACAGCTGCCTGCATTTCCCCTTCCCCTTCAGGCCTTTATTAAAATGTCGCTTTATGGGTGAGGCCTCCCCTACCACCCTATTTAAAATTGCAATCCTGTGTCCTCCCCTCACCCCACAGTCCCCATCTGTCTGGCCGTGAACCTACGGAATAGGTTAGACAGGCACTTAAGACCGACAGATGAAGCGGGTCACTCCATATAGCAAAATAGTAACAGTTTATTAGGGAATTTACAGACCAGGGAATGGGTCCTGGGTGGCTGCAGGACACGCAGAGTAGCGCTCGGAGCTGCCAGTGGGTCGCAGGGGTTATATGGGCAAGAACAGGAGGGTACAGAGCCAGGTCGGGATTTGCAGGATGAGAAGCACGGCTCTTGGAAGCTACTGCTGTGTAGCGGGCTGGTTCTGGTACAGACAGCTCTCGTGCTTAGGAGTGCTCGTGTGTGCTGTAAAGATGCACTTATGGGGCCTGGCAGGGGGTCTCCTCTGGTTTATGGCCGCACACCATCCCTTTCCTGGCTTTGTTTTTCTCGGTGGCAGTTATCACTGGCATAGTGTATAGGTGATGTATTTGTAGGCCCTCTCCCCACTACCACGTTGTAAGCAGTGAAGGTAGGATGTTTTGTCTGTGTCATTCGCTGCTTTATCCCTCCTTCCTGGCACATAGATTGATAATTATGGAAATCATCCATTCGTAGGCTTTTAATCTCATCTATCTCCCAGGTGCTCCAAATTAGACTGATTCTCAAATTGCCTCCTTGACATCCCACCAGATATATCACAGCATATTGAAAACTAACCTTGAATTCCTCCTCCAAATCTGTTCCTCCCTCCCTCCTTCTCCCCTCAGGGAATGGCACCTCCTTCCTTAGTCAAGCCAGAACCCTGAGAGTCATCCCTGAATCCCCTTGCTCCTTCATCCTTTGTCTCCAGTCCACCCTCAAGTCTTATCCTTTCTATTTTGAATGGTCCATGTCCCCCCCATCTCTGTTGCCGCCACTCAAATGCAAGCTCTTTCCTTTCCTCAGTTGGACAGGCCACGGCCAATAGCTTTCTAATTGTCCACTTCCTTTCTTACATTCCTGCCGTCCATTCCCAACATAGCAATCAGAGTGATACTCTTAAAACAGTAACTTTAGCTCTGTCACCCCACCCCTGCCACCTGGATTTAAAACCCTCCACTGGCTTCCCACTGCCCATAAAATAAAATGTAAAATCCTGTGCCCAGCCCTCCATATCAACGTGTGCCCCTCGTCCCATTCACCAGGTTCCAGCTATTTTGGCTTTCTCTCCATTTTGCATCCTGCCAACTCCTTTCCCACTTCCGAACCTTTGCACCTGCTCTCTGCCCACCTTCTCTGGTCCTTCTGGCTTCAGCATAAATGTCATTTCCTCTGAGAGAAGCTATCTCTTCCCATCCCCCAACCACCCAAATCAGGTAGTCCTAATGTTTTCTTTCTTAGCGTCCTCTTTTCCTTTCCCACGATCACAATTTGTAACAATAGATTTTAAGGTTTATTTGTTTCTTGTCTGACTCATCTCCTGAACAGTAAGTTCCAGGAAGGTAGGGAAAATGACCTTTTTTTTCCACCACTCTATACAGTATTCCTGGTGAGGTGGTGTGTGGTCCATGTTAGACCCTTGAAATTTTTAAAAAGTTTTTGTTGTAACATATGTACAACGTAAAACTTCCCATTTTAACCACTTTCAGATATACAATTCAGCCATGCTAGACTCTTCATATTTGTTATTAAATGAACAATTGAAGGACAAGAGTTGAGGCTGAAGGTGAACTGAGGCGAGAAACTCTAGGCTAAGGAGTTTGGGCGTTGTTTTTGGAGACAAAGTGGAGACTTTCAGTGCACAAATGCCAGGTGGAGAACCTTCTGGCCGATGACCTTTTTCCGTGTAACAACACCGTGAGCGTGTGGTCCTGCCTCCAGCTGGGGTCTGGAAGGCTCTGAGCGGTCAAACAGTCGTTCCAGACACAGAGCTAGGACGTGTGAGCGCTGACGTCCAAGCCAGCTCTGTCTGATTGGGAATCTTGACATTTTGCTCTTTGGACCCTCCTCTTCGACCCTTCTCCTCCTCCTCCTTGACCTGGCAAAGTCCTTCCACCTAGCCATCCCTTCCTGAGGCCCTGGGCTCCCCCCATCCCTTGCACAAACTGTGTAACCACTTGTCCTGCCCGCTGGAGGGGTGTAGCTGCTCCCTGATAGAGCAGGGCAGGCAGCAGCCTCCGCGCCCCTGTCCCAGGCCACAGCAGACATTACTAATCCAGAGCAGAACGACTCGCCATCATCAGGCCCATTCATGTGGCTTAGGGCATGAGAAGCGAGGTCCCGCCGTCTGGGCAGGACCCCCAGGAGGGTGCTGGGTGGACCGCGCGGCCCATCGTCTCGCTCCCTTCCAGAGGACCTCTACACCAAGACCAGGCTGCAGTTTGACGAGACCGCCAGGCACCTGCAGAACCTGGAGAGCGCCACCAGGAAGGCAGTTTGCGTCTCCGTGAAAGAGTTCAACAAGAAGCAGGTACTTGGGCTCCGCGAGCGCAGGGGAGGGCGGCCCGCAGCTTCCGGGGCTGCTTGGACGCCCCCATTGTTTGTGTGGAGCTCTGCCCGTCGTGGCCCTGGCACCCAAACCCTGCCCAGGCCCCTGCCTCTTGCTGGCCTGAACAGTGCTGGTTTTGAAGATGAGCGGGAGGGAACCCTGGCAACACCCACACTGCTCTGACTTGGGACAGGCACACACTAGGCTCTCAGTAATGTAAGCCACGATGGTGCTCATTAGCCCAGAGTTTGAACGCCTCAGGGAAGCTCCTTCTCAAGCTCTGCGCAGCTTCCTGACAAGCACTCCCCTCCCCTCCAGCTCGCTGCTTTTGAAAACTGCATTTCTGTTTCCCCAGTGGGGTGGGAACTTGGCCTGGGCTGGCTTATCAGATGAACTGGCCGACTAGAACCCTGGTCTCCAGCGGAGGGTGTGCAAGGTGGTGATTCATTGAAAAACATTAGCTCTCGGCGTCATGTTTCTGTTTAACCCGTCATTTTAAATTCCCTCGTTTCTGTGTGTGTTTTATAAAACATGTTATATTATGGTTCATTGTACTTTATTGTGAACTAAATATATTATATTGGAGAAACAAGCTTTAATATGCTCTACTGGGAAGCAGATGTGGCTCAAGTGATAGAGCTTCCACCTGCCATATGGGAGGACCTGGGTTCAATCCCTGGGGCCTCCTGGTGAAAAAGAAGAGAAAGCCTGCCTGTATGGCAAGCCAGTGTCCGTGTAGGAAACCAAAGTACACACGCGTTAAGCTGAGTGCCTGCACGGCGAGCTGAGTGCCCATGTGGGTGCCCACATGACAAGACATGGGCCCATGTGGTGAGCCAAGTGCCCACGCGAGAGCCCATGTGGTGAGCTGAGTGCCCATGTGAGTGTCTGTGTTGTGAGCCAGTGCCCGCACGGAGAGCCAAGTGCCCGCGTGGTGAGCTGAGTGCCCGCATGAGTGCCCACGTAGTAAGCCAGTGCCTGCACAGCATGTGGGTGCCTGCGTGGCGAGCCGAGTGCCTGCATGAGTGCCCACGTGGCGAGCCAGTGCCCGTGTGGTGAGCCGAGTGTCCGCACAGCAAGCCGAGTGCCTGCATGGTGAGCCAGTGCTCGCACAAGTGAATCATGCAGCAAGATGATGACACAACAAAAGAGAGACAAAGGGGAGAATCAAGGGCAAGTGTAGCAGAGACTAGTAACTGAGGTGGCACAATTGACAGGGAACCTCTTTCAGCATCAGAGTTCCCCAGGATCAAATCCTGGTGAATCCTAGGGGAGAAAGAGGAGAAGAGAAGACAAAAAGAAAAATAGATACAAAAGATCACACAATGAATGGACACAGACAGCAAAAAAAACCAGCGAGGGGGGATGGGGAAGATAAATAAATAAATGAATGAAAGAATGAATGAATGTGTTGTTGTTTTTTTTAAAAAAAAGGCTCTACTGATGGGGGTATGCAATCAGAAGTCCCAAAGAGGCTGAACCAAGATGAGAGAGAATGCCAGGACATTGCCTTCACTCACCGCCAGTCCTGAGCAGGGATTTGACTGGGGGTTTATTTGTCCATCAGGAGCGCCGGGGTGACGATGTGTTTTCAACCTCTTAGAAGTTGTGACTGTTGTGAACCACCCTGTCAGGAGTTCTTTGCAGCCCAGATGTCTAAGAATGGCCAGGCCCCCCAGGAGGGACACAGAGCCCTCTCGTGGGGCAGGAGACAAGCCTGTGGGGGGGCAGCCTAACCTTGGAAAGCAGCTCCCTGCTTTGGCAAAGCTGGGCAAACCAAGAGCTGAGCTGTTAGACTCACAAACGAGCGGTCGTGGTTCTCGTGTGCAGCCCGGGCCACCCTATCCTCACCCAGGCAGCGAGGGGCCCACGGCCCCCCACATCCATGCTTGACAAGCCCCCGCCTCTTCCCCAGCCACAGGACTGCCCTTTAGAGCATCTTCCCTCGAGGGCCGGCCTGGGCCTCGAAACCCCCCGCGGGGACTTGGAGCATCTTCCTTCATGTTTCCCCCGCTCAGGCATTGGAGTCAGCAGAGAGGAAAAGGCGCGAGAAAAGCCAAGAACAAGAGGACAACCTGGCCGAGATCTCCAGCCTCCTGCACGGGGACCTGCTTTCCGAGAACCCGCAGCAGGCGGCCAGCTCCTTTGGGCCCCACCGCGTGGTCCCCGACCGCTGGAAGGGCATGAGCCAGGAGCAGCTGGGCCAGATCCGCATCACTCAGAAGCAGCAGATCCAGGAGAAGCTGGTGCCTCCCCCCCAGCCCCTCCTAACAGAGCCCCCAGTCTCAGCCTCTGGGGCTACCGACTGCCCCCCCCCATCTACTTACACCTGCCTTATGCTCCGTCCTGGAAGCTGCCCTCGAGGAGTTTGTGTACCGGTGGGGGGAGAGGGCAAGAGCCAGCTACTCGCCTAAGGGGGTGATGCTACAGCAGGGGTGACACGTGCTAAGGAGGAGAGTAAAGCTGGGTGAAGCGGGTCAAGCGTGTGTGAGGAGGCTGGTGGGGGGCCTCGTGACAAGTGACATTTGAGCAAAGACCCCAAGTTGGGGAGGGAGTGACCAGGCAGGCTGGACAGCTAGAGCCAAGGCCTCGGGGCAGGACTGAGCTTGACCTATTCAGAGAAAGCGAGGAGGCCTGGCTGCCTGGAACAGAGTGAGGGCCGAGGGCAGGAGCCGAGGTCTGTGAGGTGGAGGGTGGAGGTCCCAGCAGCCCCTGGGGGCAACTTTGCTTCTTTTTTTAAATCCTGTGGCTGCAGCGGGGAGCTTTGGGGGATTGTGAGCAGAGCAATGACGTGATCTGACTTTCCATGTAAAAGGAGCCTTCTTGGCCACGTGTTGAGAGTAGACTGTTGGGGCGAAGGGGAAGAAGGGAGCTCACTGGGGAGACTGTGGCGGGGGTCGAGGTGAGAGGCCGGGGAGCTGGCAGGGGCTGCTGGGGAGGGGCTGGATTCCGGGTCTGTCTTGAAGGTTGAGCCAACAGGTTGCTTAAAGGATCGGGTGTAGCACGTGAGAGCAGGAAGTGGAGGATGACGCCAGGCCTTTGAGCCTGACCAGCCAGGATGGAGATGGCATTTACAGAGGCGGGGAGACGACGGGAAGAACAGGTTGGAAGGGGGAGTGGAAATCACAAGTGCGGTTTTAGATATGTGAAGTATGCAGCATACGTTAGACATATATAACTGGTAAGATTTTTCTGCCTGTATGGGGCAGAAAATCCCAAGTAAGAGTAGCTTAAACAAGGTAGAACTTTTGCATGTAGATAAAACCCTAAGGAAAACAGGCAAGGCTGGAATGGCAGCTCCATGGTCCTTGGAGTACCTCTCTCCAAGCTCTGAGTACAAGGTGACTGCTTGAGCTCCAGCCATCACATGCAGATTCCAGCTAGCTAGAAGGAGAAAGGCTTCTTCCAGGCAGTCTCATAAGACATTTCCACTTGTACTCCCCTGGAAAATCCTCACATAGCTACCCTTAACTATAAAGAAGGCTGGGAATCGTAGTGTCTATTCCAGGCAACCACGTGCTGGGGGTTCTTTTACTGAGGAATGCTGCTGGGGGACAAGCAGCATTTCCTGCCGCAACCTCCGGTTGGCATTATAGTCTGGGGTTCAGAAAGATGTCTGGGCTAGAGACGCAAACGAGGGAATAGTGACCCCACGGAGCATTTGAACCCGGGGACCTGGATGAGCTCCCACAGGGAGGAAGTGGGGAGGGAGAAAGGATGTGAGGACCGAGGCCCGCCCCACCCCTCCACTCACAGAGAGCAGAGCTGGAGACGGCCGGGTGCAGCGGCATGGCGCGCTGGGGCCTTGTCAGGAGCTGCGTTGAAAGGCTTCTCGGGTGGCGCAGGAGCCCGGTGAATGGGCTCGAGGGGGAAAGGAAGCACTGGGACAGCAAATGCCCCAAAACCTTCAAGGCCTTTTGCTTTAAAGGTGTGCAGAAAAATGGGGTGGCAGCTTGTGTGGACGTGAGGTCAAGGCAGAGTGGTTTTTAAAAAGTATTATTACGGAAACCAGAGCGTTCTCTTTTGTCATCCGATGGTGTGATGCAGGACAGAGGAGAAATTGGGTGCCAGAGGCAAACACCCGCACAGCCACGCACCCGTCCAGTCTGGAGACTGGGGAGCAGAAGTGGGGCTCGCCGCGGGTCAGAGCTCAGGCCCCCCATCCGCTGCCCTGGGGAGGGTGGATGGGAGGCAGCGTGAGCCTGGGCGCAGGGAGGGCGTCGAGGGGGCAGCCTGAGGCGCTGCTCCTCTGGTGAATAAGGGTGAGGGGCGTGGAGCTGGAGATGGGAGGTCAGAGAACAAGGTGCTCAGCGGTCATCAGGAAGAGTGGCAGGCGGCAGGTGGCGCGTCTAGGGGACGGGAGGCTGGGTCAGGAATTTGAAGGGGCACCAGGGAGCATGGTCAGATGTCCTTCTCGGCCACACCCAGCTCTATGTGGGGAGTCCACTCCATTAGGCTGGGGTTTGCCTGGCAGGAAGGACCACGCCGGGCACTCTGGGGTGCTGGGGGTGTCTGCCAAGGGGACACTGAGGAAGGAGGGAAACGAGGATGGAAGGGACACAAGGTCAGTGGCTCGTCGGTCACGGTGGGAAGGGGTGGGAGTCGGGTGTTAGGGAGAGAGCTAAAGGGGCAGGTGAGAACAATGGCGACCGGGACGCTTGATGTCATTGGGACTGGGAGGGTGGCTTCCCCGATGTCGGCAAGTCTGGGGCAGGGGTCCCTGAGTGGCTGCAGCAGCATCGCCGTCACCGGGAACCTACGGGAAATGCAGCCGAGCCACAGGCTCTGTGGGGGAGCACCCTCCAGGGACCCCGCCTCCTGCTCAAGCTCCAGAACCACCAGTAGGACATGCCCAGGAGAGTGAGTGGCCAAAGGGTCGGGGCCCTTCCGACCCTTGGAGAGGGGGAGGAAGAGCTGAGAACCGGGGAAAGGAGAGGCTCGGCTCTGTGGAGGGTGAATCCACTGGGAGTGACGGCAGGAGAGAGCTTTGGAGAGGTTCACAAACTTTTTAGGTTCTGGGCCTGCCCATGGGTGGGGAGAGGACAGCTAGGTAGGGTGTGAGCTTCCTAGGTGGCAAGAGGGTGAGGGAAAGAGGAGCAGGTTGTCTCCAAGGTGTGGCTGTGTGGAGAGTAGACTGAGGGGGGGTGGTCAGTGCTGGAGGCCCTCAGGGGCCCCCAACTCAGAAAGGGGCCCCCGGTGGAACAGCCACTGATGTTGGAGTCAGGAGACAGGGGTAGTGTGGCCCTGGCTAGGCCCTGCTCTGCCCTGACCCACTGGCACCTCAGTCCCAGGACAGCCTGGCATGGAAGCCTGGTCATTCGGCCCCAAAAGCTCCGTTTTTTTGGGTATCTAAGTAGTATTCTCTGTAGAAAATTAACAAGACAGAAAAGTACAGAGAAGGGAACAAAAAGCACACTAATCTCACCACTCTGAAATACACATACCCGCCCCCTCTGCCCTTTGAGTCCTTCCACCCTGCCTCCTTTTCCATGCACGGAGACAACTGGAAAGCTGAGACCGTGCAAAGAATAGCGTGGTTGTCTGCTTCCCCCTCAGTCGGGGGTGCGAGTGCCTGCATGACATGCCGTCAGTTTTTTAATTTATTGTTTATGTCAATGTTACACGTTACCCACCACAGGGCAACGACTACGATACCAATCTGCTTTAGTCGGCGGTTACACTCCCCCCCGGTTTTTGTTCATTTCTCGGTCTTGTGGGACTTGGGCAATGTTCGTTCTCCGTCAGGCTGAGAGGAGACGTAGATACATGGGGCAGGGGAGTGGACCCGTTTTGCCTACAGTTGAAGATACTCCTGTCTTTTGGGCCGGGGCTGGTCCACGGTCATTGTCTTGCCAGTTGTCCAGGGCAGCCCCGGGAAGTGGAGAGGAGGAGCTGGCCGTGTGTCCCGGGCTGTCGGGGCTCCACCAGCAAAAGAACCATCCCAAGGCTCTAAGTGTCTGAGAAATCTACCTAACAGGCCCTTTGAAAATTATAGGGTCAGATAAAAGAATCATGACAAGGGCATTAATCTATATAATACAGATAATATTACCACATTCTCCTGGGGGAATAGCTTTTCACATGTCCCGGGCCGAGCCCACCCAGGGGGTGTGGGCATAAGTGGCCATGTGGCTTGCCTCTGGAGTCTATGTCCTTAGGCCCTCGGGAGCACTTTTGTTGGAGGCGTTGCTGTGCTCATGCTGTGTTTTGGATGCCAGCATCTCGTGATGCCTCAGAGCAGCGGCGAGTAGCCTCGTCTTACAGGTAAGGAAACTGAGGCTCAGGGGAGCGAAGCCACGGGCCTCGCAAGTGTCAAGCCAGGCCAGCCTGCCCTGCGCTCCCCGGCTTGGGGCCTCTTCCCAGCCCGTGCCCTCCTGGTGGCCGGCTGACCCTGCTCATCGGTGGGAGGAAGCGCTGTCCGGGTGCTGGCGGCTGACTGCTAAGGGACTTGGGGATCCCAGGCTTGGCCTGGCACGGGAGGGGTGGGTACCCCAGGGTTGCACCCTGGCTGTCCTTCCAGCCAGCGCCTCACAGGTGGGAGCAGCAGTTCAGCTGCCTGGAATGGTGGCAGGGGTGGGGCCTCCTCCCCTTCTGAGCCTCAGTTTCCCCCTCTGTAAGAGGAGAGGCCTGGACTCCAAGTCCATCTCCTGGGCCTCTTTGGCTGAGTCAGCCCTCCCCCTTCCAGAGGCTCCAGGAAGAAGAGCGCCAGCGAGACCTGGACTGGGACCTGCGGAGGGTGCAGGCGGCCCGTGCCACCCTGCTGGGAGAGCGGCAGCAGCAGCGGCAGCAGCGCCACCTCCGCAGGGTCCTGGATAGCTGCAACCTCAGCCTGGCCCAGGAGAAGCATTTGCAGTGAGTGCTGGGGGGGGGGCTGGGGGCCAGGGAAGAGTGGGGAGGGGCCGGGAGGCGCAGGAGGCACAGGCAGGGGGGCGGGGCAGAGACCGAGAGGGGGCCGGGCGGGGTGCTGGAGGCGGGGGGGCTGGGAGCAGCTGGAAAGGCAGGTCTGAGCGATGGCGGGGTCCCGCACCATTTCCACCCAAAGGGCCCGGGGCCGCCCTTGGTGGTCGATTTCACGGAGGCCCGCGGGCCATGGCGCAGCCTCCTGGTACCGAAACCAACCCGGAAGCGGGTGTCAGAGCCAAGGAGTCCAAGGTGCAGTCCTTGGAGACCACCTGCTCCACCCGGGGAGGACGTGGGGGCGGGGGCCCCCTGCCGTGAACGTCCTCCCTGCGCGGCCGGCCTGGGGCGGAGGCCTGGAGAGGCCAGTGCGCGCCGCCCCCCGCCCCCAGCCGCAGGGAGGGTGTGCGGGGCATGCGGAGACCCAGCCTGGAGGCTCTTTCTATTACTGAGGGGACCTCAAGAGTAGATCAGATAAGGATAGCAGCGGTCACAGAGGAACGCACAAGGAAGGGACACAGAGCAGACAACTGGGGGCGGGGGGGAGAGAAATAAATAAAAAACTTAAAAAAAAAAAAAAAAGAGTAGATCAGAGTCCCCACTGCAGGAAAATGGCAGATGTGGATAACTGGGTGAACCTGCAACTTCACCCATTATGTATCTATCATCCGTCCACCTATCTACCATCCATCCCACCCGTCATTCTTGTATGTCTCAAGAGCAAGCTTCTGTACCTGACCTAGCAGAGACCTCTGGATTTCCTCCAATCAGAACTTCGGCTGCCCCTCGGTCATCCCTGCTGGGGGCGGGGAGGGGGAGGCGGAGGCTAAAGGGAGCAGTAAAAGATGATCTGACAAATCAAAGGGAAGGAGCAAGGGTCTTCACAGGCACCCCTTGGCGTGTCCTCTGAGCTACACTCTGAGTTGCGGGTGCCGGTCCCTAACTGGACTGTAGGGTCACTAGCAAACGCCCACCGCCTCGGAGCTCCCTGGGGCTCACGTGTGCCCTGTATTCTGATGCTAACGCTATAAAAACCTGCTAGCTTTGTTTTATCTTTTTCAAAAAGACTGTTTAGAAAGTAAACACATTTACTGATTGTTTTTTCTCCTTGTTTTATCAGGGAAAAAAATATGAAGGAAGTCTACACAAATGCTCCCACAGATGACTATTTCACACAATTTAATACAAGAAGTCGATGAGGAGAAGACCCCCTCGCTCACCTCGGGAGGGTTTACGTGTGAAGCGTGGCACCCTCCCAGAGGCACATTTAAACGCATCTGTATGTATTCCTTGGCTCAGAACTAAACTATATTTTTCCGCTGTGGTTGGGCATTTATTAATAACCCTCTTGTATTGCGACGCGGAGCCTCGGCTTCTGCTCGCTTGATTTCAGGGGCCATCTCTAGGACACCTACGACGCGCTGCATGTGTGGATCCAGACGTGAAGCAGACAGGCCCCACGAAGGATGACCGTACAGAGAAAGTGATATTTCAGCTGCCCAGAGCATACCTTAGACTGGTTCAGCCCCTGCCATAGCTAACTCTTACAAGTGGTACCATGCAGAAGGCATCGTCATGTCCCAAATGCTTCCTGTGATATTTGGGTTACAGCCTTGCTCAAGATGCCAGGTAGTGGTGGAGCTAGGATTCGAACCCAGGGAGTCTGGCTCTCAACCGCTTCCCTCTGCTGATTCCTGAGGTAACAGTGGCCCGACAAGGCAGAACTCCATTTCTTGCTCTCGTAAGTCCAGGCTGAGAGGGAACGCCTCCAAGCAGTGCTGCAGGGGCCCACGCTCCTGGAAGCTTGCTGCTCCGCTGTCCCCACGGGTGGCATCCATCTCGCGTCCAGGATCTGCTCCAGTTTCCACCATCCCACCACACTGTGGCCAGAGCAGGGAGGGAAAAAGGAGGAGGAAGGGGGAGGCTTCCTAGCTCTTCCGCTTTAGGGACAGGGCATGGAAAATGGGCATCTCACTTATGCTCACATCCTTTGAGCAGAACTTGGTCACGTGACGACATTCAGCGGCTGTCGAGCCTGGGAAACTGAGCTGGCTGACCATGTGACCAGCATGTATAGTAAAAATGGGAGAATATAGTATTGGGGGGCAGCTAACAGACTGCCACAGCTTGAGGAGTGACTTGGAATTTGCTAGAAGGGAAGTGAGGGGAGGCCTTCTACACTGAGAGTAGGGACTGTGTCCACAGTAAGCGCCCAGGCTCAGGTACTTGTTCCTTCGCCATGTGGTTTCCTGGGGGGCCATCTGCACAGGATCAGTGACAAATGGCTGCTCCCAGTGGCACTTTACAATTAGCTGAGCTAGAGCTGGACAGCGCAATGCAAGCACTGTAGCTCACCTTCCCCTCCATCTCAGCACAAATCTTGTTCTTCCCAAGCTCAGAACCTTCATTGGCTGACATGTGGCCCAAGCCTGAGGGTTGCTGGGATTTTCCCAGGGGGGTAAATTGGGGCTGGACTTTCAGCATAAACAAAGACCCTAGGCCATGACAGAGAGGAGCCATGATGCAGTGGGTGGGATGGGGAGAGCCTGGGGCTAGGACATGGGGTGGGGGCGGGCTGGCTCAGGCAGCGCCAGATCCCTGAGCACCAGGGACTTTATCCTGGAGGCAAAGGGAGCTGCTAAACTGTTGGGAGGGAAGGGGCAGGTCAGGCGTGCGTGTGTCTGACAGGTGACCAGCAGCAGAGCGGAGGAGGCGGGCTCTGGTCCCTCTGTCAAAAGAGAAGCAGGCTCTGAAGAAGCCTCTCACAACAGCCCACGGGGCTCCTCGGATGGCTACGTGATTGAACACGTGATCAAAATGGGGCTGTGTTTCAAATCCAGTCAACCCAACAATGATGCAACCCAAAGCTGGGGGGCGGAATGCTGCTTCCGGTGCTGCAGTTGAAGTGTGGATTAGGTGCCGGGCTCCTTGGTACCCCATGGGTGGAGGTAGGCCAGGGAGGGGCGAGCAGCACCCACTGTGTGCTGGGCCCTAACTAGGTGTCCTGTGGAGATAATCTCATTGAAATTAACTTCATGACAAGTCTGTGGAGCAGGGGTTTTTCCTCTTCATTTCCCAGCCAGAGAAATGAGGGACCTCACCACTCGGGGCACACCCAGGACGCATTTCTGCCATCTTTAAGCAGCTGGCAGGTGGTCGGAAAGCCCCACTGTGACTCGAGCTCATGCCTGCGGGGGGATGGAACTCTCCAGATGGACCTATTTCCTGCAAATGACACCATTGCTCCTGCTGCTAACAGCCCCAGAACTTTGGTGCCAGGTGTAGGATGCTGCCTTGGCTGAGGACCCAGAAAGCTGGAGTTCTGAGCCGAGTGGGCCTTGCCCACTGGGCTATCGCTCTTGGCAGGACCCTGCAGAGGCAGTGGGGAGAGGCCTGTTCTTTGAAACATAGAATTCACGTCAGCTTTGAAGGAAAATGCGGCAGGGTAAGGGGAGGCTGAGAATGGCATCTCAGGTGTGTGTGATACTTTCAGTGTGATGCCATTTCTGAGATGACCTCTGGCTCCAGACCTGAAGGAGGTGGGTGTGTGAGCGCTGTCAGTTCCAGGTGGAAGGGCTTTCCTGCTGAGCCAGCCGCCTGTGCAAAGGCCCTGAGGCAGGAAAAGGCTCGTCGCCCTCTTGGAGAAGAGCAGGAGCCAATGGCTCTGCAGCGAGGGAAAGAAAGCGATGGGAAATGTGGGGCCAGGGCTCCTTGGGGTGGGCAGAGGCCCGGAAGCAGGTCTGGATTTCATTCTTGGTGTGAAGGGCTCTGGGCAGGAGCACCAGGTGGCCTCGCTTACATTCCAGCAGGAACCCTCTGCTGCTGTGGGGACAAGGGTGGAGGCAGGCACCAGGTGGGGCCTGGCTGCGCGTGCTCGGTTAACGTCCTGCACCAGAACCCCAGTTTTGCCAGGAGGGAACTGAGGCTCAGGGAAGGGAGCCCCTTTCCTGAAGCCCCACCTGTGCATTCACCCCGCGCTGGGGGCTCCCCTTCCCGACCCCGGCTGCAGGCACTGCGGCGCCCCTGGCCCCCGGCCCCGTTGCTCTCCTCCGCGGGCGGCCCGGTGGAGTGACCGGTCCTGCTGGTGGGGCCGAGCCCGGGGGCTGCGTCAGGTGGCCCTTTGCCCACAGGTCTCGGTCCCACCCTCCTAGGGGCCTTTATCAGGAATGGAGGTGAGGTTTGGGCCCCAGGTGCCAGCCGTCCTGTCTTATCTCAGTTGGCTCTAGAAAGAGCTGCGCCCCGGCCAGATGCCAGAGGCGCCCGCAGAGGCCTGCTCTCTGCAAACATCCAGCCAAGCCCTTGCTGGTACTGAAATGCACCAGGATCCTTCGAGAGTCTCCCGGTCATCTCACGGGGGGGCCCAGGCCTGAGCCATCCCAGGCCTGGTGGTCCCCAGCCGCTGTCCCCCGCGTTACTGCTGCCCCTGTGCCCTCCCCAGGGGAACTCCAGCCCGCAGGTGCCTGGAGACCTCTGCTCAGGTCATGTGACCTTATGAAGCCGGGGCCAAAGGCCCAGGGAAAACCCCACAAAGATCCCATGGCCCGCAGGAGAGCAGGGGCCCCCTCCCTGGTCTGTGCTGGAGGGCACCCCCACCTCCGCCCGCTGGAACAAGCTCCTCCCCTCCCCCCGAACCAAGTTGGGAGAAAGGAGGAGCTCCTCTGTCCTGGCTCTCCGGGCCTGAGCAGGAGCTGCCTACTCGCGGTGACAAGGGTGCTCCATATGGGGAGGGGCTCCCAGGAAAATCCCCTTAGGATCGTCGGTCCCTTTCTCGGCGGAACCAGGCGCGCTGGGGAGAGCGCCGGGTGCCCGGCGGGCGACGGCCTGCTCAGGTGGCGTCCTCTCCCGGCTCTCGGGTCGGGGGCAGCGGTCGCCCGCCCACCCAGGGAGCGGGGGGTCTGGCCAAGTCGTGGCTGCAGCGCAGTCCCTGGCCGAGGGGAGAAGGGCAGTCACGCTCGGAGCAGGAGGACCCAGAGCGCGGGGCTGCTCGTGTGCGCGCCCCCGTGGGCCCCGCGCGGGGCGGCCGGCTGTCCCGCTGGCTCCCGCATCCTAGGAAATCACCCGGGAAAGGGGCCGCCGCCCTTGACGACTTCGGACGCGTGCACGTGGTTTCGGCGCGCCCTCTGCCGGCGACGAGCGGCACAACACATTCCCGGTGGCCCTCAATGCCGGAAAATCACCCGACTACAATAATTGTAAAATTAATCTGCAATGAGTATGTTGCCGTATTTGCTTCGTCAGCTATCTCTCCAAAGAAAAGCTTTTAAAAATCCAGGCATCTGCTGCTTACTCAAGACACAGCTAAAGCAAAACAATGGAAAAGTGAAGACTAATAGGATTCAAAAGTTATTTGCTCCGTGTTTATCTTTATTCTGGTGTTCAAATTCTGGGTTCAGAAAGTGGGAGGGGAGGGCCTGAAAAATAAAAAAGGATTAACCCTATTCTAAATAATTTAAAGTTTCTTCCTTACCTCATCCACATCATTACTGGCCTCCCTAGTCTGTTCTATTTGATAAATAGCTCAAAATCTCTGGCTTCGCAGCTTATTAGTTACGCCGAGCAGACCATGTACAAAACGAATTTGTTGGGTGAACCAGATATTCAGTAACTTGGGTGGAATCCTAGAGGTGGATCCCGGTCGCCAGCCTCTGCTCCTACATCACAGATGGCTCAACCGAGAAGGCCCGTTCTGCGCGACAACAGTTCACGCCACCCGGCCGCCCGGGAGGTAAGCAGCTGGTTTTGGTTCTCTGTGTTATTGGTGTCTTTCTCTGCCTATTTTCTTTGGACCACCCACTTCCAATAAAACCTGGTGAAATTATGTTACTGTATTAGTCTCTCCTCAGGGGTCTGAAGCTTGGACTGTGCTAAACACTAGATTGACCAAAGAAGTACTCTGGAAGCACTTTTTATTTGTCGGTGCCTCTTCATCTGTTCAGACTTTGTTTATTCAACTTTTAAATCATCTGGTACCCTCTAAAATCATCAGTCAGATAAGTGTGCTTTTAAATGGAAAAAAAATCCACACCATTTTGTGCAGAATTCGGCCCTTTGAAATAGTCTGCTCTTCCCACATTCTCGCTCTGGAGTTTTAAATGAGCATTTCTTTTGAGGAAAGCATAAGGAACTGTTTGATAACATTTGGAGCAATAATTTTAAATATTTTAAATGAATCTTATTGCCTCCGTGAGTGTTTTTCTCTTGCCTTTATGTGTTATGCACACATCAAAATTGCAGCATTCATAGCAAAGTTTCTACTTAATCCACATGTGTAAACAGTGTCCTTCTGGCTCCCACTTCAGTGTTCAGTCCATCTACCCACCCAGAGAGGCTCAATAAACCTCCCAGACTGGGTGAGCCTCCTCCTCCAGGCTCCTGGTCCATCGTCTCTTAATGCTGTGTATTGGAGGAAGGAAGTGAATGGTGCTTTGCAGTTAGAGTTATGTCTTGCCTTCTGCATTGTAATCATATCCATACACGCTCTGCTCGCCAAGCGCTACACTAAGTGCATTCGCTGCACACATCTTAGCTCTTTGCAACAATTCCCAGAAGTCAGGATTATTGTCCTCACTTTCCACAGATGAAGGCAGCGAAGGGAAGGACTTTTGCTGCCAACTGGATGGTCTGTATGGAAGATTAAATATTCTAAAAAGTCCACTACAATCCAACTAGATCCAGGATCAATGACCAGCATTTTATATACTTTGCTGAGCTCACAAGTGAGTAAAGGAAACCATGAAGAGTCACACACACGAAGGAATGATGAACCGAAACCAGAATCATGAACAGTAGCGAGAACCCGTAGCTGTGGCTGCCCTGGTGGTAAAGGCTGAAAGCAAGAGCCAAGAGCTTTAGTGACTAACAGCCAGGAGGGACTGAGAGGCCCTCGGCGGGGGAGCAGGGTGGAGTCCATGCAACCTCGGCTTCAGTCTGGGCCCGGCGAGGGTGGCTGCCTCCTTAGTGACAGAGCGGACCAGAAGGAAGCCTGCTGGCAGTGAAGGGAGCCGGGAGACCGGGGAGCCCTCCTGGGGGTAAGCAGTGATGCTGGTGCTGAAGGCGAAGGCAGTGGTCCTTGAGAATTCACAACCGAAAGCCCACACTTAGATGGCACAGGAGCTCCAGTTTATTCAAAGATGTGAGGGAAGTCCCCAGCAGAAAATGCAATGTAATGTGCTCTCTGATTTGTACAGTATTGCCCCCGTGGTTCTGGGTAGAAGCCAAAAGAAATCCTCTGTGGAGTCAGTCCTAACGCAGGCCCTTCAGGTTTCTCCTAGATTACGTTCAACCCAAACCAAGTCCATACACATATACAATTACAGGATACACAAGGAAACAAGACACCATGAGTAAATACCAGTAGAAACAGCTATCAACTGATTTAGCTCTCCCAAGAACTTTAGACAATAACTTTACCAGACATAAATAGTTTTATGAGGAGAAAAAAAACGAAACAAAACAAAACAAAAAAGACAAGAAAAACAAACAAACAAAAGCATATGAGGGAAGCGGATGTGGCTCAAGCAGTTGGGAACCCACCTACCACATGGGAGATCCCGGGTTTGGATCCCGGTGTCTCCTAAAGAAAACGAGCAAGACAGCGTGCTGGCACAGCAAGATGATGCAACAAAATGATGCAACTAAGAGACACAACAAGGAAAGACAATGAGAGACTCAGCAAGCCAGGAACAGAAGTGACTCAAGTGATTGGGCACCTCCCTCCTGCATGGGAGATCCTGGGTCCGGTTCCCAGGGCCTCCTAAAAAGAAGACAGTGAACCGACGCAGAAGGCAGACAGTGAGTGCAAACAACGGGGGGGGGGGGGGGGGGGGGGAAGGGGGCAGGAGATAAATATATAAAATAATTCTTAAAAAAAAAAAGTGTATGAATCTTCTGCTTTCAGCCTTGGTGGAATAATTAGTACTGGACTCACCTTCCTGCTATAAACAACAGAAAACTGGAGAAAATTAATGAAACAAGTATTTGTGGACACTGGACAACAGCCATCAGAAGACTGTGATCTCTAAGAGAAAGGCAACCAACAAGGGAAGCCATACAATCAAGCAGAATATTCCTGGAGTTATTACTACACCCTGCAGAGGAAGGGAACCCCAAGCAGAGGACACTGATGAACCTCTAGCCAGACAGATCAAGAAAAGAGGAAGCACAAATTACTAATTTCAGGGATAAGAGAGGGCCACAACTCTGCAGATCCCACAGATTTTAAAAGAATAATTAAGGAATATCATGAACACCTCTATTCCAACAAATTCAACTTAAAAATGAACAAGTGTCTTGAGAGGCACGTATTACCCAAAGTGGGACAAGCAGGAGAAATAGAAAAAAAATGAATAACCTTATATCTATTAAAGAAATTGAATTCAATATTTTTTAAATTCCCACAAAGAAAGCTTTAGTCCCAGGTAACTTTACTGGCAGAATCCTATCTAATATTTAAGGACAAATTAGTACCGATCTTTAATTTTAAAAAAGAGTGCAGATGAGGTGGGAACACTTCCCAGCTAATTTTGTGAGGTCAAAATTATCCTGATACCAAAACCAGTCAAAGATATTACAGTAAAATAAAAATATAGTGCAATATCCCTCATGAACATAGACATAAAAATCCTTAAAGTATTAGTAAATTGGAGCTAACAGTATATAAAAAGAGTAATGCATCAAGATTGAATAAGTGTGCATCCCAGGAATGTAAAGATGGTTTAATATTCAAAAATCAATCTCTATAACTCACTTACATTAGACAAAAATAAACATCCCCCCCCAAAAAAAAAACCTCACAAACCATATGATCATCTTAATAGAAGTAGAAAAAAGTATTCAGCAAAATTAACCACCTATGTATGATGAAATAAAGTCTCAGCAAATGAGTGGAAGGAAGCTTCTTCAACCTGAAAAAGGGCACCTACTTAAAAGCGACAGCAAACACCGTTCATGATGGTGAAAGACTGACACTTCCCCCAAGATCAGGAACAAGACAAGAATATACATTCTTATCACTTCTGCTCAGTATTGTGCTGAATGTCCTAGCCAGTCCATTGGATAAGTAAAATAAGTGAAAGGCTTAGATATTGCGAAGGTAAAGGTAAAATTATCTTCATTCACAAATAACACAATTGTGCATGTAGAGAATTAGACAAGGTTGTGGTCTACATGGCTACTATACCACAATCAGCTGTATTTGTATATTCTACAATGAAGAATCTCAAAAATGGAGTTTCAAAAACACTCATTTACAATAATATTCAAATGCACAAACTGTTTAGGCATACATTTCAGAATATGTGTGTTAGAACAATGCACTGGGAAACGGACTTTGGCCCAGTGGTTAGGGCGTCCGTCTACCATATGGGAGGTCCGCGGTTCAAACCCCGGGCCTCCTTGACCCGTGTGGAGCTGGCCATGCGCAGTGCTGATGCGCGCAAGGAGTGCCGTGCCACGCAAGGGTGTCCCCCGCGTGGGGAAGCCCCACGCACAAGGAGTGCGCCCGTGAGGAAAACTGCCCAGCGTGAAAAGAAAGAGCATCCTGCCCAGGAATGGCGCCGCCCACACTTCCCGTGCCGCTGACGACAACAGAAGCGGACAAAGAAACAAGAAGCAGCAAATAGACACCAAGAACAGACAACCAGGGGAGGGGGGAAATTAAATAAATAAAATAAATCTTTAAAAAAAAAAAAAAGAACAATGCACTGAAAACTGAGACCTATATAAATGAACAATTAAACCATGTTCCTGGATTGGAAGACTCACTGTTGTTAGGATGTAAATTCTCCCCCAAATGATCTATAGATTCAATTTAATCTCAATCGGGATTTTTGAAATTGCCGAAGTGATTCCAAAATATATATATGAAAATGCAAACATACACAATTAGAATAAACAAAACAATTTAGAAAAAGAAAAAAAGTTGTAGGACTTACACTACTTGACTTATGCAACTTAATTGTAGGACTTACACTACTTGATTTCAAAGTTCTATAAAGCCACAGTGATCAAGAGAGTGTGCTATTGGCAGTAACACATAAATCAGTGCAACAGAATACAAAGTAGAGAATTAAGTAATAGACCCACATATACAGTCAAATTGAGGTCCATCAATGTACCAAGGTAGTTCAATGGAGAAAAGAATGACTTTCCAACAAGTGGTTTTTCATATAGTGTTCTATATGAAAAATAATAATAATCTTAACCTCTCCCACACATCATAACACAAAGTAATTTGAAATAGAACTTAGATCTAGAAGTTTAAGCTATAACTATAATGCTTCTTGGGAAAAAAAAACATGGAAAAAAATATCTGTGACCTTGGGGTTAGCAAAGAGTTTTTAGACAGTGTACATAAGTAATACTCATGAAAGAAAAATCCAAAAAGAGAAATCCAAATTAATCAAAATTAAAATATTTTGCTCTTCAGAAGACAATCTTAAAAAAATGAAAAGGCAAGTCTCAGACTAGAAGAAAATATTTGCAAATAATTTGTATCCAGAAATTATCAAAAGCATTTCCAGCTCAAACGTAAGAAGGCAAACAACCCATCAAAAAGGGTTGTAAACCCACAACTTCTCTAATAAAAAAGAAACATTGACGTATGAACAAATACTGCGTGCATATGGATTAGGATGCAGGAAACAGGGATAAAAGGAAGCTGCCTGATTTACTGGGATAAGATTGTTGGTGAAGGTTTCCATTTTGTTAACATGACCATAATGTTGTTTGTATGATAGATGATAACATAATCCCCATTTCTAGTTTTAAAGGCGCCATAAAGAGAACATCAAGATAAAAATCTCTCTTGGGCTGCAATTGCATGAGAAACCAGAAGCAGAGTGGAAAGTGTTGGAAAGAGGCAGCTACCCAAGAAGAACACGGTACATTTCATTCCCCGCAGCTCCAATCTTGTTTGTAGAAAACTTAGAAAGGAAACTAGGGTCATGCTCGAGACCATTAGCACTATGGTGTATCTCATAACTGCTTGTGTTCATTGCTTATAATTTCTCATAAAATTGAGATAATGCTATACACACTGTTTTATAATCATTTCCACTGAATATATTACATCATTATTTTCAGAATGCATTAAATACTCTTATTTGTATACTGAACTGTCTTTAATGGCAGAAAAAAAATGAACTAAAAATAGATCCAAGACCTAAACATAAGAGCTAAAATGACAAAACTCTTAGAAAGAAACATAGGTGTAAATATGCATGATCTTGGATTAAGTAATGGTTTTGTATATTGACACCTAAATCACAAGCAACCAAATAAAAAGTAAATAAATTGGACTTCATCAAAATTTTAAACTTTTGTACCAAAGACACCACAGAGAAAGTCAAAAGAACCCACAGAATGGGAGAAAATATTTACAAATAACTTTTCTAATAAGGCTCTAGTATCCAGAATATATGAAAAAAACAACTCAACAGTAAAAATACAAATAACCTAATTTTGAAATGGATGAAGGATCTGAATAGACAGTTCTCCAGAGAGGATATACAAATGACCAATAAGCAAATGAAAAGATGCTCAACATCATCAGCCATTAGAGAAATGCAAATCAAAACCACATGGAGACACCACTTTGTACCCAAAAGGGTGACTAAAATAAATACGACAGACAATAACAAGTGCTGGGGAGGGTGTAGAGAAACTGGAACCCTCATTCATCGCTGGTCGGGTGGCAAAATGGTGCAACTTCCTTGGAAAGCAGTTTGGCAGTTCCTCAAAGAGTTGAATATTGAATTATCATATGACCCAGCACTTCCACCCCTGGGTATACACCTAGTAGAAGAGAAAGTGTATGTTCATGCAAAAACTTGTACACAAATGTTCAGAGCAGAATTATTCATAATAGCCACAAAGTGAAAACAACCCAAATGTCCATTAACTGATGAACAGCTAAACAAAATGTAGTGGAATATTATTTGGCAATAAAAACGTATGAGGAACTGATACAACATCGATGAACTTGAACCTTGAAAACATTACGCTAAGTGAAAAAAGCCAGCACAAAAGGTGTATGAAATGACCAGAATAAGTAAATCCATACAGTCAAAAATTAGATTAGTGGTTGCCAGCAACTGGGGGGAAGAGGAACAGGGAGTGACTGCTAATGGGTATGGGGTTTCTTTTTGGGGTGAAATTTTCTGGAATCAGATAGTGATGATATTTACACAACTTTGTGAAACTACTAAAAACACTGAATTTTACACTCTAGAAGGGAATTATTATGACATGTAAGTTTTATCTCAATTGAAAAAAACACAAAAGATACCAATAAACACCCACTGAAATTTAAAGAAAAACTAACCATGCCAAATGATGGTCGGGATGTAGAGCAATTGGTACTCTACAGTAGTGGATTAGTGGAGAAGAGACAGCTTTTATAAAGTCAACAATACCTTTACCATTTGTCCCAGCTATTTCAAGAGTAATGAAAACAGATGGCCACACCAAAAAAAGACTTACAGAAATGTTCATAATATTTTTATTGATAATAGCCAAAATCTGAAATCCATCTAAATGTCTAGCAACGGGTGAAAAGATATTTTTAAATTCATACTATGCATCAATAAAAAGGAACCTAATACCAAACAACATGGTTGAATTGCGGAAACATTATGCCTTTACAGGAGTATATGATATATGTATATGATATGGTTCTGTTCATATGAAGTTCTAGAATCAGCAAAACTATCATGAGTGTTGGTTTGGGGCGTGATGAGAGGAGTTGACTGAAAGGAGGCATGAGACAACTTCGGAGTGATGGAAATGTTTTATATTTTGCTTGGAGTGGTAGTTACATAGATGTGTACATTTGTCAAAGCTCACCTTATTGTACACTTTAAATTGGTGCATTTTATAGTGTACATATGTCTTTAGCTATAAAGACTATTATTTATCTACCTATTGTTTAATGAAGTTTATTTTAAAGTGTATGAAATGTTTCAAAGGAGCAAAACACGGAATATAATAAGGGCAGACAGCTTTTAAAAACAACCAAACTGAATTCTTAGGATTGGAAAATTTAATAGTTGAAATTAAAACCTAATAAATGGATTAGATTATATGCAAATGAAGAGAGAAAGGTAAAGCTTATGTAGTGACTCAATGTAGCACAGAAAGATAAAAAGACGAAAACTATGAAAGAGAGGTTAGAGATATGAGTGTCAGAATAAGACAGTCCAGCAGCTGTGGCTCAAGCAGTTGAGTGCCCCCTTCCCACATGGAAGATCCTGGGTTTGGTTCCTGGTGCCTCCTAGAAATGAAACAAAACCAAAAACAAACAACAAGCAAACAAATAAAAAAGCCACTTAGGGGGCACTGATGTGGCTTGGTGGTTGAGCTCCAACTTCCTATATAAAAGGCTCTGGGTTCAATTCCCGGCACCAGCACTTAAAAATAAAAAAGGTTCAATATGTGAGTAATCAGAATTTTAATAAGAGATAGCAAAATGGAGAAAGAATATATCTTTGCACAGATAATGGCTGAGAATTTCACAGAACGAAGAAATACATGAATCCACAGACACAAGAATTCAACATAATCCAAGAAGGTCAAACAAAATAAATTGTTATGTAGACACATTGTAGGGAAATTGAAACATCAAAGACAAAGAGAAGATCTTAAAAGTACCCAGAAAGGAAAGATAGATCATTTAGTAAAGGAACAATCAATAGACTAATCTCAGCATTTTTTATAGCAGTAATGGAAGCCAAAAGGCATTGAAATATTTGGGGATAAAGTGATCACTACATCATGCAAAAAACTCCAATTCTCCAGCAAGATCTTAAAAAATGCTAAAATTGGGTGTATCTAATAAAAGAGACTCAAAATATAAAGCAAAAATTGGTTTAAAAAATATCCCATGCTTGTTATATAACATGTCCTATTCTAAGTGAGGGCCATATGTGAATGCCTTCAACAAGGCTATGAGATAGGTCCTATTTTTATGACTGTCATATCACATGTGAGCAATTCAGGCCACCAAATGGTCAGTTGACCAGCTCCTGAGTCTAACTATTATAATACTGCTTCTGGCTGATTTCTCTCTGACCTACAAAGAGAAATTGACCACCATCAACTCAATCTACCAAAATTAGCACAAAAGATTTGCGTAACAAAATTAACAAAGGTGATTCAATAAATATTTTTAGAACCATGCATCCAATAATTAGAGAATATAGATTCTTCTCAAGCTAAAATGGAACATTTACAAAATGTGGTCATGTACTAGGCTATAAAGCAAGTCTCAACACCTTTCAAAGACTAGGTATCATACAGGTCATATTTTCTGACCACAATGCAGTAAGAAAAAAATTAGTAAGAAACAGATTTTAAAAATGCTATTTTAGAACACTCTTCAGTTCATGCACAATACTAACCTTGAGGGAAATTCATAGCCTTTAAATGCTTATGATAGAAAAAAAAGAAAGGATGAAAATTAATGGGCCTCAAGTACAAGAACTTTGAGAAAGAATGACAAAATAAATTCATTCATGGAAATTATAAGAATACAAAAGAAGAGTAGAAATTAAAGAAATAGGAAACAAAGATATAGTAGAAAAGAGTAAAAGGCCCAAAGATAGTTTTTTGAAAAGGCTAATATAATTGAGAATAATCAGGGGGGAAAGAGAGAGAGAGAGAAAAAGGACACAAGTCAACATTAAGTCTGAAAAAGTAGAGATTAAAAATATAAAAGACTATTATCAACAACTTAAGCTGATTTAAGAAGAAATGGAGGGAAGCAGATTTGGCTCAACTGATAGAGCATCTGCCTACCACATAGGAGTCCAGGGTTCAAACCCAGGGCCTCCTGACCCATGTGGTAAGCTGGCCCACATGCACTGTTACTGCATGCAAGGATGCTGTGCCACACAGGGGTGTCCCCCGCATAGGGGAGCCCCACGCACAAGGAGTCCTCCCTTCAAGGAGAGCCCTTCATGTGAAAAAAGTGCAGCCTGCCCGGGAGGGGCACCACACACAAGGAGAGCTGACGCAGCAAGATGATGCAACAAAATGAGACACAGATTCCCGATGCTGCTGACAAGAATGCAAGCAGATGCAGAAGAACACAGAGTGAATGGACACAGAGAGCAGGCAACGGGGGTGGAGGGGAGGGAGTGGGGGGAGGGAAGAGAAATAAATAAATAAATCTTTTTTCAAAAAGAAGAAATGGAAAAAACAAACTAGTTCTATAATCAAATAAATTACACCAATAGAAAAAATCTTCCAAGTATAGGAGGAAAGGAAAATTACAAATCAAACATTCACAAAATATGTACAAAATCTTCAATGAAACTTTAGTAAAATGCACTCCATATTTATTAGAATTAAATAAAAACACAGTGTGACTGACTGTACCAGTAATACAAAAAAGGCAATAGAATTTTTGCACATTAGCAGTAAATAGAAAATGAAAATTTTAAGTTACCATATAAATTCAAGAAAAATCTTAAGTATCTAGGAATAAATAAAAAAAAATATGTTCAAGACTTTATGGAGAAACACGTCGTTTTAAAAAAAATTTTTTATTATCTTTTTTTGAAAGATACATAAATCACACAAAATGTTACATTAAAAAATATAAGAGGTTCCCATATACCCCACTCCCCATAGCCCCCACTGTCCCACATTGATAACTTCTTTCATTAGTGTGGTACGTTCATTGCATTTGATGAGTATATTTTGGAGCACTGCTACACAGCATGGATTATAGTTTATGTTGTAGTTTACACTCTCTCCCAGTCTATTCAGTGAGTTATGGCAGGATATAAAATATCCTGCATTTGTCCCTGCAATATCATTCAGGACAACTCCAAGTCCTGAAAATGCCCCAATATCACACCTCTTTTTCCCTTTCCCTGCCTTCAGCAACTCCCATGGCCACTGTCTCCACATCAATGATATAATTTCTTCCACTGCTAGAGTCACACTAATTCTATAGTAGAATAGTAAGTCCACTCTAAACCATATTTTATTCCTCCATCCTGAGGACCCTGAGATGGCAATGTCCACTCCACCTCTAAATCGAGAGGGAGTTTAGACCCCACATGGCTGATGGATGGGATTCTCCTGCTTGCCGCTGTAGACTCTTTCGATTCCCTGGTGTGGTGGTTGACCATCCTCACCAACCTGTTAGCTGACCTAGATAAGTCCAACGAACTGAAGAGCAGGTGTTGCTGCTCTGCTGAGGCTCAGGGCCCAGTTGGCCCATGGACAGTCCAGAGATTCAAGTCTCCTGAGCATACACCAATCCAAGTGCCAACCACAGGTTCAGTAAAAGTGACAGAAGAGGCATGTGTAGAGAGGTCACATCTGAGCCCAGCTCCATCACGCCCAGGAGCCCAAATTCCAAAGTAGGGCCCTCTGGCAAGGCACTGAACTCCAGAGCCACCTGCCATGACCGTAGGACCTGGGTGTCTCCGTAGCCCTCAGGAGCACCAGTACCTGGGCTTGTATCTCCTTTGGCTGTCTCTGAGATCCTGCTGAGATGTGCGTAAGCGTGACCCCTCTGATGACCTCCCGACTTATTTTGAAGTCTGTTAGCCATATTCATGTCATTTATTTTTGAGAGACATCAAAGAAGACCTCAATAAATAGGGAGCTCACAGTTAGGAAGAATCAAGATCATAGCCAGTTGTACCCAGAGTCATAGTTAGGTTCAAAGACTTAAACTCAAAATTGCAACAAAATTTTCATAGAATGTAACAAGTTGATAAAAAAAGTTATACAAAAGAACAAAGGGTCAAGAATAGCTAAGAGACTCCTGATGATGAACAAGATGGGAAACTTGCCCTCCCAGATATCAAGGCTTATTATACAAAGGCAGTAATTGGAACCATGTGTTTTTGTTGCAGGATCAAGTAGTGCAATAGAACAGAACAGGAATCTTAGAAATGGACTCACACATACAAGGGAACTTGAGATATGGATCTGGGAAAATTAGTTATCTATATGGAAAAATATGAAATTTGAATTTTTTTATCTCCCTCACGAAACTCAATTCAAGATGGAAAACAGATGTAAGTGTGAAAAGGCACAACATTAAAACTTTTAGAAGACAATATAAAAGAATATCTTATGTTCTCAAGATAGAGGAGGATTTCTTAGGCAATGGAAAAAAACCTCATAAACCACAATGGAAAAGATTGATTAATAGCATTAAAATTAAAATCTTGTGTTCATCAACGATATTAAAAATTTAAAAAGAAGCTACAAACGAGGGAATGATATTGACAACACATACAAACAAAAGGTTTGGCATCCGGAATCGGCAAAGAATACCTATCTATAAAGCGATTTGAAAAATAAAAAATATCGATTGAAAAATGAATGAGTTCCCTGGCATAGAAAACACAAATGGGTTTTAAATATGAAAAGATGCTCAACCTCTTTGGTAATCAAAGAAAAGCAAATTAAATCACAACAATGTATCATTTTAATCATCAGATGGGAAAAAATTTAAATGTCAGATATTATCAATTACTGAGGAGTTTGAGGAGCAAAGGAAACTTGTATGTATTATTGGCAGGGGCGTAAATTAGTGTAATCACTTCGTAAATAATTTGGCAGTACCTAGTAAAGTTAAAGATGTGTATAGCCACCCATCTGCAGTTTTGCTCCTAAGTCTGTAGCTCAGGGAGTCCCTTGCCCCGTGCCCCAGGAGCCGTCTCCAAGAACGTTCACAGCATTGCTGTGACAGCAAAAAAAAAACAACAAAGGAAGACGCCCCCAATGCTCCCTGACAATGATAAATGATTTTCATTTGACAATGATAAATCATACAGTATGACAGCAAACTGTAAGCAGTCAAAATAAACTAATGTCTCGTGCATCATTACGGAAGGTCTCAAAATTGTTGCCTGTGAAAATATGGAGATTAATTCATTGTGGTACCATTACAAGAACACACAAAACTTAATAATATATTTATGTCATCACAAATATAGTTGCCCTTGAACACATAACAAAATTCAGAGGGATTACCTGGGGGTAAAAAGGGGGAGGAGAAAGAGACACACAAGGACTTCCACGGAGTTGGCCCAGTTCTTAAGCTGGGTGGTCATTTGTATTGTTTTGTACACTCTATTTTTTTTTTAAGATTTATTTATTTATTTATTTATTCCCCCCTCCCCCGCCCCGGTTGTCTATTCTCTGTGTCTATTTGCTGTGTCTTCTTCGTCCACTTCTGTTGTTGTCAGTGGCACGGGAATCTGTGTCTCTTTTTGTTGCGTCATCTTGTGTCAGCTCTCTGTGTGTGCGACGCCATTCCTGGGCAGGCTGCACTTCCTTTCGTGCTGGGCGGCTCTCCTTATGGGGTGTACTCCTTGCGCATGGGGCTCCCCTACGCGGGGGACACCCCTGTGTGGCAGGGCACTCCTTGCGTGCATCAGCACTGCGCGTGGGCCAGCTCCACACGGGTCAAGGAGGCCCGGGGTTTGAACCGCGGACCTCCCATGTGGTAGACGGACGCCCTAACCACTGGGCCAAGTCCGCTGCCTGTTCTGTACACTCTAGATATGTATTAGTTCTATTTTCACATAGGAAAAATTTTATTTGCAATTAATTTTCTGAAAGAAACGGAGCGGGTGCAACCAGGTTTTGTGCCACGGCGGCAGATGCTCTATCTCTGAACTCCGAACGTGGAGGCGTTTCTGCACCGTGTGGTTGATGTCCACAACAGCCGTGTCCGGTGGAAGATGAGATGGCGGCTGGGAGAGAGCAGCTGCTTGTCCAGAGTCGCCTGGTGAGGAACTGGACACGGGGCCTCGTCCTGAGACCTGGTTATGCCCCCCGAACGCCAGGTCCACGCTGACTCACCTCTGCCCCTGCTGGGCCAGCTCAGGAAGTCGGCCAAGGAGGCTGGCAGGACCAAAGCCGTGTTCTCCTGTGAGCTGGCGCTGCAGGGACCCCCGCACGCCCTCCGGAGCCGCCGGCCCGAAGAACTTCGTGACCTGGAGCTGGTCCTGGGGGCATCTGATGGACCCCGGGGGGCCAGGCACCCTGTTGTGTGTTCTGTGCTGGTGGGCTTCAGGGGCTCCTGGGGACCGAATCATGATGCCCCCCACAAAGGGCGTGTCCCGCCCATCTGCTCCTGTGGGTGTGAACTCACCAGTAAACAACCTCCGAGGATGCCGTCAGTCAAGGTGAGCCCAAACCGAGCGAGGGTGGCGTTAGTCCAGCACAGCTGCCATCCTTAGAAGCGTGGGAAATTGGCCACAGAGAGAAGCCACAGGGGGAGCTGGAAGCCGTGGACCCCAGAGGAGAAAGGAGACGAGCCGCCCCGGGCATCGCGGTGCGGCGGAGGAGTCGGGGACCAGGGCCGCCGGCCTCGGAGCACGCAGGGTTCAGGGAGACTGCATCGCCTTGAGACACCTCGATTTTGGACTTCCCCCAGCCTCAAGCCCGTGAGCCACTGCGTCCCTGCTGTCCAAGCCAACCCACTGCTGGTATTTGTTTTAGCAGCTAGGAGATTAAGAGCGGGGTGGGAGGCTGAAGTGGGCTTGGCCCCTTGGGGGGGCTTAGGATTCAGAATCACCCCTGATTATCACCGGTGGAGAGACTGACTGGGACTCTGCAGCCAAGACCACAGGCAGGAGGGGCCTTGGCTATCCCCCCACCCCCAAGGTCAAGACCACAAAGGGAGGGACGCGGACTTGGCCCAGTGGTTAGGGCGTCCGTCTACCACATGGGAGGTCCGCGGTTCAAACCCCGGGCCTCCTTGACCCGTGTGCAGCTGGCCCACGCGCAGTGCTGATGCACGCAAGGAGTGCCCTGCCACGCAGAGGTGTCCCCCCATAGGTGAGTCCCACGCGCAAGGAGTGTGCCCCTAAGGAGAGCCGCCCAGCGCAAAAGAAAGTGCAGCCTGCCCAGGAATGGTGCCGCACACACGGAGAGCTGACGCGGCAACATGATGCAATAAAAAAAGAAACAGATTCCCGTGCCACTGACAACAACAGAAGTGAACAAAGAAGAAGATGCAGCAAATAGACACAGAGAACAGATAACTGGGGGGGGGGGGGGGGGGGGAGGGAGGAAGGGAAGATAAATAAATACAAAATAAATAAATCTTAAAAAAAAAAAAGACCGAAAGGGGAGGGGCCCTGAGCCACCTGGCCCCCGGTGCCCGCATGGTGAGCTCTGCTGCAGTCTGCCTGTGCCCGTGCTTGCCAGCCGGCGCAGTTCCGGCCCGCGTGCTCCCAGGCCGTCGTGTTCCCAGGTCCTCCGGGCCCCCTGGGCAGGTGGCCAAGGCTGGCGGGGCAGCTGTGACACCCCAGCGTGCGCAGTGAGGCTCCGTGGCCTCAGTCCCCCTCCGGAGCCGGGCTGCAGGCGGAAGCGTGGGGGGCGGGTGAGCAGTGGGGAGCGGGGCCTCCTGAGCACGTTTTCCAGAAGAGGCTTCTGTGGACCTTGTGCGCTGTGTCGCCGTGATGGTTAAGACGAGGGAAAGAGGCCACAGGCGGCGCGAGTGAGACCGGGAAGGGGGGCCCCCTGCTGGGCCTGCTGCCACCTCGCAGGGGCGCCCCCTCCCCACCCCAGCCTCAGGGTCCCCCATCTTGGAACCTCGCTTCGCCTCTGCCCAGGCCTGGATGAGCCCCTTCGTCCCGTTCGGCATCCTTCTTTCCTTTTGCCCAGTGCACAGTGCCACCAAAGCCAGGTTGGCCCCCAGCGCCGGCCGTGGCCCCAGAACGTGGACCTGGATGTGGCCCTGGGCTGGAAACCTGGGGCTTAGGGGAGGGGTGAGGAGCGGCCCGGGCTGCAGGAAGGGGAAAAGGGTCTGGCCCGACGCGGCCGCGGAGCCGGAGCCCGAGAAGCCGCTGCGTCCCCCTCTGTCCCCCCAGGGAGCCCCCGACTCCCCGGGAGCCTTGCCTTCCCACCAGCCAGGCCAGGGGGAGTGCAGGGGTCACCTCTGGAAGGCCAGGCTTCCCTGCCAGACTCCTTCGGTTGGAAACTTCACGTCACCTCCGCCAGGCCCAGGCTGCGGGTCACATCTTGCCAACTGGACTGCTCCCTCCCCTGACCCAGATGGAGCTGATCTGGGCGCAGGAGGGCGTCTCCAGCACCACAGACTGAGAAGCAGACCTGGAGGGACCCGCCCTGCCCAGCTCTGAGACGGAGCCGCCTAATCCCGCAGCGCCGGGGCAGCTTTGCCGGAGACGGGCAGGTCTGTTCTGAGAGCCTGGGGTGAGATAAGGGTGGCGGGAGATCTCCGGCTGGTGGAACGCCCAGGCTCACCCGTGGCTCCCGCCCGGTGCCTCATTCACTCGGCAGACCTCAGGGCTAGACAGCGGGGCCCGGCTGCGCTCATGGCCTGACGGGGGCACAGGGCACATGCCCATACACTACACGGCCACGGGCTGCGGTCAAAAGGGGGCACGTGGAAGAGGCCAGCGTCGCACCCGAAGGACTTAGAGGCAGGCAGCCCTGGGTTCTGATTCAGACTCTGCCACCTCCTGAACTACCTGAGGCTCCGTCTCCCGGGCTGGGAAAACGGAGCGCCGGAAACAGTAGCGACCTATAGTGGGTTGAATCGTGTGTCCCCAAAAGATGTGTTCAATCCAAAGCCTTATTTGGAAATAGCATCTTTGTGGATGTAATTAAGATATGAGCTAAGACGAGCTCATTGTAGGGTGGGCCCTAAATGCAATCACTTGTGTCCTTACAAGAAGGGACACGAAGAATAAAGAAATTAATTAAAATATAAAGAGAAGTAGAAATGGTTCAGGGGAGAAGTGATGGCTACAAAAGCCAGTCTGTTCTAGCTAAGAATTTTTTTTTTAATAATACACTTTTAGGGCAATTTTAGGTTTATACTAAAGCTGCACAGGAAGTACAAAAAGTTCCCCTATTATCCTGCCCCATGGGCACACACAGCTCCCCTATTATTAATATCTTGCACTAGCGTGGCACATTTGTTACAACTGATGAGCCAATACTGATCCATTTTTAGTAATTGGAGTCCATAGATTACAATCGCTCCATGTTGGGCGATTCTGTGGGTTCTGACAAATGCGTGGCATCACATGTCCACTGTGACAGGTTCATGCAGAAGATGTTCACTGCCCTCAGATGCCCTGGGCTCCACCTACTCCCCCCCACCAACCTGTGACGACCACGCATCTTTTTACTGTCTCTATAGTTTTGCCTTTTCTAGAATGTCATGCAGATGGCATGGTGCAGCATTCGCCTCTTCAGACAGGCTTCTTTCACTCAGCAATATGATTTGAGGTTCCTCCACATCTTTTTGCGGCTTGATAGCATATTTCTTTTTATGACAAATATTCCATTGTGTGGAACTACCAGAGTTTATTTATGCATTCACCTATGGAAGGGCATCTTAGTGGCTCTCAATTTGGGGCAATTTTGAGTAAAGCTGCTATAAACTTCTGTGTGCAGGCCTCCCTCCCCCCCATGGCTCCCTCATCTGTCTACTTGTTGTCTGTTCATTGTGTCCACTCATTGTATCTGCTTGTCTTCTTTAGGAGGCACCGGGAACTGAACCCAGGACCTCCCATGTGGGAGGTGGGTGCCCAACCACTGGAGTCACATCTGCTCTCTGCTCATTGTGTTTGCTTGTTGTGTCTGCTCATTCGCCAGCTTGTTGCATCAGTTTGTTGCATCAGCTCGTCTTCTTTAGGAGGCACCAGGAACCAAACACCGGACCTCCCAGGTGGGAAGTGGGCGCCCAACTGCTTGAGCAACATCTGCTCCCCATATGCAGGTTTTTATGTGGACTTAAGTTTCAACTTTTATCTAACATTTTTACTGGTGACTTGGATGAAGCTTTAAAAAATATGTTCTTCAAGTCTTCAGGTGCTGAGAGTTGGAATCAGGGCCTGAGGAGTCTAGGGTGCAAAATGAAATTTAATAGTGACAAGTTATTGACATCTGTAGTGTCAAGATCCCCAAACCAATGACACAAACACAGAAAGGCAGAGTAGACAGAGCATGTGAAAAGGATTTGGGTGATGCTGTTGGCCACAAATTGAGAAGATGACGTGACTGTGTGGTCGCTCATTCACGCAACACATTTAATTGAATGCTTACAGCACTTACATCCTGGTGGGAGGGCAGACAGTAAACAAGGAAATTACACAGCATATGCATGTGTAGGTGCTGACGGGTGCTATGGAGCAGGGAAGGAAGGGGAGCCTGAGTGCGTGCTTGGGGAGGGAGCCCAAGTGTCACCATTTGGGTTTTCCAGGAAGAAGACTCAGATTTGGAGATTAATGTGCAAGGTGTTTATTAGGTAGTGCAGTTGGGATCAACATGTGTGGGAGGAGGGGAAGGAGCAGGAAGGGGCAGGGGGAGAAGTTGAGCTGCGATGCAGGTCTGACAAAGACCTCAGCCGGCCCCACGTGGAGTTCTGGAGACAGGCGAGCCTTCAGACTCACCTCCAGTCGGGGCCCAAGGCCGGGTCTTTGTTCCACCTACACGGATCAGTTGCTGGATGAGGCTACCCCTGGAAGGAGGGGGACCGTGGGCTTGGCCCTTTCAGCTGGAGAAAGCCTCGAAGGGGGCCGGCAGCCAAGGGCCCTCTCCCAGAAGCTGGGGGAGCAAACCCTTCACCCTGCAGGGGGCTCTGGGCAGCCAGCCCCTGCCATGCCTGGGCAGGCTTCAGCAAGGAGACAAGACCCTGAAGGGGCAGGAGGTAGAGCAGGTGCAAGGAATGATGCTTGGCATGGTTCAAGGAGCAGAACGGAGGTCGGTGCAGCCAGAGCTGAAGGCATGAGGAGAGTGGGGTGGGGGAGGCTGGAGGCGCCACGGACACTGGACCTTAGTAAGGACTTGGGCTCTTTCTGCCAGTGAGATTGGAGCCTTTGGAGTGACTCGACTTACCTACTTGATGGGCCTGCTGGCTGCTGTGGCGAGGCTAGAGGGTAGGGGAGAGTGGATGGAAACAGGGAGATAAGGCAGGAGCCTGCAGAACCATCCGGGCAGCTGGCACCCAGCAGAAGCGGAGGCAGTGGTGGGAAGCAGCCTCTTCCAGATGTTAGTTTAAAGACGGAGCAAACAGGCTTGCTGGTGGATGGCACATGGGTGGGTGTGGGGGGGTCAAGGACCACTCCAGGGTTTGGGGGCTGCTCCAGTGGAGCTGCTGTTATAAAAATGGGTTGTTTCCTCTGAAAGCGAGGGGCCCAAGGACCACCAGGCAGGGCCTGTGCTGGGCATTGGTGTCAACCCTCTCCCAGCACCAGAAGCCACCCCTGCAGCAGGGGAGACCCCGGGCAACAGGCAGGGCTGGATGGAGAGAGGCAAGGCGAGCAGGAGAAGCAGGGATGGACCCCCCCACCCAGCTGAGGCTTCACTTCCTCTCCTGGGGCGCAGGCTTTAGGGAGGACATTGGCAAACTAATGCATTCGACCACGAGACCTAGAGACCTAGCGACAGGGCTAACGGCCACCATCATTTTGAAGTAGCGAAGGCCATTATCAACTGATGAGAAAGTCATGGAGGGGGCCAGCCCTCCCCACAGGCTCTGCCTGTTCCTGACGAAGGAGATGCTACATTTCAGCAAGTGCCTGGTGGGAACGAAGTGGTCTCCCCATCCCAGCTCATCCTAGCATCTGTTATCTCCACAGACCTCTCTGGAATCTGTGCATCCATTTTGCTGATAGGATGAATAAGCTGAGGCTTAGAGAGGTGAGTGGATTTGCTCAAGAGCACGATTAGCTGAGCTGGGGTGGGAACCCAGGCTCTGTGGTCCCAAAGCCCATTGACGACTCCTGTCTCCCGTCTGCAAACCGGAGATAACCCGACTTCCCTGGCCAGGCTGATGCAATCAAATTAATAAGAGCAAAGGACGCAAGTGCCATCTGTAGGAAGGGCCATCCTGCTGGGAGGAGCTCACAGACAGCCCTGGGATTAGGAGGCTGAGGGAGCCGTGGGCGGACGCCAGGGCGGCTGAGGGCCCCCCTCCGCAGCTGTCAGCATCCTGGGAGACTCAAGGCAGTTTTGGGGGGCTCAGGCCTCACTCCGAGCAGCTGGGGCCGCCTGGGTGGGGCAGGGGGCTGGCTGGTCACTGAGGCACCAAACAGGAAGGAGGAAGGACCTAACTTCCCCGAGCATGACTCAAACTGCTGGACAAGCAACTTCCGGCCCCGGAAAGAAGGGAAGAATGAAGCCAGGTGCCCAGGTCCTCTCCTGTGGCCGCGTGCACGAGACAAACCAGGCGTGAGAGGCAGAAAGGAGGGTGTCGGGCCCTGCGCGTGGCCCGTTCTCTTCTCCCCTGGAGGTTGTCGGGAGCCCCATTGGATGCAGCCACACTTGCAATGAGGCCCGGGAGGCAGCAGGAGTCTTTGAGGACCCCTCTCAGCCGGGTGTCCTGCAGGGACAGGACGGAGGCCTGTGGCGTGAGCCGGCCTGCCGGGCTTGGGCAGTGGTGGAGGCTGGAGCTCCAGAGGGAGGAGACACAGGGGCAGCTCGACATCGCTTAGACTTGGGCTCTGCTTCCTGTGACTTCAGACAAGTGGCGTAAGCCCCTGGAGGCTCATTTCCCCAGCTGGCAAGGGGGGATCATCCCACCGACCGACTCCCAGGGGAACCAAGACGAGCAGGTAGATGGGTGCACCTGAGGCCCTTCCCGGCCCCTGACTCAGCATCCGTGCGCAGAAGCGCTGGCAAAAGGCGGGACGGGGGCCACGGAGGTGCAGTCCTGGGGACTGGAACCTAGCTCTGTCCTAGCTCTGCGTCCTTGGAAAAGTGACCCACACTTTCCAAGGCTTAGTTTCCTCTTGCGTGAAATAATAAGCACATCATCAACCCAGTATTGTCTTGAGAATTAAACGAGATAATTTGTGAAAGTGCTTGACCCATAGGATGACCTTGATAAAAACTAGGAATGGTTACGGGAAGAACGTGCTTTGGGGCTACCCAATGCTCACGGGTAGGGAACGTCAGGTTATCTGGAAGGGCCCCAAATCACTAATAGAGAATTTAGCAGGGGGAAGGGTACAGGTTTCCACTCAAGTTCAAAAACACGAGTTCCATCTGTTTTTCCATTTCTGCCTTACAGAAGTCAATCTCCCCTCAGTAAGCCCTCAGCACCCTGGCAAGGAAATGCCAAATGAGAAAACTAGCGGGTGCTGGCTGGCTGCATTCAGCTGTTGCCGTCTTTAGCCAGCAAAGCCTGGCGATCGCCGTCCACGTGCCTGGGCTTTCGCTGGGGCTGGGGGAACCAGGGGGACCCCAGGCCTCACCCTGAGCCACCACCCACCCCCGTCCTGCGGGGCCGTCCCTGGTGGAAGTTCAGCTGAACAGCCTGCAGCTTACCCAGGGGCTGGCTTTCTTCCACCCAGAAACACGTTGGAAAATGGATATGCTGGAGGAGTTATCCAACAAGCATTTCTTGGAATCGTAAATGACGGAGGGTTGCTGCAATACTTTAGATTATCTTGTTTTCTTTATCCATTGAAGCCAAGAGCTGAACGCTACATCTGTGTGAGTATCTTTTGATAATAAGAACCAAATGTTGTCAGTGGAAATGACTGGAAATTACACTTAGGATCAGAATGTGGGGTTTTAGATTCCGTCTTGGAAGGCGGTCTGAGAAACAAACACCCAAGCCCTTTTCCCCATAAATCACCTCGGGATGTCGCAACACAGGGTCTCCTGCCTCCGGCTCGGTCCAGGCTTCAGAAAGACCAGGATGGCGCCTCCTGCTCGGAACTGCCCCAGGCTGGGAGTCCGTGTCCCAGAACCCAGACTAGACCACCAGCCCACCCCTCCGCCCCGAGCGCCTTCTCTTCCTGCTGTTAGAAATCTCCACCTGAATGTCTCCAACTCAACGTGTCCAAACTGAACTTGGCACTCTCCCCAGACCTGCTCTTCCACCTGTGCGCGCCACATGGATGAAACGACCACCTGGTCCCAGGCTGGAAACCTGCGAAGCGTCTTCCCTTCTCCCGACCCCACGTCAGTGCTCACGGGGCCTCGCCCTCTCGCTCTGCCTCCCGAGCCCCCTTGTTTCAGGTCCCCCGGACCCCAGGCCTCGCAGCAGCAGCCGCCTTTCGCTGGCCTCCAACGACCTGCCCCCACCCCCTCCAACCCTACCTCCACCCAGAGCAATCTTTGGAGAAACGCAGATCCCATTGGCTGTGGCCCTTTTTGAAAACTGAATTGGAACCGGAATCTATCAGTTCAAGTGGAATCCGAGTTCCACTTGAACTCGACCTTCGAACAAAAACTGTAAATGGTGGCAATGTAAACTCCTATCTAGTATTTAGTCAAAGGGGGAATCTTCCAGGAACGGTCCTGAGACCGGGACCCATCGGAAGCAGACTCGGCCCCTTTCCCTGCCACCAGACCCAGGGGATAGCCATCCTGGGGGACTCTGCTCCCTGCTCCGGAGGGCCTGGCGGTGGCAATGACCCAGCTGTGGGGGAGCACTGGGGCTGGTTAGTTGAGAGTGGTTGGAAGGAAGGTTTCCAGAAGGAGGGGCTGGAGGGAAGCACCTCGGGGGCCAGGCCTGTGGGTCCTCAGCAGGGCCGTGGGTGGGCAGTGCCGGGCTTTAGACACACAGGGCAGGCCACGAGCTCTCCCGCCCCCCCTTTCCAATTCCTGGTGGCTGAATCCCGTTTGTTCGGGTTTTGCACTTGGGCATCGGGGTGGGGGCACCTGGAATGGGCCAGCATCTCCACGGTGCTGCGAGGTCTTTGTGTTGCAGCCTCAAAGGGCTATAATTAATAACAGATTGGTAAGCGTTGGCTTCATCTTGCTTTGTTCTTACAAGGCAGCCAGGAAATAACAGCTCCCCTACCCGTCTGCCCTGCGAGGACCAAAGCACGAAGCCAGGGAGAGCGCAGCACACGTTTTGTCCACATGGTGGGATCACGAGTGGAACAGCAGTCAGGCCCACTGGCTCCCTACAACGTGCGGAGCATTTTCCGTGGATTATTCACTTACTGCTGACAACACCCTGTGAGCTACACACTGTTAGTATTCCCATCTGCAGGTGAGAAACCAAGGCCCTCATCAGTTACTTGCACAAGATCACATGGTTTAGTAAGTGGCAGAGCCGAGAGCTGAACCCAGGCAGTGTCACCCCGGAAATCCACCGTGCCGTGTGGGTCGTGCTGCCAGCCCTCCTACAGCCCTTCTCTTTCCTCTCCTCGCTAGAGCAAGACCGGACCTGGCCACCACCCCCGAACCTGTGAGCAACTTGAGGACAGAGTCTCGCCCAGAGCCCGGAGGGAAGGCCGAGCTCAACAGATGTTTGCCCAAAGGGCGTGGAGAGGTGCTACCTTATCAGACACCAAGCAGCCCCCACCCCCCGACGCCCCCCGCCCCCGTCAGACCCAGTCCGCCCCATGCCAGCACCTCTTTTGGATTCTAGTACTAATGCCCCTTGGTCAGCTGTAAATGACTATCTGGGAAGAAAGGAAGTCCTTACCTACCACTCATTTAACGTAAATGAACGCAGGCACCTTTTGGAAGGGCTGACACGATGACTGCTCTCTCCACCAGCGTGTGTTGACCACCCACTGAGTACTCAGATGTTTCGGCGTATTCACGATAAACCAGTGTGTGGTTTTTCTTTGGGAAGGCAGTGGAGGGCTGGGGGGCATAGGAGGCTCACGGGGGGCCATTCCCAGCCACCCCAACCAGGGCAATCGCCTTCTCCGTGGAGCGCAGCGTAATGGGTTCTGCATGGTGTTTGTTACGGTTTGTATCGAAATCAGAGCGAAAGAATTCCGTGGCGTCTCCGTTAACCTGTTCCCAATTAGGGGCTCGGGGGGCTCGAGGCCTCGCCTTTGTTTGCGGAGCTCTTTGACCAATTTCTGCTTCCAAGGGCCCTTCTTGGAGCCATGCTCGACTTTTCCTTTTGAAAATGGAGACTCAGTAGCCCTGCTGGGGCGAGAAGACCGAGAAGCCGCACCTCGGCTGCTGTGTGGATTTGTGGGAAGAGCTGAACCCCCCCTCTGTACCATGCCGTGCCCGACGCAGACTTATGGGGCCGACACTCTTCCAGCTGGACGTTTCCAGACGTCGCTGGCTACCTTGACTCAAGAGAAGACTCAATGGAAATTTGGGGAGAAAGCAGTATTTTCTTCCACGATCTGGGCACCATTTTTGCCCTCTATAAAAAGGCATTTTGCTATATTTAGGCTCAGCTCTAACAGGGCTCTCTCCCACACACTTTTTTTCCTCAAGAATATTTCTCTGTTTGTTTTTGTCATTTAATATATTTTCCTACCACCTGGGGAAATCATCAAGTACTTGCATTCCTGCATCAAGTTTTCCTGCTGCTTGCTAATTATAAGAAGCATCTTTAATGAAGAGCCCCCTAATGAATTTTCGGTGTTGGTGGAAAGTATCTGTGCCTGCTTTCCCCCACCTCAGAGCGCTCACGGCTGGGTTTTATGGGGATTGCTCTGTGCCAGGCGCCGGGCCAGTGGCCATACACATACTTGCTCCTTTCGGCCTCACATCGACCACGAGTCGTGGAAACTATTGTCATTTCCGTGTCATAGATGAGAAAGGCGAGCAGCCAAAGAGGGGTCAAGTCACTTGCAAACGATTCTGCAGCCAGGCGTGGTGAGAGAGAAGTCTGAGGTCGCAGTCCAAGTTTACGTGAAGTCGAGTTCGTAGCTGAGTTCCCTTCTAAGCAGGCTCCCGTGTGACGTTCGGGTAGAGCAGGAAGACAGACATGTTTGGGACATTTGTTCCCGAAGTTCTGCGGATCGTTTGATCAGTCTGTTCTGTCATGTGTTGATCCATCTCTCTATTTTTCTATATATTTATTTAACTAAGATGATTTTGTTTATTAATTTTTAATTAACTAGCTAATTAAACAAGATTCCAACGATAGAGTGCAAACATGAACTGGCTCCATTAGAGAGCCCTGCTGCCCGGTGGGCGTGCTTCGCGCGGTTCTCTCTCGCGATCTACATTTAGAGGCGTGAACCATTCGCGGAAGTTAACCATCATGGAGCACTTGGCCCTTGTTTGGTGAAAATTGAATTTTAGGGAAGTGTGGTTTTTTTCCTCTCATTTAACCTGAAAGGATGATATAACATGCTAATTAATAAGTAAACAAGTCTCTACTGAGCTGATTTCAGTTATTCTCTCTATCCTTTTCAGTTTAAATTAGAGATGAAAACCCTAGAATTAAAACTTTGCAAAGGAGTCTGCTGACCCAATAAGCCTCAACGGTCTGCTCGCAGAACCGAGACGTGTGATGTCAGCTCTACCGCTGGCTGTGTGGCTAGACCATCGGAGGGTTTATTTTACCATGGAATTCCCGGGCCATCTGGCTCTCTGCTCCGTCCCTGGGGCCCCGGTCCCGGGCCTCGGGAAGGGGGCGCCTCCCCCCTAACTCACGCCCCTCCCACCGCCCCTCGGAGACATCTGCTTTCACTTCCAGCCCCGTGCAGATGGCAGGGAAGGCTCCTCCTCGACTCCCAGGGGGCTGCAGGTCCTGGGGGCGGGAATTTGGAAAAGACCCCCAACCCCCACCAGCTCCGGGCTGGGAAAAAGGCGCCAGCTCTTCCGGTGGGCAAGGTCCCTCGGCCAGGCACACTGTCTGGCCGGCTTGGAGTGGGCGCCCCCCGGGCCTCCGGCTGCCCCTGGCCTCGCAGCCGTGAACAGCGTCACACCGGGCCAGCCTGGCTTCCCTCCACGAGGAAGCTGTTGGTCATGAGCGCGGGTTGCGTTTTCCCACTTTGGAGCCGACATGGCATTGAAATTGGTAATATATATCAAGCGCTTAGCGTGCCAGTCACTCTTCTAAGCCTGCTTAGTCTTATCTCATTTAAACCTCACAATGACCGTAGGAGGCAGGTTCTGTTATATCCCCTTTTGACAGACGGGGACACTGCGGGAGTCGTCTGAGAATACAGGCACCTTGGGACCACAGTTCTCTCGAAAGCATGTATCTGAGCACATCCTGGCCGGCTTCAGGGTATCCCTCAGCATGGTTCTGCAGCAGATCAGACGGCCTCTGAAGCCGTCTGCATCAGGCCCCTGCCTGCCCGTCCAGCCGCGTCTCCTCCAGGCCCTGTGAGGCCTTTGCCCCAGGACCTTTGCACAGACTGTCTGCCCCCGGGAATTGCCCTTCCCCAACCTGGCCTGCCTGGCAAACCTTTTCTTCATCTTTCAGTTCTTGCTGGAGCATCAGCTGCTCGGGGCTCCTCCTTCCTCCCTCTCGGTCCTGCTGTTCCCTCCACACAGATTTGACATGGGACACCTGGTGGCTCTTGTGGGCTCACCATCTACCTTCTCCATGCAACAGTGGGCCCTGGGAGGGCAGGGGCCAGGCTGCTGCCAGGGTCTTCTGTCCTTGGTATTTAGCATGGAGTTGGGGCCAAGGTAACGGCTTAGCCAGTGTCTGGGAAGGGGCTCTCGTCCAGCCTCATCTCACAGCTCTGACCCCTCACTCAATTTCCACCCCTACCCCTGCATAGAGCACCTCCTCGGTGATTCAAACCATAAACTGGCGTATTTGCCGAAACGAAAATAGCATATTTCTAGATCTGAGAGTTACATATTTCTGGATGCCTTAAGCCTGCCCTTGGCTCAAGTTTGTTGGGTGCCCTGGTTGGCCAGCACCCCAGACATCTGTGAACTAGGCCTGCAGGAGGCCTGGGCTGGCGGCCTCGGGGAGGGCACGAGGGGCGCCTGCTTTAGGGATGGCGCTGCTCATTTCCACAACCCCAGCGGCTACGTTCTCCCAAAGCACCCGGGGCGCCGGCAGGCGAGCCTGGCTCCGCGGGCTCTCCAGGTCCTTAGGGACTTGTGTTTGGGTCCACGGTGAGGTCTTTCAAGTGGAACGTAGCCCTAAGTAGGGACCTTTTTCACCCCAGACACTTCACTCTGAAACTACAGGGTCTGGCCTTAGGTGACTGCCAAGAGGGCCTTGAGCAAGCCTTGCCGCCTGGCCTGCTGTCCGAGCGTCCAGGGCAATTTCTCAATACTCCAGCCCCGCGCCATCTTGGGACGCGCTCCACGGGTTATGTAACCACGTCTGGGCGGCATCCGTGCACAGGCCCTGGAGCTTCGAAGGGATCGTCTGTGTGGGTGTATGCACTGAGGTTAAACGTCCAGGAGAGGCCGAGGGTGGCAGCTCTGCCTGTCGGGTGCTGGAGGGGGACTGTGGAAACGGCAAGCGGTGATTGGATTGAGGAGACCGGATTTCCCGGACGTGGCCGTCTACAGCTGGGGGCAGGCAGAGCGAGAGGGAGGAGGCCGAATGAATCTCCAGTTTCTTTCTGGCCTGGGCAGCTGAGTGGGTGGTGTTGTCTTTCACAGAGGCAGGAAACAGGAGGTGAGCCAGATTTGGGGTTGAGAGTATGAGTACAAGTTTGACTAGGTTGAGTCCAGACAACCATGGAGAGATTCAAGAGGTGGTGGGTAGTGGCCTGTTGGGTATGGGTGGGTAGGGTCTTGGGAAAAGCCCACCTGGAGCTGTGGATTTAGTAGTGGATGGCAGAGATGTCAACTAGAGCTTAGGAGAAAAGAGGTGGGCAGGGAACAAGGGAGAGGGAGAGGGAGAGGAGCAGAGGCCCAGGAACAAGTGTCAAGTCACCCAGCGTTGAAAGGCCGATGGACACTGAGACCGGCAGAGCTAGAGGAGATCCAGGGAAGGGTGGAAACACAGAGGGGTCCCCAAGGAAGGGGTTGCTCCAAGGAAGAGTCCTCCATGGGGGGCCCTTCTGTTTTACATTCCCTATGAGAGGGTGGACAACTCAAGAGCAGGGCCAGCACCCACCGCAGGGTCTGGTTCAGGAATGGGTGAACAGTCACAGATGAAAAGATGCTTTACTGATTTTTCTTAAGCAGGGGTGAATTTTCTGTTTTTGTGTAATGAGCCTTCTTTCCAGACATTCAAAGACGGACAAATGCGTCTTTTGATTGCAAGATGCTCATGCCCTACACAAGGCACTCCCCGAGCAGCAAATAATCCTGAGCTAAAATGAAACACCCAGACGCGCTGTTCTACTTGGAAGGGTAAAAAAAATAAAATAAAATAAAAAACAGCCTGTGCTCACTGCGGCTTTGTTTGGCCTTCAAACACTGGTGGTAGTGAATGATGCTTTCCAGATGCTCCCGTCCCCTCCAGCCTGGAGTCCGGCTGGCCAGCGGGGCCCCCCTGAGGGCCTCCCGCGCAGACAGATGGCCTGGCTCAGGCCGGGCTTCCGCCCTGCCTCTCTCCAGCTGCGGGACTGCGGCCCCACTTCCTGCTGCAAAGGAGGGCCGGGCAGACGGCACCCCGGGCCACCTACCGTTCTAAGGTGGGCATCTCTTGGGCTGCAAGTGCCTCCGAATGAAAGTCAAGCAGCCGAGGACCGCCACAGGTCAGCAGCAGTGATGCTGCTTCCTAATCCTCAGAGACACTTCCTGAGTGGCCTGCTCAGCTCTGTCGCTCTGGGTGCTGCCTGTTCAGGGCCTCCTGCCCTGGTAAGCCCACTCCTGGGGCGTCCAGCCCCTCGCTTGCTCCGCCTCTGAGATGCCGTCCTGAGGCTCTCCTTTGGAATTTATCCCATCCTGCCTGGAATTGGTGGATGCCTTTTTGTGGGCACGGGTACAATATCTTTATCGTATTGATACATGAACAATTGGTGGCTCTTATGATAGAATTTCTTTTATCCCCCTGCCCCTCCCTTGTGGCCTGCTTGCTGTCTGCTCTCCGTGCCCATTTGCTGCGTGCTATTCTGTGTTTTTACTTGTCTCCCTTTTTTGGTTGCGTCACCTTGCTGAGTTGGCTCTCTGTGGCGCTTGCGGGCCGGGCGGCACTCCATGACGCTTGGGGGCCGGTGGCTCTTCGCGGCGTGCGGGCGAGCCTGCCTTCACAAGGAGGCCCCGGGACATGAACCCAGGGCCTCCCATATGGCAGACGGGAGCCCAGCTGATTGAGCCACAGCCGCTTCCCATGATATAATTTCTTTTTAACTTGTTTAGAAATAACTATAGATTCATAAGAAGCTGCAAAAAATATCGTAGACTTCCACTTCCAGGAAGATGGAATAGATGTACTTTTCTCTATTACTCTTTCTAAGTACAGCTAAAAGCCCTGGACATTATATATAAAACAAACACAAGAAGTCCCTGGAAGGTGGAGAGAGGAAAGCAGATTGGCCAGGGACCTCCGGACCCAAGGAGAACGTGGTGGTGAGTTCTTAGGTTTTCTTTTGTCTCAAATATCCCAGACTTAGAGCTGAAGAAATTGGCAACCTAGAAATGCCAACAGACACAGAAAAAAGAACCCCAACCAAAGCCTGCTCTCTCTAGCCACAGGGGTGGGAAAGGGGGCAGCCTAGCAACACAGAAAACTTTTAGACAATATCTATTCAGCCAAACACCACAGAAAAAAATGTAACCCTACCTGCACCCACTTGGGCTATAACAAGGTGCCTTAGCGCCTCCACTGGGGTGTCAGAGAAGGCCAGTGGGGGAGCCAGGATTTCCACCCCCACCCAGCAGTAATGAGGCACCCCTCCTGTACCCTTTGGGGTGGGTTGGAGAAGGCCTCGTGGAGAATCAGGGCTTCCCCCAGCAGGAACAAGAACCCCCCTTCTGGCCAGGGAGGTGTCCGTGGAGGTCTAGTGTGGAGCCAGAACCTCCACACCCACCCAGCAGGAATGGGAAGCACCCCAGTCCCTCCTGGGTGAAGGTGGAGGCCAAGTGTAGAACCTAGACTTCTACATCCACCTGCCAGTACAGAGATGGCCTCTCTCCTCCTGCTTCCATGCCACAGGGTCAGAGAAAGAGAGTTGAACAGAAGGTTTCTATAAGCCCCAGAGCCTCCTACGTAACGTGACAATGTCCAGGTTTCAACTGAAAACCACTGCTCATACCAAGAACCAGAAAGACCTCAAACTGTGTAAAGAAGACAGTGAATTGGTACCAACACTAAGATGACAGAGATATAAGTTATCTGTTAAACAACTTAAAGCCACCTTGATAAAAAATGCTTCATCATTTACGGAAATACTTGAAACAAATGAAAAAATAGAAAGCTCCAGCAAGAAACAGAAGATAGAAAAGACTAAATAGAAACATTAGAACTGAAAAACACAGTAACTGAAATTTAAGCTTGGTGGATGGGTTTAACAGCAGAATGAAGAGAACAGAGGAGAACATCAGTGAACTGGAAGGTAGAACAATAGAAGTTACCCATTATGAAGAACAAAGGGAAAACAGGCTGAAAAAAAATGAACAGAGCCTAACGGATCCATGGGGCTATAAAAAAAGAGCTAACATTTGTGACATTGGAGTCTTGGAAGCAGAGGAAAAAGAGGATGGAGTTGAAATAATGACTGAAAACTTCTCTTCCCTGTAGGGAAAAAGCGATTCAAATGGCAGTGGATTTCTCATCAAAAACCACTGAGGTCAAAAGGAAATGGCACAGCATTTTTCAAGTGCTGTAAGAAAAGAACTGTCAATCCAGAAACTTATACTCAGAGAAAATATTCCTCAGGAATGAAGGGAATCTCAAGACCTACTCAGATGAAGGAAAACTAAAAGAACTTGTCACTAGCAGAGCCATTCTAAAAGAATGGCAAAAGAAGTTCTCTAAACAGAAAGGAACCGATAAAATAAGGAACTGTGGTGCATCAGGGAGGTAAGCAAAAATAAGGGAAAATACAATAGCTTTGCCTCTTCCTCTTGAGTTTTCTAAATTATGTTTGATGGTTAAATCAAAAAATATAACACTGTTTGATGTGGTTCTAAAGGTAGGTAGAGAAAATATTTAAGGCAATTCTATTACAAGTGGTAAGAGTAAAGAGACATAAAAGGAGGTAATGTTTCAATATTTCACTCTAACTGGTAAATGACAATACCAGTAGAGTGTCATAAGTAATGTATATATAATGTAATATCTAAAGAAACCATCATATTATATAACCAGTGTATTAGATATACTCAAATACACTGTAGATAAACCAAAATAGAATTATAAAAAATGTTCAAGTAGGCCCCAGGAAGACAGGAGAAAGAAAACAGAGAGGAAAATGAGAGAGAACAAACTGAAAACAAAAAGTGAGATGGCAGACTTAAGTCCTAACAATTCAATAATTATATATTGATGCATGTATATCAAGTAATTACTATATATAATTATGTATGTACATCAATAATGCAACTGGTATAAATACACCAATTAAAAGACAGAGATTGGCAGAGTGGATTAAAAAGCATAACCCAACTATATGCTATCTACAAGAAACTCACTTCAAATGCAATCATATATGTAGGTAGAAACTAAGAGGATGAAAAAAGATATATTGTGCAAACATTGATCAAAGGAAAATAGGAGTGGCTACATTAACATCAGAGAAAGTGGACTTAAAAGCAAAGAAAACTACCAGACACAGAGAAGTCTGTTATGTGATAATCCAGGGGCAATCCACCAAGAAAACATACCAATCCTAAATGTGTATGCAATGAAGAAAAGAGCTGCAGAATATGTGACACAAAAACTGATAGAACTGAAAGGAAAAATATGTAAATCGACAATTATATTTGGAGATTTCAACATCTCTCTTCCTCTACAATTGGTAGAATATCAGGATAGAACATTTAGACAGATTATCACTGAGGACATAGAATAACTGAACAACACAATCGACCAACAGGGTCAAATAGACATTTATAGAACACTTCATCCAACAATAGCAGAAAACACATTCTTTTCAAGTGTTATGGAACATATATCAAGATAGACCATATCTTGGGCCATAAAACCAACCTCAACAAATTTAAAAGAATTGAAATCATGCAGAGTATATTCTTTAACCACAATGGAAACCAATTAGAAATTAATAATGAAAAGATAGGAATATCTTGAAACACATGGCAACTGAACAACACACTTCTAAATAATCCTTGAGGAAGTCTCAAGGGGGAAAAATACACTGAACTGAATGAAAATGAAACATATTAAAATTTGGGAACACAGCTAAAATAGTGCTGAGATGGAAATTTATAGAACTAAATGCACACATTAGAAACAAGGAAAACGCTCAAATAATAATATAAGCTTCCATCTCAAGAACCTAGAAGAGAAAGAGCAAAATAAATCCCAGGCAGACAGAAGGAAGGAACTAAAGAGTGAAAATCAATGAAATTGGAAGCATTAATAGAAGAATAATAAAGAAAATCTATGACCCAAAGAACTGGTTCTTTGAAAAGATCAATAAAATTGGCAAACCTCTAGCAAAGAGAGAGAGAGAGAGAAAGAAGACACAAATGATCAACACCAGGAATAAATGAAATAGGGAATCTAAAAGCGATTAAGGGAAAACTATGCACAGCTACACACATAAATTTGACAACCTAGATGAAATGGACCAACTTCTCAAAAAACACAGACCACTTTGTCTCACCCAGTATGAAAACAGAGAATTTGAACAGCTTTGTAACTAATAAGGAAATTGAATTCAGAATTTTGGAACTCCCCACCACCAAAAGAAAATCTCTAGGCCCAAATAGTTTCACGAAAGAATTCTACCAGATGTTTAAAGAAGAATTTATAAAATTCTATATAATCACTTCCAGAAAATAGAAGAGGAGGGCTCTCTTCCCAATTCATCTTATGAAGCTGGTATTACCCTGATGTTAAAATAAGAAAAAGAGTATAAAAAGAAAAAAGAAAATAAAATGGCAGATCAATGTACCTCATGAATATAGATGCAAAAAATTTATAAAAAAGTTTTAAAAATCTCTCACAGAATACTAGTAAGCAGAATTCAGCAATATAGAAAAAGAATTTTACACCATGAACAGTTGGGTTTATTCCAGGGATGCAAAACTGGTTCATATTTGAAAACCAGTTGATCAACCATATTAACAGGCTAAAGAAGGAAAATCATGTAAATCAACAAGGATGAGCACTTTACAAAGTTCAACACCTATTCATGATAACTTAAAAAAGAAATAGAGGGGAGTTTCCTCAACTTGATACAATGTCAAAAAACCTACAGCTAACATTATATGCAGTAGAGAATATTAATGCTTTCCCCCTCAGCTCAGGAACAATCAAGGATGTCTGCTCTCACCACTCTTATTCAACATAGTCCTAAAAGTTGCAGTAAGTACAATAAGGCAAGAAAAGGAAATAAAAGGTGCACAGATTGCAAAGGAAGAAATAATACTGAACCTACTTGCAGATGATATGATTGCCTATGCAGAAAATCCCAAGGCATCTACCAAAAATCTCCTAGAACTAATAAGTAAGTTTACTGAAATCTCAGGATGGAAGATAAACATATAAATATCAACTATATTTCTAAAAAATATCAATGAACATGTGGACACCAAAATTAAAGCTACCATACCATTTATAATAGTTCAAAAAATGAAATGCTTAGGCATAAATCTAACAAATCATGTACAGAACTTTTTTTTTTTTAATATCTTCAAGACCTGGTGGTAGATGGTGGATTCTTTTTTTTTTTTTTAAGATTTATTTATTTTTATTTATATCTCTCCCTTCCCCCCCACCCCAGTTGTCTGTTCTCTGTGTCTATTTGCTGTGTCTTCTTTGTCTGCTTCTGTTGTTGTCAGCGGCACAGGAATCTGTTTCTTTTTGTTGTGCTATCTTGTTGTGTCAGCTCTCTGTGTGGGCAGCACCATTCTTAGGCAGGCTGCACTTTCTTTCACGCTGGGCAGCTCTCCTTACGGGGCGCACTCTTTGCACGTGGGGCTCCCCTACACGGGAGACACCCCTGTGTGGCATGGCACTCCTTGCGTGCATCAGCACTGCGCAGGGGCCAGCTCCACATGGGCCAAGGAGGCCCCGGGGTTTGAACCGCGGACCTCCCATGTGGTAGGCGGATGCCCTAATCAGTGGGCCAAGTCTGCTTCCCTATGTACAGAACTTGTACACCAAAAACTATACAGTGCTGATAAAACAAATTACAGATGTAAATAAATGGAGAAACATACCTTGTTCATGGATTGGAAGACTTAACATAGTAATGATATAAATTCTCCCCAAACTGATATACAAGTTAACACAGTTCCTATTGCAATCCCAGATATAGACAATATATAGATATAGACAAGATTATTTTCAAATTTACGTGGAAAGGCAGAAAGACTAGAATAAAGTGAGAGGCATCAGTCTACCTGATTCTGAGATTTCTTTTGCAGCTGTAGTAATCAAGAGTATGTGGCATTGATAGAGGGATAGACACACAGACAAATGGAACAGAAGAGAGAATCTAGAAATAGACCCACATATATATGCCGAAAAGATTTTTGACAATGGTGCAAAAGCAGTTCAGTGGAGGAAAGACAGGCTTTTCTAGAAATGGTGCTGAAGCAATTAGGCATCCATCATCAAAAGCAAACCTCCACTTAGAGTGAGGTATACTCACCAAAAGCAAACAAACTTACTCAAAATGGATCATGGATTTGCTCTAAAATGTAAAATTATAAAACTTTTAGGAGAAAAAAGCGAGAAAATCTTCGGCTCTTGTGCTAGGCCAAGAGTTCTCAGACTTGATGCCAAAAGCAAGATCTGTAAAGGGAAAAATTGATGTATCGTACTCATCAAAATTAAAAGCTTTTTCTCTGTGAAAGACCTTTTAAGGGGATGAAAAAACAAGAAAAACTGGGAGAAAATATTTGCAAACCCACATGAGACAAAGCATTAGTACTTAGAATATGTAAACAATCCAATTAGAAAATGGACAAAAGACATGAAGAGACATTTCACCTGAGAGGATATATAGATGGCAAATAAACACATGAAAAGATATTCAACATCATTGAGCCCTAGGGAAATGCAAATTAAAAACACAACGAGGTATCACTACATCATTATATACTTACCAGAATGGCTAAAATCAAAACAGTCGCAACACCAAATGCTTGCAAGGATGCAGAGAAACCGGGTCACTCACATATCACTGGTGTAAATGTAAAATGGACCAGCCACTGTGGAAAACAGTTTGGCAGTTTGTTTAAAAACTAAACATGCAACTATCAGTGACCCAGCAACTGTCCTCAATCCCAGAGGAGCAGACTCACGTTCACACAAGACCCGTTATGCCAATGTTTATAGCACCTTTATTCCCAATGGCAAAAAAACTGGAAACAACCCAGATGACCTTCCTTGGTTCAATAGTTAAAGTGTGGAATACTACACAGCCGTAAAAAGGAGTGAGCACTGACACATGCAACAACTTGGGTGACTCTCCAGAGCCTTGAAAAAGTGCTGAGTGAAAAAAGTCAATCCACAAAGGTTACAACCTGTATGGTTCCCCTTATATAACATTCTTCCAGTAAAAAAAAAAAATGTATATATATATATATATATATATATTTATATATAAATGGAAAACAGATCAGTGAGGGCCAGGGTTCAGGAGGGGATGGGGGCAGGAGGGAAGTGGCCGTGGTTGTAAAAGGGAGGATCCCTGCGGGATGGAATGTTCTAGATCTTGACTGCAGCAAGGTCATTATCTTGGTTGTGATCTGGGGCTAGAGTTTTGCAAAATGTTACCGTGGTGGGGAAATGGATATAGGAGACTAGGGAGCTCTCTGTATTATATCTTACGACAGAAGGTAAATCTATAATTATCTCAAAATGAATAATTAAAAAAAAAATAGCACAAAGAAGTTGGTCCTGGGCACCCTTTATCTGGCTTTCCCTAACAGTAGCATTGCACAGGACTATAGCCCAATACCACAAGCAGGAAGTTGCCTTTGGTACACTGGTGGTTTGCTTTTAATGAGACCATGCATAGAATGCCTGTGGAATGCCAGGAATTGTGCTAAATGCTCTTCTTTCATGCATACGCTCACTTAATGAGTAAATATTTATTGCACACTTGCTATGTGCCCACCACATCATGCCAGACTCACAGCAAGTAAAACAAGGTCTCCAGGCTGACGGAGCTGAACTTCTAGCCGGGGAGACAGAATAATCAGACACATAAAGAATTCACGTCAGCTGGTGATAAGTGCTTTGAAGGAAAATGCGGCAGGGTAAGGGGAGGCTGAGAATGGCATCTCAGGTGTGTGTGATACTTTCAGTGTGATGCCATTTCTGAGATGACCTCTGGCTCCAGACCTGAAGGACGTGGGTGCGTGAGCGCTGTCAGTTCCAGGTGGAAGGGCGTTCCTGCTGAGCCAGCCGCCTGTGCAAAGGCCCTGAGGCAGGAAAAGGCTCGTCGCCCTCTTGGAGAAGAGCAGGAGCCAATGGCGCTGCAGCGAGGGAAAGAAAGCAATGGGAAATGTGGGGCCAGGGCTCCTTGGGGTGGGCAGAGGCCCGGAAGCGGGTCTGGATTTCATTCTTGGTGTGAAGGGCTCTGGGCAGGAGCACCAGGTGGCCTCGCTCACATTTCAGCAGGAACCCGCTGCTGCTGTGGGGACAAGGGTGGAGGCAGGCACCAGGTGGGGCCTGGCTGCGCGTGCTCGGTTAACGCCCTGCACCAGAACCCCAGTTTTGCCAGGAGGGAACTGAGGCTCAGGGAAGGGAGCCCCTTCCCTGAAGCCCCACCTGTGCATTCACCCCGCGCTGGGGGCTCCCCTTCCCGACCCCGGCTGCAGGCACTGCGGCGCCCCTGGCCCCCGGCCCCGTTGCTCTCCTCCGCGGGCGGCCCGGTGGAGTGACCGGTCCTGCTGGTGGGGCCGAGCCCGGGGGCTGCGTCAGGTGGCCCTTTGCCTGCAGGTCTCGGTCCCACCCTCCTAGGGGCCTTTATCAGGAATGGAGGTGAGGTTTGGGCCCCAGGTGCCGGCCGTCCTGTCTTATCTCAGTTGGCTCAGCAAGAGCTGCGCCCCGGCCAGATGCCAGAGGCACCAGGAGGAACGGCGAAGGCAGCGTGCTGGGCACACTGCTGAGAGTGGCCTGCACGTTCTGATTTGTCCTTTCAACCACAGGCTCACCCTCGTGGGGGGCAGCGCTGAGGTTTGATTCTGGAGCGCGTGGCCCTTCCCTGTAGGTTCTGCTGCCTCCCATATCAAGTCATGGGATTGTGTGACTCTGGAGTCTCCCCTTAACCTTTACCTGTAATGATTTTCAACCGTATAGAAAAGTTGAAAGAACTGTACAATGCATGCCCGTTTATCTTCCACCTAGTTTAACAGCTCTTAGCATTTTGCCACATTTATTTCCTCTCTCTCTGGTTCTCCCCTTCTCCCTCCTTCTCTTTCTTTCTTCACACTATCTATGTACAAATATTTGTGATTGCTGTATTTGTTGTCATTGTCTAAACGATTTGAACAAGTTTTACAGATCAAAGATTGTGGGCAACTTCTTAACAGGAGACTGCTTAAAAAAATGACCAGTGAAATGCACAGAGGCAGTAACAGGCCATCTGACTAAAATGCCAGGAAGGCCAGGAAGTGTCTCCTTGAGCAAGGAGCAAGGAATTTTTAAACCAGCCCCATGGTGACACCGGCAGATCTGAAGCTCAGGAGGGCGTGCTTGGAATGGCGCTCCAGGAAAGGGGGGCAGGGGCCTCAGCAGGGGCACCGTTTCCCCTCAAGGACCCCTGACTGTCCTGGTCCTTGGAGCGGGGCCAGCTGCAGGGAGCTTGGTGGACGTGCTCTGCGTGTCCACTGTGGGTCACATGTGCATGACCTTTATCAAGCTGAGCAGTTTCTTTCCATTCCTGATGTGCTGAGACTTTCTGTCATGAATGGATGTTGAATTTTGTCAAAGCTTTTTCTGTTTATATTGAAATAATCCTGTGATTTGTGCCAATGTGTTGAATTATGTGCTTGATTTTCGAATGTTAAACCAAACTTGCATTCCTGTGAAAAACCCCACTTGGACATGATTTATTATCCTTTTTTTATATGTGTTTCTGGATTTGATTTGAAGTTTCCTTTTCTTGCAGTGTCCTTGTCTGGTTTTGGTAAGAGGGTAATGCTGGTTATGAAGTAGATTGGGGAGTGTTCCCTCTTCCTCTGTTTTCTGAAAGAGTGTATGCAAAACTGACATTATTTTTTCCCTAAAATGTGTGATAGGATCCACTCGTTAATCTTTGAATCTTTCCTCAAACCCTCAGTCCAGACCTGACACCATCAGTACCTGGTGCATGTGGAATGAATGAATTTGTGAGCCCAAGATTTGCAAATTCAAATGGCTTCAAGGCTGGGCCAGTAACAGGAAAATGTGAACCAGCAGAGTCCAAGCAACGAGAGCTGGGGTCTTTGGCCAGAGAGCAAAGGCATTCAAATTCAAACTTTTAAAAATGGATTTGTGGCTCTACCTGTAGACCTTCATTTGCAACCCTTAAAAACAATCCTAGGGGGAAGCGGACTTGGCCCAGTGGTTAGGGCGTCCGTCTACCACATGGGAGGTCCACGGTTCAAACCCCGGGCCTCCTTGACCCGTGTGGAGCTGGCCCATGCACAGTGCTGATGTGCGCAAGGAATGCCGTGCCACGCAGGGTGTCATATGTCCCCTGCGTAGGGGAGCCCCACACGCCAGGAGTGCGCCCCGTAAGGAGAGCCGCCCAACGTGAAAGAAAGTGCAGCCTGCCCAGGAATGGTGCCACACACACAGAGAGCTGACACAACAAGATGATGCAACAAAAAGAAACACAGATTCCTAGTGCCACTGATAAGGATTGAAGCGGTCACAGAAGAACACACAGCGAATGGACACAGAGAGCAGACAACTGGGGGGGCGAGGAGAGAGAAATAAATTAAAAAAAAACAAAAACAATCCTAGGGAAGTGTCTGTGGCTCAAGTGATAGCACTTCTGCCTACCATATGGGAGGACCTGGGTTCGATCCCTGAGGCAGGCCTCCTGCTGAAAAAGAAGAGAAAGCGTGCCCGCGTGGTGAAACCGTGCCTGCACAAGTGAATCTTGCAGCAAGACGATGACTCATCACAAGAGAGTCAAGGGGAGAGTCAAGGTGAAGCACAGCAGAGACCAGGAACTGAGGTGGCGCAGTTGACAGGGAACCTCTCTCCACATCAGCGGTCCCCAGGATCGAATCCCGGTGAATCCTAGAGGAGAGAAAATGAGAAGAGAAGACAATACAGACAGCAAAAACAGCAGGGCAGGAGGAGGAGAAGAGGGGAAAGTAAATAAACAAATCTTAAAAGAAAAAAAAATCCTAATACCATATTTGGTAAAGACAGGGAGAAGCAGATAGAGTTTACTTTAGGAACTTCCTATATTTAGATATTTTAAATGTGCATCTGTGGCTCTTCTTATGTTGATTCTTTTTCTTCCTTACTTCCCTTCTCCCTCACTCTTGCTACCCGGGGATTGCACCCTTCCAATAAAGTACACATTTTTTAAAAAAGCACCATGGCCTTAAGCAGCCTGTGGTAGACACTGACCCAAAGGTGCGGGCGGGGGGAAACGCCTGGTGTGGTTCCTGCCAGCCCAGGCCCAGTTGGGATTCTTGCTGGCAGTGCACAGTACTTGGGCAGCATTTCTTGGCTAGCAGGACAAAAGTGGGCATGAGCTGGAATTCCCTGCCCCTGTTGTCTGGATGTTTTTGTTCATGCTCCCCAGGATTTGGGGAGCAGATTCACGGAGAAGAGGTATATGGAGAGAGAAGTCAAGTCCTTGCAGCCAGTCCTCCTACACTGCGGGGCTGTGCTCTCCCAATTTTCCTTCTCTCAGTTTTACTCCGGGAAAGGCTCATTCAGCAAATCTTTTCTGTGTGTCTGTCCTGGGCCAGGCCATGTGCTGGGTGGAGCCAGGGACCAGCCTGGGGCCTGCCCTTGAAGGTTGGGGGCCGCAGACTGTCACCATCGTGACTCAGAACCATCAAAGAAAAGAGGATGAAATAAGCTCACACTGTTTCTAGGCAAGGACATGCCTTCTGCAGGTTGGAGCTCTGTCCATTCAAAATTGTCAAAATAAAAAACAAAGGCTTATCACTCGAAGGGGTAAACTCCAGGACTGGAGAAAAACCACTCCTGTGGAACTGGCTCTTTTCCAAACATGCTTGATACATGAGTCATGACTGCACAGTGTTTTTAGGGGCAGTTGAAATGTTTTCCTATTGCTGGAGCCCAGAGGGTGAGACAGGCAGAACGGTGGTGACTTCAGGGTTTAAAAACAGCCTTTTGGGATCAGTTCTAAAATCTTATGAATTTTGTGTAACCATTAACATATTCTTACTTGTCTCTTTTGTGTAGATCTCATATCTGGGTTTCTGTTTCCATTAAAGTTTAAAAAATATATTTTGAATTTTCCCTGGCATCAAAATGAAGTCATAAGACCTCAGAATCGCAAGCAGATGCTCTCTTTCTAGAGTGAGTGTGTGGGGGGAGTTTTATTAATGTGTTTTTTGTGCAAAAACAATTAGGGGTGTAAAAAATCTGCTATAGAACGTGCACACATTCTCTGGAGAGTGCCTCAGATTTGATTCAAGGTTCAGTCTTGCAGAGATAGTGATAGTTTTTTATATACATACTTTTTTTCTTTCTTAATTTGGGCCTGTTTTTGTTTGCTTGCTTTTTGGCCTGACCCCCAGTGTGACTCTAACTTGTGAGAATTTAAACCTGGAAACTGGCATTTAAGATGAGGCATAAAAATATGAGATTAATACCTCCAACATTTTTCATGCATTTTGGATATTCTCCGTTCCCATTTTTTTTAACGCCAATAATGAACATGTGCTGGGAAGCAGTGCAGGTTGTTAAAAGTGTTTGCCAAACCTACTTCTAAAGCTAACCCCATTAGGGGAAAAAAAAGAAATAGCATTACAGCACATTGGCCCTGGAGCAATTTACCCAACGGTTGGCTCTCAACTGTTTCTCATTATGTACCTTCCCCAAGGGCGGGTCGGGGACTAGATGATTTCTTAATTTTCAGCCTCTAGCTCAGTATCTGGCAGTTTTAGGTGCTCAGTAGAAATCAGTTAAATGAATTATTTGAAAATGCCTGAGCTGAAGAGGTATGTTCAATGAAGGGGCTGCCAAACGTAATGATCCACGTTGTAGAGCAAAAGATGCTGCTTTGCCTTTCAGATTCCAAAATGGACTTTAGAAACTTTTAGCAGGGACATTGCCTTGAAATCCAAGACGCTGCATTGCATGGTGGAAAACATTTCTGGAAGGGAAAGAAGAGAACTTTGTCCTGCTCTCCACAACTCCCTCAGAACTTATTGGGGTCAATGGATGCCAAGGGACGTTCTTGGAGAATTCTGAAGAAGGGGCCACTTATGCTCTGGGCGGGCCCCAGACCCAAGAGTTAGGCCTGCACCACGGTGGTGGGGGGCTGGGGGGCAGAGGAGGCTGCTCAGAGGTTGTTGCAGAGAGGACCTGCTGGTGGTTTCCAGATGGAACATTCTTCTCTCTTCCCTAGGAAATTCCTAGGGATCCCACTCAGATGTTTCCTCTCCGGCAAGACCTCTGCCCCCCAGTCTGAGTCCCTTGTCTATTCTCTGTGTTTCCGTGGGCCCTTGTGTGACCTTCTCTCATAAATGGATCCCACGGTATTGCAATCCTCTATTTCCTTTCTACCCTGTGATCTCTTTGGGAGGGAAGCATGTCTGGTGCGTCTTTGAGTTGTCCCTACTCTCCCTTCCTCTGGCTACCCAAATTTATCAACGTTCTTTAAAGATAATGCTATCTTCTTTTCTCCTTCTGGCTGCTTTAAAAATTTATCTTTGTGTCTGTTTTTCAGCAGTTTGACATGCTTTGCGCAGATGTGGTTTTCTTTGTGTTTATCCTATGTGGGGTAAATTGACCTTCTTAAATCAGCTCATTGGTGTCTTTCCTTCTCTTTGGAAAATTTTCCCTTTCTCTCTTCTCTTTCTAGGGCTATAGTACATGTATGTTAGCCCTGTTTACTATGTCCTATAGGTCTTTTATTCTGTTTTAGTTCTTCTAATCTTTCTTACTATGTTTCAATTTCTATTGTTTCTATTATCTTTGAGTTCACATCTGTATTCTGCTATGTTTAATCTTCCAATGAGTTCATTTTTACTCCCCTGCCCCCGAGATGGCTCCTTGTCTGTTTACTCTCTATTTTTGCTTGCTGTCTTCTTGTTGTTCTTGCTTGTTGTCTGTTGATTTCTTCTTAGGAGGCACTGGGAACTGAACCTGGGACCTCCCATGTGGAAGGCAGGCACCTAACTGCTTAAGCTACATCAACTTCCTGCTTGTTTTTTTGTTTTTTGCTCGCTGTCTGCTCATTGTTTGCTCACTGTCTTGCCCACTGTTTTGGATTTTTTTGCTCGTTGTCTGCTCATTGTTTCTGCTCATTGTCTGCTCATTGTTTGACTGTCTTCTTTAGGAGGCACTGGAACCAAACACAGGACTTCCCATGTGGTAGGTGGGCACCGAATTGCCTGAGCCATATCCACTCCCAGTCAGTTCATTTTTCAGTTCTAGAAAGTTAATTCAGTTAGTTTTCTTCGAAGATTCTCATTTGCCATTGAAAATCTTCTACCTTTTATTTTCTTTTACATTTTCCTCTGTTTTCTTTGCCTGCATTTTCTCTTCATGATTGGGTCATATTTTCTTGACCCTTTTGATGTTTAGTAATTTTAATTCAATGCTGGACATTGTGTATAAAAAGCAAATAGGCTCCAGGTGATGTTATTCTCCTCCAGGGGATGGTTCCTCCTTTATACCTAAAAACATTCATGCCCAAGTTAAAAAAACAAAAACAAAGAACTAACTACAAAGCAGTACCTATTGGACAAATAGGGTGAGGGGTTTTTCACCTCAATCCAATCAGAAATTGAGCAGGGTCAGATCGGGGTTGCAGTTTTAGTCACGCTCAGTCTACCTCTGGTTGACCTTATTCCTGCTTCCTGCCCCCCTAGGTTCCGACTGAGAGCTTGGTGGGACTGTCTCTCCTTAGCCCTGAACAGTTTCCCTTCAGCTTTTCCACCCCAGCTCTTGGGCCTCCTGCCCAAGCTGCTTCAAAATCTGGCAAATGGAGTGGGGAGTCTGGCAGCGTGCTTGAGGCAGGTTCCACCCCAGGCTGCTTCCTAAGAGTCATGCTGCTTTTAGAAGATGCTGGCCTAGCTCTCTGGCTGCCTGCACATCACCAGGACTCAGAAAATGTACCACGTTAGGAAACGGGGGGTGCCTCTGAAGCCCTCCAAGTTCCCGTGTTCCGTTCTCCCATGTGGCCACTAGATGTTTTCTGGTTTCTCGTCCCCCCAGCACAGGCTCTCTGCCAGGAGAAGTTCAATCCTGGGCCCTCAGAAGGAACAAGGCCTGGGTATTGCCAGCTAACCCCAGAAAAGGACTCCTGTCTCTAGAATTTAATCTGTTCTAAGCCTCACCACTTCCACAGCTCTCTGATGCCTTAAAAATACGATTTTTAAAATTTATCTGTATTTCTTCTATTGTTGCAGTGGGAAGATCGGCCTATGATGATCTACTACTTACTCTAAGAAACCGAAAAAGAATGCCTTCCACCTAGTGTTGCCACCTCTTTGCTTTGAATGATAGTCATGCTTCAGTGAAAAAAGCCAAATATAAAATGATCTCTCCCTCATTATCACCACTGTAAAAATCCCGTGTGCACGGGAGCAAGAACTAGAGAGGAGCACGGGAAAAGTAAGCCTGATGGGTTGGGGTAGTGGGATTGTGGGTCAATTTTTCTCTGTGCTTTTGATTTCCTGTGACATGGTTAAAATGTGGTTTATAGAGGTTTCAAAAATATCGTTTTGGAAACCCAGGCGTCGGCCCCGTGGCTCTGCCTGAGATCTGCTTGCAAGATGCTGTCCCGGGTTCTTATAAATGGAACTCTGCCGGCCCTTCGCCCCGTTCTGGGTCTCTCCAGGTGATTCCTTGCTCCGCTGGAGAGTTCCCTCACCTTGTCCTGCGCCAGTCTTCTTCCTCATCAAGGCTCTTAAAACAGCTGGGGACAACTGACCACGCTGATCAGTGCTGAGAGTCTGATACATACTCGGGTGCTTTCATAGATGGAACTTCGAACTCGGAACCTGGGACGCTGGGGAAGCGCCAGACCCTGCCTTCCTCTGGCCGCATGGCATCTGGAGAGCCACTTGACCCTTCTCAACCCTGGCTTCTCCATCTGTAAAGTGGACACGACGCGCCCACCTCACGTAGTTGGGTGAGGAGCCGGGGCCGCGCCGTCTGCACCTGCACCGCAGATTCCGGCCCGCCTGCGGGCTTCCTGGCTCCTGGGTATGAATCCAGAGGCCGCAGGGGCTCTGTGCTACTTGTGGAGGGACACATGGCCCAGGGATCCTGGGGTGACCTGATTGGATAAATTCACGCACTGGACTCTTCTGTTCATTCTCCAAGCTCACACGGGTCACTAAATGTTGGTCGACACAAGACAGATGTGCCCTTTTGCTGGGGCAAGCCCCGAGCTGGGGGTCCCTGAGATGAACCAGGGGCAACCCCACCATTTGCAGATGGGCAAAAGGCAGCGCAAGAGCAGACTGGTGGGTGCCGAGACCACGGGGCGGGAGAGGCCTGGAAGCCCAGACGAGGGCTGCGAGGAGAGGACGCGCCCTGACGTGCCCCTCCCTGGCCTGGCCCCACATCCGCCCGCTGGTGCATGTCATACTGAACCCCCAAATCCCAGGGAGAGTTAAAGGCTTTGGTGGTCTGAATCATGAGCGCACAAACAACACGGTCGTAAAAGCAGTCAGCCTTGTAAATTGTGAAATCCAAAGCGCAGATGGACTTTCTGTTTCGAAACAAACACTGCAAATTTTATATGAGGATTGAAACTAAGAACAAGGATAAAGCAGGAACGGGCTCTGTGGCGAGACCCACCCTCCTCTATCAGACTCTGCGCCCCAGATCTCGGCGCCTCTGTTGTGACTGGGGAGGGGGCTGCTGAGGTCCCGTGCCCACCTCACACCGCTCCTGCGTGGGTCGGAGAGCCTTGGGGTACTTTTGAAGGGCGAGAATGAACTTGATAGGACTGGAAAGGCCTTCCAAGGGAGGGAAGGGCAGCCGCAGGCAAAGGGAGGCCTGAGCAGAAACTTGAGAACGTCTCGTCCCCCAGGCTGTAAGCTCCACGAAGGCAGACTCTGTCTGTCTGGTTCAAAATGGGACAAATTCCTAACTCACCAAGTAGCTAGCACATCGTAGGTGCTCAGTGAAATATTTATTGAGTGATTGAGCAGGAATGAATGAAGGAACCATTTGCTGGGTATTCAAAGATGAGATGGAGGAAAACAGAGGGGAGAGCATCCCCGGGGTGCCCGTGCCAGTCTGCGGCCGTGGACGTCACCCTGCGGATGGCGGCGAGGCAGCAAGTTCCCAGGCGGGCGCAGGCGTGGGGCTGGCTGGGCTGATCGTGCGCAACGCCACGGCGGGGCAGTGCCAAGGCCACGGCCGCACCATCCAGCCCTCCGACAGCCCAGAGGCTCGGTGCCGGCATTTATTGGTGCGTGCAAGCCTTCACTGGGGCAAGGAGAGGCAGGGGTCAGACACGGCCAAGCCAGATGGTGGGCGGCATGGAGCAAGCCCAAGCAGAAAGCGCCGGGAACAGGCCAGCGCCATCCTTGCCCAAGAGGCCAAGCCTGGGCCAGCCCGCGCCTGGGTGCAGGCAGACGAGTGCCCGCAGAGACCTTGGAGCCCCGGGCCTCCTGCAGCGGGATGGCACAGGTTCCCGCTCGCAGGCTCAGGGGAGGGCACAGAGAGCTAAGGGTGAGCCGGCACCTGGCCCGGGCCTGGCCTTGCTCAGGGCCCCAGAAGGACAGGCTGGTGCATATTTAACACGGGGCTGGGGTCTCCAGGGCACCTGAAGGAGCGCCGCTGCTCCCTGAACCTTGGCCTTCTTTCTGCCTCACCTGCCTTTCCGGGCCCACCTGTGCAGGCGAGCCCTGTCTACCCACTGTCCCCAGCTCAGTAGGTCCCCCGGAGCGGTCCTCCCCACCATCACCTCCCCTCCTCCTCCTCTCCACCTCCGCCAGCAAGCTCACTGGTCACCACCAGGAGGCGCGGCCAGGTGAGGCAGGTGGGCGTGGCTTCCCCGCTGCGCCTTGGTGCTCTGCACACCTGAGCCCTGGCCGTGTTCTCAGTGGCTTGTTTCCCGCAGTCTCCATCCAGGAGACCAGGAGATGAGGACAGGCCCGGGCTCCCTCCTGCCGCCTCCTCCTTCTTCCTTGCCCTCCTGCCGGGCTCCTCCTCCCCCTCTGCAGCTGCTCCCTGCAGGCTCAGGTGCTCCGAGGATCTCCGTGGTGCCAATGGGGCTGGCTTAGGAGTCTGTCCCCCAGCCCCTTGTGCCCCCAAGGAAGCCGGGCCTGCTGACCGCAGGTCTCCAGCCCGCAGCACAGGACCCGGCAAGGTTCGTGCTTGGTGATTGTGAGCAAATGTATCCAACCCAGCAAGCGCACGAGCTGGAACCCTGGGCAGAGCGGGGGCCTGGGGCTGGAGGCTCTGGAATGCATTTTGTCTTTGCTACCCAGTACGTGTGTGACATCAGACAAGTCCCTTCACTCATTTGAGCCTCAGTTTCCTCATCTGTAGAGTGGGGACACTTTGAGGCAAAGGGAGATGGAAGCACCCCATGACCTGAGTCGTGGAATGCAGGCTGGAGCCTGGAGTTTGGGGAAGGCCTGTGGGCTTGCTCCTTGCTAGGCAAAGCAGGTGCTTCTCAGGCTCACAAGCCGTCAGCCACCACTGGCTTTGCTGAAACACGAGTCCATACGAAAGATTGTTGCATTTCTTTTGAGGACCATGACTGAAGGAGACTCTGCCCCAGCAGTTTAGCTCAGTGAGTTAGCTTTGTTTTGAACAGACCCATACATGCAACTGGGGTGGAATTAAAGCGGGGGCTTTCTTTTAACAGAGCCGTTTGTCCTTCCAGCGAACGGTAGGTGGTTGGACCAACGTAGAAAGAGACGTTCGTTAGATCGGCACATGCCCTTTGACCCATTCACCTGACTTCTGGGAACCTGTCCTAAAGGAATAATCTCCAGCACAGAAAGGCTTAGGAACAAATAAATGTGTTTTTTTGCGCTATTTCTCCCCTCCCCCAAGATGGCTCCCTCATCTGTCTGTTGTTTCCACTCACTTGTTGCTCCTGCTGTCTGCTTCTTGTCTCCTTTTCTTCTTTAGGAGGCACCGGAGCTGAACCCAGGACCTCCCATGTGGGAGGTGGGCACCCAACTGCTTGAGCCACTTCTGCTCCCTGTAGTATTTCTTTTAACAGAAAAAAAGAAGAAAGGAAAAAAACAAAACAAAACTGGAATCAATCTGAATATTCCATAGAGGAATGAGTTGATGTTTTCCAACTTGGTGGCATTTTACTGCCCACTGAGAAGGAATGACTATGAGACCTAATTAAAGAAATCAAGTTACAAAAACATGTACCCTGAGATCAGTTATGTAAACTATGCATATAAAACACTGAAAATAAATACGCCACAATTCTGGTTGTGTTAGGAGGGGGGTATTATGGGTAGATTTTGTCTCCATTTTCCCCAATATTCTGCAATATGGTTATGGTTAAAAGTATATTATAATGCTAAAACTCAGAAACAAAGGAACAATGACTTGGTTTTCCAAGGGCGGAGATGGAACTGCTGAATTTGTGGGGGGGAAAAGTTCTACAGAAGCACTGGCATTGCCCTGAATAACTTCATTTTTTCTTTGATGAAAAAGGAATACATGCACAGGGTAAGAAATATTCAATGCAGAAAGGTATATAAGTGCCACCATCCTAATGAAACTGCCTTTCCGTTCAATATTCTATCCACCTAATCTTCAGAGCCTAGCATACATACAATTTTACGTTCTGCTTTCATCTTCGTTTTATTTAAATATGACACCTCTGTTGCTATAGTCTTCATACTTATAAATTGGAAGTATTGCATGATATTCTATAGGGAACCATGTCAAATATATTTACTAACCATTCCTCTATATGAGACTTTAGTTATTTACACCTCTACGTTTATGTTACAATTATAAATCCCACGACAATAAATGTAGTTGTATACAGTGAATATGGAAAATCTTCTAGATTTCTTTCCTATAAGCAATAGCACATTAGAAAATGATGGGAAAACATTTCACTCAACATGACATTAAAAATAATAAAGTATTTAGAACTAAACAAGAAATAAGATCTATCTAAAGAAAACTGCAAAATGTTCAGAAAGAATGACCTAAAAGGAGAAGGTCTGTATTTTATGCATGATTTGTCTGTAAAAGTACAAATTCTCTAATAAAAAAGAGAAGATCTGAGTAATTGGAGAGAAGCTATGTCACGGATAGAGAGAATTCATGGAGTAAAAGTGCTGCCTCAGGTGCATCCCTTGGTTGCAAGAACAGAAACTACTCGTAGGCAGAAAAGGGAGTCTCATGGAAGGACTCCTCAGAGCACGGGTCTCAAGCTTGGCTGAAGGCGGGGTCACCTGTGTGGGGGTGGAGTCTGGCTCCCACCCCAGGAGATTCTGATGGAATTGGTCTACGGTGCAACTTGGGTATCAGGATTTTTCCAGTGTGTCCCCCAGGTCTGAGAACCACTGTGGTAGGCGACCCCACAAAACCCAAGAATCCAATTAGCTGGGCCGGGGGTGGAGGGCGCTGCAAGCGATAGAAATGCATCTGCCTCGGCCGGCCCTGTGGGCAGGGGAAGGGTGTCGTCCTCAGGGCGGAGGCGTCCTGGGCTTAGCCAAGTCCCCGAAGTGCCACCACATCCCACCCCTGGCTGCCCAGTATGCACACACGCCCGCTCCCCTCTCCATGAAGACTGGCGCTTCCTAACTGGGTCCAGTCATCTCACACAGAGCTCCCAGGTCACTAAAGCCCCTCACAGCCAGAGGCTGTGGAATTAGGGCCCTGGTCTTTTGGGAAGGTCCATTCCTCCTTCGATTTTGTAATGATCCCCGTATCAGTTAAGACTCTTAGTTGCAAGCAACGGAAACCCACGTTGGCCGACGTGGACAGGAAAGCAACTCGTCGAAATCGCCCTGGCTAGCTGGCAGGATCATCAGGAACTCAAAGACCACGCTCAGAGGCAGGCGAGAACAAGGACATCTGGAGGAAAATCGGGGCCACAGCCAAATTCAGGCCCCACAACCGGGGAGGCCAAGAGCCCCTCCCACCCCGTGGATGCCACGGCTGCTCTGCCGCCTGCACCAAACCCAGAGCTCCACGTTCTTGCTGCCGCCGCTTTGACCTGCCAAGGAAATGGGGTCTCCACCAGCCCGGCTCTTTCCATCCCCAGCTCCCACTTCAAAGCTTGGGGTGGGTCATCGGACCGGCTGGCCCGGGTCACAGGCTAGCTCCCAGCCTTAAGCGGGGCTGGAGGCTTCCGTGTCTGTAGCATTGCTTCCCAGTGAGGCTCTTAAGGTGGGGAACTCCCCAACTCTAGGGGACAAAAAGGGTAGATGTCTGTTCCAATCCCATTTGACTCTTCTGCCGCCTGGGCTGAATGGGACATTTAAAGATCGCAGGTCCTGACCAATGTAAATGGCCAACAACAAAAGGATGGCAAATGTGCCCTGGAATCAACAAACGCCCCAACACGGGCTGTTCCAGCCTCTGCTGCCTCCAGACATCAGGAGGCAGGTGGTCTGGCAACCCAAGAAAGTGGGGGACTCTCATTCTGTCAAAACAAAATGGCACCTGCCTCATCTGATGGCTTTTACCGCGTGAGCTCCAGCACTTTTACTCTTTGTCCAGGTCCACTGAGCCAAACATAATGGCCCCCGGCCCAACCCCGTGTCAGGATCTCGTCATGTCTTTCTGTTTTCTGGGTATATTTGTTCCTGTAGCATAGGCGCTTCCGTCATCAAAGCAGAGGAGAGCCCCTCAAGAACCGTGCTTCAACCTAAAAATAAGTGAGGATGGTTTTCCTTGACTTTGGCCTGATCATTCTTTTTCGTTTTCTCTCAGACCCGTAAAGTCCCAGGACGGCGGGGGTTCTGGAATGCTCTGGAATGATGGTGCCCCCTTACTTCCCAGGCTCCGAGGTCACAGGTCGCCAACACCTGCTCCTCACCTCTTGCCCCGAGACCGGTCAGAGAGAGGGGGCAGTGCCGGGTGGGCCCAGCGGCTGGTGAGGGGTGGCGGGGGCGGGCTCCTGGCTGGGCCGCTGCCCTGTGTGGACCCGCAGGGCCCTCCCGAGTGCCGCTTCCTTGGCTGCGAGCTCGGGGGTCATGACGTGGGCTGGCTGGCTCTCCTCGCGGCCTGGCCGCGTAGGCGAAATGAGCTCAGCGGGCCTGGCCCCGTCAGTCGTGGCTGGACGTGGGGCTGAGCCTCTTCAGCTGCTGTGGGGGAGAGAGAAGACAGGCGGCCCCTGTCAGGCGGGCGGCGCGACAGCTGGAGACCAAGATGGCCCGCACCAGACGCCTAAGCCTTCTCGAGGCCTTCGGGGCGTTCCCCACCCTCCACACGCCACCCGCCCCGGCGGCCTCTCATCTGCTCCTCTCACCACCCCGTCAGCCTCGTGCTCCACCGCACCCACAGCCTGAACTCGATCCCCTTCCTCCAGACTTGTACACGTCAGCTCCCTTACCCGGGCCGGCCGTCACCCTCTCTGAGCCCCTGAGCCTGCTGCACGCCCAGTTGCCCTCGGGACTGGGGTTACCTCCTCGCCCGGGACAACCGGCAAAGGACGACGCTGGACAACGCCCACCCCCCAAACAGAGTATCCACAGCGCAAGCAAGACAGTGCCTCCATCTGCCCGTGGGAGCTAAGCCCTCTCCACCAGAAGCAGTGGGCATCGCCAGCCCCAGATCCTCAAGATGGAGGAATGAACAAACAAAAGGGGTGAATGCAGCAATGCACTATCATTCCAGCAATGGAAGAACGTGCATCACTGATATAAAGATCGTGGTCAACAGAGGTTCTGAGGGGAGGGAGAGAAAGAATAGGTGTAACTTGGCACATATTGGGGACATTGGAATCGTTCTGCATGATATTGCAATGACAGACACAGGCCATTATACATGTTGTCAAAACCTAAGAAACTGTGCTGTGCAAAGTGTAAACCGTAAAGTAAACCATGCTCGAGAGCAATGCTTCAATATGTGCTGGTCAACTGTAACAAGCTTACCACATTGGGAGGAAGTGTTAGAGGGGAGCGAGTAGGGTATATGGGAATCCCCTTTATTTCCTCTATAACATTTATGTAATCTAAAGCTTCTTTTAAAATAAAGAAGAAGTAAAAAGACCGGGTGTTAATGCCAAGGGTTAGGGGCACCTCCTCCAGGAAGCCCTCTTTGACCACTTCCTCAGTCACTGTCAGTGCTGATGGCATGGGGTTGTATGAGATGTCGTCTCTCCTCCCAAATCACCATGTGCACGAGATGCTCAGCAAGGGCCACTCACAGAGCCGTCGCTTGATGCCCCCTGACTGCAAGAAGGAACATGCCAGAGAGCCACACTGACCCCCCACTCATGTCACAACCTCGGGCAGGACCGGGGCTGCCCATCTTGGGCGTTCTCACCTGGTGCCTGCTCCCTACCACCCTGTGGCAGACATTCCAGGCTGGGCCCGGCTTGAAAGACCACCTGCCTCTTGGTTAGATCCATCTGTCTTTTGCTGAGCCAGTGCCAAAGAGGAGCTGGACAGCCTGTGGAGGACAAGGACCCCAGCGAGGGGCTAGGCAGGGGAGCTAAGAACCAGAGGACACCGGGATCTCCAGGAGGGCTGACGGGAGGTCTCGCGCGGGCCCTGCCCTTTCCCCCCGGCCTCCGTGGCCCCTGCAGACCTGGCTGAGGCCAACCTCCCTACCGGTCCCTTCGTGTGCCTCGGGCAGTGCCGGGTGCCAGCAGGTGCCCGGTTCTCTGCAGAATGAAGGAAAGCCGCCCACACCAGCGCCCTGCTTGCTCAGCCCTGCTCCTCCTCACTGCCTTTCTCTCTATCCTCAGGGAGGACCCCCATCCCATCGGCAGGGGCCACCTGCTCTAACTGCAGCGGGACTTGTCAGTGCTGGCCTCACTGACCCCCGGCAGAGTCACTCCAAGGACCCTACCGGGACAAGGCCTTCGCCAGGTTCCCTCCCGCCTCTCTGGCAGTCTCTTCCAGTCTTTAGTCTGGTCCCCAGGACTTCATTCTCTGCCACTTTCTCTCGGTACTCTTAGCCTTTTCCAGGACAGCCTTATTCTCCCGTGGCTTAAAAGAATACCAAAGTACTAGCGTACCGCCAATCCTCTCCAGCTCAGAGCATCCCCTCCCCCCCAGCACCCACCTGTCTGCGGGACCCGCCACCTGTGTCCTCAGGCACCTGCACCGTCCGAGGTCACAATGCGCCAGGTAATCTTCCCGAGGCGCCCGGGATCTCTCCAGCTCCCCAAGGAAATACCCTCTGCCGGGGCTCTCCTGCTCATCTTCAAGGCCAGGCCGATACAGCCTCTCCTTAACCTCAAGGCGGGTAGCAGGCAGGCCCCTTCCCTGCGCTTCCCTGGGCTGTCCGCACACCTCAAGCTCATGAGACATCCTGTGAAGTTCATTTTCTCTTTTTGACTTTTTAAAAATTTAACATTCATTTAGAAAAGGGTGCACAGCATCAGCGAGGAGCTTGATGAATTCTCACAAAGCTGAACCCAGTCTTGTGAGCAAAGCCTAGATTTAAAAAAGCAGAACCTGACCAGGTCCCAACTGCCCCAGAAAATCCCCTCTTGTCCCCTGGAATCACTATCCCACCCCAAGGCCAGCCCTGTCCTGGCTTCACCTGTCCTTGTACGCTAGATAAATGGTGTCACCAACGTGGCGGTTGACACTATATGTGCCCAAGAAAAACACGTCCTCAAATTTAATTGTAAACCAGAATGTTTCGATGAGGTTCTTCAGTGAAGGTGTGGCCCACCTCAGCCAGACCGGGTCTTTTTTTTTTTTTTTTTTTTTAAAGATTTATTTTTATTTTATTTAATTCCCCTCCCCTCCCCCGGTTGTCTGTTTTTCTGTGTCTTTTTGCTGCGTCTTGTTTCTTTGTCTGCTTCTGTTGTCGTCAGCGGCACGGGAAGTGTGGGCGGTGCCATTCCTCGGCAGGCTGCTCCCTCCTTCGCGCTGGGCGGCTTTCCTTATGGGCGCACTCCTTGCGCGTGGGGCTCCCCTACGCGGGGGACACCCCTGCGTGGCACAGCACTCCTTGCGCGCATCAGCACTGCGCAGGGGCCAGCTCCACACGGGTCAAGAAGGCCCGGGGCTTGAACCGCGGACCTCCCATGTGGTAGACGGACGCCCTAACCACTGGGCCAAAGTCCGTTTCCCCAGACCGGGTCTTAATCTTCTTACTGGAGTGCTTTATAAGAGACTGAAATAACAAGAGATGCCCAGAGACAAGGAAAGCCACCGGGAGCCAGAAGCTGAAATCAACAAAACCCGGAAGAGAGGGGCAAGGCAGCAGAGGCTCCACGTGCCTTCCCTGTGACAGCGGAGCCGAGGATCGCCGGCAGCGGTCTTCAGTCCTCTGGAAGAAAGCCTCTCCCTGGTGAGGCCTCGATGTGGACATTTTCCCAGTCTCAAACTTGTGAGCAAATAAATTCCCATTGTTCAACCCAGCCCATCTCATGGTATGTGCTTTAAGCAGCCGAGGAAACAAAAACAATGAAGAACGTGCCTGGCGTCTTTCACTCAGGGTTAGGTCTGTGAGAGGCACTCCCGTCGTGGCAGGAGTCGCCCATCGTTCCATTTACATAGCTGCGTGGTGAAATGCAGCACATTTCACACCTGCAATGTGCTGCATGGTACTCGTTCTGCTGCTGGCGTAGGGCGGTTTCCAATCTGAAGCCATCGTGAACAGGGCTGCTCCAAACATTGCAGCGTGGTTTTTGGTGCACGTGTGGTTTTTGGCACATGTGTGTCTTTTGGTGCACGTGTGTCTGCGTTCCTACTGGGTATCAACGTAGGAGTGGAACTGCTGGGGCTCAGGCTCCCATCTTTCCTCTAAGTGGTGTCCTTGTGGGTCCCTCACCCACATGAGTTGTTTTTAAAATCTAGTTTGAAAAACCACGAATGGCCACGCAAAGAAGCGGGCCCTGCAGGCCCAGCTCAAAGGCTGCCTCCTTTAAGGGCCTCCGTGATTTCCTGGGTCCAAAGGAATCTCTTCCCTCTGGGCTCTGGCCACACTTGGTGTCTCGGTGACCCGGCACATTCCATGTGGGTTGGGCTGTCAGTCCAACGCACCACACTGTCCCCTGAGGGCCCAGCCAGGTCACAGCCCTGGACATGCCTGGAGTTCGCAAGGGGCCTGGAGACCCCCCCAGGGGAAGGGGCAGCAGCAGGACAGTGGGTGCAGGGCCTTGCCCTCCGGGTCCCCGTCAAAAGGTGCCTGGAGACCTCAGCCGGGGCTTCCTGGGGCTCCCCAGCTGCCCTGCCAGGGCCCTTGCTTCAGGGTCCAGTGGCGTTAACCCTTGAGCCTGAGCCGGCCCCCCTAATCCCCGGCGGTGGGGTGGGGATCAGGTTTCACTCCCGCGGGGATGGGAAGGGGGCTGCATCCCCCAAGCCCAGGCGTCTCTGGCTGGCAAACGCATCTCTCTTCCTCCACTGCCCCCAAGACAGAAGAAGTTTTGGGGTCCTGGCTCCCACCCCCAGCCGTGCGGGCCCGCGCCCCCCTCGGGGCCTGGGTGCAGGGAAGAGAAAGCGATCCCACATCTCCACGGGGGAGGTGGTCTGGGAGGGAGGGAGGCCCCAGCCGCCGGGCTGGCCCCGCCCCCGCCGCGCCCGCCCCCGCCCTCCTCCCGGGCGGGATAATTGAACCGCTCGGCGCCCTGCCCCGCGTTGGCTGCGGAGGCTCGGCCGAGCGTGGAGTCTGCGCCGCCCGCCGCCGCGAGCCCCGGCCCGAGGACCCGAACCTCCGGCCGCCGCGCCCGCGCCTTTGTCTGCTCCGCGGCTCGTCCCGCCCACGCCGGCCCCATGGAGCGCGCAGCGCCGGCGCGCGGGCTCCTGCTGCCGCTGCTGCTGCTCGGCGGCCTCTCGCTGCTGGCAGCCCGAGGTAGGGCCGGGGAACGGGGGCAGCCAGGAGGGCGGGGGCGCGGGTCCGCGGCCGTTTCAGCGTCTCTCCTCCTTGGCTCCGCACCCCCTGGAAGTTCTGGAGCTTTGCGTGTTGCCCCGAGCAGGGCCCCCCGCGCCGTCCTTGAGTTTCTGAGCCCCACCGCCTCCCACTCCAAGTGAGGGTTCCCTCCCATCACCCCGCCCTGGGCGCACGGCCCCGGTCACCTCCGTGGCCGGCTGGCCAGCCAGACTAGGGACGCCCTGCTTTGGGAGACTTGCTTAAAAGGTTGGAACTGCTCCCCCAAATACATTCTCCTGCACGTCCCAGGCCTCACCCACCTTCCTACCAAAGTCCTGGCAAGTGGTGCAGCACTGAAGGTCCTGGCCTGGGTGACTGGGGAAAGCAGGCTGGGGCTTACAGAGCCGCCCCGGGGCCGTGCACTTTGCACCAGATGTGCCCTTGGCTAATATTTTCTCACCGCCCCTCAGCCCCACGCCTAGGGAAGAGCTCTTGCACCCACCTTTCTGATGAGAAAACTGAGCCTGGGGGCTAGGAAAGGTAGTTTTCCCAGGACCCACAACCAGACACAGAGGGAAGGAACCAGAAAGGAAGGGGGCCACATGAAGGTTTTCAGGGTGATACCTTGGGGGAGTGGACATCAGCCTGGTCACGTCATCCCTGCCCACCCTCCTGGGCCACAGAGGGCCCAAGACAGTGGGTCTACCAGGCCCATGGCCGGCTGGGAATGGGAACAGGCCACTTCCAAACCCACTGACCCATCTGCCAGGGGGCTAGGGTCTCCAACGGCAAGCCCCCAGCCAGAGCCCCCAGCCAGAGCCCCAGCCCAGCACCTTGATGGTGAGAGCTCAGGCCACGCCATTCTCTGGGTGGGTGCTGAGTTCCTGGGGCTTGACAACGAGGCCTGCAGGTCAGAGTGGTGTCAAGTGAGCAGAGCCCTGACCTCTGACCTGTCTGCTTACTGGTGGCTTATCTGGGGCCATTAGCCAGACCTGGCCTCCAGGGAGGCTTTGTTTCTCCCGGGCTCAGGCCCAGACAAGTGCCCTGGCCCACCCTAGGAATTCCCAGATCCATTATCTTTGGTTTAGTTTAGTTTCTTTTAAACTCTCCCATGACCCCCCTCCTCCTTGACTGAAAGGTCCCTTGTCCCAGCTAATGCTGGCCAGGGATCCAGGGAGAAGCTGAGGAGGGGGTAGAGCTTTGCGGGGGTTTCCTGGCTCCCTCACAGCAGGCCTCTGCAGAGCTCTGGCGTCCTGAGCCCTGTCGCCTGCTGGTCCTGGGCCCCTTCTCGCGGGGGAGACAGAGTGCGGAGGCACGGGGTGCAGTGTTGGCCTGGGGAATCTGCCCAGCCCCCAGGAGCTCTCAGCCAGCTTCTTGGGAGAGACGGTGCTGGGCAGAGGAGGACCGGCATTGGGGCAGGCTCAGGCATCCAGGGGACCCTGGCAGGAGCAAAAGCCCAGAGAGGAGCTCCCGCTGGAAATGGAAGGGGCTCCCGAGACCCCCCCATTTCACAGACAAAGAAATTAGGTCCCGAGAGAAGGCAGAGTTCAACTCTCAGCTTCTCCAAAGCTTCCGTCGCTGTTCCGGTCTGCTGCCAGTGCAAGGACGGTTTTGCCTCTGCGGGTTTGGACTTTGAAGGAACGCAGCAGGCCTTCTTCGCCGGGTGGCTTACTCCTCCTGCCTGATAGATGATGGTGACTTTCTTCTTAGAGAGGGTCCTAAGTGGAAGGGTGTGAAAGAAAACTCTCCACTGCCTGCCTTGGGGAGAACAGCTGTATTGCCCCGTGGCTCTTTATGTTTCCTTGGGGGAGATCCCTCTTTTGAATTTCAACAAATTTATTTTGGTGTGCCTTGTTCCCTTCTGCGGCTGTAAACTCAGAAGCTGTGGGGTTCCCCGAAGTCCTGGGAGGTGATGGTGGCCCAGTCCTCCTGCCCTCCGAAGAGCTGGGGTGGAGGGCACAGAACCAGGCAACCTGAAAGTGATCGTGGAAAAGGCAGTTGAACGGTGAGCCCTTCGGCTAGTCGGCTGCTCCTAGGGGGGCCCTGGCCACCGAAATGCAGGAGGGGTGTGGGCCTTTCCTGCCAAGGGGCAGAGACAGAACTACCGGTCTGTCCTGTGTTGGTCGGTCTGTCCCCTTGGACTTCGCTGAGCGCTGGGCAGGGAGGAAGGGGAGGAAGGTGTTGGGAAAGACAATTGTATTTTCTCCAAGGCTGGCTTGGCCTCCAGCTGGCTCTTGAACGTCTTTCAGGAGGGCAGCGGTTCCGACAGATTAAAGAGAAAGTCATGTTGGGAGGGAGAACAAAGGCGCGAGAGGACTTGGCTTGAACACATGTGGCCTGCGCTGCTGCCGCTGCCGCTGGAAGGTTCCCAGGCCAGGGGCAGGGGCTGGCAGGAGGAGGGGGAGGCCGGCAGCCCGCACGCCTGCAGAGGAGGCTCGAGGGGCCCCTGTGGGGACCCCTCTCGGGGACCTGCCCCTCTCCTGGCCCTGCCCAAGACCACCCCGTCCAACTCAGGGCGCCTGTGCCGCCCCTTTTGGATTGTGAGCCCCGAGTGTGGGCGGGGAGTGGGGCTCACTCATTTTTGCGTGCTCGCAGGCAGAGGAGTATTTGTGGGACTGAAAAACGCCGTGCCTGTGGTCATTCCTCCAGAAAAACCCACGGTGGCGAAGACCGACTTCTCAGGCTGCCGCGGGCATTAAGAACTTGGACGAGGCAGTTAGGTGGTTGTTATCAACTGTCCTTTCTGTTGTCCCCTTTCCTAGGGGAGGACAGTGGCCTTCTCCCCAAGGCTGCTCGGAAAGTTCTAGGAGCACTGAATTTCTCCAGCCGGGAGCTGGGAAGGGGGCCCGAGGGGGCCCCAGGACATCAGTGGTCGGCTTAGCAAAGGGCGAGTCCGCCAGCCTCCTTAGCCCCTCAGTGCTTCGGTCACTAAAGAGCTGCTGAAGGCCAGCTCTGTGCCAGGCGCTCTTCTGGGTCTCTGAGAGGGACACAGCCCTTCGCCCCATGGGGCTCACACAAAGCGGACCCTTACAAACCAGTCTCGACTGGAGGAAGCAGCCCCCAAACTGGGACCTGAGGAGTTGGCTGGACAGGCAGGGAGGAGGTGGGGAGTGCTCGGGCAGAGGGACTGGCGAAGGTCAGAGAGAACGAGGGACTGGCAGGGACCGTCCACGAGTCCTGCCCCTCCGCCCCCGTCGTGGCTGCAGCCCTCCCCCCTGCCTCCCCGCCCCCCGCCGTTCCTTTGCTGGAGGGGAGCTGTGAGTGGTGGGTGCGGGGAGCAGGTCGTTCTAACAGGGTGGACAATTATTCTGTCTCTATTTTATACAGTAAATGTTTTTCCTTTTGCAAAACATCAAGCTGTTGAAAATGACGCTGCAGGCTCCTGGTAAGGCTTCCAGCTTCCCTGAAATGATCTCAGCTGTGACCACATAGCACGATGGCCCATTACTTCATCTTTCCTGGGGTCAGAGACCTCTCGGGCTGGGAGGGGGCTCGGAGGTGAGCGCGTGGCACCAAGGCTGGTCGGGTCAGCTGCCCAGGTGGGCAGGGCCTGACCAGAAGCCGTCTCGCACCAGCCCCAGGCTCCTTCTACAGTGCCCGGCTCTCTCCCCCTCCCTCTTTTTTCTGACTGAGGTGAAAGTCACATAACATAAACTTAGCCGTTTTAAAGCATGCAATTCAGCGTCATTTAGTGTGTTCACCACGTCTCATCATCCCAGAGGAGACCTGTAGCCAGGAAGCAATTTCTCCTGTTCCTCCCCACCCCCTGCCACCCCAGCCCTGGCGGCCACGAAGCTGCTCTCTGTCCCCGTGGATTTCCCCGGACCTTTCTGGAGATTTCATATGAAAGGAACCATAAACTCTGTGGCCCCGGCGACTGCCCCCTGTCCAAGGCCCGTGGTGTGGGCCTGGCTCAGCGCTGCTGCCCGTCCTGTGGCCGGAGGGCATGCCGCTGCATGGGCGGAGCTCCTTTTGTTCATCCATTCTCCTGTTGTAGGCAAAAGCTCCTCTCCACCTTGGGCTGTTGTGAAGAACGCCAGGGTGGACGGTCACGTGCAAATATTTAGTTACCTGCTCTCAATTCTCCGGGGCCTCGTGTGGAATTGTGCCCAGGCTAACGCTGGCAGGAGGCAGCGGGTGGTCTGCGGGCCTGGAGGGTCCCATGCTGTAGGGGAGCCCACGCTAGAATGGGTGAGTCTGCGGACTGCTCCCGATTCTGAGAGCGACCCCAGAAGTTCTGACCAACTCCCGTCACCTTCGGCATCTGTTTCCTGTACCTATGAAATGGGAACCTGCCCTGGGAAGTAATTTTTTAAAAAATCCCCCCCCTCCCCAGAGATAACTCCCTCGTCTGTTTGCTCATTGTTTTTGCTTATTGCTTGCACTCACTGTCTGCTCATTGTTTTTTGCTCGTTGTCTTTGTTTTTTTCTTTAGGAGGCACTGGGAACCAAACCTGGGACCTCCCATGTGGATGCTCAACTGCTTGAGCCACATCTGCTCCCTGCTCATTTGCTGTTCCTAGTTGTCTGCTCGTTGTTTTTGCTCAATGTCTGCTCGTTGTCTGCTTGTTGTTTGTTTGTCTTCTTTAGGAGGCACCAGGAACTGAACCCGGGACCTCCTGTGTGAGGTGGGTGTTCAACTGCTTACGCCACATCTGCTCCCAGGAAATAATTTTAATTGGAAGGTTTTACACTTAGTGGTGAATTGAATCCTCTCAACAACCCTGTGAAGTGGGATCCGCTATTATCCCCATTTTGCAGGTGTATAACCCAAGGCCCAGAGCAGTGAGGCGGCGAGCCCAGGACGTCACAGGTGGGACACACTCGGCCACGCTCCCTTAAACTTAGCAAGGGGAGATTAAAACAGGCTGGAAAGCACTTTGACCAATCCCACAAGAGAGCACTGCAAATGCTGGAGGTGAGGGGAGGGAGAACGGGCATTTTCCGAACCTGCGGAGCCAACAGAAGCTCCGTCAGTCACAGCCTGGCTCCTGAGAGGCTCGCAGCTGGCATGACACAGGTGACCCCAGGGGACCGCACCTGCCTTGGCTCCCATCAGTGGGCCCCGCTGTCCCTTGCTGGGGGGAGTGGCAGCCGTGGTGGCTGGGGCTGCTGGGTGGGGCGTGGCTCCCCCTTGCTGCCACCTGGGGTAGGGCTCCGAAGCCCCCCAGGGAGCCTTCAGCTGCAGGGCGGGGCGGGTGCATGGGGGACAGCTGGATCTGGCCGCAGGACGGGGGAGAGTTCTGGAACCGTCTGAGCGGGAGAGTGCTCCTTTGTCTTTGCTGGCTTCTCTACAAAGAAAGCGCTCTTGGCCGCCTGTGTGTCCCGGGCCCTGCAGGCCGGGCCTCCTCTGAAGTGGACCGTCCTGGACCTGGTGAGGTCATGTTCCTGTTTGATCAGTTGGGACACAGTCCCGGCCTCGCCAAGGGATCCTGCCAGGGGGCTGTGCTGACGGGAGCAGCGACAGGCGGGGGTTCTGGAGACCTGGGCTCCTGCCCAACTCTGCGGCCGCCTTCCTGGGGGCCCGATGGGCACCCCTGGTTGCTCCTTCCCGAGGGCCAGATCCTTAGTATCCCCAAGTAAAAGATTTGTGACGCGGGCAGTTCCCGGCACAGCCGTGCTCAGGCGCCTCCCGGGGGACCCGAGCCAGCGGGCTCTTAGCCCTCTGGAAGCCACACGCCTCTTGGTTTTAGCAAAGAGAACTAACCAAAGACGGGCTTGTGACGGCCACTGAGGGGACTTCGGGAAGGAAAGGCTTGAATATCAGGGCACGGAAACTGCCATGCGGCTGGTCCGTACACCTTGCGATGGGGGAGGGAAACTGAGGCCCAGAAAGGGAAAGTGGCTTGACCAAGCTCAGTTAGCAAGTAAGCGGTAGCATTCACCTGCTGCCTTCCAGGTCTGTTCAGCAGACATTTCCCAAGCCTCTCCTAGGAGGAGACCCTTGAAATGAACATAGAAGGATGACCAAGAACTAAAGAGGGTGGGAGGGCTGGGAGCCGCCAAAGTGGGGAGGGCAAGCCTGGTGGGGGAGCAGGCGGAAGGCCGGGGGGTTTGGATAGAGAGGGGGTTCACAGGAGATGTGTGTCCCCGTCCCCAGAGCCCCGGGGATGATCTCAGACGTGCTGAAGACAACATGAAGCCCAGAGCAGGCTGCTCCGTGGGGCAGTGGCTCTCAAGTGGGGACAACCCTGCACCAGGGGACGTTGAGCCATGTCTGGAGACGTATTTGGTTGTCACAACTCAGAGCAGCGGTGCTGGCAGCCGGCGGGTAGAAGCCAGGGCGCTGCTCAGCCTCCTACAAAAACGCACAGGACACTCGACCGCTAGAGTCATCGGCCCAGATACCACCGTGCCGAGGCGGAGAAGCCCAGGCAGGAACGGCAGTTGGGGGCAGGAATCCCAGTGGGGGGCAAAGGAGACTTGGGCCAGGGTGGCATCAGCAGAGCTGCCTCGGGAGCGTGGACCTGAGAGCTGTCGGGAGGCCGGCACCAGTCCAGACCCTTCCCCTCCCTGGGTCCCCTGCAGCTCAGGAGTCACTCGGAGGCAACACAGCCCAGGTCCTACCCGCCGGAGATGTAGACTATGGAACAGAGTCAGTCACAGCAGCGAGTTAAAACCCAGCACATATGCCCCCACCAGGACGCCATCCTGGCGTGGCCGGGCGTGGCCATGGGCAGCCCGGGGGTTCTGGACGAGGGGTGGTGTCTGGGCCGGGTCATCAGCTCTGGCTGGATGGTGGTGCCGGGCGCTGGGACAAGAGCTCCTGGGTGAGGAGCTGGCCGGGACGGGTGCTGATGGATGACCTGCCTGTGGGCCGGCCACATGGGGCCCGGAGGCCCTGGATGGATGAGCCCGAAGTGCTGGAATTGGAGAGTTGAGCCCCAGCCTCTCGCTGGTAATGAATGTTGTGGACATGACAAGGTGGCCCCAGGGGAGGAGTGGGCCTGGGCCACCCAGCCCATCGGGCTCCAGTGTCCAGTTGCCAGGGGTGGAGGCAAGAGGAAAACCCGGAGAGAAGCCCCAGGAGCCCACGGAAGTGGGAGCAGGGCGGGAGGCCGCGATGACATCGGGGCGGGGAGGACAGTATGTCCACCAGGCTCGGCCTCAGGAGGCTCCTGCCTGGGCAACGTGGCTCCTGGAGGGCGGTCTGGCACGTGTGTCCCCTCATCCCTTCCGGCCTCTGCCCTCCTGCCCGGAGCAGTGACCGGCTACTCAGGTATTACATGAGGGTGGGACGCCGTGCCGTGAACGTGTTCCCTGTTTCTGCAGATGCATTTCCCTGGAAAAAACAACTTTGGGGAATTATTGTAGATGACTCTGAAGTCCTCCTGGACCACTTTTTAAAAAAGGGCCCAAGGTGCCCACTTCTGGGTAGACTGGTTGTTTTCCCCTAATTGTCCCAATTGTCTCACGCGTCCCCTCTGAAACGCTGTTGCTTCCTGCTGACTTGGGCAGATTCGTCCCGGGTGTCACCGCGAGGAGATGCCACTCTCCGCCCGCTGCCTTCTGCTTGGTTGTCTAAATGTTTGCTCGTAGGCCCCGGCGTTGGCCCGGGGATGGGGGGAGGGGCCCCTTGCCTCTGGACAGCCCCCCAGGGCAGAGCCTCCTGGGCCTTCTCGCTTGCTCCTCTTTGCAGCTGGCCACTACCCATGACCCCCGCTGTCCTATGACAGACGCTGGGAAGGCACGTGATCGCGGGCTCCAGCCCATCCCCAGGTGTCCTCCCCGGAAGATCAGGTCCCCTGAAGAGGGAGCAGGGGTTGCAGAGGCCCTGGGATGTGAGCCACGGGGGGTCGGGGCCGGGGCTTTTCGCCCCCTGACCCTAACCCCAAGCTTAGAGCCTGCACAGAGAAGGGACTTGCGAGGTGCTCCTTGGATAACCGGCCGTCCTAGGGCAGCACGGGGGAAATTGAAAGTTAGGAAAACTCCTCTTGGCCAAGGGGAGGGCCTGGCTGTCCTCTGCCGCCTTTCGCATCCTCGGAAGACGCCTCGGACCCCCCTTCCCAGGCTCGGGAACGGGGCGCCGTGTCTGCTTGGCGTGTTTGGAATTGCCCCTCAGGGTCCCTGTGGCCTCTCCGGGTTCCCAGTGGCGCAGGCCCGGGACCCCAGGGGACAGCTTCCGACTTTTGCTGCAGCTTTAGAGGATACGGAGAAGATGGCCCGGGATTGTCACCGGGCGGGGTTCGGGTAATCAGGCCATGCTGGGATCTCCAGGCCCTTGGCTGCCCCTGAGGCTCTGAGCAGAGGAAACTGGGAAAACTGAGGCCAGCTTCTGCGGCCGAGTCACCCCCGCCCCCATTTACACGCAGGGCATTCCTAGCTTTTAATTTTGCCAAGTGAAGGTAACAAAATAAACAATTTAAAAAAACCGAGAAATCCAACCCAGCACCATCTCGTATCTCTACCGTTTCCTGAAGTCAAAGGCATTTTATCCCTCCGGATTTTGGAGGGATGTGGTCTCAGCCTGGGAACTGGAATCAGGCTGGCTTTGTGGGAAAGCTCCCTTTGCTATCCTCCCCTGCCCTTGTTTGCTTGCAAACCAGTGGAAATGTCGGGCTGGGATGGAGATGCCTGCTCTGGACCTCAGGCCGTCTCCTCCACCCCGTTTGTGGATGGGGGGTCAGGCCTGGGCTCGCTCCAGGTGGAAGGAAGGCCCCCGGATGGTGGGGTTAGAGGCAGACCCCAGCCCCCCTCCCCCACCATGCTGCCCAGCCCTGGGCCCTCCCCGTGGGGACAGTTTATCACTCTCAGGGTCACAGCCTCTGGGAAACGCGTCTTACTGAGCAGGTGTTGTGCAAGGCCCCTGCAAAGTTTACAACTTAAAGGCGGATGTTCTGGAAGCTTCCATCCGAGGAGTCGCATAGAGCCCCCCTGACCTCCGGCCCAGCATCTGTAGTCTTGGAGAGCCACGTTTTTACTACTGTCAAGGGCAGGGGCCACTTTGGGCCGTGGTACCTGGGCTCCCTCTGCTCCCCCAGGACGTCGGAACTTGGCCCACGCTTCAGGTGTCCGGCATGACTGCCGCGATTGCACCGTCATCACTATAATCTCTACGAAGGTTTAATTCGCCTCGAAGACGTTGAGTTTTCGCTGCTGTCCCAGGTGACAAATTGTGTCCGATGCCCACGAACTCGGTGTCCCTATCCACCTGCTCACCAGGTACTTCGGAGGTGCGGCTAGTCCCTGAAGAGGGGTGGCGGGGTGACATGTCGACCACCTGCTAATGTGTCAGCCTGCGCGAGTGTGCAATTTCTATAGAAAGGGCTGTCCTCCCAGTACTGGGGAAATGACATCTATTTATTGAATCTTCCAGTTTTTCCTGTGAGCGAGGCAGTGTTCTAAGCACTTTACTTGTATTACCTCACCTTTCCTCCCAACCGTATACAGCAGGTACTTAGTCACCCCCAACTCACAGATACAGAACATGAGGCTCAGCAAGGGTTAGATGGCGGTGGGGCCAGGTCGAGGCTGCGTACGTTTACCCCAGAGCGCCGGCCCTCCTGGGAAGGTTTGCGTCGAGGATTGACAAACTTTTGCAAGAGAATTTGTTCTTGGTTTCCCCCCTTTAGTGTGTTGCTTTGTGGATCTAGTTCACAAGGTCGAATCGCAGGAATCAGAGAGTAAAACTGGCTTGATTGGAGGTTCTTCTCCAATCAAAGGGCGAAGAGTCCAGGGGCCCACGGCCCCTTCTCTCCTGTGAGTGGCGAGGTGCTGAGTGACCGGGGATGACCGAGGGCCATCAGGGGTGCCCAGCGCGGGATGACCCAGCGGTCCGTGGCTGGGTGCACAGAAGCCGTGGCCGGCCTCGTTTGTTCCACGTAATGGCGTGGCCCAGGAGTCAGGAGGCTGGCTGCTTGGAATTGTGGAATTTCTCTTATTTTCCGCCCTTCTGAAAGTGCTGCTGGTGGGCCTGAGGCTGATCGGCCGGGCTGGCTGGACGCTCGCGGTGCCCCTGAGGGCAGGTGTGGCGTCGGGTGGGGTCTGCCACCCTCGGTTCCCTTCCTGGGCCCAGTCACGTGCCCTGGGCCCCGCGTGGCCGGGAGCCCCTCCCCCTCTCGGCATGGTGAACGCAGCTGTGTGAGGCCCCGGGGAGGTACTGAGTTGGCGGAGTGGGGGGTCCGCGCTTGGAGAGGAGGACGTGGCGCCGGAGGGGGGCCCCCGCCGTCCCCTCCAGATGTTTCTTCTCCAACTTTTCCTGCGCTCGGGGAGCGGGCGGCCCCTCGCTCCCACGCCCCCCTGCTTCTTTCTGGCAAAGGGCTTGTCACACTCCTGGGTGACAGTTCCTCGACCCAGCTGCTTCCCCCTTAGACCAGGAGCGGCTCGGGACATCAAAGGAGAAGGGACGGAGCAGAGGTGGGACGTCAAGGAGCCAGTGGGGGTGCTGGGCGGACACACGTCTGTGGATCTCGGCTGGAGGGAGGAGAGGGTACCCTGTGGGCCTCAGAGAGTGCCCGGCCTTTGGGATATGTGTCCCCTGAGGGGAGCAGGCCCGGGGACAGCGAGGGCTCAGGACGGCTGGCGGTCAGTAGCCGAGAGGCGACCCCACGCCCGGGCGAAAGGATGCAGGTGCCCGCGGTGCAGGAGGGGGCCCAAGCCAGGGCGCTGTCTACTTCAGCCTCTTCCACACCCCCATCTCTCCCACCTTCCGCCGTCCATGTCCCAAGGACACGCTGGGGACGGATGGTCTCCAGGGTGCTCCCGCCCAAAGGTGACACACACCTTTCAAAGCATCTTTTTGCAAGGTTACAATTTCTTTAGTTTCTTAACTTCTTTGTTCCTATGACTCATGATTTGTCCTGTGAAAACATTGCTTTCACTATCAAACTGCAGTACAAGAACATTATAAAATACCATGAACTAAGATCATCCTCTGTACGGGATTCCAGATGACTACATTAAAACAACATTAGTTAGAACTGGCAAGTGAGTTAATCAGCAAAGCATCCGATTCCTTCTCTAATGAGAGATGGTACAAAATGGCAGAGAAATTAAACCCTAAAGTTTTAAACAAAATGTTCAGGTTGGTGTTCGGTCCTCAGCTCCTCCAAAACAACCACGGTGGGAAAGTTACTTTCCCCAAATTAATTCTAACCCAAGGTTACATAGATACCCATGATTCTCCAGGATGAAGGGGAGATAAATCAAGACCCACAAAACCAGACTGTGTTGCTTAAGATAGTTTCAGTGGATTAACAAGTTGGGATCTTCAAAATCCAAACATCATCGCTAATGATTTTTCATACTTCCTCCAGAAAATGACAGCGAGCGGCCATCGTAACTGCGCTTTCCCATAAACAGACGGGCACGGGGGGACGAGATGTGCAGAGCTGGCTCTCTTCCCAGCCTACTTTTCCTGGGCCGCCGCCGCCCCACCGGCCTTATTTGATTTTCGTTGCCGGAGTAGTGCTGGCTATTAAGGAGAGGAGCACGTACCCGGCCGTGGGCACCACAGGGCAGAGGCCACCAGGTGGAGTGGGCCCAGCGTGTTCAAGAGTGGCCACGGGCCAGTCAAAAAGCAAAGTCGAGAAAAGGGAAACGTAGGAAAACAGCGAAGACAGCTGTATTTTTTTTTGTTTGTTTTCCTTTCTAATTGGAATGTGTCTTGGAAGAGGCATGCCGGGGAGGGCTTATAGCATTAGTTTTTGGTCCTGCCCATCCAAAGTAAATGCTTGAAAGGAGGCCAGTGGCTGTATTTATTTTGGAACACAAGTTAATCCCGGGCCTTTTCTCGTGTGGGACCCGCCCGTCTCTGTAATACATGGATGAAACCAGCTCGCTGCAGGCAGCCCCTGCGCCAGCGTCCTGAGCCGGGGAACCGGGCTATTCTGCGGGGACCCCCCACCCCCACTCCACTAGGCCCTTCCTCCCTCAGCTCCATTGTCCTCTAATGGGTGGGGGCGGCCAGTGGGGTCCCACCAGCGAAATCACGTCTCCATCTCTAAGGCCAAGAAAGTGGCAGTTCTGTCTTCTCAGACCCACGCCCTAGCATGGCCCCGGCCCTGGCTGAATTTCTAACCAGCCCTGGACTCCCCCCTGGTCTACTCCAGCCCAGGTCTAACAAATTTTTATTGAGCCTTGCTGTTGGTGCCAGAATGGGTAGGTGCCACAAGGACAATAAGAGAAGATACCGTCTTTGCCCCCAAGGAGCTTTAGTTCAGGAGGAGGCGGAGTAGAACAGCTGAGGAGACTGTCAGAGCCAAGCCTCATGGCCGGCTCTGGCACCCCCTGCCCTTCTGGCTGTGTGACCGCAAGCTAGTTACTTACCCTCTCTGAGCTGGAGTTTCCTTATCTGCAGAATGGGGCACAGAATGCACGGGCCTCACTGACTTCTTATGAGAATTAATTGAGACTCATGCAGAGGGCTGGGACTGTGCCTGCCACATAGTGGGTGCTCTGAAATGGAGTGGCCGTGGCATGGCCGTGATGGTGGAACTGCACCGTGCCTGGGAGCGGGGAAGTGACAAGGCTAGAAAGAGGGACCAGAGCCTAGAGGGGCCGGAGTGAGGACCGAGGGCCAGTGGGCAGAGGCTTGACTGTCAGCCGAGCTCTGGGCAGAGCCCTGCGCAGTGGTTTTGGGTGAGTGTGGCATGGCCCGGGTGGCGCCAGGGACCCCTTGACATTTATACTCTCATTTGGCTTCTTCCATTCTTAATTAAGCTTGAAGTCCAGTAGCCGACAGTCACTGACGTGACCGTTTGGCGGCAGCACACAGTGGGCCTGCGCGTTGAACGAGAGCACCAGGTGGGGAATGGGAAGGAAAGGAAGTAGGGGGAGTCGTGGCTGCGTTCTGTGGACCAGACACCCACGGTAACCCTGTGGCCTGGGTCGTCCAGGCGCCATTTCACACTCAGGACCCTGAGGCCTGACGGATCCAGGCGTTTTCTCAGGGACCCTGAGCTGCAAGAGCGGGGCAGGGGTTCGAACCCAGGTGTGTCTGATGCTGAAACCTGCCTCCACTCTCCACTGCAGTGTCCCACAGGGCAGCTCCAAGCACTCCTGGAGGAGCACAACCAAAACAGGGACGGGCATTCCCTCTGACGGTCCCCTCTGACCTGAAACCTGTTTTTCAACTGGAGCTCCCAGCCACACCTCCAGGTCAGGACTCAGCCTTGACCGGGAGGCCGGTGAGCTTTGGCCCGCTAGCCCCAGGGCCACCCAGCCACCAGCGGTCACAGGTCCTCTCTCTAAACCCCCAATAACCTGGCTCTAGTCACAAAGTCCGCAGGGATGTGTAAACAGGAAAAGCAAACCTGCTGTATAGATTACGAGTCTGGAACAAGTTCCTCCCTTTGACCTAGCTCTTCTCCTTCTGGGTCTCCAACCTAAGCAAATAACAGTGATGCTATGAAGAAAGATTTATGAATAAAGATGTTTAACCCAGAGCTGCTTGTTCCTGATAATTAAAAATCAGAGGTAACATAAGTCCAAAGAGAAAATGAATGGGTTGGTCACTGATACTATTTCTATATTAGAAGAGTTTGATTAATATGGTTATACCACGTGCTGAGCACAGTGATATAAAAACCAACTTAAGATACAGTCCTTCTCCTTAATTTTCTCAGTGTTCTGGGTAGTATATTATACAGTCAACTGAAATAGTTGTTATAAAGACTACATAATGATTTTAAAAAAAAAGTTTGGGAGAGGATGTTTATTTAAATAACCAAGCAGGATACAAATGTACATAAACAAATAAATAGAATGATGGAAAAGCTAAATCAAACAGAAAAACAAAAACAAAAAAACCCTGGGAACAAGACTGCAGGAAGTGCTGTGAAATGCCAAAAACAATTGTTTTAGGGTAGGAGCCTCTAGGTCTTTATTTTCACATCATTTTATTTGAAAATTTTCCTTCAATGTATTTGGTTTACTTCATTGTTTAAAGAAATATCACAATAAATGAAAATGTCATCATATTTGTATATTTTGCCATTTTTTAGCCACACTTTCAGGATTCAGTTCTCCAAACCTGTCATGACTTGGCATCTTCTCTGCCACCATGGTGGCCTTGCGGGCAGCTGGGCTCGGGATTCCTGCTCCCAGGCCTGGCTTCCACTCCCCTGCCTTGCTCCCTTGGTGGCCACTTGACTGCTTTCAGCCTTGGGTCACACGGCTGCAAAAGGAGATGGGCCCAGCTCTGTGCGGAATTTGCTTTTTGGAAGAGGCCGTTGCCTCTGCTTGTAGCATTGCCCCAATGTGTAAGAGAGACAGTGTGTACCCAGGAGCACACATACAGATCACGCTAGGTGAAGTTAGCCTAAAGAGGGAAGCGTCAGTACAAGCCTGAAGCTCTGGGGAAGGTCTGAGCTTGAGGGTATCAAAGCAGTTAGTTAAACCACGGGCTTGGTTGAAGTCTCCTGAGAGGGGATATAGTGAGAGAGAAGAGGGGCTGGGGCAAAGCTTGGGGGGCACCAGCGTTCATGGGAGGTGGGAAGAGGAGGAGCCCCTGGTGCAGACAGAAGAGCACCTGTCTGGGGGGAGGCAGAGGTGTGGGGAGGCAGAGAAGCCTGGGAAGAAGGACTGGGTGGGTACATCAGATGCTTCTGAATTTGAACTTGAGCATTTATCCGTGACCTTGGGGCAGAGCCAAGTCCGGGGAGTTGTAGGTGTGTCAGCCTGATGGCAGAGGGTTCCAGGTGCTGGCCCTTGTCTGCTCTTAAACCCCTTGATGTGTACGTGTGGTTTCATAGGGTCAAGGGGCCCCAGGGTGGGAGAGGAGGCATGTGGGAGGCAGAGATGACACTGGGTGGTGTCAGGAAGTAGCCTGAGTTTTGAGGAACTCCAAGTCCCTTCCACAATTAGATTCTGAGTTTCGTGAGACTCACCTCTGCCCTGCAGGCCAGCTGGACATGGTATCTTTGGTGAGCATTGCTGGCGGCTGCTGCCTGCACCTCCCGGGTGGAAGCACTTTTCGTTTCCACTTACCATGCATCTACTCTGTGCCAGATATACAGTGAGAGCCCCCTGCCTTTTTTTTTTTTTTTTTTTTTGCCACAGGCAACAGTCCTGGCAAGAATTGTCCAGATGAGAGGAAGTGTGGGGAAGGGGTGAGTGTGCACCCTGAATTTGGAGGGGATTTGTGTTTGGATCCCAGTTGTGGCCAGTTGGAAGTATGGCCTTGGGTGTGGCATTTCGTGCCTCTCTTTCCCCAACTGTAAGATGGGCATAGTGACGGTAGGGGTGAAGGGAAATGGCCTTCCCTGCAGCACCCACCACGTGGTTGTTATCACAGGGAGGAGGAGGAGGCACTTTCTGCACCTCCAGCCTGGCCACATCCCCATGGATCCTTCAAGGCCGATCCAGTGGGGCCCGGGAGGAATTTTCCCTTGGGGCGGAGGAGGAACTTTCACACCCAGGAAGTGGAGGCTGAGGGGCAGCTGTGCGTTCTCGGATGTCTGTGCGCAGATCCCACTGGGACGCGGCCCCCAGGAGGTCCATTTTGCACAAGTTCCAGCTCTAGGGCTGCTTGGAACATTTTAGCCACATTCCAGGGATATTCCAAGTTTCTGGACAGACAAAAGGGCTTACCATTTTATTGTCCTGCTGAGAATAAGGTTCAAAGTGCTCGAGGCTCCCCAGCAGGATTCATTTCCAAATGTTTCCACAGCTCAGTGCAGAAAGTTCCAGCCCTGCTGACCAGGCGGCGGGAGTCTGCGCGTCCCCTAAGCCTGCCTTTCTGGGAATCTGGGGAGCATTTGGGCTGCGGCTCACTCTTGGGGGACTCTGCGCACCAAGCCGTGGCCGCAGCTCCCCCATTTCTCCTGGGCAACGGCAAATGAATGCCTTTGTTCATTTGACACACAATCAAGCCGCTGTTCACTGAGCACTTGGAACTTTGTAAACACTGTTCTTTTAAATGTCATTAACTTTATCTCAGCGCCTCTGAGAAGGCTGTGTCCCATTTTAAGGAAGCTGCAGGTGGGAGAGGTGAAGTGGTTTGCTCAGGATCACGGAGCTAGAAGGTGCTGGAGTTGGGATTTGAGCCTAAGTCTGTCTCCAAAGCTTACCCTTTTTCTACTAAACCTGGTAGCCTCTGGGTGCTGGCTTCTGTGCCAGCGTCTGTGAGGATAAGACACAGAGCTTGCCCTTAAGACATTTATGGCTGGGAGGGTGTCAGGCAACAGGGCTATTGGTGAGTGAGGGAGTAGAGCCAGGCAGGGGGAGCGGAGAGTGCACCAAGGAGGAAAGAGTCTGGGGGTGGGGAGAGGTGGGTGGAGGAGGGGCTGAGAGAGACACAGGGTGAGGCAGCAGGCAGGGGAGCTGAGCGGGTCCCCTGGGTTAGGGTGGGGGGGTGCCAGGAGCCCGGTGGCCATGTGGGGGAGATCCGCCATCGTCAGACCACGCGGCTGGGTCACGGTCATCGTTTCAGCTTGAAGCAGATCGCGTCCTATGTTTTGTGAACGCTTTCCTTAAAAGTTAGTTGGCGCGTTCAGCGCGGCTTTCCAGCTTTGGGGCCGGGAGGTCCCAACTCGAGACAATTTCACATGAGCCCCCGCTCACGGCACATTCCCACGGTCCCTGGACAACACAGCTGGGAGCCACCGAGAAGGACAGCTGAGGGAGCGGGTGGGCCCGGCGGATGGGTCGCGGCGGCTAGCAGGCTTTGCTGCGGGGTGGCCCGTCGCCCTGGCCGAGCCCACGCAGGTCTTCCTCTGCCAGCCTGGGGGTGCACGGGGGGCGTGCATGTGCACGTGGGGCAGGCGCCTCCTTCCCTGCTGGGAAGAAGCGCAGTGTCCCTTAGAACCCCGGGGGGAAAGGGACAAAGCCGGAAGCTGCAGGGGGGAGCCGGACCACTCGGCCTTGGCTTCCTCTTCCGGGCAGCGACGCTGCCTCTCCAGGGCCTTTCTGGAAGCAGAACACGCCTACTCCCCTCTGCGGGCGCAGGGGCAGCCGCTTGATTGTGGAGATGCTCGCGGGGTTGGTGGCTGATGGTCCGACTGTTTTAGGGAGCCTCACCCCGAGCCCAGGAGCGGCCACCCCAAGGGCCCACCTCGGAAGAGCGACAGCTCAGACCGAGCACCTATAGCTGTCAGGGCCGAGAAACGCAGCCCGGCCTGCGGGCCCTGCCGTCTGGGGCCCCGGAAAGCCACTCGTTAGGAAACGGGGGTCCTTAAGGCCTGGTGTGGCCAGAGCCTGCTGTGAGGCCACATTGGCCCCGAGGCCGTGGCCCTCGTCCCCCGTGAGTCTCTGTGCTGACACCAGAGCTGGCGCACATGGGCAGCTGGGTACCTGTTGCTCCTTGGGGCGTGGTGGGGTCCTCTCCCCACCACGAGCCGAGGGTCTGGGGATTTGAACAGGTTATCTGTTGGGGTAGCAGCCTGCGGGGAGACTGAGGGCCTGAGCTGGGGTCAAGGGCAAAGGGCAGTCCCGGCTCAGCGGGGATGCTGTCCGGCAGGGAGGGCTGGGCCCACCGCCTTCCTTCTGCTCGGCCTTTTCCTGAGAGGACGTGCGGCCGGGTGGCTGTCCCTCCGTCACCCAGCCCTCCTAAAGCTCCGGTTCTGTAGAAGAAGCGGTCTCGTGGCGGCTGGAGTTAAAATCCGTCTCCAGCCTCAGTTCCCCACCCAGGCCGTGAGGACGGCGCCCCCTTGCGATGTGCTCTGATGGTTGGCAGATGAGAGGACACGGATCTGAGCCCGGAAGCTGTAAATGCCAGGCCTTCCCTTCTCACGAGGGGCCTGGTGCTGGAGCCCAGGCCCCCGCGGCTTTCTGTCCCCCGAGCCTGTGTTTCCGCTGCCCCACCTGCTCCGTGCCCCCCACCACCTGTGCAGCCACAGGCCCGGCCACCTCCCGGCGCTTTAGAGAAGCTGCCATCGGTGGGCCCAGTGTTCAGGACACCCAGGCCCCTCTTTTGCACCATCTGTCTGTCTTTTGAGCGGGTCTCAGCCCTGCCGGGCCAGGGTCTCCAGCGCTGCGCTGCAGCCTGTGAGCAGCTGGGACTTTCCGGCCCCTTGAAGGGAACGCGGTGGGTGCTGCCAGCCTGGGGCCTGGCGGAGTTGTTGGAACGTGTTTGCAGAAGGACGGAGCTGGTCACTGGTGCCCCTTTCGGTCCCGCCTGGGGCTATGGTGGAGAGCGGAGGTGGGGGATCCAGACATCCCGTTCCCCCCCCCCCCCCCGCCCCTGCCAAAGACTGTGGTTAAAGGCACGTGGCAGGGGGCACCGCTCACCTTGTCCTCCTCTCGGCACAGCAGGCGCGGACACCTCGATGGAGGCCTGCTGTGCGGAGGGTCGTCAAAAGGCCACCCAGCAGAAGGACTGCTCATCGCCCTACACCTCGGGATCCCAGGAATGCAGGTACGTTTGCAAGAGGCCCTGGTTTGGCAGAGCTGGGGAGGAAGGAGCAGGGCGTGCAGCCCCCCGGCGAGAACCGGGCTCCCCGCCCCTCCTCCGCGCAGCCCCCGTCCTCATGCAGGACACGGCTCAGCCTCTCTGTGGCCGCCGGACCCCGCATCTGCCCCTTCTCTCGGCTGGAAGCGAGACGAGCTGCGCAGCCGCGGGCAAGTGGGTTTCCCCGGGAAAAGGGAGCTGTGGGAGCAGAGGAGGCACGTGATGGGGAGAGCCGTGTGAAAAAACACAGGCCACCCCAAGACCTGAAAACGCAACCAGCCCGTCCCAGGGTGAGCAGTTCCTTGCCCCCGTGGCACCTTCCGTGGCAGCCGACGACTGCACACTCCCCGAATTGACTCAGGTTCCCTCACGGTTTGGGGGAAACATAAGCTTAGAAAAGTGATGAAAACACGTAGCACTGATCATCGTCACAAAAGTCATGCTAAAGGCCACGGCGAGCCCTTCTTGAGCACCTACTTTGCGCTCTGCATTTGGTGTGTGCTGTCTGCTTTCGCCGTTACTGATCCCGTTTTATGAACAAGGAAATGGAGCTTTCCCCAGCGTACCCATCCTAAGTGCTGGCACGAGGACTTGAACCCAGGCCCGCCGCCCGCGAAGCCGATGCGGGAAGGCGAGGGTGGGAAAGCATCCCCTCGCCGGTGTCCTTCCACTTTCCTGCCTCTCACCCGAGCCTCGGCAGCTTTGACGCTGGCCACTGTGTGCGCCGGGCAGGGGGCTGTCTCGGAAAGTCCCACTCGCCTCATCCTGGAGCTCTGCCCTGGTACGGCCCGCTGGGCGCTGGCTACGCCGGGGGACGTCAATCCTAACTTTGGAAATTCTTCAAGCGTCCAAAGCGTTGTCGACCAAACAAGGAAGAGCACGCAGGAAGCCTGGACTGTCCGCCTGCTGGAGGGCCGCGCGGTCGGGGTTTGCGGAGCATCTGACGGGGACGAGCTGCGATTTTGGCGCCCGGCGCGGCCGAGGGCTGGACACGTCCGGGAGCCGCAGGCGGGCGGTGCTGTCGCGAAGCTGCGCCTTCAGCTCCGAGAGTTCTGTTTACAGAAGGTGCTGACGAGAGGCGGTCCGGCCTGGGGAGAGCCAGGGCTGGGGGTGCCTGACCCAGGCTCGGGTCCCAGCTGTGCGGCCTATGCCAGTGCGGAGCCCGTTACCCTGATGTAAACCAGGGACCCCATAGCGTCCTCTCGGGTTGTCGTAATGATCAGAAATGACGTATGAAACCAGAGTCAAACCGGGTGAGGGAGGGGCACGATTATTACTATTTCTTGAAATCAAAGACGTGGCGGAACTCAAAACGAGGCACAGGCCGGCAGAGCCCCTCAACAGAAGGACGAGGGAACTGGAGAACTGACGCAGCGGCTCTCCGGGTCCTGCTTGGGAATTTGGATTTCCGCCACAGCTAGATTTATTGCAGAACTCTGCTCTCCCACGTCCTTAAGGAGATTTGGGGCACTCTTTCACCCCCAGCGGGCCTCGGGGGGCCTAGAGACGCCTTCTTAGCCGTGCAGGAGGCATTTGGTGTGTGAACGACACTCCTGCAGGTGAATTTCAAGGCACACACCGCTCGGTGAGATTTCTGGAACCGTAAACAGCATTATCGGAATGGCCGAGGGGTTTCTTCTCTCCGTGGGGAATGTGTGTGCAAGTCCAAGCCCCCTTGACCCCCAGCTCGTTTCTGGAGGCTCCTTTGACCTGGGGCCTCGGGGACCTCTGGCTGGAGAACGCGCGTTTCCATGTCACAGTGTCCTCAAAACTGCCCGTCCCCTGACCATCCAGGACCCCACTCGTGGCCACCGAGTGTTGGCTTCTGGGCACGCGACTGGCCCTTCGTCTCATCGAGGTCCTAGAGGGCCAACGGCTTGTCCCAGGAAACTCCTGAGCAGGGGTTGGGTGTGGCCCATGGAGGACTCGGCGAATTAGCCGTTGAGCTACCGCCTTCAACCGCGTCCCTGGCCCTGAAGGCTGTGACTGCTCCCCCGGGCCTCCCCCGCGTGCTGTCCCTTATCCCGGGACGCCAGGGCTCAAACCCCATGCACTGTGGAGAGCAGAGGCCGAGTGGGGTCTTGGGCGCCAGGCAAGGCGTAGCTGACCCAAGACAGCGCTGTGCTGTGGTTCAGCGAGCAGACATGGAGCTTGTCGTGGGGGCTGCTCAGGAGAACGAGACCCCTCCCCTGCCTCCCCTGCCTCCCCTGCCATCCCCGCCCAGCCGACGAGAGTGGGCCGGTGACAGGTGACTCCGGAACCCACAGGCAGAGCGGAGCCGGGCCTGGGTGGGCCTGGGTGGGCCCCCGGGGCAGTGGTGCCTGAGCATAGGGATTTTCTAACAAATTTACCACGATCGTTTTTAATGGAGAATAGAGGCAGGGACAAGAGAGCCCATCAGGAAATTAAATCTGATTTAAGAGCCTCTTCTGAACAGTATTATTTAATAGATGGAAGAAGCAGGGATTCTGGCTGGTTGGTAAGTCAGTAATTTGAGCATCATTTTTCCTTTCAGTGGGGGCATTTCTTCCAGCCTCACTGGTCTTCAGTAAAATTCTCCGTCCTCATTCATTTGACAAATCTTCATTGATCTCTGATTTTGTGCCAAGCTCAGGACATGGCAGATGGAATAGCATGTTTGGCTGAGCCCTAAGCAGGGCCCATCTGGGCTGGGGTGCAGTGAGGGCCCAGAGGGGGTGAGGCCGGTTCCCCTGGGTGGGTGAGGAGATCCCAGAGGGCTGTAAACACGGGTCCCAGGCAAACCGGGATTACTCTGCTTGAGCCTTTGAAAACTGAAACATTTGGAGACTGTCAGGAGACAGGCAGTTCTGATTTGTCCTCAATTCATGGAGCACCCCTTAACCAAGGTCCAACATTCCATCGAATCCCAACCTAAATTCTCCTAAAACCCTACATTAAATTAAATCCTCTTTTGGAAGAATGTGGATACAAACTGAGCCGACGTCTGCAGGAGGCTCCCCAGCTGGCCGCCTCCACTCCAGCCAGCACTTTCAGAGCCCCCCATTGCCTCAGTGCACGGCCCCCCACCGGGGACCCGCTGGGTGCTAGGCCCTGCGATGAGCGAAAGGATAAACGGGTGGACCAAACAGGCCACTGCACCACCCTCGTGGCGGTTACATTGCACCGTGGATACAGACGGAAAGCAAAACAAGTAAATTATACGGTTTGTTAGACGGCGATCCGTGCCAGGGGGAGTGAACCAGGGCGAGACAGGGCAAGAGTGGCTGGAGCGGTTCACAGTTGCGAGTGGAGCATCTGGGAAGGCGTTCACTGAGAAGGGCCACCTGGCCAGGACCGACAGGGCAAGAGGGCGAGCCATGTGGGTGTGGGAACAGCCAGCGCGGAGGCCCAGGGGAGGCTGCGCCCACAGGACCGAGCAGCGGCCGGGAGGCCGGTACCACACGGCTGGGGCGAGCGCAGGCCAGCGGGTAACGGGGCTGGCTGCGGGCTGGGGGGCCAGCCGTCCAGGGCCACGGGGTCGTCGAGAGACCGATTTCCTCTCTGCTTGAAGGGAGCAGCCGCTGGAGGGCGCTGAGCAGACAGCTGGCCGGCATCCGCGCTTACGTTTTCAAAGGGACGCGTGGAGACGAGGTTGACGGGCTCAAGGGTGAAAGCCGAGAAACGGATTGGGTCATGTTGACAACCCGGGCAGAGCTGACGGCGGTTTGGCCCGGGTCGAAGCGGAGGAGGAGCGGGGGTGGCCAGACCGTGGACGTGTTTCCAGAGCGGAGCTGCCAGGGTTTGTTATTGTATTTGGAGGAGGGCTGGCTAGAAGAGCGCCAGGGCTCACCTCCTGACCCAAGTGGAGTCTCCTGGAACCAGCAGGGACCGGCTGCACGAATTGTCCCTAGAATGGCTCTGCGGAGAGGGGGAGTGGGGTGCAGGCCCTGGAGCCTGGCCAGGCCTTTGGTTTTCAAGGCAGTTCCCTGGGGCCTCGGCGCTCCCCTGGCATCCTTAGTTGCCACCGGGAAGGGGGCAAGGGGCACCCCTGAGGCCCCGGGCCCCGGCCAGAGCACAGCTCAGTACCTGCAGCTCCAGAAGTGCCGAAGTCGGGGGGCTTCTCCCCCTCCGCCACCCCCAGACTGAGTCCCCTCCGCCTCCCTGAAGTTTGGGGGTATTTTTTGAACACTGGACGATTTGCTTGTTACTTGCAAATCCACGGAAAGCACGAGCGAAGGGTGGAGTAGTACGAGGTAGATACAGCCACCCAGGAGCCTGAGGCTGATTCTAGAAACGCACAGAAGGTGGTCCTCCAGCCCCACGGTGCAGGGGGTGGAAGGGAGGGCAGGGGCTGCCGGCTGCCCGGGGCTGGGTGGCCTCACCCGCTCTGCCAGGCTGGGCACGGGCTGGGGGCTCTCCTTGCCCCGGCCAGCCTTGGCTGCCACGGGCGTGTTTCGGGCCTGGCCGAGAGCCTCCCCTGCGCCGTGGCCGGCCGCTTGACCTCCCTGGCTCTGTTTCCCGAGTCTGGCACGAGGGCGTTGCCTGGTGAAGAATCCACCTTGATAAAAGGATGGTCAGGAAGCGGACTTGGCCCAGTGGTTAGGGCGTCCGCCTACCACACGGGAGGTCTGCGGTTCAAACCCCGGGCCTCCTTGACCCCTGTGGAGCTGGCCCATGCGCAGTGCTGATGCGCACAAGGAGTGCCCTGCCACGCAGGGGTGTCCCCCAGAGTAGGGGGGCCCCATGCACAAGGAGTGCGCCCCGTAAGGAGAGCCGCCCAGCGCGAAAGAAAGTGCAGCCTGCCCAGGAATGGAGCCACACACACAGAGAGCTGACACAGCAAGATGATACAACAAAAAGAAACACAGATTCCTGTGCCGCTGACAAGAACAGAAGCGGACAAAGAAGACGACGCAGCAAATAGACACAGAGAACAAACAGCTGGGGGGGGGGAAGAAATAAATCTTTAAAAAAAAAAAAAAGGTGGCAGGGTCTGGCCCAGAGCCAGCCACCTGCCTGGTGTTTCTCGGGCAGGCGGGAACATTTTGGGGTGGGGCTCAGGGCCCAGGGAGGCGAATGCCAGCAGCACGGCCGGGGCCCCCGACTCCTACCCCAGGCACGCCCTGCGTTCCCTGCTTCTCACTAAACATGCATTGAGCACCTTCTGTATGCCAGGCGTGGGGGGGGGTTCTCTGTGCCCGGGGGGGTGGGATGGGCAAGGGGAGGCAGCCAGTGCTCCCGGCCCCGAGAGGCTCCTGCTCTAGGGCCTGGGCACTGCCGGGCGCCCCCCGGGCTCCCGGCCCTCCGCCCACCGCCCCTGTGCGCGCAGGATGGTCCAGGAGGAGTGCTGCGACAGCCAGCTGGAGGAGCTGCACTGCACCACTGGCATCAACCTGGCCAAGGAGCAGGAGAGCTGCGCCGCGCCGTCCGCGAACGCCACCGGCCTCGCGCTCATGTTCGTGAAGGTGAGGCCCCGGGACCGCGCTCGGCCTGCCGCCCACCGGCCCCGGCCCCCTCCCACCTGGGCCCTCTTCCCCCGCATCGCCTGCCTGGGCTGCCCCTCCTTGAGGGCGTGGGGCTCCAGCTCCTCCCACCCGCAGACCGGGGCAGGAGTCTCCCCACCTCCTCTGGGCCGTCGGTAAACCCTGGGCGGTGCCCCAAGCTGGGGACACGGGGGTGAGGTGGCCCAGCTGTGCCCTGAAGGCCTCGGTCCCCAGGCTGCAGGCTGGAGTGCAGAGGTCCGAGCAGGGGCGGGTCATCTGTGCTCAGGGCCTTCTCCAGCCAGCCCTTCAGAACCCTCTTTTCAGTTTGGGGAGGGCACCCCCCGCCCCCCAGGACACCCTCAGGCTCATCCAACCCAAGGGCTCGTTGAAGCCCAGAGCTCAGAATGGTCCGACACAGGACCTCCGCAGCCACCCTAGAGGAGGACACGGAGGTTCAGGGAGGCCCACACTCCAAAGCCCTGGGAGGGGCCCTCACGTGTTGCAGGGCCGGGCTCTGCAGGCCCCCTCGGCTCCTCTCAAGCTGACCCCTGGTTGTAGGCAGGGCCGGGCCCTGGGAGCCATCAGGCCCAGGTGTAATCCCCGCCACCCCGTGACCCCAGCCGGGCCTGGCTGCAGGGCCTCCCTCCCAGGAGGAGGTCTGGGAAGTTCTGAAAAATGCCCGTAAGCCCGGCGTTCTGCCGCCCCTCCTGCCCACTCGGTCACGGAGCCCCGCAGGCTAAGAGGAGCTCGGGCGCGGCCTCTGGCGGGGGAACGGGGGGCCGAGATGAACCCCCTGGAAGAGAAGCTCCCCGTTCGAAGGAGGAGGCCGGTGAAGTGATTCGGGGAACGAGCAGCCGAATGAAGTCTGGGTTCCTGGAGGGCCGTGAGCCTCCTGGTCCTCCGGTCTCTTCTGGGTATGCTTCCCCTCCCCCCAACTGGGAGGCTTAATTTGGGGTCAGAGCCCACCTGCTCGCCCTCGGCCAATGCGGGCTTTCGTGGGTGGAAGCTTCTGGCATGAGGGAGCTGGACAGGGCAAGGGTAGGCAGGCTGGATGGTTAGTGACTGCCTCCCGGGGCTGTGCCGGAGCTGCACGGGTGCCGTTGGCCTGGCGCAAGCGATGCCAGTGTCCCCAGACTGGAGAGAAAGGGTGGGGTGGAGAGGCGCGGAACGTTCTGACGGGAGCAGATGGATTTGGCAGATGAGCGGCTTGTGTTTCCAGAAAAGATTACTCACACCCCCAAAAGGGGGTGGCTCCCTGACACGCCCACTCCTTTCCGGCCAGAGGGCCTGAGACCACCCGAATGGCAGAGCCATCCACCTCCGGCCGCCCTAGCTCCTGTCTCGGACCTGCTGGAAATTGCTGTGCCTTCTTAGAATAACTGCTCAGTCAACACCAAACGGGGCCTCTCAGGCACTGAGGAGAGCTGCCTCGGACTCCCGCACAATTTTTGGGAGCTCTGGGCACAGGCACCAGGCAGGGACGCTGCCCTGAGCTGAGTGATGCATCTTGGGGCCCCTGCGCTTTTCCAGGGCGGGATGTGAGCCCTGCTGCCCGAGCCAGCCTAACTCGGGTGGGAAGTGAAAAGGTGCGTATTTCCTCCACGGGGCACGGCAAGAGAAACCCTGGACCACGCAGAGTGAGCAGATCCCTACAGAGTCCTGGGTGACCCTAAAAGAAGGTTCTGGGAGGTGCGGGGACAGAGGCCAGGTGGCCACAGGCCAAGGGTCTTAAGGAGGACAGCCAGGTGCTAGGGGAGGGGCGGGCAGGGAGCAGCCCGGGGTCCTGTTAACCCTGGACCTGTGTTGCTGGGGCCGCCAGGCCCGTCCGTCGGCTGGCTTTGCTCTTGGCTGCCGACGTGGAAGAGGCACATCGGCCGGACACGTGCAAGGGGACCAGCTGGGGACAGAGACGGCCCCCCGGGGGCCTCCGCTCGGCTGACTGCCCGGCTGCCCCGTCTGAGTGTCCACCTGTCTTGCAGAGGTGCTGCCAATGCTGCCTGCTGGGGCGTGCGGCCCAGGGCCAGGGCCAGAGCTGCGAGAACAGCCTCACGATGGGCCACCGGTGCGGGCAGGTGTTCCGGGCGTGCTGCGTCAAGGGCCAGGAGACCGCCAACCTCACAGCCGGGGACGTCGGGGGCCCCCAGGAAAAGCGTAAGCCACCCCCCCCCACCTCCTGGGCGCCGTGGGCCCACGCATGACCGTGTCTGTAACCCAGCACAGCCCAAGTTCAAGTGTCAGGACTTGCCACGCTCGGGCAGGAGATGCAGCCCTGGGGGGAGATGAGACTGCGGGCTCTGGGCAGACGAACGCAGCCTGCCCTCGGTTCCCCCGTCTGTGAAATGGGCATCAGGACGGTCCTGCTTGGTGAGGGTGACGGGGGCACAGGTGGCAGCACGGGCTCCGTAAGCTGCCTTCCCCACTCCCCCCCCCGAGCTCCGACGGCCCTGGGCTGTGGCGGGGGGCTGGCCCTGCCCTGCTTCAGCAGACGAGGGTGCTCACGGTCAGCGGCTGGCCCCCAGAGGAGGCAGCACCCGGGCCTTCGGGCATCCTCTCCCGCCACCTGGAGCCACTGACGTGCAGGCCGCGCTTGGTGATGCCGGCAGCAGCGTCTTCCAAAGAGCAGACATCCATTCAGCAAAGGGGCGAAAGGGGCAGACGGAGCAGTTTCCAAAGGGCCCACCTTCCCGCCCGCTGGTTCGGCTTCTCGGCCGCCCACCTGCCCAAAGTGGATTCACCGGAAGCCCTGGGCACGGCGCAGTTACACGTCCAGGAGCCCCCGGCTTCCTCCTCACCTCTTCACTGATGTCAAGGTTTCTGTGCCGTGAGGAAGTAACCCTGGAAAAGTCCCGGCGTCCACTCTGCCCCAAGCTTGCTGCACAGTGCTGGGTCATGTCCCTGCCCTCTCTGTGCTCTGTTCCCCTCTTTTAAAAATGGGTGAGGCGAGGGAAGGAGCTGGAAAAGCTCACAGACCCAGCGTCCCTACGCCAGGCCGTCCATTGCCGAGGTTTCCGGGCCCGGGGTCAGCTGGATGCACCTGTAGTTTAGAGCCCAGCCCCTCGGACGGTGCCGGGTCTAACGGGGCTGGGGCCACTTCCAGCTCCTTCCTTGGCTTCTGGAAGCAGAGATGACATTTTTACCTCAAACAAACCCGAGTTCCTAATCCCGGTGGAGGAAGGCAACTCTGCGTCTGGTTGCACTGATGCGCTCCCGGGTTTGGGGTGGCTCCAGAGGTCCTCTCTCTCTCCGTCTCCCGTCTCCCCCGACGTCCCAGCAACCCCCCTCTGTGAGGGCCCCCTGGCCCTCCCTCCTCCCTCGCCCACAGCCACCCCACCGCCTCCTCCTATCCACTGACGCTGATCGCCGCCTTCTGTGCGCTACTCTACTCAGAGTTTCAGAGAGTCGCGGGTCCCGTTGAAGCTAACTTAAAAAATTGGCGCTTGTATTCTGTATTTGATTGATTTTGTTTTTCTAGTAATTCATTTTATTGTTCAGCATTCTTATGGTCTATTATTTTATATTATGCTTTATTACATTACCTTACATTACACTATGCTATTATCCTATTACATTGTTATAATTCTTTTTTTTTTTTAAAGATTTCTTTCTCTCCCTTTCTCCCCGCCCCGCCCCGGTTGTCTGTTCTCTGTGTTTATTTGCTGCATGTTCTTCTTTGTCCGCTTCTGTTGTTGTCAGCGACACGGGAATCTGTGTTTCTTTTTGTTGGGTCATCTTGTTGTGTCAGCTCTCCGTGTGTGTGGTCCCATTCCTGGGCAGGCTGCACTTTATTTTGCGCTGGGCGGCTCTCCTCACGGGCGCACTCCTTGCATGTGGGGCTCCCCTACGTGGGGGACACCCCTGCGTGGCAGGCACTCCTTGCGCGCATCAGCACTGTGCATGAGCCAGCTCCACATGGGGTCAAGGAGGCCCGGGATTTGAACCGCGGACCTCCCATGTGGTAGACGGACGCCCTAACCACTGGGCCAAGTCCGCTTCCCATGTAATTCATTTTATTGTATGTTATGCAAGTCTTGGTCCCAGACCAGGCAAAGAGATCTATCTGGTCCTTTACCATGCAGACCCTTTGAGAAGAACAGTGCTCGGGCATACCTTGGGAATGATGAGTCCCACTTTACAAATTGGGAAACTGAGGCTGGGGAAGCTCGGATCCAGGGTCTAGTGGTCTTTCCGTGCCAGGCTTGCTGGCTCCCGCAAACGCTTTGCCTCACCGCCGTGGCCAGCGGTGCCTTCCGAGTCCACCCACCTTCTCACCGCGAGCCCTTGGGGGTGGGGCTGGCCCCATACACCTTCTGGGGCCCTGGTCTGGGCACCCCTGAAGAGGGAAGGTGCTCCCCAGGCCCTGCCTAGAAGAGGCAGCTTATCTGAAAAGGTCTTTCGCTCAGTGTCTCCCAAGCTCAAGGTTCCTTGAGGTATTTGGAGACCCGCACCGTATAGTGCGGCCCCTGGAACACAATGCGGTGGGCGTGTTTGGTGCCCTCCATGCGTCACGCCCCACGGGATTCGATAGCAGTATTATTGCTGGTTCTTTTTTCTTTTTAATACCATTTACTTTTCCATTCTGCATGTATTTCCTGCTCACTGGGGGCTTTTTAGAAAACACAGGAAAGGGGAAGGAAGGAGATAAGTTGTTTGCATTAGGCCAGCTTCTTTTCAGTCTTCTCTTTCACTTGGTGTGATTATGCTGGGGTGCCACTTTAATTTAGACTTTTTCCCGCCAGCATTTTAGTGTAGTTGCTCTTGAGCTTGATTTTCAAGTATTTCTAGAGACTCTTCCCCGCCAAAGGCTGCCCAAGCCCCTTGCCCCTCCTGGTCCGAGGTCGAGGGGGGCCTCCCTTTGCCCAGGGACGCTGGGTGGAGGGGGCCTGGCAGGATGCCCAGGTCCCGAGGCTGCTTGGCCTCAGTAGCAGCAGGACTGGGCTTTGACACGCCCCGTGGGCACGGAGCGGCCTGACAGGGTGTCCCTGTGGCTGGAAGACGCCGTCCCCCGGGGGCTGTGACTTTTACCTCCTTGGCTGTATCTGCCCCGATGTGACGGACTCGTGCCTTTCTTCTTTTATGCCAGTGGAGTCAGACTCGGCTCCACCCAGGTTTGGGCCCCTGCACCCAGCAAGGCCCTCTCTAGCCCATGGCGCTCTTGAATTTCCTTCCTAGCATGAGTATCGTCTATTTATTTGTCACCTGTCTATCATCCATCTTCCCCAACAAGATCTTCAGCTCCGTGAGAATGAGGGCGTTGTCTGTGCCGTGTCCTCAGCCCTCGGAGCAGAGGCTCAAGCACATTTGTCAGATAAATCACATGCAGGAATATCAATGCTGGCACCCAGTTAAGCTTTGCAGGCAAACTGGGTCAGATAGGTTTTTAGCACGTGCGTCGTTTATGGTCGGGCCGGGATGTGGCTTAACTTACGTTAGAGCTGTTATTCATTTGCTCAACTGTTCCGGGTATGTGGACAACGTGACAGTACTCGGCGTGAAGCTGACGAGGACAGGCAGCCGGGCCAGGGCTGTTTCGTAGAACTTGCAGAGATTTAATTACATGGATGCGTATAATTCTGTTTGGAAAAGGATGAAATTAATACTTAGCTGTTTGTAATCTGTACCAAGGGGCTCAACCCCTGATATTTACAAGGAGCTCAAGTATACGGTGTTTCTTCTGCGAGGAGACGGAGCGCCGAGTTTGTGTAAATGCTTGTCTGTCTGTCCCCTCAGCCAAGAAGAAGGGCGAGGAGGAGCAAGAGGACCCGTACCTGAACGACCGCTGCCGAGGTGAGACTCTGGCGTCTCCCCTGTGCCATTTGGGGGTTCATCGGGGCCCAGAGGAGGTCGCCCCAGGTCTCGTTGCAAGTTTGAGCATCAGTGGTTCACCCTGCACGGCGCCCTTTGGCAGGCGTTGACCGGGAGCCCGGCCTCCTGTCCCTCCAGAGCTCTGACCCTCTCCTCCCCTCACTCCTGGGGCCAGGGCTGGGGGGCAGGGGGGGGCAGGGCGGGTGAGAAACAGACACCAAAAGCCCCCACCCCAGCTCTCCACCACAACATGCCAAGTTCACAGGCGGCCGCCCTTCCCCCGAGGCCAGGAGCCCCCCAGGGAAGGGGCTAAGGCTTACTTGACTTTGTGTCCCTGGAGCCCCACCCATGCCTGACGCAGGGAGGGCGAGCGTTTCCAAGTGTACAGGGGGTCCGGCCTTGCTGATTTGTTTCTCATGGGACAAAACCTTCTCTTTTCAAGGAACAGTGCGGTTAGTCTAGCTGGCAGCCCCGTGCCTCAGGGTCACTTGGCCGCTGCCCGCCCTGTTGGGGAGTTAATCAAAGAGCCGCGTTAATGACACGACGACGTGGTCCAGTCTACACTGACGGCCACCGGCACAGAGTCCGGGGAAGGGAGGAGAGGGATGGACAGAGAGCCCCGGGACCCTCTCCGGGGGCACGGGCAGTCCTCCTGGGGGAGGAGTTAGCTGGGTGGCCAGGACCAGGGAGGATGGGCCCAGGAACAGAGTCACGAAAGGCTCAGTGGGCAGCGGGAATGGAGGTGGAAAGGGGCAGGGAGGGTGAGGACCCGGCCACTGGCGGCCGGCAGGTGGACGGAGGAGCGGCTGGAGAAGCAGGCAGGGCCCCGGAGGCACGGGCGGTGGGTTAGAACGGTACCGCAGTGGCTTTTCCTGGTAGAGATTTGGCCTGGTGAGCCTTCCCTTCTGGGCATGGCCCTGGCTGCCCAGTAGGGATGAGTGGGAAGGAAGGGGTCTTAGAGGGACATGGGGGCGCGGGGGGCGGTGGCTGGAGCTGAGGCAGTGGAAATGGCCGGGGGGCAGCGGGAACTTGCTTGGGGGAGATCTGGGGTACACTGGGGGCCTTTTCGTTTTGCGTGGTGTCTGTGGCTGGGTGGCAAGCACCACAGCCTTCTCTGCCTGGCCCTCTCCAGCACCACCGTAACGCACAGCCACCACCCTGCGTGCCTGTCATCAGGCCAGGCCTGAGGCTGCAGCTGCGGTGCCCGGGGTGCCCGGGCCATGGGGTGGCCCCAGCCTGCAGAACCTGCAGTGCTTCTCTGGTCCAGGCTGAACAGGGGCCCCGAACCCAAAGCTGTGTGGCGTGCGGGTGGCCTCCAGCTCACGTTTGCTCTGGTTCCAGGCGGCGGCCCCTGCAAGCAGCAGTGCCGGGACACAGGTGACAAGGTGGTCTGCTCCTGCTTTGTGGGCTACCAGCTGCTGCCCGACGGCGTCTCCTGCGAAGGTAAAGGGCCGGGCCCCGGGGACAGCCCGAGCGGCGCGGCCATCAGGCGCTCTGCTTTGCACGACTCAGGGGCCCCACTCGTGGGCTGGAGGACAGCTCGGGTCTGGGGGTCCAGCGCTCCCTGGACCACGTAGTGTCCCGGCCCGGGGTGTCAACCAGAGGGCACGAGCTCCAGGGCTGGGCTCAAGGACCAGACCGGACTCTGGATCCTGAATGAGCTGAGCGGCCTCGGGCCTGTCCCTCTGCCCTCGCCCATGACAGGCAAAGGCGACGCCAGCTTAGAGGGTGCTTGGGGGTCCCGTGACTCACTAGGTGGGGGCTTGGAAAGAGCACTGGCTCTGAAACCAGGGAGGGGAGAGGCTGGTTCCGAGGTGGTGGGGAGTCCGTGTGCCGGGCAGGCCCAGCTCAGGTCAGACGGGCGATTGGACGCAGGTGACCAGTCCTGCCACACCCTCTGGGGATCCCTCCTGCTGCGGCGGCAAGAGCAGCCCCTCGAGCTGGCCCCCCGCTCGTCTCCCCTCTCCTAGATGTCAATGAGTGCATCGCCGGCCGGCACAGCTGCCGGGTCGGGGAGACCTGCATCAACACTGTGGGCTCTTTCCGCTGCCAGCGCGAGAGCAGCTGCGGGACTGGCTATGAGCTCACGGAGAGCAACGACTGCAAAGGTAAGACCCGCTCCCGGCTGCCACCTCGCCCCGGGGGGAGGCACGTTTTGCAATGGGAAAGGGCAGCCCTGGGCTCAGGGCCCAATGCCCGGGGCGGGGGGCTGCCAGGCTGCTGCCTCCTCGCCTGGAGGACGGGGGTGTCGGGCTTGCTGGGCAATAGCCGGGGCTGTCCCGGGGCAGGAGGGAGGCGGCAGGAGGTTTGGAAAGCTGGCTGCAGTGCGCCGGCTCGGGGCTGGTTCTGTTAGGGGGGCAGTCCACCTTCTGGCAGCGCCAAGTAAATGGCGATGGGGGGACTGGATTTCTGAAAAGCAGGTTATGGTTGTTTAGAAACAAGTTCAGGGTGACTTTCAGGTGTCCGCATGTGCCTTCTACCAAAAAACTAAATAAAATAAACTTGCCCAGCAGCTGCCCTGCATATGATTCCAGCCTTCCTTGAAGTTCAAAGCATTTTCCCTCGAGCTGCATATAAACACATTTCTGGCCGGCAGCCTTTTCCTGCCAAACTGTAGATGTTCCTTGGCAGATGGGGCTCGGATGGGGAGCTGTTAGACTGGTTTTCTGCAGAGGGTTTTGAGCCTTGCAGATGACAAAACCACCGGTGTGAAACCATCACGAGGCCAACTCAAAGGCGAGGCGCACCCTCCTGACATCTGAGGGCCCTTGCGCTCGGCCTGTGCCGGTCCTGAGACTGGCTGGGTGGTTTGGACGCCCGGAAGCCAGTGGCTGACCCAACCGAGGCTCTCCATTTGAGCACTTGACCTCCTCGAGCCTCCAGGGCAGCCAGTCCCAGCCTGCCAGGACAGGCAGCACGAATTGCTGGAATCCAGGGCAGACTTCAGAATGCAGGCGTTTAGAGGCACCATGCTTACAGTCACCAAGATAAAATGCTTTATGACCTAAGTTAAACGTGCACTTAGCCAGACATGGGGGGCGGGGAAAGGCCTGCCAGGAAAATGCTGGGCGAGCTATTGTGCAACAGCAAGTTTGCTTCAGAAGAGCTCGGGTGGGGAGAGCCAGTGCCGCGGTCTTTAGCGCCGCGAGCAGTATTGGGTTACCTACGGAGAGGAGCTCTCTGTTGGAGTGTTCTGGGCTATACTTAGAGTAATGAGACTTTAAGAAAACAGTTCTTGTGATTTTAAAATGTTGTAAGATGCTTCTGGCGGGACTCTTGCTAACAATCTCCTTTTTTTATGATGTACCAGATATTGACGAATGTGAGAGTGGTATTCATAACTGCCTCCCCGATTTTATCTGTCAGAATACTCTGGGATCGTTCCGCTGCAGACCCAAGCTACAGTGCAAGAGTGGCTTTATACAAGATGCTCTAGGCAACTGTATTGGTAAGACACGCTGCCGCCAGGGTCCAGGGGCCCGCAGGGGGCCGGCCGTGCCGCCCGGGGCCGAGTAGTGACTAGGACAGAGGTCAGCAGGCTTTTTCTGTCAAGGGCCAGAGGGTAAATATTTCGACCCTGTGGTCCACGGGGTCTCTGTTACAGTTCCTCGATGCTGCTCTTGGAGCTGGAAAGCAGCCACGGACGATATGTGAACAAATGGGCAGGGCTTTGTTCTAATAAAACTTTATTTACAAAAACAGGCGGCAGGCTGGATTTGGCCCGCGGGCAGGGCTGGATTTTGCTGGCTCATAGGAAAGAGCATGAGTTTTGGAGTCAGAGATACCTGGTGTTGAACTGAATGACCGAATGTAATTTACTTACCTCCTCTGAGCCTCAGTTTCCTCTATAAAATGGGAATAATCAAATTACCTTAGAGGCTCCAGGTCAGGTTGAAACAATGTGATGGTGAAATGCCTGGTACATGGGAAGTGCTCACTAATAAATAAATAAAAGAAATGGGAGTTCCCTGCCACAGGCCATTTTGATCTATTAAAAAATTGGTTAGGGGACCGGCTATAGCTCAGTGATTGAGCGCTGCTTCCCATTTACGAGATCCTGGGTTCAATCCCTGGTCCCTCCTCTAAAAAAAATTATTTAAAAAATACTCTGTTATGAAGCTGTAATTCATGGATGAACCCTGAAAACATGCTAAGTCAGAGAAGCCCGACTCTAAAGGACAAATATTACATGGTTTCACTTCTAAATAATATCTAGAATAGGCCAATTCGTAGCGACAGGAAGTAGACAAGAGGTTACAGGGTCTGGGTCAAGCGGGGAACGGGGGGTCATTGCTAATGGGCACATGAGTTCCTCTTTGGAGGATGAAAGCTTTGGAACTTGAGAGCGGCGCTGGTCGCACGGCATCATGAACTGTACTTCCTGCCGCCGAGTCGTGCTTAAAATGAAAAATGATACGTGGCAACACAAATACTCTTGTGTTGCACTTGGGGGAAGATGAGTGTGAAAGGAAAGCAGATCACTCGTGGACTTACTGTACCAGGTGAAGGTCTGGGTCAGATGGTCAAAGTGGAGGAGCAGGTGGGGGTGCACGAGCCGGCTGGGCGGAGCTGACCCCTCCCTCCTGCTGGCGTGGCTGGGTCACCGGCGTGGGCCTCACAGCCCACCCTGCCAGCCTTCCCCTGCCCTCTGCTGGGCAGAAGCTTCTGGGCCTGCCCTTGAAATCAGAGAGCCATTTCCTCCGACCCACGCGGTCACACACACCTCCAGCTGCCACGTCTCTCCTTACGAGGCCAGCGTCGCCGTGAGCCGGATCCCAGATCCTGGATCCCGGGGGCTCCTTCCTTACGCGGAGAGCCCCGGCTCGCTTAGCTGGCTCTGTGCTGCTCTTCTGTTGGAAACGGCGGTGTCCTTGTTTTCCTGTTTAAAACCCTGTAGAGCAGCAGCCCCCCGGGCCAGGAGCCCCCTGCACTCGCCCCCTGCCTTATTCCCTTTAGGCCCCCCTCTCCTCCCGCGCAGGGAGGCGTCCGGGCCGCGGGGGCCGTGATCACACCATGCAGGGCCGGGTCGGGGAGAGCCCAGCGAGCCGGAGGATGTGGCGGGGGCCAGCTCTGCGTCTCTGGTGACGGTGTCGAGAGCCGAGCGTCCTGCCTCCTGGGTCTCCCCTGCTGGGTGGGGGGCCCTTTGTGTGCGCCCACAGTCCTTGCCACCGAGCTCAAAAATGCTTCTAATCTTGAAAATTATGCATATCTTTATTTAAAAATCAGCTGACAAAACCTACCTGTAGAAGCCGGGTCCCGCCTGCTGGGTGGCAGTCTCTGTCCTTCTGGCCCCCCAGGCCCCCAAGACTTAATGGCTCTTATGAAAATGGGCCTGGGCTGTGCTGCCACTTGCTTTTTCCCTCACTGAACCACGTATTTGGAAATGCTTTTATGTCAGTACATGCGTGCCGCCCTAAATGACGGCACTGTCGGAAGGTCACGCTGGGTGCGGACAGCCCCCTTCTCGGGGCGACTCCCGAGTCCTGTGCTTGCACGCCGCTGCTCACAGCACCCTCACTCCCCAAGACTGCGCGGTCCCTTTGGGGAGCTCTGATCTCTGGCAAAGCCAGAATCCATCTTCCTGGAGCTCCTAGGACGTGCCCGGGGTCCTGTAGCCCACCAGGTCAAGGAAGGGACGAACAGGAAATGGGGAGCTTTGCAGCTGGGATGGTTCGACGTGAATCCCTGGAGGGAGAGGTTGTGCCAGCGTCCCCGAGCTCGCCAGCCCTTCCTAGTTCCTTGGGCTGTTTCCCGCGCTCCCCGTCCCCCCAGGCGTCCTTTCACGCGGCCTGGGAACCACACTTGCGCTTCTGCAGGAAGCGGCATCCCGAGCAGGAGGCAGGACCGGCAGGGGAGAAACTGGCGTTCTACGCTTAGGTTTTGTTTGCTTGTTCTTAAGTCAGGATGACGATAACTTCTGAACGTGGGCGGGGCATCAGCTGGGTGCTGGAGAAGCGGGGGGCACGCGACTTGCCCTTGGGCAGCTCACTGACCAGCAGTCGCCCCGCTGTGTGGCGCTTAGAATGCCTCGAGAGACAACAGCACCCCACGGAACAGTTTGGGGAAAGTGGATCTGCGAGGGGAGCAGAGAGTTTTGGGGGAAAGCAGAGGCCACGGGGCTGCACGTCGCACGCCTTCTGATGGAAGGCAGTGGCCCGCTTTTCCTGTCAGGGGCTAGGTGGTCAATATGGCTTTGCAGACCACTGGGTCTCGGGCACAACTGCTCAGCTCTGCTGTTGTCGCCCAAAGGCAGCTGTGGACCAGATGCAAATGAATGGGTGTGCTTGTGTTCCAGTAAAACTTTATTTACAAAAGCGGCGGTGGGCCAGATTTGACCAGTGGGCAGTAGTTTGCCCACCCCTTATTGAAGGGACCGCATGCTGGCTGGCAGAGACCTGGGTTCTAGACCTGGGTTGCCCCGACTCCCGCTATAAGCTGGTGTGGGGGGGCTGTTTCACTCCCTGGTCCTTGAGTTCCCTGTTTATAAAATGCAGATAAAAATACCGGCCCCATCTAACTTGCAGGTTAGCTGTGGTGGTTGAGGGAGAGAATGGACATAGAAGCTTTTTGTAAACTGTAAAGTGCTGCACCAATGAGATGCAAACCAGCAGCACGAAGGCCAGCTCCGGGGAAGGGAGGGAGTCGGGCTGGTCCATCCGAGCAGGAGGGAGAGCGGTTTCGCTGCGGCTTCCTTTTGACGTCCCCTCAGTAGCCTTCTCCCATGGCTCCTTCTCTCGCCTTCCCACAACCCAGATGCTTTGTAAGTGTCCCAACAAGGCACTCCTGAAATGTGATGTTTTCCAACTCAGGTCCTTTGGGAAAACAACTTCTAGGAGGAACTTTATAATCTGTGAGCTTCAGCACCGATGTGGAGCGTAAGGAACCAGCGGGTAGAGGTCTGCCCATCGAGGCAAACGCCCCGCCGTCCCTCCAGTGGAGGCCTGTCCAGTTGCGGGAGGGGACCGAGCAGCGAGCTCAGAGAGCAGGCGACAGGTGGCCCTTCTGGCTGGGCCTCGAGGGGACACTGGCTCCACGGGAGCCCCGCCAGGGAGACGGATGAGGCGGTCCCAGAGGAGCTGGGGCTCCCAGAGGCGGCGAAAAGAGCCATGTCTGCCAAACGGATGATGGGCGTCCCAGGCAGGGTTGGCGTGGCTAAAGTCTTGGAGCTGGGACACCGCAAGGCCTCTTGGGAGTTGTAGGTGTGCTGCTGGGGCTCGAGCACAGGCTGCCAGGAGAAGACTGGCAAGAGGCAGGCAGGGCAGGGCCAGGCTCTGGAGGGGCTTAGCCGCGCCAGGGGCAAGCATGCTTGCACAGAGGGGACCATCCCCTCCGTCTCCTCCCACGTGGCTCAGGGAAGGCCCTTGGTCAGGGGTACTTAACAACAGGACGGCCTATGAACCGAGTCGCCAAGGCAGTGGTGGCAGAGGTGGGCCTTGGAAGGGACCTGCCCGGCGATTGTGGTGGGAGCTGGCGCAGCAAAAGATGGAGGCGCTGAAGGTTTCGAGGCAGGAGGCTGGACCAGGGAGGTGCCACTTAAGGAAGGCCACGGGCCACATGTACCACAGAATCTGGGAGGACACCGCGTGGTCTGGGGTGATGGGGCTGTTGTCCCTCCACTTGTGCTCGTGCAGAGAGGAGAAAAATGGATCTCCTCTGAGCTGCTCTGTCGGCTGCTCGGACGGCCTCCGTGTTTAACCGGGGTTGTTTCGGCCTTCCTCCACTCTAGATATCAATGAGTGTTTAACCCTGGGTGCCCCGTGTCCTGCCGGGCAGACCTGCATCAATACGGAGGGCTCCTACACATGCCGGAAGAACGTGCCCAACTGTGGCCGTGGCTACCATCTCAACAAGGAAGGAAAACAATGTGTCGGTTGGTATCTTTTTAAAAAGCAAATCTGAAATCAGCTTCTCTGTCTGCCCCCAGCACACAGCCTCCTGTCTCTGGGAGGGAAGAGAAAACCCACAAAGCCAATCCATGTCCACCGGCCCCTCCATCCCATTGGCAATCCCCAAGCCAGGCCTTTATGGTTCTTTGCCCGGACCAGTGCAGTAGACTCCCAGCTCATTCCGCTGCCTCCAGTTGTCCCCCTGCAGTCTGTCCAGTTGGCCCTCCTGAACCAGAAGTTCCCACCCCTCCCTGCTCTCAGCCCTTTAGACCCCCCATCCCCTACCCCCCTTTGCTGGCAGAATGGGGTACAGACATCCCTGCTTATAGTTCAGTCTTGCTGAGCTGGCTTCAACCTCACCAACCTTCCACTGCAGACAAAACAGATCGTGCTGCTTCCCCGACAAGCCTGCCCTTTCCTCCCAGTGCTGTATTGTCCTTTCACCTCTGCCAAAAGGCTGATCCCACTCGCTCCTGTGTGTCTGTGGGTCCCCTTCCCCACAGCCTGCCCAGATCCTGCAGAGGATCTGCCCCCTCAGGCCCAAAGCACTTTCTCAGGTCCCTCCCGGGTCACCGTGCTCTTCCTGCCATGCCCAGCGTCGTTGCCGGGCAGCCCGAGCAGGGGCGCCCCAAGCCCAGCGGACACTCCGGGAGATCCCTGCGGGAGAAAGAAGCGGGGCTGCTTTGCTAGCCTCCATTTTGGGCTGCTCTTTTCTTGCCTTCCTTTCTAATCTTAGGATAAAACGTGATGCACTGAAAGTTTGTCAATGTGCCTTTCTCCTTTGTAAGATGTGGATGAGTGTTTGCCACCCTCTGAACCCTGCGGGGCTGGCCACGTCTGCATAAACAGCCCTGGAAGCTACCGCTGCGAATGCAAGCCTGGCTACTACTTCAACAGCGTCACCAGGACGTGCGTGGGTACGTGTGTGCGCTCCTGCCAGCCCCCGGGGCCTTGGGGAACCCTGCCAGGAGGGGGCCAAGAAAGCCAGCCCGTGGCGCTCAGAGCCACCTTGAACTCTGGGCCCATCCTCAGAAAAACCTGAGTCCTGGCAACGCCCTGAGAAAAGACCCCAAATCAGGGGACCCGCGCTCTAGGCTGTTTCCCACCTGTAGAGCAGGTGCTCTGCTCCACCTGCGACCTCCAGGTGCCTGTAAGATTGGATCCCAGGGCCCACCAATGCCAGGAAGGATGTGTGATCTCCCAGGGACTCGGCCCGGCGACCACAGGGCTGCGAGGGGCAGCGATGTGCCATTAGCCCAGGGAAGGGAGAGCCAAAGACGTCCTGTGGGGCCGCCCCCCAGAGCAGAGCCAGACCCTGCCCGGTGTCCACCAGCCCTGTAGGCCTCCAGGGGAGGCTGCCATCTGCCCACCGCCCCCAGGGCCCCTTCCTCAGGTCCTCTGGGCCCCCCTTCAGGGCCTGGGGCAGAGACTCCTGTCCAGAAATGTCAGCAGACCAGGGCGTGGCCCAGCTCGCCGCCAGCTCGCTGTGTGTTTGGAACAAGTCCCTTTACCTCTCTCATCTGGGAAATGAGGCCAAGGGGGGTGGGGGAGGGGTTGTGGGCTGCACCGCCGGCAGGAGTGGGGAGTGGGGCCTCGGCGCCACGCCCGAGCCAGCCCGTGTCCTCTGCTTCCAGACGTCAACGAGTGCCAGCACTACCCTGCGCGCCTCTGCACCCACAAGTGTGAGAACGTGCCGGGCTCCTACCACTGCACCTGTACCAAGGGCTTCCGGCTCACCTCTGACGGCCGCACGTGTGAAGGTGAGAGGGGGTTGCGGGGGCAGGGCCCTCCAGCCTGTGACCCGTGCTGATGCCCACAAGCCGCCTGCCTCCTGGGAAAGGCACCATTTCCCCCAGAGAACACGAGGGATGCTTGTTACGCAGCACGTCTGTCTTCACTGGCCAGCGCTGCTGTAACAAAGCACCAGGCCAGTTGTCTTACACAACAGTAAGGTGTTGCCTGGAGGTTCTGGAAACCAGCAGGCTGGGTCCAGGCATTGTAGGCCCACACTCTCTCTGAAGCCTGCAGGGTCTGGGGAGGCCTACAGGCAATCGTGGTGCTCCTTGGCTTATGGCACGACTCGGTCCCAGCCTCCATCACCCGCCCTCTCTGTCACTCGCTGCCTGGCTGTCTGCTGCTTATATAAGATCACGGTCATGTTGGAGCAGGCCCACCCTATGGCACTTTGGCCTCATCTTAATCATCACATCTCAAAGGTGCTATTTCCAGGAAGGTCACCTTTTTGGGGTGGGGTTGGAACTTGAACTTATCTTTTTGGGGAACACGGCTTAGTCCATAACAACATATTAAATCACATGCCATTCTCGAAAGATGTCGGAGGTGATCGCCCGCCCCCCCCTTCTGGACCTGGGGGGCTGACCGCCTCTGCCTTCCGAAGCTGTGCGGGGATTGACAAGCGCGGCGAGGTGGCGTGCGGGTGGCGGGGAAGAGCTGCTGCTTGTCCGCGTGACCCTGTGCGGTGGCTGAGCCCGGCTGCCCCGGTGCCCAGGTGGGTTGATCCATCCGGGTCTGCTGGAGGAACAGGAGTCACGCTTGGGGCCCCTGGTCCACTTCCCCGTCCACCACTTACTAGCTTTGTGGCTTTGAGGAAGCAGCACGACACTTCTATGCCTCGACGTCCCCACCCGTCAAATGAGGACAGCCCAGCCCACCCCCGAGGACGCTGTGAGGGGAAATGAGGTGAGGGCTGTAAGAGCCCGTGACTGTGCCTGACCTGCACGATAAGGACACTTTGTTCCCAGCTTGTGCCAAGCCGAGTGCTCCTAGGTGACGGCGGCTCGGCCTCCACGACTCTGGGGGGAAATACTGAGCCCACAAGACCCAGGCCCAGCAGCCTCGCTGCATCGCTTCAGGAAGCATTTCTAAATAGCAAGAAGATGGTCCCGGCCTTCAGGGAGTGTTTCTAAGAAGTGATGAGCAGGTGGGGGCCAGGCCGGGGCGGGGGACCGCAGGGACCCACCATCCCGCGAGAGGCTAATGGATATTCCTGCCTGCCTCCTCCTGTCCTGCTAAGAGCTTGCAGTATGGGAAGCGGACTTGGCCCAGTGGTTAGGGCATCCGCCTACCACATGGGAGGTCTGCGGTTCAAACCCCGGGCCTCCTTGACCCATGTGCAGCTGGCCCACGCGCAGCGCTGATGCACGCAAAGAGTGCCATGCCACACAGGGGTGTCCCCTGCGTAGAGGAGCCCCACGCACAAGGAGTGTGCCCTGTAAGGAGAGCCGCCCAGCGCTAAAGAAAGTTCAGCCTGCCTAGGAATGGCGCCGCACACGCGGAAGTTGACACAACAAGATGATGCAACAAAAAAATACAGATTCCTATGCTGCTGACAACAGAAGCGGACAAAGAAGAACACGCAGCAAATGGACACAGAGAGCAGACAACAGGGGGATTGGGGAGGGGGAAAGGGAGAGAAATAAATAAAAAATAAATCTTAAAAAAAAAAATAAGGGCTCACAGTAAATAAATGGGAGAAGGAAGTTTTAGGTCTGGGATTGACAAAGTTTTTCTCTAAAAGTCTAAAATATTTGCTGTGTTAAGCCTTGTGGGCCACGCACAAACAGCAATGCTGCGGTGGCACAAAAGCAGCCACAGTCAATCCCAAATGGAAGGAACACAGCTATGTGCCAATAAAACTTTATTGGCAAAGACGGGTGGAGGGCCGGATTTTAGGCCCCAGGGCGGTGGTTTGGCAGCCCCTGCTCCAGGCAAAGGGGAGAGATGAGCAAGAGCCCTGAGGCTCTGGGAGGCCTGGCGAGTTCCAGTTCTAAGCCCTGGAGGACCAGGAGCGGTGGCCTCGGGTCCACCCGCGACGCCATCAGATGTCCCCTGAGAGCTAGAACCGGCCCTGGCGCCAGGGGGAGGGGGCCCGGGTTGGAGGGAGCTGAGACCGCAGGCTGTGGGTGTCACCCGGCAGGAGAGGGTGCGGCTCGAAGCAGGGCAGCGTGGGGGGCTGGAGCAGGGGCCACCTGCCTCGGGGTGTCGCATTAACTGAAGGGAGGGGGAGAGGAGGCTCTCTGTTCACCGGCCCTGGCACCGCGTGGCGGCCTCTGCGCTGAGCGGTGGCCTCAGGGACCCTCTCCCTTCCAGACGTGAACGAGTGTCACAGCAACCCCTGCAGCCAGGAGTGCACCAACATCTACGGATCCTTCCAGTGCTACTGCCGGCGAGGCTACAAGCTGAGCGACGTGGACGGGCTCACCTGCGAAGGTGAGGGGTGACGCCACCCAGCAGCCTCGGGCTCTCGGGGCTGCAGGGCCCCTGGGAAAGAACGCGCTGGGGCTTCCCTGGAAACGAGCCCCTGGGCTGTTCGTTTCTCAACCTCTGAGGCCGGCTGGTGTTTTACTCCCCCCACCCTCCGACTGGGATTTATTTGGGTACATTGCACCCATCACGGAGAGTGAGGTTCAGAAAGGAGCAAGCCATCTCCCTGGATTTTTTTTTTTAATCAACACGTAACAGTGGAGATGGCCATGGAGCGGGGACCTTGCACCCCAGCCCTTGGTCAGGGCGTGTGCCTGAGGGGTCCGCAGGGGCCTCAGGCTCACACACCCCGACCCCCAGCTGTGGGCGGGCCGCCCGCCCTCTCCTCTGTAACCAGGGCTCTCCAGGCTGCTGGGGGCTCAACCAGCCGGGCTGGGGGTTACTGCAGCCTGGCACGCCGCGGGGGCTGAACAGCAGCCGCTACGACGGTTGTGGCTGTTTTCGTGCCCCCTTTCCGGCGGGGGGGGTGTTTTGCATTAGCTAATATGTACTAATTAGCCCCAGGACGTGCCTGCTCACGGCTCGCAGCCTACACCGATGTCGGGCCTGGCGCCCTTTGGCCTCCCCCCTCCCTGCTCAGCGCCCCCCATGCGGGTCGCGCCCTCAACTTCCTGTGCCACCCGAGGCTGGCCCCTCCCCCTCCCTGGGCCTCTGTTTCCCCTTCTGACTTGATCTCTGGGGCTGCCCCCCGCCCTCTGAGCCCTCCTGTGTCAGCGTGACCTAGACCGCCACCCTCCCGGCCCCTGCCCGGCCCACCAGGGGGACGCAGCCCAGCCGGGCCCCGCGCCGTGTCCCGGGGTGCAGCCTGATGAGGGTGGGCTCTGCCGTTGCAGACATTGACGAGTGCTCCCTGCCCACTGGAGGCCACATCTGCGCCTACCGCTGCCTCAACACCGTCGGAAGCTTCCAGTGCAGCTGCCCCCAGCCCGGCTACAAGCTGGCCCCCAATGGCCGCAACTGCCAAGGTAAGCGTGGCGGCACCCCCGGGTGGCTCAGGCCGTGGGTCGGGGCCCTGCGGGGGAGTGGAGCACCGAGGCCCGGCAGCCCCAGCTGAAGAGGGTGCCTCCGAGCGCCCCCCGCCCCAGGGCCAGAGCACAGGCGGGCAGGGGCCACGCGGCCAGGCTCCCTCTCCTGCCATCAGGGGTCCAGCTGAGTCCCTGGAAGGCTCCACCAGGCAGGAGGGAGCACCAGAGCCCCTGCCCCTGCCTTCTGCTGCCCGAAGAGGCCAGAACGGGGCGGACAGCCCCTGGGAAGATGCGTGACCGGGCAGCGGGCCCAGCACCAGGTCGTTCGGCCTTCCTCTTTGACGTTCAGCTAACCTGGCCGTGGGCCAAGCCTTAGGGGCAAAAGAGCAGGCAGGAGGGCGGAGGCCCCTGTCCTGAGGTGCAGATTGCAGCGTGGCGACGCCGAGGGCAGACCCCAAGATTTGGGACACTAGCAGCTATGAGGGGCCAGCCGGGGCCAGGGGTCAGGTCCAGCCCGGGTCCAGCGAGAGCAGCCAGCGGCGCCCACCCCACAGCCTACACCTAGCTCCTCTTTCCGAGGGGCTCACACCCGGCCCGTGGCCCCCCGTCTGATAACTACGGGGCGCCCAGTCAATGCTGGGAGTGGCCGGGGGATCACCTGTGCTGGCCTCAATTCCAGGAGGGGCCCCGGGACTGGGTGGCAGGGCCTGGGTCTGTTCAGCGCCTTCCGGATGAGCCCCCACCCGGCGCCTGGGTTCTACAGTGCGCTTTCCGGCCAGAAGAAGGTGGTGCTGAGCGAAGGCAGGCGGGAGCTGCGGCGTTTCCCCCGGGGGACGTCCTCAGACCGTGCGGGGCTCACATTTCTGAGGACGTCCCTGCTCACGGCCAGGGTCCCTCAGTACGGTCCAGAGACCTGCCCAACGCAGGAGGAACCTCCCGCGCTGTGGCCCGAGACGGGGAGGGGTGTTTTTCCACCGATGAGCAGGCATTCGGTGGCCCCGAGGGCCTGGTGACACCCCCCGAGCCCCACCGCATGGCTCCCTGTCCCCGGGCTCCCCTCTCTATCGTGCGCCGAGCCCCACAGCACAGGGCCGCAGCCTGCTCTGGTCCAGCCCCGCCAGCCGCCAGCCCCAGAACCCCGGGCAAGACCCCTCCCCACCTCAGCCTCATCCGTATCACGGGGAGCCGGCAGCCCCTGCCCTTGCCCTCCTGGGGATGTCGGGAGACGTGCGCCAAGTAAGGGTGACACGCTCGGGAGGGAGAGGTGCTGGGTGCTCATGGCACAGACCCAGGTACCCACTGCCCGGGTTCAAAGCCCGGTTCCACCGTTTAAAGAAAATGGGCGACTTTGGGCTCCTCCTGAAGGGAGGAAACGAGCCGTGTAACAGCACCGGCCTCTGAACCGTTAGAACGAGGGCGTTCTGAGCACTTGTGGGGCTTGCTGTCCAGTGTCACGGCTGTCCGGGGCTGGCGAGTGATAAGTAAATAGCCCATAATTATACATACCCTAGAAATGAAAGAGGCTGGCAGGGTGCCGCCCCAGAGACCAGCCTGCGGGGGGCAAGGGTGGTGGGAGCGCCGGGCGGCCTCCCGGGCTCCGCCCTCACCTGCCCCCTCCGGGTCATCCGCAGACATCAACGAGTGTGTGGCCGGCATCCACAACTGCACCATCAACGAGACCTGCTTCAACATCCAGGGCGGGTTCCGCTGCCTGGCCTTCCAGTGCCCCGAGAACTACCGCCGCTCCGCAGACACGTAAGTGGCTCGGTCCCGTGACCATCTGTGTGCGGCCTTCCCGGTGGCCCGGCTCCGGGCCGGGGCCGGGGCGGCGGGGGGTGGGGGTGGTGAGCGAGCCAAGACCTCAGTGTCCTCCGCTGGGGTGTCGGGAAGCTTGAGGATTGGCTTATCCTTGGTTCCAGGATCCAGCTGCCGCCGTTGAAGCTGCCCCCGGGAAGAATTGGTTGTGCCTGCAGGTGATGCAAGCTGGGGGTGGCACCAGGCAGAAGCCACACCTTCTTATTTCCCGGGCGAGGGAGTGCTCTCTGGACTCAGTTTCTCCTCTGTGAGATGCAGTGTCAGGACCTGCTCTGTCTGCTCCGAGGAGCAGGGAGCAATGGCTCCGTATCAGCCGTCAGCCAATGAGTCACGGGACTCGTTGGGTGTCACTGTTAGGCGAGCCCACCTGGGAGCCAGATTCTGTTCAGCCTGGGGCCTGTGTGGGAACAGCATGTAAGTTTCCAGGCCCTCGGCTTAGGGCTGTGTGGCTAGACGTCATTGTAAGCTCAGTGGCTCCCCGGCCACCAGGGTATCTGTTGGGGTGTCCGGGGCCCCCCTCCCTTGGGGGTATAAGGACCCCTGGGCCCCAGTCTTGCTGTGTTCTCCCCACCCCTGATTTTGTTCAGCAAGTCTCAGATGGCTCGTTTGGTGCCACTGTCAAGTCGTTTCAAGAAAAGCTCCGGGTGGGAATCCACCCCGCGAACGTGGGCTCGCGGCCTCCCCCTGCCCCGGCACCGGGAAATGCTCAGAGCGAGCTCGTGGCTAGGCTGGCGCCTTCCGAGCCCTGGGTCCCCGGAGGCTGAGCCTGTCTGGTCTCTTGCCGGGCTGCTCCCTCCTGCCCGGGGTCAGGGTCTGCCTGCGTCAGGCTGGTCCTGCCCTTGGTGTCTGCTGCTCGGGCTGGGGCTCCTGGGACGCCCCAGCTCGTGCTTCTGGCCTGGCCCTCAGCGTGCTGAAGGCCGGAGGGCAAGATGCTCAAACATCCCCAGGCTCCCTCGCGGCCTCTGGTTTCTTCCCAGCGTCGCGCTGGCTCTCTTGCTTGCCTGGCTGCCTCCCCCAGATCTGTTTGTTCCCTGGCGGGCATGTTTGCCTCCCTGGAAACCCAAACCTTGCTTTCTTCCTGGGCCTGGGTCGGGGAAAGCCACTGCAGACTTGACCTTGCAAGCGGGTAGCATTCCAAAGGCCTCGTGGGTCACGCATCGCCCCAGTGGGCAATGGGGGTGCTTCTTCTAGTCATTTGGAAAGTTCTGTGTCTTCAGTCTGGGACTCTGCTGGCACTGGTCGTTGTAAGCTCACGTGCTCCCAGGCCTTGGCTGCAGTCTGGGTTTGAGGTCTCCAGAAGCCTGGAGACCCAGGCATGGAACCCCAAGAGGGCAGGCTGCTCCTGCCGCTGCACCGTCACGCTCCCCAGCGCCCGGGGGCTGGGCGGCCCTGTGCGGTGGTTGTGCTGGATCATCGGAGCCCGGCTCACAACCTCATGTGGCCTTTGCCAGCCCTCCATGCTGGAGAAGGACACTTGTCTGTCTGGGACCTGAGTCCTCCTGGATTTGGGGAAGTTGCTTCCCCCTCTGGGCCTGTAGGATGGAGGAACTGAATGAGATGACACCGAAATGAAAGAGGCTGGCAGGGCGCCTTCCTTCCTGTGAATCTACGTTCTGGTTCACCGCGATTTGTCAGCCAGTTGGTGCTTGTAGGGAAAGGGTGGGGTCTGCAGTGATGGTTGCCGTGGGCCCACCGAGTGGGACACGTTTGCCGCAGGCCCATTCGAGGTTTGGGACACGTTTGTTGTGGGCCCATTGTGTGTTTGGGACACGTCCACTGTGGGCCCACTGCCTGTGTGAGAACATTTGCTGTAGGCCCACTGTGTGTTTGGGACACGTTCACCATGGGTCCACTGCGTGTGTGGGGAACATTTGCTGTGGCCCCACTGTGTGTTTGGGACATGTTCACCGTGGGCCCACTGCCTGTGTGGGAACATTTGCTATAGGCCCACTGTGTTTGGGACACGTTCACCTTGGACCCGCTGCGTGTGTGGGAACATTTACTGCAGGCCCACTGTGTGTTTGGGACACGTTCACTGTGGACCCACTGCATATGTGGGGAACATTTGCTATAGGCCCACTGTGTGTTTGGGACACGTTCCCCGTGGACCTGCTGCGTGTGTGGGAACATTTGCTGCAGGTCCACTGTGTGTTTGGGACACGTTCACCATGGACCTGCTGCCTGTGTGGGGAATATTTGCTGTGGCCCCACTGTGTGTTTGGGACACGTTCACCGTGGACCCGCTGCCTGTGTCAGGAACATTTACTGCAGGCCCACTGTGTGTTTGGGACATGTTCACTGTGGACCCTGCTGCGTGTGTGGGAACATTTGCTGTGGCCCCACTGTGTGTTTGGGACACGTTCACCGTGGACCCGCTGCCTGTGTGAGAACATTTGCTGTAGGCCCACTGTGTGTTTGGGACATGTTCACCATGGGTCCACTGCGTGTGTGGGGAACATTTGCTGTGGCCCCACTGTGTGTTTGGGACATGTTCACCGTGGGCCCACTGCCTGTGTGGGAACATTTGCTGTGACCCCACTGCATGTTTGGGACACGTTCACTGTGGACCCGCTGTGTGTGTGGGGAACATTTACTGCAGGCCCACTGTGTTCTTTGGGACACGTTCACCGTGGACCCGCTGCGTGTGTGGGAACATTTGCTGTAGGCCCACTGTGTGTTTGGGACACGTTCACCGTGGGCCCGCTGCCTGTGTGGGAACATTTACTGCAGGCCCACTGTGTTCTTTGGGACACGTTCACCATCAGCGCACTGCGTGTGTGGGGAACATTTACTGCAGGCCCACTGTGTGTTTGGGACACGTTCACCATCAGCCCGCTGCCTGTGTGGGAACATTTGCTGTGGCCCCACTGTGTGTTTGGGACACGTTCACCATCAGCCCATTGCCTGTGTGGGAACATTTGCTGTAGGCCCACTGTGTGTTTGGGACACGTTCACCATCAGCCCGCTGCGTGTGTGGGGAACATTTGCTGCAGGCCCACTGTGTTCTTTGGGACACGTTCACCATCAGCCCGCTGCGTGTGTGGGAACATTTGCTGCAGGCCCACTGTGTTCTTTGGGACACGTTCACCATCAGCCCGCTGCGTGTGTGGGAACATTTGCTGCAGGCCCACTGTGTTCTTTGGGACACGTTCACCATCAGCCCGCTGCGTGTGTGGGAACATTTACTGCAGGCCCACTGTGTTCTTTGGGACACGTTCACCATCAGCCCGCTGCGTGTGTGGGAACATTTGCTGTGGGCCCATTATGTGTGGCACCTGACTGGATGATGGGCCCACAGAAGCACATCCCTCCTCACCCTGGACTTCTCCATTTTACAACCCCTTTCTGCCTCACCAAAAACCCAAGTCTCTTAAAGGATTTCTGGAAGACCCTCAGAAATTAACCTTACTCATCTAAAAGAGCCGCATTTAGAAAGGCCCCAGGTGCAGCGTTTCTGCAGCCTCCTGTGACTGGAGTGCTTGGCAGGAGCCCTGACAGGCTGGAGTGGAGCCTGTTTCTCCGTCTCTGAGCCTTCGCCCCTCAGCCTCAGCTCTCTCTTTCTCTCTTTCCTCTCTCCTCTGTCTGGGCAGTGTCTCAGCGGCTGAGGGGGGTCCTAGGAGCACCACAGGCAGCTGTGCTGCCAGCACAGGGCGCAGCCCTGCCGCCGCCGCCAGACCAACCCTCTGACCGCCCCCACTGGCAGGGGGAAGGACTCGACGCTGTCGCAGAGCCTGTGAGGGAACCGGGAACAGCCTCCTTCTCCTCAGCGGGGCCAGCCCTTGTTTCTTGAAAGCCAGCCGGCGCCTGGGCAGCCTCGGCTGCCGCTTTGCAGGGAAGGGGCCCAGGGCCGCTCACAGTCGAGGGTGTGCCTGGCTGGACAGAGAGGGCTGAGCCCTCGACCACCCTCAGCTTTGCCCATTCCTGGGTCTTGTCACCAGAACAACAAGAGCAAAATTCGGAAATGCCGGGGCTGCCCGCCTGGGACGAGGGCCTCGGTCCTCAGGACCGTTCTCTGATGTGTGATGTCTCTCGATGATTGCCTCTCAGTGAACTTGCGGTGTTACGGTCATGTTTGTTGAACTGAAAATTTGGGACACATTGTTCTCTAACTCAAGACGTGATCCAGGATTCGTGGCGTGCTGAGGCGGCACGTCTGTGGAGTCCAGAGCACGTGGTCCCCGGGACCTGGCCTTCTGGGCCAGGGCTGGGTGGGGGCGCCTGTGCCCTGCTCTGTCATAGATTCCTTGGCAACGCAATTTTGTGCCCTCCTCACCCTGACAGGCCATTTGCCAGGTGCAGGAGTGGTCATTCTGGAGTTGTTTCAGTGAGCTTGGGCTAAAGCGGAGTAGGGCCGTAGAAGAGGGGACTGACCAGGCAAATCAGGGACCTCGTTTTTTGTGCAACAGTCATTAACTGAGCACACAGTAGGTGTCACTCCCTGTACTGGGTCCTGGAGCAAAAAACCAAAGAGCCGCAGTCCCGCTCTTAGAAGTTGAGTGGTCTAGAAGGAGCCAAGCCCAGGGATGGGGGGGACCACTAAGGGAGGAGGAACGTCCAGCCCCCTGGCGTGTAATGGCCACAGGGTCGCAACCGGAACATCACGCACAGGTCCTGTTTCTCCTTCTGCACAGCCAAGTGAACGCTACCATCTGGCCCTTCAAAACCCGCTGTCCTAGAGCAGGGGTGCAGCCGACATGAGGGGAAGTGGGGAGGCTTAAATCACAGCACAGAGACTCTAGTTCCACCCGCTGGGCAGGCACAGCTGGGGTGTGTGCACGTGCACATGTGGGTGTCAAGGCTTTGACGCTAGGCAGGCCGCCTTGATACCTAAACCTGCCACCTCCACAGACTGTGTGGTCTTGGACCAGTTATGAGTCCTCATGGAGCTCAGTCTTCCCAGCAGTAGAATGGGGAGAAATGGGGTACAGTAAAACGAGTAAGTGGGAGGAGAAATCTTGGGTGCCGAGAGCGCAGTTGATGGGCTCCACCCACCTCTCCTGGTGTTGAAGTGAAAAGCAGCCCATCCAGTGCCCAGCTTCTCACACCCCCTCTCTTGGGTCTAACCTTCCGAGGCATGGCAGCACAACCATTTGGGCTGGGCCTGGGCGTCTCTGGGGACAGTCTCATCCCCAGGGCTGACCTTCCTAAGCTCAGAACAGTAAATGGCCAAGCGAATGTACGAATTCCTATCAGCCCTGTTAACCAGCTTGGAAATAGGATGTAAAAAGATGCCCCATGCACAAAAAATGTCCAAAGATGACTCTAAGTAATCCAACAGAAGGCAAGGAAACCATAAAAGCTGAAAGGGAAACAATGTGAAAGACCAGGATGGAGGATGCTCCTTACTGGAGAATTCAAACACAGTCAAGATGGTGGAACATCCTGGGATGGGCTCTGCCAAGCCTTGTGGGGCTCTGTACCTTGGCTCTGCATCCTGAGGCAGCAGCCTGCAGAGTTTGATGGGACCGGGGATCAGGAGGTGGGAAAAAATATCTGTCCCCATCCTGTCATGGGAAGTGGGAATCTGTCCTTTTCCTGTCACTGGTTGATGGCTCTTGTCCCCATCCTGTCTCAGAAAGTGAGAACCTGTCCCCATCCTCTCACAGGAAGTGGGAATCTTTCCCTTTCCTGTCATAGGAAGTTAGAACCTGTCACCATCTTGTCACAGGAAGTTAGAACCTGTCTATCCTGTCACAGGATGATGGAACTTGTCCCTGTTCTGTCTCAGGAAGTTAGAACCTGTCCCCATCCTGTGTCAAAAAGTGGGATTCTGCCCCTTTCCTGTCACAGGATGATAGAACCTGTCCCCATTCTGTGTCAGGAAGTGAGACCCTGTCCCCATCCTATCACAGGAAATGGGAATCTGTCCCTTTCCTGTCACAGGATGATAGAACATGTCCCCATCTGTCTCAGGAAGTGAGAACCTATCCCCATCCTGTCACAGGGAGTGGGAATCTGTCACTTTCCTGTCATAGGAAGTTAGAATGTGTCTCCATCTTGACACAGGAAGATAGAACCTGTCCCTATCCTGTCACAGGATGATGAAACCTGTACCCATCCTGTCATAGGAAGTTAGAACCTGCCCTTGTCTTGTCACAGGATGATGGAACTTGTCCCTGTCCCATCATAGGAAATTAGAACTGTCCTCATCCTGTCACAGGAAGTGGAACTCTGTCCCTTTTCTGTCACTGGATGATGGAACCTATCCCTATCCTGTCAAGGAAGTTACAGTCTATCCTTATCCTGTCTCAGGAAGTTAGAACCTCTTCCAACCCTGCCTCAGGAAGTGAGAACCTATCCCCATCCTGTCACAGGAAGTGGGACTCTTCCCCTTTCCTGTCATAGGAGGATAGAACCTGTCCATATCCTGTCTTAGGAAGTGAGAACCTATCCCCATCCTGTCACAGGAAGTAGGAAGCTGTCCCCCTCCTGTCATAGGACGTTAGAACCTGTCCCCATCCTGTCACAGGAAGTTACACTCTGTCCTCATCCTTTCTCATGAAGGGAGAACTTATCCCCATCCTGTCACACGAGGTGGGAATATGTCTCTTTCCTGTCATAGGATGATGGAACCTGTCACCACCCTGTCACAGGAAGTAGGTATATGTCCCTTTCCTGTCACAGATGATGTAACCTGTCTCCATTGTATCTCAGAAAGTGGGAACCTGTCCCCATCCTATCATAGAAAATGGGAATGTGTCCCTTTGCTGTCGCAATGTTGGATACTGTCCCCATCCTGTCACAAGAAGTTACAATCTGTCTTCATCCTGTTTCAGGAAGTTAGAACCTGTCCCCATCCTGCCACAGAAGTGAGAACCTGTCCTTATCTCAGTTCCAGCCCCCGAGCTGGCCCAACCTTCCGTGGTGGCATTGGGACTGGGTGGAGGACGTGGCTGCTTGAGCATAAACCTGGCTCCGTCACTCCCTCTGTGACCTCGGGAAGGCCACTTGCCCTCTCTGAGCCTCCATTTCCTCATGTGAAAAGTGGGGCCTAACCCCATCACCATATACAGTTGTAGCGAAACCTGAAGAAATGCACAATGATGACTAGCAAAGTGCATGGTAAATGGCAGCAGCCACGACTGTTGGTGACAGAGACAGTCACCCAGTAGCCCACTGTCCGGGCGAGGGGCCAGGAGCCAGACGACACTCAGAGGGCAGGTGCACCCCGTGTGTGCGGCCGGGGTGGGGCTCTGCCTGTGCGAACGGGACGCGCCTCACTCTGGGCTCAGCCCTTGATCCCCAGCCACCCAGAGCCCCCGGGGGGTGTTGGAAGAGGCCAATGCCCGAGTCAACAGCCCCGAGGTCCCGCGGCGCCTCCCACAGGTGAGTGAGGGGTGCTCTTCCCGTTGGCAGAATTGGCCAGAGGGGTGGCGGGGGGCCCGCGCAGGCCCCCCCCCCGGCCCACGCTTGCCCCGTGCTCTGTTGTCCGCGCTTGCTGAATCGGCCCTAACCCTCTTCTCGTCTCTCTGTCCACTTTTCTTGCAGCCGCTGCGAGCGCTTGCCTTGCCAGGAGACTCAGGAGTGCCCCAAGCTGCCCCTGCGAATAACCTACTACCACCTCTCTTTCCCCACCAACATCCAAGTGCCGGCGGTTGTGTTCCGCATGGGCCCCTCCAGCGCCGTCCCGGGGGACAGCATGCAGCTGGCCATCACCCACGGCAACGAGGAGGGCTTCTTCACCACCCAGAAGGTGTCCCACCACAGCGGGGTGGTGGCCCTCGTCAAGCCCGTCCCCGAGCCCCGGGACCTGCTCCTGACCGTCAAGATGGACCTGTACCGCCACGGCACCGTCAGCTCCTTTGTGGCCAAGCTTTTCATCTTTGTGTCCCCCGAGCTCTGAGCGCTTGCTTTGGGCCGTGGGGGCCCCCCTTGTTGCTTTCCGCCCCCTCCTCTCCCGGGATTTCAATAAAGTTGTAGCAGACCATCCCGCACGGGGTGCCCCCGGGCCTTGGTTTTATTTGGGGGAGTCTCGGCTTATTGCCCTGGGCTGAGCTGAACACTTGCCACCACCTGGTGCCCCCAAGGCACCACGGGGTGACCGCAGAGTGTTTTCCACGAGGGGGGCACGTGCGTGGGGGCGCTCGTGGCAGGCGTGCGTTTCGGAGGGATCGTGGCTTCCCCCACACCTCTTCTTCCTTCTTCTGGGTTGAGCCCAAAGAGCAAGGTCGTCATGGAGAAGGGCCTCGGGGGTTATCGAGCTCAGTCCCCACTCTTTCACTATTTGTGGTCCCAAGATGGGGGGGGGGGCTTGGCCAAGGTCATAGTGGCCTCTCGTGCAGATCTTTGGCCCCCCGTTTGGTTTCGCCGCCGTGTCGCCCAGAATTGAGGGTTCCTCTGAGACCAAGAGGCTCCACCCTGAGATTCAAACCTCCCATTCCGTTGGTCGGCGTGGGCAGCCCGGCCCGGAGTGGGGAGACCCCGCTCAGGTCTCACTGAGGCAGCATGGTAAACACGCCGATGATGGGCAAAGCTTCCCGCGTTTCAGGTCCTTCCTGCCCATTACCTCCCAGCCTGGCAACAAACAGCCCTGCGACGGAGGCGGCCTCCCCACTGTGGAGACTCAGAGAGGGTGAGTGATTTGCCGAAGCTCACGCAGCGGGTAGAGGAACTGGGGTTTGCTGATTCCAAAGCTCAGGGCTTCCCGTCTGGCCTAGTTCCTCCAGACAGGCGTGGACCCCCGCCTCCCGGGACCTCCACCGCGACCCCGGCCAGGCCACTGTCCTCCCCGTCCTCTGCTGGTCACCCAGCATCCCCTCAACTCGCCCTGCAGCACCTTCTCTGCTCAGCACCTGGAGTGCTCTGTTCAAAAAACAAAGCCCTAAGTCCCCAGGGAGCCCCACGTGGTCTCGCTTGTCCTGCCTCCCTCCCCAGCCTGACCTCAAACGTTCTCACCTCACTTGCTTCCCTCCAGCCTCGCTGGCGAGCTCTTTACTGCCCCAGGCCCTTTGCACGGGCTTTGCTCTCAGCGTGAGATGCCAGTTAAACCTCAGTCTGCCCCTCCGCAGGCTGGGGTATGTTTCCTTTGTCGCTCTTTCTCACCATGCTTTTCCTTCATTGAGTGTCAGTGGCCAAGTCCCATTTACCTGTTTAGCATTTGTTTACTCCCCCATCCAGCAGGCTCAGAGGAGGAGGGGCCAGGCCTGCCTCACTGGGGCTGAGTCCCCATCGCTCTGGCCACATCCTTTGGGAGAAGGGATGCCTTTACACCAACCTGGGCTTACCTTCTCTCACATTCCTGTGGCTGGGACCTGCCGATGCTCCTTCTGAGCAGAAATGTGAAGGAGGAAGGTAGGACCGTGGAGGCAAGGAGAATCCGGAGTCCCTCCTACAATGGCATGGAAAGGGGATGCACCCGCCTCACTGCCTAGAGGAAGAGTTCAGTGGGAAGACAGAGGGACAGTGACCTCTGTGCTCGGCGCCTCACGGCAGAGGCCGTGGTGAACCAGCCCCTGGTTAACTAACTAGTCCCCTCCAAGCCTCTCGCCCGGCCTCCCAGTCCTCCTCCTGGTCACTTCTGCGCTGGGCTGGCTTCCAGTGCCATCTTCCAGCGCCCTCTCCAAGCTGCAGCCAGTCTCTCTGAAGGGCCGTTCTGGTTATGTCCCTCTTTAGGGCCCTGCCATGGTTTTCCATGACCAGCAGGTGAAGTCAGACGCCTTGGAAGGCCGTTCAAGGCCCTGCCCAGTCTGACCTCTGCCACCTCTTTGGTTGCATCTTTTCTGTCCCTGACCCCCGCCCAGCTCACCCCTTTTGCTCTGAGGTCTAGCCATGCAGGGTGGCTTGCCCTTCCCTGAATGTGCCTACCCCATGATTTTAGTGTGTATTTTGCCGCCTTCCTGCAAACTCCTCTTCTTCTTGAAGAGTTAGTTTGAAAGTCATCTCCTCAGTGAGGCCTTTCCTTCATCTGAGCTCCCCGAGGGCTGGGTGAGCTCCGCCGAGCTTTGGCCCGTTGCGTCGTGGTTGTTCCTTGTTCATCATCCCCGCTGGAAGGGGGCTTTTGGAAGGCAGTGTCGAGCTGGTTTCTGGAGTCTCTGTGCCTTCAAGATGGTTGGACTGTGGAAGGAGCTCTCTAGGTGACTAAGCGTGTCGATGAGGGGGTGGGGAGATGGTGAGAGGATGGCTGGCTGGATGGATGGATGGATGGATGGGTGGGTGGATGGATGGATGGGTGGATGGATGGATGGATGGATGGGTGGATCGGTGGATGGATGGTTGGATGGATGGATGCATGAGTGGATTGGTGGACAGATGGGTAGATGGATTCACAGATGGATAGATGGGCGGATGGCTACATGATAGTATTTTTCAAGGTTTGGTTAAAATATCACCTCTTCTGTGAAGCCAGCAAGGCATAGCAGAGATTCAGTCATTGTATTCAGTCATTCATTCATCATGGTCCACACTATTCCGGCTAGAAGAAGCACTTTCTCCCTTTATGTCCATAGAAGCATTAAAAGGGAAAATCCAAACCTCAGGTACTGTAGAGGCTATCCAGTATCCTTACACAGCTTGTCAGAATCCCCTCCATGGCATTCCTACCATGGGACTATCCAGCTTTTCTTGAACTCTTATTGGCCTGTTCCATTTGGGGACACTTCCGATGCTTCTCTATATGTGTGCACAAGCGCATATGCAAGTTGGTGTCTGAACAACCTGAATGCTCACCTCTGCCCTGGGGGTCCGTGTGGCAATGCAACAGTATTCCTAGATCACACTGCAGGAGAGCATGCAGGAAAAAATCCCTCCTTGCATTTAGTAGCTCTGAGGCTTTGGATAAGTCATTCACACTGCAGAGCTGCTGTTTCTCCATCTATAAAATAAAGTTAGCAAGGCCCGCTTCACTTCATGGGTTTATTTTGAAGAGAACATGAAATAACACGGGGAATCGTCTGGTATATAGTAGGCTTCCATAAATGGTGGTCTCTTCATTGGAAGATACCTGAGTGTATTGACGCAAATGGGGAGTGAAGGTTCAGAGGATTTAGGTGAATCCAAGGTGCAGAAGGCCACTAGCACCACCGACTCACGGCCTGGTGGTCTGGCTGTTTCACTGTTGACAAGCGCCGAAGGGGAAATCATCATCATCATCATTATCCCCCTCCTCCTCAACATCATCTAACCCTTAGTAGGGCTTCCTGTGGGCCCGGCACTCTTCTGAGCACATAACTCATTTAATCCTGACAACAGCCCGATAAGGAAAATACTGTTATGGCCCCCATTTCACAATGAGGACACGAAGGCACAGAGAGGCTAAGAAATTTGCCCAGAGTCCCACAGCCTATATCTGGTGGGGCTGGGGTACAAACTCAGGCAGCTTCTGGAGTGGAGTCTCTGCTCTGAACTCCTGCCCTGGCCACTTTGGATGCCTGAAGAGAGCAGCTTTCCTGGGAATAGTCAGTGCTGATTCTTCTGCCTCGACTTAGGGAGTCTTGGATACAAGTCCCCATTTTAGAATCTCATACCAAATAGGATATTTTATTATTTAAGGGAGAAGTCGGTGTGGTGTAGAGGAAGGAACTGTAAAGATTAAATGAGATGATATATGCCAAATGTCTAACTTAGGGAATCTGGGAATCCTCTGGGAATTATCTGATTCTTCAGGGGTGTATTCCTTTGACTTCTGTGAGTAAGCAATTTTACAACTCTGTGTGGGCAGAAATTAATTTGTAGATACAACTGAATTCCATACAAGGCACCCTGTAGAAAAGATAATTCCATACATGGCATTTTATTGCATTATAGGCTATTAACCAGTTCTACTTGTATTAAATGCATTGCAGCACTCTTGATCATGCAAATATGTGTATGTATGTGAAAAGAAAAGATGCTCCTGCATTGGTTTTGCAGATCTCTGGATCCCAACCAAAAAACACACAGAACAACTACATAAGAAAACCCCAAAGCCATGAAAAACATGTACAACTAAACAAGGTGACAAGGGATCCCCATGAGCCCCAAAATAGGATTCATGGTGATCTGTGTAGAATTGGCCTCTGTGCAGGAGAAAGTAGTGGGAAACAGTGGGGTGTCTAATGGGCATGACATCAGGAGAATCCCCTCCCGCCTTGGTCAACAACTATTCCCTAGAACGTGCAGGGGACCAGTTTGAGAGCAGCAGCTGAAACTGGGAGGCATCTGTTTATGCCAATGACCAGCGCATGGTGCGGACCGAAGGGGCTAAACTTTAGCCCCCTTGAAACTCAGCTATCACGGGTCCTCTCCAGGTCAGGGTGACACACTGGAGACACTGCTGGAAACAAGTAGAAAATTGAGTTGGAAAGAGACATTAGAAACCAACAAAAAAAGAAGGTCCCAGTAAAAGTGGTGGAATATCAAAGGCAAGCTGCTGAAACAACAGACAGGGGAGGTCTGTGAAGTCAGAAAAACCACCATGGATTATGCCTCTTTCTAAAAGTAAGAAAACTACTTTCACATAAAAAAATATCAGCCCCAAAGTATCTTGGTCAACTCACGGGCAACGTTTAAGAAAAAGGGAGTAAGAAATAGAATGACGTCCCTGTGGGTGGGAAGAGCAGACCAGAAGGAAAGACACAGAGACTGTAACCTTCTGTTTCCAAGGAAACAAAGTATTGAGAAAACGATCAAAACATGCATGAAAAATAGGTCAGAATTGGAAAAACTGAGAAATAAGGTGGTAGAACTCAGGATATAATTAAAAATGGAGACAAAACATATAAAGAAGAAACTATGAGGTACCAAAAGTTAATAATGCATAAGAGAAATAGAAGTTGAAAAGAAGGAACCATTGTGAGATTAAAAAGGGAATTAAAAAGAGATGAAAAAGCATGAAGAAAAAGCGACAGGTATTGAAGCAGGCAAAGAAAATCCAACAGGCAATAGGTCTTGCCAAAGGAGAGACCCAAAACAAGGGCGAAAATAAACATTAAGAAAACTTTCCAGAAATTAAAAAAGAGAAGTCTAAGCGATGGTGTCTAGAGCTGTGCGTTTGTGTGATAAACTCTGAAGACACCCCAGGAAGCAAGTGCTCTGAGAGTTGGGGTCGGGGTTCCTTTGGGGATGAAAGACGGGGTTTGAGATGGGCTCAGGGCACCTGAAAGGAACTTCTGCTGAAGTTCTCTTTCTAGACTTGGGTGATTTTATAAAGGTGTTTGTCTTATAGTTCTTTAAATAGCACCTTGATTTTGTGTAGCTTTCTTTACCTGTGTTTTATTTAATGACTCAGAGGTTTTAAAAATATGCCTCGCACAGTGCCTGGAACAGGGACCTTTAATCGACTTGAGCTTCCCCTTCCTTCCCGTGGCATTACAGTAGAGATCCGACTCCCCTGGGGCTGAGCTCAGTGCTTGGTGGACACTCCCTGGAGTGCTGTCCCTGCCACCCACCTACCGTGGGCTCCGTGGAGGCAGGAACAGAACTGTCTTGTTCCCGTGGTGTCCCCGGCATCTGGAGCCCAGGGTCCTCAAGACCTATTTGTTGAGCACGTGGATGAATGAGTGCGCTTTGCAGCTGTGGAAACTGGGGCTGTGTTCACAGCTCACTTACCCGAGCCACGGCAGACAGAAACCAGAGGGGGTCTCCGGCGTTTGGGGCCCAGTGTAGTCTGCAGGAAGGGCCCGGGGCAGCCCCCCGGAGCAGCCGGGCTGCGGCGGCCGCGGCGGTTCTCCGCGCGGCTCCGCCTCTGGGACAGGGGGCCCCGGCCTGGCCTGGCCGCCGGCTGCTCCTGGTCCCATGGCAGACGTGGCTCTGACGTTCCCGTCTGCCCCTCGGGCTGTGGTTCCCCTCAGGTCCGGCCAGGTGAAGGTGGACGCCTTCCTCTGCGTGAAGTCTTGCCGCCAGGACGACACGGCCTGCATGCTGAACCCCGTGCACACCGTCTCCCACTCGGCCATCTCGCTGCCCACCATCCGCCACTTCAACCAGCCTGACGGTGAGCGTCCGGTCCCGCTGCCAGGACGTGGGGGGGGGGGGCAGGAGAGGCCATCGTCGGGGAAGCTTCCCTGAGAGGCAGCCCCCTGGGGCCTCCCTGCACTTGAGCGAGAGCCGGGGCGTGGGAGCCAGCCTTGGGAAGGCACGGTTCAGGGTGTGAAACGTCAACCTCTCCCCTTACGCTGGAGCGTCCCCACGTGCCAGGCTGCACAGCCCCGTTCTCAGCTCTCAGTCCGGGGGTCTATTCTGAGGCTCTTGGGTGTCGATTCTCTGCTAAGCCTGGGGGAATCAGGGAGGGCCCCTGGGAGGAGGTGACTTCCAAGCTCCTATTGGAAAGCCAATAGGAGAAAATCAAGAAAGTGGGAAGAGCAGGGCGAGGAGGGTGCCACGTAGAGCAGAACACAGGTCTGGAGGTCATCGGAGGCGGGTGGACATCCAAGGAATGAAACGGTTTTTCGTCTAGAGTGGTAGGAGCTGGGTGAGAGCCGGGCTGGACTGGACCCCTTGACCTCTGTGCTGGGTGGACCTTCACAGGCACCTGGCCAGCTGGCTCCTCCACGTGCCAGTTGAGGAAACTGAGACCCAGATGGGGGCTCTTCCAAGGTCACCCAGCCCTGGTGGGTGGGGGCTGTGGCATAGGACACTCTCAGCGCCCCATCCGGTCCAGGGATCTGGTGGTTTGGGCAACGTCACCTGGTGAGCGCCTGGGTGATTCTACCCAGGGGCGCGCTTCTGGGGGCTCGGCGGAGCCCGGAGCACGCCCCATGCCCGCTGTGCCTCTCGCCGCAGAGATCGTCTTCCTGCGGACCATGATGCCGGCGTACCCCGCGCCCCAGCCCAACGTCATCTTCGACATCAAGGAAGGGAACCTGCGGCACTCCTTCGACATCGTCAAGCGCTACGTGGACGGAGCAGTCGTGGGTGAGTGGCCAGAGACGCCGGCCACTCAGGCCGGTCGGGCTCCCGTCTGGGTCCCCTCCCCGAGTGCGATCCCACCGGCCTGTGGGCCCCGGGCTGTCCACCTACGTGGACCCGTCCGCGTCGCCCCCCCGCCCGGGCTGGGCGGAGGCCCGCAGCGAATGGCAGCGGACGTGGGTTCGGTTCTCACGGTGGGAGCGAGAGCCCACCCGGGGTCCGAGGAGCCGGATCCGGTCCCCGCCTCACGATTGACTCGGGCATGACCTCGAGCCAGTCGCCGCCCTCCCCACGCGTCGGTGGGCCGTACAGGGACATGGCCCCTCCTACAGGGGCGCTTTCGGGCACCGAGGCAGAAGCGGGTGGAAGGGCGTGAGGTGGCGCTGGGCAGAGGGGCTGGAGAGGAGGGAGGGGGGCCGAGCCGCCGGAGGGGCCTACGGGGGACAGAAGTTGGGGAGGCCACGCAGAGTCCAGTCTGGGGGGAAGGGACGAGGCCAGGGAAATCCTCGAATTGCCGTCGTGTCCTGAACTGTCACATTTCGAAGGATTTTAATTCATGGGGAGTGAGAGGGTCACACCCGCCGTTTTGGACGTGGCTTTAGATTCTGAACATTTTCAAGGTGGCTGAGCAACCATGGGCCGGTCCCTGTCCTCCCCTGGGCCTCAGTTTCCCCTTGGTGAATAGAGGGTGTGGACGGCATAGCCTCGGAGCCCAGGGTTCTGCGGGGTGGGGGCGTCCGTCCACACGGCGGCCCGCGGCCCAGCGCTGGGGAGCACGGTCTCTAGGTGGCGCTGTTGGACTTTAGAACCCCGGTCGCCGCGGCCGCGCACCGGCCCGTGATGCGGCAGCTGGAGAGGGGATGGTGATTCCGCGGTGCCCAGGAGCCGCGAGGGCAACTTTACGAGCTCTTGAATGGGTTTGCGCGCTGTAAACAACGCAGCTCTCACCCCTGGCGCCTCCTCCCCTGGCAGCGGGAACAATGAGTTAATTACGGTGAGTGGGCGGCGCCGGGGCCTTGGCTGGCCTCCCAAGGCCAAGGCATGCAGACCCGGGGTCAACGAGCAGAAAACTCAGGGTCAACGAGCAGAAAACTAGCTGCTCGCCCTCCCATCTTTGCTCCCCACTCCCAGGCCTCAGTTTCCCCAAATATAAATGCACGGTTTGGATGAAAAACCTTTTTTTAAAAAAAAGATTTATTTTTTATTTCTCTCCTCTTTCCCCCCACCCCAGTTGTCTGCTCTCTGTCCATTCACTGTGTATCCTACTGTCACTGCTTCTATCTTTATCAGCGGCACCAGGAATCTGTGTTTCTTTTTGTTGTGTCATCTTGTTGTGTCAGCTCTCCGTGTGTGCGGCGCCATTCCTGGGCAGGCTGCTCTTTCTTTCATGCTGGGCGGCTCTCTTTACGGGGTGCACGCCCTGCATGTGGGGCTCCCCTATGCGGGGGACACCCCTGCGTGGCACAGCACTCCTTGCGCGCATCAGCACTGTGCGTGGGCCAGCTCCACACGGGTCAAGGAGGCCCGGGTTTTGAACCGCGGACCTCCCATGTGGTAGGCAGACGCCCTATCCATTGGGCCAAGTCCGCTTCCCTGGAGGAAGAACCTTAAGGAACCTTTGGCCTCCTGGGGATTTGGAGGAGGTGGGCTCAGGGTCGTCAGTGGGTGGGGGCATGGGAATACCCTCACATAGAAGCCCCCGAGGCAGCCCGGTGCTTACACCAGCCTGCCCCGGGCTGCTGCCTTCTTCAGTTACCAAACCCTTCCTAAGCCGCCCCCCGTGCCAGGCCCTGGGCTGGCCGTGGGGACGCGGAGCTGAAGGGGACTCAGCCCCTGCCCTGCGGCCTTGCCTTCCAGTCCGGGAGAGAGGCGACCCCGTGAGCAGATGGTCAACAGCGATGCCGACACAGGCACGCTCAGGCACGGCGACAAGCCCGCGGGGTCCGAGGGCCCCTCCTGGAGGGCTCCTGGCAGGCTTCGAGCTCCGGCTGCCAGCTAACCCCTTCCCTGGGGTGCCTGGGCCGAGCGGCAGGCCCACTGAAGCGTCTCTCCGCCGCATCTGCACTCCAAACAAAACCACCCTGGGATCTTCTGTTTCCCAGCTTCCCATCCACTGGGGCAGAAAATCCTGGCCTGGCGGAGCGGGTAGATTCCCGGAGACCAGCTCTTCTAAACCTTCTGTCCATCCAGGGGGAAACCGAGGCCCAGAGAGACAAGGGGCCTTGCCGGTCTTCTCGCAGGGGCTGGGGGCAGAGCAGGGACTAGAAGAGAGTCCCTGGGTGAGAGCACAGGGCCGGCCCGGGGCCGCGGCTTCCCGGGAGCGGCCTGTGGGGGCCGAGCTCCTGTCGTGGTGGGCTGGGATGCCTGGTCGCACATGCCCTGGTCTTTGGGATCCGGGCCTGGTGCGCAGGTGTCGATCCTGGCCGTCCGTGGCTGCGCCCTGCCCCTGGGTGGCCTCTTCGCCCCCCAGGAGTTTCATGATGTCCCATCTGGTTGGCCTCTCGGAGACTCCCTGGTACCGTCATAGGTCGAGCAGCCGATGGGCGCTATTGGTTGCTGGTTATCGTTGATTATTGGTACCCATTGTCCTGGGTGGTGGACTGAGCCCAGAGAGGGCCAGGTCCTTCTGAGGGGGCGCCCAGCCCACATTTCTAGGAGTGCTCTGGCCTTTGTGCCACCAGTGCCACCCTTATTTCTCTGCTCAAATTCTCTTCCCCATCTTCCTTCTCCCTAATCCTGCCCCAATGACTTCTGGGAGCTTCCTGGCCTGGGGTGTCCACCTTGGCAATCGCCGGCCCCGGGCATGGGGTGTCCCGCCTGTGGGCTCACGCTCACCTGCCCGTCCCCGCACACGTCCACCTCCGCGTCCCTGTTTGGCCTCCACACGTGGTGCCTGGGCAGGGGCGTGTCGCCTCTCTCACATGAACGGGGGGCCTGAGCGGAGCGGCCCCCCGAGACGAGCAGCTGCTAGAGCCCAGCCTGGACTTTGCCACTGGGGTGTTTAGGGGTGCGGTTCCCATGGCAAGCAGCACCCGAGACAGAAATTCCTTCACGTCAGCGCAGAGGGAGAGGCCAGTTTTCTGGGGCCTCCCACCTGCTGCCCCCGGGCGGGGCCTCGAGGGCTCCTGGCCCGGTTGGGAACCCCTGCACTGCTCTGTGCTTCCCGGCAGCCCGTGGGAAGAGACACGATTCACAGGGGTCCACGGAAGGCCGGCCCATGGGACGCCAAGTGCCGTGCAGGCCCTGGGCCCTGGGCATGGCGGTCAGGAGGGCTGCCTGGAAGAGAGGCGCCCGAGCTGAGTGTCAAAGCACAAGAAAGGGCGACTAGCACTAAGTGAGCATCGGTCGTAAACCAGGAACCGGAACGTGTTGGGATTGTTGGGATTGTCCCAGTTAACGGAGGAACAAGCGAGGACTGGAGAGGGCAAGAGACTCGCCCAAGGTCCCTCGATGCTGAGGGTAGAACGCCCGGTCCCACCTTCCCCAAAACCCGTGCCCCCCCCCCCCCCCCAGATCCGGAGCCAGCCAACAGCTCGTGCAGACGTGGGCAAAGGTGCTGAGAGTTTGCGTTTCCCAGAAAAATAACTGCGAAGGAGCCACCGAGGGCCCGAGGCCATGGGGCCCGGTCCCGCCAAAACCCAAAGGCGCACGGCCCGGGTCGCGTGAGGACGGGGGCAACCCGCCGCCCCGGTGCGTCCTCTGCAAGCCCGCTCCTTGCTGGGGCGGATCTGAGGCCAGGCCGGCCTGTCGTCTTTGCAGAGCTTTCCCAGGCCCTGCCGCACATTCCTCTCCAGCCCGCTGTCAGTCAAGAATGAAGAAGGCATTTCCAACCTGCCCGAGTGCCCCCGGCCGCCCCAGGCCCTCCCGGCCTCGCATAGCCTCCCGCGGCCGGTCGTCCCCGTCCTGCAGGGCACGTGCTGCAATCGGGGGCACACGGGGCAGGGCTTTTCAGGTCACGGCGCCGGTGCGATGACGAGCGGGGGGCTACCGACCACCAGCCTGCGCAGAGAAGGCCACAGGGCCACCCCGGCTCCCCTGTTCGCTCGGCCGCAGCCGATCTCTGCACCCCAGCTCTCCCGGCTCATCTGAACTCTCTGTTACTTACTCTGCGTGAGCGTCTGTCTCTACCCGGGGTTGGCTTTGCCAAAATCTCTGTTAAACCAACGCCAAGAGGAACTGGAGGCAGCTCCGGTGCTGCCGTTTCTTCCGCCCGCCACCTAATTTCATACAAGGTCAGCCCATCCTCGGGGCATCGGCCTAGGGGCTTTTCACACATCAGCCCTTCCCCGTGCACAGAGAGGACAGAATCAAGGATGCTGTGACATCGGCGAGGCCCTGGTGGGCTGGCGCTTGGGTGTCCAGTGAAGCGACCCAGGGTTTACTGAAGGCCCGGCGGAAAAGCATCGCGTGCTCTGCCCCGCGTAGGTGGACACGCAGGAATCCTCCAAGGCAATGGAGAATTCTCGAGGGAGAGGGCACCGCCAGAAAGTCGTGGCCCTGTCCTTCGGCCAGCACCGCCCTCGCGCTGGCTGGAGCTTCCTGCTTGGAGAGGAGCCCGCCCCACCCGGCCCTGGTGTGCGAGCTGAGGGTCGTGAAATTAGAACACGTTGGTGGATTTCCATGACAAATCCTAGCGAGCACGGCGTGCGCGGTCCTGGGACGACTGGTCAGCTCCAGCAGCCTCAGAGTTAACGAAGAGAGGTGGATGTGCCCCCTCTTCTCCCCAGTGGGCACAGAGCTCTGTTTCACAGCCTTTACGTGATTACCGAGAAGACTATTTGTACTAAAACAACTGTAAGCACAACAGATCCCGAGGTTTGGGCCTGGGGCCTCGTGAGATGCCACCAGTGTCTGCTCAATTGAAACGCTAATGCAAGAGTCCCTGTGGTAGGCTTTATAAATCCTAAACAAGCCCATATTTGCTTCAGGTACAAGAAATTGGTCCAGATGCAGGCTGCCCTGGGCCTCTCGGAACGCCCGCTCTCCTTGCTTCCTTCCAGCCCGGGAAGAGCCAATGTGGGTGTATGAGCCAGCCAGAGGGTGCTGATGCAAGGCGCTAGAGCTCGGTGGGCTTTTATGAAGGGGATTTATTGGGGGTAGGAGCTTACCGTTACCAGGCCCTAAAGTCTAAGCTCCTTCCCGCACCAGAGTCTGTGGCCACGTGGTGGGGCGAGATGACTGCTGGTCTCTGCGCAGGCTCAGCCTTCCTCTTCCTCTAAGGCTCCGCGGTCCCAGCTTCTTCCGCTCTCAGCCGTCGGCCGGCATCATGCGTCTCACTCCCCGGCGCTCGTTGCTTTCTGGGCTTTCTCGGCTGTTCAGGGCTCTGGTCTCTTCAGCGGCAAACTATTGGGTGGATGACTCGGTTCTCTCCCCGGGGCTCCGGCGTCCCAAACTAAACTCCCCACGTCCCCCTTGTCCCGTGTTTACTTCCCTGTCTTTGATTGAGCATCCGTTTATGTAGCCACAAAGGGAGGGGGGCAGAGACTCGGAGTTGCCCTAATGACATGGTCAAATAAAAGCCCTCATCTTGATTTAATAAAGAACAAGTGAAACCTCTGAGTCTAATACAATCTAATACACCCAGAGGAACAGACCAGTTTACAAACACAATCCTGTATCTGTTTTTGGAACTCATAAGCAATAGCAAACTGCCAGGCGGCCCCCTGCCTTCTCTGCTTTTAGCCGTGCTGTGGGGAGGGGGCTGGCAGTGGTCCCAGGGGAGGCCAGGCCCTCTGTCAGCTCCGAGGATGCAGACGTAATTGAGACACACATCCCACACCCTCCGGCAGCTCCCCAGCTTGGAGGGGAGACAGATGCCAGTCAGCCCTTTCCCAGATGGTGTGGAATGTGCTGGACCTGCAGAGGACAGCTGACCCAGCCAGCCTTGAAGAACAGTCAGGGAGGGCTTCTTGGAAGAGGCAACACAAGAGCTGGGCCTTGACAGCTGAATAGGAGTGAGCCAGATCAAGGGGACTTCCTGGTGCAGGGAGCAACATGACAAGAGGCATGGAGTGGGGGGAGCCACACACAGTTTGGGGTGAGGGGGGCGGCAAGGATGCCCCCTTGCGGGTAAGAGAGGGGGCCGAAAGGGGTGGCAGGGCCAGGCCTCGCTAGACGGTCTCTGGTGGGCCCGGGATGCTCCTTGGGGAGCTTCTATTCCTGCTGCTTTTTCATCCTCTCAGGCCTGGAGATGAGTGTGGCCAAATGAGCCCCATCGCAGGCCTGGGTCTCCCAGCCAGGAACCATGCAAGGGAGGGGTGTAGACCTGGGCAGCCTGGCCCTGTCTTCCTCTGGTCTACGCAGCTGGCGTCTATGCTGGCAGGTGCCTGGTGGCAGTGGTTGGGTCAGGGACCCAGACAGAGAGGAGGGGCAGCGTGGCATCTCCGTTTCAGCTTCCCGGTCCAACCCCCCTGGCCCCGGGTCCTGGGCCTCCCCTCTACTGGGGAAAGGCCCCCCCCAGGCCCCGCGGTCAAGAGGCCCCGGCCGCCAGCACGCCGCGGGGGCACCGGGGGCCGGGGGTCCTCCTCCCTTTCTCCACCCAGCGAGTGCCGCCCTGTCCTTGCCCACCTGGGCGCCTACCCCGGGGGTCCAGGACCCCCGGGCCAGCAGGGGTGGGAGGGCTGCCAGGCCTGCGGCAGCGCCACCTCCAGGCACCGGGACGGGCTCTTCAGGAAGACGGTTTCCACTGGGGCACGACCCTCTGGCAGGAAACGCACTTTAATTGCAACCTGCGAACCCGAAAAGAGCGTCAGAGCCCACGCGGCTCGGTGGGCTTGTTCCGGTCTGCCTTAGGGTGTCGGGAGTGGGTGAGTGGGTGGAGCGTGTGAATGTGTGTGGCTGAGTGAGGAGAGTGTGGGGGTTGTGTGGCCGTGTGGGGTGAGTGTGGGGCGAGTGTGGGGTGAGTGTGGGGTGAGTGTGGGGTGCGTGTGGCATGTGGGGTGAGTGTGGGGCGAGTGTGGCATGTGGGGTGAGTGTGGGGCGAGTGTGGCATGTGGGGTGAGTGTGGGGTGCGTGTGGCATGTGGGGTGAGTGTGGGGTGCGTGTGGGGTGAGTGTGGGATGAGTGTGGCCGTGCAGGGTGAGCACGGGGTGAGTGCACACACGGTGGCTTTGGCTCCCGGGCCCTCCCGCCCGCTGGCTGGAGAAGGGACACCCCCTGGGCCCAGCCCCGCAGCCCACCCGAGGTCCGAGGCCCTGGGGGGCCGTGCAGGTCTGGCAGCAGAAGGCGTGGGGCCGCCCAGCAGGGATCGGGACCCGCCGGCCCGCACCCGCGTGTCACCTGTCCCGGGAGCACGGCCCCTTCCCCGGCGCTGCGTGGGCCTGCACACAGCCCGGGGTGGCTGAGACCCGTGGCCAGCGAGCAGGGGCTGCGGGAGGGTGACCGCGAGGAGCCGAGGGCTCGCATCGCAGCGGGGGACCCGCCAAGCCCGGTGGCCTGTCCGCGGGGCTGCACTCGACGCCGCGACCGCGGGCCCGTGTGGCCCCCGTACCAGGTTTAGGGAGGAAACACCAAAATCATTGCGTGACAAGACATGACACGGCCCAGGGGGAAGCCAGGCGAAACGGCGGGCACATGACCCCGACAGTGGGACGCACACTCGGGGCGCAGGAGGCGTGTCCTGGGGGCCCCGCGCCTTTACCTGCCGGGGGTCCCAGGCCCCACTCTCCGCCGTGTGTGCTGGGCCCGATGCGGCCTTGTAACTGCGGCCAGGGTGTGGGCACGCCGCACTCCCGCCCCTCAGGGCCTTGCAGACACCTGCGTTTGGAAGTCGCCCTTTAAATTCCATGAAGGCACGAGCTTGGGGTGGCCCTTCTAGGTCTAAGCGTGACGGGGTCTCTGCAGGAGCCAGCTGAGCCCTGGACCCGGGTGTTCTGGGCCGGATCCTCAGTCTCCATTCCTCACTGTGTGGCCTCAGGCAGGTCACATACCCTCTCTGAGCCTTGGTTTTCTTGTCAGTACAATGGCTACGATAACACTTGCCTTGCGGGTGGTTCAGGGGTGTATTTTAGCAGAGGGTACGGGGTAAGGGGGGCCTGGCTCAGAGGTAAGCCTGGAGGAGCCTCTGGGAGGCGGCAGTTTGGAATTGGGGGTTGCTGAGCGCGCAGAGCCCCACAGGGGCCTGGGCCCGCCACGTCCCCGCAGCTGCCCCGCCTGCCGGGGGCTGCCCACCGCGGCCTCCGGGCCCGTCACCCTTGAACTGCCTTGTTATTCAGCAAGAACACCCAGGGCGCCCGTCCTCCACGCCAGGCCCTGCACTGGGTGCTGGGAGACGAGCTTACACCCAAGGCCTGCTCTCGGGGAGCTGCAGCCCAGCGTCCCCAACGTCCTGGCACCTGAGTGCCCGGGCTGGAGGTGCGTGCTTTTTCAGGAGTGGGCTTTGTCCCTGTTACTGTCTCAGACGGAGCGAGAAGTGGTGTGTGGCGAGGCAGCCACGTACAGTTGGGTGTGTCGTGCACTGCACAACCCTTGGAGATACCGTGGACAAGCTAGTCCCTGTGCAGTGCACAACCTGCTCAGCTGTACATAGCGGCCCTGGGGCCAGGGCTTGTGAGCGACGCGACCAACCTAGCTGTCCCTTTCCCCCGGCCCCGCAGGGCCTCTGTCAAGCCCGGAGCACTCGCTCGCCCAGCCGTCTGGCTTTGAGTCACCATCAGCCAGCCCAGGTGGCCTCTTCAAAGTCATTACCCTTTAAGGGGTTAAACAGGCGCTGCTGACCCCGTCCTCCAGCCCGATCGGGAAGTTTGGCCAGGGATCAGTCCACATTACACACGAGGCTCAGAAATTCCACCTAAAAACAACAGCGCGGCTGCGCCGGCCGGGCGATGAGCGACGCGCCCTGTCCCGGCTCCCGCGGCAAAGCCGGGGGATTAGGTGCTCTCTTCTCCGGGGGCCACGCCTGGGCCAGCGGCCAAGCTGCCTCCAGGGCCGGCCCGCCGCCGTGACTCCACCTCGGAGGGCGGGGGCTGGGACGGGAGGGTTGCTCGGGGGACACGTGCTGGGCACCCCGGGCGGGACCCCGTGGGGCAGGGGTGGGCCTGGCTCCCTGCCTGACCCTGTTGCCCCCGTCACCCTCTAAAAGCCCAGGGGAAGATGCAGACGCTGCCCGAGGCCACCCCGGTCACGCAGCGGGGGTGCCCGAGCTGCCATGGGGCACCCGCCTGGCTGCTGCCCACCCCACCCTTCTGACTCCCGTGGGAGAAGGGCCTGGGTCCCACCGGCCACCCCCCAGCTGGGGCTGGGCTCCGCAGAGGTTCAGCAGGGCCGCGGGGGGCCCAGCCTCTGCTTGAGAGCCCAGAGGGGTGGGACGCACAGGGGTCCCCGGACCCCAGGTACAGCCCCTGGAGAGTTCCTGCACCCGCCCCCGGGCAGCCCCCGGCAGCCCACCCAGGCCCCGTGCCGAGCCCCAGGCCGTGCGCCACACCCCAGGGCAGCCTCTGAGCTAGACCCCAAGCCGGCCACCCAACATTTGGCCGGGGGGGCAGGCCGCTGGCCCCAGCAGGCCCCCAGCAGCCACCCTGGGGGAGGGGGGGACAGCGCAGGAGGAAGAGCCCTTGGCCGCCACACCTCAGGTCTAACCCTCGGAACAGCTGCTGAGCTGAGAGTTTGGTGAGTTAGAAAGCTCTAGAAATCAAGCTGCCCGTCGTCTCGTGGGTGACGGCACTGACCAAGGCTTGAGGACCAGCCCGGCGGGTGTCTGGTTCCCAACACCTAGGCCGACTTGGGCCTCCCTGGCATGTGCCCGGGTCAGCTGGGACCGTGACCTGCCTGGACGCAGACGCCAAGGGCACCCGGGGCAGGCGGGCGGGCGCAGGTGAAGGGGGCCGGTGCTGCAGAGGGAGTAGGGGAGGGCGCGGCCAGGGGACGGGAGGTGGGGAAGACGCACGCTCCGTTCCCCTCAGCGTCCAGCCTGGAGGGGGCCAGTGACAGCTGTTGGCGGGTCAGGCTAGGGGTCGACCGTCGGGCAGCACTTGGGGGCAGCAGGCAGGCCCGGGCCGCTGCGGGTGGTCCAGGGGCCTCGCGGGGTCAGAGCCTCCCTCGTGGATCTCGCGTGGCTGTGCGTCCGAGGCCACGGACCACAAAGCTCTACCGGAAGCTTCCATGGCCTCACCCTGGGCGCTGCCCGGATGGTGCCGCTCGTGCCGCTGGTCCCGGACCTGCCGGCCCCCCTGCCTTCCAGGTGCCTGCACCTGGCTGCGGCTCCTGCAGGCACGGCTGAGCCTGGCCAGAGCCTCCCCCCTCTCAGCGACGTGGCTCCCGTGGCACGGCCAAGCGCACTCCAGCCGCTGGGTTCCGAGGCCAGAGTCGGGGCCCTGCTTCAGGTTCTCTGCTCCTCCTCGCACCCACAGCCCGTCGCTGCTGCCCCTGCCGGCCTTAAACCTGGCGTTCACGCCAGCCCCACGGCCCGGCCGCAGACGGCCCCAGCCCCGACTCGCTCCTCTCTGCCCCCACGTCCAGCACTCGGGGGCTGCCCAGGTCCAGACTGCGACGAAGCACCCCAGCCTGCCTGCGAGCTCCTTCCTCTCTGTTCTTATTTTCTCCCTTCCTCTCCCCTTCACCCTGTTCCAGCCCAGCCCTGACCCCAAACACCCCATAGCCGCTCTCTTCTCCTGGACTTTAGCCACATGTGCCTCTTTTCCTCTTGGTCAAACTCCTATACATCCCTCAAAGCCCAGGTCAACTGGTACTCCTCTCTGATGCCCTCAACACCCCCACAGGCAGAGTGTGTGGCTCCTTCCTTTGTGCTCCCCTGCCCCCTGGACGACCCTCTTTCTAAGCTCTTCTCATCCTCATGCATCCCACAAACACTGTGTGCACCCTGCAGAGAAGGCCCTGCTGTAGAGGGTACAGCAGTGACCAAGACAGACGGACGGACATGAATCCCTACCTCGTGCAGTTCTTCTTTCAGAGGGTGAGTGTAGACAGAAACAAATGGTCTATGCGCTGTCCGATGGTGGTGCTGTCAGAGGGGCTGGGGCCATGGGGGCGGGGTGCAGGCGCAACCTTCATTCTGGCTGTCGGTGGCTTTTGTCAAAGACCATGGGCACAGAGGGGACCCGCGTGAAGGTTTGGAGGGAGGGGTCCGGGCAGGGGGAGCAGTGCGTGCGAGGTCCCTGCGGCAGGGAGGCGGCCGGCTGGCCGGGGCAGAGGCTGGAGGGGACGGCGATGTCCACGGGGCCGCCGTCGCCTCCCCCTGCGCGGTTTCAGGGTATCAAGCGACCTGACCTCGCGTGCGCGAGGGCTCTGGCTGCTGGGGTGGACAGAAACAGGAGGCGCCGGGGGCTCCCACAGGGTCCCGGGGTGGGGATGGCGGCTGCTCAGACCATGTGCACCCCAGAGAGTGGAGAGGAGTGGACAGATTCGGGGTCCGTTTAGAGGGCAGTGCCGGGTGCTTGGGATGGTCTGGGGTGGGGAGTGAGACAGAGGGGAGCGAGTCAGGGATGTGCCCACAGTTTGGGCCAGAACCCCTAGAAGAATGGAGCTGCCATGGGCCGAGATGGGGAGGCCGGGCGCAGGCAGGTTTGGGGAGACGTGGCGTTCAGGTCGGACTCCACTTTGGGGTGCTTTTTGGACACCCCGCCGCGTGGGATCCCTTAGCCGGGGCGTGGCAGCTGAAGCCTTCGGGCGGGCTGAGCTCACCCAGGACCGGGTGTAGACAGGACCGGGCGCAGCGCCTTCCGGGTTCCGAGGCTGGGGATACTCTGCGGCTCCAGCGCGGGAGCAGCCGGAGGGACAGGAGGAGAGCCAGGCGCGCGGCGTCCCGGAGGCGACCGGCTGAGCGGCAAGGAGGATGGGGACAGAGAATTCACCATTGGATCCGGCCACGCAGGCCGTGGGTGACCTTGGCACAGGCGGTTTCGGGGGGTGGGGCGCCTTCCCGTGGCGGGCTGGAGAAGGTTCTGGAGAACTCTCTCCAGGAGCCTGGCTGTGGTCGTGGCAGCGGGAACAGCGCGGTGGAGGGCGAAACGCCCCGGTTCGCCTCCGGGCCGGGAGGCGTCTGCTGGACTTGCTGTTCCACCCAACCGTGAATCCCTAGGGGAGAGCCCGGGGGTGCGCGCGTGCAGTGCCGCCGCCGTCGCCCTGTTTGTTATTCCCGCTCGCGCACACGTGCACACCTGCACAGAGCAGGCCCGGGGGAAGGTAACTGGCACCTGGCAGGATCACACACACCTGCTGCCTCCCCGAGTCACCGAGGGGTTAACGCCAGCCGGGGCGGCCTCCTAGCAGCGCCCCGAGGTGCCCCTGCGGGCCTGCTGGGTCCAGCCCGGATGCTTCTTGGCACTCTTACAGCTGCTGTTAACATCGGGCACCATTTGAAAAGCCTTTGATGCCGCCAGGCACGTTAATAAATTACCCTTTTTTAAAAAATGGAGTTTTAGCCAAGCAGCACGAGAGCTAGCATGTGGTGCGAACCCAGAGAAGGGTCTGGGGGGTTGGGATAAGCCTTCCCGCGGCCTCCCCGACAATCCTGGGCACAGGCAACCCTGGGCACAGGCGACAGACACAGCGGCTCGTCACCGTCCTGCAAGTAGCCTCCTCCCGCCGCGAGGCCTCGGGTGGCAGGGGGGCTGCCGAGGCGCATCACAGACCCTGGCAGAACATTTCGGCCCGCGCCAGGGTCAAGGGGCCCCGAGTGGCCAGGCCTGATTATAACAGTCACTCAAACGGCGAGCCACGGCTCTGGCTGTGTGCCAGGCACTCTACTGGACGTGTAATAGACATACCGTGTCCCTTGCTACCCACAGGGTGGGAACAGATTATCCCCATGGCCCAGGTGAGGACACCAAGGCACCTGGCTCAGGGGGCATGACGCAAGAGATCAAACAGCATGCTGGGACCGCCGTGAGCTTCTGGCGTGCCTTTGACCTTGGGCAGGGCCCACCTTCTAGTCTTGGACTTCGCAGTGGTCATCTCTGCCTCCCCCGACAGCAGGGAACGCGGAACGCAGAGTGGGTGCGTTGTGTGGGTTCCGTCAGCGGCTGGGGACGCGGTTCTCTTCCCGGGGCTGCAGGAGGCTGGTGGGCAGCAGCGTGGACAAAGAGGGACATCGGAGGGGGCCCTGCGAGGAATCACCAGCTCGGGGGGCTCCCCACCGTGGCCCCGTCCAGCAGAAAGCCCCTTTCCGTCCTCAGTTGGCTTCCTCATGGCCCCTCTCGGGAAGGACAGAACAAAAACGGGGGTTCTCAACCAATATGGCGCGTGCCCCCCTCGCTGAGCTCCGGAGGTGCCTCTCCCTGGCGGTCGGGCCCCTGCCCACCTCTCCCTCTTCACCCGCCCTGCCCTCCTCCTCCTGGTCCACTCGGGGAAACCGAGGCACCCAGCAGCCTCCTCTTCCGGCCCTTCACTCACGTGCCCCCTCTGCAGGAGCACCCTCCTCCGTGGCCGATTCCTGCCCCCCCACCTTGCCCTCTAAAGCTCAGCTCGAGGCTGACTCCTCAGCCCCCCTGCCCGGAGCACCTGCCCCCGTGGGCTGTGCCGAGGGCCCCCCGCTGGCTGTGCCGAGGGCCCCCCACTCTCCTGTACCCGCCTCTTCTGCCCTTACTCACCTGCACCTGTCCTCCCCGGGCCCTGAGCAGCACTCCCTGCTTGTCAAATGAGCGACCCAGACAGCGCACGGCGCCCACCCCCAGACTCGGGTTACCGCCGCCGCCCCTCCCCATTCTGCGCTCACCAGCCTCGGACCCGGCAGGCCCTGCGGTCCCCTGTGGCGTCTGTGCAAAGGAGGTGGCAGTGACCGTGATCCCGGAAAGCAGAGGGCAGGGCCGTCACTCCCTGATGCTCCCAGGTCTTTGATTCGACATCAAGTGAGACTTGCGCCCTGTGCTCAGCCACGTGCCGCGTGGCCGCCCCGCCCCTCCCGCGATCGCCATGCCCCCTGGGCCTTTGCGCCCCTTGAGCACCGTGGAGGGCTGGGGGACTGATTTATGAGGGGTTCGGGGTGCTGAAAAACTGGACAGGTGGGCGGTGGAGCCTAATCAAGGTGCGTCTTACCTGCCGTGGTGTGAGCCGAGGAGCTGGGGGCGGGGGAGGCTTTCCCCAGCCAGGAGGGACCCCTGCCGCATGGACTCTGTCTACAGGGCTGGCGTGAACGTGGTGGGGGAAGCTGTGGTCTGGCCACGTGGGAGTGCTGAGGCCTGGCGGGGGGTTACATGGCAGTTCTTGGGGTGATGAGGTGCATCACAGGTGGGCAGCCGAGGGGCTGGACAGGACAGCGATCTTAGCTCAGAGGGCCCTGAGAGGGAGGGGGGCATGGGGCCATGGGGGTCCCTGGCTTACCGAACCTGGGCTCCCAGAGGGTCCCAAGAGGAAGAGCACCTGCGGGTGCTCCTTTATCACAAGGAGGGGGGAGGGTGTCCCCACGGATCTGGGGGACTGGACAGTTCAGATTCAGGGGTGCAAAATGTGGACACGGCAGGGCCCCTCAGAGGGGCTGGGCGCAGTTTAGCATCCGAGTCCCGCAGTGTGGGCAGGGCTAGCTGGGGGGACTGCCCAAAGGGGCAGGTGGCGACAGGGCCCCAAATACAATCCCTTTGCTCCATCCCAGGCTGAGCTGCGTCGGGGGAGGGGTGGAGAAGAGTCTGAGGACCCTGGGCCCCAGAACAGGTCTGCCTCAGGCTTGGGCTGAATGTGCCCGAGGAGGATGACCCCCGAGTGGATGGGGGGGAACTCCCGGGGGTGGCAGCTTGGGGGAGGACCATGAGGGGGCCGCTTGGGGTGCTTGGCCTGGAGTGTCTGAGAGATGTGGGGGGCTCTGGGGGGCCTGGGCCCGAGGGGCAGCATCGGACAGTGGGGTGAGGCCAGGCCAGCGAGAAGGAATCACCCCTTGGCCAGCCTGGTGGAAGTGGGTCCCCCCAGTGAAGTGGGTCCTTCCGGAACCCTGCCCGGGCCCCTCTTCCTGTGGCTTCACGGCTTGGAGGAAAGGACAGGGGCCGGGGCTCCGGTCCAAGCCCTGGGCTCAGCTGCTTCCTGGGCTCAGCTGCTCACTGAACTGCCCGGAAGCTGCTGCCTGCGTCAACCCCGGGTAAGCCAGGCCCAGCCGCCTCGGCGGAGCTGAGGACAGAGGGACGGGAGCGCGCTAGGGCCGGCCCAGTGCCACCGGCATGCCCGTCACTGCGTCCCGCCCCAGGGCTGGGGACCCCGAGCCCAGGGCTGCCATTCCCGTTCAGATCCCCAAGGGGCGCGGGGGGCGCCGGGACCTTCTCCCAGCTCCTCGCTGCTGCCCCCTCCCAACGCTCCGCTTTAGCTCGGGGAGATGCGTGGGGCCAGCCCATTTATAACCGCCAGCAAGTTCTGCTGAGACACGCGGAGCGACGCTTGGTATCTCAGGTATGCAGCCCAGGCACCTGCCCCCGGCCCGCGGAGCCTTCCCCGGCGCTCCTCAGGGCATCTCCTTCCACCGCAGTGCCAGTTACTGACGTGATGATGCCATAATCCCTGGTTCCTTATGACTCAGCTATGAGCAGTACATTCTGGAAGCTTCCTCCACATCCCCTCACACCGTGGATTTATTGTCTTTTGGAGGGGAGCAGCTGTAGTGGAATGGAGAGAGCCGGGCTTTGGGGCCAGGCCGCTCTGGCCTGGAATCCACGCCCACGTACCTGCGTGACCTGGAGCGCGCTCAGCCCCAGGGAGCGAGGGCACCGTCCTCCTCCAGCCATGCTGGGTGCTGACGGGGGCACTGGGCGCGTGGGGCCGTCAGCGCCCACCCCCTCCCTCGCTGGGGCGCGGCCTCCCAGCCTCTCCGTGCTCTGTTCTCTGCTGAGTCCTGACAGCGTGTCTTAAGGTCGCGGTTTTTCTTCCTTGCCTTGGGGACGCTCCTGCAGGGGGCCATTATTTCCATCAGGGTAAATTTACTGCCATCTGAGTACTCGTTGGCGTCTTTCCACTCGCTTGTCGTGTTTGTGAGTGGCAAGACCACATCGGCCTCCTCCGAGCTGCTGGGTTCTCTGTTCCAGGACTGTGACCACACAGGCTCTTGTTTTCCCTTCCTCCCTGCTCACCTCCCCCCTGCTCACCTCCCCCCTCCTCCCTGCTCACCCTCCTCCCTGCTCACCTCCTCCCTGCTCACCTCCCCCCTGCTCACCTCCCCCCTGCTCACCCTCCCCCCTCCTCCCTACTCACCCTCCTCCCTGCTCACCTCCTCCCTGCTCACCTCCCCCCTGCTCACCTCCTCCCTGCTCACCCTCCCCCTCCTCCCTGCTCGCCCTCCTCCCTGCTCACCTCCTTCCTGCTCACCCTCCCCCCCTCCTCCCTGCTCACCCTCCTCCCTCCTCACCTCCTCCTTCCTCACCCCCTCCCTGCTCACCCTCCTCCCTCCTCACCTCCTCCCTGCTCACCTCCTCCCTGCTCACCCTCCTCCCTCCTCACCTCCTCCCTGCTCACCCTCCTCCCTGCTCACCTCCTCCCTGCTCACCTCCCCCCTGCTCACCTCCTCCCTGCTCACCCTCCCCCTCCTCCCTGCTCACCTCCCCCCTGCTCACCTCCTCCCTGCTCACCCTCCCCCTCCTCCCTGCTCGCCCTCCTCCCTGCTCACCTCCTTCCTGCTCACCCTCCCCCCTCCTCCCTGCTCACCCTCCTCCCTCCTCACCTCCTCCTTCCTCACCCCCTCCCTGCTCACCCTCCTCCCTCCTCACCTCCTCCCTGCTCACCTCCTCCCTGCTCACCTCCCCCCTGCTCACCTCCTCCCTGCTCACCCTCCCCCTCCTCCCTGCTCGCCCTCCTCCCTGCTCACCTCCTTCCTGCTCACCCTCCCCCCTCCTCCCTGCTCACCCTCCTCCCTCCTCACCTCCTCCTTCCTCACCCCCTCCCTGCTCACCCTCCTCCCTCCTCACCTCCTCCCTGCTCACCTCCTCCCTGCTCACCCTCCTCCCTCCTCACCTCCTCCCTGCTCACCCTCCTCCCTGCTCACCTCCTCCCTGCTCACCTCCCCCCTGCTCACCTCCTCCCTGCTCACCCTCCCCCTCCTCCCTGCTCACCTCCCCCCTGCTCACCTCCTCCCTGCTCACCCTCCCCCTCCTCCCTGCTCGCCCTCCTCCCTGCTCACCTCCTTCCTGCTCACCCTCCCCCCTCCTCCCTGCTCACCCTCCTCCCTCCTCACCTCCTCCTTCCTCACCCCCTCCCTGCTCACCCTCCTCCCTCCTCACCTCCTCCCTGCTCACCTCCTCCCTGCTCACCTCCTCCCTGCTCACCCTCCTCCCTGCTCTCCTCCTCCCTGCTCACCTCCTCCCTGCTCACCCTCTTCCCTGCTCTCCTCCTCCCTGATAACCATCCTCCCTGTACCCCCTCCTCCCTCCTCACCTTTCTCCCTCATCTCCCACCCTGCACGCCCCCCTCCCTGCTCACTCTCCTCCCTCCTCACCCCCTCCCTCCTCACCCTCCTCCCCACTCATCTCCTCCCTCCTCACCCTCCTCCCTCTTCATCCTCCTCCCTCCTTACCCTCCTCCCTGCTCACCCTCCTCCCTCCTCACCTTCCTCCCTCCTCACCCTCCTCCCTGCTTGTGGCTCCAGGTGGTAGACCCAGGGCAGGTATGAGGCCCAGCTCCCATTTTCTCCCTCCAGTTGGTCGGCATCTGAAAACTCAGTAACCTTTAGTCATCGTCTATTCCTTCCCAGTGCTTTCATTTTGGGGTGACAATTTTCAACGTCATAAACTGTGCCACTGCTCTCATCTTTAGTCCATGATTCACTCAACAACGATCGAGTGGCTCCTATGTGTCGGGCACAGAGTAGGACCAAGGACCCACTACCTTGCAAGAACCAGGGATGCCAAGCAAACGCCTTGGCCTTGGGCTCTACACCCAAGGAGAGAGCAGGAAACAGCGAGCTCCCTAACCTCGTGTCGGGGCCACGAGCGTCTTCTCTTCTTGTGATGTTGACCTGCAGCTTTCACTTAAAAACTCTTGCCTCTGCCTCTTCTAACTGGAATCACTGCCTTTTAAGAAACACATAGTTAATTTCCTTTGGCCTGAGACGTTTCCGAGTCTCTTGGTTCATCCCCTTGCTTGTGAAGATGCTCCTCGGCCATCCTGGCCACTCCACTGCGGTCAGGTAGAATCCGGGACTTTTGTGTGAGAGGTTGAGCTTCAGCGAGGGGCAGCGACCTGCCCAAGGTCACCCAGCTGGTCAGTGGCAGGACAAAACTAGGCAGCCGAGACTCCGACCGCAGGCCACCGCGGGGGCCAGCGTCTCATGTCCGAGGTGTCGCGCGCGTGCAGAAGGCCCCGTGCCTGGCTTTCCTCACGGGGGGGTGACCGATCAACAGTCAAATGCAGCCTTACCTGCAGGCGCCGGCTGGTGGCCCCGGCGGCCGGGAACGCGGAGCCAGGCCTCGGAGGGGTGTCCCCGCCGGAGCGGGGGCTTCGTGCTCAGGCTCGAAGGAGCCGGCACTCGCTGCAATCTGCAAAGCAGGCACAGACGGAAGGTCTCGCCCGAGGGGCCTGCATTTTTCAAAGGGGAAAAAAAAGGCTTAATTCTATCTTCAAGAGGCACAGACGTGCCGAGGAATACCAGCCGCGTCTGAGGCCCGGAGCAGGAATGCGAGGAAGAGGATTTGGAAGATTGACACGCCGTGGCCCTCTTCACCTGGGGCTTGGGGCAAGGTGGCGAGGCAGCCCCCCAAGGGGAAGGAGGATCAGCCAGACGGGAGGACGGCGCTGCCCTCCCCCCTCGGTCCACCTTCAGGACAGAGTTTTGTTTTCCTTCCTGGATTGTGGGAGCCCCGAGGACTGTGTTCCCTTCTTCCCTCTCTCGCCCTCTGTCCCTTCCTCTCTTCTTCCTCCTCTCTCCTCCTTCCCTTCCTCCTTCCTCCTTCTCCCACTCGGGATCCATCGCTGAGCTCTTCCTGTCCCAGGCCCTGGGTGGGGAGCAGGTAGGACGGAGAGCCTGTTCCCGCGCAGCGAGGCCGCCTTTGAACGCCCTGCATGGGCGCGTGCAGCCGTATAGGGGAGGGAGACCCACGGGAGGCCCGGGCAGGGCTCACGACACGGGAGGCAGCGGTTAAGCTGGGCCCCCTGGCACCCAGCGGACGCCAAATCGCGGTCTATAGAGCCGAGGGAGCGGGTGGAACCGGGCGCCTGCAGGGGGCCGCTAGTGTTTGAGCCACATGTGGGGGCCTAGTGTCCCTCCTCCCGCTCCTCCCTCCCGGGCTTCCCGGCAGTCTGGAGCTTGTCAGTGGTTCCCCAAGAACGTGGTCGTCCAGCCTCGGTGATGAGACTGCCCACCCAGCCTCCCGGCCCTGCGGCTGACAAGGTCCCCCGGAGCCGCCTCTCATCCTCCTCATCTCCCAGCTCTCTCTCCCCAGCATCAGCGCGGGTCCCAGAACTGGCCGGAGCCTTCCTCCTTCGGGGCTTTTCACGTGGCTCTCCTGCTTCCATGGCTCCTATTTATTCGAAAAATCCAACTGAAATGTTGGTCCCTCTGTAGAACCTTTGTTAAACCTCCCCCATTTAGAATGACCAATACTGGATGGATGGATGGATGGATGGATGGATGGATGGATGGATGGATGGATGGATGGGTGGCTGGGTGGATGGATGGATGGATGGATGGACAGATGGAGTAAGGGATCAATGAGTAAGTAGGTAGATGGGTGAATGGGTGGATGGACAGATGGATGGATGGATAGATCAAAGGATCAGTGAGCGAGTGAGTGAGGGATGGGTGAATGCATGGATAGTTAGTTGGGCGGATGGATAGATGGGTCGTGGGTGGGTGGGTGGATGATTGGATGGTGGAGTAGGAAGGCCATGAAGAAAGAAGTGGTATCAGGAGAAAGCCTGGGTTTAGTCAAGGTGGGGTCACGGGGCTGGGGCTCCTGTTGGATCTAGCCTGGGAAGGAAGGGAACCTGCCCACCCAGAAGTGTGTCTGGGCAGAAGGAGCCGTGTGCGTGGGGCTCTGAGTGGGCGTGGCCTGGGTCAGGTGGGGCCATGTGTAGAGGTGGAGACTCAACCTGGAGTTCAGGTCCCAGGGAGGGAGCAGCTGATTCTGGAGGGGGGAAGGGACATCATTCCTGGAGGGGCTGCTGTGCGCACTCTTCCGTGTCCTCGCCCGACTCTCGGGGCATTCCTGCTGGTTCAGCTTAATGGTTTTTCTTGTTAAATGCCAAGAGCCCAAAAAAGCCCAGGCCCTAAGGCGACCTCACCAGTCACTCGCCAGCCGGCCTCGCCGGTGCCCTTCTCTTCTTTTATCTCCATTTAGACTGAATAATTGGCCAGCAGCCTGCGAGTCTAGTACTTGGCCATTCTAGAAAGTCAGCCTCAGGAAGCACCTGATGTATTTCGATTCAAACATTTCCCACACACTCAGGGCTTTCTGTTCTGGTAGAACGTCAAAAACCAATCCAACAAAATACCTGCCGCTTGGTGGTGCGGGAACCCGGCCCTGCCTGAGCCGAGCAGCAGCTGCCTTGAAATCTCAGAAGGCTGTTTGGGATCCACGAGTCATTTCTGAGAGGGGTGGGGAAGGAATGACCCCACATGGGTTTTAATTCTGATTTTGCCCGTGGTTCTTTTTCATCCTGCTCTCACGGAGTAGGAAGTTGGGACTCAGAAAGGTTAAGAAACACATCTGGGTCAGAGGACCACTGACCCCGGTGGGTCAGACTGCAAATCCCGGGTGCTGCCAAGCCCTGGCCTCCAGCAGTGCTGTGAGCTGCTTGCCCCGTGCAGGGCCAGCTGCAGCCACGTGCCCCCGTCCCAGCAGCCAGCCCGTCCTGCAGCAGCATTTTCTCTTTCCTTCTCTGTCCTCCAGATAGGGCCCCCTGAGGAACAGGCCATCGTCTTCTCTCTGTGCTTGTTTGTCCCAGGGCCTGGCACACAGAGGTCGGCCTGGAACCTTCTGTGGGCGTCTGACCCGTCGATAGCCTGCGTGTTTATTTAAAGATATATGTGGCTGTAGCTTGTGGAGCTGACCGCAGCAGGAAACCCAGGCCCCCTGTGGCTGGCCGGTGCCATCGGCTGCCTCAGGCCTGGGGAGGGGAGACGGGGCACTGATGGGGGCTGCAGGGGGGCAAGGGGCAGAGTATTTGGGCTGTGCCCGGAGAGGGCGGGCAGGAGTGGCCCAGTGATCAGGAGCTGCTGGCACAGTGAAGGCAGTGAGCTCATCGCGTGCCAATGGCATAGTAGGAGCAGCGATGTCCTTAGGAGCCTCTGCACAGCGAGGGCAGTGACGTCATCAGAGGCAAGGTGGTGACATCATCAGAGGCAAGGGGGTGACATCATCAGGAGCCACTGGTGCAGCGAGGGCAGTGACAAGGCCACATGCCTTGCCCTGAGCTGCAGAGGTTCCTCAGTGTCCAAACAGGACAAAGCAGCAGTGTCGTCGCTGGGTGACGGGCAGAAAGGGTGCTGCCGGCCCGCGGAGGCCGGGCTTCCCTGCCGCCAGAGCCGGCGCCCGCGTTTGCTGAGAGAGCAGCCCCGGGGAGCCGCGGGGAACCCCACCGCAGCTGCCCGGCCTTTCACTCCTGAATCGTGGAGCTCAGAGAGCGAACGGGGGCACCGGGCCCCCAGTCTCCCCCTGCGCATGCCCTTGAGGTTGCTGGCCGGGCACACCAGCCGCTGGGGGGAGGCCGTTGCTCTGCGGCTCCTCCCGTGCCTGCTGCCGGGGGCCTGGAAGATGCGGCTGTCGCACGTCGCCCGTCCCCGGCGGCTGCGGCGGTGCTCTCTGCAGACACCCGCCTGGAACCGGCCCTTGGGAGGGCAGTCCCTCAAGGGATGGTGGAGGAGCGGGTCCTCAGGGCCCCGTAACGGGGACTGCAAACCGGGGGCTTGAATCTCTATTCTCAGCTCTAGGGGCCAGAAGCCCACGATCAAGGGGACAGCTGGGCCTGGCTCGTGAGAGCCGATGGCGCACGGCCCACCCCACCTCTGCATTCGGTGACGTCACGCGGTGGCTGGAAATCGGCAAGGGGCACCATCAGAGAGCCGGTGGTCGGCAGGTCCCAGCACACCACAGCGCCACAGGCTTTGGGCAGGCCCCAAGACCAGAGAAAAGGCGCTGCTGGTTCCCTCCTCCGTCTTCCCAGCTGCCGCTGCCTGCCCCACTCTGCTCACTGCAGCCTCTGCTGGAAGTGGCACCTGCTCCAAGGAGCCTTCCCTGACTGCTCCCAGCCCCGCTTCTCAATTCTCAGCTCTGCTGGACAACATTCAGACCTTAGCAGAGTGCGGGTCCCCTGCTGGCCTGGAGCCCAGATTTGTACCCCTGAGAACAGTCCCCGGGGCCTGCTGAGGAAGGTGGAGACGGGGAGCCCTCAAGTTTGGCAGGGGAGGCCAGGCTGCACACCTGGAGCTCACACCTTGGCTGGGCCGGGGCACCTGCGAGCTTGTGGAGGAGCCCCGGGCTCGAGGGCAGCTCTGGTCTCATGCCGGGGCGCGGGAGAGTTCCCGTGAGCCTCTGGCCGCCCTGGAGAGGCCAGGCGGAGCCCAGTGGCCTGGAGGTGGCCAGGCAGCAGCGCGGGGAGAGCTGTGGGGTCCCACCTCTTACTGCCCGACCCCGCTCCCCTGCCCACCTGAGGATCACCAGGAGCTGCCCCCGTTCTGCCCCGGCCCAGCTGAGCTCTCCCTGTGCCCTGACTCTGAGCCCGAGCGGGGGGCATGCCCAGCACAGCCTCAGCTGGGCCCCTACCTGGGCCCAGGCAGAATTCCCTGCACCCCCGGCAGGTTTCTGGTACCGCCCGCCCACCCCCCGACCCGACCGCTGTCTCCCCTCCCCCCGCCGGCCTTCTGCTCACCCTGGCCACGCTGCCCCGCTGCTCTGAGCCCCAAGCCCCGGGTGCCTCTCGCTCACCTGTGACCACAGACACTGACAGCTCAGGGGTCACCCTCCATGGAGGTCAGCAAGGGGTCCAGGGCCACGTCCTCCTGGAGAAGGATTGGACCCCACCGCAATCCTCAGACATCACGGGGAAGTGGGTTAGACGTGTGGCTCTTCCTCCAAGGGCCCGAACTGGGCATGGGGGCAGGAGCAGGGGAAGACAGGTGTTCGGTGGCATCTGCCGCACACCAGAGCCTTCCTAGGTTCTTTTAACGCCGTCGGGTAGAGGATGAGAACAGAGGAACCCAGCTCCGGGAGGGCAGGGGTTAGTGCTATCTGCCCCAGGGACCCCACTCATGGACCCCTCCCCTTCAGGGCTCAAGACAGAAAGGGTGATTCAGAAAGAGCTCACTGTCACCTTCACCAGAGGGTGGGAGCAGAACCGGGGGTGGCCACGTGGAGGGGCAGTTGATGCAGGGCACCAAGCATCCAGCTCAGGGCCCGAGGCGCCTTCTAGCCCTGAAATCCCTCGAGGGAAGCCATTGCCCAGATCTCTTCATTGCCACAGGCCCTGCTGATTCTGGGGCACCCTCTGCTCTCTCCGCAGGTATTGTGCGCCAAGTACGGCCCATCGTGGGACCATTTCACACCGTCCTGAAGCTGGAGATGAATTTTGTGAACGGAGGTGTGGTCTCCCACCGAAACGAGGTCAACGTTCACATCTTCATCTCTGAGTACTGGTTCTGAAGGCTGGTCCGTACTGCAGCCAAGTCTGCACCCCCAGGCCAAGTCATTGCTGCAAAAGACTTATGTACCACCTGGACCTTTCTTAATCTTATGTATTTGTCAGTAGTGTTAGTCTGGCATGTAGTAAGCTGGGCCAGATGAATAAGTCCATCTGATGTATTTCGGTGTTTAAATAATGAGTCCAATTACTCAGCTGTTTGAGTGAAAATGTTGCTTATTTTTAAATGCAAAGGTTCAACATTGCACCCTTTCACTGCCTGAGGGCTGGGCATTGCTAAGGACCAAGGAAAGAGAGCTATTTTTCAGGGGCAGCTAGTCCACATGCCAGGGGGGAAAGAAGACCAGATCTTGCCTTGATTGAATGAAATTAGACATTCTGGTACTTTTTGGCCAGTCAGATTTTGTATGCCCAATTTTCAAGACACAGCTGCTGTCAAATAGCAGGTATAATAAATTCCTCCCAGAAGCCACATGACAACATGCCTTGGGGAGCACTTAGAAGTAAATTGCAGTTCCTCCTTTAAGAAAGAAAAAAACGGTAGCGACAATCCTTGGAGCTGTCTGGCCTGTGGCAGCACCTCCCCAGGCAGCGCCTGTCTTCACACGCAGCGCCCCTGGCCTTGTCTCTCTCTCCTCCTCTTGTGAGGACCCAGGCATATGGGATTAGGGGCCACCCTGACCCACTCTGACTTCCTCTTGACTAATTGCATCTGCAAAGACCCCATCTCCAAAGCAGGTCATGTTCTGAGGTCCTGGGGGCGAGGAATTCACTGTACCTTTTGGGGGGACACAGTTCACCCCCATAGCACAGGCCTCCCCTCTGGGAAGCGTGGCTCAGGCCCTGCCAGGCAAGGGGCACCCACCCAACCTCACGGGCTGTCGGATCCCTTCTGGAAGGCACGGGGGGGAAATAATGACACACTTGGGCACGAGGAGAGGAAAGCCGCGTCCCTGGCATCCCCACCAGACACAGTGATGTCTGCAGCAGGCAGTTGGCACTGTGGTATGTCATCTGTCCTCTGGTGACAAGCCACTGAGGTGGGCACGATGAGGCCCAGTCCAGAGACGAGCAAACTGGGCTCCGAGAGAGGAACTTGACTGCTGAAAGGCGTGTGAATTTTTAGCCACAAAGAAGAAACTCAGGTTGGCTGCAAACCCCCTTCACTAAAACCCTGTCCCGGAGCAGATGTGGGCAGCTGGAATTTATTGGGTGTTCAGCCCCGCCCTCAGCGTTGGGACAGTCGCACCCAACAGCCCAGGGCCCACGCTCGGCAGCCAGCCCCCTCCGATTCTGCCCACGCCTCTCCAAAGCCCCCCGGCCCTGCAGGGCTGTGCTCTTCCCAGGCTCTGACCCCGTTTGTGGCTCGGCCCCCCTCCCCTCCGTGCCCCAGAAGCTGGGACCCTGGCCTTGGCTGTGACCTCACTGCCCCCACAGGCCTGCCGCCCCCTTCGCCGGGACGCAGCGTAGCTGGGGGTGTGGTCACTAAGGCAGCGTGACGCGCACCCTGCAGACCGTGGTCTCTGGTCACCTCTGGGGACTCCCAGCGTCGCCACCGTCACCTTGGGGCACTGGCCTGTCAAAGCCAGGCCTGGGCTGGCTTGGGGTACCAGCATCTTGAGCTGGGGGGGCGGGGGGAGACCGGCATGGGGCTGGGCGCGCCACGTGGACCGCACAGGGGGGTCTGAGCAGCCCGGGGTGCCTGGGACTGGGGTCTGGGCAGGAAGGCGCGGGCCGGAGCCTGGTCCCAGGAATGGACCCCCAGGGCGAGGGCAGGAAACCTCCTGGCTGCCCAGAGGCAGCCCAGGGGCCGATGTGCAGAAGCCAGGTCGTCCTGAGCCCGTGGTGGAGGGAAGGGCGGGAGGTCTCCGGGAGCCTCTCCTTCCTGACACCTGGGTGGGCTGGGAGGGCCAGGGACGCGGAGGCTCCAGCTCCTTCCAGGAAAGGCCCCTTACCCTACCCAGCTTCTCAGGATGGGCGAGAGTGGGAGCTGCCATTGGCTGGCAGACCTGAGCCCCTGCCATTGATTGGTCTGTGAGAGAACACATGACCCAAGCTGGCCAATCAGAGCCCCTCTTGAGGGAGGGCGCTGGCACGGGGCAGAAGGGCTGGGCATTGCCAGGACGCAGAGCAAATGGGAGCGGAAGGGTGGAGTCCTGACCGCCTGATGCAGAGGGTTGGGGGCCGTTCTGAACCTCACCTGGGCAGGTGCTGGCAGCAGCAGTCGCTGGCACCTTCCGAGCTCAGTTTCCTCATCTGCAAAATGTTAACAGTTGTCCCGGCCTGCTGCCCTGCCCCTAGAGGGCAGCCACGAGTGCAAGAGATGAGCGTGAAAGGGCTTTGCAAACTGTAAAGTGCTGTCCACACGTGTGGGCTCTTATTATTAATTGTTAAAATAGTGGTGGGGCAGGGAAGCAGACTTGGCCCAGTGGTTAGGGCGTCCGTCTACCACATGGGAGGTCCACAGTTCAAACCCTGGGCCTCCTTGTCCCGTGTGGAGCTGGCCCATGCGCAGTGCTGATGCGCGCAAGGAGTGCCCTGCCACGCAGGGGTGTCCCCCCCCGTAGGGGAGTCCCACGTGCAAGGAGTGCACCCTGTAAGGAGAGCCGCCCAGCGCGAAACAAAGTGCAGCCTGCCCAGGAATGGCGCCACACACACGGAGAGCTGACGCAGCAAGATGACGCAACAAAAAGAAACACAGATTCCCGAGCCGCTGACAACAGAAGCGGACAAAGGAGAAGACACAGCAAATAGACACAGAGAACAGACAACTGGGGCAGGGGGATGGGGGGGGGGAAGGGGAGAGAAATAAATAAATAAATACATACATAAATAAAAATAAATAAAATAGCGGTGGGGATGCTAATCGTTGCCACTGCCCAGCAAGCCACCTGAGTACACCCTGGGAGCCTGGCATCTTCTCCGTCCTGTAAATTTCTTGCATCATCCATGTGAGGCCCGGTAGACAGTTGTGCAAATTATACATGAGCCTAACTTTGCACATTGCATGTTGCATCCTGGATGGGATGCCTGATAAGTATTCCGTTATTGTTGCAAAGTAATTGTTGCCAGGATCTAGCATCGGATGCGTTAGGGGACCGGCTAACAGGACCTGGCGGTGCCTCTCGGCCCCACGACAGTGATCCTTTAATTGTGGCCTTAGAACAAAATAATTGGGAAGAATCGCTGAAAGGAAGGCAGTTTATAAGCAGCATGATGACGGAAGCAGGCACAAACACCAGGTAGGATCATTTTGCTCCTTTGATGTTAGAAGAAACTTGGAGGGAAGATTCTGGAATGGTGGGTCTCATGCTGCAAGGTTAGGCCAGAAAGCTGAGCCTGCTTCGAGTGGCGTGACCCCACGCTGCTGTCCAGAGGAGCCTGCCGAGGGCGGCAGGAGCACCCAGGCCGCCTCATGTCCTGGAGGGACCACGTGAACACACAGCCCTGGGAGACCCGCTACCTGTGGGGCAGCCGCCCGGGCCAGGGCGCTCCCCACCAAGCAGGACCCGAGGCTTTCCAGCACCCTCAAGTTTCTCAAGGTAGTTCAGGTAAAGGGGCATCTGGAGATCAAGTTGTTTTGTTCTGTTTTGTTTTACTCTCCTGACACTTTATTATGAACATTTTCCAACATACAGTAAAGTTGAAAGAATTGATGAGATCAGATTGCATGTTGAAGAAATGGTGATACGATGCGGTTTTACATACAAGATATACAGCTGTGGACTTCGCGGGCTCAAGTTCACATCCAGCCACTTAGTAGCTGTGTGGCCTTGGGCACATTACTTAACATCTCAGAGCCTTTGTTCTCCTGCTAGAAAATGAAAACAATCACATGTCCTTGGGTGGTGGATCTCAGGATGAAACGGATGATGACACAGAACACTCAGCCCAAGGGCGGCTTCCGGAAGGTTCCCATTAGGTAGCTGGATGGATTCCACTCCTGTCGAAGAGGGTATTCTTCATTCGCTTCAATGGCACATTCTGGTGGAGTCTCCTGTGGACAAGCAGCAGGAGTGAAACTTCAAAACCATCTGTAGGGAAGCGGACTTGGCCCAGTGGTTAGGGCGTCCGCCTACCACATGGGAGGTCCACGGTTCAAACCCCGGGCCTCCTTGACCCGTGTGGAGCTGGCCCATGCGCAGTGCTGATGCACGCAGGGAGTCCCATGCCACGCAGGGGTGTCGCCCCCGTAGGGGAGCCCCACGCGCAAGGAGTGCACCCCGTAAGGAGAGCCGCCCAGCGCGAAAGAAAGTACAGCCTGCCCAGGAATGGCGCCACACACAACGGAGAGCAGACACAACAAGATGACGCAACAAAGAGAAATAGATTCCTGTGCCACTGACAACAACAGAAGTGGACAAAGAAGAACACACAGCAAATAGACACAGAGAACAGATAAACAGTGGGGGCGGGGAGAGGGAGAGAAATAAATTTTAAAAATTAAAATTAAAAAAATAAATCTTAAAAAAAAAAAACATCTGTAAAAGAATAACCTTCAGTGATCTGGGGCGACTTGGCTTCAGCAGCGGCCCCTGGGCGGGTTTGGTCAGGGAGAGGGACGGTGGCTTGCAGAAGGCACGCCTGCTCCTTGGTGGGCACTGCTTGCCCCGGGACCACCACAGGGCGGTCACCCCACAACCCTGGGTGTTGAGATGCACGCACAGGAGAGTTTGCATCACGAGTCCTCTTACCTGGCCAGGGGCTGCGAGGCCTGGGGGCCCGCGACAGCTCCCCATCCCTGTTCCCATTTCCCAGCATCACTCCCGTCAACGAGGCGGGCCTCGGAAGCTGACCCTCTCCATCCTGGGGCTGGAACGAGGCAGGACCCGATGTTGACGGGCTTCTGGCGTCCCAAGGGAGAACAAGAGCTCTGCTGAATTTCAATCACATGGCCTGTGGGCGGAACAGTGGCGACTGTCATCCTAACAATCCCCTTACTCCTCCTTGAACATCTAGGATGTGCCAGGAGCGCCTCTGTAACTGCCCCCCACGCACGCACACGCGCGCACGTGGGCACTTATTTCCTCCTCGGCTACTCCACCCGTCTGAGCTCAGCTCCATCTTCTCCCGAAGATAATCCCCTGCCCCAAATCACTACAGAAACTGCAGCCCAGTGGCCTGCCCTGGAGCTCTTTCTATACTGGCATGCATCAGCACCTGTCTGCACGAGGAGCTTTCCTCCCTCAAGATACTGGGTCTGGGGGAGGCGGATGTGGCTCAAGTGAGATGTGGCTCAAGTCACTGGGCTCCAGCCTACCACACAGGAGGTCCGAGGTTCAGTTCCCAGCACCTCCTTAGCCAGCTTGGGCATGTTCAGTGGGCTGACACAACAAAATGAAACAAGAGGCACAAGGAAAACATAATGAGAGACACAACAAAGCAGGGAGTGGAGGTGGCTTAAGCGATTAAGTACCTCCCTCCTACATCAAAGGTCCCAGGATCTGTTCCCAGTACCTCCTAAGGAAATGAGTGGGTGGGGAGAAATAAACAAATAAAATAGATCTTTTTTAAAACGCAAAAAAAAAGATGCTGGGTCTGAAGTGGTGAAATGCATCAAAGCATAGACAAGACCACACACCCCTCTCATACCCGTCACCCAGCTGCCACAACTAGCAACCTCCTGTCGACCTGCTTTCCCTCTCCCTTCCTCCCCCCTCCTTTTTTTTTCATTTACAGGGGTGTCTTTTTAAATAAACTTTATTTTTTTAATACTTTTTAGATTTACAGAAAAATTGCAAAGACACTACAGTTCCTATTTACCTCACACCCAGCCTCCCCGATTACTAGCCCCTGATATCACCCTGGTGCATTCGTTACAGTTAATGAACCAATACTGATGAATTATTATTAATGAAATAATATAGAGAATCGTAAAAGTCCACGCTTCATTCAGATCTCCTTAGTTTTCTCCTAATGTCCTCTTCCTGTCCCAGGATCCCACATGACTGTTCATCATCTCGTCTCTTTAGGCACCTCTTGGCTGTGATACTTTTTCAGATTTTCCTCTACAGTTTGGGGGAGGACTGGTCAGAGATTTTGTAGAATGTGCCTCTGTTGGGATGGGTCTGATGTTTTCATCGTGATGAAACTGGGGTTATGGGTTTGGGGGTCCAGTGCCCTTTTCATGGCTTCACATCAAGGGCCCATGCTGTTGACCTTGACCACCTGGCAGAGGGAGAGCTGGGCAGGTGTCCCCATGGGAAGTTACTCCTTGTCCTCTGGAAGGAAGTCGCTAGCCACACTCACGGGCTGGGGAGTTATGCTCCACCTCCTCGGGCACAAACGGCAGGAGTTTTTTAAAGCAAATTCCAGTCTGTGCCACTTCATAGTAAATACTTTTAAAAATACATGTCTAATGATAAGGCCTCTCAAAAACACGACCATCACACCTATCACACCTCACCAAGTTCATAATTCTTTAGTATTTTCTAATAAGCATCTTTTTTTTTTAAAGATTTATTTTATTTATTTCTCTTACCCTTCCCCCGTTGTCCGCTCTGTGTCCATTCGCTGTGTGTTCTTCTGTGTCTGCTTGTATTATCAGGCGGCACTGGGAAACTGCATCTCTTTTTTTTGTTGCGTCATCTTGCTGCATTAGCCCTCCGAGTGTGCGGCACCGCTCCTGGGCAGGCTGCACTTTTTTCATGCTGGGCGGCTCTCCTTGCACATGGGGCTCCCCCACGCAGGGGACTGCATAGGCATGGCACTCTCTGCACATAGGCCAGCTCACCACACGGGTCAGGAGTCCCTGGATATAGAACCCTGGATCCTCCATATGGTAGACCGACGCTCTATCAGTTGAGCCACATCCACTTCCCATCTAATAAGCATCTTAAACATCCTATGCAACTCGGCAAGTATGAAGTAAGATAGGTGTAAGGATGCTGGGGGGGAAATAAAGATAAGTAAGAGGGAAGTGGACTTGGCCCAGTGGATAGGGCATCCATCTACCACATGGGAGGTCTGCGGTTCAAACCCCGGGCCTCCTTGACCCCTGTGGAGCTGGCCCATGTGCAGTGCTGATGCACGCAACGGAGCCCCATGCACAAGGAGTGCGCCCCGTAAGGAGAGCCGGCCAGCGCGAAAGAAAGTGCAGCCTGCCCAGGAATGGCGCCGCACACACGGAGAGCTGACTCCACAAGAAGACGAAACAAAAAGAAACACAGATTCCCGGTGCCGCTGATAAGGATAGAAGTGTTCACAGAAGAACACACAGTGAATGGACACAGAGAGCAGACAACTGGGAGGGAGGGGGAGGAAGAGAAGAGAAATAAATAAACATAAAGATAAGTAAGACACAATCCTTGCTTCCTGGGAGGGGGAAGGCAATCATTTCCTTGACAAAAGGAATTTTTCATTTACCAAAGGATTGACCTTGGGACTATTTTACAAAACAAGTGTCCATTCTGCTCTCGTGGCATAGGAGCGACGCCTCTCTCCACGCCATCCTCCCAGCCTCAGCCCAGGTGTGTCTCCCGGGCTCCCACTGCTGGGCACAGACCGCCCCACCCCACACATCTCCAGTGGATACCCTGACTTATTCCAGCAGTCCCCAACCCCTGGATAAAGACACACTCCCTTGGGCACCCATAGACCAGTTGATCAGAGTCAGGAGGTAGAGGCTGGGCAGGATGGGGGAGGGGAGCCCCCATGTACCACCTCCCAGTCTGATTGACATCCAAGGGCAGGAAGACAAGTGAGAATGGCCCCAGCTCTGGGGAAGATACCTGTGCTACCCCATTTCCTTCCTGCACAGCCCAAGCCTCTGCTTCTGTTTGGTGGATGAAATAAATTAAAAATCCATGCGTGTGTGTGTGTGTGCTTTCCTCTTGCACTTAGGAACACTAGACAGCACTTCAGCATTACACTTGGGGGCTATATTAAGCAGCAAAATCACCACCAACAAAAAAAACTCAAAAATCTGGAAAGCGTAGCGCCCAACAGATCACAGCAAGGACACTCGTCTATAGTTGAGAACTGAAAGGAGAGGGCCTTGTTCAATCTCAGCTGGGAACGTGCGTGCGAGGTGACGTAAATTTTTTGCTGCTCTTTGTCTGCAAATAACCACTAAGTGCCAAGAGGATTGATTTTGGGGTTACAAACAACTTTAAGGAAGTAGGTGAATTTGCAAATACAGAATCCGTGGATAATGAGGATCAACTGTGAGCGTGTGTATATAATCATGTACAATTCTTGCTTAATAATATATCACTTGGTTGGTACATTATATATGAGAAATTATAGATAGCTAATGAATACTGCTCTTTTGTTACTTTTTTTTTCAAAAATAAAACATGCTTGAGTGTGGACAGACATGCCTTACGTGGCCCTCTAGGGCTTGGTTATTGAGAGAGGAGCCCCATATGGGGCACCTGTTTCTCTGGGCATCCCTGCCAGAAGGGCAGGTACAGGGCAGGAGAGAATAATCTATGTCAGGATGATGGTTTCAGTGAAACCAAGCATCTCTCACGACAGCAAGTATCACAAAAGATAAAGGGCAGGCTCATTCCATTTGGAGAATTCACCTGTGATCCACGGTGCCCGCTGCAAGTTTGAAGTGTCACAATTTAATTATTACACACCAAAGGGGCACTAGGAGGCGTGCGCAGGGCACGCGCTGAGCAGCGATGCATTTTGAACACAGCTGGTTTATTACCATCTGGGGCGGCTCCGGCACGAATTGGTGTCAACCAACCAAGCAGTGGGGCAATGATGGTGCATTAGATTACGAACGGGAAGCTGGGGAGGGGAGAAGTCAGACGGGGCGGTTCCTGTTGCTCATTCAACCTCCTGGTGAGGCTCTGAAGATAAATGCACCCCTGGCTTGTTCCCAGTTGATTTTTCAGCCAGCATTTAGAGTTCAGGGCTGGGAGTCGATGAACTGTGCTCTGTACGGTGTACGAGGTGCCACACGAAGGAAACACATGTCCCTTCCTATTTGGAACCAGTTGATGGGCTGTCCTCGGTCCTTCTCACCTAGACTCTCCTGACCTCCAGACACTTTGCTACTTGGGAGGCGATCACACTCGGCTCCGCCTCCGCGGCCTCGTTTGTAAGAGCCTGCGTGATCTGGTCTGTTCCTTCCGTCATCTTGTTCATCCGTTGGCTCATTCTTTCAATCAACGAGCCGTTCGTGGACGCCCGTGGCATGGCAAGCCCTGGGCTGAGCGCTGCAGGGTGGGGACATGGATGTGTAAAAGCCACCTTCCTCCTCCGCGTACACCGCATTCTCCCCAGCACACACCTGCCAGGTAAACGGCAGCACCTGGCGACAGGTGCTGCTCTGTGAAGCTAATGCCGACAAAACGTCCGAGGGAAGGGAAAGGGGCTGGAACTCCCCCCCTGCTTTTTTTCATATTTTATTTTTAGTCTATTAGAACCCAGTAAGTGAAACAGTTTCCATCAAATTAACACTTAATCCAGGGCAAAAACACATTTGAAAAAACTTATATCTAAGGCAGAGTAAAACATCATAAAACCAGAATGTCTAATACAGACTATAGAATGCCAGAATTTTTAGAGAATTATGTAGTATTTTATAGCAGTAAAATGCTAAATACAGTCAGAACTTATTTCAATTGGTCTAAGAGTCTCAGTTTATAAAATGCCTGGATTCTTAACAGAAGAAATTTTGCTGTGTAATGAATAACAGCTACTATATTTAAAAAGAGGCTGTTTTATGACACACACACACATAAAATTAAGGCAGGTAATTTGGTTTTCATTTGAAAAGATTTTACAGTATTACGTATAAAACATTACTAAGAACATTTTTCACATTCCTCTCCCCTTCCCCAACACTTAACAGATGCACATCGATTTCCTTGAACTCCTTTTAAAACTACTTATGGGGAAGCAGACTTGGCCCAGTGGTTAGGGCATCCGTCTACCACACGGGAGGTCCGCGGTTCAAACCCCGGGCCTCCTTGACCCGTGTGGAGCTGGCCCATGCGCAGTGCTGATGCGCGCAAGGAGTGCCGTGCCACGCAGGGGTGTCCCCGCGTAGGGGAGCCCCACGCGCAAGGAGTGCGCCCTGTAAGAGCTGCCCAGCGCAAAAGAAAGTGCAGCCTGCCCAGGAATGGCGCTGCACACATGGAGAACTGACACAAGATGACGCAACAAAAAGAAACACAGATTCCCGTGCTGCTGACAACAACAGAAGCGGACAAAGAAGACGCAGCAAATAGACACAGAGAACAGACAACCGGGGTGGGGTGGGGGGGAGGGGAGAGAAATAAATAAATAAATATATATTTTTAAATCTTAAAAATAAAAAAGAGTTATTTACTAAAAAAATTAAAAAATAAAAAATAAAACTACTTATGGTAGGCCCGATCCTACCCATAACAAAGGCATGAATTGCTTACATAAATTTTAGTAAATTATTGAATTTTTTCCCCCCTAAATCAATTCAAACTGAAGTCTAAGAATTTGGGCACCTCCGACAAGCGAACAGCTGTTTACCTCTGTAAGTCTGGGTTTGGCTGGAAACCGAGCACAGACACGGACAAGCTGCTCACGCTTAGGAGAATTCCCGTCTTCTCAGCCTCTGTCCAGCGATCTTTCGGGAAGGCAAGTGCCTCCAGCCGCTGCCCGGCGCCCTCTCCGGCGGGTTTCTGTCCTCCGTGGGTGAGTAACCCAGCCCGGCCTCCCGGCCCAGGCTTCTGCCAGGGGAGCGTGCTGTCCGTGGGCGGAGAAAACCCTCAGTGACGTGTGCCAGCCGGCCACGCCTCGGCCACCCTACAAATTCTCCAGGGACCTCTCAGGCCCGAGGAAGCCCACAACCCCGGGTGGAGAGTCCCTGAAATTGCAGAGCTGCAGGGGCGCGAGCAGGGGTGCTGTGTGCCTGGGGCCACCACGGCAGCCCCCCCACCTTGACACGTCCCAGTCCCCCTGCCGCCCCATCTCACCCGACGCGCTCCCTGGCCAATTCACTTCCCAGAGCCTCCTCCCCTCCCGGTCCGGTCCTGCCACCCCTGCCCACTGAGCTTCCCAACAGCGACCTTCTCTCGGTCCTTCCGGGGACTGCCTCATCACCTTGGGGTGTGGCTAAAGGACCCTCCACCTGTGGCCTCCGCGAGCCTCCCTGTCTCCGCCCACCCTGCTCTGCCTCCCTCTGAGCCTCCGCACCCACAGGGAAGGCCTGTGCCCCCTTTCTGCCCAGCAAACCTCTATTGATCCCGCAGGACCCAGCAGAAAACGTCACCTGCTCGAACGCACCTCCTTCAGGCTTCCTGGGCATAATCATTTTTCCTCTCTCCGTCCTGCCACGTGGCACCCTTCCGTGGCACCCACTCGCTCTACTGTATTTTGAATGTCCGCTCAAGCTCTGTCCCTCAACCTGCCAGGGCGCCCCTGAGCACAGGAACTCACCTGGGTCATCGCCGGGCTGCCCAGCACGTGCCCGGCTCAGAAGAGGCTCTCGGGAGACTCTTGTTGGATGGAAAACCTGAAAGTGCTGCCCACAGGTGGGAGTGAGCATAATGCTCACAGACAATCGCAGGGCTACCAGACCACGTGGCGCCCTGTGCAGTGGACATGCCGGCGTCGCGCGGTCCTCTCTCTCCTCAGCGCAGCCTGGAGCGTCGCTGATCAAGCGCGTGCAGGTCATTCAGCTGGGGGGGTTGGCGGGCGCCGGGGCCTTGCTCCCACGCCCCCGGGTCGATGCCCAGAGCCCGGAGAGGACGAGCGCCCCGGCACCCCGCCCACCAGCGCACGCTGAGCCTTCCGTGCTCACGTCCGACGGGGGTCAGCCGGCCCCGCGGACGTGGTGACCCTTGCCATGGGCACGTCCAGTCCGAGGCCGTCCCTTGGAGCAGAGGCTCTGCCGGGGGGGTTGGAGAGTCAGGGGCTTTCCTGCTGCCACAGTCACTTAGGGCCTCGGCCATCCACCCCTCCGTTTCCATTAGCCTGGGTGGGGCAGCCTTCGGGTGCAGAAGCCCCAGCTGCAGGGGTCCTGGAGCCCCCTACCCACTCCCCACACCCCCCATGGACCCGGAGTCTGGTTTTGGGTCCTACTATGACACCAACAGGCAGGTTGGGGAGTAGGGTCGTGGAACCCAGAAGGGGCTGTGACAAGGGGCATGGGGTCGTGGGGCTGGACCACCCAGGTGCAGTGGAAATGTCGCAAAGCAGAGGTGGCGTCCGAGGCCCCTGCTGACCGCCCTCCGTGGGGTGGTGGCCGGGATCTAACGTCCTAAGCGGGAGACATGAGCGCACAGCCAGAGCCGACTGTTGGGGTCACGTCAGCCAACAGCGCTGAACCTGACCCTCCCTTCAGTTCCTAGACTTGAATTTGGGGTGCAGCATTTGAGTCAGTCGGTTGAGCAGCCAGCGGCCTTAGGTGGTCCCCCAAAGCCCATCCTGCCTTCCTGGCGGGCAACGCCGGACAGAGGCGGCCGAGGCCAGCTGGCTTCTTCCGGTCATCCCTCGCACATCCTTTCCACTGCAAGCAGCTTCCTCTACGCTTTTGGGAAGTTTGACATTGTGGAAACGATCTTTTCTTCTTTCAAACAACATTCAGTGTGATTTGATGAGTACCTCCGGGACGTTTATTATGTGAAAATCCCTGTGTTCACGTACAGCTGAAATAAAAACCACTCAACAACGACCAGGAAAGGGGCATGTCAGGGGGTCTACGCCTGGCCCCGCGGTAACTGATGCCCCTAAACCCCACTCGGGAGGTGGGGGTGCTCTGGGACGGGGAAGGGGGGCTGCAGAACTGGCATGAACGCACAGGGGAAAGAGCCCTTGCCTCACTTCTCCCTGCTAGGATCTAATCCAACATCTGGAACTTCTCTCCAACTCATCCAAGAACCTCCCAAGAGTTTTCTTCATTCAGACGGGTGTCCTCATCTGAAAAAATGGACCTAATAATTGCTACCCTCCAGGGATTTTGTAAGAACGAAGCAATATGCTGAACATAAAACCCAGCACCCAAGGCCCAGCCTGGAAGTGGCACTCGGCAAATATTTGTTCCAGCTCTTCTCCTTCCCTTCTTCATTTTTTGTTCCTTCCCTGGGGACCAGGTTTTCTGGGCTCTCAGTAAGCACTGCTTCACTCTTCATTCTTTTTTTTTTTTTTTTTTTTTGACAAATAGAGTCAATTCTCACTATTCATGGTGGCCATGTTCTATAAAATCACCAGAAACCCTAAATTGGTGAACACTGAACCATTGCTCCTAGGGAAATACAAGGTCAGGTTCTTGAGAGCCTCTGGTCACACATTTTCATCAATGGATCAATCCATTGCCTTGTTTTATGTGTATTTCTGTTTATGTGTATTTCTGCCTTATTTAATACACACTGTCGATTCGATGACACTGAACTCACCGTCAACAATGCTGTGACTCGTGCCTGAACAACCTCAACTAAACACGTTTGCTCCATCAGGCACATCGCAGGCTTCTTGCACTAAGAACACTAGACAGCACTTTGGCACTACACTTGGGGGCATTCTAAACAGCAAAGTCACCCACAAACAGTACAAAAGTGTGAGAAACAAGGCAGTAAGCACACCACGAAATTGACACTTGTCTAGCATATGAGAGCTGAAACAAGAAGGCCAGCTGGGAATGCAGGTGACTCAAATTTTATGCCACTCTGCCCATGTCCACAAATGCCTGTGAACATGCCAGAAATATTGGTATTCACAAGTAGCTGAGTTTACAAACACAGAATGCAGGAAAGATGAAGATTGCCTGTATTTGTTTCACATCTTGTATGTCCCAGGTGTGGAGGCTTCCCAAGGATACAGTGATGAAGGAGACACAGTGGTTGCCCTCGTGGGGTTTACCAGCAGGCCGATGCTGAAGAACAGTGCAGGGTCTGTCAGGTGCGGCCTGTGCTAGTGTCCTTAATTGCCTATTGAGGACATTCTGCAGAAGTGAAGATGTTTTCGTCACTTATTTTCTTAGCTTTCTTTCCATGCACCAAGCTGTTTAAGATATGTCAATTTCATAAATATTAGAGAAATTAATTCTAGAGGAAAGTTCCCAAGATGTTGGTCATGATTTAATCTTAATAACTTTACTAATAAAAGCATCATATGCTTTTTAAAGAATAATTTTTTATTAAATAAGTTGTAGGTTTACAGAAAAATCATGCAGAAAATACAGAATTCCAATATATGCACCCCCATTTTAAACATTTTCTATTAATAGGGTATCTTTGTTACAATTGGGAGAATATTATTATAATTGCACTATTAACTTTAGTCCATCGCTTACAGTAGGGTTCACTATTTGTATTGCACAGTCCTATGGTGTTTTGTTTTGTTTTGTTTATCCTAGTAACATATTTGCAACCTAAAAATTTCCCCTTTTAACCACATTCAACCATAGAGTTCAGTGGTGTTAATTACATTCATAATATTGTGTTACCGTCACCACTATCCAAAACTTTTCCATCACCCCAAAGAAAAATTTTATACCAATTAAGCATTAACTCCCCATTCCTTCCCTAGTATATGCTTTTAGTATCCTAAAAACCAGAGCATATTTTTGCATTTTGACCACTGGGAAGCTCAGAACAAAATAGAATGCCCAATTGAATAATACCTTTTCTGACATTTAAAATTTAATTTTGCCTTCTGTCTTCTTCCTGGTCTCTATTCTATACTAATCTAAAGCATGCTTTTTTAAGGGAAGTTGTTCCATATCCTTTTCAAAAGTGAGGCATACACTGTAAACGATTGTGTAAAAGATGAAGACAGGATCACAACAGAAATCACCTGAAAACATTGTAAAACTTGTGTCTTCAGAAAGATACCCTAGACCAATTTCTGCATTTGTTTCTTAGTAGAGGGATAATGTGGTAGCTTCCGTATTTTGATTTATCTACCCTTCTATCCAAGGTTAATTGCATGCTAAATGTCTCCAAGGAGGCGTCTGCACAGCAAATGCTGACTCGGCTCTCAGCGGCAGCATAACAGGGCGGCCGCTCTAATTGGAGCGAGCAGACCCCGTCCCTCCCCAGGGCAGACCCCTGGCTCTGGCTAGGGCAGCTCTTGGTGCCCCGCAGCCTGCCCTTTGGAGAGGTATGCCCGACATGCAGTCTTTCAGCAGCCAGGGGCTGACTGTCATCACCATTTTATTGAATCTCTTGGCCTCTGGGTATTCACACGGCTTCGCTGTTATTAGTCATTTTATATCATCATCCACAATTTGCTTGTCAAAAGGTTGGGGGAGGGCTGTCCCATGTCAACACAAAAAGGGGAAAAGGCAGGAAAGACAGGAGGGGGTGGGCACAGACGAGGGGCGAGGACAGGCTGCGTCCGGCCGGAGCTTCACGGGCATTGCTGCCATCTTACCCAGGCCAGGGACCCCTAGAACCAGGAAGGGCGCCAATTTTCTAAAGGCGGGAGAGGCTGGGCCACCCTAGGGGACGGTGTCCCCAAGGCCCACAGGTGCCTGACTCGGTGGGTCCTGCAGGGTCTTCTAGCTAAGCGGAAGTACCTGGCCACCTGCCTACTGATGGTGACTGTGGCCAGCCCGCGGCAGGACAGCCACCCAGTGCGTTGGGCAACGGAAGTACATTTCTGACCAAAGCGCAGTGGTGAGGAGTTCAGACTGTGGAGCCAGTGGCTTGGGTTTGAGTCCTGTCTGGCTGTGTGACGTGGGCAAGTCGCTCACCCTCTCTGAGGCTGATAGGGGGACAGAGATGCTGCCGCTTATGAAAGCTCCTCGTGTGGCACCTGTTACTAGGAGGTGCTCACGAGGCTTGCTCCTCCCCCGTTCTCCTCCCCATCAGCAGACAGTGGAAAATACAGTGCCAGTAATGAAACTCCAGGCACTTCCTGTGTGCTCAGCTCGCCCCTGCACCGGTCTCCACCAACAGAGGGGGCAGCCTCTAGGGGACGATGACCACGCTCTCCTTCTCAGAACTGCTCTGGCTTGTGTCCTGCTGAGTCAAAAGGACTAATTCCTAAGGGTTTGACCTGGATGCTCTGCCCATCTACTCTCTGCTGGGCTGCAGGCCACGGCCCCAGGGTAATACCATGCCCACAAAGCAATCAAAGCAGCGGAGAAAATGGTCACGGCCTGAAGAAACTGGAGGCACCTTGTGCAAGTAAATTTAGTTATAGGTGGGATGCTTAGCACAGTGTCCAGCACAGAGCCAGAACACAGTAAACACCCGTCCCCTTCATTAGCCTCGTCTTTTCTCCTGCAACATGAATGACCCACTTCTGTCTGTAAGAATCGTCACGCACAAGGGCAAGGGCAAGGCTGAATCAGCCAGTAAAGAAATGAGTCTTTTTTAGATTTCGCTAGTTTTTTGGGTTTTTTTTAAAGATTTGTTTATTTATTTAATTCCCTCCCCTCCCCCGGTTGTCTGTTCTCTGTGTCTATTTGCTGCGTCTTGTTTCTTTGTCCACTTCTGTTGTCCTCAGCTGCACGGGAAGTGTGGGCGGCGCCATTCCTGGGCAGACTGCACTTTCTTTCACGCTGGGCGGCTCTCCTTACCGGTGCACTCCTTGCACGTGGGGCTCCCCTGCGCGGAGGACACCCCTGCGTGGCACGGCACTCCTTGCGCGCATCAGCACTGCGCATGGGCCAGCTCCACATGGGTCAAGGAGGCCCGGGGTTTGAACCTTGGACCTCCCATGTGGTAGGCAGACGCCCTATCCATTGGGCCAAGTCCACTTCCCTGCAATAATTTCTTAAAAAGAGGATTTCTATACTTGGGTCTTAGTCGTCTTTTTTTTTTTTTAATTAACTGAGGTTTAACATACATACAGGGAAGTACACAAATCTTAAATGCATCGCTTAAAGAATATTCGTATTTTTGTAATAAAGCCCATACATAAGCACACACACATAGAACCTTCCCAGTACCTGCCAGGCCCCAGCCTCCCAGCAGTAACCACTATCTTGATTTCTGTCACTATTGTGTTTAGTTTTCAACTTCCTATAAATGGAATCATATAGCATGTCCTCTTCTGTATCTGAGTTCTTTCTTTCATTATTATGTTTGTGAGATTCACCCATATAACCAGGTGCATTTGGACTTCATTCTTTTTTATTGCTCTATCGTGTTCCATTGTATGGATAAACCGCCATTTCTTTATTACAGAGTTGCTGTGAGCCTTCTTATCCATGGTTTTGGTGGCACCCATTTCTGTTAGGTGTATATTCAGGACTGGAATTACTAGTTCATAATGTATGAACAAGTTGACTGCCTAAGAGTTTTCCAAGTGGTTGTACCTGTTTACAATAATGTAAGAGAGCTTCAGTTACTTCGCATCCTCACCGACACTGGTATTGTCAGTTATTTTCCTTTTGGCCATTGTTGTTACCTGTATGATTTTGGGTATTGTCTTACCCTCCTTGAGTTGCACCTCATTGTGGTTTTAACTCACATATTTTGCATGGCTAATGATGTTGAACTCCTTTCATTACACTTACTGGTCATTTGAATATCTGCTTTTGTGAAGTGCCTGTTCAAGCCTTTTGCCCATTTTTAATCAAGTTTTTTTCATTTCATATTAATTTGTAGCGATCCTTTACATCTTCTGGATATGAGTCCTTTATTGGATATATATAATGTGAACATCTTCTTCCAGTGTGCAGCTTGCATTTTCACTTCATTTCTCTCTTTTTTTAAAAGATTTATTTATTTTATTTCTCTCCCCTTCTCCCCCTCCCGCAGTTGTCTGTTCTCTCTGTCTATTTGCTGTGTGTTCTTCTCTGTCCGCTTCTATTGTTGTCAGCGGCACGGGAATCTGTGTTTCTTTTTGTTGCGTCATCTTGCTGTGTCAGCTCTCTGTGTGTGTGGCGCCATTCCTGGGCAGGCTGCACGTTCTTTTGCGCTGGGCAGCTCTCCTTCCGGGGCGCACTCCTTGCACGTGGGGCTCCCCTATGTGGGGGACACCCCTGCGTGGCAGGGCACTCCTTGCGCACATCAGCACTGCGCGTGGGTCAGCTCTACACGGGTCAAGGAGGCCCAGGGTTTGACAGATACCCTAACCACTGGGTCAAGTCTACTTCCCTTCATTTCTCTTGATGACATTCTCTGTTTTGCTGAAGTCCAACTTATCAATCATTTCCTTTATGATTAATGGTTTTGGGTCTGTTTAAGAAATTGCTGCCTATCTGAAAGTCATGAAGATATTCCATGTTTTCTTTGGAAGCATTATTGTTTCCCCTTTCACACTGGAAATATGGTCCATCTTGAATTAATATTTGTGCAGTGTGTGAGGTAGGGGTCAAGATGTACTTTTTCCACAATGATAGCTGGTTCAGCATCATTATGACAAGATGCATTATTACAGGATGCTTTCCTGTACTGAAATCTCAAGGTGTCTTTATTGTAAATCAAGTGGCCACATATGTACAGATATATTTCTGAGTCTTCTATTCTATGCCATTAGCCTATTTGTCTATTCTTATTCCATATCATACTGTTTAAATACCATTGCTTAACTATAGCTTCTTTACAGTAAGTCTTGATGTCTAGTACTGTAAGTCTTCCAACTTTGTTCTTCATCTTCAAAATTGTCCTGGTTATTCTAGATTCTTTGAAATTCCATATACAGTGGTACCTCTGTACTTGCCGTTAATTGGTTTCCAGGAGGCAAGAGGAGTACCAAAAACATTGAGTATCAAACAAAGTTTTCCCATAAGGAATAATGTAAATAAATTTAATGGGCTCCTAAACCAAAGACAATGCACATTTTCAAGGCAATATGTAAAAAGATAGAGTTGTATATCATTACTTTGCATGAGAAATAAACCAAAAAATTAACAAATACTTAGATTAAATAAATTAAAAACTTCACTTCGCCTGAGTTGAGAAGAGCCCATGGCCTAATGGGATGGTGGGAGGAGAGTGGTGAGGAGGAGAGGTCACATGGAGGGATGCCTGGAAGGAGAGTCCCCCCTCCAAGAGAACAAAGGGCACCTGCACTTCAGGTGTTCTTTCTCTTTTCTGCCTTTTTTCAACTTACACTGCAGGTTTTAACACACTCTTTGTCACTATCAGTAAAAACTTATCCAATGAGGACTGCTTCTGTCTTCTTTTCAGAATTCCTCGAAAGTTGAAATTGTTTGGTCATTCAATAAATGCACATTCCTGGATGTCTGAGCTTTGTCCGGATGGTACTTCTCCACAAAGTTTTGAACTGCTGCCCATTTTGCACATGTTTCTTTTACCAAGGAACTGGAGACATCCTCCCTTATCTCCCCCTCACCTGAAGGAATTTCTTCAGCCCCTTCTTATTGCTGTTCCGTCTATAGTTCCTGCAGCTCCTCAGTGCTGAGCTCTCCACCTTGATCCTCCATTAACTCCTCAACATCAGCAACATCGACCAGCAGACCCCCGGACTGGCCCAGAGATACAACATCCTGCACAACGTACCCTCTGCACTTGCAGGCTTGGGGTCAGCCTCAAACCCTTTGAAGTCTCTCTGAGTCATAGCTTCTAGCTACAAATGCTTCCGTGCTGAATTCATGCTGGTCCTCTTTTTAACATTATAAATCAGTCGTGACTGGCCTTAAAAACTTTAACACTCTCATCACTTGGTTCTGGTTTTTAAGAAGATTGGCATGCAACTCTTTAACTTTTTCACATATCATGGCTTCCAGTACACTGTTGACTGTTAACTGTTTCTTGTCTATTCTAATTAATACCAGCTTTTCAACTTTCTCAGTGTTTGGGAATGCTGCTTTGTTACTGCTTTTAATGCCTTTCGCAACACCAGCCTTTTTTAATGCTTCTTTTTTCTTAATGATGGCAGAGACCGTTCTAGGCATATTATATTTCCTAGCAAGATCAATAATACAAATACTGTTCTCATATTATTTCTTTTTTTTTTTGCTCAATGGTGGTGCAAAGTAATTTTCTTTTTTGCTCAGTGCTATCACTGCTCATTTTCTTAGGACCCATGATGAAGAAAACAACACAAAAATAAGCCCACAATGGGATGTGCACAGGGCAAGAGCTACCATGTGACTAACACATGACGCCTTGTTTGGCTAGAAAGGGTAGTGAGTCACAAGGCAACTGGCACCAACAAGTTCTAGCTTGTGCTTTGAGTACCAAATGACGAGTCCCGGGGCAAAACTTGTGTCAAAATGGGTCGAGTACCAAATTTTCACAAGTTTTGAAGCAGTCAAGTACCAACGTATGCCTGTAAGTCATTTTGTCAATATCAATTACAAAAAAAAAACAAAACTGCTGGGATTTTGGTTGAGAGTACAATCACTCAATTTGGGAGAACTGACATCTTAACAATATTGGGCCTTCTGATCCATGAATATGGTATATCTCTTCATTTATTTGGGTTTCTTTATTTTCCCCTAGGAATGCTTTGCAGTTTTCAGTGTAGAAACCTTGCACATCTTTCAAAAAATTAATTCCTAGGTACTTAGCATTTTATGCTATTGTAAATTTTTTATAATTTCATTTTTAATTATTGCTAGTATATAGAAATAAACTTAACTTGCATATTGACATTTTATCCAGTGATTTGCTAAATTCATTTACTAATTCTAATAGTTTGTAGATTCTTCTGGATTTTCCATATACACAATTAGGTCATCTGAGACTAAGGACTGTTTCACTTTCTTCTTTTCTGATCTTCATCCCTTTTTCTTTTTATCGCCTTATTACACTGGCTAGAACCTCCAGTACCATGTTGAGAAGAAATGGTGATAGTGAAAAACAGGAAGCAAGTGCTCAATAATTTCATTCACATTAGCAGTAGGTCTTTTTTTATAGAAACCCTTATCAGATTAAGGAAACTTATTTTTATTTTTAATTGGAAGAGGGTTTTTATCCTTAATAAATGTTGAACTTTACCAAATGATTTTCTGCATCAAGTGACATGATCATATGGTTTTTCTCCTTTATTCTATTATTATGGTAAATCACACTGATTTTTAAATATGTTGAACCAACCTTGCCTTTTTGGAATAAACCCTACTTGGTCACAAAGTATTAACATTTTAATACGTTTCTGGGTTTGATTTGCTGAAGTTTTGTTTGGGATTTTTCATTTATATTCATGAGAGATATAAGCCTGTAATTTTCTTTCGTTGTAATGTCCTTGTCAAGTTTTAATATCAGGGTTTCACTGACCTCATAAAACATGTTGGGAGATGTTCTGTATTTCTCTGTTTTGTTCAAGAGCTTGTGTAAGATTGGCATTATTTCTTCCTTAAATATTTGGAAAATTACCAGTGAAGCCACCTGGATCTGGAGTGTTTGTGTGTGTGTGTATGTATATGTATGTGTGTGCGTGAGAGAGAGAGAGAGAGAGAAGGATTTATTTATAGATTTAATTATTTTTGACAGTCTAGGATTCTTTGGATTCTCTATTTCTTCTTGTATTCATTTTGTTAAATTATAGTTTTAAAAGAATGTGTCCATTTGATCAAGGTTCCCACTTTATTGGCATAAAGTTGTCCATTTCTTTTTATTACGTTTTAAATGTCAAATAGGGTATATAGTCATGGCCCCTTTATTTCCAATATTGTCATTTTTATAATGCAAGTTTTTTCCTCTTTTTTTTGTTGATCAGTCTTATTGGGATTCTCAATGCTATTAATCTTTTCAAAGATCTTACTTGGCTTTGGTAATTTTCTCTATTGTACATCTGCTCTCTTGCTCACTGATTTCTATGCTTACACCCTTCCTTCCACTTACTTGAGGTTTAATTTACTGGGCTTTTTTCCTAGCTTCATGATATAGATGCCTAGATCATTACTCTCCAACCTTCTTACTTTCTGATTTATGCATGTAAAGTCAAAAATTTCAATCTAAGCACTACTTTAGCTGCTTCCCACAGCTGAAAAAAAAATAGTGTTTGTTTTCATTATTATTCAGTTTAAAATATTTCCCAGTTTCCACTGTGATTTCTCCTTTGACCCACAAGTTATCCAAAATTTGTTGCTTAATTTCAAAATACTTGCAGATTCTCTGATTATCTTGCTATTATTAATTTCTTGTTTAATTGCACTGTTAGAGAATATACTCTGTGTGATCACATCCCTTTGAAATTTGTTGAGACTTGCTCTAGGGCCCAGGACATGATCTCTTTGGTAAATATTCCCTGACTCCTCTATACCTCTCTTGCCCTATGTGCCATGGAGAGCAGGCATTTTTGTATTTATTTACTTGTTATTGCTTTAAATAGCTGATGTTCTTTGACATTTACCTAATATTTACCCTTCTCAATGTTCTTCGTTCCTTCCCATAGCTCAGTGCTTCCACCTGGGGCCATTTTCCCTCAGCCTGAAGAACTTGCTCTGGGATTCCTTGAAATGATGCAATGAGGAAATACAATGAAAGACACAACAAGCAGGGAGCAGAGGTGGCTCAAGTGATTGGGCTCCTCTCTCCCACATGGGAGGTCCTGGGTCTGGTTCCTAGAGCCTCCTTAAAAGAAGATGAGCACACAACTAACAGACACAGAGAACAGATAGCAAGTGCAAACAACAAGGGGGAGAGGGGATAAAAAAATAAATCTTTAAAACAAAACCATGAGTTAAAATATTCCCATTGTTTGAGCCAACTCACTGCATGGTATTTGCTTGAGCCACCAGGGAAGCTGAAACTGTGGGGTCTCCAAAAGCGCCCAGGAAAATAATACATATTTCCTTCACCCAAGTTCTCAACAAGCTAAGAAGCAAAGCAAGGCGTGGCAGATGAAAAACTAAGTCCCCCTTTAATTTCGGACACAGAGATCCAACCTGAGGATGGGGATGGATGTTTGGAACAGGGACAGTGGCCGACATTGGACGAGAGCCTGACCCGGCCCAACGCCCCGCTGGACCTGTCCCACTGCCCCTCTGGACTTGTCCCACCCACAATCCCATTCAACTCAGAGCCCCGACCTCTGAGGCCAGTGTTGTCAGCAGCCCCGACGGGAAGGCCATGGTTCTAAGAACGAAGCCACATTCTCACCCAGCTCACAAGCAACCAAGCCAGGATCCAGACCCAGGGTGACCTCAGTCCTCACTGCAAACAAAGTGAAATGAACCTGCTCCCACCAGAGCACTCACCACGTGGGGGGCTGGTTAAATAGAGTGGAACACACTAGCCATTTACGTCTAGAAACCACATCGGGCCCCCTCCCCCTTGCTCACGATACTTCAGACACACGGACCTCCCAGCGGTTCCTCAACGATTCCAAAACCCTTTCCCACCTCGGAGTCCCTCCACACGCTGTTCCCTCTGTTAATATGCTTGTCCCGTCACTCGCCACTGGCTAACTCCTACTCCTGCAGGTTTTGGTTTAAATGTTGCTTTAAAGTTGTGTTTTGAAGCCCTCCAATTTAAATCAAGCCCTCTGTAAGACCTTTATAATTGTCCTACATGTTTTCTTTTCAGAACTTAGCATAAATGGTGTTATTAGTCAGCCAAAGGGGTGCTGATGCAAAATACCAGAAATCGGCTGGCTTTTATAAAGGGTATTTACTTGGGGTAGGAGCTTACAGACACCGGCCATAAAGCCTAAGTTACTTCCCTGACCAAAGTCTGTTGCCTCCTGTTGGAGCAAGACGGCTGCCGACGTCTGCCAGGCTCAGGCTTCCTGGGTTCCTCTGGGCTCAGCTCCTCTGTTTCCTCCACAAGGTCAGCTCTGGACTATGAGGCTCTCTAGGCTTTGCCTCACTCCACATGGTCAGTTGTAGACTATCAGGAGAACGGCTATTTCTCCCCCAGGGTTGCTGCCGTGTCTAAGGAGCCGTTTCTACACCTCCATGTGCTTCTCCTGGCTCAGGGTTCCTCTCTTCCCAGGGCTGGCTTGTTTCCTCTGCGTGTTGACTTCCCGGGGCTCCAGCTTAAGGCTTCAGCATCAAACTCCAACATCAAAACCCCAACATCAAAAACCCTCGCATCAAAAGCTCCAACTCTGCCCCTTGCCATGGCTTTTATCTGTGAGTTCCCACCCACCAAGGGGCGGGGACTCAACGCCCTAATGACGTGGCCCAGTCAAAGCCCTAATCATAACTTAATCATGCCTGGGTACAGACCAGTTTACCAAATAATCCAATTCTATTTTTGGAATTCATAACTATAGCAAACTGCTACAAATGGTAATGACAGAGTGCTTCTTGTAGCCATGTCTGGATTCCTTCATGGCAGGGGCATCTATCTTTTGCTCCTGCCATCCTCCCAGGCCCCTGCCCAGCCCCTGGCACTCTGAGTCTTTGAGTGTGGGCACGAATCCCCTGGCCCTCCATCTTTGCTACAGTTTTTCTCTCTCCTCGTGGGGTCCGAAGCCAGGGGTTGCCCTCCTTCTCTGCCATCCCAACTACAGTGGAGGCAAGCTGTGGAATTTTCCGTGAGGCCGCACAGGAGAGTAGACGGCTGGCGTGAACGTACCCACTGGGCCCCAGCTCAGACCTTGATAACGTGCTCACCTGAGTCATCTTTGGCGCAGGTTGCAGGCACCAGGACGGAACACGCAGGGGCGAAAGACCTCGTCCTGGCCACGCCCACTCTTTAAAGGGGCGGGGCGTGGGCACGAGTGGGAGAGGCTGGAGCTTGCTAGGGGGGAGTTTCCGTGCCAGCGTGGAACTGCTTTCATTTTCAAGAAGCTGGGTAGAAAGCGCTGTTCAGGGTGTAATACTTTTGCCTCATTTGTCCGCTTTTATTTGCATCAGGTCGTGTCAAGTCACGTGTCTTGGCTCCTCTGGCGTGAAGGTGATGTCATCTTTTTCTTTTGATTCCCGCACGCCTCCCAGCCCAGTGCCAGACCCCGGGGTGCCAGAGCAGGCCTTGCTCCTCCTGAAAGAGCACTTCTTCCTGACGAGGGCAGTGCGCGCACAGGAGCTGCTTGGAGCCAGTCGCTGCCAGCGTCTCATCCTCACGACAAAAGACTGTCTTTCTAAATTCCATTTGACAAATGAGGAAACTGAGGCACGGGCCTTGCCTTACTCACACATCCGGGAAGGGGAGGTGTGGGGACATCAGGCCTCTTGACTGGCCTGCAGCGGAGGTGTGAAAAGGGGAAAACCAAAAAAAAGCAAACCACCTCTTCCAGCCTGGAAACAATTTTTTAAGATATTGAAACCTCACATTTTTAAATTCCTCACTCTTTGCAAAGCCCGCGGCTTGCTGACAGCCGCGAGGTCAAGTTTGTGTTTTCTGCAGGGCCGTGGACGCTGCCTGCGCCCTTGGCTTATCTGTAAGTGCATCGGGCTCGGCCGCGAGGGAGCGGTGGTGCAGGCTTTGGCTTACACTGGGTAGGTCCCACCTCCAATTCCTTTGCTCGGTCTGTATAACCCAAAACAAAACCCCAAACCTCTAAAGAAACGGGATACAGCAATGTCAATACCGCAGTGAGGTCGTCTGCTTCTGTAAAAGACTTCCAGCAACCTGGGCAGCCCGGGCAGGAGATGACACCTGGTGTGCGCCCAGGTAGAACCGACCTGAGCTCACCTGGGGACCGCTGCAGGGAGATCTAAAGGGGAGCGACCTGGCGTCAGCAAGTCAGCTCCGTGCTGTGCTGTCACGTTGTAGCACTTCCAGTTGAGTGACAGTGCCTGACTGCGGGAGCAGTAGATTTAGAAAAACAAATAAATACAAACGACGTGACTTGTGGGGACGCTACCTGCTCCCCTGTTGTTTGCAGAGGCAGCACCCTGGGCTCTAGCCCGAGCCCTCCCCCAGGTGGGCTCTGTTGCATCCTGGAAACAGCCCTATTTTTTTTAGATTTATTTTTTGAGATGCTATTAGAGGCCCAGCTAGGAAAATTCACAGCTTCCCTCTAGGAAAATGCAGCACACGTTCTGTAAGCAGGGAATTTACTAGAGTGGAAAACACACACCCAGGCTTTGGGGTGAGGCAAAGCTGAGTCCAGGTGGCCACTTAATAGCTGTGTGGGTTTCGGCAAGTCGCTTCAACTCTTGAGTCTGCTTCCTGGAGGGTGGAGAGAAGAGGGGCCCACGTGCCCGGCTGGGGGCAGGTGGAGAGAAGAGGGGACCACGTGCCCGGCTGGGGTCAGGCGGGTTAGAGGCACGGTGGGCCAGGCTTGAAGCCGGACTCCCCCGGCACAGAGCGGGCGCTGCGGGACTCAAGCGGGCCATGTGCCTAGGGCCACAAGCCTTTGCGCTCACGCTTCGCTGTACGCTGCTCTCCACTGAAGCTACAGATCTGGGTCTGCACCACACTTTTAGGGATGGAGGGAGACAACAGTTTCTGAGACCCTCCTAGATTCTGGGCAAGAGGTGGGAACACGACATCATCCTCAGGTTAACTGACTCATTAAGGTCCTGAACTGGTAAGAGCTGAGCTGGCGTTAAGACATGATTTCCTCTCCCTCCCTTCCTTTCCTTTCTTTTCCTTCCTTCCCTTTCCTCCCTTCCTTTCCTTCCTCCCGTCCTTCCTTCCTTTTCTTTCTCTTTCTTTCTTCATCTTTCTCTTTTCCTTCCTTCCTTCCCTCCTTCCTTCCCTCTCTTTCCTTCCTTTTCTTTCTCCCTTCCTTCCTTTTCTTTCTTTCTTCCTTTCTTTCTTTCTTTTTTTCCTTCCTTCCTTCCCTCCTTCCCTCCTTTCTTTCACTTTCCCTTTTTTGTTTACCCCCCCCTTAACGTGTTAATGATCTCATCTTTTTGGAATGTGACCTTACAGGGGCAGGTCTCAATTTTAGTATGAATAATTCCTGGAAGGACCCTTCTCACCCTTCTCCCCCTCTCCCGTTCCTTCTCTGTCCTAGAATTTGGGATGGATGCAGATATTCTGAGCATGCCCTGCTGTCAGCCAGCCACTCTAACTCGTCTAGCCGGGAAGAGTTAGCTGGGGTTTAGATGGTTGACCTCAAATCACACCCCTTGAATCAGTTCTTCCCTGTCCCCACTCTGTTTATTTCATAACATATTCACACTTCCTCCAGGGGGTCTGCAGGGGAAATTAAGCCACTCAGGCTACTTAATGACTGCAGGGGAAAGAGTGGGGCTCGAGGCCCCACTAAACCGTGAAATAGATGACAGGGTGTGCACAGGGTGAGGGTCCCTCATTCATTCGCTAATTTGTCCAGCTGAGCGCATCACGGGCCAAGGGTTGTCACTGAGCCATGGTTCAATTACATGCACCTGAGGCTCCAATTTAAAAAAAAAAGCAAGCCGGGAAGCAGGGGGATGGAGGGGAAGAAGGCATTTGCGGTCTCCAGGCTGAGCTAGAAGGTTCCGAGGGGCTGGGGCAACGCAGGCAGCCAGAGACCTCAGCAGGGAGGTATGGCCAAGTCTCTCGGTGGTTCCACAAAGCTTCACTGAGTTGCCGGCAGGCTCCCCGGCTGACAGGGGCGTTTTAGCCTCTCCTAAGGACTGCGCACATCCCCCCACTCGGCACGGGGGAAGCCGAGCGGGCCCAGCCGAGGGGCGGCGGGGACAGGGACGGCTCCCAGCGCGGAGGGAGGGGGCAGGACTCCGGCCGGGCCAGGAGACCTTGGAATCTGGGGAGCTTGAAAATATCCCCGAGACCTCACGGAGAAAAGACACAGCAGCGAGGGGGAAGCAGCAGGCGCCTCGCGGGCTACGGGCGGGGGGCGCAGCTGGGCCCGACCAAGCAATGCTGAGGCCCCGACAGCCCGCAGGCTGGGGGTGCTGGCTCGGCTCCTGGTTGCCCTGGCAACAGGGCCGCTTAGGCTCAGAGCATCATAATGAGAAGTCACATGCAAATGAGGCAAATTGCAATTAGGGGGAGCACCACGTGGTCTGTCCTTGAGGGATTTGTGCAGCAGACAAAGGATGAACCGCTAAAGGAAGGACTCGGCTTTGTGTAGAAGCGCCGGGCGGCGCGGGAGCGTCCAGGGGTCCCGGGGGTCCTGCAGACCTGGTGTGTCTCCCCTGAGTCAGGGTCGAGGAGCCCAGGCCCTGCTCTGTGTAAGGGTGTCACCACATAGACCAGAGGGTGCCGAGGGGGCAATCAGCAGCAGTTAGATTTACCTCCTCACACCCGAGGCCTGGAGAGACCGAGTGGCTTAACCGGAGTCCAAACCACACGGGGTGAAGGCAGCTTTGAACGCGGATCTGCCTGTGAGGAGCTGAAAAGTAGATTCTGGAAGAAACAGTCAGCCACGCCCACTGCCCACTGAGGACCCCAGGTGGTTAAACATCTGCCCCCATACCAAAAAAAAAAAGTATCTAAAGAAAACCTTCCCTAGCCTGACACGTAGCCCACTAATGCTTCGGTCCTGCCCACCCTTAGAGAGCTCAGAATCCGCTCATTATTGCCTTGTTACAAACTGTGAGAGACAACTGTGAGAGACATCAGGAAAGCCTCAAAGCTTAGAGACCAAAGCAAACAAGCAGGAAAAAAAAAAAAGTCGCAGAGAATCAAGGGAATAAGAGAGAGTTTCATGAGCCACAGTAACAACCACACAAACCTTTGCTTAGGATCCTTGGAGAGATCGGAAAGTGCATTGATAAAACAAGAACAGAACATTCTGAGAAAGGAACATTCAGCGAACAGGAGAGAGATTCTGTCAACGGTAATTAACAGAAGAAGCAATAAAAGGATACCACTGAAAAGAAGCGGCAGAAGAGAAGGAGGAGTGAGGATGCCGAGAATGAAGTCCAGGCCAAAGAAAGACTAGGAGCCAAGAAATTCCGGCACTGCCAGAATTTGGGTCCTTGGGTCTGACCCCCCGCCCCAGCGTGGTTCCCTCCGCAGATCAGATCAGACGTCAGCCCACGTGCCCCCCTAATCCCCCACCAGCTGAGTGCACAGTCTGTTCTTTCCCCCAGGGTCAAGGGGCAAGTTGTCTAATCCTCCCCTGGGTAACCTCACCTTGAAAGTGATTCCTTATCCCCCAAACTGGCCATGGAAAAAGAGAGGCATTGTGCTCGGGTTAGCTACCCGGATTGCCTTGCGTGCAGGGGGGGGTGGCCCAGTGTTTGTTTTCCTAACCGATAGATAGCCTGGGATTAGGGCCTAACTTTCAACCGCCCAAGCAAGAATCCACTTCTATTGTTTTGTCTCAAGAAGTTACCTTAGTGGGTAGCCCAGGGTTGACCTGGAAAATATAAGTCATGGAAACTAAGCCGTGATGAAGGACGGCCTGATAAATAGCCCAAACACAAGAAGAAGCTAGCCAATCACTGGCTCAGAGGAGCCGCCAGCTCTGAGTCCCACCGAGGACCGCCCGGCTGGAGAAACGCTGACGAGGAGCTCAGACTGGCCAGCGCGAGGACAGCAGGCCGCTGCGGCTAGGGAGGATGGGCAGGGCAGAGTCAAAGTCCTGCAGCTGCAGCCACCCCCCCACACACACACCCCGAAGGCAAGCCGCCTCCAGGATCAGTGCTTGGTGATGCAAACTGCATCCGGCTACATGAGCCAACCCAGTGACTCTGAATTAAGAAAGACTGTCTCAGATTCCTGAAGGGCAGTTGTGTCTCAAGGTGCTGCTGATGTCTCCTGTCCCTGGTCAACAGCGTCCCTGGTGAGAAACGGGCAATTGGAGAGGCAGCCATTGTGTTGGCCTGGCATTTGGCTAATTGTCCTTATGTAATAAATCACTGCATGAGCTGAAATGGAAGATAATCACGTATGCTCCAAGTCACAGAGTCTTGGATTGAATTCCCAAATTTGCCACGATGGGGCTGTGTGTGTGCGACAGATCTCTGGTTTCCTCTTACGCAAATAGGGACACGAAAATCTACCCCACAGGGCGGCGGACTTGGCCCAGTGGTTAGGGCGTCTGCCTATCACATGGGAGGTCCACGGTTCAAACCCCGGGCCTCCTTGACCCATGTGGAGCTGGCCCATGCTCAGCGCTGATGCGTGCAAGGAGTGCCGTGCCATGCAGGGGTGTCCCCCGCGCAGGGGAGCCCCGCGCACAAGGAGTGCACCCGTAAGGAGAGCCGCCCAGCACGAAAGAAAGTGCAGCCTGCCCAGGAATGGTGCCGCCCACACAGAGAGCCGACACAGCAAGATGACATAGCAAAAAGAGACACAGATTCCTGTGCCGCTGACAACAACAGAAGCGGACAAAGAAGACGCAGCAAATAGACACAGAGAACAGACAACCGGGGTGGGGGGGAGGGGAGGGAAATAAATAAATCTTTAAAAAAAAAAAGAAAGAAAATCTACCCCACAAAACTGCGATGAAGCTCAATCAGATCTCCCTCCCTCTAGAGGAGCGCCTGTGTTTGAAGGTTCCTCGTTCCAATGTCTTTGACTCCCAGAGGAGCTGCTGCTTCGAGATACGGCTCACTAACCCCAGCAGTCAGCAGACCCCTTCAGCTGAGTGCCCCAGAGCAGGCACCGTGCTGGGTGCCTCACAGATGTTTACTCATTCAACAGTGGCTGCAACCCTCTGATCAAGGTACTCTTTGCATCACCCCCTTTTGCCGATGGGGAAACTGAGGCACGGAGAGCTGGTGCAGTGGAGCCAAGGCCACACCTCCAGTGAGCAGCAGTGCCAAAACGGGCTGGCTGGCAAGCGGGCAGTGCCAGGCTCTGCTCTAAACCCCTATGCCCTCGAGCCTCTCGAGCCTTTTGAAAACACGTATCTTCCCAGATGGGCTCCCCCCTTTTGATCGAGATACTATATTCTAGAGCAGCCGGCTCTAATTACATCTGGCCGTTCCTTTTGCAAAAGTATGGCTGGCGTTTGTGTACCTGGGTTTTTAAGAAAGAAAGAAAAAGCCTCCCGAGGAAATCCCCAGGTGAATGACTTCAGAATGCGAGAAAAACCTATAGCAGGGTCTGAAGCAGGTGCTGCTCCCAGCTGCAGCAGCCACCGAAAGCCGTGTCCCACCTTTGTGAGTGGAGGACGATGGGTGGCATCTCGACCTGTGTCGGTGTGAGTGACACGGCCATGTTTGTTTTTTTTAAAGATTTATTTTATTTATTTCTCTCCCCTTGCCCCCTGTTGTCTGCTCTCTCTGTTCATTCACTGTGTGTTCTTCTGTGTCCGCTTGCATTATCAGGTGGCACCGGGAATCTGCATCTCTTTGTTGCGTCATCTTGCTACATCAGCTCTCTGTGTGTGCGGCGCCACTCCTGGGCAGGCTTTTTACTCACTGGGCAGCTCTCTTTACGGGGCATGCTCTTTGCTTATGGGGCTCCTCTACGTGGGGCGCCCCTGTATGGCACAGCACTTCTTGCTCACATCAGCACTGCATGTGGGCCAGCTCACCACACGGGTCAGGAGGCCCTGGGTTTGAACCCTGGACCCTCCATATCGTAGGCAGATGCTCTATCAGTTGAGCCACGTCCGCTTCCCTACAGCATGTTTTAAAGCCCTGCAGCCCGGGAGTTTCACGCCAGCGCTCCCCTGAGCCGATGGAGAGACTTGAAGGGGGTGCTTTCGGCTGCTCCCTAGAAATCCTTCTGCATACGATCAAATCCACCCCCTTCTCCTCTGCAGTCTTTCCAAGATGACACAGAGGGGAGGTGCACTTGGCAGAGTCGCAAGGTAAGTTTAGAAGCCGAGGCAGTTGCTGGCTGCAGGAGCGTCTGAAGCTCTGCTTGTCTGCTCCGCAGGTGGCAGGTCAGCTGGGGGGGTGAAGGGGGGGCCAGATTTTCAAGGAGAAACAGACAGAGTTACTCCGCCTCCTCCTGGCTTCACCCGGCCATCAGGCCCTGCTCCACCGCCTGGCACCCCGCGGTGGGTGGGCCATTCCAGCCTGGGGGCAACTGATAAAAAGCACCAGTCACATTTTTGCAAGAAAACGTGAACCTGCGGGGGTCGCCCCTGGTGGATTCCGCCTCCTCCTCAGTACTCGAGTCAGATGAGGGGCGTCGAGAGTGCGCTTCTCAAAACCTCCTCACCTTTTAGACACGCGAGGGCCGACTTTGGAAAAGCAATGGAAAATCCGGGTGCTTCCTCGTGGTCTTGGTCCCAGAGTGGCCCGATTCCCCTGAGAGGTGGGGGGTGTTCCCAGCCTGCCATGACACCTGGCAACCGGTCTCACACTGTGCACCCCCAACCGTGCTCAACCCGTAAAAGGTGATGCTGGAGCCACTTGCCCCCAAATTTAAGTTTGACTCTATTTAAGCAGTGAAACCTACATTGGCTCTTACGGGCCTGCCAGGAGAGGGCCCCCCAGGGGGCTGGGGAGCAGAATGGGCAGCACGGGGGACGTGGGCTCCCTGGGGTCACCCTGATGGAGGAAGTGAGGGGAATCTTTTGGAAACAAATTGGCCGTCTGACCGTCTCTCTCCCTCACCTGCGCCCCTGCCAAGACCAGCTCACCCGCCGTGTCCCAGTCATGCCTTTCCAAGCCCTTCCACGGAGCGCGCCCGTCCCTGCTCTACTCTCCCTCCTCTGTCGCCCCGTTTCACCCAAGCGTCTCTATCCCAGGAGAACGTGGCTTCTCAAGGCCGAGGGCTGGGTCCCACCGTCCTTTAGTTGAGTGAACAAGCAAACGGTTCCTTCCTCCGGCCGCCTGTCACCAAGCCTCACCTTGACCACGACCAGTGCCTCCCGGACATGCGGCAAAGGCAGCCGCCCCAGAAAAGGGACAGGGGTGAAAACGAGCTGTTCACCGACATCCGGGAAACCCTCCCTGCCCTCCCAGCTCCCTGCTTGTGGGAAAACATCCGCATTCCCTTCTAGTTTTTCCTGAGCAAGAGGATTTCCCATCTCATCTCATCCATGGCTTTTTTAACCTTGTTCCCAAAAAGGAAAATTACAAAACCCTCTGACAAGAATATCCCCAGCGACAGTGGCACATCAAAGAAAACGTTTTGTGTTGGCGTGAGCCTTAATCTACATCCACTCTCTTCTTAGCCATCTGTATTTGTCAGTCTGACCAAATTCCTCTGTAAGTATTTATACCAAGGAACTCTGACTTGCTGCCACTTGAGCCATTGTGGGTAGATGGGCTTTTACTGGGCAAATCCAGAACCTTCCATCCTTGTCAACCAAGGTACTTATTAGCAGGACTTAATAAGTCTATGACACTGTTCTCTGGGTGAGCAATGAGGCTTCATGAGCAGTGAGATTACTTTAGTAAAAACTTGAGTTTTTAAAGCCACCTAAGAAAATAAATCAACGTTTTTGTTTGTCGGTATGAAGTCGATGGTATATGCGTGTGTGTCATATAAGTAAATGATACACATTGGTGAAAGCAACGTTGTTTGGTTAAGACTGACGCCATTGTTGGGAAGGAAGGCGGTGGAATTAGATGTTGATACGGTAGGTGTTTCAAATGTCAGATCTCAATGGTAATGGGAAGGAAAGGAAAGAAGAAAAATGGCTTCTTTAGAATCTATCAATTCATCATTCTCCCTCTTGCAAACACTGAAGAAAGCCGGCGAAGCTGTGTGCCTTTCCTTGAGAGCGTGGCCTTAGTTCCCAGATAGATGAAGTTTGGCCTGATGTCAGGGTTACCAAGGCAACAATGGAGGCATATGAATAGCAGAGCAAACAGACAAAAAGCTCCAGTAAATCATTAATTCATTAATATCGGTATGGATGGGGTCTGGGGACACTTGCATATTCCTTCTTCATTTCAAATCCTCGAGTTTTCTTTCATCGCAAAGCAAACACTCGGGCGGCCACTTGATGGACAATTATTCCCTTTCTGCCTCGCTCTCGAGAATCGAGGAAGGGCTCACTCTGGGATTTTAATGGATCAAAGAAAATGGCAAGGCGGGCTGGAGGAGTGTGCTCGTGTTTTGTATCGGCGGCTGCAGTGTTTGTCGAGAACGGAGAATGCATTAAGGAGAGTGCGACTGGAATACAAAGCACTTTTTGCTTTGACACGCAGGTTTGGGGAGAGCCCAACAAACCCATGGTATTGGGGACACATGGGTTTCATCTGCCTTCTTCGTGGGAAAGGGGTAGGACTGGGAGGAGATGGGGAGGATCAGGTGCTGCAGGGGCCCAGAGCCAGGACCCTCGATGCAAACCCGGAGGCAGAGGGGCCGGCAGCAGGCTGAGGCCAGACAGCAGCACCCCCGGCACGGGCTGCGCAGCCCCGAGACACCCGGCGGGGAGCAGCCCGGCTCCCACTCTTCCAGGCTCGGCTAGCCCTGGGGGTGACCCGCGGGGCAGGCAGAGCTGCCCCAGCACAGTCATCCTCATCTGGGCAGCAAACGCCCGCGGCCCAGGGGCGGGACTGGAGACGGGCCCTGTGCCCACGGCCAAGCCTGGGGTGGCAGAGAGCGCTGGCCCAGGGCGGGCCGCCCGTGTGGGGCCGTGCACCCGGGGCCCTGGCGCAGCACCTGCCTGGGGAGGGGCTCTGGGGAGCATCGCACAGGTGGATTTGTGTGCATGGCTAGTATCACGACAGAGAGGGCAGCGAGGCCCACAAAATCACCCCCCGGGTCACAGCGCACCCACTTCCTGGCCCTGCGCTGTGGACCAGGTGCCTCTAGAGTGTCCCTGGAGGGAAGTGGACTTGGCCCAGTGGTGAGGGCATCCGTCTACCACATGGGAGGTCCAAGGTTCAAACCCCGGGCCTCCTTGACCCGTGTGCAGCTGGCCCACGTGCAGTGCTGATGCGCACAAGGAGTGCCCTGCCACGCAGGGGTGTCCCCCGCGTAGGGGAGCCCCACGTGCAAGGAGTGCGCCCCGTAAGGAGAGCCGCCCAGCGCGAAAGAAAGTGCAGCCTGCCCAGGAATGGTGCTGCACACACGGAGAGCTGGCGCAGCAAGATGACGCAACAAAAAGAAACACAGATTCCCGTGCCGCTGACAAGAACAGAAGTGGACAAAAGAACACGCAGCAAGTAGACACAGAGAACAGACAACTGGGTGGGGGGGAAGGGGAGAGAAACAAATAAAAAATAAATCTTTAAAAAAAACAACAACAAAGTGTCCCTGGAGCATCCCAGCCCTGCCTTCCCCCCACCTCCGCCCCGCCTCCGTTTTAGGCCCAGGAGGGGAGCTTTGTCTCCGCTCAGCCAGCAGACACAGAGAGAAACCTCTGCCGTGGCCTCTCCTCCTGGTCCCTCTGGGCTCGCACGTGGGACTCCATGGGGGACATCGAGGCAGGAATGCCTAGCAAAGCACCCGCCAGGAGAAGAACAGAATGAATGTTTGTTGCCTGAATAAATGCGGTCCTGGCAAGTAGGTGATTGGGGAGGGAGATGTGAGCTACGGGCGTTGGACCACAAGATGGGAGCAGAGAGGCACGAGCAGTTGGGTCTGATGGGGGCAAGGGGCAGAAATCAGGGAAAGCTGTCTGGAGGAGGTGGCTTTTGAAGAATTAAAAGAAGTTTGACAGAGGCTAAGGAAACCCGAAGGAACAAACATAAGTGTGGAAGCACAGGGACAGGCTGACCAGCCCGGGAACAGCAGTGTTAAGAGGCAGGGGGAGAACAGTGCTGCCCCCCGGAGAGGGTTCTGGGGTCTAAACAGGCAGTAACCGGCAGAGGAAGGCCTGCGAGGCTCCTCGAGGATGTGGCAGGGGTGGCTCCTCCACAGACACGCCACGTGGCCGGCCCTAGACAAAGCAGAGGTGTGCAGCGACTGGCCCTGGCACAGCAGAGGCACCAGCTAAATCGAGTCTCTCAGATTTAGGGAGCAGGTAGTCCCCTCGGAAAGGCGTTGAAAGGCAGATCCCCAAGCCCAGCCCTTGGGGTGGACACTGCGGGCAGACGTGGTGCCCACAGCCCAGTTGGGGCTGGGTGGCCGTGTGGTCTGGCTGGTCCGCTGACCTGGCATGGTGGGGCGGGCGGGGGCCAGACCTCCCGCTGGGTGTGGGTGTGGAGACGCATGTCTGGGGCGCTAAGGAACAGGGGTACTGGGGAGGAGGGCAGGCGTGGGGCTGCGTCCTCTTGGCTCCAAACTGCAGCACGGGGAAGCAGATGTGGCTCAACTGATAGAGCAACCTGCCACACGGAGGGTCCAGGGTTTGATACCCGGGCCTCCTGACCCGTGTGGAGCTGGCCCACCTGCAGTGCTGATCCGCGCAAGGGGTGCCGTACCATGCAGGGGTGTCCCCCGCATAGGGGAGCCCCACGCACAAGGAGTGTGCCCTGCAAGGAGAGCCGCACACACGGAGAGCTGACACAACTAGATTACGCAACAGAAAAAGACAGTTTCCCAGCGCCGCCTGCACAAGCGGACGCAGAAGAACACGCAGCGAATGGACAGAGAGCAGACAATGGGAGGAAGGGGAGAGAAATAAATAAAATAAATCTTTAAAAAATAAATAAATAAGTAAAGTGCTAGTAATGTGATATTTCTTTAAAAAAAAAAAAGAAAGAAACTACAGCACAGTCCGGGTTAAAAATCATCCCTTCCACTTGCCGCGTCCCAGACCACAAACACGTTCTTCGGCACTTCAGAGCCATCAAACGATAGACTTCAAAATCCAACCCCCAGGGAAGCGGACTTGACCCAGCGGTTAGGGCATCCGTCTACCACATGGAAGGTCCGTGGTTCAAACCCTGGGCCTCCTTGACCCATGTGGAGCTGGCCCATGCTCAGTGCTGATGCGCGCAAGGAGTGTCGTCCCACGCAGAGGTGTCCCCGCGTAGGGGAGCCCCACGCGCAAGGAGTGCACCCCATAAGGAGAGTCGCCCAGCGCAATAAAAGTGCACCCTACCCAGGAATGGCGCCGCACACACGGAGAGCTGACACAACAAGATGACGCAACAAAGAGAGACACAGATTCCTGTGCCACCGACAACAACAGAAGCGGTCACAGAAGAACACACAGCAAATGGACACAGAGAACAGACAACTGGGGTGGGGCAAGGCGGGGCAGGGTGGGGGGAAGGGGAGAAATAAATAAATCTTAAAAAAGAAAAAAAATCCAAGCCCCAGCTCTTTTCTCCTACCCCAGAAAGGCCAATCCAGACCCAAATGTGCATCAAAACGGGTCTTTCTTGACCCATTTCAGTGACACACTTTTTGCTTCAGTTTGTGTCTTTTGATTGGATATTGCCGTCGTCCGGCTCATGGAAGCAGCACGCTCCAACCTGGGGTGTGCTTTGGAGTTGCCCAAATGGCCCTCGAGGGAAACCCTGGGCCTTCACGGCTCGTCCACCTGCCGGCGCAGGTCTGAGCGAGGGCATGTGCGGGTGGGTGCTTCAGGGACGGGGGTACACCAAGGAGACGCCACACAGCCTCCTGCCCGGAGATGCCTGCCTCCACCCCCCACGGCCACTTTCTCTGCATTGTCGAGAGCCCCAGCAGATGCTTTCCACGGGGCATCAGCCCTGACGCGACATGAACGGGCTCGTTTTCTATCAGAAGACTGAATTTTAACTGACAAATTGAACAGGTTCCCTAAGGCAAGGGTTGCTAAGCTTTGTCAGTCTCACTAAAGATGTGATTTATAATATATTCCTACTTGCGAGACACTCCTTTTCCCAGGAATGAAGACAGCTCAGAAACCGGAGGTCTACTTACCACCCTGACCCCATATAAAATATGCTCCTTGAAAGCCGTCACGAGCAGAAGCAGATGTCCATAAATCAATGTTCCGCCTGGCCCGGTGAGTTTCATTTCATTAGGTTTTAATGCTATTTAAGCAAACACTTAAAATTCAGGACAGGGCAGGAGTAACCCACAATTAACTTTTATGTCTAAAGGAAAGACCTAAGGGTCTGATGAAAGAAATTTTTATTTCCTAGCACTTCTCCCAGCTTACAGCATTTGTCGTTCCATAAATACTCTGATACTGATGAATGCAGAAGACGTGGGCTAGTGGAGAGCAATCCACACCTTCAGTCGAGCTTCCTCGGAGAGCCTTTGTCAAAACCACACACAAAAGCAGGTTAAGCCATCTGAAGTTCTTAAAAGTCTGAGTTAAAGTTGCAAACTCATTTTGCCCAAGATAACCAGAAATCCTCTAAGCTAAGTGGGCAGAAACGGGTTTGATCTCTGTATCTGATTGCCTTGCAGAAGTCAAGCAGCCAATTTTTAAACAATGTCTCCATATCATGAAACTTCCTAAAAATCTTCAAGGGGGTAACCTGAGCTGGTGAAAAATGAAACCGAATGTCAATAGGACAAAGCTTCCCTTCCAAGATATAATTAGGGGAGCTCTGAGCACGCCTTTCATATTTCACTTGAAAAGCATCTTTTTCCTTTGTTCTGCCTGCTCTGGAGGGCTTCAGCAGGGCTTTGCTGTCTCTTTGTTAAGAGGCATGGTTTTAAAAAAAAAATGTATGCAATAAGTAATCATTGAAAGTTGAATTCATCTGCTATGAATGTTCATTTTTTGGTGCAAATAATACCAGGTATTATTTCTAGGTAAGAGAGGTATTTTATTTAATGAGATGCATGTCTGAGCTTAAAGGGTTTTGTTCAGAAACCTCTGTGCAGGACGCAGTCCCCACGAGCCAGGGGCTGCTCGGCGGCTGGGATCTGCAGGCCTCGCGGAGGGAAGGCCGGTCTCTGGAGACCACGGCGGGCGAGGGGACCCCTGGCGCCCGGCTGCCCGGGGCTGGTCCGGAGCTCTGCGACGCAGCGTGATAGACACGCGGACGAAGGAACAGCGTCCGCAGAAGGCACTAGCAGCCCGAGCAGCCTTGACACCCTCAAGCAGCTTGGCACCCCAGGACAGCCGACGTTTCGGGTCGGATCGTTTGTGGCTGTCCTTGGGGAGGGTCCCGCGCCTGGCAGGGCGCCGGGCGGCACCCCCGGCCTCCGGTCACTAGATGTCAGTGGTCTCCCTCCCTCCGTGGGGCGTAACAGCCAGCAAGTCTCCAGACGCTGCCAAGTGGCGCCAGGGGCCGGCCGACACGCCCTGGGTGGGGAAGCAGTGTGCTAAAGAACGAAGGAACCCGAGCGCCTTTAGCCCAAAGATGACAATGTGTGCAAGGAACCCAAAAATCGTTGGCAGGCACGGGGTTAAAGAAAAAAGGGGTAATTCTGCATTGCAAGGACAAAATGGTAGAAGAGACCATTTTGACTAAGGGAGAACTTTCTGGAAAGACCTCTCGGCGAGGCGCCCCATGGTGTCTAGGTTTGGACAGGGCTGGAATCCCACCTCCAGACCCAGGGCCCTTCCTCTGGGCGCTCACCGCCGGCCGTCGCTTGGCCTCGGGTCTAACTTAGGCTTCCCTTGAGGCCAATGTCCCTATTTGCTAGACAAACCTGGAACCCCGCGGCCTCACACGGGGGCTGTCTCCAGGCCTCCTCCGGGAAGGGAGGGAGCTGAGCTGTGGGAGGGAAGCGTCAGGGCGCCGTTCTCCTCGCTCCTGGAGCCCCCGGCGCTCCCCGCAACCCCCTTTCAGGGCTGACACCTGCACCCCTCTGCCCGCCTCCGGTGCAGGAAGCACTTCCTCACGGGCCCACCAGGTGTCGCCCTGTGGTCTCGAATGACGCCTTGCCGGGGCTGCGGCTGGCGCTAAGCTCCTTTTCCCCTCTGCCTCCAACAGAAAGGAGCCAGACTTCTCCGTGGCCTCTATTTTTGGTTTTCTGCTAAAGGGCCTTCCCTCTTTTCTCCCTGCCCCTGACTCCTCAGTGCACTCCCCCCACACACACAGACCGTCCCCCTGGCGATGGCCCGCCACCGTGGCTAACAGGCCCCCGGGGTTCAGAGCCTTAGGGGCCCCGTGGACATCACCCGCCCCCCCCCCCCGCGAGTGGCCTGGGGGGAGCAGGGGAGGCCGGCCCTGGCCCCCCCGCCCCAGGCCTGAGGAACCCCGTCCCAGCCCCCCAAGCGCTTGTCTGGCCAGGACTCCCCGCAGCTGCCTGGGGGGCGACCTGCGTCTGTGGCCTGAGCCCAGTTCCAGCCTGAGAGCCAGCCCTGCGCCTCGTCCCTCTTCTTCCCAGCAAAGCACAAGGCGGGGTGGAGGGTCTGGGGCTGGCATCCCTGAAGGAGAAGAGAAGCCCTTTCAATCGTCGATAACTGAAACAAGGAGGCGTTCGGAACCAGTGGTGGCTCTAATCGTGGAAGTGGACAATTGTGTCCACATGTGGGAGAAAGATAGGCGCTGGACCAATTCGGGGCGGTGGGGGGGGGTGGCTGGGAGAGGCTTAGGGAGGGGGCTGCCTCGACTTGCCTCGTAGCAGAGGCCTTGGCAGGGCGCGGGCCCCGGGGGCGGAGAGCATTCCAGGTGCAGGGAAGGCTTGTGCCATCGCTTGGAGGCAAGAAACGAGAGACGCCTGTCCCGAGCAAACAGAGCCTTTTGGCAGCAGCGGGGGTGGGGGGAAGACCGGGACTCTACGCCCCTGTAGGTTACAAGAGCTGCTCCACACCCTTCCCGCCCCGGCTGCGCCTCCCGTCCCAGGCCAAGTACAAACTTCTCCTCTCCCAGACGCTCAAGTCAAAAATGGCCAGACCGTCGATCCCATCACGTTTGTCCCCCGTGACGCTTGGGCCCCTGGTGCAGGGACAAAAGGTATGTAGGTTTAAAAGCACTGAGGGCAGGGGCTGCTGTGGGGGCGGGGGGTGAGCCCAGGACATCAAGTCGTGTGACCACCCTGGGAAAGCAGAGGACAGAGCTCGCCGGGCACTGGAGGAAAAGGGGCAGGGCGAGGCACTGGGCCAAGGCGGGCCAGGGCTGGCGGTCACAGCCAATGCCACGGAGCGCCTGCGTGGGCCAGCGTGGCTCTCGCAGCACCCACACCAGCTCATTCAGGGCTCAGGCTTATCCAACAAGGGGGTCCTGTCACCCCCCGCCTCCCACTTTCAGATGCAGGAACTAAGTCACACTAGGGCCACATCGGGTGCCCAGGCCACGGGCCGGCAGTGCTGGTGGCAGAGATTGCCGTTTACGGGAGGTTTTCTCCTTTGCACCCAGGGAGCAGGGGTACCTGTTGGCAGTAGGTATGTGATAAGGGGCCCGGGACAATAGTTTGCTCACTGTCTTGACACTGGACTGCCGTAGCTTGCCAAGTCTCTTCACGTCCGTAGCCAGGTGATGCTCCCACCAGGCCGGTGGAGGGGGCGAAGCAGGGATTAGCAGCCCAGGAGACTGACTCCCAGAGGCGGGTGGGGTGGTGAGCTGGGGGTGGGGCAGGGCAGCCACCCCTGCCCCGCTGGGGGGAACCGAGCGCACCAGTCACTTTAAGAGCTCATCTGTCCTGATCGCACCCGTTTCCCTCATGCAGTATTTTTTTCCCTTGATTTATTGAGGCTGGAAGAAGTGACTTGTCTGCGGTCCACCACCACGACTGGCAGGGCCCCGCTGAGAACCCACGCCTGGCCGACACGGAGCTGTCCTTTCTGCTCCATCTGGGGGCTGCTTTCTGGACCGGTGCCCCTGCGCCCACCACCACGGATCCCGCGTTTCTCTGCCCTCGGTCTCTGGATCTCGGATACCCGTTCACGGGCTGGAGTAGAGCTCGGAAAATGGAAAGGGGCTTGGCTTGGAAATGTCATGGGCAAAATAATTCATGGGAACCTCTACTAGACTAGACGGTGGGAGCCAAAAGAGCAAAAGAGGAGAGGAAATGAATGACATAAAAATTGGGGGATTGGGAAGACAATGATAGGGTGGTTAGGAATGGAAGGGAGCTGGCGTAAAGAAAATATTTAGTTGTGAGCAGAATGCACATGGCTCACACGTTAAGTGGAAGGCACAACCTCAAAGGCGCGCCTGAGCGTCAGAGGTGAGCAGCTGAGAAGCTCGGCCGGCAGGCGGGCGGGACCCAGAAACCAGGCGCGGAAAGAAGGGAGCACGGCAGCTGCAGAGGGGCTGCCGGGTCCGGGCATCCCTTCCCACGCCGCCCCCGCGGCCGTTGACCTTCACCTCCGCTGCACTCGGGCCGCCCACGGCCTGGACCTCGTCAGCGCGGGACGGTTCCAGCTGAGCAGCGGGATGCCACTCGCTGACCACAGCTTCCTCTGCTGCCGTCCTCTCACGCCTCCTCCTTGACCTCATCCTGAGCTCCGCTCGCCGGCCTTTTCCACGGGCCCAGCCCTCCGCTTCCACAGCGCCCGTCCTCCCGCCTGCACAGGACTTGCTTCCAGCCCTCCTCTGGCCGATACCCCCCCCCGACCGCGTGGCCCCCTCTGTCCTTCCGCCCTGCTCATCCGGCAGAACCCCAGCCAGGATTCACCCCACCACCTGTCTCGTCCGCCCCTACAGCCAGCCTCTGCAGGCTGGTGGAAAAGCAGCCACGCCAAGGATGTTTGGCGTCCCTACGGAGCCACAGGACCTGGAGTCAGCCTTTCCCCCACGCCTCCCCCCACTTCTCAGCATCTGTTCCAAGCACCTTGCACTCCGCAGAGGACCCTGCCTTCCTGCCCACAGAAAAGAGACAGGGTCTCTGGCATGGCTGCCATCAACTTTGAGCTCCCCTACTGGGGACCACAAGACCGCCCTCTCGTCAACACTTACAGCCACGTTCAGGGGTCCCAAGGATTACCCTTAGTGTTGGTAATCCATTAGATGGACTCACAGAACTCACCGAGAGCCATTATACTGCTGGTTCTGGATTATTACAGCCACAGAAGACAGATCGAATTCCGCCAGGTAAACATCAGCCGAGGGAAGAAGTGTGGAGGGCCAGGTCCAGGGAAGTTCCAAGCACAGATCTTCCAGGTGTCCTCTCCGGGGGGAGTCACGGGCAGAGCTACTTCCTAATCAGCTACATGGGACAATAGGCACAGAGCATTGCCAACAAGGGAAGGTCACCCAAGCCTTAGTGCCCTGAGTCTTTCTGGGGGCTCCTCACATAGACCCACGTGGCTTACCCATGTACAGCCCCTCGGGAGGTGGGGGGTGTGAGCTGATACCACCCACTCACAGCATTGTTGGACTGTCTGGTATGGCCAGCTCCACCCTAAACGGAGACACTGCTGTCAGGCACGACGTTCCAAGGGCTTGGAGATGACCTCCCAGAAGCCCAGGGCAAAGGCTGTCTATAACTCTCTTTGGGCAAGGTTAAATTCTTCTTTACACTCCTACCTATAAATGCATTTTTTTGACGTGTATGCACCGTGCTACACACTTTATTTTTGTGTTATCTCATTCATCTTCATGGCAACTCTCCTTTATTTTCATTTTACAGCTAAGGACCCTGAGGCTCAGTAAGACGCAGTAACTTGCCTGAGGTCCCACAGCCAGTAAGTGGTTAAATGAGGCCACCTGCCCTCAAACGTGTGCTCTTAAGCCGCAACCTTTCCTGAGCACCAGTGCTGTGCTAAGAGCTAAGGAGCTAAGGACCTGGCAATGAGCATGCTAGACAAGGCTCCTACCCTCATGGAGCTGAAGTGTTAGAAGGACAATCAACCAGCAGTTGAGTGGTGACATTAAATCATCGTAGACGGTGTAAGTGCCGACCAAGGAGGACGCAGAGTTGGAGTGATGGTGCACAGAGGAGAGGGGCTCTCTGAGACCTCTCTGAGAACATGACCAGCAACTACGTGAGCTCTGTGAAGGGAAGGCACATGAAAGCCTCCTATCCTTACCTGCTCCCCACCTGTCTCAGGGCAGACACTGCCCCCCATTCAAGGATGGTGCAGTCACCCATGTTCTGATATGACTGTTAGTAAATCGGCCTCACCGCGGTGAGTAAGCATCTTTTAAGTTTAGTGAGTTGAATTGCTGACACCAAAGTGTTTTCCTCTGCTAGGCTGCCAAAATGCAATATACCAGAAATGGGGTGGCTTTTATTAATGCAATGGGGATTGATTGACTTACAAGCTTATGGTTCCAAGCCTGAGAAAAATGTCCACATCAAGGTGGCATCAGGTGATGCTCTCTCCCTGAGGACCAGCTGCTGGTCAGTCATGGCAGGGCACGTGGTGGCATCTGCTGGTCTCTCCTTTCTCCTCCAGGTTTTCTTGCTTGCAGCTTCTGGCTTCTGTAGCTTTCTCTCTCTTCTCTCTGGATTGCACCCGCTTCTACAGGACTCCGGTAGAGGAGTAAGACCCACCCTGGGCCGTATCTTACCGAAGTGACCAATCAAAAGGTCCTGCCCACAGTAGGTTCACACTCACTGGAATGAATTAACATGATTTTTTTGGTATCCATAAAGCTTCCAACCATCATAAGTAGGTAGTAGGGTATTTCTGGGGTCAGTCCTCTAGGGAAAAAATGGTTCCTTAGAAAGGAGACCAGGACAGGGGTCATTGGCCTTGGATGGGTGTGCCAGCTGGATTCCTGCATGGTAGATAGAAAGATGGCACTTTCACAATGCAGGAAGTTTTGTTCAATTCCCTTCAACACATGGCTATCGAGCATCTTCTCCCAGGTTGGGTTCCCTAGGGAGTAGGCTCTGAGACAGAGATTTGGAGGCAGGAAGTCTAATGGGAAGTGCTCTGGGAGTCAAGATTGCAGGATTGGGCAGAGGGGAAAGCTGGGCTGAGACGTAATCCCAACAAAAGCTCACCCAACCTCAGAGCTTGAAATCCGATATGGCTCTTTTGGCTCTGGCATGAGCTTTCCCCTCTGGGAGCCAAGACCTTTAAACATTCAAAGCCTAGAGTTGGGGCTCAGGGAATTCCATTTCTCTGATGGTAAGCAAGGCCGCTCTTGCTTCTACCCCTTGGTTGCCAGACCCGTGTGTTCTGTCTGCTGGGGACAGTACACCAGATAATGTGTGTTCATTTAGGATAGGGGTTCTCTAAGTGTGGTTGAGGGCCCTTGGAGATTTCAGGAGGTTTGTGAGGTCAAAACTATTTTCCTGATAAGACTAAGATGTTTGCCTCTACTGGCTGGTAGGTCTCCTTGTGGGCTCTGCTGGAGCTCAGCACTGGTCTCAGTCACTGGCACGGTGAATATTTGGCAGTGACAGTAGGTAGATCAGCCTTAGTCAATGGGCGGCTATGATGCCAAAGCCCTCAATCCTTCAATCCCTGGCACTATGGATACGTCGATTCATGAGAACATTGTGCCAGTTCCAGAGTGGCTGCTGACAAAGGGTGGTGGTTTAAAGGCATCCCATCCACCTGTCGCTTAGTGCCTCTTCTGTATTGGGTTCTCTCTGATGGGCATTAACATATGATAAAAGGTCTTTATTCTTGGTGTCCATTCTCTTACTTTCATCCATGTGTCTCTGCCCCAGATCTTCTTTTTCTCAGTCTTCCCATAGTTCTTCTTCCAGGCCTCTGACCAAGCAGCCAAGCTGTGTGCCACAGTCCATGAGTCTCTGAATGTTCTAACCCTGCTCTTTTGATGTAAAGTGGACAGTGAAGCACACCATTCTAAGGTCTGCCCCTTAAGGCTTCACTTCCTTGCTGCCTTCTAGAGACATCCCAGAACGGGACTGTACTGCGGCCATCATCCACGTTGATTTGCACCCACATTCCAAGTCTGGTAGGCAGAACAGTGGTCCCCCAAAGGTGGCCATGTCCAAATCCCCAGAGTTTGTGAGTATGTTATACTATGTGGCAAAGAGAAGCTAAGGTGGCAGACAGAATTAAGGTTGCTAATCAACTGACCTGGAGAAGGGGAGATTATTCTGGATTATCCAGATAGTTTCAGTGTAATTACAAGGATCCTTATAAGTAAAAGAGAGAATCAGTGTCAGAGTGACAAGAGGAGAGATGATGATGGAAGCAGAGAACCAGGGAGATGGCAGCGTGGGAAGAACTCGACCTGTTACTTTTTTTTTTTTTTTAATTTCCTTTTTTTATATGAGAAGTTGTGAGTTCTATTACTAATTTGAAAATGAGGAAGAGGGCCACAAGCTAAATGATGTAGGTGGCCTCAAAAGCTGGGAAAGACAAAACAGCTTTTCCCTGGATACTCCAGAAGGAATGACGCCTTGAGACCCACTTCAGACTTCTCAACTCCAGAACTGTACAGTAATAACTTTGTATCACTTTAGAACACTGAGTGTCCAGGCAGCTGATACAGTAGCTACCAGAGAGAAATGCACCAAGCTGCTCTTCTGTCATTTCCATCCAGTCCTTAGCATCCCCGGCCTGTGTGGCAAGAGGAGAAAGCTTAGGGACATGGGTCGGTGCAACAATGCTGGATGACTCGAGAGTTGGCCCCTTGCTTGTGCACCTTAGCCTTGCCCTCCAGCCTTGCTAGTTCAAGCCCAGATGCATTCCTTCAACCTTAGGACAATTTGCTGTAGGAAGGCCTCTTGGAGGGTCTGATAGAATCCAGCTCGTGATGGGCAGTTCTGGTCTCATGGTCACTTGATGTCATCATGCTCAGGTGCTCCCTGTCTACCAGCACCTAGTGCATCTAGGAGGTTTTTTTCTTTAATAGTTTGACAAGATTTGGAAAATTTATTCAATTAGTAATTATCACAATATTCCAGTTTATTATTATTATTTTAAAAGAAGCTTTAGGTTACATAAATGCTGCATCCAAGATAGAGGGAATTCCCATATACCTCACCCCACCCCCTACACTTTTCCCCATTAGCGTCTTTCACTAGTGGTGTACTTTTGTTATAATCGAACACATACCCAGTATTGCTACTAACCACGGGCTATATTCCCGTTATAAAACACCTCGTCACCTCCCCCCCAAACTTCCCTTATACGCATTTGCAGTCTATGCCTATTCCCAACCTCAACCCCAAGGGAAAAAACCTACTATCTGTCAGTACGGTGTTTGCCCTTTCTAGAAATTTCATGTAAGTGGAATCATACAATTTGTCGACTTCTTCATCTGACTCTTTTGCTTCTCGAGTCTTCACGCTCACCGTGATGTTTTTGTGTCTCTACTGACTGATCACAACTCAAATAGCTCCCAGCCCGGCGTGGTTGTGACGTTCAGAGCTCCCTGAGAGTCCTCTGGGCAAGTCTCACCTGTGTGTGCAGTTTAATCGTCAGTCAGAGACGCAAGTCGATTGCCACCTGATTTCTGTAATTCCTCTAGAGAAACCACGTCCGCCAGTTCCAGCCCCTGGGGTCTGTGACCCCGTCCCCGGCTCCTTTACACCTGGCCCTCCCAGCCCCTTCTTCCAGTGCCGTGATTTGGAAAGTGCACCCCTGCAAAAAGTCGAGGTGACCATAAGGACCACCTCATATAGTTCTATTCTTTCAGGAATCACAGGCCTATGTTGCCCACTATTCAGTGTCTGAAAAAGTTTAGTTCCTATATTTTGTCCAGTTTTCTAGTTAGTTTAGCAGGCGGGCAATTCCCAGCCCTGCCTTTTTTGGTTGTTGAATTTTTTCATCTGAAAAAGTTTAGTTCCAATATTTTGTCCAGTTTTCTAGTTAGTTTAGCAGGCGGGCAATTCCCAGCCCTGCCTTTTTTGGTTGTTGAATTTTTTCACTAAGCTATTCTTCATACTCAAGACAATTCACTTTGAAAAGCGCACAGTTTGACGAATTTGGTCATTGTGTGCGATCGTTAACTACCACCACAACCAAAACAGAGAACAGCTCCCCCACGCTGAGGTTTCCTCCTACTCCCTCACGCTTGATTCTCTCCCCTCACCGCACCCTCGTGCAGCCCCTGATCTGTCACTACAGTTGTGCCTTTTTCTAGAACTCCTTTTAAATAAAATATATATACAAGTCCCAGCCCTGCCTTTTTGTTGTTGAGTTTTTTCGCTAAGCTATTCTTCATACACAATACAATTCACTTTGAAAAGCATACAGTTTGACAAATGTGGTCATTGTATGCTCCTCTGAGTTGGTTTTCCATTTGTTTGCTTGCTGTTTGCCCTTGTTTTTAAGAGGCACTGGGATTTGAACCCAGACCCTCCCATGTGGAAAGCAGGCACACAACTGCTTGAGCCATGTCTGCTCCCCATCAGTGTCTTTTTAAAAGTCGATTATTGGGAAGTGGATGTGGCTCAAGCAATTGAGCTCCCGTCTACCATATAGGAGGTCCAGGGTTCAATGCCCAGAGCCTCCTGGTAAAGGCAAGCTGGCCCACGTGGTGAGCTGACCCACACAGAGTGCTGGCCCATGCAGAGTGCTGCCCCATGCAGGAGTGCTGCCCCACGCAGGAGTGCTGGCCCACACAGAGTGCTGGCCCACGCAGAGTGCTGGCCCATGCAGAGTGCTGCCCCACGCAGGAGTGCTGGCCCACGCAGGAGTGCTGGCCCACACAGAGTGCTGGCCCACACAGAGTGCTGGCCCATGCAGAGTGCTGGCCCACGCAGGAGTGCTGGCCCATGCAGAGTGCTGGCCCACACAGAGTGCTGGCCCATGCAGAGTGCTGCCCCATGCAGGAGTGCTGCCCCACGCAGGAGTGCTGGCCCACACAGAGTGCTGGCCCACACAGAGTGCTGGCCCATGCAGAGTGCTGCCCCATGCAGGAGTGCTGCCCCACGCAGGAGTGCTGGCCCACACAGAGTGCTGGCCCATGCAGAGTGCTGGCCCGTGCCGGAGTGCTGCCCCATGCAGGAGTGCTGCCCCATGCAGGAGTGCTGGCCCACACAGAGTGCTGGCCCACACAGAGTGCTGGCCCATGCAGAGTGCTGCCCCATGCAGGAGTGCTGGCTCACGTGGAGAGCTGCTGCAGCAAGATGATGCAACAAAAAGAGACACAGAGGAGAGACAGTAAGAGATGCAGCAGACCAGGGAGCTGTGCTACAGAATGAACACCTCCCTTCCACTCCAGAAGGTTCCAGGATCAGTTCCTGGAGCCATCTAATAAGAATACAAGCAGACACAGGAGAACACACAGCGAATGGACACAGAGAGCAGACAATGGAGGGAGAGGGGAGAAATTAATAAATAAATCCTAAAAATAAAACAGCATCAGTTAAAAAAAAAAAGTCTGTTATGGGGGAGCACCTGCATGAAGTCCAAGGTTCAGTCCCCAGGACCTCCTAAAAACAAAACAAACGACAAACAAATGAAAAAACCAACTTGGGGGAGCTGATATAGCTCAATGGTTGAGTGCTGGCTTCCCACTTAAGGGGTCCCAGGTTCAATCCCCAGCCCCACTACCTCAAAAAATAAAAAAGGTCTATTATGATTTACATTGGAATTACATTAAATATATACATCAATTTAGAGAGGACTGAGATGGTATATCTTTCCATTTATTTAAGTCTTTTTCAATTTACCTTCTTAATGTTTTATAGATTTCAATGTATATGTCTTTCATACAATTTACTCCTAATTATTTTTTATGTTATCATACATAAAATTGTTTCATAAATTGTTTCTAATGTTTATTCATTGCTAATATATAGACATGCAGATGATTTTTGTATATTAACCTTGCATCTTATGACCTTGCTAGATTCAGTTATTAGTTCTAGCAATGTTTTGTTTTTTTGTTTTCTATAAATTTGTTAGGGTTTCCTACATACACAGTCATGTCATCTGTGAAAGGGGTACTTTTATTTCTTCCTTCCTAACTTGCCTTGGCTAGGACATTAAGTAAAAATGTTAAATAGGCACAGTGAGACCAGAGGTCTTTGGCTTGTTCCTAATCTTATGTAAAAAAAAAATTGAGCCTTTCAACATTGAGTTAATTAGGTCTAAATTTTTAGTATATGCCCTTAATCAGGTTTTGAACGCTCCCTTCTAATTTTAGTTTGCTGAGAGATTTTCCCAAGAAAGTGTGTTAAATTTTGTCAAATATTTTCTCTGCATCCGTTGTAGTGGTCATATGGCTCTTCTCTTTCATTTTAGTAATATGGTAAATCATACTGAATGAATTTTTTGGATATTAAACCAATCTTACACTTCTGGGATAAGCCCCATGTGGTCCTGATTTCTTATCATTTTTTATATTGTTTGATTCAATTTGCTAATATTTTGTTACAAATTTTGTGCCTACAGTCATGAGGGATATTGTTCTATAGTTCTTTTTCCTTGTGATGTCTTTGATGGTTTTGGATACAGGGTAATACTAGCCTCATAAAATAAGTTGGGAACTGTTATTTCTTTATTTTCTTTTTTTACACTTTTTTAAATTAAAGTTAATAGATCACAAAGAACGCTACATTAAAAAACATTAAAAAATAAAAAACATAAGAGGTTCCCATATACCCCATTCCCCACCCCCACCCCATCATTTTTGTAAATTGTATTTTTTTAAAGATATATACATCACCAGAAAAAAAGTTACATTAAAAAATATAAGAGGTTCCCATTTACCCCCCACCCGCCCACACCAACAACCTCCTCCAGCATTGTGGCACACTCATCGCACTTGGTGAATACATTTTGGAGCACTGCTGCACCACATAGATAATAATTTACCCTGTAGTTTACACTCTCCCCCAGTACATTCAGTGGGTTAAGGCAGGATATATAAAGTCCAGCATCTGACCCTGCAATATCATTTAGGACAACTCAATATCCCAAAAATGTCCCCACATCACATCTCTTCTTCCCACTCCCTGCCCTCAGCAACTACTGTGGTCACTTTCTTCACCTCAGTACTACAATTTCTTCTATTACTTGTCACAATAGTTTTATAGTAGAATAAAGTAAGTCCACTCTAATCCGTATTTTATTCCTCCATTCTGTGGACTCTGGGATGGTGATGTCCACTCCACCTCTAGATCAAGAGGGGACTTAGATTCCACATGGATGATGGATGCAATTCCTCTGCTTGCAGTTGTAGGCACTCTTGATTCCCTGGTGTGGTGGTTGACCATCTTCACTCCCCTGTTAGCTGACCTGGGTAAGTCCAATGAACCAGAGAGTCACAACTCTGCTGAGGCTCAGGGCCCAGCTGGCACATGGGCAGTCCAGAGATTCAAGTCCCCTGAGTAGGCACCATCCCTAGCACCAACCACAGGTTCAGTACAAGTGACAAGAGGCATGTGTAGGAAGGTCACATCTGAGTCCAGCTCCATCACACTCAAGAACACAAATTCCAAAGTAGGGCCCTCAGGCATGGCACAGAACTCCAAATCCATCTGCCATGACCATTTACCCTGTGGATCTCCATAGCCTTCAGGAGAACCAGCACCTAGGGTTGTGTCTACTTTGGCTCTCTCTGGGGTCCTGCTGAGGTATGCATAAGCGTGACCCCTCTGATGAACTCCCGACTCTTTTTGGAAGACTCTTAGCCATATAAATTCATTTGTCTTTGCCATTTCCCCTTTTATTCAAGGTCTAAAAGCAGTTTTTTAACACTTGATCCAATATGTAGGCTGAGATACTCTGCTGGTCTGAGTTGACCCTTTTATTCAAGGTCTCTTTCTAGTTGCATCACCAGTTAGTGATTTGTAGTAATCCCTCAGCGCTAGGGAGGCTCATCCCCAGGAGTCATGTCCCATGCTGGGGGGAGGTAATGCATTTACATGCTGAGTTTGGCTTGGAGAATGGCCACGTGTGAGCAACATGGAGGCTCTCAGGAGGTAACTCTTAGGCACCTGGCAGCTATAGGCCTAGTTCATATTTCAGGCACACAGGCCCATAAGCATATCATCAGTATCAATCTATCTATTTTCTGAAAACATTTGTGTAGGATTATATGATTTCTTCCTTAAATATGTGAGAGTACTCACCATTGAAGCCACATCAGTCTGGAGTTTTCTTTATGGGAAGGTTTTCATTTATAAAGTCAATTTAAAAATTATTAGGCTATTCAAATTTTATAGCTTTTCCCTGGATGAGTTTTGATAATGTGTGTTTTTCAAGGAATTTGTCCATTTCACATAGGTTGACATGCTTATGGCCATAAAGTTGTTCATAATTCGCTTATTATTCTTTTAACTTCTATAGAATCTGTAGTGGTGTCTCCTGTTTCATTTTCCATCTTGGAAATTTGTACCTTCTTTCTTCTTAATCAGTATGGCTAGAGGTTTACCAATTTTGTTATACTTTTTGTTTCATTGATATTCTCTATTGTTTTTCAATCATTGGTTTCTGCTCTTGTCTTTATTATTTCCTTCCTTCTGCTTCCTTCAGGTTTAATTTACTCTTCTTTTTCACTCTGCCGATAAAGTGCCCTTCTTTTTAAGGTGGAAGCTTAGATAATTTATTTGAGATTTTTCTTGTTTTCCAATCTAGGCATTTGAAGCTATACATTTCCCTATATGTAGCTTTAACCTTATCCCACAAACTGTGATATGACATTTTCATTATCACTCAGTACAAAACATTTTCTAGTTTCTTTTGTTGTTACTTTTTTGATCCAGTTATTCAGAGTATGTTTTAAGTTTTCCAAATGCTTGAAGATTTTCTAGATTATTTTATTATTGTTGATTTGTAACATAACTCCCTTGTAGTCAGAGACTATAATCTGTATGATTGCAACTCTTAAATTTATTAAGATTTATTTTTATATATCCCAGAATATGGTCTACCCTTTAAACTTGAAAGGAATGTGCATTCTGTCATTGTTGGGTATTGAATTGTATAAATGTTAAGTCAAGGAGATTGATAGTATTGCTCAAATAGTCTATGTCTTTGCTAATTTTTGTCTAGTTGTTAGTCATAGTTGAAACAGGGGAGTTAAAAAGTCTAATTATAGTTGAATTAGCTCCCTTTTATTCTGTCAATTTTTGCTTCATAATTTGAAGTTTTCTTTATTTGGGAAAAGCACACTTATATTCATTATGTCTTCCTGGTGAGTTTGTCCTTTCATCATTACAAAGTGTTCCTCTTTATCCTTGTTAAAATATTTTGTTTCAAAATATATTTTATCTGATATTAATATATTACCACTCTGACCTTCTTATGCTGTTTGTATGGCTTATCTATTTTCCATTCATTTACTTCTAGTCTGTTTCTTTATGGACTTGAGTTTTGTTTTTGTTTGTTTATTTGTTTATCTATTCTGACAATCTCTGTCCTTTAATTGAAAAGTTTATTCATTATCACTTACTGTAATTATTGATACACTTGGACTGGGTCCATTATTTTGCTTTCTGTTTTTCTTCTCTTTTTTTTAATCTCCTCGGTTCCTCCTTTTCCCGTTTGTTGTTTTATTTTTTTACTTATTTGGATGCTTTTTAAAATTCCACTTTAATAATGTTCCTGGTGGCTTCCTAGCTATCCTTCTTTGCATTTTTTTTCAGTATTTGCCCTAAGGAATACAGTATACACTCATAACTCTTCATTCTCCAGTTACAGTTTATAATATACTACTTCACGTACAATACAGAAATATTGCATCCTTATTGGTACGATATCCATTCTGTCCCATATGTCATTGTTGTTACGTGTTATATGCACATATACAAACACAAAAAGATACATACATACATGTTATATCTATGTACATTATCAGCCTCAGGAAAATGTTATAATTTTTGCTATGAACCAGTGTGGTTTATAAAAGAATTAAGAGGAAAAGTTGAATAGAAAAAAATGATCATTTGTATTTACCTAGATATCTACCATATCTAATGTACTCTTTGTTCTTTCCAAGGAATTCAGTTTCTTTTGGATATCATTTCCCTTGACCTGAGAAAGTTCCTTTAGCAATTCTCATAGTGCATTCTGCAGGTAAAGAATTTTCTCAGTATTTTTTTTTAATCTGAAAATGTCTTTATTTTGTTTTCATTTTTGAATTATATACTCTGGATATAGAATTCCTGAGCAACAGTTTGTCTTCCTTTAGCGCTGTAGAGTTGTTATTCCACTCTCTTTTGGTTTCCATGGTTTCTGATAAGGAGTCAGTCATTAATCAGATCATGGTTTTACTCTTTACATCATTTTTCTCTTGCTGCTATCCATAGATGTGCTATCAATGATGTGCCTTGGCATAGATTTCTTTGTGTTTATTCTGCTTGGTGTGTCCTTAGCAACGTATATTTGAATACTTCTATCTTTCATCAAATTTGGAAAATTTTAGCCATTATTTCTTCAAACACTTTTTTTTTTTTTTTGGCCCTACTCTCTATTTCTTCCCCTTGTGTTGGAATTATAATCATATTTGCATATTTGACAAACTCTAACAGGTCCCTGAGATTCTTTTTTTCCCATAATATTTGTTCTTATCATTGGAAAATTTCTATTGCTCAATCTTCAATTTCATTTATGCTTTCCTCTGTTGTATCCTTTTGGCTGTTAAGGCCTTCCAATGAACTTTAATTTCAGAAATTATATTTTCAGGTCTACAACTTCCAGTTTTCCATTTGGTTCTTTTCATTGTTTCTATCTCTCTTGAGGTAAAAAAAATGTTTTATTATGAACTACTTTCAAACTTATAGGGTAATTACAAAAATAATACATAGAGGGAACTCCAACATACCCCAACTCCCACCCCACCCTAGTCCAATACCCAGATTCAACAATTTTAACATTTTGTCACATTTGCTGTATCATTCTCGCTATCCATTTCCCTATCTATCCATCCATCTGTTTTAGTTTCCCAGCTGCTAAAACAAATTCCATACAATGGGTTGACTTAAACAATAGGAATTTATGACTCACAGTTTTGGGGCTAGGAGAAGTCCATAATTTAGGTGTCAGCAAGGGGATGCTTTCTTTCCAAAGACTGTGGCTTTCTGGGACTGGCTGTGGGAATTCTTGGTCTTCGGCTCTTCTGTCACATCGCAATGTACATGGTGGCCTTGCTTGACTTCCCTCTCCACTTTTCACTCTGCCTATAAAGGACTCTGGTAATCTGAATTAAAACCCTACCTGTTCAGTGGGGCCACACATTAACTGAAGTAACATCGTGAAGATATCTTGTTTACAATGGATCCACACCCACCACAAGTGGACCAAGACCAAGGTCAAATTAGCATACATAATTTGTATAAGTCAGCCAAAGTGGTGCTGATGCAAAATACTAGATATTGGTTGGTTTTTAAAGGGTATTTATTTGGGGTAGGAGCTTACAGATACCAGGCCATAAGACATAAATTACTTCCCTTACCAAAGTCTATTTCCACATGTTGGAGCAAGACGGCTGCCGATGTCTATGAGGGCCCAGGTTTCCTGGTTTCTCCCTTCCTGGGGCTCCAGCTTTAGCATCAAACTCCAACATCAAAACTCCAACATTGAAAACCCTCAACTCTGTCCTTTGCCATGCCTTTTATCTGTGAGTCCCACCCACCAAGGGTGGGGGCTCAACACCCTACTGACACAAGAGGTTTACACAATTACTTAATCAAGTAAACCTCTGAATCCAATATAATCTAATATGCCCAGAGGAAAAGATCAGTTTACAAACATAATCCAATATTTCTTTTTGGAATTCATTAATTATATCAAACTGCTACACAATTCAATCCATCATACTATCTATCTATTTATCAATCCATTTTCTGAACACATGAGTGTTATATACATCATGTTCCTTGAACACTTAATACTGACAGAAACAAGAATATTCACTCATATAATCACCTAAAGTGCAGTTATCAAGTTCAAGAAATTTAACATTGATATAAACCTTACAGTCTATATTCCCAATTTTTTCATATGTTCCACAATGTCCTTTTGGGCCTTTTCTCTTCCATTAGATCCAATCCAGGATCACATATTGCATTTAATAATCACTCTTTTTAATTGCTTTTCATTTTAAAATTGTGGGACCATATATACAATGTAAGCTTTTCTATCTCAAATGTTCCCTAATATACTGTTTAATGGGATTAATCACATTCACAATATTGTGGTACCCTCACCACCTTCCATTACTAAAACTTTTCCATCTCCCCCCGAAAAAAACCTATATCCATTATGCATTAATTCCTTTTACCCCTGCCCCTGGGAAACTGTACTCTACTTTCTGATCCTATGAGCTTGAATATTCCTTGATATTTTCTTTGTAGTTACCATGGGGTTTAAATTTATCCAAATTTATCCAAATTTATAACCATCTTACTTGCTTTTATACCAACTTAACTTCAATAAATACACACTGTTCTTCTATCACTCTTCCCCCCACCTTTATGTAATTCTTGCCACAAATTCTATATTTGTTATGAGTCCAAAACCAGTGATTTATTATTATACCTTATGCATTTGCCTTTTAGATCCTATAGGAAGTAAAAAGTGGAATTATCAACCAAAAATACAATAGTACTAGCATTTATATTTTCCCTCATTGTTATCCTTACTGGAGAGCTTTATTTCTTTATGCAGCTTCAGTCTATTGTCTATTGTCCCTTCCTTTCAACCTGCAGAATCCTCTTTAGCATCTCTTGCAGGGACCGTCTAGTAGTAACAAACTTTCTCAGCTTTGGAAATGTCTTAATCTCTCCCTCATGTTAGAAAGAAAACTTTTGCATATACAAAATTATTGGTAGATAATTCTTTTTGCTTTTAGCATTTTATTTTATTTTTTAAAGATTTATTTATTTATTTATTTATTTACCCCCCTTCCCCTCCTCCTGCCCTGCTGGGTTTTTTTTTGTTGTTGTTGTTTGTTTTCTTGTGCTTTTTTATTTCTGTCTGTGTTGTCTTCTCTTCTCATTTTCTCTCCTCTAGGATTCACTGGGATTCGATCCTGGAGAACTCTGATGGGGAGAGAGGTTCCCTGTCAATGTGCCACCTCAGTTCCTGGTCTCTGCTGCACTTCACCTTGACTCTCTCCTTGTCTCTCTTTTGATGCATCATCCTCTTGCTGCATGACTCACTTGCGCGGGGCACTGGCTCACCATGTGGACAGTTGTGTGGGCACTGGTTCACCACATGGGAACTCAGGCTGGCACTAGCTTGCCATGTAGACATGCTTTCTCTTCTCCTTTTTCACCAGGAGGCCCCAGGGATTGAACCCAGGTCCTCCCATATGGTAGGCAGAAGCTCTATCACTTGAGCCACATCCACTTTCCTACTTCAACATTTTAAATATGTCATCCCACTGCCTTCTCGCCTCCATGGTTTCTGATGAGAAATCAGCACTTAATCTTACAAGGCTCCCTTTAACATGACACATTGCTTCCCTCTTGCTGCTTTCAGAATTCTCTCTTTAACTTTGGCATTTGACAGTTTGATAGTATGTCGTGGTGTGGGTCTATTTGGGTTTGTCCTGTTTGGAGTTCTTTGAGTGTCTTGGATGTTGTAGCATTTTGATATAGTTATGAATTCCAAAAATAGGTATTTGATTTTGTTTGTAAACTGGTCTGTACCTGAGCATGATTAAGTTATGATTAGGGTTTTCACTGGGCCACGTCAGTGGGGTGTTGAGTCCCTGCCCCTTGGTGGGTGGGAACTCACAGATAAAAGGCATGGCAAAGGACAGAGTTGAGGGCTTTTAATGTTGGAGTTTTGATGTTGGAGTTTGATGTTGAAGCTGGAGCTCCGGGGAAAGAGACAGAGCTGTTCCCCTGATAGTCTACAGCTGACCTGGTGGAGAAAACAGTGGAACTGAGCCCAGAGGAACCCAGGAAGCCTGAACCCTCGCAGACATCGGCAGCCATCTTGCTCCAACACATGGAAATAGACTTTGGTGAGAGAAGTAACTTATGCTTTATGGCCTGATATCTGTAAGCTCCTACCCCAAATAAATACCCTTTATAAAAACCAACCTATTTCTGGTATTTTGCATCAGCATCCCTTTGGCTGACTAATACAGATGTGTATAGGTATGTCTTTCATTAGATTTGGAAACTTTTTGGTCATTATCTCTTTGAGTATTCTTTCTGTCCCTTTCACTCTTTCTTCTCCTTATGGAACTTCCACATGTGTCCCATGGTTGATAGTGTCCCATGGGTAACTTAGTCTCTGTTTACTTTTCTTCACCCCTTCTTCTTTCTGGTCCTCAGACTGGATAATTTCAATCATCTTATCTTTTAGTGCACTGATTTCTTTCTTCTTCCTGCTTCAATCTTCTTTTAAATATTCCTAGGGAATTTTTATTTCTGTTACTGTGGTCTTCAACTCTGCTTGGTTCCTTTTCATAATTTCCATCTCTCTATTGATATTATAATTTTTTTAAGATTTATTTTTTATTTATTTCTCTCCCCTTCCCTGCTCCCCGACCCAGTGGTCTGCTCTCTGTGTCCATTAACTGTGTGTTCTTCTGTGTCCGCTTGTAATCTTGTCAGCAGAACTGGGAACCCATGTCTTTTTTTGTTGCATCATCTTGCTGCATCAGCTCTCCATGTGGTGGCACCATTCCTGGGCAGGCTGCACTTTTTTCGCACTGGGTGGCTCCCCTTACAGGGCACACTCCTTGCGCATAGGGCTCCCCTGCGCGGGGGACACCCCTGCGTGGCATGGCACTCCTTGAGCGCATTAGCACTGTGCACATGGGTCAGGAGGCCCTGGGTTTGAACACTGGACCTCCCATGTGATAGGTGGATGCCATATCTGTTGGGCCAAATCCATTTCCCAACATTCTATTTTTTTAAAGCTTTATTTTATTTATTTCTCCCCACCCCCTCATTGTTTGTGTTTTTGCTGTATATGTTTGTTGTGTGCTGGTTTTCCTTTTAGGAGGCACTTGGAACCGAACCTGGGACCTCTGATGTGGGAGGGAGGTGCCTAATCATTTGAGCCACCTCCACTCACTGCTTTGTTGTGTCTCTCATTATGTTTTCCTCATGTCTCTTGTTGCATCATCTTGTTGCGTCAACTCACCATGTCTGCCTGTCACATCAGCTCATGTCTTGCTTGTCTTCTTTAGGAGGCACTTCTTTAGGAGGAACCCAACCTGGGACCTCCCGTGTGGTAGGTGGGAGCCCAATCACCTGAGCTACATCTGCTTCCCCATATTGATATTCTATTGACAGTGTTCATCTATCATTTTCCTGATTCTTTAGATTTTGTCCGTGTTTTTGTTTAGCTCTTTGAGCATATTTAGGGCCATTTTTAAAAAAGAGTTTGTCAGGTGTGTCCTAGATCTGGTCCTCCTCAGTGACGGTTTCTAATGCTTTAATCTTTTCCTTTGCCTAGGCCATTGCTTCCTGTTGATTTGTATGTTTTGTAATATTTTGTTGAAACCTGGACATTTTGATATTTTAATGTGTTACTGTTGGATTTTCGACTTTTCAAGTATTCCTTAAGTTTGTACCCAGCTAGTGTTACGACAGAGTTTTCTTTGAATGCCAGGAGATAACAAAAATAGAGGAAGAAGAAGGAGAAGGAGAAGAAGAAGAGGAGGAGAAAGGGAGAAGAGGAAGGGGAGGGGAGGGAGAGGGGGAGGAGAAGCGAAGAAAAAAACTACCTCTTCCAGTCTGCAGATTAACCTTTTGTGACTGCTTCCTTTCAGGGCTTATCCTTAGAACGAGTTTAGAGGCAAGCTTGAGGCTGAAGGGTAGGGGCATTCCTGGTCCCCTGTGTACGTGCATCTTGTCTTGCGCATGCCTCTGTGGCTCCAGGTATTTCCTTGTTTTCACGTTCACAGTGTCCTCTCTCCCCTAGGGAACAGTTTCCTCACTGTCCTGGGCACTCCACTGTATTTCCATTCTGAGTGTGGCAGGGAGCCATGAAAAATGAGAGCTTCCCAACAGACCGAGAGGGCTATGTCAGACCAAAGAAAGACTCAGACAAATCCAGCGTGGCAAATAAGTGTTTATTAGGAGGCTTTTGTGGGGCCTCACCCTCAGTGGTAGAAGGGGAGAGCCTCTCTCTTGGAGAGTCCAAGCCTGTTTGCCGGCTAGGTGGAGGGAGAGATGGACGCCTCTTCAGGACCTGCACTTACCGCAAGAGGGGTCTTTTATAGCATGTCTACGTGCTGATAGGGAGGGCATGTGAGGGAGACCATGATTCCCACGGAATGCAGTGTTTGGGAACAGGCATTTGCAATGTTTCTCAGCAGGGCAGAAGTTACATTTGCACAGTAACTGCAAAAAAGATCTATTAATATGAAGGTGGTCAATCAGTTCAGAGAACAAATCATTCTTAGAGTTTCTGGGAGAGAAGTCTAAGCATTTATGATACAAGATTTACTTATCAGTCACAAGCTCACAAACAGTTACTTCTCAAGGCCTGCTGTGCAAACAGCAAGGAATGACATGCTGCTGTAACTTGAAGGGGAAGGAACTGGAAGGGTTTGGGGAAAAATGCAAAGTCGTATATGCTACAGTATCCCACAGCAGCAATCCCTTGCTATAGGCAGGCCCGCCCTGACTGCTCGCCCACAGCTTTCTGTGAGCTGCCTTCTACGTGCCGGGTGAGTTGTGGGATGGTGTCTGTGATGAGTGTCCTGGTTCAGACCTCCAGGCCCCTCCAGACAGACTTGGCAGGGCAGACTTCCTCCCAGCACGTGCATCAGGGTTACTCTGCTCCTGGAACTGGACCTAGGTTCCTGCCCGGGGAGCATGCGCCAGATCTGCACCAAGCCAATAGGGCAAGGGGGAGGGGCCTTCCAGGACACCGCAGGATTCTACTGCTTTGAAGTTTCTTTTTTCTTGATTTGCATATGTTCTGTTACTACAACCCTTTAACTGTTTCTGGAGTTTTGAGAAAGACATTTCTGCCAGTTCTTGCTGGTAGACCAAAGTAACTCTAGAGGGATGAAGCCCCAAGGCTTCTTACTCCACTATATTGATCTGGTTCTTTCTTGAAGTTTTTATTCATTTAAGTCACGTTTTAGTTCATTAAGTTTAGTTATGGCAGTTGCCTTAAAATTTATTTCATTTCCAGCATCTGGCTCACCTCAGGGCTGGATTCAATTGACATTCTTTTCTCTTAAAAATGTGCTCTATATTCTTGTTTCTTTGTATTTCAGGTAATTTTTTAAACTATACCCTGACTACCCTGACATTTTAATTGTTTTTTTAGGATTTATTTTTATTTATTTCCCTCCCCTTCCCCCTACCCTCCCCATTGCCTGCTCTCTGTATCCATTCGCTGTGTGTTCTTCTGTGACCACCTGTATTCTTGAAAGCAGCACCAGGAATCTATGTCTCTTTTTGTTGCATCATCTTGCTGCATCAGCTCTGTGTGTGTGTGTGGTGCCACTCCTGGGCAGGCTGGACTTTCTTTTGTGCTGGGTGGCTCTCCTTACAGGGCGCACTCCTTGCACGTGGGGCTCCCCAACATGGGGGACACCCCTGCATGGCACGGCACTCCTTGTGTGCATCAGCTCTGCACGTGGGAAGCTCACCACATGGGTCAGGAGGCCCTGGGTTTGAACCGTGGACCTCCCATGTGATAGGCAGACACTCTATTCATTGAGCCAAGTCTACTTCCCAACCCTGATATTTTGTATGTTAAATTGTGGAGATTCTGGATTCTGTTATTTTCCTCTGATGAGTGTTGTTTCTTTTACTTAAGCAGGGAATTTTTTTGAGTAGGCTTGAGCTGAAAACTCTGCTTCTTCAGGGTTATCTCCAAGTTTACTTCAGATCTTTTGCCTTTAGCCAAGCTGCTTCAAGTCTATACCATAAGAATGTGGTTCAGTAGGTAGTGAAAGATATGGATGGAATGAATTTGGGGCTTTTCCACTCTCTTCTGTGTTTGCAATTTCACACATTACTTTTATGTTTCCCCACGTCAGGAAGAATGCAGTTTATTCCAGATGCATTTCCTCTGCTTCTGTATGAACCACATATGTGACTGTCAATCCCAGGCTAAAAGCTACGGAGATGTGAGCTTTCTTGTATAGCTCCCCCTCTCCCCTCATGCAAGCACGCATATACATATTCCTCATCAGAGTCTGTCTGCCTTTGTTCACTCTCAAATAATGACTTTTTTTGTATTATGTCCATATGGGGTACGGGTATACGGGTCTTCTGATAAAACCTTTGCCCATCTTACCCAGAAGTAAAACTTCAGTTCTGGTGATGAAGTGATTCAAAAAGTACACTTTGCATAGCATTGGATTAAACCAGTTCTCAATGATGGTTCCATTCAGCATGGCATTTGTAAATTTCTCTTCCAAAGCTTTCTGTCAGATGTTTTCTAATTTAGGATTCAATACCAGCGATGTCAAAACCAGTGGAGGAATTCCAAGTTCAGACTGAGTATAAAGGAATGTTACTATCTGAATGTTACTTGATACTGATTGACTTAGTAGAGCTCACTTTATGCAATGTAATTGTGACCTTTATAGGTGTTCTGAATTGATTTCCCTTCTTTTCTGATGTTCTATGGATTTACCTTCTTTTCTGACTCTCAGGCTTCTGTGATCTTGGTGCTGGAAAATTTAAGTCACAAGGATGGAGTCCTCAGATGGGAGATACTCGGGTCTGTGCCCACAAAAGTGGCCTTTTTTTTTTAAGATTTTTTTTTACCCACCCCCCTTGTCTTCTCTCTATGTCCATTTGTGTGTTCTTCTGTGTCTGCTTGTCTTCTCTTTAGGCAGCATGGGTATTGACCCTGGGACCTTCCAGAGAGAGAGAGGTGCTCATTCTCTTGTGCCAGCCACCTCAGCTCCCTAGTGTGCTGTGTCTCATTGTTTCTCCTCTGTGTCTCCTTTTGTTGTGTCATCTTGCTGCATCAGCACTTCTGCATGGGTCAGCTCTCTGTTCGGGCCAGCTCACCATGTGGGCCAGCTTGCCTTCACCAGGAGGCCCAGGGAATCAAACTGTGAGCCTCCTGTGTGGTAGACGGGAGTTCTTACTGTACTATTTTTTTCAGTTCTAGAATTTCTATATACTCTAATAAACATGCTATTTCACTTTTTATATTTCAGTTTCTTTCTTGGATTTTTGAAAGTTCTTTTCTTTTTAACATAGTGAACAATGTTGTTTTATTGTCCTTATTTGATAATTCTAATATCTGAAGTCCGTGTGCGTCAGTTCCTGTTGTATGTTGCTTTTACTGGTTTTTCTCGTAGTGTTTTCTTTTTTTGTAGACCTTAGTTATTTTTGTCTTGGTCATTGTAAGTGAGAATTATTCGTAGGACTAATTTGATGCCTAGGATGTTACTTTCCTCCAAAGATGGTTTTCATTTGTTTCTGCCATAAGTCTAAGTGCAAAAATAATTTTGAGTCTGCCATAATTTCAAAGCGTTTTGGATGCCAGGATCTACTAGGTGAAAGGGAGGTTTTAAAAAATTTTATCCCTTTTTTTTTTTTAACTTTTTCTCATTTAGAGGTTAGCTTTAAATATCATAGCCTGACAGTACCAGAAGTGAAACTTTTTCCATTTCTTGAAACTTCTTGTATAAGACATGGACTATATTTTTCCTCTGTGTTTGGTAGCATGCATGTATAAAACCAAGTGGTCTTAGGCCATTTTAAAATGTATTTTATTTTTAAAGAAGCTTTAGATTACATAAATGTTACAACAAAAACATAGGGGATTCCCATATACCCCATACCCTCCTACTCCTCCACCTTCCCTCATTAACAACATCCTTCATTAGTGTGGTACATTTGTTACAACTGATGAACATATATTGAAGCACTGCCACTAACCATGGTCTACAGTTTATAGTTTACATTTGCAGTGCACAATTTTATAGGTTTTGACAAAATGTATAATGGCCTGTATCTGTCATTGCAATGTCATGCAGGACAATTCCAATGTCCCCAATATGCTCCCAGTTATACCTATTCTTCCCTCTTCCTTCCCTTAGAACCTCTGGTGGCTGCCTTTATAGCAATGATTCAGATTCTTCCATTGTTAGAATAATAAGTCTACTTATTATTAGTTGCATTCCCCCTTATGTTTGTTCATTCTCAATCTTGAGGATTTAGGGATGGTGATGCCTACTCTGTTTCTGATTGAGAGGGGGCTTAGATCCCACGGGGTAGATGGAAGGAACTGTCTTGCTTACAGTTGTAGGTACTTCCTGTTTTCTGTGATTGGCATGGTCCATCATCCTCCTTTTGTTAGTTGTCCTAGGTGAGTCTGATGAACTGGAGAGTAGGTGTTGCAACTCTGCTGAGATTCAGGGCTCACCTGGCATATGAACAGACCAAAGATTTAAGTTTCTGGGGCATATATTTAAGGAGTATAGTGCTAATTATAGGTTCAAATAAAAGGGGCAGAAGAGTTAGGCCATTTTCTGATGCTCCATTTTCTCAGATGTGCTTCCAACTTTTGTCTACCTTGTGCTCATCTAGTCATTTAATATTCAACTCAGATGTCTTCTCTTCAGAGTAGTCTTTCTTCACCTCTCCTGCTCTCTAGTGCTTTGCACATCTTTTTCTGTAATATTTACTACATTTTATCATCAGTAGATGTTTCTGTTTCTGTATTATTTTAATAGACTAAGAACTTCTTGATAAGGTAATATCTTATTTATCTTTGTATTACTAGATTTTAATATATACCATGATAGCTATTCAATAAATGTGGACTACATTGAAATAAAAATATGAAAAAATAACATTAAAAATGGATTGGTAGCATCATAAGGAATTTAAAAAGTTTTTTTAAAGATTTATTTTTTATTTGTTTCTCTCCCTCACCCCCAGTCGTCTGCTCTCTGTGTCCATTCATTGTGTGTTCTTCTGTGTCCACTTGTATTCTTGTCAGTGGCACCAGGAATGTGTCTCTTTTTGTTGCATCATCTTGCTCGTCAGCTCTCCATGTGTGCAGCGCCACTCCTGGGTAGGCTGCGCTTTTGTCGCGCGGGGCGGCTCTCCTTTCGGGGCGCACTCCTTGCATGTGGGGCTCCCCTATGCGGGGGACACCCCTGTGTGATAGGGCACTCCTTGCGCGCATCAGCACAGCACATGGGCCAGCTCATCACGCAGGTCAGGAGGCCCTGGGTTTGAACCCTGGACCTCCCATGTGGAGAGTACTCTATCAGTTGCACCAAATCCGCTTCCCATCATAAGGAATTAGGTTCATAACTTTAAGAATTATATAGAAATTGTTGTTCCTTGTAATGCAACTATTACCAGTAACAACAGAATTCAATCTTTTTTTTTATTTTTTAAAAGATTTATTTATTTATTTAATCCCCCCCCCCTCCGTTGTCTGTTCTCTGTCTCTATTTGCTGCGTCTTGTTTCTTTGTCCGCTTCTGTTGTCGTCAGCTGCAGGGGAAGTGTGGGCGGCGCCATTCCTGGGCAGGCTGCACTTTCTTTCACGCTGGGCGGCTCTCCTTACGGGGTGCACTCCTTGCACGTGGGGCTCCCCTACGCGGGGGACACCCCTGCGTGGCAGGGCACTCCTTGCGCGCATCAGCGCTGCACGTGGGCCAGCTCCACATGGGTCAAGGAGGCCCGGGGTTTGAACCAAGGACCCCCTATGTGGTAGGCGGACGCCCTAACCACTGGGCCAAGTCCGCTTCCCCCAATTATATGTGGAACCTACCCACAATTTCCTACCAATTCCCTACTGTTTCTAATTTCCCCAACTATTGAACAGCTTTCTACCTCCTTGTCCTCTTTACCCTCCTACTCACTCACTTTCCTGCTGCACATAGTTCAATATTAACGTTAATTGAGCTGAGCTCAATGTATTGCCCACACTGAATTGACATAGAATGTCCCCATGAACCCTCCCCACAGTCAATGAAGTAGGTACTATTATGATTCCATTTTACAAATTAAAAAAAAAAAAAAAGCATAAAGAGATTATTACTTGTCCAAGGTCAGATGCTAAGAGATGAAACTAGGATTCACAATATCCAGGTCTGTGTGATTCCAGAGTCCAAGTGTTGGAAACTGAGGCACAGTGGCCTCTCAAGGAGATACGTGCTGTCTCCGTGCTAGTGCTGTTTCCATGGCTATGCTTGCAACCTAAGGAATGCTGTAATTAAGAGTTCCCGGCAAATGGGATGAAGCTGCTAAAGGCTGAAAGAAAAGATGAGCACATACCTTTTGTAGTGAATAGAACACTTAGACTTTGTATCTCGAGATAAGATTTTTAAAAATTCCTTAGACTATGGGTAATGCTGATAGTTAATATGTGTTGCTGCTTAATGTCACGTATGCTATGTTTATGCTTATTGGCACGTAGGCTACGTATGCCTGCTTCTTGTTACATACACTGGGGTATATAGAGAGCCCCTTGTAAACAATAAATTTGTCTGTGGAGTCATTACTCGCAGACCCGCCATCCCAGATCTCTCGTTCTTTCTCTTTGTTTCCTTCTCCCTTTTCTCTTTTTCATTCCCGATACCCTTCAGGTTCAAATCTCCAACATCTGGCGCCCAGTGTGGGGCCGGAAGAAGGTAGTGAGTCTTCCAAATCAGTTTCGGGAACCGCGGAAAAAACCTCATCAAGGGTCGTGTGACGTCCAAAGCAGTGTGACTCGAGTCTTCTTTTAAGTAAGTTAACATTTTCTGCGAAGTCATCAGGGTAATGGGTAATCAAATGGGACGTGTGGAAGCATATTCACGTTAGAAACTTTACTGAAAGTTAGTGGGGTGCCTGTAAAAAGTCGTGAGTTAAAAGAACCGTTTGCTTTAATACAAAAGCATTGTTGCTGGCTTCAGCCTCAGGGGCGTAATGTTTTAAATTTGAAACAGTGGAGATGTGTAATGAAAGCTTTACAAAGAGCATATCAAAATAGGGAATTCATTCCATTATCAGTATGGGCCTTATGCCACCAGGTAGCGGCAGCTTTAGATCCTTTGCAGTCTGAAGGAGATAAAGATAAAATCACTATATTTCCTAAGCCCATAAGTAAATTTGAAATGAAAGAGAGTAAATTGGAATTATTACAGCTGCTGCTACTGCTATGGTAGCTTTACTTGAAAGTACAGACTCAACGCTACGTGCATGATTGGCATAAAAATGCTAGTGATTTGTGGCATAGCCAAAAGCACGTTGATAAACAGTCAAATAATTGGGTTGATGATTTAAAATCTGCTGTTTTGCATATTGGAGATGAATTGTATAGTTTAAACTTAAGGGGACTGAAATGTGATTGGAATGAAAGCAACTTTTGTATTGCTCCTCTTGCCTATAATTCATCTGATATAGAATGGGGAAAATTTAAGAATCATTTGCTAGGCCATAAAAGTAATCTCTCTCTGGAAATAATGGAATTACAAAGAAAAATATTAGAAATGTCTCAAAATCAAATTCATGTAGCCGATGATAAGGATATTTTCTCAGATATGATTTCACATATTACAAAATTTAACCCAGTTAGTTGGTGGAAATCACAGCATTTCCTGTCAGCGTCAGGGAATAGTGTTAATCATATTTGTTCTGTTGCTCATGATTCTCGCCTATAGCTGGACAGTGCTTTCAAAGAAAATTGCAAAGCGTAACAGCCATGGGACATGCAAATAATCTGGTGCTAGCAAAAGCACTTCAGTAATTTCCTCAAGTTGAAGAGCTTGGCTGGTAGTCAAGGATGGGTAAGACTCTCAGAGGAGGGCAACCTAAGATAGGCATGGTCACCTCAAGAAAAACAAAAAGGGGGAGATGTTGGAAACTGAGGCACAGTGGCCTCTCAAGGAGAGACGTGCTGTCTCCATGCTAGTGCTGTCTCCATGGCTATGCTTGCAACCTAAGGAATGCTGTAATTAAGAGTTCCCGGCAAATGGGATGAAGCTGCTAAAGGCTGAAAGAAAAGATGAGCACATACCTTTTGTAGTGAATAGAACACTTAGACTTTGTAACTTGAGATAAGATTTTTTAAAATTCCTTAGACTATGGGTAATGCTGATAGTTAATATGTGTTGCTGCTTGATGTCACGTACGCTATGTGTTTATGCTTACTGGCACGTAGGCTACGTACGCCTGCTTCTTGTTACATACACTGGGGTATATAGAGAGCCCCTTGTAAACAATAAAGTTGTCTGTGGAGTCATTACTCGCAGACCCCCCATCCCAGCTCTCTCGTTCTTTCTCTTTGTTTCCTTCTCCCTTTTCTCTTTCTTTCATTCCTGATACCCTTCAGGTCCAATTCTCCAACATCCAAGTCCTTAATCAGAGGTTGGCAAATCTTTTCTATAAAGGGCAAAATAGTAGAGAGTTTAGGTTTTGTAGGCTATGTTGTCTTTGACGAAACTACTCTACCATGCTGTCGCAGCATCAAAGCAGCCATAGACAATATGTAAAGGAATGAGCATGACTGTTTCCTATATATTTTATTTACAAAAATAGGGAGTAGGCCAGATTTGGCTCATAGATAGGAGCTTGCCAACTTCTGCTCTTATTTGTTATGCTGTTCTGTTATTTCTTTGTCCTTTTTCTCAATTCCCGAAGTTTTCAGTTCAACAAGTATCATGGCATTAATTCCAACCACAAAGCACTGAGGAAGATCAAGTCCCTACCTTGAAGGAGCTCAGATTTGGAAGGATGGGCACACACATGCCCACAGTGCAAGTCTAACTATGCAGAGTCAGTGTCAAAAGAAAGGTATAAACTGAGGAGAGCTTTTCCTGATTGCAACATGAGGTTTTGTGGAGTTGGTAGTACATGACATAACCTTCTAGAGAGAGAATCCTGGAAGGGATGGTAGGGAGTATGTTTTAAATAGAAGTGCCAGCACAAACAAGAACTTTTCTACTCATCTGCTATTCATCTTCCATTCTGTTTACTGGTATGCACTTATTTCCTCTTTTCTTTCCCAAAACCATATGCACTTTGGTCCAAATATGTTTTTGCCTTGCATCTCTCCTACTCTTCTCCTCTGCTTTCCTTTTTTCTTTTACTACTTTCTTATTTATTGACTCATGGCTGATCCATGAGTTCTCCTGTGACATGCTCAAGAGACAAAGTTTATAACATAAATTTCATCTGAAGTTTAATCGTGGCATGTTCCTCTGGTTCATCTAAGAGCAAATAGTTCTGTAACAAAAAAATTCCATTTAGTCTAAGTGAAATATTAACTTGGTTCTGTCAGTTCAGACATAGTTGAAATCCTCTAGTTGATCTGGGCCACCAATAATACCCACTATTCGACCATTTTAATTTCCTTCTGTTTCTCATACATGTCCTACTTTTTGTTTGTCCTGGCAATGTCTCTCTTTCGAAAAATCTTCTCCTTTATATATTTTTCTTCATCTTTCCTCCTTTTCATCCTAGTTCTTGTCTGTATTTTCAGGGTTGTTATAATTATTCTGAAGGCCTATTTCCTTTCTTCTCTGTGAAAATATATTAAAATATTCTTTGTTCATTCACTTAATAGTATTTATTGAGCTCTTACACATACTTGGTCTGTTTCTAGGTTCTGGAGATCTAAAGTAAACAAAATAGACCAAACTGCCCTCATGAAGCTTATGTTCTGGTAGGGGGAATCACCCAATGAACACAACTACATAACATAGAGTGTGGCAAATGCTATGGAGAAAAATAAATAGGGAAGGGGGTCAGGAATTTGGGTGGTATGCTATAATTGTAAATAGATCGATCAGGGAGCCTCATTATGAGGTCATTTGGGAAGGTATTTAAATGAAGTAAGGAATAGCAGGTGCAAAGTTCTGAGGCAGGAGTGTTCTTTGCCTGGTGGAGTGTGACAAGTTGGCCAATGTGGCTGAAGCACAATGGAAGAGAAAGAAACTCCTAGATTTGGCCAAAGGGTATAAGGGGAGAGGCAGATCATTTGGGGGCTTTGCTTTGGAAGAATTTTGGCTTTTGCTCAGCGTGAAATGGAAATGGAGTGACAGGATTTGATCAGAGTTAAGTGTTGATTTATATTTCTAAAGGATCTAGAATGTAGGGAAGTAAGAACAGGAGACCAGTTAGGAGCATATTGCAGTATTCCAGGAAAGAAATTAGAATATTATGGGGAACGTTTTCTGGAAGAATCAGAGTAGTTACTTTTGTTTTACATTTATGGATAGAAAATGAAAGGTTAAGGTCTTGATGCTGGTAATATATATTTTTTACTATTCCCTCATCCTCAAGTTCATTGGGTGATTCTGTCCTGTTAGCCTAAGAGCTGTTAAACATTTTGAATTACCTTGGGCACTGCTAGGTGATCTAATGCCCAGTATATAGTAGGCAATCAAAACTATTTGTCAATTGAATGGTTGAGATCGAATGCTAACTTCCTTGTCCCTGACTCTTTTCTCCTGCATACTCTAACTGGTGGTGTTCGTGTTTTAAAATATTATATAGCAAAGTGCACATAAGTATGTAAGGTGTATGTGTGTATTTACATGGTCCCACGGCAATTTGTACATCAAATATGTACATCTATCTCTCTCAGTCTGAGTTTCTTCAGTGTTGGGATCATCTTTTATTGATTTTTTTTGTATCTCTAGCGCCTAGCACAGGGCTTGGCAACAATGTCTTGAAACCAAACCAAGTTATATATGATATGATTAGGGCAGATGGAAAAAAAATGTGAGTTACCGACACCAGCCCGAGAAGCCTTGTCTGATCCTGTAAAAAGTAATAGTCACTTGCCTCAGTGAAAAACAATTCTCACCCTAATGCTGTGGAACTTAGCTTTTGGGGTTCTAATTGTATTTTAAACCCTGAATGGGCTGGAGCAATGTATTCTCTCGCCCTCAGCACCTGGTACTCAGAAAGCCATCCATGAAGCGTTGTGAACTGAGCCCTCAGGCTCTGGGACAGACAAGCTGGAGACAGGCAGGTTCCAGGTTTGGGGGCCCCGTCCACCCCTTCAACCACAGGGTCTAGGTCTCCGTCCTTTCCCTTGGGGGGGCTCCCTTTGTCCTCAGCTACCCTTACGGTCGGGGACCGCCTCAGGCCGGCAGCTACCCCTCTGGGGGTGAACTTCAGCCCCACGGGCCCCTTCCCCTCAGGCCTGCCCCGCGCCGGGAGCCCTCACCCTCAAGGCCTGACTTCCGCCCCGCGCCCCCTCCCCTCGGGCCTGACTTCCGCCGGCGCCCCCTCTCCTCAGGCGGGACTTCCGCCGGCGCCCCCTCCCGCCGTCGCGGCGTCGCCTCCTCCCGCTCCAGGCGAGACCGGGCGTGTGCCCTGGGCGCTCTCCGGCTCCCGCCGCGGCTCGGCCTCTCCTCCTCCTCCTGCTCCCGGCTCGGGCGAGCGCTGCGAGCGGCAAGATGGCGGTGCCCAGGCAGCCACCCGCCCGCTTGTCTGGCGTCATGGTGCCGGCGCCCATCCAGGACCTGGAGGCCCTCAGAGCGCTGACGGCGCTCTTCAAAGAGCCGCGCAACCGGTAAGGCCCCGGCGCCGCGGGCGGTGGGACGACGGGCGCGGCCCGGGGCCCCGGCTCGGCGGAAGGGGGCGGCGCGGCCGCGGGCCTCGCGTCGTCGCCGCGCAGGTCCTCGGGCACCGCCGGAGCTGCGCTGGTTCCCACGGGGCCTTAGGGGGTGACCCTTGCTCCCCAGCCGCCAGCACCGGGGCGGAGCAGGGCGGAAGCGGGGAGAGCCGTCGCCAGGAGAGCCCGGGGCCACGCTGTGGCTCTGATTAACTGGCAGCGTGGTCGGCCCTGGCTGGTGCGGGAACGACGCGGCCCCTGCGGCCAAAGGCGTTTCCCGTCGGCCGGAAGCGAGAGGCCGCCATCCGGGCGAGGAGGGAGGAAGTTGCGTGAGGAGCAGTGACTCAGTGGAGGTCGGGATGGGAGCTCTGTTCTATCGACGGAGCCCGGGCTTCGCCATCCCGAGTGACGGAGGCAGGCTTTTGTAGTGGTTCCGCCACGGAGAGGCAGGGTTGCGAGGCAAAAAGAAGATGCGCTGGAGTCCGACAGACCTAGCCTTGGTTCCTGGGCTCCTTGCCCTACAAAGCTGTGCATTATCGGGCCGTTTCTCACTTCCAAAATGGGAGTATAACGCACAGCTTCATTGCTGGATTGTGCAAAGGGGTGAAGAAATAAAGCATGTAAAAATATGAAGTATGTCAAGTCTTCAGCCGGGATGTGTTTGCTTTAATTCAGTTTCTCTCTGGTCCCCAATTTTCTCTTTAATGAGGATAATATTATTATAGTTATGTTGTTGTTAATACGACATTATATAACTATTCATTGACTTAATACTTAAGTCTGTCTTTTCCATTGTGGACTCTCATTTTAGTGTATAATCTGGTCATCAGCCCTTTATTGGGCATCTACTATGAAGCAGCCTCTTTGCTAGGGGCCAGGGGTGCAAAGGTGAATGTGGCAGTTTCACTTATTTTATCCAGCGTGTTAGGGAAGTTGATGTGTAAACAAGTGAATTGTAATGGAGGTCTGTACAAGAAGAGGTGGTGGCCCTGAGGGACACAAGGATCTGTTGGATGGATTGGAGGGCCAGGAAGGGCATTAGATTACTTCAGCTGCTTGGGGTACAGGTAAGGAGGCTAACCGGAAAGACTAGTATGTACCAGGGGGCCATATATTGATTTTACAGAGCCATTGAAAAGATTTAATGAAATAAGGTGGCAAAGATGTCTAGTACATAATAGATATTTTTATAACCTATAAGATAAAATCCAAGCCCTTAGCCAGTTTAAAAGGCCTTTCTTGGCTTGGTCCATTGTGAGACTGTTTTCTCAAGGGAGTGACATGATAAGATTGGAATATTATATTAGAAACTTCTCTTCGGCTGCCAGTGTGGGGGATAAATTAGAATGAGACAGGAGGCAAGGGGACCTTTAAGAAGCTGCTGTAGAAGCCCATTTGAAGGAGAAAATTGGCTAAGTAAATAAATATTGAATGTTACAAGGTTACATGGACTGGCTCAGGGATCAGTTGGATTGTTGGGGGAGAGTTAGGAAATGAGGGTGCTTCTCAGACTTGGCTCAAGTGCCCCTAGTGCAGTGTCCTTGCTCCTAGGTGGGATTTGGAGACCAGGGAGGGTGAACTGATGTGCATTCATGGGATGCAGAGAGCTCTTGCGGGTTTACAAGAACAGGCTGTGGGTCCTGGTCCTGCCACTGCTCTGTGTGTGGTTGGTTAAATCACTAGCTGTTCCTCTGCAAAGTATGGGGTTTGGACCAGACTCCAGCTGCTCTGAGGGGAGGTTCTTGACACTTCTAAGATCCAGTGTTTTTCCTTGTGGGGTCTCCTTCTATAAGTTTCCTATATATAGGCACTCCTAGAAGTGCCTAGTGCTATAGTCCAGTGTGAACAGGAATGCAGATAGGCCTGGAAGGGGGATGGGCCAAAATGCCAAGAGCTGGGTGAGATTAAAAATGAAGCAAATAGAAACACCAAGGTTAAAAACAGAAAACAGGCTGAGGAAAGTAAGAACTAATTGGTGAAACAGAAAATAAGAATTGTAGATGAAATAATGTATTTTGAGGTTCTTCCCATGTGTTTCATGTGACAAAACAGACTTGTTTGTGGAAGCTAGAATAATAGAATGTTACATAGTAAGACGAGCAGTGGCATTGCAACTTTGTAGATCCGAACATGAATCCTGGCTTAATCTCTCTGGATTTAATGTTTCTCATCTCGAAAAGGGGAACGAGGGAAGCAGACTTGGCCCAGTGGTTAGGGCATCCGTCTGCCACATGGGAGGTCCGCGGTTCAAACCCCGGGCCTCCTTGACCCATGTGGGGCTGGCCCATGAGCAGTGCCGATGTGCGCAAGGAGTGCCCTGCCACGCGGGGGTGTCCCCATGTAGGGGAGCCCCATGCGCAAGGAGTGTGCCCCGTAAGGAGAGCCGCCCAGCGCGAAAGAAAGTGCAGCCTGCCCAGGAATGGCACCACACACACACGGAGAGCTGACAGCAAGATGACGCAACAAAGAAACACAGATTCCCAGTGCCTCTGACAACAACAGAAACGGACGAAGAAGACGATGCAGCAAATAGACACAGAGAACAGACAACCGGGGCAGGGTGCGGGGTGGGAGGGAAGGGGAGAGAAATAAATAAATAAATCTTTAAAAAAAGGGGGGGGAATGATAATAGCCACTTTGCAGGATTATTGTGAGAAGTTTATATATGGTATTTGGCATTAATTTAGCACCTGCTATTAAAATAAAGCAGCTGTGAGTGATAACCCAGTGTGTTTGGTCTCCTCCCTTATAGAAAGCGACTGAATCTATTTCAGGGAGATGATAATTTATTGTGATTTTTAGAATTTTCAGGGAAAAGAATCCCAGGATCTTATTACAGATTTTAGCCACAGCCAAATAAGAGGAAACTCTTAAATCTCTGTCTTTTTTTTTTTTTTTTTTAAAGATTTACTGTTTTTTAAAGTATTTCTCTCCCCTTCTCTACCCCCCTCCCCATTGTCTGCTCTCGGTGTCCATTCGCTGTGTGTTCTTTTGTGACCACCTCTATCCTTATCAGCGGCACCGGGAATCTGTGTTTCTTTTTGCTGCGACATCTTGTGTCAGCTCTCCGTGTGTGCAGCGCCATTCTTGGGCAGGCTGCACTTTTGTGCTGGGCGGCTCTCCTTACGGGGCGCACTCCTTGCGCGTGGGGCTCCCCTACGTGAGGACACCCCTGCGTGGCACGGCATTCCTTGAGCGCATCAGCACTGCGCATGGGCCAGCTCCACATGGGCCAGCTCCACATGGGTCAAGGAGGCCTGGGGTTTGAACCGCGGACCTCCCATGTGGTAGGCGGACGCCCTATCCATTGGGCCAAGTCCACTTCCCTCTTACACCTCTTTGTGGTTTTAAATATATTCCACAAATGTTTTGATACTCCTGTTTCAAGATGAGGAGCTTAATTCCTCAGCCCTTGCCTCTGAAGAACAGAATACGGTGGAAGTGACAATGTATGCCTTCTGAGACGAAGTAAAAAAGGCATTGCACTGGGAGTGGATGTGGCTCAAGCCATTGAGTGCTTGCTTCCCATATGGGAGCTCCTGGGTTTGGTCCCTGGTGCCTCCTAAAAACAAAACAAAACAAGTAAGTGGAAGATCCAACTCAGGGGAGGTGATATGGCTCAGTGGTTGAGTGCTGGCTTCCCACATTCAAGGTCCCGGGTTCAGTCCCCAGTCCTAGTAACTAAAAATAAAAATAGAAACAAAGGGCATTGCAGCTTTCTCTGTGCATTCTCTCTTGGATCACTCACTCTGAGGAAGCTAGCTACCATGTCATGAGGACTCTTGAACAGCCATAGGCAGCACCACATAGCCATGCAGCACCACATAGCCATGTGGTGAGAGACTGAGGCTCCTGATCTGGTGCTTGGAGCTCTATGTACCCCAGAAAACATAATTCTTCAACTTAATCCGTTCCTGTGGGTGTGAACCCATTGTGAGTAGGACCCTTTTCATGATGAGATTATTTCATTTAAGGTGTGGCCCACCTCAATCAGAGTGGGTCTTAATTCTATTATTAGAGTCTTTTATTAGAGAATGAAATTAAGACAGAGAATGAGAAAGCCAGAGGAAGCAGTCAGAAGCTGAACATCAGCGGAAGTGGGAAGACAAGGGAGAGGCCAGGAGGGACTGCCATGTGACAGAGGAGCCTAGGACCAAGGACACCAGCAGCCAGCCCCAGAATGCCCGTCTTTGGGAAGAAAGCATTGCCTTGATTTGGACTTTTCCTAGCCTCAGAGCTGTGAGCTAAGAAATTTCCAGTGTTTAAGCCAACCCATTGCGTTGATATTTCCTCGAGCAGCCCAAGAAACTAAAATACTTGCCCACAGCCCTGTGAATCTTGGAAGCAGATTCAGTCCCAGTCAAATGTTGTGATGACTGCAGCACCACCCATTTGTGCAGCCTCCTGAGAGACCCTGAGTTAAAGCAACTCCCCAAGCTGCTCCCACATCCCTGACCCTCAGGTCCGTGAAAATAATAAATGTTTATTGTTTGTTGCACATTTCTAAGTTGTGGGATAATTTGTTATGCAGCAATAAATCATTAAAACACCAATCTAAATTCTCTATGCTCTGGATTAAACCTATTTTTTTAACCTCCTTCCTGAAGAGTATCTTAGTTACTAAAAATCCTTTATAAAATTGCTTATTGTCACAAAACATCAGTATTAAGATAAGCCTAAGCTGTTTTTTCCTCTGGAAGATAATTCCTTCTCACATGTTTTAAATTGTTCTATATCTTTTATTCACTATAGATAATTGCATTTCCACATTTATTTAATAAGTGATTTTTCTTGCTGGTTGTGACTTTGTAAGTCATATTGAATCCTTTCTAGAAGAAGATAAGATACAAATACATTAAACTGTATTTTTGGCCTTTTCCCACAGGTTATATTTCCCAACCCTTTCCTTTCCTTTATGACATATCTCTAAGACCTATTCAGACTCCCCAGGTAAAGTATGGCATTAAGTGTGAATTAGCTGCCATGCTCTATACCATTGCTGTCCCATAAGTAGCCACTAAGTACATAAACTATTTAAATTGAAATTAATGAATGTTAATGAAAACTAAGAATTCAATTTCTCAGTTGCGCTAGCCACATTTCAAGTGCTCAGTAGCCACATGAGGCTCGTAGCTGTTATATTGGACAGCATAGGTATAGAATGTTTCCATCATTGCAGAAAGTTTTGTGGGACAGTGCTGCTCAATAATTTATTCATTTCTTTAGGGAGATTATGTTTTGACTCTTGTACTCATGAAATAATGTAACATTTAGGTACTATCAATAAATTCTTCTCATACTTATTTAAACAGATGTGTTATTGCTTCTCCATCTCAAAAACTTAAAGTGGGCAAAAGGAATGAAGTCCTGATATATGTGACAACGTGGATGAACTGTGAAGACATCAAATTGAGTGACATAAACCAGACAAAAAAGGATAAATATTGTATGATCTCACTGATATGACTAATTAGAATGAGCAAACTCCTAGAGTCAAAATATGGAATCTAGGTTACTAGGGGACAGGTTGAGAATAGGGAATGGGAAGTTGAGACTTAAAATGTACAGAGTTCCTAATTGGAACGATGGGAATGTTTTGATGATGGATGGTAGTGATGGTAGCCCAAAATTTTGAGCATAATTAACATCACTGAAATATATATCTGAATTTGGTTAAAAGGGGAAATGTTAGGTATGGTAACAGAACAAACACTTTAAAAAATTCCATGGAACTGTGCCATACAAACTGATCCCTAAGGGCAACCATATACTATAGTTAATAGTACACTTATAAAAATGTGCCTTCATCAATTGTAATAAATGTTCCACACCAATATAAGGTGTTAATAATAGGGTAATGCATGGGAATCATGTATTTCATGCATGATTATTCTATAAACCATTATGTCTCTAATAAAGAAAAAAACATAAAAAATGAGTATATCACGTTCACCTCTGTGTAGTAGGTTCTTAAAAAATTCTTGTGGAATTACTGCTCTTTGCATAGTATAGCTTATGACTCTTTGTGTGCACTTGGTTTTCTTCTGTACTCAGAGAGACAATTTTTTTTAGCAAAGAAGTATGCTTAACCAGGGAAGATACATAAATGATCAGTAAACACCAGTGCTCAACATCATTAATTATTAGGGGAGTGTAATTTAAAACCACAGCAAGATGCTACTGCTTACCCATTAGAACGGCTGAAATTAAAACAGCTGCCAGCACTGCGTTTTGGCAAGGGTATGGAGCAGCTGCAGCACTCATAACGCTGCTCGTATGAGTGTAAATGGTACAGCTGCTTTGGGAAACATTTTGCCAGGTTTTGTTTTGTTTTTTTAATTTTTAAGTTAAATGTAACCTTCATCTATGAGCCTAGAAACAAACAACAATAACAGAAAACATACATACTTGACAAGAATATTCTTAGTGGCTTTATTCATAATAGCAAATACTGGAAACAGCTTATATCCGTCATTGGGAATCTTGGCAGTTAAAGTGAACGAACCACTGGTACATGCAAAAATGTGGCTGAATCTCAGACAAAAGGCATACATACTGTATGATTTTACTTATTTGAAGTTGTACAGTAGGCAAAGTAAATATTTGTGTATTACGATCTATAGCTGAACAGTGGTTATCAAAGGAGAGGGGGGATTGACTGGAAGAGAGCAAGAAGGAACTTTTTGGGGTAAAAGTTGTGTTCTATGTTTAAGGGGTATGGTTGCCAGGGTATTTTCAGGGGAAAAAGGCTTCAGAGGCATCCATCTCAGATCTGAATAATTGACTAGCTGTATAAACTTTGGCAAATATTTTAACCTTTCTGAACCTCAGTTTTTTCATTGGTAAAATGGGTAATAATAGCAGCAAGTTCCCATGGATTTCACCTGCAATATCAACAAATACTAAAATCTTGTCTTGTTTTCTCAAAATCTAAAACATTGCTGACGCTATTAATGTAAGAGAATGAATTAACCCACAAGTTAGCAACTTAAAGCCCCCACCCTTTATGATTTCACAGAGTTCATGAAGACCAGGAATTGGGAGCAGCTGAGCTGGGTGGGCCTGGCTTGGGGTCTCTCCTGGGGCTGCAGGCACCCGAAGGCCTGACACAGGCAGGAGGCTGCACTTTGGGCTCCCATGTGGCTGTTAGTGGGTGGTTCAGTTCCTCACCTAGTGGACCTCTCCAGGGCTGCTTAGGACATGGCGGCTGGCTTTTCCTCAAGGGAGTGATGGAGGTGATGCACTGATACTACTGCCATATGTTATGGTTGCAGGAGAGGGCTCCATACACGAGTGTGAGGTGTGGGGGGCATCAGGAGCCCTCCTGAAGGCTGTCTACCATGTTTGTGTTTCATTCTCTAATCCCATTCTTCTCCCTTCTTATCCAGAAGCAGTTATCTTTCTGTTCCTAAAGATATATTGTTTAAAAAATTTTAGATAAGTGGTATGCCATTTGTTTTATGCTATATGTTCTGCAGCTTACCTTTTTCATTGAACGTTTTTGAGTGCTATCAATATTCATAAAGAGAGAACTAAATTATTAATTTGAACTGTAGACAAGCATACCAACGTAAGAATACATCACAACTATCTACCCCTTTTTCTACTGATGCAGACAGCGCTGTGGAGACTGTCGTTATGTGTGTCTCCTGGTGTATGTGAATCTTAGTTTATTTTTTCACTTAGAGCAGAATCTGAGGCAAGGACTTGGGTGCCTGTAGTTTAATTAGAGGTGATGCCCAGCAATCAGGGTTTTGAAATAATGGGAGTTAGTAGTCAGGAAAGAAGAGAAAACAAATATAAGGACGCCTTATTGAACTGATAACTGCTTTGGGCCAGTGGGGCTCACTTCCACGTGGGATCTCTGAGGAACTGTTCTGCATTATCCCTCTGGAGAGGGTGTGGCTGAGTGATTTATCTATTAATTTGTTGCCTACTGGTTGAGAATTGCCCCTGTGGTCATTAACTAGTAAGGCCAAAGGGATGGGCTGTGGCCCATCACCAGCATTTTTATAGCCTGCCCTTCTATTGCTTAGACCTGCTGTATTAGTCAGTCAAAGGGGTACTGATGCAAAATACCTGAAATCTGTTGGTTTTTATAAAGGGTATTTATTTGGGGTAGGAGCTTACAGATACCAGGCCATAAAGCATAAGTTACTTCCCTCACCAAAGTCTATTTCCACATGTTGGAGCAAGATGGCTGCCGATGTCTGCAAGGGTTCAGGCTTCCTGGGTTCCTCTCTTCCAGGGTCTGTCTTTTCTCTGGATCCAGAGTTCCTCTCCCCAGGGCTTCCTTCTTCCTGGGCTCAGGGTTCCTCTCTTCCTGGGGCTTGCTTCTCTTTCTTCTGTGAGCTTACTTACCGGGGCTCCAGCTTAAGGCTTCAGCATCACACTCCAGCATCCATACTCCGACATCCAAAACCCTCCACTCTGTCCTTTGCCATGTCTTTTATTTGTGAGTCTCCACCCACCAAGGGGCAGGGACTCAATGCTGCCCTGACACAAGAGGTTTACTTGATTAGTAGTCAAGTAAACCTCTGCAAGTAAACCTCTGAATCCAATATAATCTCACATATGCCCAGAGGAAAAGACCAGTTTACAAACATAATCCAATATTTCTTTTGGGAATTCATCAATAATAACAAACCGCTACATCTGCTTTTGCCAGATACTACCCACTCTAACTCATGCTTCAAGGTAGGACTAGTTGCAGTCTAAAAGAAAAGACCTAAGGCAGGGGTGTTGGTGAAACAGGCTACAGCCTGTCCTGAAGCCGTAAGGGATAATCATCTCTTACTACCATTCATTCCAGATTTCTTACTCTGGGCCAGCACCTTAGCTAGGCTTTACTCTGGTCAGCCTGTAGCTGCTGCAGTTGCCTCTTCCTGTTTACTACAAGGTGTGGAAGTACCAAGAGACATTCCAGGGAACCCCCAAATCCCAGATCTCCTCCTCCCTATTCTTCATGATGATCAGGGTTGATTAACCCTGCCAATAGAGAAAATTTCTTGACCTGCTGGTGTGAGGATCCCAAAGTGGTCACTGTATAGAGTTTGAGGTACACTGGGACCCTTACTGTGCCCTCTGAACGAAGTGTTCTTATTCCCGCCCAGCTTAGAGATGTGGGGCTAGAAATACAGATTCTGCAGGTGGGTCACTGGGAGTGCTGAACAGAGGGGCCAGTCCTGCTTAGTGTCAGCTTTTCTCTTTGAATCTGTAGTTTGCTGACTTGCCTGGAGAGGTTTGTGATATTTTCCCTTCTTGGGGAAATAATGGTTTTATATTTTTCTCCACCCGTTCCCCAGTGACTCTAATCTAAAATCCGATATTGATGATTTATATCATAGTGACCGTGGGGATATGGCATATCTGGTCCCTACGCTGTCAAGCATCATGGATCAGGTTCTGTCTGTGATACTCTTCTGGCATACTCCTGACATGGTGCCAACCATGTCCACAGGGCTCTTTTCTTTCTTGCAGGTGCAGGGATCCTGTCCACTGCTGGCTTTCACATAGTGGCTCTGATCTCCACAGGATATAAGGAGTGTTTCATCCCCTTCACCCTGGCAGGCTGCCTCTGGCCATTCTGCACATGTTGGACTCTTTGATTTCAGATGTGATTATGGCTGAATGTTACCATTCAGTTTCTGGTATACGGAGATATATACTTTGTTTTTTGAATTAGGCTTTATTTATTGATTATAGATTCTTCATTTCATAATGAAATGATCTTTTTATGTCTTTCTTTCTACTAAATGGTGACTTCCTTTAGGGCAGGGACTGCCTTCTTTATGCTGTTTCCTGGCATGGTGCCTGACCCATCTTGGGTACATAGTAAATGTTAGAACAGTGAGGAGCCAGTGCCTGCACTGAGACTCTCACTTATGCTGACAGAGAGCCAGTCAATAATAACTATTCAAAAGCTACTAAATTGTTCTTGCACGGAATTTGTTCATTTATTTACTGTACAGATGCCATGTGCCAGGCTCTGGGCTTAGTGCTGCAACTACAGATGATACAGTAAAGCTAACTGTATTTAGTTCATTTTGAACCACTCAAGTAGGAAGAGTGCAAATGCTGTAATGTTAAGTTTATCGATATAAATGTCTTTTGCCTTCATGCCTTTCCGATGCACACACTCCTAGTTTCCCCTCAAGATTTAATTACCATCTCACCTCTCATTGGAAGCCTTTCCTGGTCTTCTTGGTACCTCTCCTAGGCACTGTGTGTTTACATCTTTCAAAGAACTTCACGTAGACTACTGTCATCTCTTTCTTACCTTCCAGTCCCAGTAGAATGAGAGCTGAGGGCAGAATTCTTCATATTTGCCTCTGTATTCTCAGTACCTAGGTTAAGACATAGCACATAGCGTGCACTCTATCGATTTTATTATGTCCTTGAATATTTAGTTTTCTTAAGTCAAAAGATATAAAATAAGAGCATAGAAGAATAATAAAGGGGGCATAGAAAAGTTATGAGATATGACAGATGACTAATTTCAAGGGATAAAAAATAATTTGATATTTCTCATTCCTTGAATAAGCATGTTGACTAACCTTCATAAAGAAAACCAACTAGGTAATTTAGAGGTCAAAATAGCACAAAACTCAAAAATAAACTTATCCATTTGTGTATATACACATGGACTAGGTTTTCCCCAAGATTACTGAGTCTATGGCTAGCAGAAATTTCTGGTTGCATTAAAGGAAAAAGAAAAAGAGAATGAAGACAGGGGGAGAAAGAGAAAGAGAGAGAGAGAGAAAGAAAGCAAGCCAGCCCAACCCACATGTACATGTCTCACCAGTTTTGCTAAGGAGGCCATATGGCACCTTGACTCAGACATGATTCAGCTCAACTTCATTGAGAGAGAGCATCAATTAAGTCACACTATAAAAAGAACTTTTAAAGAATGTGATGGTAGTTTCCTTTAGTTTTACCTATGCCATGAGCTGGAATACCACATGGAACTATTTGGTAAGGTGTTCTGACTCAACTTCAAAATACAGATGTGGTCAGTGTGAGCCACCCCTCACACTCAATTATCTTAACTGCATAAAAGAGACTGGAAAAAGTTTGAGCCGACAAATCAAGATAAATAAGATTAGAACTGTGACCAATAGTATACCCTCAAGGAGAGTTTCTCAGCTCTTTGGCTCTTTGAGTCTTTTATAGTCGTTTCTCTGGATTCAAGGGCTTGATCACAGGACTGTGGACATGGACACTCACTCAAAGGCAAAGGAACCCTAGGACAAACGCTAGAGAGTTATTAGAGTTAAAAAGATGATTTGTAAGCAAGTGTACTCATTACAGCCATTGAGGAATTTATATAGTGCTTAGAATAGTACCTAACACATAGCACAATTTAACTGTTAGCTGCTCCCATCATCAGCAGCAGCATTGAGAAAAAATACACAACTTTATTGAAAGACATTAGAGAAGATTTAAATGGAAGATATACTATTCTATGCATAGGAAATCTCAATAACATGAAGACATCCATGCTCCCCAATTTGTTCTATAGATCCAATGCCATTTGAAATAAAAATCTCAAAAGAGTTTTCTGGAACTTCACAAGCTGACTCAATATCTTATATGGGAGACTTCTAAGTTTTCTCTTATTCTGTGGACTCCCATTTCTTTAAGACTTTGTGTGGACCCTTCTCTAATTCCGTACCTCTTAAATCCCTTTCCATATGCCCTCAACAAAACTTTGTCCTAAACTTTTTTTTGAACTGTTTTTCATTTTCCTTACCTAAATGAAATATGTCTTTCTTCTGAGAACATGCCTGTGGAACTGTATGTATCCAGAAAATCATGTTCTTGGGGCTAATCTGCTGTGGGCTATGGGTGGGAGGCTCTTTGTCTCTTCAGAGATAACCTAAACTATCTGTGACTTGTGGGTGTGGGATGATAAAAGGCTGCAGTCTTGCCCTTGGTGAGCAGGAAACAGTTTAACAATGCAAGGTCTATAAACTTTAAGTATTCAGGGGAGATGCAAACCAAATATGCTAAAAGCTTATGGAATGCCTGAGGTCCATGCTAAAAGCTTACCTAAGATGTAGAAATATATGCTAATTCAAGCCTATTGAAAACTGAAACAAAAGGACCATTTAGCCTTTCCTCCCTGTATAAAAGGGACTAAAAAATCTTGTTTGGGGCTCAGTGAAACAGAAAGTTCCCGAGCCCGGCCGGCCGTCAATAAACCATTTTTCCTTCTCAAAATCATTCCTGAGTCCTGGCCTCTCTATACTCAAATAATTGAACTTCTCTCAAATTCTACAACATTTTTGGCGACCACGAAGGGACAACAAACGAAGGCCAGAGACGGTAGCATTTTGCTGCCCCTTCCAAATCCCCGAGGAAGCCGGGAGGACTCGGGTGAACCCCAAATGTGGGCGCCCCTGGATTAAATTTAATCCAGAAAAGATGTGGACTCCACCAGAATCTTCCCAACAAAAATCGAGGGCAATGGAAGGTCTGAAGAGAAAGATTCTGGGAACGAAAAAGAACTCCGAACATGGAAGAAGGTAAGACTCCCTGGGTGAGCACAGTCTGGAAGGCCCTAGCTTTAATTGCTAGGAAGGGGAGGCTGATCACCTCCCGAGAGAACCCTAGTAGCCCCAGAAAGTTGGGGGAAAGCCGTTCTCTCTAGGCTTGGGAAAAGGAGAAAAACCAGGGAAAAGCCCTGGTGTTTTGGGTTTGTCTAACTGCATGTTAGAATCTGGTACTGGTCTTATATCCATTAAAGGAGTGGAGTCTTGATTTTAATAGGAAGGGTTGTTTATAGGTTCGAGTCCTAATGTCCTGGAGAAAAACCGGAAAAAAGCCCTGGTGTTGTGGGTTTGTCTAACTGCATGTTAGAATCTAGTACTAGTCTTATATCCACTAAAGGAGTGGAGGCTTGATTTTAATAAAAAGGGCTATTTATGGGTTCAAGTCCTAATGTCCTGAAAATTGGTCCAGATTAAAACAAAACAAAACAAAACAAAACTTGGTTACAGGAAAATGGATCGGCTTTTCTGGTGGAGCTTAGTCTGGGTGTAAAGTTTAAACAGTGGAAAAAGTCTAGCTGAAATCTTTTGTTATGGTGCTAAATTGTGAATGAATTTGCTTTATACCAAATATTAAGTGTTCTAAGGTTTGTGATGGCTGTGGGGGCAGCAGTGCTGGAAAAAAAAAAATATATATATATATATAAAAACTTGTGGGTCAGATTAGTGACCTTTGTGCTTCTGTCTGTGTCAGCTCAATGCTAGTGTTGGAGTTGTGTCCTTATGTAAAGTAGAATTACAGCTGAGCTGGAGCCCTCCCTTGCCATTGGCAAGGGGGTGAAATAATTATGGGGCAAAACTGAGGAGTCTGGATGTTTGCGGAGTCTAGATGTTTGTGCATGCTCTGCTGTCTTGTCTCTGGTCTGGCCTTTGCCGGGGCTTGGAGGCCATCTGTGTCCGCACCACGCACCCAAGTTTGTTGGAGATGTCCCAGTCAGGGTGGCTGGGTCCCTGGGGGAGTTGCCAAATTTGAGTAGGTTCTGTCTGCCCATTTTGGCTGAAAGCTGGAAAGGGGGTAGCGGCTTGCCCCTTTCCAGTGAGTCCACACCTTCTATTCATAAGCTGCATTCCTGTTTGATTGTTGTGCACCCAACTGCCTAGAAGGGGGGGAAGTGAAGGGGGTAATAAGCAGAATCAGAATAAATGCAGTAAGTGTTCCCTCCATAGGGTGTCAAAGCCAAAATACGTTTGCATTCTGCCCAGGTTCTTAGAAGGTATTGTAGTAACTTTAAGTAAGAGAATGTGTTCTGTGAAGGTAAAATTTGTCTTAAAGGTATAAATAATTATAAAAGTTTTACAAAGCATTGTTTAAATTAAGGTATTTAAATGACTAATTGCAGAAAGTCATTATTGAACAAAAAAACCTGAATTAATAATAATAATAAAAGGTAATTTTATAACAAATTTATTTGGCAGCCAGCCTCCCCTGCCAACTTGCTTCCAAAAAAACTGTTTCTGGTATTACATGCTACTAAGTATTTAAAGTGAAGAAAAGTTCATTATTTTAACCCTTATTTAGTGTTAATGGCAATTATATGTTGTAAGAAGTTTGCTTGGTAACTTAGTATGTGGGATATATGGAATGTGTTTTTATTGTTAAGGGAACAGAAGATGATTTTGTCCTAAAATAAAATGATTGATTATTGGAAAGAGTAGAGTGTGGGACAAAACCTGAATGAATACTGAAAGTGTAGAAGGTTTGTGGAAGGAAAATTTTATGATTAAAATTTAGTAAGATCAGTATACGAAGAAAATCTGTTTTTATCAAAATAGCTTCTTGTGCTTTAACCTCATCATTTCCTCAGTGTTTGAAAAAGAAGGGGTCTTCTCTTTTAAAAAACATTATATTGTAGAGATCAAATCCTGAAAAATAGCTTTTTATTTCAAACTAACTGCAAGAGATTTATTCTTTTACCTTAAAAGAAAAACTAAAGTAATAGTTAAGTTCATTTAATATAAGTTGAATAAAAGGTGTTTAAAGGTATTACAAAATTAACAGTTTTTAAAAAAATTAATAAAAACTGTAAGTTAAAATCATTTATAAATGCATTTATATTATAAAACAGTAGGAAGATAATAACTGAAATTATAGCTGGGTGAATTTAGCCTGAAATTATTATTTAAGTTTAAACTCTAAACTTAACCTTTCCTTAGTTTATGGTTACTTCAAGCCTAACCTCACCCCTTGCCTTTGCCTATGGTTATTTCTTAATAGCTTCTGCCCCTAGAGGCCAGAGAAGAGCTAGGACATCACTGTCTCCTGTCCTGGTATTAGTAATCCTTTCTCTCATGAATTCAAGTGTAAACTAAATAAATTGTTGCCTGATGGAATAAGGTTAAATAACCACTAGAGTTTTAGTATCTCCAAAATCAAAAAGGGGGGTGGAGGGGGAGAAGTCTCCTGCCTTGACGGTCAGTGTTCCTAAGAGTGGCAATTCATGAGAGAAACCAGTCTGTCTCCCTGAAGCTTCAAATAGCCTCAGTAAATATATAGAAAATTAATCTTGTTGCTTTTCCAAAATTCTGCTAAATTCAAAGTAAAATATAAAGTTCTGAAACAAAAAAATAATGCTAAAGCATTGAGAACATTTTAGTTACAATCCATTAAAAAAGAAAATTCTTGTGTAAAACTGCATAGTCATAGTATAAAACTGCACATAGTGCAAATTAAGAAGAGTTTCAGGAGTCTTTGAAATGTTTTGCAGTCACACTTGTTTTGTAAGAATTAAAAGTTTAAAGTAACTAAAGTTATGTTGTTGTGTCAAACTATTCATGTCTGCCTATTTGCTCAAATTGTTGAGGTTAAATATGCAGTTATAAGTAATATATATTTCGGAACCCCAAATTAAGCTAAACAGTATATAAAATAATGCAAATTTTAAATAATATCAATGAGTTTTGTTTCTTTGTCTAACTCTGTGTCTGCCCATTTGCTCAGTGTATCTCTTCATACATCAGGATAATAATATCAAATTAACAAATGAAAATTCTTAAAAAAGCTCTATTCAAATTGTTGATTAAATATGCAGTTATATATGTAAATAAATATTCTTAAAGCCCAAATTAAACTAAGCAGGATGAAAAGTCATAGAAATCTGATTATAGAACAATTGGGAAAGGGCCTTCTCTTTGCTAGAGCTTTAAAGGCAAGACTAGGTGTGGCAGATTAAACCTACCTACTAGGCTAGGGAATTAAGAATCAATTTGCCCTGTAATTTCCCAGTTTAAACCTTTTGTCAGCCATAAAATGTAAAAAAACAAAGATTAGGTTAATTTTCACATAAGGAAAAAATGTTGATGTAACCTGGCGGCCTGCTGCCTCAGTCTCCCACTCCCGGGTTGAACAGCAGTGGAGGAGACCAGTTTAGGCCAGTCCTATGGGCAGTGGAAGGATGCCCAAGAAGGAGCTAAGTCGGTGCCATTTCAGCACTAAATTCTATTCCTTATTTGACAAAGGGGAGCAGGTAAAAACTAAAATGGTTGGAATGTGATATAGGAAGCAGTTAAATCACAAACTTTTGCGTGGGAAAGTTAAATCTCAGATAAACTGTAACTTCTGAAGTATCCAATCTATGGAAAAACAGAGGAAGAGCTTGCATGCTAGGCTTAGGGGTATAAATTGTGTCATTTTTCTTTGTTCGGGGCACTAGCCATATCTGGCTCTGCGCCCCTTCTTGCAAGATTGAGAATAAATTCTTTTCTTCACAATCTGGTGAGCCTTATTTTCTTCCAGAAGATTTCTTTCCAACAAAATAAAGATAATTAGTGGCTCTATTAACAAATTTCAGTAAGTAAAGGAAAGTCCATAAAAACTATGGAAAGATCTTTCCTGGGTTATGATTAAAAAAGTTAAGTAATTGTGTAATGTGTTTTAAAACCTGGTAGTCAGTATGCTTTTAAATTATTAATTTTCATAACTTAAAGAAAAGAAGTTTTTAGCTTCCTGTAAGGAAGAAAGAAAACATTCCTTGCATAAACTACAATGGTTTCAATTTTATTTAACTTGAGTGTAATGTCCCACAGTTAATTTATAAACTAAATTAACATTATGTACGAAATCTTTAGAGTAATGAAAATTGTAAGTTCACATTGGTGAAATTAGGCTAAAGGAAAAAGATTGTAGATATGCTCTCTTAAATAAATAGAGTAAATTTCTTTGGTAATTGTAATTTAGTAAGTTTATTTAAACATGAGGTGTCTAGTCAATGTGGTTATAGTCAATTATAAGGAGTTTATAAAACATCTGCCAAACTGAAAATGTTTAAATAGTTCAAGAGAAGTCACTGTTAACTAAAACTTAGATTGGTATTAGTAGCAGAAATAACTTAATGATAATAAAACCTGTCTAAAGGCCACCGCAAAGTACATATTTAAGTAAATGGTAATAAAAAGTGATCTTGATTCTATTGGAAATAGTCTATTTTCATTTTAACAATGAAAAATAATATTTTTCCTCTATTACTAAAGTAAAGTACCTACTGTTATCTTCATAGTAAAATTTGTGTAAGTAAACAGTCATTTGATATATGTGTTGCATTAAGTTGTTTAAAATATATATAAAAACAAGGAATAAACTTTAACATTGTCAAATTCTTGTGCATTCAAACCAGGCCTTGAATACTTTACAGGTGGCCTCTCCATGTGAGTTATTGGCTAGGCTGGTCACTGACCCCTCAATTAAAAATATTTGCTATATCAGCCTCTGGTTCTGCTCCTGAAGTCGATGGAATTTACATTGCAGTTTCAAGCTCCTGCAGCAGCCAATAATGACTCGGTACAGCCAAGTGTACAATGGATATCGCCTCCAGACTGGCACTATTCCATAGTGCCAGAGAGCACTATGCACCAGGCTAGTAGAATACTGGAAAATCTCTCTAAGATCAAAGATGCTATGACTTGCTCACTGCGTTGAAAAACATGCTAAGTGGAGCCATAATACCAGGATACTGTAAGTAAAACTTAAACACAATTGGCATTATGGCCTGCTCTCATGGAGAGATAACATGTAAAGTATTACAAACCTGAAACTCAAAACTAATAATTGCAACTCTGAATACATTAGTTACTAATGCATTAGTAATACATTAGTTAATATTAAGTGCTGTACTTTTATCCTGTACTAAATATATGCCTAATAATTATAACGTTATCTTTTCTATTTTGGATCAAGTGCAGAAGTATATTAGACATGTTAAATTCCTAGTAAAATCATTTTCTAAACAGTTAATAAACATGTCTATAGAATAAGGTGGCAGTCTCAGCCAGTCTCAGTCAACTTCTATATTCTACTGTACTCTGCTGTGTAGCAAAGGTGAGGCTTGCTTGCTGATGGTGAGTCACCTATTAAACAAGTCAAAATTGCTACAAATTGTACAATTAAAACCAAGGTGTAAAAAAACCTTTACTCTGTAGTTCTAATCACTCCCACAGGTGAAAACTAAGAAAATTTCCAACTTAGTGTTCTAATCTTGAGTGAAGACAGTTGCCCTAGGAGTGCCAGTTCACCAGAAGCATCTGACAGAGCAAATGAGTGCCAATCATTAAACAGCTTGGAATGTGTCTTCAGACAAAGCTAAGTGTCTGTTGCAATTTCTCTCTGAAGATGAATAATTTAAAAAAGTATATATATGCTGTTCCCACCAGCTTTTAAGGAGTGCCATCTTTATAGGCACCTAACCTTGTCTACCTTTGTAATCCAATGCCCTCTTTTAAAATGGGTATTCCAAATTTTTAATTAAGTTTGTTTCTTTCAGAGTGAACATCTTATTAACCATATGAAAACTTCATCCAACTTTGTACAGAATGCCAGATCCAACTTCCTCCAGTTAAAATAAATTAAAAGTTTTACACCTTATTAGGCAATGACTACAGCCCATGGCTGGCAGGAAGCAGTTACAGAAAAGAAATGGTCTCCCTTCAACACCCCTTTTAAATTAAAGGTGTAAACTCTTCAAAGGTAAAATAAAATTAATAGATGGATCTGGAACCTGACTGGAAATCCACGTGAGCTCCGGTGGCCACAGAATAACTGCAGGAGACCCCCGCCCCAGGATTCTGCTGTCCAGAATGAAAACTTCTAAACTTTTAAAAAACAGTCCTGGATGCTGCACTAAAGATTGATAAATAATCAATCAACAGCAAACAGCCATCCACCTCATAGCTCCAACAATAATTATGCCAAAGCTTAGCAAGTTAAACTTTGGCAAAGGGGGGAAATGCTGTGGGCTGTGGGTGGCAGGCTCTTTGTCTCTTCAGAGATAACCTAAACTATCTGTGACTTGTGGGTGTGGGATGATAAAAGGCTGCAGTCTTGCCCTTGGTGAGCAGGAAACAGTTTAACAATGCAAGGTCTATAAACTTTAAGTATTCAGGGGAGATGCAAACCAAATATGCTAAAAGCTTATGGAATGCCTGAGGTCCATGCTAAAAGCTTACCTAAGATGTGGAAATATATGCTAATTCAAGCCTATTGAAAACTGAAACAAAAGGACCATTTAGCCTTTCCTCTCTGTATAAAAGGGACTAAAAAATCTTGTTTGGGGCTCGGTGAAATAGAAAGTTCCCGAGTCTGGCCAGCCGTCAATAAACCATTTTTCCTTCTCAAAATCATTCCTGAGTCTTGGCCTCTCTATACTCAAATAATTAAACTTCTCTCAAATTCTACAACAAATCCATTCCTGTGGGTGTGAACCTCTTTAAGTAGGACCTTTTCATGAGGTTACTTCAGTTAAGGCAAGACCTCGGGTGGGTCTTAATCTTCTTAATGGAGTCCTTTATAAATGTGATGAATACAAAGAGAGAAAGCCATGGACGCAAGAAGCTGAAATCAGTGAAACTTGGAAGAGAAGGGAGAGACCGGCAGACACTGCAGTATACCTTTCCATGTGTCAGAGGAGTCCAGGATAGCCGGCAGCTGGTTTTCAGGAAGAAAGCATTGCCTCCATGATGCTTTGACTTGGACATTTTCAGGGCCTCAAAACTGTAAGCTTGTCATCTTGTAAATTCCCATTGTTAAAAACCAAACTGTTACATGGTATATGCTTGCGCAGCCTAGCAAACTAAAACAATGCCTTTCCCAGAAAGTTTTAAAAGTAGAAAGTCCCTTTTCTCTCCCCTATCCTGAATACTGTTTGGCTCAAAGGTATGACAGGTATTCCTTTATTATCATTGCTGCTTTCAGATCTCTTCCCTCCATAATTCCCTCCAACTTTTAATCTTATTCCATCAGACTTTACTGCCCTTTGCATCACTTTTATGGTTAAAAGAGATCTGTGGGTTGTTCTGCCTCATTCCTTGAAGAGTTTAGTCCTAGGTCATTGTTACTCTGCATTATTTCTCCTGTCTTAAATCTTGGTTTTTTCAATTTTTATTTAGCATATCCTTTGGTTATGCTGGCCTCTTATTTCCTTGACTTTCTCTCCTACAGTGGGCTTGACCTCTGCCCTATCTCAACCAAAAATTACCGTACTCTACCTAGATTTTGCCATTAACTGTATACCTGTGTTCCCTCCAGAATCTCAATTTCAAGTGTTGTACTTTCTAGCTACCTCTTATCTTTCTGCTAACTGTCTCTCGGATCCCGACTCCAACAAGTCTTTGGCCTCACTTTCTGTTCCCTTTCCCTTTTGTTTCTTCTGTTGACATCTTAGTCCAGTTTAGAACCATGGATCAGTATTTAAACATTCCCTTGCATTCATCTTCAACTTTTATCTCCTCTCTCACTTCTGTTTCCTTTATACGTGCACTCAAGTAGCTGAACAAAGCTGGAGAAAAACATAACCATGCTGATTTGTCTTATTTAAATTGATGATCATCAGTTATGGTTTCTTTGTTCTTTGCATTTAGTGCTGCCTAGCATTCCTGCTATATTTCCCTGATCCAATTAATCTCCTGTTCTCCAAGTCAGTTATTTCATGTCTTCTCCCTCTCCTTAAAATCTCCATTGCTTCTTCCTCATCCTCACTCTGTGTCCTATTTCACTGAGAGAAAGAAGCAACCAGAAGATAATTCCCTGGAATCCCCCTCACCCACTCTACCCACCAACTTACATCGGTGCCCACAAAACCTGCCTTCTCTCTTTCCTAATGCTAGATCTCCTCAGTTCTGCATTAAATTTCACTCCCTTTTGTAAGCGTTGCTTTAGCAGTTTCTTTTTTATCTTTCTTTCTTAAATCAACAATTTTTGGCTTTCTATTAGATTATTCTCATCAGTTTGTAATTTTGCTGTAATATTTCTCTCTTGGTTAGAATACAAAGTCCTTGGTGGCAGGGATTTTTGTCTACCCACCCCCCCATACCTAGGACTGGAATAGCATAGCACTTATTAGGTACTGAATTAACGTTTATTGAATGAATTGAAGAATTGAGTGGTTATTAAAGGGTCAAGAATAGCTGAAACATCCTTTTTCAAGGCTCGAGAACATGCCTTGCCAGATACTGAGATTTATTTCAGAGCTGTAGTAATTGAGGAAAGGTAAAACTGGTAAAGGGGTTGAAAAATATACATTGGAATAGATTATAGAACCCAGGAAAGAACAGTGCATATGTAGAAACTTGATAAATGACTGCTGGTCTTAAGGATCTGCAGGAGAAGGGTGACTTATTCTGTGATAATTGTTATCCATATCGACAAAAATTAAATTGTATTCTTATAACCATATGTACTTAGAAATATGTGACTGGCAGAGCTAAAACTTTGGAAGAAAATACATGGAGAATGTCTTCATATTCTTGGTAGAGATTTTGTATTAAAGACAAATATGGGAAACTCATACAGGAGATTTGATTAATTTGAATACATTAAAATTAATTTCTTTTCATCAATAGACACCATGAAGTGAGTGAAAAGATAAGTCACAAATTGTGAGAAGGTTTTGAGACACATATAACTTCACAGAGTGGTATTATGCAGAATATATAAAAAATTCCTTTGCATCATTGGGAAAAGACAAACCTCCCAATAGGAAAATGGATCAAAGACAGCAATGGCATTCTTTTAACAGAGCCAGGAAACATTGCATACCCTCATCAGTACCCAGTGAAATTCAAATAAAAATCATGAGATACCAATTTGCATTTACCAGATTGGCAAAAATTTAAGAAGTTGGACCATGTAAGTCTTGGTAAGGATGAGGAGCAAAGGGAGCGGTCATACATGGTAATTGGTATAACTATTTTAGAAAACATTTTGGATAGTGAAGGTGAAGAAGCTCATACCTCACAACCCAGTGCTCACTCCTGTGTGCATAGGCTGAGGAAACTTGCTTATGTAGCACGAGGAGACAGACGTGTGTAAGAATATTGGTAGTATCGATTGTAAAAACAAAAAACTGCAGTCAACCCAAATGTCTAACAATGGTAGATCAAATAAATTATGGAGACTTCATTCAGTGGTACAATGGGGAAAATGAATGAGCTATAGCTACTTCAGTCATCCTTGAGTCTCATAGGCATAATGTTCAGTTAAAAAAGCTGTAGAAAAATGGTGGAGAATCCATTCTGTTAAAATAATTTTTTGAGCAGTAGCTCTGTCTTTAATGATTTGTTCATGTATGCACCCTCTGTAATGTTTTGAGCTTTTCTTCCTCAATTCCAGTCTCTTATTATTATATATAATCATTTTCTAACTCATCCTAGCAATAACATAATTTAATAATGGGCCTTATTGGCAACATATTTGATCATGGCGAAACTCATTATTGTAGTTATTTTAATCTTACTATTATAAATGTTAGTCATAACATTGTGATTACAACTCTACCTTTAGAAATTTGTTCCTTTGGAAAATACTTGAATAAAGTGATGATGCTGGTTAACATTTACTTAAACATCATGACATGAATTAATTTAATTTGTTAGACTACTAAGCAGAGACCAAGGAAAACGTGTGATTTTTTAAATTAAAAAAATTATATACAATAAATACACTGTTTATATCTTGTTTTAATTTTCAGGAGATACTGGGGATTGAATTTGGGACCTTGTACATGGGAAGCAGGTGCTCAAACCACTGAATTACATCCGCTCCTCATTGTATATAAATATAAAACATGTTGAGTTGTTACCACCATCACAGTTCAAGAATAGTTCAGTTACCCCCCAAATTTCCTAATGTCACTTGTAGTCCATCCTTCCCCCTCTTCAACTCCTGATACCACTACTCTGTTTTATTGTTCCTGTAGTTTTCCATTTTTCCAAAATGTCATATAAATGGACTCATAACTATGTATAACCTTTTTTTTGTCCATTACTCTTTGAGGATTACATAAGAAGAATAACCTTAATTTTTGTTGTCCTTTTTTTAAAAATAAAATTGTGTTTGAATATATCATTCATACATGAACATACATAAACAATAAATGTATAGTAAAATTTGTGAACTTATGAAACAAACATGCATATCATCATACAGGACTCCCATACATCACCCTACCACCAACACCTGGCATTGTTTTGAAACATTTGTTACAAACTATGAAAGAGCATTGTTAAAATATTGCTACTACCTATAACCCATTTCTTATTTTTGGTGTATTTTTCCCCCAACCCACCCAATCATCAACAGCCTTTATCAATATTATACATAGTTCATGAGAAAAGGTTCTCACATTTGTTCTGTTAAACACAGTCCATCTTTCACCCCTGGATGCCCTATTACACATTTCCATGCTTTGTATAATCCATTCAAGGTGTATACTCAATGGCTTTCATTTTCATCATAGTTGTGCTGGCATCACCTTAGTCAATTTTAGAATGTTTTCATTACTCCAAAAGGAAAAATCCCATACCCCTTTATACCCCTCTATTGTTGTCCCTTAGAATTGATAAAATATCTCCTTTGCCATTGCTGCAAAAATATTACAGTATTACTGTAATACTGTATACCGTAAGTTAGCATTAGTTTTAATTTTCCCCTGTATCACCATATCCTTAACACTTTATAAAATAAGAACATTATTTTATTTATACTATTAGCCACAATCTTCATCTGCCTCCCAAATCACTGTTATATATAATCCCTAGATTATTGGCTAGCTTCCTTTCAATTGATATTTATGTCCACAGACTACCCCTTTCAGCCACAATCACGTTTATAACTTAGCAGTGTTAGTTATACTTACTATAATGTATTGCCCATCAACTCTATTCATTTCCACACTTTTCCAATAAGCCTTATTAAAAATTCTATGTACATTAAGCAGCAGTCCACATTCTCAGCCCTGTAACTCTACTCTAGAGTTTACCTTGTGAGTTTACTCTTCATATTTAGTTCATATTAGTGAGACGATACAATATTTATCTTTTTGTGTCTAGCTTATTTTACTCAACATAATATCCTAAAGGTTCATCCATGTTATATACATCCCAATTTCATTTCTTTTTACAGGTGCATAGTATTTCGTTGTATGTATATATACTACGTTTTGTTTATATATTCATTGATGATGGGCATTGGGCTGGTTCCATATTTTAACAATTGTGAATAATGCTGCTGTGAACATTGGTGTGCAAATGTTCAGTTCGCATCCTTGCTTTCAGTTCTTCTGAATATATTCCTGGTAACTGAATTGCTGGATCATACAGCAGTTCTAAATTCAGCTTTTTGAGGTACTCCCAAACTGTCTTCCATAGAGGCTAGAAGACAGAAGACATTCCCACCAACAGAGGAGTGTTGCGGTTTCACCACATCCTCTCCAGCACTTGTTAGCTTTGTGGATTCTTTTTTTTAAATGACCTTTCTATAAGGTGTGAAATGATATCTCATTGTAGTTTTGATCTGCATTTCCCTAATATCTAGTGATGTTGAACATTTTTTCTTATGCTTTTTGGCCACTTGGTATTTCCGTTTTGGAAAAATGTCTATGCAAGTCTTTTGCCCCTTTCTTAATGGTATTGCTTGTCTTTTTATTGTTGAGTTGTATAATCTCTTTATATAACATGGATATCAAACCCTTATCAGATATGTGGTTTCCAAATATTTTCTCCCATTGAGTAGGCTACCTTTTCATTCTTTTTTTTTAAAGCATTTCTCTAAGATTTCAAATTCTTTTTTTTTTTAAGATTTATTTTTATTTCTCCCCCTTCCCCGCCACCCCAGTTGTCTGCTCTCTGTGTCCATTCACTGTATGTTCTTCTGTGACCGCTTCTATCCTTATCAGTGGCACCAGGAATCTGTGTTTCTTTTTGTTGCATCATCTTGCTGTGTCAGCTCTCCGTGTGTGCGGAACCATTATTGGGTAGGCTGCAATTTGTTCCAGCTCTCCTTATGGGGTGCACTCCTTGCACGTGGGGTTCCCCTACGTGGGGGACACCCGTGCGTGGCACGGTATTCCTTGTGTGCATCAGCACTGCGCATGCACCAGCTCCACATGGGTCAAGGAGGCCCAGGTTTGAATCGCAGACCTCTCGTGGTAGGCGGATGCCCTATCCATTGGGCCAATTACACTTCCCTACCTTTTTATTCTTGACATGTCGTCTTTTTTTTTTTTTAAATTGATTTTTTTATCTGCCCCCCCCTTGCGGCTTTTTGCCTGCTGTCTACTCTTTGTGTCTATTCACTGTGCATTCTTCTGTGTCCATATTTTATTTTTATCTCCCACCCTCCCCCTCCGCGGCTTATTTTGCTTTCTACTCTGTGTCCGTTTGCTGCATGCTCTCCTGCGTTTTCGCTTGTCTCCCTTTTTGTTGTGTCACCTTGATGAGTTGTTTCTCTGTTGTGCTTGTGGGCTAGGTGGCACACTGCAGTGCCCGGGCCAACGACTCTCCACTACGTGTGGGCGAGCCTGTCTTCACAAGGTGGCCCTGGGATGCGAACCCAGGACCTTCTATATGGTAGATGGGAGCCCAACTTATTGAGCAACAGCCGCTTCCCTTGACAAAGTGTTTTGAAGAGCAAGTGTTTAATTTTGAGGGGACCCCATTTATCTATTTATTCTTTTTTTTTTTTTATTTAAAGATTTATTTATTTATTAAATTTCCCCCCCCTCCCCTGATTGTCTGTTCTTGGTGTCTATTTGCTGCGTCTTGTTTCTTTGTCCGCTTCTGTTGTCGTCAGCGGCACGGGAAGTGTGGGCGGCGCCATTCCTGGGCAGGCTGCTCTTTCTTTTCACGCTGGGCGGCTTTCCTCACGGGCGCACTCCTTGCGCGTGGGACTCCCCCACGCGGGGGACACCCTTGCGTGGCACGGCACTCCTTGCGCGCATCAGCACTGCGCATGAGCCAGCTCCACACGGGTCAAGGAGGCCCGGGGTTTGAACCGCGGACCTCCCATATGGTAGACGGACGCCCTAACCACTGGGCCAAAGTCCGTTTCCCTATCTGTTTATTCTTTCATTCATTTTGCTTTCAGTGTAAAATTGAAGAAGCTGCCACCTACTAAAAGATCTTCAAGATGTTTCCCTACATTTTCTTCTAGGAGTTTTATGGTTATAGCTTTTATATTTAGGTCTTTGATCCATTTTGAGTTCATTTTTGTATAAGGTGTGGGATAGGGGTCCTCTTTCTTTTGGATATAGGTATCTAGTTTTCCTGGCACCATTTGTTGAATAAACTGTTCTGGCCCAGTTGGGTCGACTTGAAAGTCTTGTTGAAGATCACTTGACTGTGGATATGAGGGTCTGTTTCTGAGTTCTTGTTTTGATTCCATTGGTCAATCTGTCTATCTTTATACCAGTCCCTTGCTGACAACTGTAGCTAAGTAATATGCTTTAAAGTCAGAAAGTGAGAGTTGTCCCATTTCGTTCTTCTTTTTAAAGATGTTTCTGGCTATTTGGGATGCCTTACCCTTCCAAATAAATTTGATGATTGGCTTTTACATTTCTCCAAAAGAGGCCTTTAGGATATTTATTGGGATTGTGTTCAGTTTGGGCAGAATTGACATCTTAATTGATATTTACTCTTCCAGCTCATGAACACAGAATGTCCTTTAATTTATTTAACTCTCCTGTTTCTTTTAGCAGTGTTTTGTAGTTTTCTGAATAGAGTTCCTTTATGTCCTTAGTTACTTTTACTCCTAGATATTGGATTCTTTAAGTTGCTATTATGAATGGAGTTTTTTTCTGGTTTCCTCCTCAGATTGCTCATCAGTAGTGTATAGAAATGCTAACTGATTTTTGTATATTAATCTTGTATCCCATCATTTTGCTGAACTCATCTTTTCTAGTAGCTTTCTTGTAGATTTTTTGGGATTTTCTATATACAGGATATCATCAGTGAATAGCTGAGGTTTTACCTCTTCCTTTCGTACTTGGGTGTGCTTTGTTTCTTTTTCTTGTCTAATTGCTCTAGCTAGAACTTTCAGCACAATATTTAATTAATAGTGGTGATGGTGGGCACCCTTGTCTTCTTCCTGATCTCAGCAGGAAAGCTTTCTGTCTTTCACCATTGAGTACAGTGATAGCTGTGGGTTTTTCATATATGTATTTTACCTGTCTTTTGGAGAGTTTTTACCAAGAAAGGAGTGTTTTTACCAAGAAAGGAGCCTCAATTTTGTCAACTCCCTTCTTGTCAATCAATAGGGTCCTGCGATTCTTCTTCTTTATTAATGTGGTTTATTACGCTAATTGATTTTTTTTTTGTGTTGACCCACCCTTGCATACCTGGGATAAAACCTACTTGATTGTTGTGTCCAATTCTTTTAATGTGACTTTGGATTTGGTTTGCAAGTACTTTGTTGAGAATTTCTGCACATATACTATTAGAAAAACTGGTCTGTAATTTTCTTTTTTTGTAATATCTTTATCTACTCTTGGTATTATGGTGATGTTGCCTTCATAGAATGGGTTTGGTAGTGTTTCTTCTTGGTCAGATTTTTTGGGAGCCCTTGAGCAAGATTGTCTTTGAATGATTAGTAGAATTCACCTGTGAAGCTGTCTTGTTCTGGACCTTTCATTTTGGGAACTTCTTTTTTTGGGGAGGTACCAGGAATTGAACCCAGGACCTTATACATGTGAAGCAGGTGCTCAACCACTGAGCTACATCTGCTCCCCAATGAGAGTTATTTTTTTGTTTGTATTTAGGAGGTACTGGGGATTGAACCCAAGACCTTGTACATGGGAAGTAGGTGCTCAATCACTTGAGCTGCATCTGCTTCCCTGGGGGTTGGTTTGATGACTGTTTTAGTCTACTTACTTGTGATTGGTTTGTTGAGATCTTGTATTTCTTTTAGGTTCAGTGTGAGGTCTTCTCTGTCTTCTGAGGTCAGTGTAGGTGGTTCATGTGTTTGCAGGAATTTGTCCATTTTATCTACATTGTCTGATTTGTTGGTGTACAGTTCATGTTATCCCCTTTTGATCTCTCTTATTTCTGCAGTCAGTGTAATGTCTCGCCCTCTTGTTTCTGATTTTATGTATTTTCATCTCTCTTTTTTCTGTCTAGCTAAGGGTTTGTCAATTTTGTTGATTCTCTCAAAGAATCAACTTTTGGTTTTGTTAATTCTCCTTTTTTTCCTCCTCAATTTCGTTTTATTTCTGCTCTGATATTTCTTTCCTTTGGCTTAGTTTGGAATTAGTTTGCTGATCTTCTCTACTTTCTCCTGGTGTGCAGTTAGGTCTTCGATTTTTAGCTCTTCTTTTTTGATGTAAGCTTTGATGATTATAAATTTCTCTTTCAGCACTGCCAACCCACTGATTATTTAAGAGTGTATTGTTTAATCTCCATGTATTTGTGGATTTCCCCTTTTTCCATTCATTATTGATTTCCAGCTTCATTCCATTAGGATCAGAGAAATGCTTTGTATAATTTCAATCTTTTAAAATTGATTGAGACCTGTCTTGTGACCCATCATATGGTCTATGCTGGAGAAGAATCCTTGATCACTTGGAAAGTATATATATCCTGTTTTATTGGGGTGTAATGCTCTATGAATGTCTGTTAGGTCTATTTCATTTATCATATTATTAAAGCTCTCTCTTGCCTTATTTATCCTCTGTCCAGATGTTCTATCCATTGCTGAGAGTGGTGTATTAAAGTCTCCAACTATTATTGTAGAGATGTATGTTTCTCCCTTTGGTTTTGCCAGTGTGTGCCTCATGTGTCTTGGGACTCCCAGGCTAGGTGCATAAATATTACGGTTATTTCTTCTAGGTGACTTGACTCTTTTATTAATATATAATGGCCTTCTTCATCTTTTATAACCAGTTTTATCTGATTTTAGTATTGCTGTACCTGTTCTTTTTAAATTACTATTAGAGTGGAATATCTTTTTCCAACTTTTCACTTTCAGCCTGATTGTGTTCTTGCATCTAAGGTGTAGACCGCATATAGATGGCTCATGGGTTTTTGTGTGTTTGTTTTTTGATTCTGTCAGCCTGTGTTTTTTGATTGGGGAATTCATTCCATTAATGGTCAGTGTTATTACTGCGAAGACATTATTTACTCCAGCCATTTTATTCTTTGACTTTTCATTGGCATATCTTACTTTTGTTTGTCTTTTTGCCCTTTAAGTTATCCTTACTAATAATCTTTATTTCTACACTCTTCTCCAAGTCTCTTGCCCTTGTTTTTTCTATTCAGGCTGGTAGCACTCTCTTTAGTATGTTTTATAAATCTGGTCTTTTGGTTATCTCAGTTTCTGTTTGTTTTAACTCATCCTCATTTTTGAAGGACAGTGCATCACATACAAGGGAAGTGCAATAAGACTAATTGCTGATCTCTCATCAGAAAGCATGGAGGCAAGAAGAAAGTGGTATGATATATTAAGGTACTGAAAGAGAAAAACTGCCAGCCAAGAATTCTTTTCTTTGCAGGCTTTCAAATTATTCTTTTTTTTTTTTTTATGTTACATTAAAAAAATATGAGGTCTCCATATACTCCCCACCCACCCCACCCCACCCCTCCCACATCAACAACCTCTTCCATCATTGCAGCACATCCACTGTGCCTGGCGAATACATTCTGGAGCACCGTTGTATCACATGAACGGTGGTCCACATTGTAGTCTTTTTGCTTACCCAGTGTCTTCGTAATATCATTTATCTCTTTAGTCATATTTTCCTTCAACACCTAGAATTGCTTTAGGAGATTTGTTGTTATTATTGATTAGTTGTCTTAAATCCTGTGTCTCATCAGGATTTTTGGTTTGTTCCTTTGGCTGGGCCATCTTTTCCTGTTTCTTGTATGCTTGTAATTTTTTGCTGATGTCTAGGCATCTGAATATGTTGGTGAATTTATTCTGATGGTCAGTTTTTCTCTTAATGTAGTGATTTTGTTTCATGGCTCTTTGATTTTTGGTTCAATGTATTCTAAGTCTTTAAAGTTGCCAAGCGTAAGTTATCAAAATAGGGCCAGGAACTCACTAAAGGGGAGTAGATCTTCTCCAGTGGGTTTGGGACAAGAGACTCTTAAAAGTGGTTTTTCTACTTGTAATTTCCTGGCCAGCCAGCTGATGTTGCTCACCGGCAAATCTTTCCATGGAGGTATCTCTTTCAACCCCTACTTTCCCATTATTATGGTCTGGCCAGAGCCAAGATTTAAAGCAGGTTCTGCTGGCTAAATTTACTGAAGATAAACCTCTCTCCACTCTCAGCCATACTCTCTTTCTTTCCAGGGAGGAAGACGTCTGCTACCTTTTCATCTGGCTGCTGTGAACCATGGGTTTTATCCAGGCTGTTTGCCTGGAGGGTGGGGGATGGGTGCCATTCCTAGCTATGTGGGTTAGTAACTCACAGTTTTTTTTTTTTTTAAAGATTTTATTTATTTAATTCCCCCCCTCCCCTGGTTGTCTGTTCTTGGTGTCTATTTGCTGCGTCTTGTTTCTTTGTCCGCTTCTGTTGTCGTCAGCGGCACGGGAAGTGTGGGCGGCGCCATTCCTGGGCAGGCTGCTCTTTCTTTTCACGCTGGGCGGCTTTCCTCACGGGCGCACTCCTTGCGCGTGGGGCTCTCACGCGGGGGACACCCTTGCGTGGCACGGCACTCCTTGCGCGCATCAGCACTGCGCATGGCCAGCTCCACACGGGTCAAGGAGGCCCGGGGTTTGAACCGCGGACCTCCCATATGGTAGACGGACGCCCTAACCACTGGGCCAAAGTCCGTTTCCGTAACTCACAGTTTTTGTTTTGTCTTCTTTGTCTCTCTGTTCCTCCCCTTCCAGAAGGATGTGCACTGTCCTGTTCTGCAGATCCCCAAAGCAGTCCCCTTGGACATCTTTTTGTCCTTCCTCCATTTTTTTTTTGTGTGTGAGATAGTCGAGCCCTGTCTACCTACTTGGATTCCATCTTTCCAGAAGTTCCCATGGATAACTTTTTTTTTTCCAAGGTGATACTGGGGACTGAACTTGGGACCTCGTACATGTGAAGCAGATGCCCAACCACTGAGCTCCATCTGTTCCATACATGCATAGCCTTTAGAGTCTTGCTTCCTTCACTTAGCAGAATGCATTTGAGATGCATCTTCTGTGTTGTTTGTATCATTAGTTCATTCTTCTTTATAGCTGTGTAAGATTCCAATGTATGGTTATGCCAGAGAGTTTCTGTTCATTAGTTCAAGGACATTTGCTTCCAGTTTTGGCAATTACGAATAACCAGAATTTGGTTTGGATATTGAGACTGATGATGCCACATGGGCACCAAGAAGACTTAAAAACATTTATTACATACACAATGGGGCTTTTCTGAAGAAAGCAGGGGCAGGCCTCCTAAGTTGATCTGCAGTGGCTTTTGAGAGCACAGGAGGAACTGACTGGTTTGGGGCTTGCATTGGGGGGTGGGCTGAGTGAAGATTCTCTGCATGGGAAGGAGCTTGTGTGCTTTGATTCTCCCACCAGTGCCAAAGAAGGGAACACCCAGGCTTTCATATCCCTGTGCCCAAATGTGGGCTGAGGAAGAAGAGGGAGAGTGAGGCTTAAAAGTTGTCAGCAGTGAAACATAAAAAAATGGAGTCAGACTCTATTACATGTGCGAGGTACATTTTTGTTTTTTGTCGGTGAATGCCTAGGTAGGAGTTGCATTGCTGTATCACAGTGTGTTTACCATTACAAGAATGTGCCAAGCTGTTTTCCATTCCCTTCAGCAAAATATGAGAGTTCTAGTTGTTTGACGTTGATCATGACAGCACTGGATATTAATTTTCTTCTTTTTATGTTACCCATTCTAGTAGGTGCATGGTGGTGATGATTACTGTGCTTTTAAGTTGCATTTCCCTAATGGCTGATACATTGACCATCTTTTCATAGCTTACATGCCATCTGTGCATCTTTGCTGAATTGTCTGTTGAGATCTTTTGCCTACTTTTTTTTTCCCCCCGTAGGGATATTTATTTTCTTGTTATTGAGTTTTGAGAGTTTTTGGTTCTGTATACAAGTCTTTTGCCATATAATGGTTTGCAGTATTTTCTTCCAGTTTTTGCTTGTCTTTTATTCTCTTAACAGTGTTTTTCGCAGAGTAGAACTGTTGAAATTTGATGATGTGTCACGTAAGTTTTTTTAAAATGGATCTTGTGTTTGGTGTTGTATCTGAGGAATTTTACCTAGCTTAAGGATACAAAGATTTTCTCCCATACTTCCTCACAGAAGTTTTATAGTTTTAGATTTTACATTTAGGCTTGTGGTCTGTTTTGAGGTAAGTTTCATAATAGGGTGTGAGGTGTGAGTTGAGGATCACTTTTTCACGTGTCGCTCTTCAGTAGTTCCAGCACTATTTGTTGAAAAGATTGCCTTTCTTCATTGAATTGTCTTTGCACATTTGTTAAAAAACAATTGACCAGGCATGTCTCTTTTGCCCTAGGCCTGGAAGGGCGATGTGGCTGCGCCTTTACCTGCCTCACCAAGTCTGCATTTTCAATTTTCAGAGTCTGTTGACTGTAATTGCTGCTTATATGTACCTTTGTTTATACCTGATGCAGCCTCCTAGACTGTTGGGTGTGTTTTGGAAGTGTGCCAGAACAGGTGGCGGGAAGAGTCCTGCTGCTGCAGTGTGCTGTGTGGAGGGCCCTCGGCGTCATGTTCCTACAGCCACTTGGAAGAGTGCCAGTATTTAATTACCATCAGATTTTAGTAGGAATAGGACGTGCCTGCAAAAAGTAATGGAAAGAATGACTACCCTTTATCTCTGATCATTGAATGAATAAATTTCCAACTGCTGTAATATAAAAATATTATGTTATTGGGGTAACATTCTATATAAATAAGATGTAATTTTCAATATTCAAAGAGTTGACTTTGTCATTCAAGTTACTACAGTATTACATTCTGCAAATGCCCTTCTGTTGTGTCAGATACCAATTTTTAGTGAGGTATCTTTAAGGCAAATAGAAAATAAAATTGTTAAATAACTCAGGTTTCTTTCACTGATTTGGAAATGATAAATCTTTGTAGAATGAGACCTTTTTTTTAGACTAACTTTTTTTGGGGGGGAAATGGTTCAACTTGTGTGGGTTAAATATGTTTGGGCATTTTCTAGATATCTGTCTGTTAGTGATTTTTTTTTTTTAATAGAATTAAGACCTTGTTTGTCAGTAGTGATCTTTTTTAAAAAATTTCTCTTCCCCCCCCCCCCCACCCCGGTTGTCTGTTCTCTGTGTCTATTTGCTGCGTCGTCGTCTTTGTCTGCTTCTGTTGTTGTCAGCGTCACAGAAATCTGTGTTTCTTTTTGTTGTGTCATCTTGTGTCAGCTCTCCGTGTGTGCAGCACCATTCCTGAGCAGGCTGCACTTTCTTTCGCACTGGGCGGCTCTTCTTATGGGACGCGCTCCTTGCGTGTGGGGCTCCCCTACGCAGGGGACACCCCTGCGTGTCAGGGCACTCCTTGTGCGCATCAGCACTGCACGTGGGCCAGCTCCACACGGGTCAAGGAGGCTGGGGGTTTGAACCTTGGACCTCCCATGTGGTAGACGGACGCCCTAAACACTGGGCCAAGTCCGACGCCTGTTAGTGATTTTTAATTTAATTCTATTATAATTAGAGAAGATTCTTTGTATGATTTTGATTCTTTTAAATGTAAGATTTTTTTAATGTACCAGAATGAGTCTGTCTTGGGGGAATGTGCCATTTGCACTTCAGAAGAGCATTTGTCTTCCTGGTGTTGGATGGAGTGTTCTGTACATGTCAGTTTGGTCAAGTTGGTTGTTAGTGTTGCTCAGACTTGCTGATTGCTGTTTGATGAGAAATGAATTTTGACTTTGGTATGGACAGTGGAACAGAGGCAGCATGAGATGTGTTTTGGGTAGGGAGAGGACTAATATATTTGCAGCCTTTTAAAGGAGAGGCCAAATCTGACTCACCACCTGTTTTTTGTTATGGCCCAGGAGATAGGAATGGTTTTAACTTTTTAGAATGGTTAGATAAAAACCAAAAGAATCCTACTATTTATGACATCTGAATATTATATAACTTTAAATTTCAGTGTTTATAAATAATTTTATTGGAACAGCCACGTCCATTCGCTTAGGCATTGCCTCTGACTGGTTTCACCCTATCACAGCAGAGGTGGGAAGGTCCGACAGACACGGTGACCCTCAAGGCCTAAAATATTTACTCCCTGGTCCTTTATAGCTAAATTCGCTTACCCTGCAGACTGGATTGATCTGGGCTATTTCAGGGATTGCTTGAGGTCCTGAATATCGAGGGTTTGAGACGGAAGAGGGGGCCAGAGTGTGAGCTGGAGAGCTTGGAGATCTGCAAAGATGAATTTCAAAATTTTGCCCTAGGCTGGTTCTGGCAAGAGAAAAACATATTTATTTTTTGCTTTTGTTCAATCCAGCCCAATCAAATAGTAAGTAGGGTTTATATATAGCATATATATATATATATATATATATATATATATATATATGGTTTATATAGCAACCAGTAATTGTAATTTTAATCTTGAGCTTGAGTGTATTTTAATAGTTTTTCTCAGTGACAGTGGATACCTGCTCCAAACCACATTATGCCAGTTTTTAATTAAATCTAAGGTATTAGAATAAATCTTTTAACAACTCTGAAGATCTTAGTTGTAGCATTACAATGACTAGCATTTAGTTTCCTTTTTAGTAGGCGGTCCCACCTGATAATTAAACTGTAAAATGTGTACTTATAGTGTGTTAGACCTAACTAACCGGTTATATATAATCACTGATAGTCTTCCTTAATTTTACTCAAACAGGGCTTGCCAAGATTAAATTTACAGATCTGTCCAAACTTGAAGGAAATGAAATTCTACCTTTTGTAAAAGTCAAAGGATTTTTTTTCTGTAATGTAACATTTCATTTATATGTTGTCTTCAGGGTATGCATTCCTACCTGATAGGAATGTCTAACGGTTGAATTTTAATTGTCCTTTTAAGTACTTTTCTGCCTTCTGTGAATTAAGTAGCTAAGCTTTTTATAGTCTTTGTGAATATTTTTTTGTTAGTTTGGTCAAAGCAGAAATTGACAGCAATTATTACTATTAATAACATTTGGACCATAGGAAAGATTGATTTTTCTTACTAACTCTTTCATTGTTGTTAATCATTATACATATTTAGCTGTGCAGTCTTGACAGAGAACATAGAATCAGCAGATTAAATTAGGGCTAATTTGGATTTTTTTTTTTTTTTTTAAGATTTATTTATTTATCTCCCCTTCCTCCCCACCCCGGTTGTCTGTTCTGTGTGTCTATTTGCTGCGTCTTCTCTGTCCGCTTCTGTTGTTGTCAGCGGCACTGGGAATCTGTGTTTCTTTTTGTTGCGTCATCTTGTTGTGTCAGCTCTCCATGTGTGCGGCACCATTCCTGGGCAGGCTGCACTTTTCTTTCGCACTGGGTGGCTCTCCTTACGGGGTGCACTTCTTGTGCGTGGGGCTCCCCTATGCAGGGGACACCCCTGCGTGGCAGGGCACTCCTTGCGCGCATCAGCACTGTGCATGGGCCAGCTCCACACGGGTCAAGGAGGCCCGGGGTTTGAACCGCGGACCTCCCATGTAGTAGACAGATGCCCTAACCACTGGGCCAAGTCCACTGCCTAATTTGGCTCTATAATGCCAAATAGTTTTCTTTCAAAGCTATAGAGAAGGTAAGGAATTAAATGTATTCATAGTATTTGTTGTATTTTATAAAAGTCTTGTCCTCATCTGATGAAAGCTGTATTGTTTATAAATATGAATAGATTCTACAGCTATTTATTATATAGCTCTTGAGGAAAAGCTTTTCTGCTGGCTTTTATAGAGGATTGTGCATCTAAGATACTCTCAAAAAATTTAAAATATAGTTAATGGGGTTACAGCTCACCCCGCCCCCCAAACTTATCCATTGTTTCATTTAGTAGGAAAGGAGAAATTAGATATTAGTTTAATATCAATTATAAGATTTCTACATAATATCCACATTTTAAAGTATGACCATTTTCCAAGTTTCTGAGTTGAGGGTAAGTGGCTGTATCAGAGGGAACGGAAGAGTTGAGTGGACACCTCGTGTTCCCCTTTCTTCGATTGCTGCCCTACAGTGCAGTGTCATGGCTCACAGTGTGCCTGGTCCCTGGCTCTGGGAACATGCTCACTAAGTGTTTTGATGCTGTGACCAGCCTGATAAAGTCAGAAGCTGCTCAGAGTATGTGTAAGCTCTCATCAGTGCTTCAAACTTGAACAAATACAGTTACTGATGCCAAATCCGGGCCCTGGAGATGCAGAAAAGAGTAAGATAGACTCTACTTGCCAGGGACTAGAGTCTAGCTGGGGAGAGAGCATAAGAAAATATGCTCAGTCGTGGCTAAGGATTGTTCTGTCTTAGGAACCAAGTTCTCTTGGAGCATATTGCTGGAGCCATTCTGCCTGGAGTTGGGGAGGAGGCTTACCAGGACTGTGATTTTCAAGTAAGACCTAGAGGGAGGAGGAAAAGTCTTCCAAGCAGAGAATGGTGTGGGGATGGTGTGGAAAGGGCATGCTGGTTTAGGTGGTGAGCTGGAGCAAAGACACAGGATTGACAGTGCTTGGTACTTTCAGGGATCTGTGGTTGTGCAATCTGGTGAGAGCCAATGACGGTGATCTGTTTATACACGAACGCTAGTGTGCCTGATGGATTCTGCCCTGATTACTCTTTAGTAGCTATTACTAGTTAAACGCTTTTCTTTTGGTTAAATGTAGAATAAAAGGTAAAGGCATGATGCATATATGACAAATGAACATGTAACATTGGAAATTATTCACAGGGTAAGTTCACAAACTTCCTGTGATATGTTCACTTACCCAGTTTTCCTCAGAACAGTGCTTTTCCTTCTGTTTAATTTGACTCCAAAGCTCTTGCTATGCTAGGTGTCATTTGCAGATAAAACAGAAGCTAAGATTTCAAAGAGTGACACCAGTGACACCATTCACAGGTGGGAAGGGAGGCCCTGGGGTGAGATGTAGTGTGCAAGGACCATCTGAAGAAAACCATATTGATTTATTTATCAAAGGTATAAATACACATTTCTTAGCCATCTTAATAGAAAAAACAGGCATTATTGTAGACTAGTCAAATTGTCAGACCTTTATTTTTATTTGACTGTAAGATTAAATAATAAATGTGATCAAAACTCCTGTAGATTGGACAAAGAACAGTAATTAGATTTATTCTTTTTTTGTGGGAATTGTGATCCCTCTTGGCATTCTTTGCAGTGTTTTAAGCTCTTGGGTCTTTTCTTATTAATGTTTGCAGTGTGTTGGTATTCCTTAATGCTCTCTTGAGGGTGTCAGTGAATTTTCTTTTCGTTACAGAAGAGTCCCTGAAAATGGCTTATACACATCATTGTTTCGTATGATTATTGAGGCAGTGTTAAAGTTGTACCCTTGACCCCTTTGCTTTCTTGTTTGGTCACTCTTTCCCTGAGAAACTGAGTTACACCTTCAAGATCTGCATTTTGAGAGGGCTGACTGAAGGGAGATGGGCAAATTATTTTACTTTGATGTCTGGTTTCATAACTTTTAATTAATTTATTTATACTCTGCCTCCTTCCAAAAGCAAATGTTTGGTATCTTAAAAAATAAAGACAATACAATAAAATATGCAAGTGAAGTAATTGGAGAGAAGGGAAAAGCTAGATAGAAAAATAAGTCAGCATTTAAAGTCATGCTGTAGGATTCAGATTGTGGTTAAAGATGGGTCATAAATTTGACTCGAGATTTATTAAAGACCCAGACAGAGAGGGAAGTGTGGTAAGTATCAGTTAGATAAAATCACACCCCATGGATTATGCAGTTCTATGCTTTATAAGCCCATTCAGTGGTGAAAGGACTGTGGTTAACAGAACAATGTGAAAATGTTCTCTCATGAACTATAACAAAGATGTAATACTACCAACAGGTGTTAGTAATCGGGTGGGTTGAGGGAAAAATACACCAAATGTAAAACGGGGACTATAGTTAGTTCATAGTTTGTAATAAATGTTTAACACCTATACAAGGTGTTGGTGGTGGGGTGATGTATGGGAACTGTGTACAATGATATACATGTTTGTTTTGTAAGTCCACAGCTATTTCTGTACACTTTCTGGTTATATATGTGCATGTATATATGATAAACTTCAATAGAATTTTGTAACATAACAAACGCCACTTGGAGTACAAGTGCTGGTGGTAATGAGCTTCCAGGGTCCTTAAAAAGGAGCTACTCATGAGGTGTCTTTGCACCTGAGCAGACTTAGAAACTTGGGGCCATTGGGAGAAGCAGTTTTCTTAAAGGTCCGGCTCAGTCTGAGGATAAAGTTTAGGACTGTGGAGCTGCATATTACACTGGGCTCGTATTTTATGTTGAGGGCAAAAGATTCTGTGAGAATCTCTTAAATTGTCCAACAGCAGCACCCTTTCTCCTAACATTAAAACATTGTCATTTTTTGAGGGGATTCTGGAATGAGAAGTTGACTTGCATTTCCTGTGTTGCACAAAAGTTCTTATCTTCCTTGCTCTGGAAGGCTGCCTAGTACAGGCCATGCTCCTTACCCAAGAGGTGTGTGGTTCCTGAGACGTCCTGAGGGAAGAGCCGCAGGCTCCTCTCTCCCCAGTTTTTGGTGGAAGTGCGGGCACCCGCTGTATTCTCTCTCTCCCTCTTGCATCTAGGGAGTTGAATCTATGTGAGTCCTGTGCATGTGCCACCCAGTGTCACTGTGTCTGGAGAGTGGGTGGTGTACTTGTCTCCCTGGCATGAATATTGTTTCTCATAATTGGACTTCAGGTACATTGGGGGACAGAGGACAAGGTTATATTCTTGGTCTAGAATGGGAAATCCAGATACTCTTCTGTGATTCGGGGCAGATGGGATTTGGGTTATCATAGGGAGTGGGGGACTGAAGTCAGATGACCTGAGTTTAAATTGTGGCTCTGCCATTTATCAGTGGTGCAAGATACGGGCAAGTTACTTAAACTTTTCTCTACTTTAGTTACTTCACCTGTAAAATGGAGATGATCATGTTGGTGCCATAAGGTTATTGCAAAGATTAAATAAGATAATATGTGGGAAAGAAATAGGAACAGCATATGATACACAAAGAGTGCTCAGTGGCTGTAGCTCTTTCCTTTTTTTTAAAAAAAGATTTATTTATTTATTTAAGTCCCCCCCTCCGCCGGTTGTCTGTTCTCTGTGTCTATTTGCTGCATCTTGTTTCTTTGTCCGCTTCTGTTGTCGTCAGCGGCACAGGAAGTGTGGGCGGCGCCATTCCTGGGCAGACTGTACTTTCTTTCGCGCTGGGCGGCTCTCCTTGGGGAGCACTCCTTGCGCGTGGGGCTCCCCTATGTGGGGGACGCCCCTGCGTGGCAGGGCACTCCTTGTGCGCATCAGCACTGCGCGTGGGCCAAGCTCCACATGGGTCAAGGAGGCTCGGGGTTTGAACCTTGGACCTCCCATGTGGTAGACGGACGCCCTAACCACTGGGCCAAGTCCGTTTCCCGCTCTTTCCTTTTTAAATGAGGAGCTAGAATCTTAGCCCAGCCCGGCCCACCTCCTCGCAGAAGAAGGTACAAGTGGTTTTCTGAATAAGACATTTGGAAATCAGATATGTATTTCTTTCTGGTTAGTAACAATTTTATCCTCTTGCAGAGAAACAGCACCCAGAACTATATTCCAGAGAGTCCTGGATATCTTGAAGAGAGCTTCTCATGATGTTGAAGTGGCCTGCAGAGAGTCATCCCAAGTGGACCAGCTGGCTTCCAGTTTGCAGTTAATTACAGAATGCTTCAGGTGTCTCCGAAACGCTTGTATAGAGTGTTCTGTGAACCAAAATTCAATCAGGTAGTGTTCTTGGTATTATTCAAATACTTTGTATATGTGCATGCTGGTTCCATCATATTGTTTTACCTGTTAGAAGTTGTTTTGGCATTATAGTATCACCCATTGTCATTACACAATTGTCCTTTATATCAGTACACATCTTGCCCCTTGAGGACTCCATCAGTATATAATGATGCAATTTGTAATAGTGTGTTAACATTAGGAGTAATTTGGATTTTTTATTTGTATTTATAATGTGTTTTAAAGCATTTGATTTTGTACATAGTACAGTGACTTGACCTTGATTTTGATTCTTTGATTCTAGATTCTGCTTAAATGCATACACACTTCTGGACCTCACTGTTTATTTAGTTCTTAGTGTTTTAATTATTATCTGTGTGTTTATTTTGAGCTAGAAGTATGTTTTATAAATGGATAAGGTAAGCTACCTTTTCTTAAGATTGTGGAGAGTTTCAGGCTTTACTTCTACCTCTCTTACAGTGTGCACATCTTGAGAAGCAGTTAAGAAATGAGCAACAGAGTTGCCTGGAGTCGTTCTTTCTTTTCTATATTACTATCTCCTCCTAGAACCTGACACTTTTCCTCTTTGATTTTATGGAATCTGCTTTCTATTGAAATTTTTTACTTGAGATGAAGTCAGAAGCCACAAAGAGGATACTTCCCTTGCTTTCCTGCACTTGAATGCTGACAGAGCCTCCGGGCCTCCCTGTCACTGGATGATGGGTGAAGTGGGCTTGTCTAGAAGCCACATGAGGGACTCCCTTCGCTGCCTGGACAGTCTTGTACCTGAGGCTTGGGTATGATTAATGAGAATTTTAAGATCAAAGGGGAGGGGGGAAAAAGCTAGGGTTGTTTAACTTCAATACTACGGTGAAGCTGCTATCCATTTACAAATAATAGAAACTCTTATTTACAGACATGCAAAAAAAAAAGACTATTTTGATGATAATAGTTTAACATTTTTTAAAAAAAATTATTATTTATTTCTCTCCCCCCTGCTGTCTGTTCTCTGTGTCCATTCGCTGCATGCTCTTCTGTGACCACCTCTATCCTTATCAGCGGCACTGGGAATCTGTGTTGCTTTTTGTTGCGTCATCTTGCTCCTCCAGCTCTCTGTGCGTGCAGCGCCACTCCTGGGCAAGCTGCACCTTCTTTCAAGCTGGGTGGCTCTCCTTACGTGGTGCACTCTCTGTGCGTGGGGCTCCCCCATGCAGGGGACACCCCCTGCATGGCAGGGCAGTCCTTGTGTGCATCAGCACTGTGCATGGGCCAGCCCCACATGGGTCAAGGAGGCCCGGGGTTTGAACCACGGACCTCCCATGTGGTAGGTGGATGCCCCATCCTTTGGGCCAAGTCCACTTCCCAATAGTTTAACATTTTTGATGTTGCCTATATGCTAGAAGCAGAGGACCAGGAGGATCATTTACTTTGTCCTTTTCCCATGCAAGGAGGCCTTGGTGTGACAGGGGAGGAAAGAAGGACCTCAGAACATAGACTTTTGACTGTGTGCTGGCATGCATGTCTTTGTGCTTAGCTGGTCTCAGGGAGGAAGGGAGTGTTTGGTGCGCCTATCCTAAGCAGTAGGCTTTGTCCCAGATGCTTTACTTGCACTATCTTGTTTAATCCTTGGAACAAACCTATGAAATTGTATGCTACTATTTTTCCATTTTTCACAAAAGAAGAAACTGTGACTCAGAGAGGTTAAATTCTTGCCAAGAGTCACTCTTTCTAAGTGATGGAGCCTTGGAAAGTTCTGTCTGCCTCTCACCTGTCTGACTCTTAAGGCCTGAGGTCAAAACCAGTCAGTCATACTATCCCGAGATACACGTATTGGCCCTTTGGCCCTGGTTGTATACAACTGCCCCATTCCTGAATAGCCCCGTGGTCTAGGGCAAGCAGATTCATCTTCTTGGTGATCAGTTTTCTCATCTGTAAAACAGGGTAAACAATACCCTCTGCACAGGACTGTTGTAAGGTTTGAATGAGATTACTCAGTGATGCCTGGGCACATGGTATGCCAAGTGTTTTTGTATGCCCCAGTAATGATAGTGGAATGAAAATTTATGAAAATCGTAGCTTTCTTTTAAAACAATTTATTTGCATTTACTTCTTTTGATTACAAAAGTAGTATATGCAAACTATAAAAATTCATGTGTTACAAAAATTAATACTATGGCAAATAAAATTTCTCCTTTAAATCCCAGTCTCTCAAAGCTTATCTGTCTTCATTCACCTGTCTTCTGGCAGGGCCATCAAGGCCAGGACTGTGCTTGGTGTATTGATCGTATTTTTTTTTTTTTTAAAGATTTATTTTATTTATTTCTCTCCCCTTCCCTTCCCTCTGCCCCAGTTGTCTGTTCTCTGTGTCTTTTTGCTGCATGTTCTTCCGTGTCTGCTTCCATTGTTGTATTCTTGTCAGCGGCACCAGGAATCTGTGTCTATTCTTGTTGCGTCAGCTCTCCATGTGTGTGGCGCCATTCCTGGGTAGGGTGCACTTTTATTGTGCTGGGCAGCTCTCCTTCTGGGGCGTACTCCTTGTGCATGGGGCTCCCCTACGCAGGGGACACCCCTGCGTGGCACGGCACTCCTTGGGCAACATCAGCACTGCATGTGGGCCAGCTCCACACGGGTCAAGGAGGCCCGGGGTTCGAACCATGGACCTCCCACATGGGAGGCAGGTGCCCCATCCGTTGCCAAGTCCGCTTCCCATGATGGTATCTTTTTATTGAATGAAACTTTATGGTTATGCTGAAGTGAACATTTAGGGGTGTTAGTTTTTCTGCCTCTCACCTTTTAGTATTATTATTCACTGTTGATTTTCAAAGGGAAATTCCAACCATTTAGGGCATTGGCTCCTGGATGTATAACAAATTCTAGCTAGGAACTTTGTGGCCAGCCTTGCCTCAAGTATTTCTGAGCCAATCAGGATTCAGATTGCATGCAATGTGTATTTTTCTGTTATTTTAAGTTTAGTATTAAAGAGTACTTAACAGGGGTGATGCCATTGAGGCTTAGGTCTTTTTGTGCCTTTTGCCTGACTGTTGCACTTTGGGTGGAGTGGGGTTGTATTTTTTCAAGTAAATATAGAATGGAATGTAATAGAGCAAAGCAAAAAATCTGAGTCATAAGATTTTTGGAAATCATCAAAGCAGTTAGCTCGGCATGTAAATATCATAACCCCTAATGTGACGGTTGGTACACTTTTTCTATAAAGTGCCAAATTCAATATGTTAGGCTTAGCAGGCCATGTGATCCCTGTTTCATTTTCTCATTTCTCCCATTGTGGCATGAGAGCATCCATGGACAGTATATGAATGAATGAGCATGGTTGTGTTCCCAGTAAAACTTTATTGATGGCACTGAAATTTTAATTTCATAAAAGTTTCATCTGTCACAATAAAAAGTCATTTGTTTTTTGTTCAACCATTAAAACATGTAAAAACCACGCTTGGCCCATTGACCATATGGAAACAGGCAGTAGGCCCATTTGCTTTCTGCTAGTCACATGTATGCACAAGTGGGAAAAGAAAGAGGTGGGAAGGGGGCAGTGAGCTACCTTTTTCCCACCAGCTTTATGCATGGAGGAAAAGAGAAGGAGCAGTGACTCTCTGACAACCTGCCTTTGGGAAGGGAAAGCAGACCCTAGCCACTGACATACTGACCCTGACTCTCTGTAAGCTCCTTCTGTTACATATTCCACGAATTATGACATGGGTGTCTTTGGGGAGCCATTATTCAGCTGACCATAGTCTTCCCTCTGGACCCCAAAGATTCATGTGTGTGCCACATGGAAAATTGATCTAACCTATCCAAGGTTTCCACAAATTTTAACCCATTATAAATATCAACTCAGGGTCCAAAGTCTCATCAGAGTCCCACATGCTCAGAAGTCCCAAGTGTCATCATCTGAATCATCTAAATGATTATGGGTGAGACTCTGGATATGATTCATTCTGGGGCAAAATGTCTATCTGTGGACCTGTGAAACTAGAAAACAAACTAGCTCCTTCTAAAATACTGTGGTGGGACAGGCAGAGGATAATAGGTAGAAACTTCCCTTCAAGAGGGGAGAAAATAGAAGGAAAAAAAGCTATCTGTCTCTAACAGTTTTGAAATTCAGTCAGGCAAACCTGGTTAGATTTCAAGGCCTGGAATAATATTCTGTGGCTTGTGGCTCTGCCTTCAGAGTCCTTGGTTCCTTTTCCTTGAAGGGCAGCACATGTTTGCAGCTTAGTGGTTTTCTCAGCCTGTATTTGGCCTGGAGAAATTCTGGAGTGTGGCAGACTTCTTTCATTCCATCCTTTCTCTGTTCCTTTCAGTCCCCGTGGGCAGCATTTCTCCAGCTGTTGCGTTGTGAGAAGCCTTGGAGCTCTCCTCTGCACATCATGGTGCTTCACCTTGTTAGACAAGAGGGTCCCTCACAGATGTCTCCTGGATAAGGTCATCTCTGTTCTGGGCTTCTGTGGGGATGACTGAGGAAATGCATGAGTCAGAGGCTTGATTCCTTTAAGGGGCCTTCCCTTAGCAGAACCAAAAACTGACCAGTTCATCATTTTGAGGTACTAGTGAAAGGCGGTCTAGCCACATCCTTAGCTTTCTCTCCAGGACCTGTTTTCTCTACAGGGAATCTCCTACTTTTAGCATCTTTTGCGATCTGAGTAGGTTGAGAATTTCCCAAATCATCAAGACCAGGTTCCTTTTTAATTAACAATTTTTCCTTCTATTGATCTCTTTCCTCTTTTACTATAAGCAGCAAGAAGAAACCAGGACATACCTTCAGCATTTTGCTTGCAAATCTCAGCTGAATATCCAAGTTAATTATTTCCAACTTTTGTTTCCACATAATTGCAGTACATAATTCAGATAAGCTCTGTGCCACTGCATAACAAGGATTGCCTTTTCTCCAGTTTCCAATAGCATGCTCCTCATTTCCTTCTAAGCCTTCACCCAGCGGTACTTTCAGTGTCCGTATTTCAAAAGTCTTTTCAAGACAATCTAGGCTTTTTCTGTCATGCTTCTCCAAGTTATTCTAGCCTTTGCCCATTACCCAATTCCAAAGCTGTTTCTACATTTTTAGATATTTGTTACAGCAGCGCCCCACTTCCAGGACCAAAATCTGTATTAGTTTCCTATTTTTGCGGTAGAAAATTACCACAGACCTAGTGGCTTCAACCAACACAAACTTATTGTCCTACAGTTGTGGAATTCACAAGTCTAAAATGGGTTGACAGGGTCACACTCCTTCTGGAGGGATTAGGGAGAATCCATTTCCTTTCCCTGTCCAGCTTCCAGAGGCCACCTGCATTCCTTGGTCCATGGCTCTCCAGCTCAGGCATCACCCCAGCCTGTACTTCTGGCATCATATCTCCTTCCCCCTGTCTCTGACCCTCCTGCATCCTTCTTGCAAGGACTTTCGTGGTGGTCCAGGATCATCTTCCCGTCTCAGGATCCTTACCTGAATCCCACCAGGAAAGTCCCAGTCCTTAAGTAAGGTACCACAGGCCCAGGTTTTGGAGATTAGGATGTGGAGATCTCTGGGGGCCATTGCTCAGCCTCCCCAGGAACGCAGGGACAGTAACCACAGGCCTCAGCCCCATTCACTGGAGCATCATTTGAAATTCTGTTTTAAGAAAAAGAATGCATTTAATGTTGTCTCTTTTTAAAAACCTGATACAGGAACTTGGATACGATTGGTGTTGCTGTTGATTTGATTCTTCTTTTTCGTGAACTGCAAGTGGAACAGGAATCCCTGTTGACAGGTAACATGCAGTATTATTTATATCTTTGAAAAGTGTTTAAAAACCAATACTTCGAGTGTTACATCATTCATAGAAGTAAATGTTCTTTATTTCGTGAGATAGTAGAACATCAATTGTATAATATTAAGGAATTATCATAAAAGAAAATTGCAGAAACTTCCTTTTTTCTCTCCTTCAACATTTATGGATATGATATAAACCCTGTTCTAGGGTGTGATCAAAACAGTGACCAAGCAGGCAAAAGATCTCTGCCCTCAGGGAATTTACATTCCAGTGATGGGAACCAGGTGCTGTGATGAATAAGTCAAATATAGAGGGTGACAGAACGGGAAGTCAGGTCTGATAGCTAATAGCTATTGATATGGGATTAAGAGAAAAACCAGACTTCTTAATTGGAAGATCAGGAAGCCTTTCTAGATTTTTTTTGAGTGTTTATCGTCCTTGTACTTGTAATATTAACATTTCTACGTTTGGACAGGGGTTGTTATCTTAGCATAATATTTAAGACGTAGATGATCTTCTTAACCAAGAAACTGAAATACTTTGTTGGGTACACCTAAGTCATTTGATAAGAAAATCTTAATGTAGATGTCCAGCCTCATAAGTAGGTATACTAGAGTATAGATTAAAAATAAAATAAAGTCTTTATCTTATAAAGTAATTCAATGAATACTTCCTTTAAATGATGGCTCTCCAGCTGTATTTAAAATTTGATTTGATTTTTAAGTTGATTTATATCCATTTCTTAATGCCCATTCGTGTGGTGTTAAATGAGGCACACTTACCTGAATGTTAACACCCAGACTGTTGCTATTGCTGATTAAGTAAGTAGGGAACTAGAAGTGATAGTTTCTTTTCCCAGCTATAGAAACTGAAGCACAAAGGTGACAGGCTAAATTAGCTGTGTTAGATGTACTCCCTGGCTTGGTTGAATTCTTATATAATATTTAATATATTCTGTTATTTCTTAGTGTTTTTATTTTAAACTCATTTGTGAAAATCTTGGGTCTTTTTTATTTAGAAATCTCCCTTTTGAAAGTGGTAATTATTTTTTATTACATTATGTTCTAATTTGCAAAGTGTTTGCTCTAAATATTTTTGAACAGCAATAGTTTCTTGAATATTTTCAAGAAATTGCTTGGGTGTAGGATTTTGTTGTATAGTGTTTTATGACTTTTTTTTTTAAGATTTGTTTGTTTATTTCTCTCCTCCCCCCCCTCATCGTCTGCTCTCTGTGTCCATTCGCTGTGTGTTCTTCTGTGCCTGCTTGGATTCTTGTCAGTGGCACCGAGAATCTGTGTCTCTCTTTGTTGTGTCATCTTGCAGCGTCAGCTGTCCATGTGTGTGGTGCCATTCCTGGGCAGGCTGTACTTTTTTTTTGCGCAGGGCAGCTCTCCTTACAGGGTGCACTCCTTGCATGTGGGGCTTCCCTACGTGGGGGACACCCTTATGTGGCACGGCACTCCTTGCGCGCATCAGCACTGTGTGTGGGCCAGCTCATCACACGGGTCAGGAGGCCCTGGGTTTGAACCTTGGACCTCCCATGTGGTAGGCGGATGCTCTATCATTGAGCCAAATCTCCTTCCCAGTGTAGTGTTTTTAAAGAGGTATTTTTGTAACATTTTATAATAAAATGGAAGACTTACTGCTCAAAATTGGGGGATTAAAAATGAGCAGTAAGATACATATTTTACTCTGTTGCATGGAATGGCAGCTATTTTTGATGTTTGTGTGTGGAATGGTAATTTAGTAAGAAAGTTCAGAATGTACCACGTTTTATAATTGCTGAAAAATACTCATGTGGTGGATAATGTGTCACTGGCAGAAGCTGAAGAGCTGTGGTGAGCAGAAGTAGGTTTTTCTTTTAATGATGCTTTCCTAAATATAGAAGCAAAGAGGAAGTACTGTACAGAATGCTGTGATTAAATGACTATTAGAGTGGAGCCAACCCCCCCACTTGTGTGTTGGGTCCCATCCTTGCTTGTCTACTCAGGAACCGTTTTCTTGAAATTTTCCCTTTTTCTCCTGCATCATCAGATTTCCTCTCTTTACTCCCTCGTTTTCATCAATACTTAATGTGCTTTCCTATTGTCCATCTTAAAAATGCCTTCTCTTGATTTCATGTCCCTCTCGATCCATTTTCCTTTTTTTCTTTTATCCCAGATTTGTTACAGGCATTTTGATACTTTTATAAAATATGATAAAGATGAATTCATCCTTTCTTCATGATATTTTCTCTTCACTGTAGTAAGTAGCTGATCTAACAAAAAAATTCAAGAGAATAAATGAAAAAAAATTCAAGAGAGCAGATTTCTGAAACTGCTTTTATTAACCATTTTATGATTTTCAAATAAACTTATTGACTGTTCATTGATGTTCACGAATGAGAGAGAGTAGCTCCTTATAGTCCCTTTTTATACTGGGTGTCTTAAGAGTCTTCACAATTCCACAAGTTGTGGTTGTATCAATTTCCTTTTTAACAGTTCTTCTAAGGCATAATTTATATGTATATAATTTACATAAATTCACATAATTTATACAAATTACATAAAACTCACCCTCTTTAAGCTTACATTTCAGTGATTTTTAAAAATATTTTTGTTACAGAAGTTGTGAACTTACAAAACAGTCATGCACATGTGGGGAAGCGATGTGGCTCAAGTGATGGGGCCTTTGCCTACCATATGGGAGGACCCAGTTTTAATCCCTGGGGCCTCCTGGTGAAAAAGAAGAGAAAGTGTGCCTGTGTGGCAAGCGAGTACCTGCATGGAGAGCTGAATGCCTGCATGGTGAGCTGAGTGCCTGCATGGGTGCCTGTGCAGTGAGCCAAGTGCCCACATGATGAACCAAGTGCCCACGTGAGTGTCCGCGTGGCTAGCCGAGTGCCCACGTGAGTGTCCATGTGTCAAGCCAGTGTCCGCATGGTGAGCTGAGTGCCTGAGCAGCAAAGCTTAGTGCCTGCGTGGTGAGCCAGTGCCCATGCAAGTAAGTCATGCAGCAGATGACGACGTAACAAAAGAGAGACAAAGGGGAGAGTCAAGGTGAAGCAAAGCAGAGACAAGAAACTGAGGTGGCGCAGGTGACAGGGAATCTTTCTCCACATCAGAGGTCCCCAGGATCGAATCCTGGTGAATCCTAGAGAAGAGAAGACAAAAAGAGAAATACAGAAGATTACACGGTGAATGGACACAGACAGCAAAAACATCAGGGCAGGGGAGGGGCAGGGAAGAGAAAAAAAATCATGCACATGTAGAATTCTCATACAACACCCCTTCACCAACACACCATACCATTGTGGAACATTTGTCACAGATTATGAGATAATATCATCATGCTATTACAACTAGCTGTGATCTTTAACATACATTTGGCATATTTTCCCCATACCCCCTATTATCAACAGTACATCTTTGGTGTTGGTGCAAGAATATTACAGTATAGCTGTTAACTATAGTCCGTAGGTTACATTAATTGTATTTTTTCCATGCTTCCCCACATTCCCACCACCCTGCAATAGTGACATACATCTGTTACAGTTCATAGAAGAAACTTGGTGATTTTTTAGTAAAATTATAGAGTTGTGCAACAATCACCACAATCCAGTGTTAGAAATCATCTTAGGAAAGTGGATGTGGCTCACCAGTTGGGCTCCCATCTACCATATAGGAGGTCCAGGGTTCGATACCCAGGGCCTCCTGGTGAAGGTGAGCTGGCCTACATGGAGTGCCGTCCCACGCAGTAATGCTGCCCGCACAGGAGTGCCACCCTACATGGGAATGCTGCCCAGTGTGGGAAAGCTGCCCCATGCAGGAGTGCCAGCTGACATGGAGAGCATGTCAAGAGACAACAGGAGAGAAAATAAGATGTAGCAGAACAGGAAGTTGAGGTGGTTCAAGAAAGTAATTGTTCTCTCCCACTCTGGAAGGTCCCAGGATCAGTTCTTGGAGCTGCCTAATGAAACACAAGCAGACCTAGAAGAATACACAGCGAATGGACACAGAGCATACAACAGGGGGAATAGTGGGGGGGGGGGGGGGGAGGGAGGTTAATAAATAAAATAAATCTTTAAAAAAAAAAAGATGGGAAGCGGACTTGGCCCAGTAGATAGGGCGTCTGCCTACCACATGGGAGGTCCGCGGTTCAAACCCCGGGCCTCCTTGACCCGTGTGGAGCTGGCCCGTGCGCAGTGCTGATGTGCGCAAGGAGTGCCTTGCCACACGGGCGTCCCTGCATGGGGGAGCCCCACGCGCAAGAAGTGCACCCTGGAAGGAGAGCCGCCCAGTGCAAAAGAAAGTGCAGCTTGCCCAAGAATGGCGCTGCCCACATGGAGAGCTGACACAACAAGATGACGCAACAAAAAGAGACACAGATTCCCGGTGCCGCTGACAACAACAGAAGCGGATGAAGAACATACAGCCACTAGACACAGAAACAGACAACCATGGCGGGGGTGGGGTGGGGAAGAGGAGAGAAATAAATAAATCTTTATTAAAAAAAAAAAGAAATCATCTTGCAGAGCTCTCTTATGCCCGTTTGAAGTCCATCTCATTTCTACCCCAGCACTAGGCAGATACCAGCCTACTCTGCTTTTAGAAAATTGCCTTTTCTGACTATTTCATATAAATGGAATCATGCAGTATGATGTCTTTTGTGTTGGCCTTTTTCACTTTGTATCGTCTTGTTTATTCCTGTCACTCATTGTTTTTCCTGCTGTGCAGTATCATGCAGTTGACTTGTCCATTCGCTGGTTCATGTTTGGGTTGTTTCCACTTTGGGCTGTTAGGAAAAAAGCTGTGGTGAACATTCATGTTGTGTGTACACTGTGTGGGCATGTGTTTTCATTTCTCTTAGATAGATGCCTATGAGAGGCATTGCTAGGTCATATGGTATATTTCTTTGTAACTCTTTAAGAGAGTACCACACTGTTTTCTAAGCGGGCTGCACCACTCTACCTCCTCACCTACTGTTTATGAGGTTCCAGTTTCTCCACATCCTCAGCAGGGCTTGTTAAGGTCTCTTTTTGATTATAGCCATCCTAGTGGGTGTGGAGTATTATCTATGGTGCTTTAAAAAATTTGCATTTGTCTAATGACTAATGATGTTGGGCAGTTTTTTTTTTTTAGTTTTAAACTTTGTTTTGGAATTATTTCAGATTTATAGAAAATTTGCAAAGAATAGTACAAATAGTTCTCATATACCCTTCACCCAGCTCCTCATAGTTTTAGCGTCTTATATAAAATGGTATGTTTTTAAAAATTTAAGTAATTAACATTGGTACTATATTATTAGCTATGCTAAAGGCTTTATGCAGATTTCACCAGTTTTTTTCACTAATATAATTTTTCTTTTCCAGGGTCCAAACCAGAACACCACATTACATTTAGTTGTCATGTTGATTTTGAGTATCTTTTTATGTGCTTTTTAGCCATTTGTATGTCTTCTTTGATGAAATGACGATGAGTCGTAAGAGTCTGTATAAATATTCTTGATATAAGTCCTTTATCACCTGTGATTTACAGTTATTTACTCATGGATTGACTTTTCATTTTCTTAATGAACATTATTTCTTAGTGGTGCCTTTTAAAAAATTTATTGAAGTATATCATTCATACAAGAACATACATCAATGATAAATGTATACTAAAAGTTGTGAACTTACAAACAAACATGGGTATGTATCATATCGGGCTCCCATACATCACCCCACCACCAACACCGTGCATTGTTGTGAAACATTTGTTACAAACTATGAGATAGCATTGTCAAAAAATAGTATTACTACCTATAGCCAATATCTTATATTTGATGTATTTTTCTCCCAACCTACCCAATAAATGGTACCTTTTAAAAATAAGTTTTATTGAGATATAATTCATATTCCATGAAATTCATTCCGTTAAAGTGAACTTGTGAGTGGTTTTAGTGTATTCACAGTTATGCAACCATCACCACTATCTAATTCCAGAACATTTTCACCACCCCGAAAAGAAACCCTGGACCCATTAGCAGCCACTTCCCTTTCTCCTTTCCCTCCAGCCCTGGGGAACCACTCATCTACTTTCATTGTCTGAATTTGCCTATCCTGAACATTTAATATAAATGGAATCATACAATAAGTGTTTTTTTTCAGAACTCTCTCCCATTCTGTGGAATTTTGATAGGGATTATGTTGAATATATTAATAGATAAATTTGGGAGAATTGCCGTCTTAATAATATTGTCTTCCAATCCATGAACATGGAATATCCTCCAGTTAGATCTTCCTTAATTTTCAGTTGTGTCCATTTTGAGTAGATGATTTGTGTTTATGGGCCAAGTTGGAAGGTTATTACTGAGACAAGAAGGAAAATGGAAGTTAAGTGGTATTTCTTACCACCTTCTTGGAAAAAATGGCTAGTGAAATTATTTAAATTTTAACAGTGAAATTTGGATTCAACAATGAAACTTGAAAACTTTTTTTCTAGTATGTTAGTTCAAACCTAATATAATCTTTAAAAAAATACTGGTTCCTAATAAAGTATCTGTAATAATCTTTTTTGTTTTAATTAGAGAAGTTGTAGGTTTATAGAAAAATCATGCAGAAAATACAGAGTTCCATGTACCTCTGCCCTGCCCTCTCCCCTCCCCCCCGCGCTATTTTTCCCTTTTAAAATTTTACATTGGTGTGGTACCTGTGTTAACAATTGAGGAAACCTTATTATAATAGTTATATTATTAACTGCAGTCCATGGTTTCCATTAGGGTTCACTCTTAGGGCTGTATAGTTGTACTTCTGTCACATGTATACTGTACCATCTTTTGGCTGTTTCCCTGTGAGAACGTTATTCTAGATAGATTTTTAGCAGAGTTTCTGTGCCAGTTTTCTGTTACTACCTTTGAGTTAAAGACTGTAATTACTTTGCCAAAATAATATTTAGAGTATTATTTTCAGGGAGTAATTGCAGTGGTGTGACAAATATATTATGCTTATCAAATTTTATGTAAACACAAGCATGAGTTATTTTAATTGAGTTATTGGTGTTGTTTTTGGCCCTTATTCTTTTCTAATCTGTAAAAATAATGTTGGGATTTTTTAGAGGCTTTGTAACATTTGCAATATTTACATAAAGACCAGTTGATAACCTGTTTGGTAAAAGTAAATTGTCATTTGTACTTGTCTGGGGTTTTCATTTATTGTTTCTAGGACATCTTTAAACCTTTTCCTTTCCAGAATTGTGTTCTGATTCAGAGCATTAATTTTTAGCTGCTTGATGGATTGTTTGGCCACTTGGCTTTCAGACCTACTTACATTGTTTGCTATTTTATGTTCTAAATTAAATTTTACAGGAATTTGAGTGTTAATATTCTACAATGTTCATTCAAAACATGAAGTCTTTTTTGAAACTTTGGCTTATCTGAATAAAAAGGTGATTATTATTTTTCCATTATAAATGTTTTATATTATTTCATTACAGAAATTCAGACAAGTAGAAAGAAGAAAAATAATCATTACTCTGTATGCAGGCCGCGTAATTTGTGGGGGTCAAGGGTCGTTTTTCAGTATATGTACATATGGGTATGAATGTGTACTTGTAGTTTTATATCTTCTTTATTTTAGATTTTAAAATTGAGTTAATTCAGTTCTGTGTTTCCTGGCTCATTGTTTTCTTTACTAATAAAACTAAATCCCACGTCCTTTTTTTTAACTTTAGCATTGAAACAGTATCTTCTTTGCCTTTGCTACAAAAATATTATGATATTATTGTTAACATAGTCTACAAGGTACATTAATTGTGTTTTTCTCATGTATCAGCATATTCTCAACTCCTTGTGGTAGAGGAACATTCTTGTATTTGTATTATTAACTACAATCCTCACCTACCACTGAATCGCTATATTATACAGTCCCTAGATTATCTTCCCACCGTCTTCCTGGTGGGAACTCTTTAAGCAGGGCAGAATCCTCTGGTGTGTCACATTATACACAGACAATATATATACATATACACTCCACTAGGATTTAGGCCGGATTGCATTTAATTTATAGATAAAAATAGAATCTCCTAATCTGTCAACCTGTTTTTACTTAGTGGTCTTGTATATCCTTTTTAGTTATATTTTTGTTTCTTTTATAAATGGTAACTTTTCTCTATTTTCATGTTTTGCTTATTCCCAGTATATAGAAATACTATTGATTTTTAAATTTTTGTATACAGCAACTTTTGAAAACTCTCTTATTCCAACAATTTATACTTTGAAAATTTTTTCTACATAGATGTTATCTCATCTGTATGGACAAACATGACAGTGTGGTTTCTTCCTTTCTTATCCTTACGTGTTTTACTCCTTTGTCTTGCTGGTAGGATTTTCAGTTCTAGACGTGTGATGAGCAGGCACTGTTGACTCACTCCTTTTCAAAAGGAACATTCTCTACATTTGGCCATTAATTATGATGTATGCTATGGGTTTTTTGGGTCAATACCAATTTTTATGTTAAAGAAGACCATTTTTGTTCTTTGGTAGGTAGGTCTTTATTTTTTATTTATGAATAGGTGTTTAATTTTATCAACTGTGTTTTCTGCATTAATTGAGACTATCATATGGTTTTTGTCCTTTACAGTTTTAGGTGGTAAATTATGTTTTGGTTTTCTAATGTTAAACCAGCTTTTTTTTTAATACACTAGCTGTTCTTTTTTTTTTAAGATTTATTTATTTTTTTATTTCTCTCCCCTTCCTTGCCCCCCCCCCCAGTTATCTGCTCTTTGTGTCCATTCACTGTGTTCTTCTGTGTCTGCTTGTATTCTTGTCAGTGGCACCCAAAATCTGTGTCTCTTTTTGTTGTGTCATCTTGCTGCATCAGCTCTCCGTGTGTACAGTGCCTTTCCTGGGCAGGCTGCACATTTTTTTGTGCCGGGCAGCTCTCCTTACGGGGTGCACTCCTGGCGCATGGGGCTCCCCTACGCGGGGGCACCCCTGCGTGGCGCGGCACTCCTTGCGCACATCAGTACTGCGCAAGGGTCAGGAGGCCCTGGATTTGAACCTTGGACCTCCCATGTGGTAGGCGGATGCCCTATCCGTTGGGCCACGTCTGCTTCCCTAAACCAGCTTTTGATGCAGGTATAAATTCAACTTAGTCATATTATATTTTTCTAGATTAATTTTGCTAATATATTGCTTGGTATTTTTTGTACAAGTGTTTATGTGGAAACCTCTTTATCACTTTTCTTTCTCAGGTTGCCTTTTTTTCTGATTTGGGTATCACAACTATGCTAGCCTCATAAAATTACATTGGGAGTCTGTGTTCTCTTTTTCTCTTTTCTGGGACAGTTGTATAAAATTGCCATTATTTCTTTCTTGAATGTGCATTGGCCAATGAAACCATTTGGGTCTGTGAGTTTCTTTGTGGGAAAAATTGTACAACTGATTTAATTTCTTTATATTTATAGGACTCTTTAGGCTTTCCTAAACTTTTTATGAAGTTTGTTTTTGTTATCTTCTAGGGTTTTTAAAATTTCACTTTAAAGTATCAGCTATTTTGATAAACTGTTATTTCTAATATCATCTGATTTTTTTGTTGTTAATGTTTACAAGATCTGTGGCTATATTCCTGAAAATTTTATGTCTTAGGTAAATTTCTGCTGTTTCTTTTTCTTTTCTGACCAGTTTTTCAGAGTATGATCAATTTTGATCTTATGAGGAATCCATTGTTGGGTTTGTTGATATTCTCTATTTTATGATTGTTTTCAATTTTAGTAATTGTTTCGCTTTTGATCATTAATATTTTCTTCCTTCTACATTAGTTTGGGGGGTTATTTTGCTATTATGTTCTTTTATTTTAAAGATTTATTTATTTATTTTCCCCTCTTCCCCATCTCCCGCCCTGCTGTTTTTGCTGTTTGTGTTGTCTTCTCATTTTCTCTTCTCTAGGATTCATCAGGATTCGATCTTGGAGTGATGTGGGGAGATGTTCTCTGTCAGTTGCCCCATATCAGTTCCTGGTTTCTGCTACACTTCACCTTCACTCTCCCCTTGTCTGTCTCATTGCATCATCATCTTGCTGTGTGACTCACTTCCACAGGCACTGGCTCACTACGCGGGCACTCATACGGGCACTGGCTCACTGCACGGGCACGCTTTACTCTTCTTTTTCACCAGGAGGCCCCAGGGATTGAACCCAGGTCCTCCCATATGGCAGGTGGAAGCTCTATCACTTGAGCGATATCTGCTTCCCTTGGCTATTATATTCTTTTTTTTTTTTTTAAGATTTATTTATTTATATTTTATTTATTTCTCTCCCCTTCCCCCACCCCCCAAGTTGTCTGCTTTCTGTGTCCATTCGCTGTGTGTTCTTCTGTGTCTGCTTGGATTCTTGTCAGCGGCACTCAGAATCTGTTTTCTTGTTTTGTTGTGTCATCTTGCTGCGTCAGCTCTCCGTGTGTGCGGCGCCACTCCTGGGGAGGCTGCACTTTTTGTGCGCTGGGTAGCTCTCCTTATGGGGTGCAGTCCTTGCGCCTGGGGCTCCCCTATGCGGGGGACACCCTGACGGCACTTCTTGCCTGCATCAGCTCTGTGCGTGGGCCAGCTCATCACACAGGTCAGGAGGTCCTGGGTTTGAACCTTGGACCTCCCATGTGGTAGGTGGACGCCCTATCCGTTGGGCCAAATCCACTTCACTTCCCTTATATTCTTTTTTTTTTTTTTTTAAGATTTATTTATTTTTCTTCCCCCCTGCCCCAGTTGTCTGTTCTCTGTGTCTATGTGCTGCGTGGTTCTTCTTTGTCCTCTTCTGTTGCTTGTCAGTGGCATGGGAATCTGTTTCTTTTTGTTGCGTCATCTTGTGGTATCAGCTCTCCATGTGTGCGGTGCCATTTCTGGGCAGACTGCAGTTTCTTTCGTGCTGGGCGGCTGTCCTTACGGGGCGCACTCCTTGCGTGTGGGGCTCCCCTACGCGGGGACACCCCTGTGTGGCATGGCACTCCTTGTGCACATCAGCACTGCGCGTGGGCCAGCTCCACACGGGTCAAGGAGGCCCGGGGTTTGAACCGTGGACCTCCCGTGTGGTAGACAGATGCTGTAACCACTGGGCCAAGTCCGCTTCTCCCCTTATATGCTTAATGTAATGTTTTGAAATGCATGCTTAGCTCATTATATGGTCAAAAATTACTGTGAAGAAAATATGGGGAAGTGAATGTGGCTCAAGTGATAGAACTTCCACCTACCATATAGGAGGAACTGGGTTTGATCCCTGGGACCTCCTGGTGAAAAAGAGGAAGAGAAAGTGTGCCCACATGGCGAACCAGTGCCCATGTGGTGAATCATGTTCCTATGTGGTGAGCCAAGTGTCCGCATGAGTACCCGCACAGTGAGCTGAGTGCCCACACAAGTGAGTCACGCAGCAAGATGATGATGCAATAAAAGGGAGACAAAAGGGAGAGTCAAGGTGAAGTGCAGCAGAGACCAGGAATTGAGGTGGCGCAGCTGACAGGGAACCTCTCTCCATGTCATAGGTCCCCAGGATCAAATCCCAGTGAATCCTAGAGGAGAAAAAATGTTCTCATTTATCTCATACAGAAGACAAAAAGAAATAGATTCAGAATATCACACAGCGAATGGACGCAGACAGCAAAAACAGCAGGGTGGTGGAGGGGGAGGGAACGAGGAAGATAAATCTTGAAAAAAGAAAATGTGCCATTATATCTTTAAGAAGTATATTCTGCAGTTTTGTTTAGTTAAATATGGTAAATGTGTCAACTAGGTTGCTATTAAATCTTACTCAAATCTTGTAAAGATACTGATTTTTTTTGTCTGCTTGTTCTATAAATTACTGAGAAAGGTATATTGAGTTTGCATTTTTGTGTTTCCTTTGTACTTTTATCAATTTTTCCTGTATATATTTGAGATCATGTTATTAGGTACATTCTTATATAAAGTTGTATCTCTGGTGAATTGAATCATTCTGAAGGATTTGTAAAAAGATCTTTAATAATGCTTTTTGTCTGAAGGTTTTTATGTCTTATTTTAACTGTTTGATTTACTTTTTAGGCTGGTATTTGCGTGGAATATGTTTTTTCCATTCTTTAGCTTTTAATAGTTCTATCGCCTTTTAGATAGGTCTGTTTTATTTTATTTTATTTTTTTAAAAAGATTTATTTAGTTATTTCTCTCCCCTCCCCCCACCCTCGTTGTCTGTTCTCTGTGTCTATTTGCTGCGTCTCCCGGTTGTCTGTTCTCTGTGTCTGTTTGCCTCGTCGTTGTCTTTGTCCGCTTCTGTTGTTGTCAGTGGCATAGGAATCTGTGTTTCTTTTTGTTGGGTCGTCTTGTTGTGTCAGCTCTCCGTGTGTGCGGCACCATTCCTGGGCAAGCTGCACTTTCTTTCGTGCAGGGCGGCTCCCCTTATGGGGCGCACTCTTTGCGTGTGGGGCTCCTCTACGTGGGGGACACCCCTGTGTGGCAGGGCATTCCTTGAGCACATCAGCACTGTGCATGGGCCAGCTGCACACGGGTCAAGAAGGCCTGGGGTTTGAACCACGGACCTCCCATGTGGTAGACAGATTCCCTAACCACTGGGCCAAGTGCAGTCCTCCAGGTCTGTTTTAAATAGCATGCAGTTAAATATTTTAAAAACCCAGCCTGAGTCATATCTTTTAATTGGAACATATATTCCAATTATATTTAGTGTAATTACAAGCATATTTGTGTTTACATTTATTTTATTTAAGAAATTAATTATTTGTATAGAGTATATTGTTTTGTTGTGGCATTTTAATATTGGTGTGATGCCCAAAGTTTCACTGTGGTGAGAGAACTTTGTAGTTAAAAGAAGCAAATAGAGGGAAGTGGACTTGGCCCAGTGGTTAGGGCATCCGTCTACCACATAAGAGGTCTGTGGTTCAAACCCTGGGCCTCCTTGACCCGTGTGGAGCTGGCCCACGCGCAGTGTTGATGCGCGCAAGGAATGCCGTGCCACACGGGTATCCCCGCGTAGGGGAGCCCCACGTGCAAGGAGTGTGCCTTGTAAAGAAAGCCGCCCAGCGAGAAAGAAAGTGCAGTCTGCCCAAGAATGGCGCCGCACACATGGAGAGCTGACACCACAAGATGGCGCAACAAAAAAGAAACAGATTCCCGTGCCGCTGACAACAGAAGCGGACAAAGAACACGCAGCAAATAGACACAGAGAACAGACAACTGGGGTGGGGGGGGGGCGGAGGGGAGAGAAATAAATAAATAAATAAATCTTAAAAAAAGAAAAAAGCAAATAGAAACTTTCTGTTTAATAACATGGAGAATGTTTTTTAATCAAGATGCATTTGTTCATTTTCCATTGAAAAAATATTGTTTTAATCATATATGTTTCTTTTTGCTTTGGTATTTTCTCAGCTTTTCGCTGTGGCCTGCAGTTCTTAGGCAACATTGCCTCACGCAATGAAGAATCCCAGTCTATTGTTTGGGTGCATGCTTTCCCAGAGCTCTTTTTGTGAGTATATAGTTAGAGATTTTCCTAATTTCTAAAATGATTGTAATTATGTTGTTACATTATTTTGAAGTTTGAAAACAGGAGAAAGTAACCTATGGTGATGGCAACCAGGGTAGTGGTTATTCTTGGTGGGTGGTGGCAGAACAAACTCATATACTGACTGGGAGAGCACGAGGGTGCCTTCTTGGGTGGTGCTTACACAGGTGTATACGTATTCTTTGAACTAGAACTTAAGACTCGTGCCCTCTATTGGATGTCAGTTTTATTTGAATTAAGAAAACAAAGGTTGTGGTTAAAGTAGGCAGTATTGTTAAGGGCACTAAAATTCATAATGAAAAAACATTAAACAGAACACCAGATATGGCAGAAATGTGGGCAGCCAATTAATAATTGATTTATTGAGCTCTTCTAGTATGCTCAGCATAATGTTATATGTTTGGTAGGTAAGGAGAATTGTAGGATGTGGGTAACCAAGCCATTTAGCTGGATTGGATCTTGGTGGTTTTCTTGGTGGTCTGTGTTGGTTTATAAGAAATTGAGCATGGAGGTAAAAGGTGAGCAGGTAGAGGAGGCAGGTTAGTGTCATTGAGGAGGCACTGTCTGGGCATGGGAAGCCTGGCTTTTAGTCCAGCCTCTGTTGCCAGTGAACTCAGTGACTGTTGATGGCAACAACGTGAGGGGCAGTGGCTGTTGTTTGAATGCCTCAGTCTGGGCATTTTATGTCTGTTATCCCTGTTCTTGACAAGAGCCCTGCAAGGTAAGTGGCAGATGAGGGAACTGAACTTGTGGCTGATAAATATCTTTAGCTGGAATATTAACCAAGTGGTCTCCAGATCCAGAGCTTACCCTCTTCCTCAATATCAGACTGCTGGAACCCCATGCTGCCCTCCCTAGCTGGGTTTTCTGGGCTCACTGGTTAAGTGTGGTGTCTGAGTCAGATTAACTCTAATGTTACTCCTAGCTCTCTGCATCTAAGAGAGGTTCTCAAATTCCTGCAAATATTAGTGTCGGAGGTAGATAAATGCCTCTTAGCCTTATGAATAATAATTATTGAACTCAGAAGAAAAGAATTATGAGATCCTAGCTACAGAAATAGCAGTTGGTTATATTTGAGAATTCATTGCTTTAAAACATTTTGGACAAATATTCTGTGTTGAGTTCTTTGCCAGATGATTGGATTACAATGCTAATTTAAAGATACTCATTACCCTAAAGGAACCCATGGTTTGATGGGGGAAATAAGGGAATGGACAAGTACATTATAATGTAACGTCTAATCTAACCGGAGTAAATCCAGGGGGAGAAGCTGGCCATTGCATTCAGGGTGTGGCAACCGTTTATTTGGTAGTGCTACATTTGTACTACCTTATCTCATTTGATCCTCACAGAGGCTCTGAGAGTATGTGGAGAAGGTCTTGTAAGGTCTTCTTATTGTATTTCTTTTCTAGTATCAGAAATATTACTGGAAATAGTTATGGGACTTCACTCGATTTGTTTGTGAGACATATAACACCAAGTTGAATTCCAGCTTTGGGAGTACTGGCATTGTGCTCTGAACTTCAGTTTCCACATTCCTAATCTGTACCTGAGAATAATACCTCCTCCAGAAGAGGATTATGAAATTCAAATGAAAAGCAAAAATCCTGTACAGTGCATGACCTGTAATATAATGGACAGCTGATAATTAATGACCTTCCTAAAGTCATACAGCTGAGAAGTAGATGAGCTAGGACTTACATCAAGGCCCTTGACTCCAAATTCTATTTTTTGCCACTGTAATACTATCTTTCCCTTAGATATTCTTTCCCTCATAACTATTAAAGGGATGCCTGTAGTCATTGAGTTACCATTTTTTTACCTTTTGATTTTGTTTTTCTAATGAGAACAAGCATTTTGTGCTTTATAAATTAATCTCATTTTCACTAATCAAATGTTAAGTTGCTTTTTTTTTTGAGTCATATTGGATACTTTAAAAAAAAAATTATTTATTTCCCTCCTCCCCCCCATTGCCACTTGCTTGCTGTCTGCTCTCTGTGTCCATTTGCTGTGCGTTCTTATCTTTGTTGTGTCATCTTGCTGCACCAGCTCTCCACGGGCATGGGCCAGTTTGTCTTCACAAGGAGGCCCTGGGAAGCAAACCCTGGGCCTCCCATATGGTAGACAGGAGCCCAGTCAGTTGAGGGATGTCCCCTTCCCCATAATGGATACTTTTTAATGTCACTTTTATATTTTACTCTTTTGAGATATCTTTTTATAGTAAATTATGTACCTGCTTCAGAATATTGTAATTTTTCTTAAGTTCTTAAAAATACTAGTATGTATTGAGATAGTTAATGAGTCCATTATTATTTGTTATCCTATTTTGTCATGTTTAGTAAATTAGACTAATGATTTCATTTCTTTATTTTGAAGGACTTGCTTAAATCATCACGACAAAAAAATTATTGCCTACTCTTCAATGATTTTGTTCACATCCCTTAATCCTGAAAGAATGAAAGAACTGGAAGAAAATATCAATATTGCAATTAGTGTCATAGAAGCTCACCAAAAGCAACCTGAATCAGAATGGCCGTAAGTATCTTTTTAAAATTTGAATTGCTTAAGATATTCTGGTAGATCACTTTCTTTATAGATGTCTTTAAAAATTATTTTTCATTTCCGAAAAGTTCTTTTTCCAGTTCATATGGGTGAATTTGTTTAGTAATTCCTTCATTCAAATAATATTGAGTGTTGATTGAGTGCATAGCAAATTGCCAGAGATTACATTCAGAGAGCTCAGAGTCTTGAAGAGAAGTAAAGAGTTGAATTGTGATATGAGTATTGAGCATCAATAAGGGATACAATGAGATATTTTTAGTCTTAGATTGTTCTTTGCATGGACAGAGTAAAGAATAAGCTAGAGACCAGCTCCCTGTGAGCCTCGTCCCATATACCACGAAAGCTGACATGGAAACAAAAGTGGCTGGATGCCTGGAATGGAAATTCTGAGATACTCTGTTGCTAAAAAGCCATTTCTAGAATGTAGCTAAGTGGTTTTATGTCCTAAGGGAGGCAGAGCAGCAAGCCCAATGCCTGATCAGAACCTGGGAGGACTGAGACATGAGCGCTTGGATGGAGAGGCCAATGGAAGTGAGCCACAGAGGCTTCAGGCCTCCCTTCATCTCTTGTTCCAGAAGGATCGCATTGGCAGAGCATTCTGCCAAGACTCAGATTAACTGTGGTTCAAGCTTTTGCCTGCATGGCCTGTGTGGATATGTATAAAATTACCAGGGTGCCTGGTGAAGCCATTTGCCAGCATTCTGATGATACAAATGGTAATCTTTTGTTATTGTCACATAGGTCACCGTGGCTTTGGTCTTTTTATTTTCCAGTCTTTTTTCTCTTTTTTCTTATTGAGTAAATTATACTGATCTTTCCTTAAGTTCACTGTTTCTGTCTTCTGTCCTCTCTTTTATTATTGAGACCATCCAGCAAGTTCCGCCCCCCCCCCATTTATTAGATTTTTCAGTTCTGTAATTTCCATTTGGTTCTTTTTTCTAACTTCAGTTTCTTTGCTGAGATTTTCTTTTATTTTAAAGGAATTCACAATTACTCATTAAAGCAATTTTGTGGTGGCTACTTAAAAATTTTGTCAGATAGTTTCAACACTAATTCCAGAACATTTTCATCTCCTCCATAAGAAATCCCTTGTTCATTAGCCAGTCACTCCCCATTCTCCCTTGCCCCAGCACCTGACAATCACTAATCTACTTTTTGGCTATGATGAATAATGTTATAATAAAAATTTTTATACATGTTTTGTATGGGAATATGTTTTCAGTTCTCTTAGGCATATACCTAGAAATGGAATTGCTGGGTCATACGGTAACTAAGCTTTTTGATTGATTGCCAAACTCTTTTCAAAAGGGGTAGTACCATTTTGTATTCCGACCACTACCAGTGTATAAGGGTTCCAATGTCTCCATATGCTAAACCAACATTTGTTACTATCTTTCTCATTATAGCCCCCCAACGAGTGTAAAGTCGCCTCTCACTGTCTTTTTTTTTAAAATAAATTTTATTGATACATGTCAATAAAGCATACAATTTATCCAAAGTGTACTATCAGTGGTATTTGGTATAATCACATAGTTGTGTGTTCATCACTTCAGGCTTATTAAAGCATTTTCATTATTGCAGTAATAATAATAAAAGACAAACAAAATTACCTCTCAATCTCTCCGTTTCCCTTGCTGTACATGGTTGCTATTTCTGGCTATTTTTGCACAATCATTTATTTGTTTGTTAAGCAGTTTTATTGAAATATATTCACATACCATATGATCTATCCAAAGAGTATAATCAATAGATTTTTCTTTTTTTAAGCTGTTAGAATCATTTATTGTAAAATTGAAAAATAAATAGAAAAATTGATTGATTAAAAATTACAAATTTTAAAAGAGAGTGCAAGGCCAGGTTAGATTTAATATAATCAATTATGAAAAATAGATAAAATAGCAATAAAATTTATAAATGTAAATAATTCAAATATAATAGAAATTAATTATAACATTCTCATTTTTATATTATAGCTCTCTTGGGCATAATCTTTAAGAATGAAATAAATTATTGGTTTAGCTATTTAAGTTCCATTTAGGCCGTGATTCTTTTTAGATAATCAAATTCCTATTTGGGAATTCTTCACATCTTATTGGAATGAGTTACAGCAGATAACAATTTGCCTGATCATAGGAACAATTTGCCTGTTGCATTGAGTAATTATTGTTCATATACTATAATGTTGTTATTTTACATTTTTCTGGTCTACTTCAGCTCTTTTTTTGGTTGCTATTTGCGTGAAATACCTTTTTTCCCAACCTTTCACTTTTAACATGGTTGTGTCCTTACATCTGAGGTGGGTCTTTTGTAGACAACATAGACAGCTCATTTTTTTTTTTACCCATTCTGTCAGTCTATGACTTTTGACTGGGGAGTTCAATTCATTAACGTTCAGTGTGATTACTGTAAAGGCATTATTTACTTCATCCATTTTGTCCATTGGCTGTCTGTTGTCATGTTGTTCTATTGTCTTCTTATCCTTTAGTTTACCTTTCCTAATAATTTTCATTTCTAAACTCTTTTCTAAATCTCTTGCCCTTGTTTTTTCCTTTTGGGTTATAGTACCCATTTTAGTATCTTGCAAATCTGGTCTTTTGGTAACATATTCTATCAGTTTTTGTCTTTGAAGACTTTGAACTCACCCTCATTTTTGAAGTACAGCTTTGCTGGATACAGAATTCTTGACTGGTGCTTTTTCTCTTTCAGAACCTTACATACATCATGCCACTTTCTTCTCACCTCCATGGTTTCTGATGAGAGATCGGTACTTAGTCTTATTGAAGTTCCCTTGTGTGAGATGCTTTGCTCTTGCTGCTTTCAGAATTCTTTTTTGTCTTTGGCATTTGACATTCTGATTATCTCTGATATTTGTTATACTGAATAGTAGGTGTCTTGGGTTAGGTCTCTTTGGATTTATTCTGTTTGGGGTGCATTGTCCTTCTTGGATATTGATATTTATGTCTTTCATAAGAGTTGGAAAGTTTTCGGCCATTATTTCCTTAAATGTTCTTTCTGTCCCTTTTCCATTCTCTTCTCCTTCTGGGACACCAATGTGAATGTTTGCACATTTTGTGTTGTCATTCAATTCCCCGAGACCCTGTTCCATTTTGTCCATTCTCTCTCTGTTCTGTCTTTCCCAGTTCAGATGTTGTCTTTGAAATTACTAATTCTGTCTTCCAGCAATTCAAATATGCTCTTATGTGCCTCCACATAAGAATGTATTTTTAATCTTATTCATTGTGTCTTTCATTCCCATAGGGTCTGTTACTTTTCTTTGCAGGCTTTCAAATTATTCTTTATGCTCTCTCCCATTGATTTCTTAATATCCTTTATTGCTTTAATCATATATTTTTTTAATTCTTTGAAGTGATTTAGGAGAGTAGTGTGATTATCACTATTTAATTGTATTAAATCCTGTACCTCTTCAGGGTATTTGTTTTGTTCTTTTGGCTGGGCCATCTCTTCCTGTTTCCTAGTATGGCTTATAATTTTTTGCGATGTCTAGGCATCTGAATATGTTGATGGTTAATGGCTAATTTCTCTCTCTTGCCTTTTGTGTTTGTTTTTTTTTTCCCCTCAGCTCTTCTTTCACACGTGGTTCAACTTATTCTCAGTCTTTAAAATTGCCCAGCTTAAGTTTTCAAAATTGGACCAGGGACTCACTAGTGGGGCACAGGTTTTCTCCCAGAAAGTGAGCGTGAGCAGTTTTTGTCCATGCAGTTTCCATACTGGCCAGCCGATGGTGATAATCAGCACATCTTTCCACAGAGATATTTTAGTCTTGGCTTTCCTTCCTGTGTTGAATCTCCAGATTGGAAAAGCAGGATCTCCTGGCTGAATTCATTGAAGAAAAGCACCCCAACCTTCCCTCCCTTCTCCCTTGAAATAACTGACAGGGAGAAAGATGTTTGTTTCCCTCTGAGTCAGCTGCAGTGAGCTGAAGTGTTGTACTTCAACTTAATATCTTGGGGGTGGGGAAGGGTTGCCCTTCGTGGCTGCCACGTTTGTCGTTTTGACTTCTTTATCTCTCTGTCCCTTACCCTCCTGGGAGTTGTGTAGCACTGTCTTAGTCAGCTGATCTCCAAAGCAGGTTCCTCGGACTGCTTTTGGTGCTTTCTCCATTGTTTTTGTGAGAGCATTCAGCTCTGCCTGTTAATCTGTCCCCATCTTCCCATTATCCTCACTTTGGTTTTGATTTGTGTTTCTCTCATGACTAAGATGTTGACAACTTTTCATGTGCTCCTTGGCCATTTGTGTATCTTCCTTGGAGAAATGTCTGGTCAGGTCTTTTGATCATTTTTAAACTGGGTTATTTGTCTTTTGATTGCCGAGTTTTAAGTGTTCTTTACATAGTCTCAATTGTGTCATTAGATATGTGATTTGCAAAATTTTTCCTATTTTGTGGGCTGCCTCTAACTTTCTTGATGGTGTCTTTGAAGCACAGTTGTTTTTAATTTTGACCAAGTTTAGTTTATCAGTGTTTTCTTTGGTTGCTTGTGTTTTTGATGTCATATCTGAAACCATTGCCTAATCCAAGGTCATGAAGATTTAAATATTTTATAGGTTTGGCTCTCATTTTTAAGTGTTTCAGCCATTCTGAGTTAATTTTTGTATATGATATTTTATTGTTTTGCATGAGCATATTCAGCTTTTCAGCATCATTTGTTGAAGAGACCATTCTTTCCCCATTAAATTGTCTTGATGTTCTTGTTCAAAGCCCATTGCTCATAAATATAAAGTATTTTTCTCTGGACTCCCAAGTCTATTCATTGGTCTATATGGCTGTCGTCACCACACCATCTTGATTATTGTAAATTTGTAGTAAATTTTCAAATCAGGAAGTGTGAGTCTTCCTTACATTCTTCTCAAGTGCTCATGGACCTTTCTCCAGGATAGACCATATGTTGAGTCACAAAACAGATCTCAGTAAATTTTAAAAGGTTGAAATTATACAAAGCCCTTTCTCTGATCAATTAAAAAAAGCTGGAAATGAACATCAGGCAGTAAAAGGGCAAGTTCATAAATATATGGAGATTAAACAGTACCCTTTTAAATAATGAATGGATCAAAGAAGAAATTGCGAGAGAAATCAGTAAATATTTTGAAACAAATGAAAACAAAAGTAAGTATATCAAAACCCATGGGATTCAGGAAAGGCAGTACTCAAAAGGAAATTTACAGCTCTCAGTACTTACGTTAAAAAAGAAGAGCTAAAATTAATGAGCTAACTACAAAGCTTGATGAACTAGAAAAAGAACAACAAACTGTTCCCAAAGTGAGTGGAAGGGATGAAATAACAAAAATCAGAACAGAAAGAAATGAAATTAAGAACAAAAAAACAATAGAATCAATAAAACCAAAGATTGCTTCTTTGAGAAGATTAACAAAATTGACAAACCCTTAGCTAGACCGACAAAAAAAAAAAAAAAGAGAAGATGCAAATAAATAAAATCGGAAATGAAAATGGGGACATTACTACTGACCACACAGAAATAAATGAGATCATAAGAGGTTACTATGAACAACTGTACACCAACAACCTAGACAATGTAGATAAAATGGAAAAAGTCCTAGAAACGTATGAACAACCTTCACTGACCCTAGAGAAACTAGAAGACCTCAGTAAACCAATCGCAAGTCAAGAGATTGAAATAGTCATCAAACAACTCTCCAAGTAAAAAGCCCAGGACCAGATGGCTTCATAGGTTAATTCTACCAAGCATTCAAAAAGATTTAATTCAAGTCTAATTCAAACTCTTTCAAAGACTTGAATGGGAAGGAACACTACCAAACTCATCTATAAATACAATATCACCCTAACACCAAAGCCTGATAAAGATATTATGAAAAAAGAAAAATACAATTATTGTTGTAAAGGCAGTTCTTACTTCACCTGTTTTTTTTTTTTTTCCAGTTTTTTTTTTTTATTGACTTTGTAATAATATTACATTAAAAATATATATGTGAGGTCCCATTCAACCCCACCCCCCCACCCCCCCTCTCCCCCCCCAACAACACTCGTTCCCATCATCATGACACATCCATTGGATTTGGTAAGTACATCTTTGGGCACCTCTGCACCTCATAGACAATGGTCCACATCATGGCCCATACTCTCCTCCATTCCATCCAGTGGGCCCTGTGAGGATCCACGATGTCCGGTGATCACCCCCGAGGCGCCATCCAGGGCAGCTCCACGTCCCAAATACGCCCCCACCTCTCATCTCTTCCTGCCCTTCCCCATACCCATCGTCCACCATGTCCACTTTTCCCAATCCAATGCCACCTCTTCTATGTGGACATTGGATTGGTTGTGTCCATTGCACCTCTATGTCAAGAGGAGGCTCAGATTCCACATGGATGCTGGCTGCCATCCTCCCATTTTCAGTTGTAATCACTCTAGGCTCCATGGTGTGGTGATTGTCCTTCTTCAACTCCATCTTAGCTGAGTGACTTCACCTGTTTTTGACCTTTGGGTTTTGTCTGTTGTATCTTATTTTCACCACTCTTTTTACACTTTCAGTTTCTTTTACTGATATAATCTTCATTTCTAGAAGCCTGTGTCTCCTCTTTTCAGGCTGTAGCACTCCCTTTAGTATTTCCTACAAAGCTGGTCTCTTGGTTACAAGCTCTTAGTTTCTGTTTATCTGTGACTATTCTAAACTCTCCCTTATTTTTGAAAGACCAATTTGCAGATATAAGATTCTTGGCTGACAGTTTTTACATTAAGTATCTTTAATATACCATGCCACTACCTTCTTGCCAACATGGTTTCTGATGTGAAATCCGTACTTACTCTAATTGGGCATCCCTTGTATGTGATGTACCTCTTTTCTCTTGCTGCTCTAAAGATTCCCTCTTTATCTTTGACATTTGACATTCTGATTAGTATGTTTCTCAGAGTAGGTCTATTAAGTTTATTTGGATGGGAGTATATTATGCTTCTTGGGCATGGATATCTATGTCCTTCAATAGGGCTGGGAAATTTTCTGCCATTAATTCCTTAAGTATTCTTTCTGTGTCCCTTTTCCCTCCTCTTCTCCTTCTGGGACACCTGTGACATGTATATTTGTACATCTCTTGCTGTCATTTTGTTCCCTGAGATCCCGTTCATTTTCTCATTATTTTGGTTTCTGTTCTTTTATATGTTCACTTTTGGAGGCCATGTCTTGAAGCTCAGTGATCCTTTCTTCTACTTCTTTAGATCTGCTGTTACATGCCTCTGGTATTTTTTTTTTTTAACTTTATTTTGTACATTTATTAATTGAGAATATAAATAATAATTTAAAAATAAAAAGAGGGAAACAAATGTGGCTCAACTGATAGACCATCCGTCTACCATATAGAGGGTCAAGGGTTTGATCCCCAAGGCCTCCTGACCCATGTGGTAAGCTGGCCCAAGTGCAGTGCTGCCATGTGCAAGGAGTGCTGTGCCATGCAGGAGCACCCCTGCGTAGGGGTGCCCCATGCGCAAGTAGTGCGCCCCACAAGGAGAGCCACCCCATGTGGGAAAAAAAAAAAGCGACACCCGCTTAGGAGTGGCGCTGCACACACAGAGAGCTGATGCAGCAAGATGACGCAACAAAAAAGGGACACGGTTGCCCACTGCTGCCGGATAATGCAAGTGGATGCAGAAGAACACACAGCAGATGGACACAGAGAGCAGATAATGGTGGGGAAGGGGAGAGATATATATAAAATAAATCTTTAAAATATAAGAAGAAAACACAGTTGAATAAAAACATCCGTATATTTTTTAATTTGTTGTGCCTTTTATTCTCATAAGAGCTGCTATTTTAGGTTTATGCTTTCATATTATTCGTGTTCACCCAGTTTATTATATTCTTTATTTTTACTTGTGAAATTACAAAACAATCAAGTGTAATGTTCAGAATTCCCATATAATACCCCTTCACCAACTTTTGTTACAGGTTATGAAAGAACATCATCAGACTATTAGTGCTATGGTCCTTTGCTTACATTTGGTATGTTTCTTCCATACCCCGCCCCCATTGTTAACACCATGTATTTGTATTGTTCATGAAAGAACCCTTTCATATTTGTACTGTTTTTTTTTTTTTTAAGATTTATTTATTTCTCTCCCCTTCCACCCCTGTTGTCTATTCTCTGTGTCTATTTGCTGCGTCTTCTTTGTTCGCTTCTGTTGTCGTCAGTGGCACGGGAATCTGTGTGTTTCTTTCCGTTGTGTCATCTTGTGTCAGGTCTCCCTGTGTGCGGCGCCATTCCTGGGCAGACTGCACTTTCTTTTGCGCTGGGCGGCTCTCCTTACGGGGTGCACTCCTTGTGCGTGGGGCTCCCCTGAACGGGGGACACCCCTGCGTGGCTTTGCACTCCTTGCATGCATCAGCACTGCATATGGGCCAGCTCCACACGGGTCAAGGAGGCCCGGGGTTTGAACCGCGGACCTCCCATGTGGTAGACGGATGCCCTGACCACTGGACCAAGTCCGCCGCCCATATTTGTACTGTTACGCAGTCTATCTTCCACCATATGGTTCACTGTTATATATAATGCTATGCCTTGTCCAGTCTATACAGAGTGTATGCTCAGTGGTTCTCACTTTCACCACAGAGTTATACAGTCATCACTTTAGTAAATTTTTGAATGTTTTCTGTAGTCCAAAAGAAAAAAATCCCCTCTCCCCCATTATTGACCCTTAGCATTGATATTGTACTTTCTTTGACATTGATGCAGAACTATTACAATTTACTCATAACTGTAGTTGGTAAGTTACATTAATTGTATTGTTCCAATGCATCACCATATTCTGACCACCTTGTAATAGTGATATACATTTGTTCTAGTTCATAAAAGAACATTCTTGTATTTGTATTATTAACCGCAATCCTCATCCATTTGGGTTCACTATGTTAATCAGTCCCTAGATTATTCTCTAGCTTTCTTTCAATCGACATTTACGTCCCTAGACTATCCCTTTCAGCCACAATCCCATTATAAACCAACTGTGTTAGTTATATTCACTATAATGTGTTATTATCAACTCTATCCATTTCCCCACTTCCATAGTCATTAAGAATTCTACATACATTAAGCATCAGTACCCCTTCTCAGCCCTCATCCTATCTCCTAGTAACCTGTAGTTTAAGTTTTAACTCCATGTGTTTATTCTTTGCATTTAGTGATGTTAGTAAGACCATATGATATTGGTCCTTTTATGTCTGGCTTATTTCACTTAGAATAATGTTTTCATAGTTTACCCATGTTACCATATATGTCCCAATTTAATTTCTTCTTAGAGCAGCATAATATTCTGTCGTATATATATACCCCATTTTGTTTATCCATTCATGAGTTGATGGACACTTGGATTGTTTCCCTCTTTTGACAGTGTCACTGAACATTGGTGGGCAAATGTTTGTTCGTATCCGTGTTTTCATTCTTGATATATTCATCGTAGAGAGAATGTTTGATCATATGGCATTTCTATATTTAGCTTCCTGAGGAACTGCCAATCTGTCTTCCACAGAGGCTACACTAGTCTACATTCCTACCAACAGAGACAGAGTGTTCTTGTTTCTCCACATCCTCTCCAGCACTTATTGTTTTCTGTTTTTTAAATAATGGTCATTCTCTGAGGTATGAGATGATATTTCATTATAGTTTTTTTAGGTACTGGACCTTGTATGTGGGAAGCTGTCACTCAACCACCGAACCATATCGGTTCTCCTTAGTTGTTTGTTTGCTTGGTTTTAGGAGGTACCAGGGACTCAACCTGGGACCTCCCATGTGGGAAGCAGGTGCTCAACTGCTTGAGCCATATCCACTCCCCTACCACCAGGTCTTGTACATGTTTCCCTACATTTTCTTCTAGGAGTTTTATGGTTCTGGCTTTTATATTGAGGGGTTTGCTCTATTTTGAATTAAATTTTTTTTTTTAAAGATTTATTTATTTATTTAATTTCCCCCCCTCCCCTGGTTGTCTGTTCTTGGTGTCTGTTTGCTGCGTCTTGTTTCTTTGTCCGCTTCTGTTGTCGTCAGCGGCACGGGAAGTGTGGGCGGCGCCATTCCTGGGCAGGCTGCTCTTTCTTTTCGCGCTGGGCGGCTCTCCTCACAGGCGCACTCCTTGCGCGTGGGGCTTCCCCACGCGGGGGACACCCTTGTGTGGCACGGCACTCCTTGCGCGCATCAGCGCTGCACATGGCCAGCTCCACACGGGTCAAGGAGGCCCGGGGTTTGAACCGCGGACCTCCCATATGGTAGACGGACGCCCTAACCACTGGGCCAAAGTCCGTTTCCCTGAATTAATTTTTGTATAAGGTGGGTGATAGAGGTCCTCTTTCTTTTTTTGGATATGAATATCCATGTCTCCCAGCACCATTTATTGAATAGACTGTTATGTCCCATCTGGACAGGTTTGACAGCCTTGTCAAAAATCACTTGACCATAAATGAGAGGGTCTCTTTATGAGCCATCAGTTTGGATTCATTGGTCTATATGTCTGTCTTTTGCCAGTACAATGCTATTTTAATCACTGTAGCTAGGTAATAGGATTTAAAGTCCAGAAGTGAGAGTCCTCCAACTTCATTCTTCCTTTTAAGGTATTTCTGGCTCTTCAGGGCCTCTTACCCTTCCAAGTAAAAAAATTTTTTTTAAGATTTATTTATTCATTTCCCCCCCCCCCATTGTCTGTTTTCTGTGTCTATTTGCTGCGTGTTCTTCTTTGTCCGCTTCTGTTGTCAGCGGCACGGGAATCTGTGTTTCTTTTTGTTGTGTCATCTTGTTGTGTCAGCTCTCTGTGTGTGCGGCGCCATTCTTGGGCAGGCTGAACTTTCTTTAAGCGCTGGGCGGCTCTCCTTACAGGGTGCACTCCTTGCACGTGGGGCTCCCCTACACCCCTGCGTGGCACAGCACTCCTTGCGCACATCTGCACTGCACATGGACCGGCTCCACACAGGTCAAGGAGGCCCGGGGTTTGAACCGCAGACCTCCCATGTGGTAGGCGGACACCCTCTCCACTGGGCCAAGTCCACTTCCCTCCAAGTAAATTTAATTATTAAGTTTAATAAGCTTCTCTCACCTTTCTCTCCTGCCAAGTGTAAGGATGGAGCAGTAATCCAAGCTGTTCAGGCTAAGACTGTCTGTAGTTGCCCAGGTAGACTTTCGAAGCACCGGCCACCCTCTGCCTGGGGCGGGGGTGGAGCTCCAGGGGTATGCAGAAATCTAGCCTACCAGTCAGGAAATGACTCCAGTTGCCCGGAGAGCCTGAGGGAGCATTGTCCCTCCTGCTCTGTGTGGGATGGGGATGGAGCCACAGGTGTATCCAACAGTCTAGTTTGTATGTGCCAAAAGCAGTTGCAGTTGCCCAGCGTGGGGATGGAGCCACGGGAGTGCCCAACAATCTAGTCCATGCAGGCTGAAAGCACCTGTAATTGCCTGGAGAGGCCCGTGCAGGTTTCAGCTTCCTCCCTGTTGGAGGTGTGGCTGGAGCCCAGGCTAGAGCAATAGACTGGCCTGGGTGGAAAGAAGCCAGTCCCTACGATGACTGATTTTCACTTAGCCCTGCTTCCCCTTATGCTGGGGGCAGAGTTAAAATGGTGGCTACCGACCTCTTTCCGACTTGGACAGGTTCAAACTTTAGTTGTTCTTAGGATTCACCTTAGCCAGCTGAATTTATTAATAAGTAGCTTTATCCAGGAAATTTCTACCGAGGCAGCTTGCACTACCAGTAACGATTGGCACTGGCCTCTGCAACATGGAGTGCTTTACTCAAGAATCTTCACTGCAGATAGGCAATCTCCTCGTCCTGTTCTTCCAAGGGTGTTGCAGCATGTTCTTCTCTCTCCTGGGCCCCCAAATAATGTACTTTAGATAGCTCTGACTGATTACTAACTGTGCTGCAAGACGAGCTGACTCCTGCAGTGCCTTATTCTGCTGCCATCTTGCCCTCCTACTGTCATATGCTTGTCTGCACCTATTGAGATAATCATGTGGCATTCATACTGGAGTCTATTATTAAGGAGTATAGTGATTAATTTTCTCATGTTAAACTCTACTTTCCTGAGATAAATCTCATTTGGTCACAGTGTAGATTGTTTTTTATACATTACTGGATTCAATTTGCTAATATTTTCTTGTAGTATCATTATCTGGTTTTAATATTAGGTTAACCTTGGCCTCACAGAATGAGTTGGGGATTGTTTCCTCATTTTCTGTTATTTTTGGAAGAGTTTGTAAAGAATTTGTTTTAATTCTTTACCTGTTTGTTAAAATTCACTAGGAAAGTTATCCAGTCCTTGGTTCTTCTTTTGGGAAATTTTTGGTTACTAATTTGGTCTCTACTTTTTATAGGTCTAGTCAGATAGTCTCTATCTTCTTGTTTCAGTTTCCATAGTTTGTATCTTTCTAGGAATTTGTCCATTTTTTCTAGGTTATCAAATTATTTGGCCCACAATTGTTTATTATTTTCCATTAGAATCCTTCTTATTTCTGTGAAATTGGTTGTATTTTTCCCTCTTTATTCCTGATTTTAGTCATTTGAGTTATCTCTTTTTGTTCTTTGTCAGTCTAAGGTTTGTCAGGGTGTTTTGTTCAGTTTAAAGTACTTTTTTTTTCTCTATTGATTTCTAGTCTGCTTCATTTATTTCTCCACTTATTTCTTTCCTTCTGTTTGCTTCAGGTTAAGTTTGTACTTTTTTTCCTAGTTTCTTAAGATGGAAGCTTAGGTTATTTATATGAATATTTTTTCTTTTTCAATACAGGTATTTCTATCTGTAAATTTTCTTGTAAGAACTGCTTTAGCTGCATCCCGTAAGTTTTGGTATGCTGTATTTTCATTTTCTTTCATCTCAAAGTATTTTTTTATATTCCTTGTGATATCTTCTTTGTATCACTGGTTATTTATGGCTGTTGTGTTTAATTTGACATTTTTGTGTTATTTCTTAAATTTCCTTTTGTTTGCTAATTTCATTCTGTATTAGTCAGCCAAAGGGGTCCTGATGCAAAATACCAGAAATCGGTTGGTTTTTATAAAAGGTGTTTATTTTGGAGTAGAAGCTTACAGATTCTAGGCCATAAAGCATAAGTTACTTCCCTCACCACAGTCTTTTGCCACATGTTGGAGCAAGGTGGCTGTTGACATCTGCCTGAGTTCAGGCTTCCTGGGTTCTTCTCTCCCCAGGGCTTGCTTCTTCTTACTCACAAACAAGCTCCTGTGTGTGCTTACTTCCTGGGGCTCCAGTTCAAGACTCCAGCATCAAAACTCCAACTCTGTCCTTTGCCATGTGTTTTATCTGTGAGCCCTTACCTACTGAGAGCTGGGAACTCAACACCCTACTGCATGGCCCAATCAAAGGCCTAATCATAATTTAATCACGCTCAGGTCCAGACCAGTTTACAGGCATAATCCAGTATCTGTTTTTGGAATTCATGAACCATATCAAAGTGCTACACATTTCATTGTGGTAGGAGAACATACTTTGTATGATATCAGTCATTTTAAAATTGTTGAGACTAGTTTTGTGACCTAAGGTGATTCATCATAGAGAATGTTCCATGTACACTTGACAAGAATGTGTATTCTGCTGTTGTTGGGTAGAGTGTTTTGTGGATGCCTCTGGGTGTGACTGGTTTATAGAGCTGAAGTATTCTGTTTCCCTTTTGAACTTCTGTCTAGGTGTTCTGCCTGTTATTGAAGTTGGATTATTTTCTATTTTTCCCTTCAGTTCTGTCGCTTTTTGCTTCACTTATTTTTCGGTTCTGTTGCTAGGTTCATATATTTATAATTATTATATTTTTTGAATGAATTGACTCTTTTTATCATTATGAAATGTTATTCTTTGTAGTAACAATTTTTGCCTTAAAGTCTCTTTTGTCTAATCAGTATAGCCATTTATTATTTCCATGGTATGTTTTTTCCCCATTCTTTAATTTCAATCTGTTTGTGTCTGAGTCTAAAGCATGCCTTCTGTAAACAGCATATAGTTGGATCACATTTTTTTCTTTTTTAATCCATTCTGCCAATTTTTGTCTTTTGATTGGACTATTTAGACCATTTATACTTAATGTAATTAATAATGTAGGATTTACTTATTCCATTTTTGTTATGTTTTGTGTATGTCTTGTCCTTGTCTATGTCTTGTCCTTGTCTTTTTCCCCCTTTTCCTCTATTACTGCTTTCATATACTTTCTAGTGTACCATTTCAATTCTCTTGTCATTTCTTTTACTCTGTTATTTTTGTGCAGTTTTCTTAGAGGTTGTCCTGAGGATTACAATTAACATTAATTTTTTTTTTTTTAAAGATTTATTTTTATTTATTTAATTCCCCTCCCCTTCCCCGGTTGTCTGTTTTCTGTGTCTTTTTGCTGCGTCTTGTTTCTTTGTCCGCTTCTGTTGTCGTCAGCGGCACGGGAAGTGTGGGCGGCGCCATTCCTCGGCAGGCTGCTCCCTCCTTCGCGCTGGGCGGCCCTCCTCATGGGTGCACTCCTTGCGCGTGGGGCTCCCCTACGCGGGGGACACCCCTGTGTGGCAGGGCACTCCTTGCGCGCATCAGCACTGCGCATGGGCCAGCTCCACACGGGTCAAGGAGGCCCGGGGCTTGAACCGCGGACCTCCCATGTGGTAGACGGACGCCCTAACCACTGGGCCAAAGTCCGTTTCCCAACATTAATTTTTAACAATCTAATTTGGATTAATACCAGCTTAATTTCTATGGTAAATAAAATCTTTGCTCCTATATAGCTCCCATTTTCTTCACCCTCCTTTGTGCTATTTTTGTCCCACAAATTGCATCTTTATATACTATATGTCTGTTACTACAGCTTTATAATTATTCCTTTATGCATTTAAATTTTAAATCGGAAAGAAAAATTTATAAACAAAAATTTCATTTATGTTGACTTTTATATTTACCTATATATCTCCTTTACTGATGTTCTTTATATTAATATCATTGTGATAATCTATATCTTTATTTAGATTCCAGTTACTGATAGTGTCATTTCATTTTGGCCTAAAGGATTCCCTTTAGTATTTCTTGTAAGGCAGGTGTTATAGCAACAGAATCTCTCTTTTTTTAAAGATTTATTTATTTATTTCTCCCCTCTCCCTCTATTGTCTGCTCTCTGTGTCCATTTGCTGTGTGTTCTTCTGAGTCTGCTTGAATTCTCAATAGGTGGCTCCGGGAACCCACCCTGGGACACTCTGGAGTGGGAGAGAAGTGATCATTCTCTTGTGCCACCTCAGCTCCCTAATCTGTTGTGTCTCTTATTGTCTTTTCCTCTGTGTCTCTTTTTTGTTCTTTCATCTTGCTGTGTAAGCTCTCTATGTGGGCCAGCACTTCTGCGTGAGATGGCACTCCTTCCACAGGGCAGCACTCCACGAGGGTCAGCTTACCACACAGGCAAGCTTGCCTTCACCAGGAGGCCCTGGGCATTGAACCCTGGACCTCCTATATGGTAGACAGGAGCCCATTTGCTTGAGCCACATCCTCCTCCCTGTTTTGTTTTGTTTTTTTTTTTTAAATTATCTCTTTTTTTAAAGATACATAGATCACACACAATATTACATTAAAAAATATAAGAAGTTCCCATATACCCCACTCCCTACCTCCGATTCTCTCATTTTTTATTATCTGAGTTAAGTTTGTTCTCTTTCTCTCTTTCTCTCTCTTTATCTGATATCATTTATGTAGCATAAAATATCCCATTAATATGAACAATTCATTGGTTTTTAATGTAGTCACAAAGTTGTGTAACCATCACGAGCATCTAATTCCAGAAAATGTTCAACACCTCCAAAGAAGCCTGCATCCATTAGCAGTTACTCTTTACTCCCCCTTCCTCCAACCCCTGTGAGCCACTAATGTATGGAAAAGGCAAGAAGAGAGCTTTCAGGGGTCAGGGAGTTTTCCATTTGTTGACCTTAGTTGTGGCTACATGACTGTGTTCACTTTGTGACAGTTCACAGAGGTATATTATGATCTGTGTGTTTTTCTTTATGCATTAGTTCAGTAAAAATTTTAAAATCCAACCCATGACAGCAGCTTTAAAATAATTAACAGTTTTATCGTAAAGCTGAGAAACCATTTAATAGCATACCGTCAACTTTTGGTAGATTTTTGCATTCCAAAATTTTCAGACATGGCTGAGCAGGGCACATTAGTTTTCTCTTCATTTACTCCCAGGCTGATGTGATCTCTTCTTTTTCTGAAGTTCTGTAACACTGATTTTTTGACATCCTATCAGTTAACTATTTGTCCTTCTAATCCCTTCTATCAGTTTTATTTATTATTTTTTATTTTTAAATTAATTTCATATACTTATGTCTCTCTCTCACTGGATTGTCAGTTCCATATAGTAAGAATTTTGTTTTATCTTCGTAGTTCCTGAGGTTCTTAGTGCAGCAAAGCACTTCTTTTTTTTTTCAGATTTATTTTTTGTTTCTCTCCCCTCCCCCACCCCCCCATCCCAGTTGTCTGTTCTCTGTGTCCATTTGCTGCGTGTTCTTCTTTTGTCTGCTTCTGTTGTTGTCAGCGGCATGGGAATCTGTTTCTTTTTGTTGCATCATCTTGCTGTATCAGCTCTCCATGTATGCGGCACCATTCTTGGGCAGGCTGAACTTTATTTCATGCTGGGCGGCTCTCCTTACGGGGCGCACTCCTTGTGTGTGGGGCTCCCCTATGCAGGGGACACCCCTGTGTGGCACAGCACTCCTTGCGTACATCAGGGCTGCGCATGGGCTAGCTCCACGTGGGTCTTGGAGGCCTGGGGTTTGAACCACGGACCTCCCATATGGCAGATGGACGCCCTATCCAGTGGGCCATGTCCGTTCCCACAAAGCACTTTTTATTCTAGTGTGAGTGGTTCTTACTTCATAAAATCTTTACTCAGAATTTTTGATAGGTTTTGTATATGAGATCGTTACTATATTTTTGGCAGGTTTTGCATGTGAGATGGTTAAATTTACAGTTGTTTTTCTTTAAAAGTTGTCTTCTCCTGTTTGCCTTAAAATCTCTTTTTGCATGTATTTCCCCACAATGGCCACGGGTTGTTTCTAGGCATGAGCCTTCATCCTCCAGTGATCATTTCACAAGTGAGGCATGAATTTTTCAGTTTGGGCTTTTTCAGTATAAACTTATTATTCTGTTGAAATTATACCTACTTTTAAAATTTCTTACTTTTCTGAACCTTCATTTGTATTTGAATCTGCATTTGCTCACAAATAGAGTTGGTCCATGAACATATTATGGTGTGCTTGACTTAGAAAACCTCCATCGGTATGCAACTCTTTCATAAACATGACAAGTTGAATCATTGGAGCCAGCTCACTAAGAGACATTTTCTGTAGCTCACTTCTCTCTCATCTGTTAAGTACCTGGAATCTGTATTTTAGCCATGTGCACATTTTTAGATCATTGAATAAAGGGCAAAGGAAAAAATATAAAATCAGCTTTTGGATAACTCAGATTAAAATGGTCAAAGATCTCTGTATGGAATGAAGACAGGAAAAGAGATGGCAAGGAGAGTAGTGTTCAGCCAAAGTCTTTGGTAGTCTAGTTGCTGAATATTTTGATTTGTGTGAGAGAAACTTTGCATTTACTAAACAAATAATGATATCTTAAAGAATCTGGAGGCGTCTAACAAAATTGTTTATTTTCAGTGTTAAAGCTGAACCCATCACTTAAAATTAGAGAAAACCCACTCTGTGCCCTCCCTCCCCAACAGTGTGAGGTAATTGACAAAGTACAGAACTCCATGGTACAAAGTAGGCAAATTCTTAAATATGGAATCTGTGAATAATGAGGATAGACTATGTTTATCTGTTGCTAAAATGTACAGCTGGCTCCACACGTCATTGCTCTATCCTGACATCTAGAACAGGTTGGCAAACTGTGGCCCATGGGTCATACCCAGCCCACTGCCCATGTTTGTGAATTTAGGAACATAGCTGCTCGTTCACGTGCATGTTGTTTCTGGCTGCTTTTGGGCTGTGGAGGCAAAGTTGAATAGTTGTGATGGAGACCGCATGGTCCACAAAGCCTAAACTATTTACTACCTGACCCTTCACAGAAAATGTTTCCCAGCACCTGGCATAGACTGTTTCTTGGTGTGTGAAGTGTTGTTGAGTGAGTCGGGTGATTGGTGCCCTCACTGGCCTCCTTATTACCTGCTTCAGGCTGATCTGGTCCTTTGTGCCTTTGGAGAAGGTTCCCTGGAGGGTTGCTGTCAGTCTTCTCCAAAAGACTTTGCAGGCTTCTCCTCCTCAACATCAGGAATCTTTTCCTGAAAGTAAGTCTTAAGTCCTGTATTTTTAATCTTTAGAAGATGGTATTGTAATATGAGTAATTATACTTTTTACAATTTATTTTTATCTTATCTGTATTTCTTCTATTAGTATGCTTTATTATTTGGAAGATATTTGGATTTCAGAAAAGTTGAGCAGATAGTACAGAGAATTACTGTTTATTTATCCTGACTCCCCTTTGCATAGTTTTCCCTATGCCCATAAGATGTTACATCTTGCATTAGTATGGTACATTTGTCACAGTGAATGAACTGATATTGATACATTGCTGTTATTCCAGAGTTTACTCACATTTCCTTAGTTTTTATCTAATGCCTCTTTTCTGTCCAAGGAACTCACATTACATTTAGTCTCTGTGTCTCCTTAGGTTCTTGACTGTGAGATTTTCTCAGACTTTCCTTGTTCGTGATGACCTTGACAGTTTTGATGAGGACTGGTTAGGTATTTCTAGAATGTCCCTCTCTTGAAATTTGTCTGATGTTTTTCTTATGACTAGACTTGGGTTATACATTTTGGGGAGAAAGATCTTCATCACATCATATGAGTAGTACATGCTAGTAACATAATTTATGACTGTTATTGACCCTGATTCATTAAGAAAATGAATTTTTACAGATGTGTCCAACTCTAATCCATCCCCACATGGATCATTCTAGCCTCCTTCCTTGTTTACCTATAAATTCCAATTTTAGTAGTGAGAAATAGTAATTAATATTTAAAAATTCAAAATTTATGCTTATCACTTTAATGTAAAATTAAAGTGATAAATTTAAAGAAAAATTATCATGTATATGTTTTCAAACACCCATAAGCAGATACTAATGATTTGAGACTGACACATGTATCTTATTAAAATAAATTATGTTTTCCCATGTCATCTTCTTGCCTTATAGTACAAAACTGTTGGAATTTCCCTCCTACGTTATCTTAATACAAATTTGTAATAGTTTGAGGAAGTGCTTTTATTAAAGAGGTAGTATAGGTCAGAATTAAGAGTATGGATTTGGGGCAGTAGACCTCATTTTAAACCTAACTTCCTTGGTTAGCTATGTGACCTTGAGTTTTGTTTTTTTTGGTAAAGATTTATTGATTAATTTCTCCCCCCTCCCTCCATTTTCTGTTCTCTTTGTCTATTCGCTGTGTGTTCTTCTGTGTCTGCTTGTATTCTCATTAGGCGGCTCTCGGAACCGATCCTGGGACCTTCTGGAGTGGGAGAGAGGTGATTATTCTCTTGTGCCACCTCAGCTCCTTGATCTGCTGCATCTCTTATTCTGTCATCTCTGTGTCTCTTTTTGTTGCGTCATCTTGCTGTGCGAGCTTTCCCTGTGGGCCAGTACTCCTGTGTGGGGCAGCATTCCGCACAGGCTGACACTCTGTGTGGGCCAGCTTGCCTTTACCAGGAGGCCCTGGACATCTAAGCCTGGCTCTCCTATATTGGTAGATGAGAGCCCAATTGCTTGAGCCACATTTGCTTCCCACCTTGAGTTTTTTCCTTTGTAAGATACAGACAATATGTAACTTTGTAAGGTAATTTAATAATATTTAATAATAGTAATGGCAATAAATGATACAAGCAGCTCCATTTATTGGTTATTTTATGCTAGCCACCATGCCACATACTTCACATGCATCAGTGTCATTTAATACTGACAACAATTCTGTGATAAAGGTAGTTGCATTGGTCAAGGCAGGCTAGATTATCTCTCTTTTTTTTTTTCCTTCAAGTTGAGGTATAATTGATATTTAATTAAATTTACTCTTGTTGGCATACAGTTCTAAGGGTTTTGACAAACACCTTTGGTTGTACAACTACCACCACACTCGAGAACAGTTCCGTGAGCACCAGCTTCAGGCCACCACAGATCTGCTTTCTGTCTTAATTGTTTTGCCTTTTTTTGAATATATTAAAAAGGAAACATATAGTTTTGTAGCCTTTTGAGTCTGGTTTCTTTCACTTGACATACTGTATTTGAGCTTCACCGATGTTGTTGAATTTATCAGTGGTTTGTTCCCTTTTTTTGGTGTATTCTTTTGTACGAATATATCATAATATATCCATTCACTAATTAAAGGACTGTTTTTCAGACCAATTTGCATTCCCATCAGCAGTGTATATGAGTTTTAGTTGCTTTGCATCCTGGCCAAAACTTGGTATTATCAGTTTTGTTTTGTTTTGAAATTTATTCCAGTTGGTGAGTAGTAATATATAATTGTGGTTTTAATTTGCACTCCACTCATGACTAGTGATGTTGAGCATCTTTATATTTGCTTTTTGTCATTCATAGATTTTCTTTGGCCCATTTTTTATTGCACTGAATTTTGAAAGTTCTCTATATATCCTGGATACAGGTCCTTTGTCAGATATACGTACTCCAAAATTTTCTCTCAGTACATTATGTGGCTTGTTTTTTCATTCTCTTAACAATTTTTTTTTTTTAAGGCCAGTAAAAAGAATGTATTGGGAAACGGGAAAAAAACAGAGCTTGCTGAGAAAAGGGAGAGAAGGTCAGAAATACGCACTGAGATTTGATGTGGTCTCCTCTAGGCAGAGAGAGCAAGATTTGGCTTGTGTGGTTACCTTTTAAGCTATTAATTATTCCTCTCCTTGCTAATGCTAAGGGGAGGAGTTGCAGCTGTTATTGGTTACCCCATCAATGGTGGGGGCCAATGGTGAGGCCTGTTTAGAATATCCGGGCCGCACCTTGTCCTGGCAAGAGTCCCATCTGGGACCTCAAGGTCAGGGTCTTGGCAAGGTCTTATGGCTGGCATGTTGTCTGTCAGCTCTGTTGTCTGTCGGCCACGTTGTCTTTTGGCCATGTTGTTACTCATCTTCTCCTTGTTAACTGTACTAACCTGCCTCAACTCCCCCCTCAGAGTGTTCACATCCTTATTCTTAAGGGAGTGCTGAGGGACAGTGGTCATTCTTCTATAGTACTTCCTGCTGGTTAGGACAGTAGTTCCTGCCTGACAGGGTTAAACCGCTCTGACTATTCTATTTTGGTTGAGGGAAGATAGGTCCAGCACCCTGCTTGGACCTGGATAAAATCCCCGCATAACTAATAGGGTGTTGATTCTGAAGAAGTAAACTTAATGAGAATGTGGTAGGAAGAGGCCTTATCCCTTGAACCACATCTGCTTCCTCCAACATAGACTTTTGATTCTGTCAAGATAGTGTCTGAAACAACCAACTCCCAAACCTTCATGGCTTGAGAACAGAAGTTTATTTCTCACTTTTCTACTTTCCTGGTGAGGGCTGAGGGGTTGGGATGGCACACGGTGATTTGTTCAGTTGAGAGCCAAGTCTGAAATGGACTCAAGTCTTAGGAGGCTTGGTCTTCAGCGCTTGATTTTGTGATCCCTGTGGTGTGGGCAGAGGTGTTAGGAGTCACATGCTGCTCTGAAAGTCTTATGCCCCAAAAGTGACACATTATTTCTGCTCACATTTTAGTAGCCAAAGCCAGTCACACGGCTTCACCTAAGTCAGGGAGAATCAGCATCTTTGTGATGCTTGGAGACTGGATACCATATCTCATGCCTTCCTGACAGTTTGCCTTAGAACTGGGGCTCAAGCCCAGCTCTTTCTGAGACTAAAATTTGTGCTCTAACCCCTCACAACTACTTCATCCCTATGAGTGTGACCTTGAATGAAGGGTGGCTGAGACGGCCACATGTGCCATGGCTATGTGTGTTACAGCATTGGACCTAGTGCCTGACTGGTGGGGCATTAAGCAAGTCCTGGCTGCTGTTACTTATTTTTTTTTCAGAGCTTGTAACTTATTTATTTTCTAGTAGAAACAACATCATTGGAGCAATAGACTGGCATTTCTTTCTGTCTTACTCTTAATCAAATTTAATCGGGTAAAAAAGTGTTGTGCCTTAAGCCCTGCAAAGGAATTGAAACTTTCACTTTCCCAGTTTAACTATTTAATGGAAGAAAAAGATTATTTTCTATAGTAGCTTTGTAAGCTTTGTCCACATCACTATATTAAGTAACTATGGGTTGGATTTCCCAGATCTCCAAACAAATAAGGATAGTAAAGTTAATTTTACAGAGCATGTTTAAATCAAAATATTAATTTTAATCAATGAAGTATAGAAACATTTCCTGGGTTTTTGCAGTCAATGAAATAATTTTACTCATATTATGATACAACTTTGATAACATGTGCTTCTGTGGAAATGAAGATACATAGGTGGCTTTCATTTGAAAAAAAATCTCCCCAAACCTTGATTTTGGAATTTCTCCATTTACCAATAAAATATCTACCTTTTAAAAGCCTGTATTTACATAGATTCCCTTGGATGCTTAGATTGTTTTTACCATCTTTTGTTGGGGGCATATGAACATTGCAATGCAGATATTGATTAATCTATCTGTAACTATTCACATACTTTACCATCAGTAATGAATGAGAAAGACTGAGAGAAAGAAAGATGAGAAGAAGAACCTCCATGCATTTTGTTTTTAGCACGTGTGGGAAAAAAGATATAAAAACGTGGTCCGTGCTCTGGCATCAACAACTTGATCGGTGCACACTAGCTTTTCTTTAACTGCACTTAAATGATGAATTTTAAGATTAAACTGAGGGTTTCCACCTGTGGCATTGCCTGGGGTCAGTTAACATTGGCACCAGAGGCAGAATGCAGTGGCAGAAAAGCCAGGCCTCTGGTGACCTATTTGCCTTGTATACTGAGGGAATTTGGCCTGGGGTAGGTGTGCCTGTGAAATAAAGGATTTATGAAAAGATTGCACTGCAAAATTTTCTTTTTGGAAAATAAATACGTGTTTGAGGCCCTTTCCAGTCTCACTTCTTCAGCTGATAGCACATAAGAACTTATATGTAATTGACTGCCAGTTTAACTGCCATTTGCAATTTTCAAGGAAAAAAATCTGCCTCCCACTGGCATTTCATCATCATTGTTCTGTGTTTTCATTTTTATGTTATTTGCAGGCAGGGTTATGTGTAAAATGTTATGTGATAAGGTGGGCATGGCAAAAAATGACAATGGTTTGTATGGAAGTCCTCATAGAACACTTTTTTTTTCTGTGTACATGTATATAGAACATGGGTGACAGTTTTTATTTCTGTAGTTCTAAAGTTGAAGAAAATGCCTGTCTTTACTTACTACTAGAACTTTACTGTTGTTTGAATGAAAGAATGTCTTGGTGAATTCCGTCTCTAACCATCTTGAATCAAGGTGAAATGAAGAACCAGACTCTGACTCGGATTTTGAGTTCACCTGGAACTTCTTTCCAGAAAGGCTGCTTGAGCAAAGCAGACACTATACACATTGTATCAGGAGAATATTCTAGGAGAAATCTTGGAAGACAGGAAACCAAATGCTCATTTTGACTTTTTAGGTTACCAGAGACCTTCACTAAGAAGGTCATAGCTCAACTTTTCTGGGCCTCTCTTTCCTTCTTTCCTTATTGCTTGTTTCTAAGGTAAAGAATGGATTTAAATGAAAAGTTTGCACTTTCGAGTTTCATGTCCCCTATGTGTTTCTTTCTTTTTTTTTTTTTTTTTTAAGATTTATTTATTTCTCTCCCCGCCCCGCCCCCCAGTTGTCTGCTCTCTGTGTCCATTTGCTGTGTATTCTTCTGTGTCCACTTGTATTCTTGTCAGCGGCACCAGGAATCTGTGTCTCTTTGTGGTGTCATCTTGCTGCGTCAGCTCTCCGTGTGTGCAGCGCTCCTCCTGGGCGGGCTGCACTTTTTTCCCGCTGGGCGGCTCTCCTTATGGGGCGCACTCCTTGCGCATGGGGCTACCCTACACGGGGGACAGCCCTGTGTGGCATGACACTTCTTGTGCACATCAGCTCTGTGCATGGGCCAGCTCACCACATGGGTCAGGAGGCCCTGGGTTTGAACCGTGGACCTCCCATGCTGTGGGCAGACGCTCTGTCCATTGAGCCAAATCTGATTCCCATCCCCTGTGTGTTTCTAATGGTATATGGGCATAGTTGCAAATTCACTCCAGGGTAGCAAAGCTTCCTGTCTTGGCTTCTCTCCTCCTGAGCCTCAAGTGTGGGTACTTCTTCAACCTTCTCACGTAGCATCACAGAGATGTCTTCCTTGGCCCTCACTCTGAGGCCTTTGCCTTTTTAAGCCGTGTTTTCTTTGGTTAAAGTGAGGGAGCCAGTGTTCAGGTCTGATGACTTTGCACTTCACTGGTAACCAAGGGAGTGTGATCTTGGCATCTTTCCCATTGGATATTTATCTGAATATTCAGATGTGCAAAGTGATACTTAGGAGATTTCTACAGTTCATCTGTGCTTCTGAAGGTACTTGCACATCTTTTCTTGGGTTATTCCTGACTGGCAGAGAGTTGCATACCTAGATGCCATTGTTAGGGCCGCAGAGGGTTCCCTCCTAGCCCCTGCTCACACTGAGGAACAGGACGTGGAGCCGCTGTGCTGCTGTCTTGCTCCTGAGTTTACTGTAGTGATAGTGGGGGAGGCACTGTTCACCCTAATGCACAGGTCTCTACATAAGGAATAATTGTACTTTTCTTGAGGATCGGATTTCTTCTAATGGAAACTGAATTATGAAATCGCTCCCATTTTGTTCAGATTTCTAGGAAATTCAGACAACTTGATGCTCACTTAATTAACTAAATAATTGAATAGGTGATTGTTGAGTTTTTGGAGTGACCAGACACTTTTTTTTTTTAAAAGATTAATTATTTATTTATTTCTCTCCCCTTCCCCCCACCCCAGTTGCCGCACTCTGTGTCCATTCTCTGTGTGTTCTTCTGTGACTGCTTCTATGCTTATCAGCAGCACTGGGAATCTGTTTCTTTTTGTTGCGTCATCTTGTTGTGTCAGTTCTCCGTGTGTGCAGTGCCATTCCTGGGCAGGCTGCACTTTGTTTTGCGCTGGGTGGCTCTCCTTTTGGGGCGCACTCCTTGTGTGTGGGGCTCCCTTATGTGGGGAACACCCCTGCGTGGCATGGCACTCCTTGCGCGCGTCAGCACTGCGCATGGGCCAGCTGCACACGGGTCAGGGAGGCCCGGGGTTTGTACCGCGGACCTCCCACGTGGTAGGCGGATGCCCTAACCATTGGGCCAAGTCCGCTTCCCGCCAGTTTTCACAGCAGTGGGGCTTCAAAAATTAATAAGACATCACATTTTAGTTGAGGAGGCAGATAAAGAACAAGAAACCAAACATATAAGAAGTGTCATATAAGTGCTTTGAAGAAAACACACAACATGTTTTATGTACTAAACTGTCCAGTTGAATGGTGCTTGACAGGTAGTAAACAATATTTAAGTAAGAATATGCTGTTATTATTCATAATAGTTTAGTACGATTAGTCTGGAGGACAGTCATTGTAAAAAGGAAGAAAGAATATCTGGTAAGGTTATGCGACCTAGTGTGTCTAGATGCTACTTTTAAAATTTGGTGGTCATGGAAACGCTCTCTGAGTTGGTGACATTTCATCTGGGAACTAAATGGCCAATTGTTTGAAGCTCTTTAGGTAAAGGTGGGACAGGCAAGGGAGAATAGTTCAGGCATTGAATATGGGGAGAGCAGAGGCCCTGCAGCAGAGGCCTCATTGCAGCATTAGAGAGCCCAGGGTGGTTAGTTACTATGTGATGGCTGAGGGGGGAAATTGTAGGACCCAAAGTCTGAAGGGTAATTGGAGGCTAGTTTTATAGGGGTCTGTAAGCCACAATAGAGAGATTGGATTTTATTCTGTGCACAGTGGGAGACTTTTGGAAAGTTTTAAGCATGGAGTACAACAACCTGTTTCACTGTCTGCTAGACAGAGATTGAACTCGGGGTGGAGAGAGGGAATGGAGGATGGTACCCCAGACAGGAGGCAGGTGTAGCAGTCCAGGTGAAAGGTGACGGGGGCTCAGAATAGGTTGTTAGCTGTGGGGATGAAGAGAAATGAGTAGATAGAATGTTATGCAGGGCAAGTTGTTGAGCTCCTGACAGATTAGATTTGTGAGGTGAGGTGGGAAGAGAAAGGCAAGGATAGGAGCAAGCTTTGGGCTCATATTTCCAAGTGGGATGGTTGGAACAGTTTGGGAAATCAAAAGGTTTGTTTTGGCCACATTAAATTTGAGACACCCGGTCTACATATTAAGTGGAGGTATCTTGTATGTATGTGTAAGTAGAGGCAGAGTGGAAGTTAGAGGGTGCCTGGTGGGCTGTGAGGCATGAAGCCAGGAGGCGACCTGGCCGAGGGGTCAGGGAGTAGTAAACTGAAAGCTGAAGGGTGGGGTGAGTGGGGGTGAGGGCTTGGTATCAGAACTGTGGAGAGAAAAAAGACATGCATTTGATAATGTTTAATCTGTGGCTTGATTTGTGTGTACAGTTACCCTTTGCCAGGTGGTAGTAAAGACTACATTTTAAGATTTCAACCTAGAATTTTAGAAAACTTGAGTTATCATGTCACTGAGTCACTGGGATAGGGTGGAGAAGTCTATCCATCTTTTCTTTCTATTTTTTTTCATCTGGTTTGAGAAGAGATGTAGAGATTTTTCATAAAGTTATTCTGGAGATATTACAGAACTTTGTATGCCCTGAAATAGTTTCTGTTGAAACTAAACATACCCGAGTTCTCTAGTATCACTGTTTCTTTTCCTTGAAACTTGGGGAGCCAGATTCTTCTGAATTAATTCTTCCACCCATATGTGGAAACACTTTCACTCTTCAACTGAGTCTTTATGGAATAGAACCAAATTTGAGATTATCTGAATATATCACTTATATTATACATTTCATTTTTGGATAGAAAATACATTCTTATGGTTCAAATATCAAAATGTATGAAGTCTCCTTCCCAAACACAGCCCCTGCATAGGGAGGCTCTTCTTTCTTCTCTCCCCCACTCTTGGCCTATTTGCTTTTTATCACGAAATAGTACATCTTTGGGATCTTTCCTTATCAGTATATAAATAGCTTCCTCATTCCTTTTTCTCCATGGTATGAATATTCCAGAATTTATTGAACTCATCTCTTACTGATTAGGTTGTTTCCAGTTTATCTCAACCACATAATACTGTGGTAAAAGACTTGTTCACACATGAAGTCATTGCAGGTGGATAAGTATATCTATCAGATAAATTCGTCAGTGCAATTACTAGGTCACAGGAAGTGTGCTTGTATGATTTTGATAAACACTTCCAAGTTGCCCTTCATAGATGTTGTGCCAGTTTACACCTCCTTGACAAATTGAGAGAGTTCCTGTTTCCACACATCATTGACAGCAGTGTGTTATCGAAGGTTTAGATTTGCTGGTCCTGCCAAGGTTTAAATTGGTAACTCAGTATGGTTTACTTTGTATTTTTATTAGGAGGTTGAATATCTTTTTACATTTTGAAGAGTTGTTTTTCTCTTTTCTGTGCATGCTCATTTCCTTCACCCAATTTTCTATTAGAATGTTGGTCGTTTCCTTATCAGTTTTTAGACGTTTCTTCTAGATTAGGGACATTAGCCCTTTGTATGGTATAAAATGTAAACTTTTTTTCCTCAGCTTTTTGTCTTTTGACTTTGCTAGTGGTATATTGATTTTTCAGGTAAACAATTTTTGATTTTTTGGTAGATGATTTTATCAGTCTTTTTTTTTTTTTTTAATATTTTTATTTAGTCATTTGTTTTTACATCCTCTAGATTTTTGGTCCTAGCTATAAAGGACTCTTCTCCCGAGGTTATCTTCTGGTATTTTATGGTTTCCCTTTTTATGTTTAAACATCTGATCCACTGAGGATTTATATTTGTATAAAACTTAAAACATGTAGCTCTGTCTTTACCCATCACCTGCACCCTTCCTCCCCTATTCATAGAAAACCACTCACTACAGTTTTTATTTCTTAAACACACATTCCAGTATACAGCACTTTCTCCTTCCTTCATGAAACATATCTCACTTCTGCTGTATAGGCCTTTTGGGGTTTCATAAACATATTGCTCAAATCATATTTATTGAGCATTGTATTAGTAAGTGTTTTCTGGGGAAACAGAATCAACAGGAGATATCCATAAGTAGTATGAGATTTTATGAAATTCTTTCACATGACCTTGGAGAAAAGAAGAGGGGTGGTGGGGGTGGGTAAGGAGAAGAATTAGAAATGCCTTGCAAGCTACTGACCTCAGGGCATTCCTTTGCATTTTCATCTGGTAAAAATAGGATTAATCTTTTCAAGCAGGGGTTGGAAGGCAGATTCCTCTGGGCGGGGTGGACGTTTGGCAGTGCATGCTGAAGTTTGGCTGGTACCTGCCTCAGGGCTGGGAGGAGGTCCAAACTCCCTGGGGCAGACCAGAGACTGGGCAGTGCAGGCTTCAGTTTGACTAGAACCCAGCTCAGGGCTGGAAGGAGGTCTGGACTCCTGGGGCAGGCTAGAGGCTGGGTCATGCAAGGTTGACATTGTGTGGCCTTCACAGGGCAGCCCATTACAGGTTTAGCTGGTAGTCTCAGCAGAATTTACCGTTCCAGTGTCCCCACCCATATCATCACCATACCATATGTCTCCATCCCAATCCTCAGTTCCACTCCTTTGCAATCAATTCCTTCACTTTTACAGCAGATACTCTGGGAGGTTGAGATTTTAGTTTCCTTTGTAACTCTGCTACTTGTTTCAAGTCTGAGTCTGGTTTTCAGAGATCTCAAGTCTGTGACTGCTTGAAACAAGATTTTCTTTCAGAACACATACAGAAACTTTCACGTCATTCATGCTGCATTTAAGTTGCAAATTTGAAGTCTACTCATCGCTTACTTTTGTAACTGTATCCGAGTATCTAGGAGGAGCCAGCCAACATGATTGTACCTTTTGACTCCACAAAATTCTGTTAAGGTATTGAAAACACTCTTACTCAGATCTTTGCCTTTTGTAAGTGTGGAAGTAGGGGACTCCAAGGATAATATTTTGCTTATCTCCATTGCCAATTTAGCCTCTTAATTATTGGAAAGGGAGTCTTCGTACCCTTGTGTCCAATTAGAGTAGAGAGCCAAATTGCAAAACTCCCAGAACCACAGAAATCCCATGTTTAAGATTCTGTTCCTCAAGAACCATTCCTGGTTGCAAGCAGTATTAGTCAAGGTTCTCTAGGGAAATAGTATCAACCGGAGAGACCTGTATGAGATTTTATAAAATTCTCTCACTTGACTGTCAAGATGTACAAGTCCAGATTCCACAGGCAGGCTATAAACCAAGGGCTCTGATGAAGGTCCTTGATGATTTCTCAGGAGACTTTTGCTGTCTGAAGAGGAGCTGGGAAATTCTCTTTGTATGCTGAAATCACTTCCCATTTTAAGGCATTCAACTAATTGGATGGAAGTCACTCATTGCTGACCGCAGTCTCCCTGGTTGATCGTAGATATAATCAGCCATCTATCCAGCAAACTCACTGATGACTGAAGTCGGTAAATGTCCTTGTATTACATTTAGCCCAGTGTTTGCTTGACCAAACAGCTGGGCACAATTATATGGCCAAGTTGATATATTAGCCTAACTGTCACAAGCATTTATTTGTTTGTTTGTTTGTTTAAGAAGAAATTCTCCAAGTTGCCTTTTATTCCCACAACCTGATTGCCTCAGGTCTGTTGTCTGTTGTTTGGAAACTTGTTTCATATGTTTTTGTCTGGGTTTGTACTTTAAGTTAGGAGGGTAAATTGTTATTCCGTTATGCCAGAAATGGAAATCATGGTTGGAGATTTTAACACCAGCTTTTCAAGCATTGGTAGAAGAACATAGATATAGCTGATTATAGGAAGACTTCTCAGGACCTTCACTGCAGTGATGTTTATAGAATATTATATCCAACCCTTGCCACATTCATTGCATATGTCATGTTCATCAAAAATAGACCATATGCTGGTCTATAAGAAAGTCTCAGTAAATATAAAAAGGGTTGAAATTTTACATAGTATGTTCACTGAGCTTAAATTAGAAAACTATAACAGTAAGATATCTAGAAAAATTCCATATTTTTGGAAATTAACACATTTAAATAATTGATTTGTCAAAGGAGAAATCGTGAGGCAAATTATAAAATATTTTAAACTGAATGATAATGCCAATACAACAGCAGAATTTATGGGATAAAGCTAAAGCAGTGCTTAGAAGGCAATTTATAGCTTTAAATGCTTATATTGGAAAAAGAAGTTTAAAATCAGTGACCTATGGTATTATTGTAAGAAGTAGAAAAAGAAGAACAATAAATATTGAGTTAAGTAGAAAGAAGGAAATAATAAAAGATGAGGGCAAACAATCAATGAAATATAAAACAGAAACAATAGAAATAATTAACAAAGTCAGGTATTGATTCTTTTAAAAGGTCAGCACAATTGATAATCCCTTAACTAGACTGATCAAAAGAAGCAAAAGATAACACAAATGATTGATATCATGAAAGAAAGCTTGTTTGTCACACCAGTGGAGACAGTTTTGAAGAGGGTGGACATCTCAGGACTGTTTGCCAGTAGCACCTCCAGCTTCAGAGATAAAGCATAAGCTTTTGGTCTTGAGTCCATCCCTCTTTAAGCCCTTACTAGTTTTTCTTTGCTTTTGGTTTCTTGAGAATACTGTTGTTTTCTTCATGTTCTTTTTCTAAATCCTTCCTTTTTTTTTTTGTCTCCTGATTTAAATGCTCTCCCCTGGTCCTTTACTGGGGCTTTAGGGAGCGCCTCCGCTAGTCTCCTTGGCCTTTCCCCCTTTTCCCTCTTTATGACTGGTTGAATAAACTTTGTTTCTTCTACAATCCATCATATATGTCTGTATATTGCCCGTAACACATTCTTCAGTAATTATCTGTCTAAACATGTGTATTCTCCACTGTCAGAGTTTTTAGAAATATGGTTGTGACTCATTCATCTCTATATCCCTAGCCCCTGGCCCAGTACTTGGAACATTGTGTTTTTGAATGAAAGTGTCTTGAGCTCCAAATGGCTAAATGATGAATGAGGTTTGGGATCACAGATTTGTGGCTTGGAATGCATGGATGCCTATTGTTGCATCTTGATAACCTACCTAAATTGATATGAAAATTGTTTGTGGTTTTTGAATATTATCTACTTTTGCTAAATTGATTTTTATATCATCATGTTGATCAGCTATTTTAGAGGTTGTAGAAGAAATAGAGTATGTGCTTAGATTTCGTTTTTATATGAAGGGACACTGTGTTATGGTAGTTATTATGCTTCATTTGGTTATAATACCAAGAGACATACTTTCATTGTATTATTTTATTAACAAGTGATTAAATAAACCATGTCTGTAGATATCTATTTAATGCTTTTACTCTTGTTACTAAAACCTTGGTTATAAACAGTGTATTCTTTAGTTCTTATGTCTTTTCCTCAGAGGCCCTCTGGCAAATAATGATTCAGAATTAATTAATGACACTGTTCGATCTTTTTAGTTGTTCCAGTGCTACTTTGAAGGAATATGCCAATAATCTTAGTCTCGGGGTTTCATAAATTGATCTCTAAGTTGAGATGAGTGCATTGATTGATAATAAAGATTTTGTTTAACTCCAGAAATCTTAAAGAGTAAATAATGAAGCCAGTGTCCATTACTGTATTGTTGGCGTGTGCTTAAATAAAAAGCATGGCGTGACCATTTCCTTGGTTAATTCTAGCACTAAACTTCTGACCAAAATAATTTTATGTTTGTTATTTATACCTGAACTTGTAATTTCATTTCATTTCACTGTTTAAACTATAGGGAAGTATTTTCCTTTCTCAGCTTAGAGAAAAAACTAGTAGACCATTTACTGTAGTTGAATACGTATGATTTATTTCAGTAAGTTTTCAGAAGTAAAATTAGAGGAAAATATTTCAAGATTTTTTTTCTTTTTAGCTGTTAATAGAGAAATAGGGTGTGAACCTGTTACCACATCTAAGATTATGGCTAGTCAAAAATTCAGTCAGATGGAGTTCTTTTATGTGTAAATTGTGCCTGTAAAGTAGATAAGGCCATGTCTGTTTTACTGTATGTCTAGTAACCAAACTTTTCCCCCCTCTTTCTTTAGGTTCTTGATTATTACAGACCATTTTCTGAAAAGCCCAGAATTGGTGAAAGCCATGTATGCCAAAATGAGCAATCCAGAAAGGTAACCCCAGAAACCAATGTGGTTTTGAGTATTTAGCATTCCATATGGAGTATTCTGTACACATGATTGTAAAACCCTGTGGTTTCATAGTTGGCACAAAATCTCTAAATACATGTTTGTATCGGTAATGGTTTTAAATTGGTTGGTTAACATTACAGCCTAGCCACAACGGGCAGTGATTTATGTAGGGTTACAGGATCCAGGTTGGCACCATTATTCAATAAAGGCATATTAAGAAAAACTTTAGGAACAAATTTTCATGCTTATGCCTTGATTTTATAATAGTAGTTCCATCAATTGTGTCTTATGGCCGTATATTTGAGATGTGCTCATTTGTCCATATCACCAGTATCATGATTTAGGATAGATTGTGCTAGGTTTGTAGTTTTTCTATAAATAATTCAGATTGAAGGGAAATTAGTCCTGCTGTGGTCTCTGTACTGTTGTAAGAGCAGTGACCTGGGAGGGCAGATGCCCTGGCACTAGACCTCAGTGATATCAGCTCTTCATAAATAAAAGAAGGGGATTGAATGAGATGATTCATAGGACCCTTTCCTTGCCAATACTATGTGTTTTTCCTAACCTTATTAGGAGGATTGCCTTGGGAAAATAAGAAAATTTATTCAGAAATCACAGATGAAATAATAAGAAGCTTAAAAAAATGTTAATCTTCTGAGTAAAGTCACAAATTTTATAAATGTTATGGCTTTGAAATTCTTTCTGTATATTTGGATTCCAATAAAGTTTTATAACTTCCTTGGCAGTCTTTTGTTAATTATTTTTTTAAAATGTTTTTAACAGAAAAAGGAACTGTTGATATTTTAAAATCAGTTTAGATATGAGGTTTATAAATTTGTTTGCTCATCCCATTCCCCCATGTGCATACTTTATTGTAGAAAATTAATTATTTGTAGTTTCTTGACCCCAAATAAATGATGTGATGTACAGTGCTGTAAAGTGCTATATTGTAAGGCAGTGTAAACTGCCTTGTCATAAGGAACACCTGAAATTCAAGAATGCACAGTTAATACCAGGTGCAATGGATGTGTCATGATGATGGGAGAGAGTGTTGCTGTGGGGGGAGTGGGGGGCGGGGGCGGTGGGGTTGAATGGGACCTCATATTTTTCATAATGTAATTTAAAAAAAAAAAAAAAGAATGCACAGTTAAGGGAAACGGACTTTGGCCCAGTGGTTAGGGCGTCCGTCTACCACATGGGAGGTCCGCGGTTCAAGCCCCGGGCCTCCTTGACCCGTGTGGAGCTGGCCCATGCGCAGTGCTGATGCGCGCAAGGAGTGCCGTGCTACACAGGGGTGTCCCCCGCGTGGGGGAGCCCCACGCGCAAGGAGTGCACCCATAAGGAGAGCCGCCCAGCGCGAAGGAGGGAGCAGCCTGCCGAGGAATGGTGCCACCCACACTTCCCGTGCCGCTGACGACAACAGAAGCGGACAAAGAAACAAGACGCAGCAAAAAGACACAGAAAACAGACAACCGAGGGAGGGGAGGGGAATTAAATAAATAAAAAATAAATCTTTTTTAAAAAAAAAAAAAAAGAATGCACAGTTAATTGTATTTTAATGTTCAAGTTTATGTTTTCCATATTCCTATCAAATGATAAAATTTTAAACTGAACCACTACATAACCAAATGGGGAAGATAGACTAACAATCCTACCTTTTTTATTTATAAAAAAGTTGGAGGAGGTGCTGCTCTGCTTCATGCGAGTTTCTGCTCAGATGTCATCTCCTTCCTCAGCTTTACTTTTCTCAAAAGGAGAAGTGTTTATCATTTCCTCTTCCAGGACCAGGACTGAGTTGTCTGTCCTCAACACCCAGCAGAATCACTGTTGGCACTAACAACAAGCACTTACTGAAAACTGTCTTGAAGATGATGTCTGTTGATACTTGAGATAGCATTTGCTCATTTGGCTGGGGTCAGTGCTTGGCTTAGCAAAGTGCTGTTGAGTCAAGACACTTTTTTGTTCAGTGGCAGGACTGAGGTGGGGGACTGCTGTTGTTTCTTAACAGTAAGTTTGGACTGGCTTCTTGTTTCATGCCTGTTCTAGGGGAAAAAGTGTCAGATAATGAGATGGAATGCTTTGGGTTGCTGGCATCCCAGAAGATTGTCTGAAAAGAGCTTTCAGGGCAGAGGGAGGGGCCAGGGGAAGGATTTGAAGAAAAGTCCCCCAGGGCCTGACATTTCCCCAAGTCTCTTTTCTGGTTCATGAAGCACACAGAACTGCTCCCCAGTTGACCAGTGGTAGTTTTGTAGTTGCTAGACTACAGTAATAGCCTCGAAAATGGTATATGCATAAAAATATCGCAACATCTCTTTATTTTTATTGTAATCTAAAAAATAAGAAAGCAAGTAGGCTGTATTAGTATTTAATATGTAGTTTGACAATGATAGATAACTATAAATTACACATATTGTGAATGTGTGATGAAAATTTTTTTTATTGCTCAAAACAGTTTGAAGAATGTTAGACTAAAAGCATGCTGTCCCTAGATCATTTGTTCCTGTGGACCTTCATTCATTAATTTTTAATTGGACTTGTATTCATTGAGTCCTGTGGTTTGTATGCTAACCACTAAGAACACCAAAGTTGCCCAACATACTAGTATTGAAGGGGGTACTACTTTTTATAATGTCATTTTGTCATGTAGGTGATAATAGTCATTTTGGAGTATGTCAGGCAAAAACAGTTTTTATAATCTTGGTGTTTTATGGGGGCCTCTGCCCATGTCTATTTGTGCCTAATGGCAGGAGGTCAGAATCCCAAGGACACACGTCAGGGCCTTCTCAGGGACGGAAAGGGGACTGCTGTCCTTGGGTACCAAATAAATCATCCCTGCCAGGCATAATGAGACGCTAAGGTGGTGGTGTTCAAGGACAAGACTTTCCTCTTTTCTAAATGCTTATTTTCTATGAGGATATGTGGTAAGTCAAAATAAACGTTTAATTGACCGTGTCCCAAATCTAAAAAATGTCCCTTAAGAACCAGCCTCACCTTTGTTCTATATTTTGTGCAACAGGTATTAATTTCTTTTACTATGAATGCATTAACAGTGAAAAAAAATTTTTTTAAAGAAATTTGTTTATTTCTCTCCCCTTCTCCCCCTTCCCGCCAGTTGTCTGCTGTCTGTGTCCATTTGCTTTGTGTTCTTCTGTGTCCACTTTCATTCTTGTCAGCGGCACTGGGAATCTGTGTCTTTTTACTGCGTCATCTTGCTGCATCAGCTCTCCATGTGTGCAGCACCACACCTGGGCAGGTTGAACTTTTTTTTACGTGGGGTGGCTCTCCTTACGGGGCACACTCCTTGCGCGTGGGGCTTCCATACGTGGGGGACACCCCTGCGTGGCACAGCACTTCTTGCGTGCATCAGCACTCCACGTGGGCCAGCTTATCACATGGGTCAGGAGGCCCTGGGTTTGAACCCGTGACCTCCCATGTGGTAGGTGGATACTCTATCCACTGAGCCAAATCCACTTCCTAACAGTGAAATTTTTTTATTCAACAAACCCATACAAGTCCTGTTACAGAAGTCAGGTTCTAGTCTAAGTCCTTCATAAATACATACTCAGTCGTCATGTTGACTGTGTAAGATGGCACTGCCCTGCTTTGTAGAGGTGTACACTGAGGAAGGCAGCTTGAGGAGCTGCCGGAGGCCGCACAGTCTGCCTCTGGAGCCTGCGCCAATCACTACCATGCTGCACTGCCTGCAGCGAAATTCCCTTTATCTAAGATAGTATCTGTGTTACATAGGAAAACCTACAACACCCAACAGCACCCTCCGTGGGGATCATATAGATTGAATCCCTTTTAAGACGGAGGTGAGCATTCTCTTTTATCTGCTTTAGTTATTTCTCCTGAAGGCCCATCCTTTGGTGTATTTCTCTAATACTGACTCCTTTTTCAAGGAGCCAAAAATACCCTGACTCCAGGTTTGTATTTTTGTTTCTTGTGCCCTCTAAATTGCACATATACAAACACAGAGGCAATTTAATTAAATCAGCAAATTTTGGGGTATATTTGAGCACTTTAGGATTAAAGGAAAATGACCCCTAAATGCAGAAGGATTTGGTGCTTTACACAGGGGAAAAGAAAATGCTACCAACACCCTTTACTCCTCTGCGATTTTAGTTACAGTGAAATTTCTTGTATTTGATTCACTTTATTAAGCAGTTTTGACTACCTCCTGTGGGGAGGGCACAATCTTGTGTCCTCCAGGAAGATACTAAGGTTAATTAGACATAGTGCCCACCTCTAGTGGTGAGGGGTGGAATAAACCTACTAAATGTTGTAGTCCCAGGTGTATATAGGGAGGCATCACAGATGTAGTGCTTCAGGGAGGCACTTGGGCTGTAGCCCTGGCTGGGAGGGGGAGGGCATCAGCACCTACATTTATGCAGTAAGGAAGGGCTCTGTGCAAGAGTTGTCTTTGACTTGAGCCTGGAGGCTGGGCAGGGTTTTAGCAGGCATATGTTATAAGAGCATGTGGGGAGTTTCTGGGTGTCTGTGGGATTTTCTAGGTGTTGCTACACCCTGAGTGTGCACAAGGTTGGGAGTCTTTGGAGGTGTTTTGGGTAACACTGAGAAGTCCAGTTTGATTGTATTAAAAGATATTTGTAAGAACTCAATGGGAGGAGAGTACTGAGCAAGAAGGCCAGTACTGAGCAAGAAGGCCAGCACTGGACTTTATTTTGGTGACAAGAGTCTTTTGGTTCATTCAACAGATATTTATCACCAGACAAAAATACCTGGCCTCATGGAGCTTTTGTTCTAGTGGTGAGAATGGCATAAAGCAAAGAAGTAAAATATAAAACTAGCCAGGTGTTATACCCGTTAAAAAGAAAATAAAACTGGGGAAGGGACTTGTTGAATGGGCTTCCCTGAGCTGCACGGAGAGCAGAGGCTAAGGCTGCCTGGGAGCTTGGTAGGTGGAGCTGCTGGGTCAGGGCTCTGGGAGATGAGCTCTTTTGGTGTCTTTGTGCCATGCAGGTGAGTGAGGGCCAGGGCTGGGAAGGGTGCAGATGGGAGCCTTGGCAGGAGTACACAGGGTCCTCTGGGGAAGTAGAGGCTCTTGGAATCCTTTCAGATAGTTGATATGTGTTCAGAGTTGTACTTAGATTAATAGGACTGAAGGGATTGTGGAGTCTTTCTCAGCAGGGATATGTAATGAGTTAATGTCTCTGTTTGCATCTAGACTGGTGCTTTGTGCCACCCTTTTGAGAACTGAGACAGCAGTCATTCAGAGTAGTGTCTAAGTCCTGTGGTTCAGATGCAGAACTTTGCTAGGGAACCCTGGTGAGGCACAGTGGTGCTTCTGGGTTGAGAGCATGATCATAGTCACCTGAGGAATTTAAAAAACACGCAGGGGCACCCAGGCTTCTTCAGACCTGTTGACTTGGAAGATTCAGCTGGGTTAGTGGCTGATAAGACTGAAAATTTTGAGGGTTGGTTGGTGAAACAAACCTCTGTATTTATTAAGCACCAAGCAGTGGTGCCCTGGGGCCACTCCTGGGAGGGTGTGGGTGGGGGTCTGTGTGCCTCCAGGTGGGTTATGACCTTCCCTCTTACCTGTTGGCCTTAGAGTGCTGGGTAAGTCCTGAAGATTTTTAGTTGTTGTCAAAATTAGTTGATTCTGTCACCTAGGGTCTGGTAGCTTGTTTGGCAGATTACTTGGTGAGGAAATTTTGGATGAAGACTCAAAAACAGTTCACATGTTAAGATTTAGTACAAAGGAGAGCCTAAATTTATACAGTTTTTTGGTATCCCTTCCCAGTAAATGGGGGTGAATATTAACAAATTGAATTAGCTGCCCTGGGTAAACAACTTTTGAAGTTTCAGGTTTATAATCTGGTTGAATGGCTTAGTTGATTAAGACAGAATGCTAGTTTTGCCACTCACTTCTTTGGACAAGTTAATGTAACTTTTCTGTGGTCCAAAGAAGAAATACAAATGGCGAAAAAACACATGAAAAAAATCTTCAGTATTATTAGTGATTAAGCAAATGCAAATCAAAGCTACAATGAGATATCATTTCATACCTATTAGAATGGCCACTATTTAATTAATTAATTTTTTTACATTTCTCTGTACTGGATACCTATAAATCTTATTTTTTGAGTCATACAATATGTTACACAATATATTTGCTTCATAGTAATGCAATCATACAGTATTTGTCCTTTTGTGTCTGGCTTGCTTCACTCAACCTAATGTCCTCCAGGTTCATCCAGGTTGTCGTATGCTTTACGACTTCATGTCTGGTTACAGCTGCATAATACTCCATTGTGTGCCTATACCACAGTTTGTTTATCCATTCATCTGTTGATGGACACCTGGGTTGTTTCCAACTTTTGGCAATCATGAATAATGCCGCTGTGAACATGGTGTGCAGATGTCTGTTCGTGTCACTGCTCTCAGTTCTTCTGGATATATACCCAGTGGTGTATATACCCAGGGTCACATGACAACTCTGTATTCAACTTTAGGAACTGCCAAAGAGTCCTCCACAGTGGCTATAACATTCTATATTTCCACCAATAGTGAATAAGTGTTCCTGTCTCTCCACATTTGGCAGTTCTTAAAGAAGTTTAATATAGAATTGCCACGTGACCCGACAATACCACTACCCAGAAGAACTGAGCGCAGTGAAGTGACATGAACGGACGTGTGCTTACTGGTGTTCATAGCCATGTTATTCACAAAAAAAAGACAAATACTGTATGATTGTGCTATTATGAACTAAATGTATTGTGTAAACACAGGGAGTTAAAAACTAGAATATAGGTCACCAAAAAAATAGAATGAGTTTAGAGAATGGAAAGCTGAGGGCTAATCTGTGCAGAATTTGTAAAAAGGTTGATTGTTTATCTTTGGATGTGATTAGAAAAAGTGAAAGCACCTCATAGTGTTTGTAACTAGCAGTACTATTGTATGGTTTTGGATATACAGTTCTCCTAGCACCATTTGTTAAAAAGATTTTGTCCCTGTAACGTGGACTTGGTAGGTTTGTCAAAAAACCAGTTGGCTGTAGAGGTGAGAGTTTATTTCTGGATTCTCAATTCTATTCCACTGATCAATATATCTGTCTTTGTGCTAATGCCATGCTGGGTTTATTTGTTGTTATTTTCAAAGGAGGAACAGGGAATGAATCCAAGACCTTGTATATGGGAAGCATGCACTCAACCACTGAGTTAATCTGCTTCCCAGTGAAAGTTGTTTTTTTTTTATTTGTTTTTAGGAGGTCCAGGAGATTGAACCCAGGACCTTGTACATAGGAAGCAGGTGCTCAACCACTTGAGCTATATCTGCTCCCCAAACAGCATGCTGTTTTGAACACTTTAGCTTTGTAATATGTTTCAAGTCCAGGCAGAAAAGTCCTCCCACATCACCCTTCTCTTTTAGGATGCTTTTGGCTATTCAGGTGCCCTTTCTCTTCCAAATAAATTTGGTAATTGCCTTTACTATTTCTGTAAAGGAGGCTATTGGAATTTTTTTTTTTTCAATTTATACCCCCCCCCCCCCCCCCCCCCCGCTGCTTGCTTGCTGTCTGCTCTCTTTGTCCATTTGCTGTGCCTTCTCTGTCTGCTTGTCTCCCCTTGTTGTGTCATCTTGCTGCGCCAACTCTCTGTGGGGTGCGGGCCATCAGCTTTTTACGGGCACGGGCCAGCTTTCTTTCACAAGGAGGCCCTGGGAAGCGAACCCAGGGCCTCCCATGTGGTAGATGGAAGCCCAATCCATGAACTCAGAGTATCTTTCCATTTGTTTAGGTCTTCTTTGATTTCTTTTAGCACTGTTTTGTAGTTTCCTGAATATAGGTCCTAAACATCTTTGGTTAAATTGATTCCTAGGTAGTCTTTTTTTTTTTTTCCTGTAATGGAATTTTTTTTCCTGATTTGCCCCTCTGATTGTTCAATAGTAGTGTACAGAACATTACTGATTTTTGAGTGTTGATCTTTTGTCTTGCCACTTTGAACTTGTTTATTATTAGTTCAAGTACTTTTGTCATATATATTTCAGAACTTTCTAAGTAGAGGATCATGTCGTCCGTGAATAGTGAGAGTTTTATTTCCTCTCTTCCTATCTGGATGCTTTTTTTTTTTTTTTTTTTTTTTGCCTAATTGCTGTAGCTGGAACTTCTAGCACAATATTGAATACTAGTGGTGACAGTGGGCATCCTTGTCTTGTTTCCAATCTTTGAGGGAAAGCTTTCAACCTTTCCCTGTTGAGTATGATGTTGGCTGTGGGTTTTTCAAATATACCCTTTATCATATTGAGGAATTTCCCTTCTGTTCTTATCTTTCAAAATGTTTTTATCAAGAAAGGATGCTGGGATTTGCAGAATGCCTTTTCTGCATCGATCGAGATGATCATTTGTTTTCCCCTTCAGTATGTTAATGTGATGTAATATGTTAATTGATTTGCTTATGTTGAACTACCCTTGCGTATCAGGAATAAATCCCAGTAGGTCTTGGTGTATAATTCTTTTGATATGCTGTTGGATTCTATTTGCAAGTATTTTGCTGAGAATTTTTACATCTGTGTTCATTAGAGAGACTGGTCTGTAATTTTCTTTTCTTGCAGTATCTTTACTGGGCTTTTGTGTTAGGGTGATGTTAAGTTCATAAAATGTTTGGGTAATTTTCCCTCCTGAATTTTTTTGGAAGAGTCTAAACAGGATTGGTGTTTATTCTTCTCAAAATGCTTGGTAGAATTCACCTGTAAAGCTCTCTGGTTCTGGACTCTTCTTTGTTGAGAGATTATTTTATTTTACCACTGTGCCCTACTCTACCCCTCACCGCTTGCATGTGCTATCTGTTCTCTATGTTCATTCACTGTGTGTTCTTCTGTGTCTGCTTGTCTTCTCTTCTTTTTTTAAAAGATTTATTTATTTATTTCTCTCCCCCTCCCTGCTGCCCCAGTTGTCTGTTCTCTGTGTCTATTTGCTGCATGTTCTTCTTTGTCCGCTTCTGTTGTTGTCAGCGGAATGTGAATCTGTGTTTCTTTTTGTTGCATCATCTTGTTGTGTCTGCTCTCCGTTGTGTGTGGCGCCATTCCTGGGCAGGCTGAACTTTCTTTCACGCTGGGCGGCTCTCCTTACGGGGTGCACTTCTTGTGCGTGGGGCTCCCCTATGCAGGGACACCCCTGCGTGTCAGGGCACTCCTTGCGTGCATCAGCACTGCATGTGGGCCAGCTCCACATGGGTCAAGGAGGCCCGGGGTTTGAACCGTGGACTTCCCATGTGGTAGATGGACGCCCTAACCACTGGGCCAAGTCTGCTTCCCATGGCTTCTCTTCTTGTCTTCTCTTTAGGAGGCACTGGGAACTGATCCCAGACCTTCCGACATGGGAGAGAGGTACTCAGTCACCTGCGCCACCTCAGCTCCATGGTTTGTTGTGTCTCTCCTCTGTGTCTCTTTTTGTTGCGTCATCTTGTTGCACCAGCTCTCCACACCACATGGACCAGCTTGCTTTTCACCAGGTGGCCCTGGGAAGCGAACCTGGGACCCTCCATGTGGTCGATGGGAGCCCAGTCACTCAAGCCACATCCACTTCCCTGTTGGGAGTTTTTTGATGACTGTTTCAATCTCTTTAGATACAATTGGTTTGTTGAATTCTTGTATTTCTTATAGAGCCAGTGTAGATTGTGCATTTCTAGGAATTTGTCCATTTCATCTAGGTTTCTAGTTTATTGGCATACAATTTCTAATAACTGTCCTCTTATGATCCTTTCATTCCTGTGGGGTCCGTCATAACTTCCCCCCTTTCATATCTGATTTTATTTATTTGCATCTTCTCTCTTTTTTTTGCTAAGGGTTTGTCAATTTTATTGATCTGCTCAAAGAACCAGCTTTTGGTTATGTCAATTTTCTCTATTGCTTTTTTGTTCTCAATATCATTTATTTCTGCTCTAATCTTTATTATTTCTTTCTTTCTGCTTGCTTTGGGAATGCTTTGCTGTTGTTTTTTTTTTCCCCTCTGGTTTCTCCAGTTGTGTCATTAGATCTTCGATTTTAATTCTTCCTTTTTTTTGATATGGATGCTAGGGCTATAAATTTCATTCTCAGCACTGCCTTCACTGTATCACATACTCAGTACTTTTTTTTTCTTCTATCTGGTTGCGTCATTGTCGTTATGGTTTGTTGCTGTGCCGCGTGGAGGCCTGCGCTTCTCCCCCATAGTTCTGGGATGCCTTTTTTCTTTTCTTTTTTTAATCAGGAGATCCCATAAATTGAACCTGGGTCCTCCATATGGTAAATGGGAGCTCAATTGCTTGAGCCACAACTGCTTCCCTCAATATGTTTTAATAACACATTTTCCTGAGTAGAAATAAGAATGGTAACTGTAATGTACAAAAAAAAAAAAAAGAATATTTTTAAAAAATCCTATGTGTGGCTTCTTTTATCTTAAGGGAAGGATCCTTAGGATAGTGCTCAGAAGTAGAGTGAATTGGAGAGCTAATTGGGAACTCTGGTATGCTGTGCCCCATATACTAGAGTGAAAAGTTTTTGACCCATTTCCTAACTGTGGGTGCCATTAAAAGTTTTTATTGGTGAGAAGTGGACATGGCTCAGCTGATAGAGTGTCCGTCTACCATATGGAGGTTCCAGGGTTCAATACCCAGGGCCTCCTGACCTGTGTGATAAGCTGGCCCATGTGCAGTACTGCTGCGTGTAAGGAGTGCCATGTCACACAGGGGTGCCCCTGTGTAGGGGAGCCCCACATGCAAGGAGTGCGCCCTGCAAGGAGAGCTGCCTGTGTGAAAAAAAGCGCAGACCACCCAGAAGTGGCACCGCACACATGGAGAGCTGAAGCAGCAAGGTGATGCAACAAAAAAGAGATGCAGTTTTCCGGTGCTGCCATGAATGCAAGGGGACACAGAAGAGCACACAGCGAATGGACACAAGAGAGCTGACAATGGTGGGGGTGGGGGATGGGGAGAGAAATAAATAAAATAAATCTTAAAAAAAAAAGTTTTTATTGGCAGATGACTTAATGTAAGAGGATCATGTAATGAACCATAGTCTCTTATCAGGAGATATACAAGCCTAGTTTGCATTTCTGTTTTTAAAGATCAATTTCTGATCCACCACCTGCCTCCTTTTTTCCTTCAAGATCACTCACCACCTGTTTCCTTAGATCTCCCTTCTTGTATGACATCTCCCATCTCTGTCATATGATCAAGAATAGAGAGGTGCATTTACTGAGCAAGGAGAAGTCTGGGGGAAGGATTGCCTCTGGGTGAATTTGTAGAGAAGGAAAAATCTATTTTTACCTTTCCTTTTTCAGCTCTTTCAAATCTCCCTCAGCTCACCCGCTGGGGTCCTCACAGTCTTCTTGTTGCTGTCTGTTCGCCTTGATTGTATTTACGTCATGCTCAACCCTTTTTGTCTGTACTTCACAGAATACCTCATTCAGAATTTGTCCTGTCTTTTTTATCCTTTCCTCAGGTGTAGCCCATCTGTTTTGTTCCTTATTCTTCCTCTCTATCTTTGCCTAAGGATACTTATGATTTAATCTGGTAAAATTATTTTCTTTTATTATATTGCCTGGTTTGATCATAGTCAGCTAGATTCTAAATTCCCCAAGGTCCCAGTGCTAATCTAATGTATCAAAATTTCAGACAAGTTTTAGAGCAGGCAGTTGGGTTCCTTTTGAATTAAATCGAATAGGTGGCCCTCTTCTAGCATTCCTGGGAAGCTGTCCTGCTGTGGGTGACTGGAAAGTTTGGCCTCATTGCCTGACAGTGCTTTGTCCATTTTCTAAAGATTACACGTGAATAAAGGAAAACAGATATATCCTAATACCCAACCATTTGTTGTTTTTTTATGCTCAGTTGAGGGAATTATTTGTTTTATTTTGGATTAATAATTGTTACATGAAATCTGAGATTTTAGGGGTTTTGGAAATATCTAAGATCTTGGATGATTTTTCCAGACTTTCTCATTTTTAAACTAAAATACAGGAAACTTTAGGTATACTTTCTCTTTTTACTAAGGCAGTAAGCATCACATTTTTCATGCGGTAAGACATGCTCCATGTCTGATATAAGTTCTTTTCCCCCCATTTGCTAATAAGCATTTTAGATATTCATACCCTTTTTTGGTATGGAAATAAATGAGATTTATATGTATAAGTTCAAGTTAAAATGTGATTTTTGAGCAGATATCCTTTTTGACTTATGCTGGGTAGGAGGAAACATCATCAAATAGAAGTATTGATTTGATAATATAAATACTGACTTAAAAACTGGTAGAGGCTTGGTCTTCACACTTGTCTTTTTGTAAGTTTAATTAATTAAAAGCAGAAAAGTCAGCCCTTATGTAAGTGTTCTGACATTGGGTAAGGTAATTAACCTTGCTAAGTCTTATTTACCTATCTTTAATATGAGCCTAACGGCATTACCTTCCTCCAGCCATTTTTTTGTGTGGACTAAATAATGCATGTATAATGCTTAGCTCAGTGGTAAATATTGAATAAATGTTAGCACATTTAAGTTTGTTGTTATTCTTATTGTAGCTGATTTCATAAAACTTAAAATGACAGCATTTCTGAAATGTTGAATTATCTCAGTACTGAAGGAATAGTATATTCCTAGTTTCTGGGGCCAAGTCACATGAAAGAAACCAAGATTTAAAAAAAAATAGGTTAATTGAAATATGCCAGCAGCAAAAGGACAAATATTGTATGATTCCACTTATATGAGGAATCTAGAATAGGAAATTCATAGGGGTAGAAAGTAGAATAGTGGTGGTTACTAGAGATGGGCTGGGGAGGTATTGCTTATAAGTTTATATTTGGGATGATAAAAGTTGTGGAAACACATAAAGTGATGGTTACACAACATTGTGAATGTACTTAATGCCACTGAATCATAACACTTTAAAATAGTTAAAATGTAAATTCTATGTTACATATATTTTACCAAGTTAAAAAAATGTTAAAATATAGATAATTGATGAAAAATAATTTTATTTTCAAAATATGCTTTCCTAGATATTATAAACCTTGTAAGGAGTATAAAACAAAAGTATTTCTTTAAAATTGTCTCCATAAATATTTTTAGCATTGTACAGTTTCAGTAGGACATATTCATATAGAAAACTGGTTTTTTTACAGGGTAACATTCTTAGATCTTGTAATAGCCAAACTAGTGGGTGACGAGCCACTTGCCAAAGATGACATCCCTGTGTTCTTAAGCCACGCAGAGCTGATTGCAAGTACTTTTGTGGATGAATGCAAGATTGTGCTAAAACTGACATCTGAGCATCATACTGATGATGAGGTAAGGGGACAGATTTCCTAATCTTGAGTGAGAGGATAGTAAGGCTTTCTAACTCATCTTGGTCCTTTATAAGAATTCTTTTAAAAAAATCTTGAGAAAAATTATATAACTAATGCATATTTATTTTAGAATAGCAAGAAAATACCACTGAGATTAAAATGCCCTTATTCTTACCATCGAGAGCTAATGTATTAAAAGAAAAATTCTGGTTAATGTATTTTTCCAACCAGATAACCTTACATACATACATATGTACAAATGTGCACACAATATATTTTAAAAATTAAATCATTTTATTCAGTTTATTGGAAATTTTTTTTTTCTTTTCCTGTTTGACAGGATGCAAATTCTGTACATGAGGGCAGGAAGTTGACTGTTACATTCATAGTAACTTGTGCATAGTAGATACTTAGCAGATATTTGCTGAATGAATAAATAACTAATGCATTGTGAAGTATTTTTTAAAAGGCTGCAATATGGGAAGTGGATTTGGCTCAACTGATAGAGCGCCTGCCTACCAACATAGGAGATACAGGGTTCAAACCCAGGGCCTCTTGACCCATGTGGTGAGCTGGCCCACATGCGGTGCTAATGCATGCAGGGAGTGCTGTGCCACATAGGGAGCCCCGTGCGCAAGGAGCGCGTCCCTTAAGGAGAGCCACCCCATGTAAAAAAAGCACAGCCTGCCCAGGAGTGGTGCTGCACACACGGAGAGCTGATGCAGCAAGATGATGCAACAAAAAGAGACACAGATTCCCAGTGCTGCTGACAAGAATCCAAGTGGACACAGAAGAACACACAGCAAATGGACGCAGCAGACAATGGGGGATGGGGGAGGGGAGAGAAATTTTTTTAAAAACTTAAAATAAATAAATAAATAAATAAATGGCCACAATAGCACTCCAAGTAAAGAATTTAGCATACTTTTTTGTTCTATGTCCCTATAGTTGGACATTTAGATTATTTATTATTTTTACTTATAAATAGCTCTATAACACATGTCTTTATAGTCAGATCTTTGTACCTTTCCATGGTTTTAACCTAGGGCACAACCTTAGAAGTGAAATTGTGGGATATAAGGGTGTACATTTTGAAGCTTCAGCCCCTTCCTCTCTACCTGGGACCCGTGGTCTGTTACATTCTCCCCTTTCTTATCCCTCCCTGCCTGCATAAATTACTGGCCTAACTCAACCAATGTGTTCTTGAAATTCATTTTTGCAGCATAGTCAAGAATCTAGATAAAATAAGGTTACTATCTGAGGAACAGAAAGAATGAAGAAAAAGGTAAACAGAGCCCATGGAACCTGTGGGACACCATCAGGTATACCCATATAAACACATTGTGGAAGTCCCAGAAGGAGAAAAAGGAAGGAAAGAGGGAGGAGGACATTAAATAAAAGTAATTTTTATGACTTTTACACTGGTCTATTGTTTCAGCAAATGAAAGGTTTTATTAAAAGAGGGTTATAGTAATTCCTAAATTTATTTGTATTTTAGCAAAAACATTTACTTAAGAAAATGATCTGTAGTTTATTTCATATTATTTAATGTGCTAATTGAAGTAAAATGAATTATGTTCTATACTATAATAATGCTGATTTTTATTTTGAGGGTTAAAAAATAAGTGATGTGAATGATCATTTGTTTAATAATTAACAAGATAAAGAAGGATTTGGTCTTTTTTTCATTTCAGGTATAATATGTATGGAAAATTTAAAATACCTATAAAATAAAAAAGTATTTAAATTAAAAAAAAGAAAAAGAAAATGAAATAATGGCTGAAAAGTTAGCAAATTTAACAAAAGACATAATATATTCATATATCTAAAATGCTCACCATAATCCAAACAGGATAAACTCAAAGTGACCCATGACATGACATATTATAATCAGACTGCTGAATGCCAGAGATAAAGGAAAATTCTGGACGCCACGAGAGAAGCAATGTGCCATGTACAAGGGAGCCTCAATAGAATTAAGTGCCAATTTCTCATCAAAACCCATAGAGGCAAGTTTCCATGGGAAGTGTTTGTATGTGATACTGACTATCCAGCCAGTATTGATGAGGTTTTCATAGTTTATGGCCCCACAGAGTGGCCTCCTAAATCTACAACAGTGCTGGAGCCTGAAGTCTGTTGATGGCGTTTAGCCATTTTACCCACCTTTAGTTCAGCAAGCACATCTTGTGCTGAGACCGAACCAGCTCATAGTCGACAGCATCAAATTTTAGTCAAGGCTAGGCAATTAGGCTCTGTACATTCAGGATTTTAAAAAAGCAGGTAGCTTTTCTTTGGCAACAGCAAAACCAAGATGCTTCAGGGCCACAGGGCTTTGATCCAAGTCCTATGAAGAGCAAAGCTTCCTAAGCCCTTTTGCCTTGTCAGTCTCCAAGTGTGAATTGACCCATTCAGAAAACGCACATCACCCTCTAAGGGTCGGACACTCATTTTACGAAATCATTAAGCAACTGGTAACTACTTTTTAAAACTCCATAGTTTCCACCTGGAGATTGCCTCTATTTTCACATTGTCTCTCTTTTTTCGGAGGCTTAAATAGGCAAAAATCATCACACAGACTTGTTTTGTTTCCAGTTCTTAAAGAGTTTAAGTTTCAACCCACCCACTGGTGTCAAAAGCAAGGAAGTTGTGTCCCATAAACACTTCTTGTTTGCAGATTCCCCTAACTGGAATGATACCACTACCATTTATGAAATTACAAGAATATAACATTTTATATCAGTTTTTTACCAGACTTTCAATTGAAATGGCTGCAAAATACAAAAACATTTTTTAAAAATGAGTTCACACCAGCTTTTCACATTGCAAATTTATTCAAACCACTAGTAGTAAATTTCAGCAGGGATTTTTGAGGGCTGAGATTACAACTCCAGGGAAGAGCCAGGCTAGATGCAAGGGGGCAAGAGGTGGGGAGGCTATGGCCACAGCTTCTAGCAGCTGGATTGAAGGAATGGCTGGAATGTTTCCCACCCCTCCCCCTCCCACCCTTTTCTGTTTTATCCAAACTTTGCTCCAGCCTCGGCGTTATTGAATTTTGTCTAGGTGCTTGACTGTGCTGCAGAAATGAATTTCAGAAGCACGTCGGGTGAATTAGGCCAATAATTTTTCCAGACAGGAAAGGACAAGAAATGGGAGAAAATAACAGACCATGGGTCCCAGGTAGAGAGGAAGGGGTTGAAAAGTGATAAAGTGGGCTGATTTACAGGCTACAGTTTCCCATTATAGATTATAAATCCCCAGGTTTACTTGTCTAATGATCCAAGCAGGGGAGAAGGCAGCCAGAGTCAGGGTCCAGAGGCGAGAGCGAGTTCAGGCTTCGCACCTCTGTTTTGAGCCATTAATTATTCCACCCCTTTGCCAGTGGCATAGGAGGAGTTCTAGCTGTTTGCTGTTTTGATTGATTACCCCACTTATCAATCCCCCATGAGGGCCCAATGATAAAGTTTTTGGGGAATATCCAGGGCTTCTTCTGGCTTCCAGAAGAAGTCTTCTTCTGAGCAGCAGAATCTTGTAGAGGGTCTTCCAGCAGCCATCTTGGGGGTTATTGATGTCCACGTTGACTCTGCCAGGTTCTAGATCTGTTTATTGATTCCTTTTCTTACTAGCCTGCTTCATTGGGAACTGATGTAAACTTTTTTCTTCCTACTTAGAGGAGAGAGCAATGCAAACTTTTAGCATTTTTGGCTTATCCATAATTACATTTGGTGTTTTGGGGGCCCTGTCACCTCCCACCTGAAAGAGAGGATGAAAACCAAAAGTCCCTGACTGCACTGCCCTGACCCTCGTCACTGCCCCCTAAACCCCCACTTTCACCAGCATAATGTCCCTTTGATCCTTTCCTCCTCCTCTATTAGATCCCATCCAGGCTCAATAATTGTCATTATTTAGTTGCTTTTTTTTTTATTGTGGAAACATATATACAACATAAAATTTCCCATTACATTTACTTCCAAGCATACCATTCATTGGGCTTAATCACATTCACAATATTGCAACCCCCAAACATAAATCCTATACTCATTTGCATTAATACTACCTTTTCCACACTCCTGATAACCTGTAATCAGTTTCTGTCTCTATGAACTTGGATATTCTCCAATATTTCCTTTGTAGTTACTATGGGACTTTAATTTAACATCCTACCTGTATAACATTCTTGTTTGCTTTGATCATTTAAGTTCAAATAGTATACGCAAAGTATGTTCCTGTATTCCTCTGTTCCCTCACTTTTATGCTTTTCACAATTGTGTGTTTTTTATACATCGAGTCTTCACTGATTTATCATTGCATTTTATTCATTTGCCTTTTAGATGCTATAGGAAGTAAAAAGTAGAGTTACCAACCAAAAATACAACAGTAGTGGCATTCATACTCACCTGCATCATTACTATTACTGGAGGTCTTCATTTCTTCAAGAGCCTTTGATCTCTTGTTTATTGTCGTTTTTTATTTTCAACTTGCAGAACTCTTTAGCATCTCCTGTATGTCCCAGTGTAGTAGTGAGCAGTGCCAGTGCTATTGTTCACAGTTTATCTGTGCAGTGAGTTTAGAGAATAGATCCAGGCCATAACTTGGGGTCTTCCCTAGTCCTTTCTACACGTGCATCTTGTCTGGGGCATGCATATGTGGCCCTAGGAAACCACCGTTTACACAATACAAATGTCCCTTCTTTCCTAGGAAACCATTTACTCTTGGACCTGGGCTCTACACTGTGTGTCCTACAGATAGCTGTCCCTTGCCTCAGGCAACATGACTTGACTGCTTTCCTACACCATTCTACCTGAGAGTTCTGTGAGCTGCCTTCTATACACAGGGCAATTCCTGGGACAGAGTCACCACCACCAGACAGATCAGGCCAGATATATATACTCCCAGTATGTACATAAAGGTTATGCTGCTCCTTCCAGAACCAGGACCAGGGGTTCACACTGGGAGTCTAGGCCAGTGCTGTGCTGAGCCACTGAGGGATGCAGGAAGGGCCAGCCAGGGTACCATGAAGTCCTAAAGCTTTTAGGTGACTTTTTTAAAAAAAAGTTGAACCTCTCCTGGTTACTACAATCCTTTAACTCTTTTCTGGAGGTTTGGGATATTTGTGTTTGTTAGTTCATGCTGGTTGTTTAAAGCTTCTGTGGAGGGACCTAATCCTGAACCATCTCACCCCCCCACCTTGATCAGGGTAGAGCCCCTCCTGTCACATAGTAATTTCACCTGTCATAGGAGAAAGGAGCTCAGCCGCTGTTTCATATCATGTATGATTTCATAGCCACTGAGACATCAGTGGTTTGTCATCTACAACCCCTTTATTCTTCTCCATCTGCAAATACTGCTTTTGTCATATTTCAGTAAAACAGGATCTTTTAAGCAAATCCCATTTGTGACACCAATTGGGTTGGTAGGTCTCTACCCTCTTGCTGAATAATTTGCTAGGAGGTTCCACAGGCATCAGTATATGGAAATACGCAGAGTTAACTTTTATGAGAGTGAAAGGGTAGAGAACAAAATTTGCAATGGGAAAAAGCCATGGGGTGATGAGTCACACTGGGCATGATTAATTTCACCAACAAAGAATTTAGACAGCGTGTATGAAATTTTGCCAACTATGGAAGCTTGTTAGAGACTTAGTCCGCAGGGTTTTATTGGGCATGGATTTTTGCCCACATTTTACCTGGCATATATGAAAATTCCAGCCTCCTAGAAGAAAAGCTGGTATTAAACATAGACCATTGTTCATAAAAGGGGAAATAAAAAGGCATGAAAAGAGAGAAAAGGCAGCTAATAACAGATGAGACAATAGAAAACAAATAGCAAGATTGTTGACTTAAACCTAAGCTAATGGGTAATGACAGTAAATGAAAATGGGCTAAACATTATCCTGAAACTAAAACCAGACAAAGATAATAAAAGAAAAGAAAACTGTCCAGTATATCTTAGGGACACCTGCATAAAAATCTATAATAAAATAGCAAAAAATGAAATCAAACTATGTGTATATATTTATGAATTTGATAAATTCTTAACCAAGTGAGTTTTAGGTGGTTAACAAAATAATGAATCAATGTAATTCATGATCGTATAACCATCTTATTAGATTCAGAATAAGAATATGACAGATCCCTTCCATAAAACTCAGAAAACTAATAGAAGGAACTTCTTCAACCTGGAAAAGGATATAATGTTGAAAGATTGAATACTTTCCTTCCAAAGATGGGGAACAAGGCAAAAATGCTTTCATCACTTTTATTCACCCTTATATGGATGTCTTACAGCAATAAGGCAAGAAAAAGAAATGCAAGACAATCAAACGAGAAGAAAAAGTAAAACTGCAAATGACATGGTCAATATGTGGAAAATCATTTGATATTTATGGAAAAGTGACTAAAACAAATGAGTTTGAGGGTACAGGATGCAAGGTCATTAGAGAAAATGAAATTTCATTTTTATATATGGGCAAAGAATAGTTGAAAAATGAGGTTTAATAAATATAATACATAACATTATGTGACAGCTTGAAGTTCTTTTATGAATCCCAAAAGAAAAAAGATTATGTTCTTGAACTAATCCATTCCTGTGGGTGTAAGACTCTTTTGATTGCAGTGTCAATGAGATGTGACTCAGGTTGAGTCTCTGCCCTACTACTGAAGCTGGTATAATTGGAGAGACAGAGGAAAAGGGAGTTGCCATAAGAGAGAAAGACTGCAGGTTCACCCATGGCTGAGCTCAATGAGAGAATTCCTGAGAGACTCAGAGAGATGAGGCATATGCCTGATAGCTCACAGCTGAACTCACAAAGAAGGTGAAGCAACTAAAACTGAGAGAGGAGGCCCAGTGAGAGACAAGCCCTATGCCTGGCTGTCCACAGCTGAGCTCTGGGAGATGATAGATTGGAGGGGAAGGCTAAGACCTTAGCAGAGATCAGTGGTCCTCTTGCTTTGCCATGTGGCAGGACCTGAGAAAGCATCTCTGCTGATGCCTTAATTTGGACATTTCATGGCCTTGGAACTGTAAGCTTTTGTCCATTATAAATTTCCCATTAGAAAAGCCAACCCATTTCTGGTACTTTGCATCAGCAGCCCTTTTGCAAACTAAGTCACATTAAAAAATTTGAAATATTTAAGTATAATTTAACAAAATACATGTGAAATTGACAAAGAAGAGCTAAATAAATGGAGACATATACTACATTTATGGATGGACTATCTGGTATTAGTTAGATGTCCTTTCCAAATTTATCAGTGTGCCAATCAAAATTTCAGTAAAGGTTTTTGAACATATTCACATTTTAAGTCTAAAATTTAAGTGGTAATGTCAAGGGTCCAGAATAACCAAATCAGTTTTCATAAAGAAACAGAAAGTTGGATCACTTACAGTGTTGATTTTGATAGTTACTCTCAAGCTGTAGTTATCATGACAGTTCAGTACTGACATTGAACAGTATATTCACCAGTGGAACTGAATAGAAAGACCAGATACAGAGCTATATCTTATGGGCAGTTGAATTTCAGCAATGCAGAAAATACTTTCAAGAAATACTAGAGCAACTAGATATTCATATGGAAGAGAAGTGAACCTCAATTTTCCTTCACCTTATATACACAGATTTACTCTATAGCTGTAATAACTACCAAACTTTTAGTACAAAACATAGGGAAGAATCTTTATGATCTTTTATAAGCAAAGATTTATTAGATCACAGAAGGTACTAATCATGAAAGAAAATAATTGATAGATTGGATTTCATTAAAATTAAGAAGTCTGCTCTAGGAAGAACAGTAATAAAAATATAAGCCATATACTGGGAGAAAATACTCAGAATACATTCACCTAAATAGTAACTTCTATTCACAATATTATATTACAGCTCAGTGGAAAGACATGCAACCTAATAACATAATGGACAAAACATTTGAACAGACCGTTTACCAAAGAACAATTTAAGTAGGGAGTATGCTCAGGAAAAAGTGCTCAGCCTCAATAGTTATTGTACCTGGAGAAGGAGTACATTTAGAAAGGCTCATGGTCCAAATGTTGGCCAAGATATGGGGTGGAGCGGTATCACTCATCCATTGCTGGAGGAGATGCTAAATGGTGCGACCACTTTGGAAAAGAGCTTGGCGCTTTCTTACCGAGTTAAGCATACACAGTTAAGCAGCTGTTTTCCAGTTCTAGGAGAAATGAAAATATATGACCTCCAAATGATGTTTACATAAATCTTTGTAATATTTTATTTGTTTCCATCTCAAATGGAAATGATCCAGCTGTCCATCCAGAGCTGAGTGTAGTATATAATAGAACACTACTCACCAGGAAGAAGTGTGCACCTTGGATGCACACAACACCTTGGATTAATCTCAGCCATGCTGAGTGAAAGAAGACAGGTGCACCAGAGACAGTACTCTGTGATTCCATGCATAAGAAATTCTGAAATAGACAAAACTCATTGATAATGACAGGAAGCAGATTGGGGTTGCTGGGGGTTGGAAGTGGAGGGTGGAATTGATTGCAGAGGGGCATGAGGGAACATTTTGGGGAATAGAAATATTATACACAGATGTTTACATTTGACACAACTCTAGAGTTAAAGTGGATGTATTTAACTGAGTGTAAATTCTACCTCAGTAAGCTTAAACACACTTTAAAAGATAATAGAGGGAAGCAGATTTGGCTCAATGGATAGAGCGTCTGCCTACCACATGGGAGGTCCAGGGTTCAAACTCAGGGCCTTGTGACCTGTGTGATGAGCTGGCCCATGCACAATGCTGATGTGTGCAAGGAGTTCTGTGTCACACGGGTGTCCTGTGTGGGGGGTGCACCCTGTAAGGAGAGCCGCCCAGCGCGAAAAAAGTGCAGCCTGCCCAGGAGTGGCCCCGCACACATGGAGAGCTGACGCAGCAAGATGATGCAGCAAAAAATGACACAGATTTCTGGTGCCACTGACAAGAATATAAGCGGACACAGAAGAGCACATGGTGAATGGACACAGAGAGCAGACAACTGGGGGGGGGGGCCGGGAAAGGTGAGAGAAAGAAATAAAAAATGAATCTTTAAAATAATAATAATAGAGTAGTTATTGCTGACAGATAGATAGGTGGGAGGGGTAGGTACCCAGGACACAAGTGGAGGGGCTGCCTGTGCAGGACAGATGGGAAAGCAGAAAATGTGAGGCCTGGTCCCCAGAGCTTCCTGGAAACTTGGTGTAATCCTGCTGAAGGGACAGAGTCCTGCTGTCAGCTGAGGCCACAGTGTAACTACTCTGTCCATGGAGTGCTTTTCCTTCTTGGTGAATGCTCATTTTCTCAAGTTTCCTTTGGTGTGAATTTTCTGTGCTGTATTACACAGACCATGTTAGTCCTCATGGATAACACCAGTGCTTTGGGCCTCATTTTCTGTGATAGAAGAGAGGAAACTCTTAACTCAGGGACTTGTTTTCCTTTCTGGAGACAGATTTTCCTTTGTTTCCAGCAGGAGGAGCAGTGAGCTGTGCTTACATTTTTTTTTCCAATTCTTTAGGGGGACAGAAAAGGATGTAAAACTTGGATATTTGTTTAATCAGAGCTTTAAATTTTTCAGGCACTTACATTTAAAGTATAGATATTGTGTTGAATATTGTAAAAAGAAGTAACCTGGTGTAACTTTTTTACATTTAGGAAAATTTACATTTTTCCTTTTTTTTTAAATTTAAGATGGAATTTATATATTATATATTGTAGCAGTTTGATGTTATTGATGAATTCCAAAAAGAAATATTGGGTTATGTTTATAAACTAATCTTTTCCTCTGGGCATATTAGATTATATTGGATTCAGAGGTTTACTTGATGAAGTAATCAGGTAAACTTCTTGTGCCAGTAGGGCACAAGACAAAAGACATAACAAAGGATAGAGGAGGAGGGTTTTTGATGTTGGAGTTTGATGCTGAAGCCTTAAGCTGGAGCCCCAGGAAGGGAGGAACCCTCAGCCTGGAAAGAAGCAAGTCCTGGGAAGAGAAGAACCCAGGAATCCTGAACCCTCACAGGTGTCTGCAGTCATCTTGCTCCAATATGTGAAAATAGGCTCTGGTAAGGGAAGTTAACTTTTGCTTTATGGCCTGGTATCTGTAAGCTCCTACCTTAAATAAATATCCTTTATAAAAACGAACCAATTTCTGGTATTTTGCATCAGCACCCCTTTGGCTGAGTAATACAGAATTTGGTACCGAGAAGTGGGGAAGTGCTTTTGTAATTACTGAAATGCTGGAATATTTTTATGAATGGGTAAGGGGTATTTTTTGGAGGAATTGTGAGATGCTTGATGGAAAAGGCCTAGATCACTTTGAAGTGACAGTTGATAGCAATATGATGCTAAAGAGACTTTTTATGATGCCTTAGGAATAAATGATGAAACTATTACTGGAAACTGGAGGAAAGGTGATCCCTGTTTTAAAGTTGCAGAGAACTTAGCAAGATTGACTCCTGGTGTTTTATGGAAGGCTGAATTTGAAAAGGGTGAGCCTGGGCATTTAGCTGAGGAAATTTCCAAAGTAAATGTGGAGAATGCGGCTTGGCTTCTGCTTGCAGCTTATAGCAAAATGCTAGATGAGAGAGATATACTGAGGACTGAACTGTTGGGCACGGAGAAAATAGAAACTAATTCTGGAAATTCCAAGCCTCTGGAAATCAAACTCCCAGAAGAAATTGCCCCATTAGAGGACTTCAACTAAACTTGGAATTTGTAAATCAAGATTGAAGATGCAGTTATGTCGGAAAGACTTGTGAAAAGTCTTACTATCTGATGGTTTGGATCCTTGCTTCCTGCATGCTAAACCAACAAGGTTTTTGAGAGAGCTGTATGAACAAAACCACTGTCAGCCTGGAATAAAAAGGACATGGAAAGGAGAGATTGAAGGAGAATCAGCTTTAAGAGGAAAACCATGGATGCAGAGATCTGGAATCGGGACATCACCTTGGGCCAAGAAAGGAACCCCACCCCTGTGTACAGAGAGGGTGAGTTTGCCCCAGCAGTTGAAGAGGGTGAATGTTGCCATCCAATGTTCTGGGAGAGTTTTGTTGCGCCATAATGCAGAGAGGGTGGAGCATATTCCCAACGATTAGGGTGATTAAGGTGAGGACCCCACAAGTCTGAGAAGGGTGGACCTGTCCCCCAAAGGTTAGGGAAGGTCAGGTGGTCAGCGCATTGCTCTGAGAGTGTTGAGCCTGTATGCCAAAAGTTAGGGGGAATGATGTCTTCACATCACTGTGCTAGGGGGCTTAAGACTCTAACCGAATGATTGGGGAAGGTGTGGCAATCACCCCAACACTCTTGGAGGGTGGGGTCTGGAGCTTGGTCAATACCCAGATGCTTGATGAGGATAGAACCATGAAAATGGCTGTTGGGCAAGCTGGTGAAAAGGGTAGGTCCTCATATGGCCCCAAGGAGAAGAACCATTTTCTTAAGAATGACCCAGACTTTGAAATCAACAGAGAATTCCTTGCAGGTCTACTGAACTGTAGAGAAACTGATTCATGTTTCCCTCCCAATTTCTCCTTATTGCAATGAAAATGTTTATCCTTTGTCCATTTGTGTATTGGAAGTAGATGAATTGTTCTGTAAGTTTCAGAGGTCTATAGCCGATGATGCTTTGCCCCAAGACAAACTGTATTTCTTTAAATTGATTGTGATATGATTTAGTACTTGCATTATAACTGATTTAAGGTTTTTTTGAATATTGTAATGTCATTTTGGAATTCAGGGGGTGGAGTGTAGCCGTTTGATAATTGATGAATTCCAAAAAGAAATATTGGATTATGTTTGTAACCTGGTCTTCTTCTATGGGCATATTAGATTACATTGGATTCAGAGGTTTACTTGATTAAGTAATCAGGTAAACCTCTTGTGCCAGTAAGGTGTTGGCACAAAAGACATGGCAAAGAACAGAGGAGGAGGGTTTTTGATGTTGGAGTTTTTATGTTGGAGTTTGATGCTGAAGCCTTAAGCTGGAGCCCCAGGAAGAGAGGAACACTCAGCCTGGAGAGAAGCAAGTCCTGGAAAGAGAAGAACCCAGGAAGCCTGAACCCTCACAGACGTCGGCGCTGCCCACACTTCCCGTGCCGTTGATGACAACAGAAGCGGACAAAGAAACAAGATGCAGCAAAATAGACACAGAGAACAGACAACTGGCGGGGGGGTGGGGGGTGGGGGGTGGAATTAAATAAATAAATAAATCTTTAAAAAAGAAAGGACTTGTAGAATAAGTAAAAGGGGAAGTGGATGTGACTCAAGTGATAAGGCCTCTGCCTACCATATGGGAGGACCTGGGTTTGAACTCTGGGGCCTCCTGGTGAAAAAGAAGAAGAGAAAGCATGCCTGGGCTGTGAGCCAGTGCCTCTGTGGTGAGTTAGGTGCCCACGTGGTGAGCTGAGTGCCCACGTGAGTGTCCATGTTCTAAGCCGAGTGCCGACGTGAATGCCCACATGGCAAGCCAGTTCCCGTGCAGTGAGCTGAGTGCCCGTGTGGTGAGCCAGTGCCTGTGTGGTGAGCCAGTGCCTGTGTGGTGAGCCAGTGCCCGTGTGGTGAGCTGAGTGCCCGTGTGGTGAGCCGAGTGCCCGTGTGGTGAGCCAGTGCCTGTGTGGTGAGCCAGTGCCCGTGTGGTGAGCTGAGTGCCCGTGTGGTGAGCCAGTGCCCGTGTGGTGAGCCAGTGCCCGTGTGGTGAGCCAGTGCCCGTGTGGTGAGCCGAGTGCCCGTGTGGTGAGCCGAGTGCCCGCGTGGTGAGCCAGTGCCTGTGTGGTGAGCCGAGTGCCCGTGTGGTGAGCCGAGTGCCCGTGTGGTGAGCCGAGTGCCCGTGTGGTGAGCTGAGTGCCCGTGTGGTGAGCCAGTGCCCGTGTGGTGAGCTGAGTGCCCGTGTGGTGAGCCAGTGCCTGTGTGGTGAGCCGAGTGCCCGTGTGGTTAGCCAGTGCCCGTGTGGTGAGCTGAGTGCCCGTGTGGTGAGCCAGTGCCCGTGTGGTGAGCTGAGTGCCCGTGTGGTGAGCTGAGTGCCCGTGTGGTGAGCCAGTGCCTGTATGCTGAGCTGAGTGCCCGTGTGGTGAGCTGAGTGCCTGTGTGGTGAGCCAGTGCCCGTGTGGTGAGCCAGTGCCCGTGTGGTGAGCCAGTGCCCGTGTGGTGAGCCAGTGCCCGTGTGGTGAGCTGAGTGCCTGTGTGGTGAGCTGAGTGCCTGTGTGGTGAGCCAGTGCCCGTGTGGTGAGCCAGTGCCCGTGTGGTGAGCCAGTGCCCGTGTGGTGAGCTGAGTGCCCTCACAGCAAGCCAAGTGCCTGCACAATGAGCCAGTGTCCATGCAAGTGAGTCATGCAGCAAGATGATTATGCAGCAAAAGAGGAGAGTCAAGCTGAAGTGCAGCAGGGACCAGGAACTGAGGTGGTGCAATTGACAGGGAACCTCTCTCCACAACAGAGGTCCCCAGGATCAAATCCTGGTGAGTCCTATAGGAGAAAAGACGAGAAGACAAAAAAAGAAATAGATACAGAAGATTATAGAGCGAATAAACACAGACTGAAAAAAAAATTAAGGGAAAGAATATTTTTCCATTTCACACACTGCTTTATTATAAAAAAAAAATTCAAGCTGTCATTAAAGGAAAAACAGTTTAAATTTTTACCTCTTTGTGCGCCCCTCCCCCCATTTTAGTTGTAAAAACTAAATAGCTGCTTAAACAAATACCGTACAATGGGTTGGCTTAAACAATAGGAATTTATAGGTTCATGGTTTTGAGGCTAGCAGAAGTCGAAAACTGAGACTTCAGCATACAATCGCTGTGTGTTTTGTGTCTGTCATATTCTTAGTAGGCGGCTCTGGGAACCCATCTGGGACCTTCCAGAGTGGGGAGAGGTGATCATTCTTTTGCATCACCTCAGCTCCCTAGTTTGCTATGTCTCTCATTGTCTCTTCTCTGTGTCTCTTTTTTGTTGCGTCATCTCTGCTCAGCTCTCCATGTGGGCGGCACCACTCCTGGGTGGGCTGCACTCCTTGCATGGGGGGCACTCCTTGCACAGGGGCACCCCTGTGTGGGGCGACATTCCTTGTGCATGGTAGCACTCCACATTGGCCAGCTCGCCACATGGGCCAGGAGGCCCTGGGTATCAAATCCTGGATCCCCTATATGGTAGGTGGAAGTTCTATCAGTTGAGCTACATCTGCTTTTCAAAAATAATTTTTAATATCAAATAAACAGTATACAAAATTTTCCCATTATCTAATATTTTCTTCAAGTTTATTTCTTTGAATCAGAAAAACTGCAATTGGCAAGTCTCAAATCTCTTTTAATATATAGTTTCCCTTTTCCTCTCCCTGCCTCCTACTTTGTTTTTTGTTTTCTTTTTGCTATTTATTTGTTGAATTTGGGTTGTTTTTCTTGTAGTTTTTCATAACTTGCATTTCGATGAGTACACCTTCATGCTGGCATTTAACAGTCTTCTCTTCTTGTCTTTCCTGTTAATGGGAGGTAATAAGGCGTGTTCAGATTTGGGTTAAAATTTTTCGCAGTATTGTTTCACTGTTGGTGATGTACTTTCAACAAGAGGCTATTGATATCTGGTTGTCTCCCTTTTTGTGAGGTAGCTGTGGTTGATGATCATTATCTATATCCATGAATTCTTTAGGGGTTACAAAATGGTGGTATTTTGGTTCCGTCATTCATTCTTCATTTATTACCTTGAATATTTTATAAAGAGAAACTTTCCTACTCAATTATTGTTATCTAGGATACATTTTGATTAAGAGAAGCAGGTAGATGCTTTATTCCACCCTTCCCTTATTCCCCTGGGATTGTCAGTTTTCAAAGGAATACGTTGGTTTTGTGGCATCATTCAAAGATGACCAGTTTTTTTTTTTCTTTTGTTTTTAATTTATCGTTTCACAGTCATGGGTGTAAAACCACTTGATTTGTTTTCAACCTATTCCAGTTGTGCTTCCTCCTTACATTCTGCTGAGCCATCTTTGGCCAGGGCAAGCCTCTGAAAGCTGCTTTTGACATGATGCTCGTAGTCTTGGCAGCTTCCTTGCTTGAAGTATCATCTTGTACATACTCTGTCCCAGATCTAGAATCAGCAGTTTCTTGATGGACAAATGGTGTCTAGAGATACCATCTGATTACCCTTTGCTGCTGACCAACTACCTGTTTAACAAAGGAGCATACAGTAGCCCCATGCAGTTAGTGGATTTGCTCAAGCAATAGTTTGGTACTCATTTTAGACTTATAATTCGTTTTTTTCCCTAATGTTTAAACTGGTAGGCGAAAGTTGCTAAACAAATTTAAGGTTCTAAGACATTAAAAATGGGAGTTTTTGCAATTTATTTTGAGATTTCAGAATGCTATATTAAAATATTAACTTTAGATTTCTGAATTAGAGAATAACAATTATACATTTAGAATTAGTAAAAGTATATTTTATTCTTTATTTTGAAGAATGGTATCTTTATGACCAAAATTTTCAGCTCTACCTCATTTTTTCAAATAATGTGTATTTTTAAGATAGAGTTCAAAATCTATGCAAAAATTGCATATTTGAATTTTATGTAGACCTCTTGCTATACATTGAGTGGTTTCTTCGTCGTATAGTCTATTGGTAACAAATTATTTTGTTTACAAATAAGATTTTCTTTTCCAACCCACCTATATATTGCATATAGCTTTGTATTTACTCAGAAATAATATAAGTTCTTGGCCATCAGAGTTTTTTCAACCACAGTATTTTACAGGATTCCTGTGGACGAGAAATTTATGTATTTCGTGGGGTATTTGCATGTTTAAAGTAGAACTTGCACACTGGAATGCTTTAAAAGGAGAAAGTATTTGCATAAATGTTATGTATGTAGGTAGTAATTTTGAGTATTTATTCCACTATTGGAAGATATTTTTGCTTGAATCAGAACTTTTCCTGACTCTTTGCTCTGAGAAGACACATAATAACACATGATCTTGCATTCTTGATGGCAGATGTCTGCAGTTAGTGAAAGTGACTGTTCATATGTAACTTTAATACTTCTCTTTGGTTCGTCATAGTTTTGTTTATCCCTTCAGATGTGTTACAAGCACTAGCTCTTTCATATCTATTGTAATCTTTCATTCTCTTACAATTATTTATAAATCAAATCATTTAACTTAACATACACTTGAAAGTTAATCTTCCTTCTCTTTTTAGGAGGCACTGGCTATCATCAGGCTCCTCGATGTCCTTTGTGAGATGACTGCTAATACTGATCTGCTTGGCTATCTGCAGGTTTTTCCTGGCTTGCTGGAAAGAGTTGTTGGTGAGTGTAATACCACACACATAATTATTTTAATTAAGAAGTCTTTGATTTGCCATACTATAAGTTTAATCACAAGTCGTTAATTTTCAGTTTAATGATATGTTTTTGAGATTTTTGAATATTTTTCTCTGAAATAAATCATTATATTGTGGTAACAGCTCAGACTTTGGAGCTAGATAAATCCTAGTGCTCATCCTAACCCAGGATACCTAATGAGTAAGATGAGGTGATAATGGCTCTTATACAAGGTATACATAATAGATGTTTCATCAGGAGTAATTTTGATGATGATGGTGGTTGAGTTTGCGGTGATGATGGCTATTTGTATATTACTGTAGTTTTCAAAAAGTTGTCAGTAAACTTTTCCCAGTTATATTTATTGGGCATATATTATAGTGCCTGACACATCGTACTTACGTATTATATTCTTACCAGAAGACTGTTTGTAATAGTAAACCATTGTTTGAAATAAATATTGATATTTCCTAAGAAGTTCTTTGCAAAATAATTCAAGTTGAAACTTTCCCCTGTGGTTAGGCATGTTTATGGTGTTGCTATTCACTATTCACTATTTCTTCCTTTAAAAAAGATATATATTTATTCTGGTGATCCATGTACTAAGGAAGTAGATTCATTTTAAATTTAAAGCTACATTTAAAAAATATTTGTAGACTATTAGCATGATAATGGCCATTTTGCCATAAGCCTTTTATAATTTTTAATATCATACATTTCTCATCATCTAAGTGAAAGAAGCAGAGGCATTGTGTACATTCACTTTGAAAATTTCATTCATCTCTAGTGGCAGAGCTTGATGGGTTGCTTCTTTCCATCAATCCCCAGAAGCTCGAAGTGTCCACTCCCATTCTAAAATCGTCCTTACCTTAAATGGTAGCACTCGTTATAATTTAGCCTTGGACAACTTTGTATCTTGATTGGTAGATGCATTGGTGAAAGCAAAATGGAAGAGCCTTGTAATAATTAGGTAAGGAAAGCTTTTGATACTTCACCTTAATTTTATTCCATTAAATTAGATTGTTCATGGAAAAATAGTACAGAATATTAAAAATAACTTCTAAGTTTATTCTCTGTATTACAGACCTTTTACGATTGATTCACCTAGCTGGAAAAGACACAACAAACATTTTCAGTTCCCCTGGCTGTATAAAAGCAGAAGGTGACATCTCAAATGTGGCTGAGGGGTTTAAGTCTCATCTCATTCGTTTGATTGGAAATCTGTGTTACAAGAATAAAGATAACCAAGACAAGGTAAGATTATTTCTTAGTATGTATCGTACATGTAGAGCTTTATATAGAATACAGTATTTAGAATTTGAAATATAGTCACTTCTTTTGCGGTTAAAGTTTGAGGTAGTTAGAAAGTATCCTGTTAATAGTACATACATTTTTTGATGCCCACTGACAAACATAATGTGCCATATTTGTTTGTATTGGGGTTTTAATTTTTCTCATTTTGTGTTGTCTTTTCCTATTTGTCCTTAGTGTGTTAGAACCAGTCTCATTTCAAAAAAAAATTGTCAAAGCGCATCCTAATATCACATGGAGGGCAATCATTAAAAAGGTGTTTACAAGAATCTGGAAAAATAGAAAGTATGTGGTAGACATTTAATAAGCAGATGATATTTGCCATTACCTTAAAAAAAAACAAAAACCCTTAAGTTACATTTGTGTCCTATGTTTTTGTATAATAGCATCATAAGCGTTTTCTTCCAGGTGTTTTGAAATGGAGTGAATAGCCGTAAGTATTAAGTCTCAAAACGCAGACTGCCATTAGAAATGTTTTGTTTAATTAGCTTAAAGGTATAATTATTTTGGTAATGTGAGAGGGTGGTAAAAACAATAGGGCAGGAGAATTGGACCGCACACTTCACACTGCACTAATCTACCTTGAGTATTATTTGGCTGGTATGTTTTGCCTGATCAAATATTGTGTATATATGTGGCAGTTTGTAATTTCCAAAGATGGCTGCAGAAATATCTCTCATTTCTACATGTTTTTCTGCAGTGTGACTTTGCCACTTCCCTGAGAGGAAATTAGCATCTATTTCTCATTGCTCTTGAATTTGGACAGGCCCCGTGACTACTTTGAATAATTAGTTGTGGTGAAAGTGAAACTGTACCATTTCTAGCATAGCAGTTCACTGGCCTGGCATATGCCATTTCAAGCTCTTAGAAGCCAGTCACCATGTAAGAAGTACAGATACCCTGCAATCACCATGCTGTGAGTTGCTGAGTGCATGTAAGAAGGTGGAGGTAGATAAGATGCAATGAGAAGAGAGGAGGATAATTAGTCAAGAAACACCAAGGCACCAGGCATAAGAATGAGGAACCATCTTGGAAGTGGATCCTTGAGCTTTGTGAAGACACTCACGTTTGACACAAAAAGGCAGACTCTGGAGCTGAATTGATACTTGGAAGGATGGAATAGCACAGCGTGTGCTGTGTAGAACAGTAGAAATGCTTCATAGAAAATCTGCAGTCTTTCTAACTTGAGGCTCAAGAAACAATGTTAGGGGAGAGAATGTGGCTCCAACAGTTGAGTGCCTACCTCCCACATGGGAGGTCCTGGGTTAAGTTCTTATTGCCTCCTAAAGAAGACAAACAAACAGCAAGCAGACAGCAAACAAAAACAGTGAGTAGACAACAAGCAAAAAAAAAAACACAATAAACAAACAAGCAAAATAAACTAAGCAGACAACAAGCAAAACCAAAAAACGAACAGGAAGTGGATATGGCTCAACAACTGTGTGCCTGCCTCCCATGGGAGGTCCTGGGTTCAGTTCCCAGTGCCTCCTAAAGGAAAAAACAAGCAGACAATGAGCAGACAACACACAAAATACAATGAGCAGAAAACGAGTAAAAACAACTGGCCGACAGATGAGGGAGCCATCTTGGGAGCAGGGGGAATAATATTTGGAGTAATTAAAGCCTTTGGAAGGTTTGCAAAGGATAAAATTGTTGAACTGAGATTTGAGCTGCCACCCCTGAGTTTGCATTTTAAGTCCATCCAAAATAATTGTTTGCTTAAACAAAAATTTCAACACTCTTCAGAGGAATGTAACAGAATTCAGAGTTTGCACAGACTAACATCACAATGTCCAGAATGCAATCCAAAATTAGAAAATATGACCCATTCTCAAGAGAAAAAATAGTCAATGGAGAGTGACTGAGATATCTTAAAGATTAGATTTAGCAAAGATTTTAGAACAGCTGTTATAACAGTGCTCACGGATTTAAAGCTCATTATGCGCATAATGAATGAAATTTCAGCTGAGAAGTGGAAACCATAAAAGCAACCAAATGAGACTTCTAGGACTGAAAATACAGTATCCAGCATAAAAATCACTGGGGAAGTGGATGTGGTTCAGGTGATTGGGCTCCCGCCTACCACACTGGAGGTCCGTGGTTCAGTTCCTGGTGCCTCCGAAAGAAGACTGCAAGCTGGCGGGACGGGCAAGTGAGGCAAGCTGACACAACAAGCTGACGCAATAAGTGGTACAAGAATAAAAAACATAATGAGATGGCACAGCAAGGAGCAGGCCCCATGCAGCAAAGCGATGCACCAAAAGACCATGATGCAACCAGATTAACAAAAAAAAACCATGAGAGACACAGTAAAGTGGGAACCAGAGGTTCCTGATGCCTCTTAATGAGGACCATCAGGACAGCAAGCTGGTGTGATGGGTAGGCGCAGCGAACTGACGTGACAAGGTGATGCCGTAAGATGCACAAGAGGAAAAACATAGTGAGAGATACAATGAAGCAGGGAATGGAGGTGGTTGAAGTATTAGGCGCCTCTTTCCCACATCGAGTTCCGTTCTCAGTGCCTCCTAAAAAAACAAAGATGATGAACAGACAAAGCAAGTGCAGACAACAAGAGGGTGGGGAGAAATAAATAAATTAAATCTTAAAAAAAAAGAAATCACCGAATGTGCTTCACTTCTGTGATGACAGATGATAGTAGAGTCAGTGTACTTGAAAATGGATCAATAGAAATCATCCAGTAAAGAACAGAAGAAAAAGTAGATTGAGAATAAAATAGTTATGTGAAGACACTAAATTTTGGAGTAATTTATTATGCAGCAATCAATGAGGGGAATAATTCCTTAGAGATCTGGCACAAAGCCAGATGGCTAGATGACTTTGCTGTTTTATTATATGTGTACCCCATTTTTGCACTTCCCTCATCTTTAAGCAGGTGTGTGTGTAAGTATACTAATCCACCTTGGAAAATAACCTGTTCTTATTAGAGAAAGTTGATAGAGAATAAACCACATTACCTTTTTAATGGCCAAGTCTGCCTTTCCTGAGGAGTACAAAAGAGGTGGTTTTTCTTATGTTTAACTACTCTTTTGTTGCTAATTTGAATTGGCCTCTTATAGGAACAAAATGTAGTAACCCTTAAAAACTTATGAAATAACTCACTCAAGTCAGGATCAGGTTGCAGCATAAGTAAATATGGAGTGTGCCTGAGTGCTGCTGTGTAGAGGTCACTTGGGCTCACAGGAAGTCAGTGGTGTGGTTCCTTATGTGTGCAGTTGCTGATAGCACTGCTGATTTCTGATTAAATACTCTAGAGGGTATGTAGTAGTTCATTCTTTGAGTATGAGAATGCTTCTTACCTATTCAACAAAAGGTCCAAACCTGAAAGTGTAACCTCTGGAATTTTTTTCCCCTTCCTAAGAATCTGACACAAAAATATTTTTTTCTCGATGTGCTGGAAGCTTCTTAATTCTTGTAGTTAAATGCTGATTCTACCTGGACGTTAAATATTGGCCTTATTCATTTTTGCCTCCAGGGATGGACTTCACTAGCGCTCAGATAACTTTAGTTACAATTTTGGGGAATTGGATGATTATAAACCATCTTTTTTACTGAACCACTTATTCTCATTGAATTGTCCAAATGGGTTGTCCCACTTCTACCCAAATTGGCCCCTACAGTAGGGAAGTTTGGCTCTCTTTAAGCTCTAAGACTGAATCAGATTTGAGTTAGGGCACACTTTTGTTATTATCAATATGGGTATGTGTTTTGCCAATAAGGAAAAAATAAGGACTGATCTTTTCTTTAGTTATCTTATGTACCAGCATAGTGCTTAATGAGTTACACAGATTATCACATTTAATCTTTGTATCAACTTTGCAAAGCAGGCTTTGTTAACCTTATTTTATTTTTATTTTATTATTTTATTTTATTTTATTTTATTTATCCTCGCCCCCCCCCCCCATTGTCAGCTCTCTTGTGTTCATTCGCTGTGTATTCTGTGTCTGCTTGCATTCTTGGTGGCACCAGGAATATGTGTCTCTCTTGCTGCGTCAGCTCTCCATGCGTGCGGCGTCACTCCTGGGTGGGCTGCTCTTTTTTCGTGCAGGGCGGCTCTCCTTGCGGGGTGCACTCCTTGCACATGGGGCTTCCCTACACGGGGGACACCCCTGCATGGCAGGGCACTCCTTGTGCACAGCAGCACTGAGTGTGGGCCAGCTTACCACATGGGCCAGGAGGCCCTGGGTTTGAACCCTGGACCTCCTGTAAGGTAGGTGGATGCTCTGTCAGTTGAGCCAAATCCACTTCCCTGTTAGCCATATTTTAAAGAGAGTCCATGTAGTTAGAGAGTTGCAGAATCCAGAATAGAATTTGGATTGTATGACTCTGAACTCTGAAGTTTGTGCTTTCTCTCCTGTACCTCTCCTTTGGGAGTTTCCAAGAATTTGTGGGAAAAAGTTTAAAATAGATTCCCTTAAGGACTCCAGACTGAAGATGCTGAAGGCTGGTTTCTCTGGATCTTCTAGGCCAGATGTGCTCCCTAAACCCTTCTTGTTTCAAGTCTGCAGCCCTGGTGGGCCTCTCATCTCTGTCTCCAAGTCCTCCTTTCATCATGTTCCATGCCTTGGGAATCCTGTGATGAATAAGACAGGCAAGACATCTCCTCCTGTGACACTTTCATTCTAGGAGCATCGAGGGACCATCATGGCTTCCTTGAACTAGAATCCCCAAACTATTAATATCAGAAATTTTCCTGGAATGTTACTTGGTGCACTGCCTGATTCTTTTGATGTTTCATCAGAGAGAAGCCTTTTACACCCATCCAGGTCTGTGCTGGGTCTGTGTACCTTCATTCATTGCAGTGAGCATGTAGGTGACCACCAGGTGGATGAAACCCTTTACATTTGGGTGGCCCTTTCTACTTAGGAAGCTCTTTATACTGGCATTAGTTCATTGGGAGCCTCAGGACACCTCTGTGAAAAAGACTGAAAAGATTATTATTTTCCGGATGATGAAACCAATGCTCAGAAACACCAGGGGTGATTTAATTCAGATAATGTTTATTGAATGGAAACTAATACGTGCCACATGCTCTAGAATAGATATAGTCACTTGGGCAGGGGCAATAATGCACATGTGCTAGTAGCTCTGATGCAGTTGGTGTGGTCAGGTCTGCCAGAGAGGAACAGATGAGTGATCCTGTGCTCTGGGCTGGCAGTGCATGGAAGGCCGCTCTGTCCAAGCAAAGACAAGGGCCTGGATATTACTAGGAAGGGTAATAATCTTCCTTCTAGCTTTATGTCTTTGGCCTCTATTTAAGACAGTCAAGGTGTCTGGCCACAGATTGAAACTCTGCTGAGAAATATGTTTGACTCAGTCTTCCCATGCATCTGCCCTGGTACAACTTGAGCTCTTAAGTCCCTACAAAGATGGATTGTAGTATTTCCTGAATTGTAAGGTAATTGTTAGACTTCCCTTTGCCAAATGGTGGTAGGGAGGCATTCTCAAATTCTTCCTGACTTCTATTCTTACCTTGTTTTTTGTGCTCTACTTACATAGTATTTCCTTGCTATATCTGTAGTGATTAGTTTACTTTTAAACCTTTGTGGACCTGAAATAGAGATTTTGTTTTGGTTTCTATTGTACAAAGCACATGGGTGTTAATGCTGTAAACATGAAGAAAGCATTCTTTGGCTGCTTTGTGAGAATAAGGAATGTATGGTTAACTTTTTTTTCTTCCCCATTCTTTGCTATTGTCATAAATTCTTTAAGTGAATGCTTTATTAGAAAAACAAACATTTTTTAATTCCATAAAACTGAATTCATTTTGCAAAATGGTAAGCAGGTGATATAATTTACCTACCTTCTTTTCCCCCAAAGAAATTGTATTGCATAAGATGGACCATATACTGTTTTGGTCACTGAATTCATTCTGTGAAAGGTTTACGAAAATACTGTTCCATTTCTTCTCTTCTTCCTCCTCCTCCTCCTCCTTGATATAAAAGATTCCTAGCATTCACACATTTGATCCCGCATGTTCAAGCATATGTACGTATAACGCTTTCATTATAGACAAAGCTTCATATTAAAATCAGTCCTTACTGTACAGAGTAGTTCTACATGTAATAAACATTATTTGGCCCTTCTGAATCAAAATTACTTTGTTCAGAAGGTAGGTTTCATTTGTATACATAATTCTTATGTAGTAATTAAACAACTTTTTAAAAAAGATTTATTTATTTATTTCTGTCCCCTCCCCCCCCTCCTCACCCCGGTTGTCTGTTTTCTGTGTCTATTTGCTATGTCTTTGTCTGCTTCTGTTGTTGTCAGCGGCACGGGAATCTGTGTTTCTTTTTGTTGCGTCATCTTGTTGTGTCAACTCTCCGTGTGGGCAGTGCCATTCCTGGGCAGGCTGCACTTTGTTTCGCACTGGGCAGCTCTCCTTACGGGGTGCACTCCTTGCACATGGGGCTCCCCTACGCGGGGACACCCCTGCATGGCAGGCACTCCTTGCGCGCATCAGCACTGCACATGGGCCAGCTCCACACGGGTCAAGGAGGCCCGGGGTTTGAACCGCGGACCTCCCATGTGGTAGACGGACGCCCTAACCACTGGGCCAAGTCCGCCGCCCTAAACAACTCTTTATAATAAAGTTTTCATTAAATTTGTTTTGTTCATTGTGTTACTACGTCCAACTCCCTACATTGTACCTGGCACATAGTTGGCATTCAGTGAATTTTTCTTGAATGAGAATTTATTTTACAAGTAATTCCTAAGTATTCATTATGTACCAAGTTCTGTTTTAGGTTCTGGAGATTCAAAGCAAATAAGACACAGTTCTCTTCAAGGCGTGTATAGTCTACTGTAAAATATCCTGACTATATTTACAAGGAAGTGTAGTAAAAATAAAACAACTTTTTTCAAATGAAAATTAATGTTCTCCTAAATTTTGGGTTCTGCGGTTGTTTTTGAAAGTCTTTTATGTTTAGGATATGTTTGAATATATTCTAATTTTAGTAATTGTCTTATTTTTGTTTGACTTCTCCATATCTCTCTATTTTATCTATATTTATATCAGTCCATACTTCTTATCTAAGAGAATCTACATAGTGTAATATTTGCAAGTAATAAAATATTTTTTAAATCCCAGGTTTAGAATTTCTAGATCTAAATGCACTTTTTTGTTAATCTTAAATAAAATTTTAGCATAAATTTAGAATTGTTAAACCTCCATAATATTATTTTTTAGGTTTTTTTGGAGGGTGTACTTATAAACTTTAAAAAAAATTTTTAATTTTTTAAATTTCTCTCCCCCCCCTCATCATTGTCTGCTCTCTTTGTCCATTTGCTGTGCATTCTTCTGTGTCTGTTGTATTCTCATTAGGTGGCTCCAGGAACCTATCCTGGGACCTTCTGGAGTGGGAGAGAGGCACTCATTCTCTTGTGTCACCTAAGCTACCTAGTTTGTTGCATCTCATATTGTCTCTTCTGTGTCTCTTTTTGTTGCGTCATCTTGCTGTGTCGTTCTCCTGAGTGGGCTGCACTCCTGCGCAGGGGGCACTCCCTGTGCAGGGCAGCACTCCTTGCATATGGCAGCATGCCACATGGGCCAGCTCGCCACACGGGCCAGGAGGCCCTGGGTATTGAACCCTAGACCTTCTGTATGGTAGGTGGAAGCTCTATCCGTTGAGCCACATCCGCTTTCCTGTAAACTTTTCTTATAGTTTAATGTTTTAATAGCAAATTTACAGGAATAGCACAGAAGATAGATAACATTAAAGACATGTATTTGTATGTAGGATAATTCAGAAAAGTGTAGTGGATGGATGAAATCTACTATATGATAAAAATGCTACAAACACTATTAAGCTGCCATCAGTAGGAAATGTACTTGTTTTAAATATTCTGGCATTGTCCAGAAAAATTTAACATGTTTATTTAATTGTAAAATGGAACTGTTGAAACATGTTCACTGAAACATTTTGACCTGCATTAATGCTTTATGTCCCCACTTATATTAAAAATTCACACACAAATGAAAATGGAAAAACTGCAAATACCTGATTTTTGTCCCCTTTTTTTCTCTTTGCAGTTATATTTAGGCACCTTTTGACCCCACGGGGAAAAATATTTAACATTCAGAACTACCAATAATAGGAAAAAGAGGAAAAAGAAAAATTCTTTTGAAAATGAAATGTTTTCCATTATACTGGATTCTTAAGTATGCTTTCCACATGGGCTAGCTGGATGTCTTTTTGGCATAATTGTTACACGTTTGGCTTGGACAGCACACAGTTTGGTGTCTTCAAAAATGTAGACCAGATAGATAGTACTCACTTGCCTCTGGCAAAGCAGCAACAGTTCCCCTCTGGAAGGGCAGATCTGTTTTGAAGCTCCGAATGATTTCTCGCACTAGGTGCTGGAAGGGAAGTTTATGAATCTCAGGTTCAGTGGACTTCTGCTAATCTCTCATTTCTTGTTCTCTACAGCACCAGTTCTGTGGTGATGATGTTTCTCCACCCTTCCAATAGAGGGTGTACTCTTGCGAGCAGATTTTGGAGCCAGTTCCTTCCCGGGTGCTTTACCACCTGCCATTTGTGTGGGATGTGCCTTGTGCAAGCCATGCGAGAGACTTCTCACTTTGCCTTTGGTGGGAGGTTGGCTTGCTAGAGGCAGTGCTGGCATTAGAGAGCGACAGTGGTATAGCAGTGAACACCATTGAAAACCCTTTTCGTCTTTTCACATCTGGACATGAGGGGCCAAGAGCAAGCAAGCTAAGGTTATACATTAAATCCTTCTTTCTGAATTCCTCCTATTTGAAATGTTTTCAAGCTGCATATTTGTCCATTAAATCATTAAACCTAAATTTCTATGCAGTTTCCTAATTATTTAGGTTGTTACTCTTAGTGAGGGTTAGTACTTTTTTGTACATCAGTCCTGGCTGACCTGTTCAGTTACCTGCGTAATAGATTGACTATTCAGCAGTGGTTGACTGTTCTTCCACTTTAGCACTTTGTGCTCTCCTTGTGCAGTTCAGCCTCTGCATCCAGGACCTGTGCTGGCACTGACAGGGCCTCCTAGTCTACATTTTTTGCCCAAGTGACCGTAACTTCTGCAGTATCCTACCTCTGTACCTCAGGATTGCAAGAGACCTGCCTTTAGAAACCTTCTCAGGTCAGTGCAGAAATGGTTTCTATGCTGAAGTCTTCTATAAAACAATCTCTCTACCCTGTGCCCTTCTACCCTATACTCTACCGTAATCTCAGGTTCTGTATAGAAATATATTATTGATTATTGATTTGGGAGCAAATTTTGTCAGTGTGTGTGTGCTAAACATACATAAGCTGACCACCAGCAAAACCATGACACAGGCAGGATTTGATCTGGGTTCCCTCTGGTTTCTGTTTTTCTCATGGCTTTGACAAGCCCAGTTCCTCCCTTCACCCTGCCCTTTTTCCTTTCTTCTCCCTTACTGTTTAGTCCTTCATGAAACCCTTCTTCCCATTGTGTTCACACTAACTTTTATGGTTCTTGGGTGGTTACTGCCTCACCTGCCCTCTTTGCCAGATACATATTTTTCTGTTTTTACAGGAAGCTTCAATTCCATAACTCTGTGCTGGCTAGTTGGGGAAATTGGAAATGGATTGTCCTGTCATTGGCACCTCTGTCTTTGCTCACCTTTTAACATTTAGATCCCTAAGTAAATAAAGCTGATGGGAGAAGCTTACAACTGGGGGAGTACTTGGAATAGGACAGAGAATCCAGATAGCGCTTTAGAGTTAGATAAACCCAGATTTGCCTTTTTGTTTTGCTGACTATTGGCTGTGAAATAATGTCTCTGAATCTCAGTGTCTTCATCTATAAAATGGAGAAAGTAGTACTTACCTTATGGGGTTGGCACAATGAAATGTGATAATGTGTATAAAGCATCACCACCTTCCTCTCTCTTACCCTCAGCTTCCCTCCCTTCCCCTTTCTTCCCATCTCTCCTTTGATGAGTAGAGCTAGTTTTGTTTAAATGGAAATTTGTAGACAACATTTTACAGGTATTTACAAAGTTTAGAGTCATCCTCATACTCTGTATTCTGTGTATATTACTTTTCTAATAGGTGGAACTTTTTGGAGGAAGTAGAATGAGTGCAAATATGAGAACTCTCTTTAGGACCAGGATTGTTTTCTTCTTGTCAGCTTGACTACAGACAATTTCTGAGTTGAAGTTCTCTTTTTTAAAATTATCTAGTAAAAGCTGAAGTGTTCTAGCTCAGTTTTGAGAGTGTCTTAAGGAACTTTTAAATTGTAGGTATGTGGCCTGTCTCATTTGGACTATGTGTTTTACCTCTGTCAGAAACAAGTTGTACTGAATCCTAGCTTATTGATTTGAAGATTGAATGTATAGGCAAGATCTGGCTTGCTTAGAATTCCACTTCTTTGTAATGTAATCCCAGTTCAAGAAATATGTCAAAATCCACAAATCAAGCTGTCACCAAAAGTTTCCTGAACCTACAGTTCTTGTTACAGTAAATGAAATTAAAATTCCTATCCAAAGAACACATATTATGATTTAGTTTGTTGCAGCTGTAATTTTTTAATAAAAGACATAGAGGATGTTCTACTTACTCTTCCAAAACTCCTTTTGTGTCTTGTTAGAGAAGGACTCAGCTTGTTCTTTTGCAGAAAAGGCTTACCATTATGAAAAAGGAAGAATTTAAATAATTATATAAATACAGTATAAAATTTATAGTTGATACTATTGCATACTAAACAGACTCCACGCACTATGCCATGTGCACTTGATATGTGCTTTCTCATGAAATTCCTACAACCTCTCTATTCCCCAGTAGACTGTAAGCTCCTTGAAAGCAGATATACCATGACACATCCAATAAATAAAATTAATGGATGATGGGTAGTTATCTCCATTTTCTTGATGGATATAATCTTAGACCAGTTAAGTTACTTGCTTGAAGGGATAATAGGCTGAACTGATTTCATAACCTAAACTTTTCCCACACTTCCACTCTTCCACATTTATTGAAGAAAGAGACATTTGAGACTTGATGTATTAGGCAGCCAAAGGGGTGCTGATGTGAAGTACCAGAACTCTTTTGGCTTTTATAAAGGGTCTTTATTTGGGGGTAGAAGCTTACGGTCACAAGGCCTTAAAGAGCAAGTTATTCCTTCACCAAAGTCTGTTGCCACATGTTGGAGCACGATGGCTGCTTATGTCTGCTAGGGTTCAGCCTTCTTCTTTGTCTTAAGGTCCCGTGGTCCCAGCTTCTTCCTTTCTCAGCTGTAGACTGGCATAAGGCTTATTTCTCTTCTGGGGTTCTTTTCTTTCCAGGCTCAGTCATTCTGCTCTCTCTGCAGGGCCAGCTGTAAACAATCAGGCAAACTGCATGGCTCTCTGCCCAGGGCTCCAGTGTCAAAAACTAAGCTTTCTCCTCAGCCGTGTCATTTTCTTTGAGTGTCCAGCCACCAGCCTGCGGTGGGGATGGGGATGGGACTAAATGTCCTACGGACTTGGCTGAATCAAAGCCCTAATCTTAATCTAATCAAGTAAAAGGCAAACCTCTTAGTTTATTACAATCAAACGGGTACCCCTCCCAGAGGAAGAGACAAGTTTACAAACATAATCATTATTTCTTCTTGGAATTCACCAGTAATATCAAACTGCCACACTTGCCCTTTGAAATCTTTGACCAAATTTGAATGACTTCTCAGAGTGGGCAGCGTAATTTGATACAGTATCTGTGGGACTGGCTGTAGTTCTTGACAATGGTTGGATTCCTTCATTCTTGCTCAGTAGTTTTCCTTATGGTCTAAAGTGTTCTAGTATTATAAGATTTCTCTTGAGATAGTGGAGAAAAGTACATTTCAGGGATACATATATTTCTGAGAAGTCTAAATTACCCTATTTTCAGGTAGAGGAAATGAGACATTGGGGAAACGGTTTGCTCACGGTGACTCAGCAGTTTGTAAAAGCCTAGAATCCAGTTTTCTTAACTGGTACTTCAGCTTTCATTTCTAGAAAACAGCAATTTTAAAAGAATTTAGTCTAACCATAAAAGTAACTATATCACAGTATCCATAATAGAAAATATTATGGGACTTAGGTAGGGGGAAACCCACTAGATAAACCAAGGAGGGGTATACCTTGCTCTTACATGGAAATAGGGAATCTTGTAAAGATACCAGTTGTTTTAAAAATCATTTAGTTATTAATTGATAGACCAATTAAAATCTCCTTAAGTGAGAAAAATGTAGAATTTTGACAAAGAAAATGAAAATAGTTGGGGAATTGTCTTAACCTTACTAAAATATACTTTATATCCAAAATACTCAAAACAATGTGAAGTAAATGGGTTAGTATATAAAGAGAGTATGCAGTTTAAAACCAGACCCCCTAGACCCCCTAGACTTTATAAAAAGTTAATAAGTGGTTAAGAATAGACCAATGACCTAGGAAGAAAGAGAAAGCTTATTTTAAAGGTGAAGCAGGCACAATTGATTAGTTACTTGGAAAAAGCTAACATTATGTATAACAGACACCAAAATAAATTTGGAAGTGATTGGAGTAAAATATTAAAAATGAAACTATGAAAAATTAGAGTATTACTTAATTGCTTTTCAGAATATTCAAGGCTATTTTATGAATTAGAAATAGTAAAGGTTGTCATAGATTTGACTACAAATAAGCGCGGAGTTTTGGCTCTGGAGCCAGCCTACCTAGGTTTAAACCTGGGTTCTGCCAAATAATATCTGGGTCACTTTGGGCCATTTATTTAGCTTCTTTTGTGCCTCAGTTTACTCAACAAAAAATAGAATCTTTAGTACTTGTGTTACGTATATTGGAGGTGCACAAACCTACCCAAGCATGGCAAAATGCCCGAAATGAAGTAGACCCGAAGTACAATGCTAATAGCAACCATTGCTGGCTATGGGAATAGGATTGCTTTCTTGTTTTCTCTGTACTTTTTAATATCCTTTTAGTGAACATTCATTACTTCTACAATAACAATAAGATACTATTTAAAAAGTAAAGGTACATGTGCCTAGAATTTCTGGTATTTTCTGTGACAAGAAGAGAATATGCTTAGTTTATTAGTGACTGAAGCAATTCTTTCTTTGTTCCGTTTTCTTATTCTGTACTGTTTTAACCCTTGGCCACAGTCTGGGAGTTTTAATAATTATACTTTCAGTTATACTTTTAATTGGAAATACATTAAAGGTAAAACCATTAGTATAGAATCTGGAGAAACTGATAAAATTAATGGGATGGGATGGGTAGGTGATGTGTATTCATGTGTATGAATATACACATCTGTGTGTGAGAGGAAAGACAAAAATATGTGTTGGACATCTGCTTCCCTGCCCCGAGGAATAGAAAATTGAATAATTTACCCCTTTTTTATCACTTGTAAGAGACCTATGCCTCTATTAGGTGTCTTAATTTGGGTTCATTAGGTTTTGCTGAGTATGTGAGTGTTAAAGATTTCCATTATATATATCTCAATTTAATGAAAATCTGAATGCTTTTATTTTCTTTAACAAGTCAATTTTATTGATACATATTAATAAAGCAAAAATCTATCCGAAGTGTACAATTAATGGTTTTTGATATAATCACATATTTGTGCATTCATCACTTCAGTCATTCTTAAAGCATCTTCATTATTCCAATAATAATAAACAAGTAAACAAAAAAAATCTCATCACCTTTCAATCTGTATGCTTCAAGCTGCTATTCTTTTTCCTTCTCTCTAGTATATTTGTATTTACATTTTATAAAAACAGTCTTATATATGTGTTATCATCCATATTCATGTTTTACATGAGGTTTACTTTTTGCTATTTTATAGAGTCCCATGTTACAGTTTTTAGCTTTCTGTCTAGTAATGTACATGACCTTAGACTTTCCCTTTCAACTACTGTCATACCCTTACAATGATACTGCTAATTACAAACATCATAATATGCTTTAACCATTTCTATTCATTTCCAAAGATTTACAAACAACCTTTTTACCAGTTCTGCACAGATTAACCCTTAGCTTTCCATTCTCTACCCTCCTTCTATTTTCTGGTGACCCGTATTCTAATTATTAACTCCATGAGTTTACACTATATATTTAGTTCATAATAGCACAGTCATACAGTGTTTGTCCTTTTGTGTCTGGCTTGGTTCACTCAACATAATGTTCTTCAGGTTCATCCATGTTGTCATATGCTTCACAACTTCATTTCTTCTTACTGCTGCATAATATTCCACTGTGTGAACACTCCACAGTTAGTTTATCCATTCATTGATTAATGGACACTGGGTTGTCGTCATCTTTTGGCAATCATGAATAATACTGCTGTGAACAAAGGTGTGCAGATGTTTATTCGTGTCACCGCTCTCAGTTCTTTTTGGGTATAGACCTGGTAGTGGTATTGCAGGGTCATGTGGCAAGTCTATATTCAACTTCTTTAGGAACTGCCAAACAGTCTTCCACAGTAGATGTACCATTCTGCATTCCCAACAAAAGTGATTAAGTGTTCCTAGCTTCCACATCCTCTCCAACACTTACAGTTCTCTGTCTTTTTAGTAGTGGCCTTTCCGATAGGTGTGAAATGATATCTCATTGTAGCTTTGATTTGTATTTCCCTAATCATTAGTGAGGTTGAGTGTTTTTTCATGTGTGTTTTTTTTTTTCTTTTTTTTGCCATTTGTATTTCTTCTTTGGACAAATGACTATTCAATCTTTTGCCCATTTTTAAAATGGGTCATTTGTCTTTTAATTGTTGAGTTGTAAATGTAACATCTCTTTATATATCATGGATATTAAACCCTAATGGGACATGTGCTTTCCAAATATATTCTCCCATTGAGTCAGATGCCTTTTTCACCCTTTTGACAAAGTCCCATGAGGTTCAAAACTGTTTAATTTTCAGGAGATCCCATTTACCTATTTTTCCTTTTGTTGTGTGTGCTTTGGGTGTGAGGTCCAAGAAACCATCACCTACTACAAGGTCTTGAAGATGTTTCCTTATATTTTCTTCCAGGAATTTTATGGTCCTGGCTTTTATATTTAGGTCTTTGATCCATTTTGAGTTGATTCTTGTATAGGGAATGAGATACAGGCCCCCTTTCATTCTTTTGGTTATAGATATCCAGTTCTCCGAGCACCATTTGTTGAAGAGACTGTTTTGTCCCTTTAACATGGACTTGGTAGGTTTTTCAAAAACCAGTTGACCGTATAGGTGAGGGTTTATTTCTGGGTTCTCATTTCTATTCCACTGATTGATATGTCTACCTTTGTGCTAGTACCATGCGATTTTTGTTTTTAATTCCCCCCCCCATCTGCTCTGTGTCTGTTTACTGTGTGTTCTTCTTTGTCTACTTGCATTCTTGTCAGTAGCACCAGGAATCTGTCTCTTTTTGTTGCATCATCTTACTGCGTCAGTTCTCCGTGTGTGCAGCACCACTCCTGGGCAGGCTGTGCTTTTTTCATGCAGGATGAGGCAGCTCTCCTTGAGGTGCGCACTCTTTGTGTGGGGGACACCCCTGCGGGGCACGGCTTTCCTTGCACGCATCAGCCCTGCGTGTGGGCCCACTCACCACACAAGTCAGGAGGCCCTGGGTTTGAACCCTGGAGCTCCTATGTAATAGGTGGAAGCTCTATCAGTTGAGCCAAATCTGCTTCCCAACCATGCAGTTTTGACCACTGTAGCTTTGTAATATGTTTCAAGGTCAGGCAGTGAAATTTTTCCCATGTTGCCTTCTTTTTTGGAATGCTTTTAGCTATTCAGATGTACTTTCCCATCCAAATGAATTTGGTAATTGCCTTTTCTAATTCTGGAAGGTGTAGACTGTTGGAATTTTTATTGCAATTGTACAATATTTAGTCTCCCAGTCTATGAACAAGGAATGTCTTTCCATTTGTTTAGGTCTTCATTGATTTCTTTTAGCATTGTTTTGTAGTTTTCTGCATATAGGTTCTGTACTTCTTTGGTAAAATTAATTCCCAGGTATTTGAGTCCTTCTGTTACTACTGTAAATGGAATTTTCCCCCTGATTTCTTCCTCAGATTTTTCAGTACTAGTGTGTAAAAATATCACCGATTTTTTGTGTGTTGATTTTGTATCCTGACACTTTGCTGAACTCTTATTAGCTCAGGTAGCTTTGTTGTGGATACTTCAGAATTTTCTAAATTTGTGATCATGTCATCCCCAAATAGTGAGAGTTTTACTTCCCTATTTGGATGCCTTTATTTTTATTTTTTCTTGTCTAATTGCTTTAGCTAGAATCTCTAGTATAATATTGAATAACAGCGGTGACAGTGGGCATCTTTGTCTTGTTCCTGAGCTTAGAGGAAAAGCTTTCAGCCTCTCCCCATTGAGTTTGATGTTGGCTGTGGGATTTTCATACATGCCCTTTAATATGTTGAGGAACTTTCCTTGTATATCTTTTGAAGTATTTGTTAATCAAGAAAGGATGCTGGACTTTGTCAAATGCTTATTCTTCATCAGTTGAGATAATCGTGGTTTTTTTTTTCCCCTTCAAAGTGTTCCCTTGTTAATGTGTATTATGTTAATTAATTTTCTTTTGTTGAACCAGCCTTTCATACCAGGAATAAATCCCACTTGGACTTGATGTATAACTCTTTTAATATGTTGTTGGATTTGATTTGCAAGTATTTTGTTGAGAAGTTTTGTAACTATGTTCATTAGAAAGATTGGTCTGTAATTTTCTTTTTTTATGTGTGGTATCTTTATCTGGTTTTGGTATTAGGGTGATGTTGGCTTCATAAAATGTGTTGGGTAATTTTCCTTCCTCTTCAATTTTTTGGAAGAGTTTAAATGAGATTGGTGTTGATTCTTTTCAAGATGCTTGGTAGAATTCACCTGTGAAGCCATCTAGTCCTGGAATTTTCTTTGCTGAGAAATTTTTGATGGCAGGTTCAATCTCTTTGAATGTGATTCTTCTGTTAAGTTCTTGTTGCATCTGTGTAGGTTGTTTGTGCATTTCTAGGAATTTGTCTGTTTCATCTAGCTTGCCTAGTTTGTTGGCATTCAGTTTCTCATAATACCCTCTTTTGATCCTTTTTATTTCTGTGGGGCCAGCTGTAACTTCCCTCCTTTCACTTCTGATTATGTTTATTTGCATCTTCTCTCTTTTTTCTTTGTTTGGGGTTTGTCAATTTTATTGATCTCAGAGAACTAGCTTTTGGTTTTGTTGATTTTTCTCTATTGTTTTTTTCATCTTAATCTCACTTATTTCAGCTCTAATCTTTATTATTTCTTTCTTTCTGCTTGCTTTGGGATTGGTTTACTGCTCTTTTTCTAGTTTCTCTAGTTGTTCAGTTAGATTTATGAATTTAGCTCTTTCTTCTTCTTTAATATGAGTGTTTAGGTCTATAAATTTCCCTTTCAGCACTGCCTTCGCTGTATCCTATAAGTTTTGATAAGTTGTACTCTCATTTTCATTTGTCTCAATATATTTACTGATTTCATTTGCAATTTTTTCTTTGACCCACTGATTATTTAGGAGTGTGTTGTTCAACCTCCACACATTTGTGAGTTTACTTTTTTCCTGTCCATTATTGATTTCCAGGTTTATTCCATTATGATCTGAGAAGGTACTTTGTATAATTTCAGTCTTTTTATATTTATTGAGAGCTGTCTTGTACCCTATCATGTGGTCTCTCCTGGAGTAAGATCCATGGACACCAGAGAAGAATGTATAACCTGCTGAGTTTGGATGCAGTGTTCTTTATATGTCTGTAAGATCTAACTCGTTTATCGTATTGTTCAAGTTCTATGTTTTTTTTGTTGAGCGTCTGTCTAGTTGTTGTATCTAATGATGTGAGTGGGGTGTTGAAGTCTCCAACAATTATTGTGGAGATGTCCGTTTCTCCCTTCAGTTTTCCCAGAGTTTGTCTCATGTATTTTGGGGCACTCTGGTTAGGTGCATAGATATTTATGACTGTTATACCTTCCTGGTGGATTGTCCCTTTTATTAATATATAATGGCCTTCTGTATCTCTTATATCTTTTTTGTATTTAGAGTCTGTTTTGTCCGATGTAAGTATAGCTACCTCTGCTCTTTTTTGGTTACTATTTGCATGGAGTATCTTTTTCCAACCTTTAACTTTTCAGTTGGTTTGTATTCCTTGGTCTTAAGATGAGTTTCTTTTAAGAAGCATATAGATGGCTCATGTTTTTTTGTCCATTCTATCAGCCTGTATCTTTTGATTGGGGATTTTAATCCACTCACATTCAATGATATTACTGTAAATGCATTATTTACTTCCACCATTTTATTCTTTAGTTTTGATATATCATATTTTTGTGTTTCTTACTCTTTTGGCTATCCTTTCTTCTATTCTTTCTTACTCTTCTCAAGGCTTCTCTCTGCTGTCCTTTTCTTTCAGTTTCCAAGGCTTTCTTTAAATATTTCCTGCAAAGGTGGATTCTTTTTTACGAACTCTCTTAGTTTCTGCTTCTTTGTGAATGTTTTATACTCACCTTTATATTTGAAGGACAGTTTTGCTGGATAAAGAATTCTCAGCGGACAGGTCTTTTCTTTCAGTATCTTAATTTTATCATACTGCTGTCTACTCCTCCATGGTTTCTGCTGAGAAATATGTGCTAAGTCTTACTGGGTATCCCTTGTAGGTGATGGTTTGCTTCTCCTTTGCTGCTCTGAGAATTTTCCCTTTATCTTTGACATTTGACATTTTGAGTTGTATATGTCTTGGAGTATGTCTATTTGGATTTATTCTGATTGGGGTAGGGCACGCTTCTTGAATGTGTAATTTCCTTTCTTTCATGAGAGTTGGGAAATTCTCTGCTACTATTTCCTCAAATACTCTTTCTGTCCCTTTTTCCTTTTCTTCTCCTTCTGGAACTCTCTTAACAAGTGTGTTGTTGCCTTTCGAGTTGTCATTTAAGTCTTTGAGCCCCTTCTCAATTTTTTCTGTTTTTTTCTCTCTTCTTTTCTTGCTTCAATTTTAGCTGTTCTATCTTCAGTATCACTTATTCTTTTGTCTATCATTTCAGGTCTGCTGTTTTATGCCTCTATTGTGTTTTTGATCTCACCTATTGTGTCTTTCATTCCTGTGAGCTCTGTTACTTTTCTGTTCAGGATTTCAAATTCTTCCTTGTGCTCACTCAGTGACTTTAAAAAATACGTATTTGTTTTTTTATTTATTTCTCTCCCCTTCCCCGCCCCCGCCCCAGTTGTCTGCTGTCTGTGTCCATTCGTTGTGTGTTTTTCTGTGTCTGCTTGTATTCTTGTCAGTGGCACCCAGAATCTGTGTCTCTTTTTGTTGCGTCATATTGCTGCGTCAGCTCTCCCTGTGTGTGTCGCCATTCCTGGGCAGGCTGCACTTTTTTCGTGCTGGGTGCCTCTCCTTACGGGATGCACTCCTTGTGTGTGGAGCTCCCTTACGCAGGAACACCTCTGCGTGGCACAGCACTCTCTGCGTGCATCAGCACTGCACATGGGCCAGCTTATCACACAGGTCAGGAGGCCCTGGGTTTGAACCACGGACCTCCCACGTGGTAGGCGGATGCCCTATCCATTGGGTTAGATCCACTTCCCTCAGTGACTTCATGATGTCATTTATTCATTTAGCCATATTGTCTTTCAACTCATTACTTTGATTTTGGAAGTTTGTGCACATCTTATTAATTAGTTCTCTCAAATCCTGCTTCTCTTCTGGGGCTTGGATATATTCCTTTTCTTGAGCCATGTCTTCCATCTTCTTAGTATGACTTGTAAATTTTTGCTAATGTCTTGGCATCTGATTAAGATGTAGTTTACTCAGATGCTCAATTCTTTTTTCTTTTGTAGGGTTTCAGTGATGCGAAGCTATGTGTTACCACTGTTCTTTGATTCCTGGCTTGCCCTGGATTGTTAGGATTGTCCCTAGTTTCTTTTTTTTTTTAAGATTTATTTATTTTTAATTTATTCCCCCTCCCCCGCCCCCAGTTGTCAGCTCTCTGTGTCCATTCGCTATGTGTTCTTCCGTGACCACTTCTGTCCTCATCAGCAGCACCGGGAATCTGTGTTTCTTTTTGTTGCGTCATCTTGTGTCAGCAGCTCCATTCTTGGGCAGGCTATACTTTTTTTCGCCCTGGGCGGGCTCTCCTTACGGGGCGCACTCCTTGAGTGTGGGGCTCCCCTACGCGGGGGACACCCCTGGGTGGCACAGCACTCCTTGCGCGCATCAGCACTGCGCATGGGCCAGCTCCACACGGGTCAAGGAGGCCCGGGGTTTGAACCCCGAACCTCCCATGTGGCAGGCGGACGCCCTATTCATTGGGCCAAATCCACTTCCCCCTAGTTTCTTAAAACTGGGCTCTAGGCTCACTAATTGGTTGCAGATCTGTTTCCTAGGGCCTCAGGGAGGGAAGCTATAATAGCCTGAAAAAGCCTCTCCTACTTATTTGTAATTTTCTCACGTACACTTTCTTGGTCTGCCAGCAGATGGCATTCTTTGGCAGCCCTCTCAGTTCAGTGCCTAGTTGGCGTATATTTGTTGCAACAGGACTGGATCAATGTGATAGAGCTTCCTGCCAGGAGGCTAAAAGCCTTGCGATTTAAACTTTCTCAGAGACATTTCTCCAGCTTTCTATAGCAGCCCCTCCCTTTTCCTGGGTAGGAAATATTTCCACTCTCCTCTTGGTCCTCAGCAATCACTCCCTGTTAGTAGAGAAGGAGATTAGGAGGGTCATGTATCTTTAGCCCCTTGCTGGCTCCCAAGGCAAACAATGGCGCAGTCCCACTAGGCCTGGAAGGGCTCCTGGGATACAGCAGACCAAATCTGTGGGTCAGAAGCTAAGTCAGCCTTAGGCTGTGTCCTTTTCTCTCAACTTTTCTGGGGAGATGCATCCTCCACAATCATTCCTGGCTAGAAGAGAGGGCGATTGCCAGAGTCAGATTCCTCCAGTCCTATGCCACTCCCAGGGCAAACCACCGTGTGGTCCCACCCGACCTGGAAGGGCTGTTGGGTCAGAAGCTGGGTCATCCTTAGCCTTAGTCCCTCTTCCTCCCCCTTTCCTGGGTGGTCGATCTCCGGAGCCCCCTTTGTCTGTAACTGCAGGCCCAGAAGCTTGAGCATTCTAATGTGTCTTTAGTGTGGGGAAGGGTGCTGGCAGCCGAAGCTGCTGGTTTCAGCTCACAGTTCTGTTGTCACTATTCCCTTTCTTTGTTCTTTTCTTCTCTGGGTAGTGTCCAGCCTTTGGCTTGTGTCCTAAACCCTAGAAGGTCTTTTTCTATACTGTTTCAGCCTGTCCTCTAGCTGTTTTTCTCCTATCATGTTTTTTTTTCCTCCCATTTTTTTTTGTTATCTTTTTTTTAAAGATACACAGATCACATAAAATGCTACATTAAAAATATAAGAGGTTCCCATATACCCCACTCCCCATAACTCCTACTGCTCCAGCATTGATAACTTCTTTCATTAGTGTGGTATGTTCATTGCATTTGATGAGTACATTTTGGAGCAATGCTACACAGCATGGATTATAGTTTATGTTGTAGTTTACACTCTCTCCCAGTCTATTCAGTGGGTTATGACAGGGTATATAATGTCCAGCATCTGTTCCTGCAGTATCATTGAGGACAACTCCAAATCCTGAAAATGCCCCATATCACACCTCTTTTTCCCTCTCCCTGTCTTTTGCAACTCCCATGGCCACTGTCTCTGCATTAATGATATAATTTCTTCCATTGCTAGAGTCACAATAATTCTATAGTAGAATACCAGTAAGTCCACTCTAAATCCATATTTCATTCTTCCATTCTGAGGAACTTGGGATGGTGATGTCCATTCCACCTTTAAATTGAGAGGGGACTTAGATCCCACATGGCGGATGGATGGGATTCTCCTGCTTGCAGCTGTAGACTCTTTCGGTTCCCTGGTATGGTGGTGACCATCCTCACCTCCCTGTTAGCTGACCTGAGTAAGTTAAACGAACCAGAGAATAGGTTTTGCAACTCTGCTGAGGCTCAGGCCCCAGCCATCATGTTTTAATGGGTCAAGAATGATATTTAGTCTCAAGCTGTGGGTTTTAGTTTATACTTAAGTCTGTTGCTATATTGCAGTAAAGCTCAGTAATTTTTTGTTGTATCTTTTAAAAAGTCATTTGTTTATTTTTAACTTTTTACTTTGAAATAGTTTCAAACTTACAGGACAGTTGCAAAAATAATATAAAACCAATTGGAGAGCTCCAGTATACTCAGATCCTGAGATTTACCAACTTTTGATCAGTAATATTTTTTACTTTAAATGTGAACTAATGTGTTATTTTGGTTTAGTGGTATGAGCTTTTAGTGCAGTTTCAGCAAATATGTATTTGCCATATGGTGTGTACCAGCTGATATTCTAGGTACTGGGAATTCAGAAATAGATTTGACAGTGCTTATTCTCAAGGAATTCAAAGTGTAAAGGGGGATAAATTAAAAATGGATCATTTCAATATAGTATACTAAATGGTATATGAATAGTATTTAGAGAGTATAGTAGAAGCACTCTAAATTCTTGGGGTAAATGGCTCAGCTTGGCGATTCATGAAACACCTTATGGATCTAAACCGCTGGCTTTGTGTGCAATCCGATGAGCGTGAGCTCTTCCAGAGGAGGTTGAAGCCTAAAGAGAGTCACCGAGTGTAGCTTTCCTTCCTGAAAAATTTCTTTCTTTCTTTTCCACATGCACCTTTTCTTTCATTGTGATGTCTATATGCACTTTGTTATTTCATTTTCCCTTTCAGATGGTTTTATTATTTCTCTTTCTTGAGGTATAGATTTTCCCATTTGGTTGTTCTCTCTCCCCCCTACCCACTCCCGTTTCCTTCCTGTCTCTCTCCAGTGATGGCTGACATTTAATGTGAGCTCAATTTTGGTAGAGATGACTTTTTGCTGTTGAGGTTCCATGGTCTCTGGGACTTGTCTCCACGGAGCAATCTCTTAGGGCCCTAGAGGGTCCACCAACCTCTAGCCAGTTTTTATATTAATATATAATTTTTTAACTTGAGATTGTAGTACCACAGTGACACCTCCCCCACCCCCCAACCTTACTTCTCTGTGATAGTGGACATTTTTCATAAAATGGCAGCCTCTGATGAGACCCCGTTCTAGACTGGACTTTTGCTTTCTATCTCACTGCTTTTTTTGTAGGCCTCAGGCCACCTATATTGTTAACAGTCTGACATTGGGATTTAATTTCTAGCATCTCAGGATCATGCAAATTCTACTGAGTGCAGGGGTGACACCCAGGTTCCCAGAGACCTGCAAGGCTTTGGCACAAAAGTGAGTCCTTTCAGGCAGGCAGAGAGAGTTGGTGATGTTGGGCCCCGGGGCTTCTGTAGGAGTCTTCCCCTGGGTTTCCTTGCTTCTAGCCAGCATTGCACATTTACCTTCAGGGTAGTCGAAGGAGGAAAATGATTTTTGGAGAAAAAACAGAAACAATTTAAATTCTAATATTCTCACTTACTACTGGGCAACCTTGCACATATTAATTTCTCAGGGTCTCAGTTTCTTACTCTATGAAGTGGAAATAATATAACTCACCTCTTGTGTTTCTTTTGAGAATTAACTTATTCTTGACAATCACATTAACTACTGCCTTTTATGAGTGCCTTCTCTGCATACTTGAATGAGATGTTTTATAAATAGGTTTCACTTTATCCTATCTAACCTCAAATCCCATACTCTACTATGTCCTTTTCCCCCTCTAAATTAAATGTATAGGAAAGGCTAGGCTCAGGGCCTGGCTCCCTAAACAGCAGCTGTAGTCAGTGGTGGCACTGATTTCCCCACAGTACAGAAAGCAAGCCTCCAGTCATCTGAGACAGCCTCTTGAGCAGGCAGCAACCTGAGTGGTTGCCAAGAGAGTGAGAAGACCGGGGTCCATGCCAGTTCCTTCTGTGCGTGGGAGCTGTTGGGTTGCTTATGCTCTCCCTCTAGGCAAAGGACTCACTCTTTCACTCTCTTTTATTAATTAGGGAAGTTATAGGTTTACAGAAAAATCATGCATTAAATACAGAGTTTCCGTATACCACCCTATTATTTTATACCTTGCATTAGTGTAATACATTTGTTAAAATTCATGAAAGAACATTTTTATGATTGTACTATTAACCAGAGTCCAATGTTTATGTTAGGGTTCACCGTTTGTCCTGTAGTCTTTATGTATATATACATATATATGTGTATATATATATGTATATGTATATATGTATGTATTTTAATTTATTCTATTAACATATGCAACCTAAAATTTCTCCTCTTAACCACATTCAAATATTTAATTGAGAATTATTTCTATTCACAGTGTTATGCTGCAATCACCATCAACAATTACCAAAACTTTTCTGTCAACCCAGAAAGAAACTATACAATTTAAGCAATAATTCCCCATTCCCTACCCCTACCCTGACCCCTGAGAACCTATAGTTTCTCACTCTTTGAATTTGCTTATGTTAATTATTTCATATCAGTGAGCTCATGCATTATTTGTCATTTTGTATCTGACTTATTTCCTTCAACATGAATCCTCAAGGTTCATCCAAGTTGTTGCATGTATCAGAACTTCATTCCTTTTTATGGCTGAGTAATATTCCATCATCTGTATATACCACATTTTATTTATCTGTCCGCCTACACTTGGGTTGCTTCCATCTTATGGCAATTGTGAAGAATGTTGCTGTGAACATTGGTATGCAAATATCTGTTTGAGTCCGTGTTCACTTCTTTTGGGTATATATTTAGAAGGGGGATTGCTGGGTCATGTGGTAATTTTATATTTAACTTTCTGAGGAATTGCCAAACTGTCTTCTACAGCGGCTATACCATTTTACATTGACACCAGCAATGAATGAGTGTTCCTATTTCTCTAAATACTCTCCAACACTTTTTTTTTTTAAGATTTATTTTTTATTTATTTCTCTCCCCTTCCTCCCCCCTCCTCCCCATCTGACTCTGTGTCCATTCGCTGTGTGTGTTCTTCTGTGTTCGCTTGGATTCTTGTCAGTGGCACTGGCAGTCTGTGTCTTTCTTTGTTGCATCATCTTGCTACGTCAGCTCTCCATGGGTGCAGCGCTTTTTCATGCAGGGCAGCTCACCTTGAGGGGCACACTCCTTGCGCATGGGGCTCCCCTATGTGGGGGACACCCCTGTGTGGCATGGCACTCCTTGCATTGCATGTGGGCCAGCTCACCATATAGGTCAGGAGGCCCTGGGTTTGAACCCTGGATCTCCCATGTGGTAGTTGGATGCTCTATCAGTTGAGCCAAATCTGCTTCCCTGTAATTTTTTTTTAAAGTAGCCATTCTCCTGGGTGTGAAATGGTATCTCATTGAAGTTTTGATTTGTGTTTCATAGCTAATGATGTTGAGCATCTTTTCATATGCTTATTGGCCACTGTATATCTTCTTTGAAGAGATGTCTGTTAGATCTTTTGCCCATTTTTTATTGTACCACTTTGAATCCCTTTTCATTCTTTCTGAATACGTTTTTCTTGTATTTTCTTTATATTTACCATGGAGTTAAAATTTAGTATCTGAAATTTGTAACAATAATATTTGATTTGGTACCTACATGTCTTCAATAGCACTCCTCATACATTGTTCCTATATACCTCTGTTCACCCATCTTTTTTTATACTTGTTACAAATTACATCTTTGTACATTTTATGTCAAAACCATCAACTTATCATTACTTTTATGTATTTCCATTTTAGCTCCTATAAGAAGTGTGAGGTGGACTTACATAAAAAATACAGTCAATTGTACTGGCATTTATATTTAGCCATATGGTTTGTTACCTTTACCAGAGGTCTTTGTTTATTTACGTCACTTTGATCCACTGTCTTGTGTCCTTTCCTTTTAGTCTGAAGAACACTGTTTAATGTTCATTGTAGGACAGGTCTACAGGTATTGCACTCCCTGAGCTTTTGCTTATCTGTGAATGTCTTAATCTTCCTCATTTCTGAATTAAAGTCTTGCTGGTTATACAATTCTTAGCTGGCAATTGTTTTCTTTTAGCACTTTAAATATTTGATAGCACTGCCTCCTTTTCTCCATGGTTTCTGATTAGAAATTGACCATCTTGTTGGGATTCCCTTGTATATAATTTGTTGCTTTTCTCTTGCAACTTTCATAACTCTGTCCTTGCTGGTATTGAATAATTTGATTAGTATATGTTTTGGTGTGTTTCTCTTTTAATTTATTCTCTTTGTTCTCTTTTTGTTTATTCTGTTTGGGGTTTATTGGGCTTCTTGAATGTGCATATTTGTGTCTTCTATTAAATTTGGGAACTTTTCTGCCGTTATTGCTTTGAATATTTCTTCTGCCCCACTCTCTTTATTTTCCTTTTGTAATACCCATAATGTATATATTGGCGTGCTTGATGGCTTCCCATAGGTTTCTTAGATTCTGTTTTTTTGTTGTGATGGTGGTGGTTGGATTTATTCTTTTTATTCTTTTTGCTTCTCAGGCTGAATCATTTCAATTGTGTTGTCCTCGAGAATTGATCACTGATTCTTTCTTCTAACACATTCAGTCTGCTGTTGAAACTGTTGAATGAATTTTTCATTTCAGTTATTGTGTTCTTCAACTTCAGGCTTTCTCTGGAGAGATACCCTTATTGCTCATTCATTGTTTTCCTCATATCTTTTAGTTCTTTCTCCTCATTTTTCTTTTTCTCCTTGAGCTTATTGAGGATCATGTTTTTAAAGTCCCTGTAAGTCCAAAGTCTGGTCCTCTCCTTTGTTGGTTTCTGGATTTTTATCTTGTCCGTTGGGATTGGCCATCATTTCCTGTTTCTTTGTCTCATAAGTTATTGCATACTGTACATTTTAATTTTTTAAAGCATTAACTCTGAGACTATTCCCTGTGCTGCCTTTTCCCTAAATTTGTGTCCAGTTAGTGATATGAACAGATTTTCTTGAATGTAAGGAGTTGATCAAAACAAACAAACCAAGGCTAAAGGACTGTCTCACTGCTTTTGCAAATTGGCTCTGCTCGGACTTTGGCCTCCCTCAGAGCTTAGCCTCGGTGAAGATGAGCCTGAGGCAAATGGGAAGGTCAAATGTAAGCCCCTGTGTCTTATCTGAGTCTCTAAGGAGAGGGAGCTTTGGAGCCTGCTGCTTCCCCTGGGCCTTTGCTTGCTAGAGCCCTTAGGAGTTCCCATTTACAGTTTGCCAGTGGATGCTGCTTTTCCTCCCTTTGAAATAGACCTCCTCCCTATGGGCTCTCCCTAGTGACTTAATGCAGGCAGTCCTTTGCCCTGGGCCACTTTAGCTTACTGTTTCTTACTCTGTCCCAACAGTCTCCAAGCTGCTTCCCTGTCCACACACAACCAACTCTGGGAGGGCGAACTCAGGACCAATGCTCAGGCTGTCTCTCAGACTTGCATGGCTAGATTGGCACTGACATACATGCACACCTGTATGCTCACAGGAGCCACTCTGCTCCCTCTGGAACAGGGCCATGGACCCACAGTGACCACGCAAGCTGGCTCCACCCTGGGTTGTGGAGATGGTTGTGGAAGGGCCAGCTAGGGTGCCAGGAGCTTCTTCTATGACTTTTGAAACTGCATTTTGTGATTTAGCACTTGCCTGGTTGATGTAGGCCCTGGTTTCCTCCTGCCTTCACAACCTAAGTGCTGTGGTCAGATTGGAAAAATAAAATTTGAAACCTTTCTGAAACGTTGAAAAATTCCAAAATAATATAAGCAGTTAAAATTGTAAAGGCCAGTGTTGTTTCATGCCTCCTCTGCCAAGCCCTTGAAGTGCAATTCATGCCTTTGTCCTCGCAGTATTTCATAGAGAAGGTTATATTATTATCACAATCTTGTACTTTTGCAAACTGAGGCACATCCAGGTTAAATAACGTGCTCAAGGTCACTCACAGCTAATCAGTGGTGGAGCCAGTCTCAAGGCCCAGGCTAAGCTACCTTTCAGGGGCTCGATCCTCTCTCTGTGGTAGGCCCAGACCTGGCGTCAGCTAAGTCCCTGTAATATTCGTATGCTAGGTTACACCATCAGTCAAAACGACGACTCCTTCAGCTTTCTACTTGATGATCACAAATTTGACCTGTATTTTGCAAATGCATGCAGAATATCTAGTATCAGTCTTTCAGATATAGGCTTAAAGGTGATTTTTGTAAATTAAGTTTAAAATATGATTTGCTTTGCATATCCAGATTATTTTTAAGTGCAGACTTGAAAGACATGGACATTTCTAAAAAGGAATCTTTATTACAGAAAATATTGTTTACTTGATATATAGATGTAGATATACCTAATTAGAGAGAATGTGTATTTTTAACCATTTAAGAAACATAAACTATTGCACTTAAAGAAGATAGCTTTGATGAACTTTTAAAAGCATATTTTCAGGGTTTTTTGACTGAAATTTTTTGAGGTGGCTGTTAGGCAGACCTAGCAGGAAACCTCGCTCCCCTGGGAGCTGGCCTGTAGTGGGTGCAGCTATTGTCGTTTTCAGGCTGAAGTGTTTGTATTATTGTACATCTTACATTACAAATCCTTCCACAAGCTGCACTTAGCTCATGTTATTCTCAGACATTTGAATAATTGGTTTAATGTGAGACTAATTTCTGGAAATGATTCATAGCTATTTACGTGGTATATTTTAGTAAAAATACTGAATTTAACCACTGGAAAAATACAAGAGGAAAAATAAGTCATTTACATGGTAGAGGTGGGGGCAAGAGTGGAGTTGGAGCTGGATTTTCATCTTTTTCGTCGTATATAGTCAGTGCATGAAAACTGAGGAAGAAGGAACCAATATAAGGAATCTACTAAGATGAGAAATACTGAAACAAATAGATCTCTCCTCCTTTTTGTGGTCAAGAATTACTTTGGTCTGCACCTGAAGCTCCCTAAAGGCCAGCCTGGGGCTTGGAGGTGGGGTGGGGTGGGGATGGAGGAGGAGGAGGGCTGGGGAAGTCTGGGCAGGCAAGAGGGTGGCAGCAGTTGGGGTGTTGACTGGCAGGCCTCAGGGGCAGGGAAGGGAGGAGGCCTGTCCGCCCACCTGCTGGAATTTCAACCCTGGCAACTTGCAGCTCCCCCTCCTCCTTGCCCCAACCAACAAAACAAAACTACCTGTGAGCACCAGTGCAGAGAGGGGCAGTACCAGCAGATTTTACTGCCTTAAGAAACATCAGTCGGCAACAGCGGCCCTCCTTCCACGGCCCCGGGGCTGACCCTTTCCTGAGGCTCAAGCAGCAGCCCAGGAAGCAGGCCAGCACTGCTGAATTTGGTCAGATTTGGGATTTTGCTGCTCCTCTCAGGAGACTGCTGGAGAAGGTGCTCCAGAAGGGAGGAGGGACACTTGGCGCCACACTAAAGAAAGGAGCCAGCCCTTTTGAAGATAGATTTGTTTTTAATCTTGAAAAATAATTCCTGTTTTAGAAGAAAGAAAACATTGGTAAATAGGATACAATTTTTAAAAACATATGTAGAATTCAGGCAATATTTAGTGGACCCATCTTACACATGAAATTGTTCCGAAACTTTAGTTGTTAAATTGTGGTTAGAGCGAAGTGGACTTGGCCCAGTGGTTAGGGCATCCGTCTACCACATGGGAGGTCTGCGGTTCAAACACCGGGCCTCCTTGACTCGTGTGGAGCTGGCCCATGCGCAGCGCTGATGCACGCAAGGAGTGCCGTGCTACGCAGGGGTGTCCCCGCATAGGGGAGCCCCACGCGCAAAGAGTGCGCCCCTCAAGGAGAGCCGCCCAGCATGAAAAAAGTGCAGCCTGCCCAGGAGGGGTGCCGCACACACAGAGAGCTGATGCAGCAAGATGACGCAACACAAAGAGACAGATTTCTGTGCCGCTGACAACAGCAGGAGCAGACAAAAAGAAGAACACACACAAATGGACACAGAGAACAGACAACTGGAGCGGGGGGTGGGGGAGTGGGGAAGGAGAGAGAAATAAATCTTTTAAAAAAATATATGGTTAGAATTATCACAAAGCAGTCGATATTTTATTGTCTTTAAGACTCTCTTTTAATAGTTTTTATGAACTATTCAATGGTGACTTAGAAAAATAATTGCTGATATATTTTCTGGAAACAGTCATACTCAGTCTACATATATTAGTATTTATTGGGATTTTACTGTTTATAGTTTTTTACTTTTAGTTAAATGCATAGAAAATGAAAAAACAATATTTAGCCTGGTAGATGAGATACATGAATTCAAACTAAAGTTGATGCTTCAAAATTCATAAAGCAGAGAATGAGTTTGTTATTTTCCTGGGTCAGTGGGTGAGGAAGGTGCTGTGCAGTGGTTATGGGATCCCTGTGGCTACTTCCACTACCCAGAGGCCACCCTGGGGTCCTGAGCTTCATGGCCCCTGCCTAACCTCTGGCTTGGAGAGTTGTCTACCCTGCTTCCTGCCCTCGTCAGTCAGGTGTGCTACAACCTCCCTTGGAGAAACTCTGCCTTGGAAGCACAGGCACAGGAGAGACGTCAGTGCCTTCGTGGCATGCATATGGTAGTGTTACTATCACTTCACATATTCTAGCCATTTTGGATCTTCGTAAAGCATGACTCCTAACCTTTTTTTGTTCCATGGGCCCCTTTGTTAATCAGGTGAAAACCATGGACCCTTTACTAAGTCTACACTATACCATGTATTATTTAATAAATATATCACACCCACACCCAACACATCCCCACAAGAAAAATGTTTTTTTAAAAATTTCAGTGCAAGCTCACAGACCCCTTTTAAGAACCCCTGAAAGGCTCAGAAAAACAGGTTTTACTTTAACAGTATGAGATTACGTATTTATAGCTTGGGATATTCCCACTTCAGTGTTGTACTTGAAACAAAATACTTCTCTTTTTTGGCTTGAAATATTGGATTCAAATTATTGATCGGCAAAAACCGAAGTTCCCTAAGGACTGTCACACATATTTCAGGATTGTTTTTGATGTGTTATTGTACTGACCCATAACTTTGGATGTTCTTGGCTACTGTGGTATCTCAGTCTCTGACAGTGACCTTTAAGATGTTTTTTGTGGTTGCCAGGCGTTCATTTAAACACACACTGGCCCAGGCGCTCACACAGGCATCACACTTGACAGCAGAGCTCCAGGAGATACCATTTACCACGGAACTGATAGAGCAGTGTGTAATGTTTTATCTTTAGGGCAAGTTTCTGATGTACAGCTTCATGTGACATCTTGTTTTTTAAAAGCCTGAGGCATCAGTTATCTTTATAGCAAGAATTCTAGTGCTATGTTATGCATTCCAGGCTTACTGTCTATTCTACACAGTAAATATATGGCTTTTATGGACTCATAAATCATGACAGTAGGAGTCGTACATATCCAAAAATGAAGAGATTGAAATCTTTACAGAGTTAGCAAGATTTAATGTAACTCAGACATTATTCTCACTTAGAAGTAACACTGTTATTTAAAGGCATTATATTTCATATCTTTGAAGGCTTTTAAAAACATTGCCAGAGAAACAAATATTAATTAAGAGTATATTGTATGCCGAGCATTATGCTAGGTACTGGAGATAAAGTGAAGGAAGTGGTCCTTGCCCTTAAGTAACTCAAAGCCTAGGGGGAGATGCTAAAAAAATAAAGGTGTATAGTGCTCTCTGATAAGTTGTGTTTTTATGGTAGATGTAAGAAGAGGCTGTACTGTGGGGGAAGGGGAGGGGGTCAGGGCAGAGAACTCCCCACACTTCTCAGGACCATGAAGCATGAAGGAACAGCTTCCCAAGGGAGTTGACTGGACATACACTTTCAGGGAAGGCAGTGTTTAAAATGCTGCCCCCAGAGGCCAGGTTCACCTAACTTCCTGCATTCCTCCTGCCCTGGCCCCCCTCTTTCCTTCAGGAGGAGCAACACTTGGGGAACTGAGGAGGCAGGGTCCTACCTGGCCAGAATGAGCTAAGGAACCGAAAATGAGTACAGAACAGGGGCTAGTGGCCATGGCTTGCTTCTTTCACTCTCTTTCTAACTACCTACAATAAAATGCACAGATTTTTAATGACCAGCCCAATAAGGTTTGGCACCCGTCACCTGTGTAATGACTGCCCTGGTCAAGACGTGTAGAAAATGCCCCTCACCTCAGAGAGGCCCACTGCATAGGGGCTGGCCTTTGTGTGCTAGGACAGCGTTGTGCAGAGGATACCGATCCTAATTCAGGAATGAGGAACAGGGCGGAATCTTGAATTCTTTTTCAGTGGTGGAGACAGATTTGCACTGATACGTCCACATTCCGTTGCTTCTACTTCCTGGTGAGCAGTGCCTAAGGTGGCTTGGTTGAAGGGCCTTAACTGTGATAAGGCTTTCCCATCTCCAGGTGACCTTCCTAACCATCACCGTGTGGTTTTTGTTAGGTTTCTTTTTTTTTTTATTTAAAGATTTATTTTTAGATTTATTTCTCTCCTCCCCCCCCCCACCCCCCCAGTTGTCTGCTCTCTTTGTCCATTCGCTGTGTGTTCTTCTGGGACCGCTTCTATCCTTGTCAGCAGCACCTGGAATCTGTTTCTGTTTTCTGCGTCATCTTGTTGTGTCCGCTCTCCGTGTGTGTGTGGTGCCATTCCTGGGCAGGCTACACTTTCCTTCGCTCTGGGCGGCTCTCCTTACAGGGCGCACTCCCTGTGCATGGGACTCCTCTATGCGGGGGACACCCCTGCGTGGCAGGGCACTCCTTGAGTGCATCAGCACTGCACATGGGCCAGCTCCACACGGGTCAAGGAGGCCCGGGGTTTGAACCTTGGACCTCCCATGTGGTAGGTGGACGCCCTATCCATTGGGCCAAGTCCGCTTCCCGTTGTTAGGTTTCTTGCAGGCCAGATGGATTTGTGTGACCTCATTACCCCAGTGCTCTATACCCATGTCCAGTGTAGGCAGGGTTGGTTGAAGCAACAGAAATTATTGTTCCACCCTGTAGTTTAGTAAGACTTTGCTGAGTGTCTGCCATGTGCTAGGTGCTCTCTTAAGTTTTGGGGTTCAAAAGTTGAATCAGTGCCATCCTTATTCTCTAGTAGCTTATAATCTAATATGGGAGACAGAGAGATAAACATCTACAATATGACATGGTAAGAGCTGGGAAGGGGAGCCTTGGGGTAGCAGCAGGAACTTGTGGGAATAATAATAGTAACACAAACAGGAGTTATCATTTACTGGGTGCATGGTAAGTGCAGGCATGTTCTAAGCTCTGACCTCTTGGCTCATTTAATCCTCTTGAGAGCATTTTCTCCATTTTGCAGATGTGGAAACTGAGGGCCAGAGAGGTTATTTAATATGCCCAAGGTCACACAACTGTTACTTTGGGCACATTAAGCACCTAGATTTTGGTGAGTTGTTACTGCAGCCTGAGCTTGCGGATCCTACCTGATTAGAGCATTGGGGTACAGTCCTGATTGGAGAGGAGAAACTCTAGGGAAGAGGGTTCAGCTGGATGGAATGGGAGGAGATGAAGGCTGATCAGAGGTGTGGTGGGGTCTGGAAACAACCAGGCAGATTTGAGAGGTGCAAATTTGAGAGAGAGGAGTTTGCAAGAGGAAGCGTTTCTTTTGCTGGGCCTTCTGTACTGGATTATTGGTATCCTTTTTGGAAGGAAGCTGGTTTTTCACTGTGACCTTACAGTTTCAAGGATTATCTCAGTATTTTAGCATATTTATATTGGTGATTCTGAGCAGAGATTAAAATACCATTTAAAATACAATTGCCCCTACACTCCATGTTTGTTTTTGCTCTTTACTCTGCCCTCAGCCCCTAACAGTGTCTGGCTTGTGGTGAATGCTCAGCAAACATTTTTTTTTAGTCATGAAAACATGAATATTCTTGAATACAATTATTTTCCTATAGTAAAACTTCTAAGCTCTTATATAATGCTACCTTTTCTTGTTTTTCATTTCCCTCTTTTATAGAAAGAGTAGGTACAATAGGTACCTGCTGTGTATTTCTTAATCATTCCCCACTCAGCCTTTGCTCAGGCATTATTAGTTATTACATAAAAATCTTTTTTAAGCTACATCCCAGGGAATAGCAAAAGTTGATTGCTTGAAAGTTGAAAAATATTAGACTCATGAAAGATATTTTTAAGTTGTTGACTAAAACAGAAGAGGCCAGTTGAAGTGCAAGTGAATTAACACGGTCTACACTGAGACACCCTGGCTTTTTACAAGCCCATCTGCTTGCGATGCTGCAAGTGTGGCCCTAGCCTGAAACAGGTGAATGAACCAAGTGAGCTTTAAGAGGTTTCTGATACCCAGGTTTTTTTCTCAGTTAAATAAAAAATTCTTATTTAAGCTCGTTTATTACTTTGCTTTAAGGCTTAAGTGAGCTGAACAACAAAATGTAATTGTAAAAGCTAATTCTCTTAACAATTATAGGAAGATAAGAAAGTAGCTCTATAATGTGACTTTGATTTGTGAAATGAAAGCTTGAAGTTTTAGGTAAAAAATAAATTTCCTCTGCTCTCTGTGCTGGCTTTTGTTATGGCATTTCTGAAGCTGTTTTTGTCATTATTTTCCCTTTGTCTATTTCCCCTAACTAGCCTATATTTCTTTCTTGAGAGGCAGGTACCTTAGCTTATTTTTATCTGTATGTACAGTGCCCAACAGAGGGCCTGACCAAGAGTAGGTCCTCAAATATTTGATAAATACTTTCCCCTACGAGGGAAGAGGTGACTTTTTCTTATTAATCTTTGTAACAATTATAGGTAACAGATAAAGTAGATTATTTAGTCTGGAACAAATGTAACCCATAAAATCTGTTTGGCTATTGTATGTTCATAGTGCTCATTATACATGTATGCTTTGAATGTCTCATCTAGTATCTGTCTGTAAACTTGACTTATTCTTTAATAAAATTGTGTTCTTATCCTGATTGGCTCAACAATAATCACATATCCCCTCTTGAAATTACTGGGCCTTTTGGATAACTCTGAGACAGACTCCTGCTCTGGTTCTCTCAAGCTTAAGAAAAGCTGGGCTGGAATGTGTATTTTAAGGAATCAGTGATAATTTGGAATCCTAGAGCAGGTGCTGGAGGGGACTTGAAGCCATCAGGAGCCAAGGCCGGCCTGTGGTCCTCAGCAGCCACCTTGCCTCTCATCCTGCCTCCTGTCCCCCGAGAGCTCCCTGTTATCCTCCTTGTGGTCCCAGGTAACCACCAAACCAGACTCTGCTCCCTGCTCTGGAGCCCACCACTGGCAGGTGCTATCCCTCTGGGTCTTGGTTCCAAATCCTGAGAGAGCACTCTTGCTTGTCGTGCCTCATCTTCAAAGTGTCGGCCTGGGCCAATCACATAGGCGTAATGGGGGGCGGAATCTCAGCCTCCACCAGAGCCTGCATTTTACAAGATCCCCTGGTGATTTGGAGACACAGTAAAAGTACAAAGCCCCTGTGCTGGCCACCACCTCTCCTGTCCAGTGAACAGTGTGGTATTGCTTCTTGGAGAAGAAGGTTGTGGCTGCACATTTTGGTCTGGAAGAAGGCCTGGAAGATGACCTTGTCTGTGGTTATCCTTCCCCATCTTTTGCACTCTCCTGATGCTCAGCTGGAAGAAAGTTGACCTGGAGCAGAGTATCCTGGGACCTGGGAAGATGGTGGAGGAGTTCATTCTACCTGGAGAGTGCTTGGGGAGAGGTGTGGTGACAAGAATGGGCCTCCTGTATTTGGAAGAGAGAAAGGAAGTAATTGGCTGGAAAAGGTAAATTTGGGGAAGGCTCCTAAGAGATAAGGTTGGGATAAAAGGTTTGGTCGAGATCGTGGAAGGTCTGTGTGTCAAGCTAAGGAGCCTACACTGGTACCTTTTCCCCATTTTGCTCCAGCCCTGCAGGCCTTCCTGTTGTCCCTTACACACTATAACCTTGCACCATGTAAGCACCTTCTCCCACACTTGTTTTACTCTCTGCGTGGGTCTCCAAATAGCTGCATGGCTCACTCCCTCATTTCCTTCAAGATTTCACTCATTTTATCAGAGGCCTTTCCCACCACCTCCCCACCCCCGCCTTAAAATTATAATCTCCTCCCACATCCCTGCCGCTCTCCTACTCTTTGGCACTCTCTTTCCTCCAGGCTCTGCTTTCTTTTTCTCTGTAACACACACATACCTCATGCTTACATAGTAACCTAATTGTCATAGCAAGTATTTATGTGCATATGTTTTTTTCTAGTCTTCTCCCCACTCTGACACATGTTCTTAGAATGTAGGTAAATGAGGGTAGGCAAGGACCATTTTTCATCTTCTTCACTGTTTCAGTGCCTTGAATGGTACCAGTCCTAGAGGAGGCTCTCAGTAAACTTACTAAATAAGTGTTTGTAAGGCATCTTTGAAGGGTGTGAGATATCAGCTCTGTTGGGTCCTTTACCACCTTTTTTCTCTTGGTATTTTCCAGGCAACCTATTGCATCTTAGGCTGCTAAGTGTTCCTGGAGAAAGTAGTAATGCTTGATGAATGAGTTCTGTTTCGAAGTTTTGCCAACCAGTTTTTCCTAGGCCCTTTCTAGCTGCCTTTCCGTTTACTTTTAATCCTGTAGTGCTTGCTTGAAATCTTTTCCTCTTTTTTTCAAGTTCTGTAAATGAGCTAGGGCAGTATCACCTTGGGCAGAGCACCTTACTTAAGTACCGATGCCATTTGCCCTAAAAGTGAGCAGCTTTCTTTCTCTTTGAATCCATATTGTCTGCCCTGAGTCATCCCCTTCCTTTTCTGCCTCATGCCTGCTCTAAGACTGGCCATTGCGCTCCACGCTGCTCTTTGGTACAAACTCAGGACATCCGTTAGGATTTGATAGAAAGTTTTCTCTCAGCCAGAGTTTCTTCATACAAAATGTTTACAGCCAGCCACCCTCTCCCCATGTATCATTCACACCTTGAGTCTGTGAACTTGGGGTCATCTACTATGTGTTTGGGCAGTCCTGGTTTGTTTGGCATTCTCTCTTCAGACTTCGAAATCTGACTTACTGTTTATTATCCTTTGTCTTTTATGAGTGGCAGTTTTGCTGACTTTTTCACCTCATCATCCTTTGTGGATAGATTTTAAGCTAAGATGAGGGTCTCTCTGTCTCTCTCTTTTTTTTTTTTATTGAATAAAAATACCCTTGCCTACTTTGGTAAAGAACTAAGCAAGCAGGGAATTTATTCAAAACTATGTTGAAATGAGCCTCTCTGGAGGGAACAAATAACAAAACTCTAAAACCACACATATATTTAGTAAGCTGTGTAGTTATTTGAAATTCAGGGGCATTAGTGCTGATCCTTTCTGTTGGGTTCTCAGTGACAGCTGGAATGTCACACCCATCCATCTATGGATGTACTGACTGGATTTTATTGGGAACTACCTCTTAGCTTTTGTATATGCTACTCATTAAAAGTCATTTATTCATTAATTCTCAACAACCCTTATTTTCAGTAATCTGAATCATGTGACAAACCTCCTATTTTGTAAATGATAAAAATCACTTTCAAGAATTCTAATGGAACATAAGAAACATGCTTATAAGGATCGTAGCATAAAGGAAGGTGAGTCAGGAACACTAAAGGGACCCGGGCTTAACCTCCCATCACTGGGTCAGTCCTGGAATGCACTTCTTCCCAGAGCAGTGGCAAAAGGAAATACTTGACTTAGGGCAGGATGATAAAAAGCAGTAGGTTGCTGTGGACCATCAGAGTGCTGTATAGAAATGCAGAGAGCAGTAAGGCAGGTTGGAAAGCTAACAGGAGTGAGATTGTGAGAGCTGCAGAAACCTGGGAGGCTTTTTAGTAAATCCAAACTTTGACAGTAGTTATGGAGAGAGAAATAATTCACTGATGCACAAATTTATCTTTGGAGGTTTTGGAAGCATTTTATCTCCTCTGCACCTAATTCCTAATTGCAGGAGATTACTTGAGAGGATTGTAGTGGGATTGCTTATTGGAATACTGTTTTTGGCTCCTTACCTGCACTTGCACCTTGGTCACTGCCCAAGTTCTCCCCTCTTGCTTACTCAGATCTTAAGTGCAAATGTTTTACAATCTCTAATGTCATAAATCATTCTTCCAACATAAATTATTTCCTAAAAGTTGCAGATCTTAATCCTGCATTCAAAAAATTGGTGATTTTCAGAAAGGCATTTCCAAGAGGAAAGTTGTCCCTGTTCATACCATGCTTGGATGGAAAGATTCAATTTAGTGCAAATGTCATTTCTCTCTAAGTTATAAATTTAATATGATTCCATTTTTTTCTAGAGCTACCTCAATTGATTATACAATTTATTTAGGAGAACAAATGAGCAATAATAGCTAGAAAAGTCCCTGGGGAAAAAAAAGATGGCTAATTTTACTAGATATTAAACATGTCATAAACTTCCATAATTACAAACATTATTGACACATGAATAGACACATAGGCTGATGGAATAGAATAGAAAATCCAGGGGTTCCATCAATTGTTTTTAGAAATCTAGTGTACGACAGAGGTGACATCTCAGATCAATGGTGTAGCAACAACTGGATACCCATTACCTTTTTTGTCTTTATTAGAGAAGGTGTGGGTTTACAGAACAGGCATACATAAAATACAGGATTCTGATATACCACCCTATTATTAACACCTTGCATTGGTTTTATAGAACATTTGTTAAAATTATAATAGTACATTTTTATAATTGTATTGTTAATTATAGTCTGTGGTTCATTATTTGTGTAGTATAGTTCCATGGATTAAAAAAAATGTTTTTCTGTTACCATGTATGCAGTCTGTTTCCCCTTTAAACTGTATTCAGGTAGAGATTTCAGTGCTGTTAATTACATTCACAGTGTTGTGCTGTGTCACCACCGTTCATAACCAAACATTTCCATCATTCCAATAAGGAGCCCTGTACATTTTAAGCCTTAACTTCTCATTCCCTATCCCCACCCTAACCCCTAATAACCTATATTCCAGATTCTGACTCTATGAGTTGCTTATGCTAATTGTTTTAAATCAGTGAGATCATACAGTATCGGTCCTATTGTGTCTGGCTAATTTTGTTCTACATTTTGTCTTCAGGGTTCATCCATGTAGTTGCATGTATCAGGACTTCATTCCTTTTTATGGCTGAATTATATTCCATTGTATGTATATACTGCATTTTATTTATCCAGTCACCAGCTGATGTACACTTGGGTTTCTTCGGTGTTGGCAATTGTGACTAGTGCTGCTGTGAACATTGGTACACAAATATCTGGGTCCCTGTTTTCAGTTCTTTTGGATATATACCAAGTAGTGGGATTGCTGGGTCTTAGGGTAGTTCTATACTTCTAGCTTTCTGAGGAACCACCAGTCTTCCACAGCACTTGCACCATTTTACAATGCCACCAGCAGCGAATGAGTGTTCCTATTTCTCCACGTCCTTTCCAACACTTGTTATTTTGTTTTTGTTTTTTTAATTTTCTAAATTTTCTAAATTTTAAATAGCATTCTAATCGGTGTGAAGTGATCTCTCATTGTGGATTGTGTTTTTGATTCACATTTCCCTGATGGCTAATGATGTTGAGCATCTTTTCATGTGCTTTGTATATCATCTTTGGAGAGCTGTCTCTTTGAGTCTTTTGCCCATTTTTCATTTGGGTTGTTTGTCTTTTTTTGTTAAATTGAAGGATTTATCTATATGTTCTGGATACTAAACCATTATCAGATATGTAGTTTCAAATATTTTCTCCCATTGTGCAGATTGTTTTATTACTTTCATGATAAAGTCCTATGAAGGGCAAAAAGTTTTAAATTTTGATGAGGTTCCATTTGTCTGTCTCTTTTGTTGCTTGTGCTTTGTGTGTAAAGTCAAAGAAACTATTGCCAAACACAAGGTCCTAAAGGTGCTTCCCTGTTTTCTTCTAGGAGTTTGATAGTTCTGGCTCATATATTTAGATCTCTGATCATTTTGAATTGGTTTTTGTATAAGGTGTGAGTTGGGTATCCATCCTTTTTTTTTTTTTTTTTTTAAATAAATGGTGATCCAGTTTTCCCAGTACTTTTTGTTGAGAAGACTATTTTTTCCCACTTGAATGGTCTTTAACCCCTTGTCAAAAATTTGTTGGCCATAAGTGTGTAATTCTATTCCATTGGACTGTATGTTTGTCCTTGTGATAGTACCACGATGTTTTGATGACTGAGCCTTTGTAATAAGTTGTAAAATCAGGAAGTGTGAGTCCTCCAACTTCGTTCATCTTTTCCAATGTGTCTTTAATTGTTAGGGACTCCTTGCCTTTCTGTGTAGATACGATGATTGGCTCTTCCTTTTCTGAAAAGAAGATTGTTAGAATTCTCATTGGGATTGCATTGACTCTGTAATTGCTTTGAGTAGGATTGACATCTTAACAATATTTTAGTCTTCCAGTCCATGAACATGGAATATCATTCCATTTATTTAGATCTTCTTTTCATGTCTTTTAGCAGTGCTTTGTCATTTTCTGTATACAATTCCTTTACATTTCCTTTACATCCTTGGTTAGATTTTTTCCTAGACATTTGATTATTTTAGTTGCTGTTGTGACTGGAGCTTTTTTCTTGATTTCTTCTTCTGATTGTTCATTGTCTGTGTATAGGAATACTACTAATTTTGGGGTGTGGATCTTGTACTCTGCCCCTTTGCTGAATTCACTTTTTAGCTCTAGGAGCGTTGTGGATTTTTCAGAATTTTCTGTGTATAAGATTATATCATTGTAAATAGGGAAAGGTTTACATCTTCCTGTCCAATATTGGATGCCTTTTATTATTATTTTATTTTTTAGGTCTAATTGCCCTGGCAAGAACTTCCAGCACAGTGTTGAACACCAGTAGTGACAGTGGGCATCCTTGTCTTGTTCCTGACCTTAGAGGGAAAGCTTTCAATCTCTCCCCATTGAGTATGATGTTGGCTGTGGGATTTTCATATATGCCCTTTATTATGTTGAGGAACTTTCCTTGTATACCTGTCTTTTGAAGTGTTTTTATCAAGAAAAGGATGCTGGACTTTGTCCAATGTCCTTTCTGAAATGATTGAGATGATAATTTTTCTTCCTTTAGTTTGTTAATGTGGTGTTATTATGTTAATTGATTTTCTTATGTTGAACCACCCTTGCATACCAGGAATAAACTCACTTGGTGGTGGTGTATAATTCTTTGATATGCTGTTGGATTTGATTTGCAAGTATTTTGTTGAGAATTTTGCATCTGTGTTCATTAGAGAGATTGGTCTGTAATTTTCTTTTCTTGTATCTTTATCTGGCTTTAGTATTAGGGTGATGTTGCTTCATAAAATGTGTTGGGTAATTAATATTTTGAACAAGTTTAAACAGCATTGGTGTTAATTCTTCTTGAAATGCTTGGTAGAATTCACCTGTGAAACCATCTGGTCCTGGAGTTTTCTTTGTTGGAAGGTTTTTGATGACTGATTCAGTCTTTTTGCTTATGATTGGTTTGTTGAGTTCCTGTATTTCTTGTAGAGTCAGTGTAGGTTGTTGGTGCATATCTAGAAATTTGTCCATTTCATCTAGGTTGTCTAATTTGTTGGCATATAGCATCTCATAATGTTCTCTTATGGTCCTTTTTTTTTCTTTCTGTAGGGCCATTCATAATGTCCCCCTTTTCATTTCTGATTGTATTTATTTGCATCTTCTCTCTTTTTTTCTTTGTTAGTCTTGCTAAGGGTTTGTTGATTTTATTGATTTACTCAAAGAACCAGCTTTTTGTTTTATTTTCTCTATTTTTTTTCTTAATTTCATTTATTTCTGTTCTAATCTTTGTTATTTCTTTCTTTCTGTTTGCTTTGCAATTGGTTTGCTGTTCTTTTTTAATATCTCCAGTTGTTCAGTTAGATCATTGATTTTAGCTCTTCTTTTTTAAGCAAGGCATTTAGGACTATGAATTTCCCTCCTAACACTGCCTTTGCTGTATCCCATAAGTTTTGGTAAGTTGCGTTCTCATTTTCATTCATCTCGAGATATCTCTTAATGTCTCTTGTAATTTCTTCTTTGACCCACTGATTGTTTAGGATTGTGTTGTTTAGCCTCCATATATTTGTTTTTCCCCTTTCCTACCTTTTTATGATTTCCAGCTTCATTCTATTATCATCAGGGAAAGTGCATTGTATAATTTCAGTCTTCTTAAGTTTATTGAGAGATGTGTTGTGGCCCAACCTGTGATATATCCTGGAGAAAGATCCATGAGTACATGAGAACAATGTATAATCTCCTGATACAGGGTGCAGTGTTCTGTATATGTCTGTCAGGTCCAGTTCTTCTATTACAGTATTCAAGTGCTCTATTTCCTTGTTGATCTTCTGTCTAGTTCTTCTATCTATTGATGTGAGTGGTGTGTTGAAGTCTCCAGCTATTATTGTGGAGACGTCTATTTCTAATTTCAATTTTGCCAGAGGATGCCTCATATATTCTAGGGCACCCTGGTTAGGTACATAGATATTTATGACTATTACTCCTTTTTATTAATACATGATAGCCTTCTGCATCTCTTACTATTTTTTTCCATTTAAAGTCTATTTTGTCTGGCACCAGGGTAGCTACCCCTTCTATCTTTTGATTACTATTTGCATGAAATATTTGTCTAACCTTTCAGTCTTCTTTACATCCTTCAGTATAAGGTGAGTCTCCTGCAGACAGCATGTAGATGGCTGAATGGCTTATGTTTTCTTATCCATTCTGTCAACCTACGTCTTTTGATTTTTTTTTTTTTTTTTTTGAGGTACCAGGGCTGGCGCCTGGAGATTGACCCTGGCACCTTGTATGTGGGAAGCCATCACTCAACTACTGAGCCATTCTGGCTTCCCTGTGTTGGCTTTTTTGTTTGTTTTTGTTTTTCAGGAGGTCCTGGGAACCAAACCTGGAACTGCTCATGTGGGAGGCAGGAGATCAACCACTTATGCCATCTCCATTCCCAGTCTATGTCTTTTGAGAAGGTAGTTTAATCCATTAACATTCAGTGTTATTCTGTAAAGGCATAGCTTCAGCCTTTTTATCCTTTGACTTTCATATGTCAAATCTGATTTTTAGCCTTCTTTTTACCTTTTTGGTTACCCTTTCTGACAGTCTTCATTTCTATACCCTCCTCCAAGCTTCTCTCCCCTCTTTTCTTTTTCTGGTTGCTGAACTCTTTTTAGTGTTTCCTGCAAAGCTTATTTTCAATCTCTTAGTTTCTGTTTATCTGTGAATATTTTCAACTTACCGACTTATTTGAAAGACAGTTTTGCCAAATAAAGAATTCTTGGCTAGGAGTTTTTCTCTTTCAGTACCTCCATGGTTTCTGAAGAGAAATCCAAACTAAGCCTTGTTCTTGTTGGTCATACCTTGTATGCGATGTTTCACTTTTCTCTTGCTGCTTTCAGAATTTTCTTAATATCTTTGGCATTTGGCATATTGAATAGTATGTGTCTTGGGGTGGGTCTATTCAGACTTACTCTCATTGGAGTGTGCTGTGCTTCCTGCATACATATATGCATGTCTTTCATGAATGTTGGGAAATTTTTGGCCATTTTCTCAAATACATTTTCTGGCCCTTTTCCCTTCTCATCTCCTTCTGGAACTCCCATAGCATGTTGTTGTGTTTCTTTTTACCATTCAATTCCGTGAGACCCTGCTTTATGTTTTTTATTCTTTCTCTTTCTGTTCTTCTCTCTAAATTTCAGTTGTTCTTTCTTCTACATCACTGATTCTTTTGTCCATGATTTCAAATCTCTTGTTGTGTACCCCTGCTGTATTTTTTTAAAGATTTATTTTATTTCTTTAACTCCTACTCCCCCCCCCCCACCATTGTTTATGCTTGCTCTCTGCTTTCTGTGTCCATTCATTGTGTGCTTGCCTTTTTAGGAGACACTGGGAGCTGAACCTAGGACCTCCCATGTGGCTTAGCCATTTCCACTTCCTGTTTGGTGTGCCTCTCATTTTGTTTCCTCATTGTGTCTTTCTGTTGTATCATCTTATTGTGTCAGCTTGCTGCACCAGCCCATTGGATTAGCTCGCTGTCTTGCTTGTCTTCTATAGGAGGCACTGGTATCCAAACCTGGGACCTCCCATGTGGTAGGTGGGTTCCCAACTGCTTGAACCATATCTGCTACCCTCTGCTGTATTTTTATTTTTATTTTTTTAAAGATTTATTTATCTTTTATCCCCCCAACCCCTCCATTGTCTGTTCTCTGTGTATTTGCTATGTATTCTTCTCTGTCTGCTTGTATTCTCATTAGGTGGCTCCAGGAACTAATCCTGGGACCTCCTGGAGTGGGAGAGAGGCGATCATTCTCTTGCGCCATCTTGGCTCCCTGTTCTGCTACGTCTCTTATTGTCTCTCCTCTGTGTCTCTTTTTGAGTCATCTTGCTGCACCAGCTCTCCATGTTGGCTGGCACTCCTGCGTGGGGGGGTGCTCCCATGCAGGGCAGCATTCCTGCACGGGGTGGCACTCCCACGTGGGCCGGCACTCTGTTTGGGTCAGCTCACCTCACGGGCCAACTTGCCTTCACCAGGAGGCCCTGGGCATTGAACCCTGGACCTCCTATATGATATACAGGAGCCGAACTGCTTGAACCACATCCGTTTCCCTCTACTGTATTTTTAATCTCACTTATTGTGTCTTTCATTCTCATAAGTGCTGTTCTCTATCCAAGATTTCATTTTTTCTTTATGCTCACCCATTGTCTTCTTAATGTCTTTTTTTTTTTTTCCTTTAGCCATATTCTCCTTCAACTCCATGATTTGAATTAGGAGATTTGTGTGTGAACCTCATTGACTAGCTGTCTCAAGTACTCTGTCTCATCTGGAGCTTTGATTTGTTCCTTTGCCAGAGTTATATCTTCCTTTTTCTTTGCAGACAGATGTCTAGGCATCTGATTCTGATGCTGAGTTTACTCTGGTGTTCAGTTTCTCTCTCTTGCCTAGCGATTTACTGTTAAGCAGCTTTGTGGTACCACTGTTCTTTGACTCTTGGTTCAACTTGTTCCAGATATTTAAGATTGCTCCTGTTTAACTGCTGAAACCAGGCCTAAGGACCCAGTTATGGGGTGCAGGGCAGATTCTCTGGCCTTGGAGAGGGTGATACCTGTTTACCTCTTTTGTTTTATTATTATTATTATTCCCTTTCCATGCCCTTTTCTAGTCTGGCCATCAGATGGTGTTCTTTGGCAGACCTCTCGGCTCAGACCCTGGTGCTAGGGAGGAATACATTCAGTGTAACAACTTGTGTGGGAGGGTGATACAGAAGCAATGTCCTCAGGGCTCCCAAGCCTCAGAAACAAACTATAAGGAACTGTTCTCCACCTTTGGCCAGTGGCACCCTCCCTCCCTCTGCCTCCTCAACAACCAGCCTGGGGCAGTAGGAAGAGTGCTTGAGAAGGCAGTTATCGTTAGCTTCATGCTGGCTTTCAGAAAATATGTCCTGGCCCCACCTGGCCTGGAAGTATGAGACCCCTCCAGTGCAGCAGACCAAGTTAGCTGGCCAAAACCTGAATTTGCTGTATGCTGTGTGTCCCTCCCTCTCCCATTTCTAGGCAGAAAAGGACTGCTGCAAACCCTCAGTCCATAGCCACTAGAGTCCACAGCCATTGCAGTCCACAGACTGCTCTTTGCTGTAGGTGGGCAGATGGGTGCCAGTGCTGCTTTTGCAGCTCCGCTCATGGCATTTTTCAGCCAGCTGAAACTCTTTTCTTTCACACCTCTTCTGGGTGGTGTCTTTCCTTCTTAGCCCCAGTGCAGTCCTCCAAACAGTGTCTGCCTGTCCTCTAGATACTTTTTTCTGGGAAAGAAGTGATTCCTTCACTTTTCTAATCCTCTGTCTTCCTGTAAGTCTGAAATACCATATTTTAAAGTCACCTCAAAGGATCCTCTTGTGAGATATACAGTTATTTCCCGCCTTCCTTTTGTACATGCTTCCTTTTATCCACTTTTCTGTTGGGTTATTGGCATTTTTCTTAATGTTTTGAAGCTATATTTATTTTGTACATTTGCTTTCTGTTGGAATTTCAGTTGCTATTTCGACATTTTGTTATCATTTTACTTTGCTTATTTGTTTTATGTCACCCAAAAGTTTGCCGAAGTCAATGTTTTATGTTTAATCTTTCATAGCTTTTTGGGGACTCTGACTTATACGGGCAAGTTTTCTCTACTCTCAGATTATAAAGGAGTTCATATTTAATTCTAAGACTTATATGGTTTCAGGTATTTCTGTAGTTACATTTCTGCCATTTGGAATTCATCTGTTTATGGTGTAAGGCATTGAAGAATATTGTCAAGAAAGACCACAGGAAAATGGTCAGTAGGGAGTTCCAAGACTCAGTCCTTCCACCAAAACAACTATTAAACAGGAACAGTCTGAAACAACTACTCTGAAACTCAGGAAGGCAGAGGAACACTGTACAGCATCCAGGAAAGAGTGTGAGGAAGAGTCTGATAAATTATTGTAAAGAACAGTAAACGCTTTTCTTCATATGGTGGCTCCTGACACCCATCCCAGGTGGATTTCATGGCAGGTCACTCTGATTGGGTTGCTTGCTGTTAGCAGAAAGGGACATAAAAATCCTGTTCCCAAGACCAGAGGTGGACACAGCTGATCACTGATCTTGGCTTTTGATTAGCCACTTTTGATTCAAATCCCTGGGGTCAAGACTCTGAGGGCAGCCATTGTGAGCAGCAGCCGTTGTTTCAACCCATCCTGAACAGGAGGGACAGCAGTGGAGACTTAAGGACACTGCTTCCTCAGGGCTACAGAGGATAGTTGAATGGCTACATTTGTTGAGCAGGTCAGGAAAGTTCAGTTTTGGGGACTTGTCAAAGATACTCTTGGTGCCCTTCCTGATCCCCACCCAGGGCACTTTGCACCAGTCTGCACCACCTTTGTGGGTCTCAGACCCTGTTTCAGCTGCAAAAGACTGACTTGGGAAAGTCCTCTCCAGTGTGCCCCTCTGCCCAGAATTTTCTTCCAAATAAAATCAACTTGAGGCTGTGAAGTCTGTGTAAGAAACTATAGAGGCAGGCAGAGAGGCCTGCCAGTGTCAAACACCTGGGAGAGGGAGGTCTGTCTCTTGGGAAATGGAAGGGATAACCAAACTCTTGTAAACAAGAGAACTATAAAACAACTAACCTACAAAAGCCCAGGACAAGATACAGACCCAGTAAGAAAGGAAATACCCCACACACTGCATTTACTTTGGGCAGACTTTCCTGAGAGATGGGCTGAAGGCCAAGAAAATCTTGTCTTATCCCAGCAGGTTGCAAAATCAAGAAATAGACATCTCAGGAAATAAATTCCAAAGTTAACATTTTAAAGTATTAAAATATACAATGTGCAACAGAGGAGTATGAGAAAAAGATGCAGAAAATGATGGCCCATCCAAAGGAAAAGGATAAAATCCAGAAAATACCAATGAAGAAGACCAGAATGTTGGCATACTAAACAACAACTTTCAGCTCAAGGAGATGAAGGCAAATTTAGAGAGAGAACTAAATGATATCAGGAAAACAATGAATGAGAAATATGAGAATCTTAGTAAAGAGAGAAATTTTTAAAAGGAACCAAACAGAACTACTGAAATGGAAGACCACAATAACTGAAATGAAAAATTCCCAGGAGAGTTTCAAGATAAAATTAGAGCTGGTAGAAGAAACAATCAGTGAACTCAAAAACAAGACACTTGAAATGAGTCAACCTAAGGAACAGAAAGAAAAAAGAAATTTTAAATGAGAAAATACCAAAGACGCCTCTGGGACACTCTCAAGCGCACCAAAATATACATTATGGGAGTCCTAGAAGATAATATAGGGAAACATCTACAAGACTTTGTCGATTGTGGGTCTCTTAAACCTTACACCCAAAACACTAGCAACAAAAGAGAAACTAGATAAATGAGACCTTCTCAGAATTAAACACTTCTGCATTTCAAAGGACTTTGTGAAGAAGGGAGAAAATATTTGGAAATCACACATCCAACAAGGGGCTAATGTTCATGATATATAAAGAGATCCTACAACTCCACAATAAAAAGACAAATGACGTGATTAAGAAATGGGCAAAAGACATGAATAGACATTTTTCAAAAGAAGAAATACAAATGGCAAAAAAATTTGAAATTCAGCAAATCAAAGCTGCAATGAGATATAATTACATAGCTTCTAGAATGGCCACCATTAACAAAACAGAAAAGTACAAGTGCTGGATGGGATGGTAGAGAGATAGCAATGCTTATTATAACATTGTTGGTGGGAATGGAGGGTGGTACCACCACTGTGGAATTCTGTTTGGCAATTCCTAAGGAAGTTAGATCTAGATGTATCATGTGACCCAGCCATACCAGTACTGTGTATATATGTAGAAGAACTGAGTACAGGGACATGAACAGACATCTGCACACCAGTGTTCCTAGTATTATTCATGATTGCCAAGAGATGGAAACAACCCAGGTGTCCATCAACTGATGAATGGATGAACAGAATATGGTATGCATACACAATGGAATATTCTTCAGCTATAAGAAGAAAGGAAGTCACGAAGCATATGACAACATGGATGAACGTGGAGGACATTATATTGAGTGAAACCAGCCAGGCATAAAAGGACAAATATTGTATGATTTCACTATTAGGAACTAAATATAATGAACAAACTCATGGAGTTAATAGCTAGAATATAAGTCACCAGATAATAGAATATGATTGGATAATGGAAAGCTGAGGATTAATCTGTTCAGAATTGGTAAAAGGTTGTTTGTAAATGTTTGGAAATGAGTGAGAAACAGTGAAGGCACCTCATAGGATTTGCAATTAGTAGCTCTAGCATGTGAGAATAATTGAGGTTTGTTTTTTATTGGTTTTCTTTCCCTTTTTTTTTTTGGAGTAATGAACATGCTCTAATATTCTTATATTGATTGAAGTGATGAATTTGCAACTTGGTGATTATACCAAATGCCATTGATGGTACATATAAGATAAATTGTATGATTTATGAAGAACAACAATAAAAATAACAGGGTAACTTCTGGGGAAAATGCACCAAATGTAAGATAAAGACTATAGTTAGTAGTTATATTCTGATGATGCTCCTCCATAATATGTTACAAATGTTTCACAACAATGCAAGGTATTTGTGGTGGGGTGATATATGGGAGACCTGTAAGAGGTTATTCATGGTGGTTTTGTGAGTTTACAACTTTTATGGTACACTTATTGTTTGTATTTATTTATGTATCAATGATATATACTTCAATAAATTGTTTTTATTATGAAAAAAATATATACTATTTTGACTGTAGCTCTAGTAGGATATATCTTTGGAATAAAAAGAGCCAGAGAGGGAGACGGACTTGGCCCAGTGGTTAGGGTGTCCGTCTACCACATGGGAGGTCCAAGGTTCAAACCCCGGGCCTCCTTGACCTGTGTGGAACTGGCCCATATGCAGTGCTGATGCACGAGGAGTGCCGTGCCACGCGGGGTGTCCCCCGCGTAGGAGAGCCGCCCAGCGTGTAAGAGAGTGCAGCCTGCCCAGGAATGGCGCCGCCCATACTTCCCGTGCCGCTGACGACAACAGAAGCGAACAAAGAAACAAGACGCAGCAAACAGACACAGAGAACAGACAACCGGGGGAGGGGGGGATTTAAATAAATAAATAAATCTTTAAAAATAAATAAATAAATAAAAAGAGCCAGAGAGAAATTATAAACTATATTTGATTGTTAGTAGCAATATTGGTGTTGCTATTCTGAAATTTTTTTTACATATGCACGTTTATGCACATATATATATACACAAGCCTTGTACTTTGCATTTAGAATAAAGAAAATATTATGTTGTTGATGTTAAGAATAAGCAAGGTTTTTCAACATCGGAGAAAAGAGATACACATTAAAAGCAAGGAGATTATGTGTGGAGCGGTGCATATGGAAATCCCATATATATATATATATATTTTTTTTTTTTTTTTTTCTTTAAAGACTTATTTATTTTTCTCCCTTTCCCCTCTGTTGTCTGCTCTCTGTGTCCATTTGCTGTGTGTTATCCTGCGTCCACTTGTATTATCAGGTGGCACTGGGAAACTGAATCTCCTTTGTTGCGTCATCTTGCTGCATCAGCTCTCAGTGTGTGTGGTGCCACTCCTGGGTGGGGTGCGCTTTTTTTTCACATGGGGCGGCTCTCCTTGCAAGGCATACTCCTTGCATGTGGGACTATCCTATGTGGGGGCGCCCCTGCATGGCACGGCACTCCTTGCACACAACAGCACTGTGTGTGGGCCAGCTCACCACACGGGTCAGGAAGCCCTGGGTATAGAACCCTGGACCCTCCATATGGTAGACAGATGCTCTATCAGTTGAGCCATGTCCACTTTCCCCTTATATTTTTTTTATGTAACATTTTATGTAATCTCAGTATCCTTTAAAAATAAAAATATATTAAATAAAAAAGACATATTTCCTAGCTTTATTAACTGAAAAGGCCTCAAAATAAACAAACACCTATAGCATCCATTTTGTGTTTTCCCAAAACAGATTCTCTCTAAAAGGAACCAGGGTTCCTTGGAGAAATGGCTGATTCTAGGTGAGGCATGAAAGACAAGATGTACCTTGCACATATATAGATATATAAGAAAGTTGTTAAAGACCACCTGGAATGATGTTACAAGGCCACAGGAGCTTGCTTGAAGGGTTATGCACTGGCCAAAGACTGGATGGTTTGAGGATGTAGAAGAAAAATGCCTGCAATGGATTAGAAACATGTCAAATATATTTAAATCCATATGTTGAGGGGAGAAGGTATAGCTCAGTGTTTGAGCACCTGCTTCCCATATATGAGGTCCTGGGTTCAATCTCTGATAACTCCTGAGAAAAAAATTCCATCTATTCATGATTATAGTAAGAATGTAAAAAATGAATTCTTTGTAATTACTTTTGAAGATAACTAGGGCACCAGTTAGTTACTCTGAAATATAAAGGGCAAGAATCAAGTGTTTATCCTGCCTTTTAAGATTGAAGTGTATTTCAGGGTAATTAGAGAGTTGAGAGAAATTTCTACTTTATGGAAAAATTCCATCTAATAAATGAAGAAGGATCGGTATTGTTAGAAAATCCCCATTCCACTTTTGCAACCCCTAAAGAAATAGTGGGTTTAGGCAGCCATTGTCAGTGGCAGCTTAAAACCGTTAGGGTAAAAGGTTGACCTGGAACTGTAGAGTGATGTCTTGGGTACCTCACCAGAATCCACTGCCTTAGCCCTAGAAGCCAGAAGTCAGAGTCCCTACACTGCCTGATGCTATGCTGTAAGATGTATACTGCATCACCTAGTTTTTCTTTTTTTATATTTTTCATTTTTTAAATTTTTTGAAGATGCTTTAGATTATATAACTGTTAAAAAATATATAAGAGATTCCCATATGCCCTATGCCCTTCCCTTCCCAGACTTCCCCACATTAACAACATCCTTCATTTATGTGGTACATTTGTTACAACTGATGAACACATATGAAGCATTGCTGCTAATTGTGGCCTATAGTTTATGTATTAGTCAGCCAAAGGGGTGCTCATGCAAAATACCAGAAAGCTCTTGGATTTTTTTTTTTTTTTTTTTAAGATTTCTTCTTTCTTTCTCCCCCCTCCCTCCATTGTCTGCTCTCTGTGTCCATTCACTGTGTGTTCTTCTTTGTTCTGCTTGTATTCTCATTGAGTGGCTCTGGGAACTGATCCTGGTACCTTCCAGAGTGGGAGAGAGGTGATCACTCTCCTGTGCCACCTCAGCTCCCTGATCTGTTGCGTCTCTTGTTGTCTCTCCTCTGTGTCTCTTTTTGTTGAGTAATCTTGCTGCGTCAGCTCTCCACGTGGGCCAGCACTCCTGTGTGGGGCAGTACTCTGCATGGGCCAGCACTCCGCGTGGGCCAGCTCGCCACACGGGCCAGCTTGCCTTCATCAGGAGGTCCTGGGTATCAAACCCTGGACCTCCTATATGGTAGTCGGGAACCCAGTTGCTTGAGTCACATCTGCTTCCCACTCTTGGTTTTTATAAAGAGTATTTATTTGGGGTAGAAGCCCACAGTTACCAGGCTGTAAAGCTTAAGTTACTCCCCTCACCAAAGTCTGTTGCCACATGTTGGAGCAAGATGACTCACAACATCTGCAAGGATTTGGGCTTCCTGAGTTCTCTCTTCCTGGGGCTTGTTTCTCTCCAGGCTCAGCTCCTCTGCTTTCTCTACAAGGCCAGCTGTAGACTATCAAGCAAACAGCTAGTCTCTCTTCCCAGGGCCTCTTCCATGTCCAATTGAGCCTTCTCTCCTTCCTCACGTATCTGCTTCTCTGTGTGTTTACTTCCCAGGCTCCAGGATCAAAACTCCAACCTCCCTTCTCTGCGGTGCTGTTTTCCTGTGAGTTCCCACTCACCAAGGGGACGGGGACTCAACATCCTACTGAGTAGCCCAGTCAAAACCTAAATCATTATTTAATCAAGTAAAAGTAAAACCTCTGGATCCAATATGATCTAATATGCCCAGAGGGACAGACCAGTTAACAAATACAATCCAATATCTGTTTTTGGAATTCATAAACAATATCAAACTGCTGCAGTTTACATTATTGTTTACACTCTGCCCCATACAGTTTTATAGGTTATGGCAAAATGTATAATGTCCTGTATCTGTCATTGGGGTGTAATGCAGGACAATTCCAGTATCCCAGAAATGCCCCTATGTTATACCTATTCTTCCCTCTTCCTTCCCTTCAGAATCTCTGGTGGCTACTGCCTTTATATCAGTGATAAAAGGTCTTCCATTGCTAGAATAATAATGTCTACTTTAGTCTATTGTTCATTCCCCAATCTCGAGGATTTGGGGATTTGGGGATGCTCACTCTGCTTCTAATTGAGAGGAGAGGGGGCTTAGAACCCCTGGGGCAGATGGATGGAACTATCCTGCTTGCAGTTGCAGACATTCTCTGTTCCTTGGGGTTGGTGTTGTCCAACCTATGATGTTTTCTTGCAAAATAAATTAATCTCAGTCAAATCAGTTCTTCGGCAGCTGTCATTTTACAGAAAATACAGGTGATAGAGAGGGATATTAAAGATATCGAAGTGCATTCAGTCAAATCCAGAGTGTGAGAAAATTTACAAAATTAACAACTATTTTCTTGAGTAATAGAGGATGTGATCAAAGATAGGCAGGGGGAGTATCATTATAGATGTTTAAAAATATCTAAGAAGCATGTCAGGTAACTGTAATATGTTAACATTGTTTGAATACTGACCTTTACAAACTAATCGTTTAAGGCACATTTTTTTTTAATATGTCCAGGGGTGTTTGAACATGGACTGACTGTTTAGGTAACATTACGAATTATTGGAGTGGATGTGGCTTAAGCAGATGGGCACCTGCCTCCCACATGGGAGGTCCTGGGTTCGGTTCTGGTACCTCCTGAAAAAACAAAACAAAACAAAAAACTAATGATAAAATCAACTCAGGGAAGCTGGTGTGGCTCAGTGGTTGAACACTAGCTTCTCACATATGAGGTCCCAGATTTAATCCCCAGCCCCTGGACCTAAAAAAATAAAATAAAAGAATTACAGTTAATCTTACCTGGGAGTATAATGGTGCTATGGTTTTTAAAAAGGTATTATGTGTTAAAGATATACATTGATGTATTAGCTAGTGAAGTGATATGATACCTGAGATTTATTTTAAATTTTCTGGGGGTTGGGGAGTGTGAGAAGAGGTTAGATGAAATAAGATGGACAATGTGGGTAATTTTTGAAACTGGGTAATGAGTTTTTATTTATTTATTATACTTTCTATTCTTGTATATGTTTGAAAATTTCTATTTTTAAAAAGTTTTTAGAAAATATGTTATTTCTCTTGTTGATCTTAGCTTAATTAAGCCTTTGGTTGGGAGGGAAAATCACATCTGAAATAAAGCTTCATCGAGAGTGTACTATCTGCAGATGGTACATACATATACATATATATACTTATACAATACACTCATACAATATACTCATACAGTATACTCTTGCCCACACAAATATACCCGTGTTCTAATAGTTACATCCACTGATGCAACAAACATTTTCTCAGTAGTTGTTTGGTGCAGGGTACTGTACTAGGTTGATGGGCTGGTAGGTGGGGGAATGGTTAGAATCCTACTCTGAGTAGGACAAAGGCCACTCATACCACAGTATGGGAAAAGTAAAGGTTGCTTGGAAAAAGAGGCATTTGAACTGGGCCTTGAAGGGTGGGTAACAATTATGTAGCAATGAAGAGAATATTCAAAAGGAATGAATTCTACCAGCAAAGATACGGAGGAAGAAAAGTGAAAAAAAATATGACTGAAACTAGGGAGAACCTTGAATAGATTTGGTTAAAACAAGGGGCCTAAGGCCAGATTCCTTAGGACCGGGAAGCTGCCTTAGAGAGTCTCCTGGCCAGGAGCCAGGCCTCTGTTATCTTGTCTCCCTGAATAGCCTGGTTCAGTGTCTGCTAGTTGTTCAGTAAATATTTGGTGAATGAATTTATTTTGTATGAGATAAGGGAGCACTTAAAAACTTTAAAGCAGGAGGGTAACACGCTCTGAACAAAAATTCATAAGAACATCAAGAAGTTCAAAAAAAATGAAAAAAATTTCTGATGAAACTCAAGATAGTACATATGTTGGTTAAGTAAAAATTAAACTTTACCTCAACTATTTTGCCAATATAGAACTCTGAATAAGAATGCCCAGATGTACAGTTTTACCAACTGGTATGTCCCCCATACAGTGAGGTGAAGAGCCAGTGAAGGGTGGCTTTCATTAGGTGGCTTGGAATTTCTGGACTAATCTTGGCTCTTCTTTCTAGAGAGCTTACTGTGTGTCAGGCCCTGTGCTTAGCACTTTTGAGCATATTAGAACATTTACCTTTCACAACAGTCCTTGAGAAAGTTTTTATCCCTGTTTTACAGATAAAGAACCAAAGTCTAATGAGTAAATTAAAAATTTGCTCATACCAGTTTAATAGAGTCTTCTTGAAATCCAATTCTGTTTGAATCCCAACTTATGCATAGTTTTAAAAAGTATGCAGGTTGCAACTGATTAATGAGATATAAAAGAAATTTATGTGGTCATGACCAGAATTTTTTTTTAATGAGACAGGGTTGGCTAGAATAGAAAATATTAGTAAGTGTCACATGAGTCCTTGGCAGGAACTACATATACTAATAAATATTGTGGCTAACTGGGAAAAATGATGTGAGAAAGGTAAAGAAGGGTATGTGATTAGTATATTCATTGACTGGACACATACCTACACACACACACACATACACACTTATGCACATGTTTGTATGTATATATTTGTATTTGGTTGCAGTGTAAAATATTTCTTACTGTGGAAAGAGATCGCAGAACATTGAAAGGAGATTGCAGAGAGCTGTCTCAGAATGAACTGTACATGGGGACTCTCCATGGAGCATATGTGGGAGAGACACACCTGTTGAAACTTGGCCCTTAGCAGGGTGGCCGTCTGGGAGTCTAGGAGGTCATTGCTGCCACACCAGCCCAGGATCAGAGAGAGGTTCCTGAGAAGGGGATCCAGCCTTCTGAGTCTCCAGCCCTTGATTCTCATCAACTTGTTCACATGACCTGGGAGTGACACCTTGCCTCCCTCACTGCTGCCCATGTGGCTTTTCAGAAACCACTTGGAAAGAGAGGACAACTTTTCCATACAGAAGAACTTTGAACTGAGGAACACTCTTGGTCAGCTGTTTTGGCTGTCCCCCATCTCTTCTTTGGCATAGAGTTTGACCACATTTAAGGACCCACAGTTCTCTACGATTCTACTCTTCAGGGCAGTCATGGCCCATGGCACCAGAGCTCCCACCTTTTCCTGCCTGGAGACCCCATTGACCACCCCAGCCACTCAGACAGCTCTCCCTAGAAAAGCATCTGAGTCAAGGGACCCTCAGAAATTTCCATTTTCTCCATAATCTTCCCCAGGGCTTCTTTTGTTTACTCCTTATTTCTTGATAATGATCTGACCCAAGGGCCCTTCCTAGCCGGAAGGAGAGAGGGGAGGTTCTAGTAGAGGGTTGGTAGTACTCAGGGACAATTCTACTAACACCTGTTAGAAACTTCCTCCTGCAGATGGGCTTTTCCTTCCAGCTACCCCCAGAACATCTGGCACACCTCCTGGGAACTAGCAAAGTTCTTCTCCCTTTATCGCCTTAGAATTCTGAATCTTCTTAGTCTTCTTTTCTTTTAAATTATAATACAGTAAAATCGATTTTCTTTTTGGTGTACAGGTCTATGAATTTTAAAAAAAATACGTGTAGAGTTATGTTAATCAGGTTGTTTTCTTACTGTGAGCTTTGAGTTCTTTATATATTCTGGATACTAGTCCTTTGTCATTTATGTGATTGGCAATATTTTCTCCCAGTTTGTAGCTTGTCTATTTATTCTCTTTAACAGTGGCTTTGGCAGAGCAAAGGTTTTTAACTTTGATGAGGTTTAGTTTATCAATTTTTTCTTTTATGAATTATGCTTTTGATGTAATTCCTAACTTAAGGTCACAAAGAGCTTCTCATGTTTTCTAAAAGTTTTGTAGTTTTATATTTTACATTTAGATCTAGAATCCATTTTTAGTTAGTATTTGTACAAGGTGTAGATTTGTTATTGATTTTCACATGGATGACTCATTATTCCAGGACCATTTGTTTAAAAATACCTGTCACTGAATTGAAGTTTGCACCTTTGTCAAAGATGCAAATAGCCATATTTGTGTTGGCCTATTTCAGGACTCTCTTCTGTTCCATTGATCTGTCTGTTTACCAATACCATTTTGTCATGGCTACTGTTGATTTATAATAAGTCTTAAAATTGGAAAATTATAAAAACAGAAGGGAAAATTTTTAAAAATCACAGGAAAAAGAAGAAAGAAGGAGGAAAGTAGTTATGCTTATACACCGGTGTATGTTCTTCCTTTATTGCCCTAGAGCTCTGTGGGTTCTCATTTTGGCCTAGGACCACCTTTGAGAATCACTGCCCTCAGTTGTTACCATCCCTAGAAGAGGATGGTGTGGGCAGGGAAAAGAAGAACGTTGGGGTCTGCGATATGTCCGGGTGCCTAATTCTTTTTAGCTCGCTGGCTCTGAGCATGGGCTCCATGCCTGGCTCCCTGTGCTCATGTTCTGACCTCAGCATAGGGCTGTAAAATGTGAGCGCTCCCTCGGGCTAGTGGCTTATTTGAGATTTTACAAGAAATTAAGACTAAAGTTGGAAAACACAAACATTGTGAGGATTTGTAGAAGGGGTGTGTGCTTGCTGAAAGTTTATATTTAGTCAATATTAGCTGTCACTATTCTGTTCAGACATTTATTTTATTTGCTGATTGAACCATATTCAGAAATAATTATTTTATAGTGTTTCCAGTTTTATTAAAATATAGTTACTGTCTTCAAAAATATGGTTAAACTAGATGACTGCCAAATGCTTTAGGGCGATTTTAGTCTGAGTAATCATACTCTTTTTCTCCTTAATGTGAATTTTTATAATGAAATTATAACTTGGAGTATTGTTATTGAGGGAGATTTTATTGAACACAGCAATTTGAGTAGTTTCCATGCTTAAGGATTTTTTCTTTCATGCCTTACGTGGTGAATCTGAAGCTACAATTTATTCAACATAAAAATGCCAATAATGAATCTGTGTCTAGTCTTTAACACAACTCAGTATATCTCTCAACCTCTCACAGTAAGCTTGTAAAGTATGATGCATATTCCTTTGCTGCTGATTGGAAACCTGGAGCTGCAGGAGAGTAAGAGGAGCAAGCTGCCTGGGCACTGACCTCTGGGCCCTTCTGTGGCCATCTTGCTTAATCCCCAGGCCCAGAGCGGATGGTCTGATTCAGAGAGTCCAGGGCTGGCGTCGGGTGGGTGTTTAAACTTTTGTTAACTCAAAATTCTTTTATGATGATAGAATATTTCATGTTTTAATACTCTTGATACAGAGTATGTGTTCAAATATTTTACCAGGTATGTGTTTTTTACAGGTTCATATAATATATAAAATGCATTTCTGTTCCAAGAAAAATATAAGTGGTAAACAGTTGGGAGAGAGCTTGCATATTTTCCTTTATTATCCTGTCTGATGATTAATGCATTCAGCTATGTTCAGCCTCACGTTTAACCAGGTTAGTGTTTAGTTTTGGTTAGGCTGTTTTCCTTACGAGGACAGAAATGGCCAATCCTGTGCCTTGCCTGTCTTCCAGATGGAGTCTTTGCATTGTTTCCAGATCACGGTGCTTAATGTAAGGTCAGATTTTCTTGTGAAAACAGATTTCGGATTAACTATATCTGTGCACTTGCACACACCCCTCCACACCTGCCTGTGCACTTAAGCTTTAGCAACCTGCTGAGATCATGGCTCTAATTTCAAGATGCAAAAGAGAGTTGGGGTTCTGCCCTATAGCATAAAAACACAAAAGCAAATTGTGAATGCATAGTAAATCTGTAAATCCCTTTCATAGAGACCATGGGGTGTAGTGGGAAGAGCATGAACTTTCAGCTTCACTGCGTGACCTTGGCCCAAGCCCTGAATAGCTGAGTCTCTGCCTCATTTATCTGCTTTGCTTGGTTGTAAGGATTTAAAGCAAGGGTCAGCAAACAAGGCCTACGGGCCTGTTTTGTAAATAAAGTTTTATGGGAACACAGCCATGTCCATTCTTATAGTGTTGTCTCTGACTGCTTTCACAGTACAGCAGCACAGTTAAGTGGGGAAGACCGAAGCTGCATGGCCAGCAATGCTGGAAATGCTCTCTGGCCCTTTACAGAAAAGTTTGCCAGCCTTATTTAATGCAGTAAAAAAAATAGCGGTTTGACTTCCACCTGTGCCATTCAATAGCTGTGTGACACCTTAGTCATGTTGCCTAACCTCGTCACACCTTAATTTTTCATCTATAAATGCCATTTATCCATTCATTCAAAGAATGTGTAGTATGTACTTACTATGTGTCAGACACTAGTCTAGGCTTAGGCAATACAGCAGTAAACAAAAAATCCCTGCTCTTATGGAGCTTATGTTCTAGGAAAGCATGTTCTGTGGGGATCATAATAGCACATGCCTCCTAGGGAGGCCTGACAGAATTAGTGCTTGTCAGGGCACACTGAGACCCTTGCTTGGCTTAGGCGGCCCTGCACATGCTCCGTGGTGGCAGCTCTTCATCTCGTGCTGAGGGTAGGGTTGTTAACATGCAGAGCAAAGTAGAGCCTCAATTTAGGATTGGAACCCTTATTAGAGTTCCATTTTTAATGCCCCTGAGGTTTTCACTGAAGTAATGAATGGCTAGTAGAAATGGGGAGTATATCCAGTGCAATTAGCCTAATGAAGTGAGAGAGCAGCTCATACGTAACCATGATTCTGCACTGAAGCAGATGAACAAGTGTCAGGAAGGTCATGGGGTCAGAGCACACAAAACTGACAGGTTCTTGGCACAGAGGATGCCTTAATGGAGAAGAAGGGAGCAGGGAAAGGCTAAAATTAGATGCCTCCAACTCTCTAATATTTATATAATATTTATATATTGAACTTGGAGTTAACTCAAATGTGCTCATTTCATATATTAAAGTTCTCAGTAGACATTAGGATAGAGCCAAGATCCCTTGGACTTGTGGGGTTCTTTGCATCCATGTATGAGGAGGGAGAAAAAGTCTTTGGGAATGCAAGGATCGCCTTGGACTAATAGTTTGTGAAGTAGCAATTATGTGTGTGTGTTTTTTTAAAATTTTTTCTTTTTAAGATTTATTTTATTTATTTCTCTCCTCTCCCCCACCCCCCCAGTTGTCTGTTCTCTGTCTATTTGCTGCGTGTTCTTTTTGTCCACTTCTGTTGTTGTCAGTGGCACAGGAATCTGTGTTTCTTTTCTTGTGTCATCTTGCTGGGTCAGCTCTCCATGTGAGCGGCTCTATTCCTGGGCAGGCTGCACTTTCTTTCACGCTGGGCGGTTCTCCTTACAGGGTGCACTCCTTGTGCATGGGGCTCCCCTACATGGGGGCACCGCTGCATGGCACGGCACTCCTTGCGCGCATCAGCACTGCGCATGGGCCAGCTCCATATGGGTCAAGGAGGCCCGGGGTTTGAGCCGCAGACCTCCCATGTGGTAGACAGACGCCCTATCCACTGGGCCAAGTCCGCTTCACAGCAATTATGTTTTGAAAATGAAGATTAGTATTTCAAATTAGGAAATTAATACTGGTTTCTTTATATACGTTAAATATCAGTAATCTAGTGGAACTAGTATTTATATTATGGGTCCTAAGACCTGAGCAATTTTAGGCATGTGTGGCGGGGATGGGGGTCATCAATTGCGTCAATTACCGTGGGTAGTGGAATGAACAAGAGTGTCAGAAGACCTGCAACCCCTGGTTGTATGATTTGAGGAAAATAATTTGTTTGCTAATTCCTTATTTGTAAAGGAAAGTGTTTGGATCACATTTTCCCAGCCCTTTTCCACTCTGATTATGTGATTCTTGAATTTTCTTTTACCTTGACTAGATGCCCTGGAACAGAAATCTTGTGTTGTTTTTCTCTAGTGCTAGACACTGCCATTTCTTCCTCACATAACAACAGCACCCTGGGGTTCTTCATGTTTCTAAGAAAGGAACGCAAAATGGTAGAATGACAGGGCCCTGTTTTGAGGATTTGTTTCCTCAGCTTTTTAATCAGGGTAATTTCTTCTCCTGACTCTTCATGGAAATGGTTGTAACATTTTTTGGATCACATCTTAAGTTAGTTTCCACTTCTAACTTTCTAAGATTCCAGAATAAAATTAAGAGGGTTGTAGATGGCCTGGAAGAAGAGGGCTGAGACTTTTTAAGATGGAGAGAAGGGAAGACTACCTAGCTGCGAGCTGGAAGTCTAGAGTTGCTGTTGGCTTGGGTGTCTGTCTTGTGGTCCTATAGAGGACTGAGAGGCGCTGCAGGTGCTCAGTAGGCATCCATGTCACTTTTCTTTGGCACTTATGCAGCATCCTTTTTCCTGTGAAGCTTTCCCTTTGTCAAATAACTGAGTTTTGACTACTGTGTAGGAAATGTTTATACTGAAAAAGCGTATGTAATGTGAAATGATTGATTCAAGATTGCCTTAGGTAGTTATAGATGTGAAAACTAAGACTTGAAATCTACAGCTTATATTTTGTTATCTCGCATAGATAAAATAAAATGCTTCTGCTGCCTATACAGACTTTTTGAAAGTACAAAGAAAAAGTCATTTGTGCTTTATTTTAAAATATGCCATTGTTCTGGAACTTTCATTTCCATAATGTTTAGAAGTAGAGGTTTTTGAAAATACACTGGTTGATAAGGCTTCTTGGGATTGTGTGAGTGCTCATTTTGCCATAGTGGATTATATCATTGGACAGAGACCCATATAATGAGAGTGAAGGTATACCCACATCCTGGGGAGGACTGATGTTCTCAGATAGAGGGAATTGTATCTCTCGAGAGAAATGGTGGCTCCCAATGCATTAGGGCAGTTGAGCATATCAAGCCCTCAACACTGTTGTAAGTATCTCTGAACATGGCCCTTCAAGCAATGAAGATTGACTGTCACTGTGAGTCCTGAGGGGAAGGGGAAAGAGGTATTGAATAGATGGAATCAATGTGAACTGTGTGGGCAACAGAAGTGTTCCACAAGATTACACAAGGATGGATATAAGACATGTTAAATTACACCAAAAATGTATAAGGGCTGATAGGCTAAAATGTAAATCATAATGTAAAACAAAAGATAACTAAAACTTTAGAAAATTGTATAGTCTAAAATATAAACCACAATGTAAACCCAAATGTTACCTTGTTTGAAAGCTATATTGTCTCAATATCTGTACATCAGTTTCAGTAAATATAGTATGAACATGTAAAAAGATTATTGCTATGGAAGGGAAAAGGGTTTTATGTTGGATATGTGGGAGTATTGTATATTGTATATATGAATTACTGTGATCTAAAACTTCTGTGAAGATAAGCTTAATAATTAAAAAAAAAGAAAAAGAAAGGACATAGACACTGAGGAAAAGACGGACGTAGTTGCCTTGCCAATTCGCATACAGAGCAACACTTATTGCAGTGATGGAAGGCAAAACATCAAAAACAAAGCTTTTGCGCTTTTAAATTTTTTGATAGCCCAATTTATTTTTACCTTAATTTTTCTAAATTAATATGTATTCTTTATCTAACCTTTAAACTCATCACTATATTCCATTTTACTATTAATGGAACCTGGCAATATATTGGGCTTCACTTTTGAAGAAGTTTTGGATCACAGAGAGGTTCAACAATAGCAGGGGAGGAATACTGGTGTGGGATGTTATTGACAGGGAACACATGGTTGGCAGGGAGTTCTCCAGGGCATATATCCAGGGTACATAAAAATGTTTGGATATTTTCATAGTGGTTACAATTAAAAACAACAACTGAGGGAGTGCTGAGTTCCTAGCCAGGGGAGCTCTACCACAGTCCCTAAAGGAACAGCAACAATCCCCCAAGTGCAATGGCAAAGACCAAAAAAGAAGGAAGGTTCAACAATGAGCCCTTAATACTAATGACTATGCTTGTAAGCCTGTGCATCTGAAATAAGAGCTGTAGGGTGCCTAGGAGTTACCTCCTGAGAGCCTCCGTGTTGCTCAAATGTGGCCAGTCTTGAAGCCAAACTCAGCATGTAAATGTGTTGCCTTCCCCCCAGCGTGGGACATGACTCCTGGGGATGAGCCTCCCTGGTGCCAAGGGATTACTACCAAGTACCAGCTGATGATGTACCTAGAAAATGACCTTGAATAAAAGGGTCAACTCGGACCAGCAGAATATCTCAGTCTACATATAATACCAGGAGTTAAAAATGCTTTTTGACCTGAATAAAATGGGGAAATGGAAAGGACAAATGAGTTTATATGGCTATGAGTCTCCAAAAAGAGCTGGGAGGTTAACGGAGGGGTTGCCCTTATGCACACCTGAGCAGAGTCCCAGAGACAGATAAAAGTAGATGCAACCCCAGGTATTGGTTCTTCTGAGGGCTGCAGAGACCCACAGGTTCTATGATCATGGCAGATGGAGTTCAGTGCCATGTCAGTTGGCCCTACTTTGGAGTTTGTGTTTCTGTGTGATGGAGCTGGACTCAGATGTGATCTTTGTCCACAAGCCTCTCCTGTTACTTTTACCAGAACTATAGTTGGTTCTGGGGTTTAATGTATACCCAGGGGACCTGAATCTCTGGACTGACCATGTGATAGCCAGGCCCTGGGGCTCAACAGACTTGTAGCTCCCACTCTCTGGTTTATTGGACTTACCCCATTCAGCTAACATGGAGGTGAAGAAGGTCGACCACCACACCAGGGAGCCAAGAGTGCCTACAGCTGAAATCAGGAGAATTGCATCCAGCATCCATGTAGAATCTAAGCCCCCTCTTGATATAGATATGAAGTGGACATGGCCATTCTAGGGTCCACAGGATGGAGGAATAGAGTATGGATTAGAGTGGACTTACTGATATTCTATTCATGAGCTATTGTGATTAGTAATCGAAGAAAATGTGGCATTGGTGTGGAGAAAGTGGCCATGGTGGCTGTTGGGGGTAGGGAGTGGTAGGAAGAGATGAGTTGTGGGGGCATTTTCGGGGGTTGGAGTTGCCCTGGGTGGTGCTGCAGGGACAGTTACCAGACATTGTATGTCCTCCCATGGCCCATTGGGTGGACTGTGGGAGAGTGTGGGCTGTGGTGTGGACCATTAACCATGAGGTGCAGCGGTGCTCAGAGATGTATTCACCAAATGCAATGAATGTCTCATGATGATGGAAGAGGTGGTTGTTATGGGGGGAGGAGTGGAGTGAGGGGGATGGGGAGTATATGGGGACCTCTTATTTTTTGAATGTAACATTAAAAAAATAAAGACAAAAAAATTTCTCAATAAAAAAATAATAATGTGGGGGCAACCACAGACAATATGTAAATCATGGGCGTGACTGTGTTCCAATAAAAGTTCCCTTGCAAAATGGAAAAAAAAAAGAGAAGTAAAATGTAAAAATATATTCCAAATAACTTTACCAATCAGAAGTCATTGCCCTTAAAAATATAGTGTTACTATTACCTATGATTTTTAATATCTACAAGTGTTGCAAATTCATGAAATTCCAACTAAACTGACATATAGATAAATGGTCAGACTATGTAAGTTTAAGCTGCTGGTTATTGGTGTGTTTATGTTCTATGTTTTGATGGTGGAGAGTGTGACTAGAGGCCTTCTTGCTGTACATTTTAGAGCATGGCTCATAAGAACTCTGACTCTAGAATCAGACCATGGTCCAAAGCCTGGCCCTGCTGTGGACCAGCAGGTGACGTTGTGTGAGCTAGTTTGCTTGTTTCCCATCAGTAAAATGGAATGAGTATTCCTCCATTATACAACCCTCCCAGAGGAGTGTTGGGAGGATTAGATCAGACGGGTCACGTGAGAGGAGCAGTGCTGGGCCAGGTACATAGCAAATACTTAGTAAATATTTAACTGCTGTTAATTTTGTTTGCACAAGTGCATCCTGATCTTTCTTATGAAATTTAAGCCTGGATCGAGTGTGTTTTTGTTTCCTAATGGATATCCTATGGTACCTTAAAAATAGTAGCCTGAGAATTGGACTTCTGGTTCTGGATCAAGATGGAGTAGATGCACATCTCCCTAAATACAAATAAAACCCCTAGACATTTTATATAAAACATGCATCAGAAGACTCTGAAAAGTAGAAAGAAGGCAAACTGGCTAAAGACCTTAGGACCTGAAGAACAACATGGTGATGAGTCCCTGGATTTTCTTTTTTGCCTCAGGAATTTCAGCCTAGATGCTGGAGAAGCCAGCAATCTGAGACCACCAGTGGTGCAGATGAACATAGCTCAAAGTTCACTGTAGCCAAAGGACTGAGGAGAAGAGGCAACCTAGCAAGACAGGAAAGTTTTGGACAGTAATTATGCTACTCCAGCCAAACAACATAGAAAAAAATAATGTGGTCCTACACACACCCTTGTCAGCAGAGGCAGAATGAGGAGTCCAGGCTCCTCCAGTTGAGCCACCCCTCAACTGGATATAGTGAAGTGCTCTTATCTCCCACTAGGATAATGTCAGAGAGAACCTAGTGGGGAGCCAGGATTTTGACCACTACTCAACAATAATGAGGCATTCCCCCAAGTGGAAAACTTGAAGGTTGAACGAGGGGACTAGAACTTCAACCATCATGCAACAGTGTTAAAGCCTCCCACCCCACTATGGGGCCAGTGGAGCCTGCATAGAGAGCCAAAATCTCATCACTGCCCAACAATAATGGGGCACCCCCTACATCTGTGGCATGTTAAAGAGGCTGCATGGGGAACCCGGGCCTTCATCCCCCAGGCATTAGCAAGTTGGTACCCCCTCTCCTCTCTCCAGTTGTGGTTTCAGAGCCTCAGAATGTTTAGGGTACAATTGAAGATCATGCATCCTATCAGGAACCAAAGAAATCTCAGCTGACACAAATGTAGAAATTATCTGACAAGGATTTTAAAGCAACTATTGTAAAAATGCTTCAGTAAGCAATTGCAAATGCACTTGAAACAAATGAAGACAAAGAAAGTCTTGGCAAAGGATAGAAGATATAGTGAAGAATCAAGTGGAAAGTTTAGAATTAAAAATTCAGTAACTAAAGTAAAAATCTCAGTGGATGGGTGCAGTAGCAAAATGGGGAGGACAGAGGAAAGTACCAGTGAACCTAAGGATGGAGCAATAGAAATTATCCAATTTGAGCCACAAGGAAAAAATAGCCTGGAAAAAAATTAATACAGCTTCAGAGACATGTGGGACTCTAATAAAAGATATAGCATTTGTGTCGTTGGACTCCAGAGGGAGAGCAGAAAGAGTGCAGGGCTGAAAAAGTATTCCAAGACATAATTTCCCAAATTTGGCCAGAAACATAACCTGCAGATTCAAGAGAGTCAGGACTGGGTCATATTTCCTTGGTATGGCTTATGGATACTAAATGATTGACCTCCCTTGGGAATTTTCCCGATCCCGTTAACTCATCCATCCTATTAACAGAAGAAATCTTCTAACAATAGTCTTTTATTTTTTTTTGTTCTTAAAGATGTATTTATTTATTTCCTCCTTCCCTCCCCCTCCCTGCTGTTTTTGCTGTCTGTGTCCATTTGCTATGTGATCTTCTGTATCTGTTTCTCTTTTTTGTCTTCTCAGCTTTTCTCCTCTACGATTCAAAGGGATTCGATCCTGGGACCTCTGATGTGGAGGGAGGTTCCTGTCAATTGCGCTTTTATTCTTAATGACTAAGACCTGTTTGCCTTATCTTAGTCCAGGTTACATCAATGAACATTTCCAATAGAAGTCTGGAAAGATAGTTTTTTTCCTGAATAAATTACATTTTGTTAAGCCAGCAATTATTTGGTATATACCCAATAGAAATTAGAGTGATTATGTCCAACAAAAGATATGTGCAAGAATGTTCACAGCTCTTAGGAGTGTTAAAAACTGGAAATAACCAAAACAGAAGTGCATTCTCGTCTATTCATACAGTGAAATAGTACACAGCAATACAAAAGAATAGGCTATTGTTAAATGCTTCAGCACTTACAGCAAAGGAACCCAGCACAAGAGGGGTACGTACTGTATGGTTCCATTTATATGAAATTCAAGAACAGTCAACACTAATCCAAGGTGATAGAGGTTAGACTAGTAGTGACCGTGAAGTCATTATTGACTGAGAAGGTACACAGCGGAGCTTCTCGGATGCTGGAATTTTCTCTTTCTTGATCTGGGTGATGGTTACACAAGTGCATACCCACATAAAACTTCTATAAGCTATACAGGTAACACCGTGCACTTACTAGATTAATTTTTAAAATACATGAAAATGGATATGAGTTCTTTTCTAAAACACAAATCTTGTATAAAATCTTCCTGCTGCTTTTAGGAAAAGTTGAAACTTGTGTACTTGGCCTTCAAGGCACCTATGATGGACCTGGCCCTGCCTAGATCCTATCTTCTTCTTCTGTACTCTCATGGCACTTCGCATTCCCCTCAGCACTGGAGAGTAATTGTATTTTTGCTTGTCTCTAGGGGTTCTCTCTCCCTTATCCCCACCCCTAGGCTGACTTTGGTTAGAGCTATAAATGTGTCTGATTCACCCTTTAATCCCCATTACAGGGTTTGTTACAAGATAATTTTTTTTTAAGGAGGTACCAGGGATGGATCCCAAGACCTCATACATGGGAAGCAGGTGCTCAACCACTGAGCTACATTCACTCCTCAGTGAGAGCTGGTTTTTCTGTTTGTTTGTTTGTTTTTGTTTTTAGGAGGTACCAGGGATCAAACCTGGAACCTCAGGCATGGGAAGCAGGCACTCAACCACTTGAGCTGCATCCATTCCCCAGGAACTTTCTTTTAAATGTTTTTGAATGAATGATGAAATGATAGATTAAAAGGTTTTCAGTTGTTAACCACCAGAGAAGCAAGTCCTGGAGAAAGGACCTGAAGAGGTTGCTTCTGTTCTGCAGTGTCATGCTAATGGCAAGTGCGTTGAGGGCACCTGCAGCCTTGGTCAGAGTCCCCACTGACCAGGGGCCCATGAGGTTGGCTGGAGGCCTCTTCCAGGGCCTCCTTCCAAGATTGGCAAATTCCTCTCCCCTTCTTAATCTTAGCACTCTCAGCTCCACATTTTTAGCACATTTAATATTATTTCAACTATTTTCTTTTCTGAAAACCAGAAATACTCTCTTGCAATTAACATAGTGAAATTAAAAATGCATGAATTTTGGAATTAAATAGACCTGGGCTTTGCCACTCACCAAGCTCTATGACTTTGAACAAGTTAATTAAGCCTTAACAAATCTTATTTTCTTTAGCTGAAGTTAAGGACAGTAATTCCTACCTTGCAAAGCTGTGTGAATCCCCAGTTTTTGTATATAATGTGTTCAGCCTGTAGGTGTTCATTCCCTTCCCCTCTCCCAATTAAAGTCTAACAGCTAAGAAAGTTTCAGATAATGAGCCAGGGGAGAGGGGGGAGGTCTGCTGAACCACATTTTCTTGATTCGTGGACATTCTGCCCTAATTGTGGTATGCATCCTGAACATCTCACTTTGCTACTTCAGGAGGCAGTGGTGCTTCCCAGCGACGCCACCAGACACGCTGTCAGCTGGCTAGTCAAGATGGCAGATGTGGCCGGGGATGCAGGTGGGCAGGGAGTAAGGGGACTCACCAGGCTGCTTTCTTCCTTTGGCTCCCTTCTCTGCTGCTTTTCTCCCTAGCCTAGAGGCCAGATGGCTTAGAAAAGGGCCCAAGTGCAGGTCATGGCCCTCCTTGGCCTCAGAGCTGTTCTCACATGCTAACTATTCATTTCAGGGGCCAATATGTGACATAATTCCAATTTGCTGCTTGGAGACTTAAGTTCCCAGCAAGTTTTGTTTTTGTTATTGTTTTTCCTTTTGTTTTGTTTTTATACCATGAGTAAATTGATAAAGAGTCTCCAAGGCTATATTTATTAACAGCAAGAAACTTACAATACAACAAGCAGTTGAGGTTCTGCGCACAGGTTAAAAATTAGACCAAATGTGTTCAGGAGAGAATTCTGTTTGCTTAGGCACTGAAGTGTGACTACAGATGATGCATTATGGGTGGGAATTACACCCCAAGTAGCAGAGGTGGAATGCATATTTTTTAAAGCTTGCTGTATGGGTTATTTTTGTTCTTAATGTAGCTGTGCATGTTAGTGCAGATGTGCCAAAATGTCTTTTCCTTGCTGCTTTGTTTTCTCTGCCGTTGACACGGTTTACCGATCCCTTTCTGGTATTGCTACTTTCACAAGTCATATCTTGTGGTGGTTTAATGAGGCCCCTAAATAGAGTGGCATTCTAAGTGATGTGCTCTCAGGTACACTTGAGATAAATTCATTTCTTAATGGATAATTTCTCCACCTGCTTAAAAAGAGTCCTTTCCTACATCTCTTCAGATATCTCCCTGGTGAGTTTTTGACGTATTGTTAATTAAACTATTATAAAGAAATGACAGTAAAGGAAATAACACTGCTTATACTTCTTTTCTTATGATTCAGCTAGTTTGAAAGTTGTTTACACAGAGTCCAACAAAAGTGCTTGTAAGTGAAAGGATAAATAAAAAGATCACATTAATATCTACCATTTTATCAGGCATGTTTGTGAAGCCAGGTATGGTGCAAGACATTGTTTTCTTGTCATCTACTAAAATGATGCCATCTGTTCGCAGTAGAGCTTTGTTGCCTTTTTTTGCTCACGTGAGACGAAAGTGACTCAAACTCAGTTAACAAGGCTGAGCAGGTGGCAGTGCCAGGGCAGTAACTCAGTGCTTCTGGGTCCTACTCCTACTTTTTCCCCTTGTCTCTTTTTACATAAGATGGAAACATCAGAAGAAGGTGAGAGGCTAGGAGTCAGAGAACAGTGCTGTGCTAAGCGTGTGCTGCCATCTTGGAGGAAGGGTGTATTCTTGGCAGCCACTTAACTTCATTTTCCCGGACCAAACAGTTGAAGATGTTTTGCATTCCAAATCAGTTTAAAATACTTTTCTGACATCCAGCCCTAAGGTTTCTGATTATTTTATAATTAGTCAGCATGGAAGCAGACAAGTTTTGTCGCATGCAGTGATTTAACATTCATTCACCAAATATTTGAGTTTCTACCATATGTCAGGCCTGTCCTTCTCACCTAAAAAAATTACATTTTACAGTCTTGTGAGCACATATAGTTTAACTTCTTTAAGATCAACTAATTTCATTCATTATTGAAACAAAGTTTTCATCTGGTTGGTGAAGAATTCTTGAGAAAATTGCACTACATTCAGATGTAGGTGTTTGCTAAAGAAAAGTTTAGTTGTTAATCTTCCTGGAATTTGGTAGTTAACTTGGAAATTTTTTTAATTAATCCCCTTGTTTTTTATACTTCTGTGTACTTTAAGAGCTACAACTCTTACTATCCTTGAAAAGCTTCTTTGTGTTTTAGTAAAAGCTTTCAAAAATCACTACTTTACCTTATTGAGGTTTTTTTTTTTTACCCCCTCATGACTTTTTTGTTTTGCGTCTTGTCTGCTCTCTGTGTCCATTCGTATGTTCTTCTGTGTCTGTATTTATTTATTTTATTTCCCCTCCCCCCTTGCAGCTTGCTTGCTGTCTGCTCTCTGTGTCCATTTGCTGCGGGCTCTTCTGTGTTCTTGCTTGTCTCCCTTCTTCTCATTGCGTCACCTTGGTGAGTCGGTCCTCTGCAGCATCTGTGGGCTGGGCGGTGCCCTCAGCATGCGGGCTAGCCTGCCTTCACAAGGAGGCCCTGGGACACGATCCGAGGGCCTCCCATGTGGTAGATGGGAGCTCATCTGATTGAGCCACAGCCACTTCCCTACCCCACTGAGTTTTACTGTGGAATTTCAGTATCATTCTTCTCTCTTTTTTGTGTGTGTGGTTACCCGCTCTGATATGAGAGGCTTTTAGTGTTTTTTTCAGAGAGCATCAGCTTCACCGTGTCACTGTGGGAAGAAGCAGGGTTAGCTTGTGAGATGTGGTCAGTCCCTGAATGAGCCTGAGCCCTGTGCTGGCCTGCCAGTGCTGGACTTCCCTGATTTTACCATGGAGCTACCCTGTAGTATCCTGGTCCTCTTGGAAAAGCCTGGTAAAGGCTTATCCTAAAGTTCATTATCACTCCTGCCTTCTCATCTGTTCATCTGGATGCAAGACCTGTGGATTCTTCCTTGTGCAGGTTCAGCACCCACTCAGAGTGCAACTTGATGGCATATTGTAGCTGGTCAGCACAGCTTTTTACCCTTACAGGCCTTTAACTACTGAAACAACTTTTAAAACTTAGGAAGGTGAAAACATGCTCACTGTTTCCAATAATAAGAATAACTAACAAGGCCTAGAAAACCCACAAAATAACATTTTCTTCCTATCAAAAAGGAACTTTTTAAAAAATTATGTACTCAATAAGGATAAAGTTAAATGGGTAGCTCTGGTGATGGTATAAATTGGAAGAATCCTTTAGGGGGCAGTTTGACAATGTGGGTCAAAGAGATTTAAACTTGTTTTTATTTTTTGATATAGTATTTCTTTTTGAGGGAATTTCTCCAAAGGAAATCAGTGTTATAGTAAAAAGTTTGTATATGTGGATGTTCATTACAGTATTGGTGAAAATTTAGACATGATTCAGTTGTCCTGAAAAAGAGAATGGTTAAATAAATTTTGGTAGATTATAATAATGAAATAGTATACAGTATAAAGATTGCATTTTCAGAGAAGTGTTATTATCTGGAAATAGTGCATATGTAAAAGTGACCTCCATTTAAAAGTGTATGTGCATATGTACATAATGTATGTATGTACCTTGGGAAAAAAAGACTTGAAAGACATAGACCAGAATGTTCATGAATGGGATGTGCTCCTATCTAGGGTTGGGGCTTGACTAAGATCAGGCGCTGGAGCTGTAGTGAGATTTTAGGGTGATGATCTTCTAGCTGAAATGGACTCTTAATTCTCATTGGCTCCAAAACTGGAATTCACATCTTTTTTCTGGTCCTTCCCCAGATCTACCTGACCTTAAGGCATCAGGGGTCAGAGGGGCTTGGGAAATGTGAATCCCTCCTTATTTAAGATGCACCTCCCACCTCCAGTTTCAAGATGGGCATTTTCTTCTTTTTACCTTGGGCACTTGGGCAGGCTGTTGTAGGAGTGCCATGCATCATTCTTCTTTAAGTTGAATGCCCCGTCAAGTCATCTTTGCTGGGAAGCGGACTTGGCCCAGTGGTTAGGGCGTCCGTCTACCACATGGGAGGTCCAAGGTTCAAATCCCAGGCCTCCTTGACCTGTGTGGAGCTGGCCCATGCACAGTGCTGATGCGCGCAAGGAGTGCCATGCCACGCAGCGGTGTCCCCGTGTAGGGGAGCCCCACACGCAAGAAGCACGCCCTGTAAGGAGAGCCACCCAGTGTGAAAGAAAGTGTAGCCTGCCCAGGAATGGTGCCGCACACATGGAGAGCTGACAAAACAAGATGACGCAACAAAAAGAAACACTGATTCCCATGCCACTGACAACAACAGAAGCGGACAAAGAAGACGACGCAGCAAATAGACACAGAGAACAGACAACTGGGGTGGGGGTGGGGCGTGAGAAATAAATAAAAATAAAATAAAATCTTAAAAAAAAAAAGTAATCTTTGCTCTTCCTATGTCCTGGCCTAGGGCACAATGAGTGAGTGGGAGCTAAAATGTTTTTTATTCAGTTTAGTGTGGTGTATTAGTTGGGGTTCTCTAGGGAAACAGAAATGACAGGAGATGTTTGTAAATAGTGTGAGATTTTATAAAATTGTCTCATGCAAACATGGTTATATGCAAGTCCAGGTTCTGTGGGGCAGGCTGTAAGCCAGGGCCTCCGAGGAAGGTCCTCAAACTCCTCAGGAAACTCTCGCCAACTCAAGTAGTGATGGAAATTCTCTCCCTGAATGCTGAACTCACTTTACCTTCTAAAGCCTTCAACTGATTGGATGATATGTTACTCATTGCTGATGGCAATCTCCTTAGTTGATTGTAGATGTAATCAGCCATACATGCATCAACTCACTGATGGTTAAAGTCCATGAAATGCCCTTGTATTACAATTAGTCCAGTGGTTACCTAACTGGGCACCATTACCTGGCCCAGTTGACGTATTAACCTAACCATCACAGTCCACCCCTTATCAGCTTGGCAACCATAAACATAATCTTAAACCATATTTGGTCTCTAAATAAAAGCAATAACAGACAGCCAGCAAGATGGCAGTGGAGTAAGGAGCTCCTAGAGTCAGCTCCTGCTACAGGGCAGTTAGTAAACACCCAGAGCTCTCTGGATCTAGCTGAAGCACCTGTTTGGGGGCTCCAGGAGACCAGAAGAGCATCCTGCCCCATCCTTGAAGGAATGGAAGGAGGAGACTGCCCATTTGCAGGAAAGAGGCATAAGTAGAGCACTCCATGCCATGGAGGCTGGTACCCATCCTCCCCTGAGGCACAAGCCGCCTCTGGAGGTCTTCCGCAGCTAGAATTGAAAACTTAATTTCCCCAAAACCGGGAAGGAAGAGACGATTGGGCACCATCTTCAGCTACTAATGAGTAAATTCAGCCGGCTAGAGTATATTCCTGAGAACAGCTAAAGTTTGAGTCTGCCCAAATTGGAAAGTGGGAGGTAGCCGCCATCCTAGCTCCACACCTGGCACAAGGGGAAATGGGACGCACTGAAAATCACAGTGCTGCTAGGAACTGGCTTCTTTCCTTCCAGATCAGATTGCAAGTCTATCCTAAGCCCCAACCCCACCTCTGAGAGGGAGAAAGCTGGGGGGACCCGCACCAGCCTCTCCGGAAAATTACCAGTCAAGCTGTGGAGGCTGGTGACTGTCCTACTTTGGCAGCGCAAGCTGCCCCAGGATTTTTTTTTTTTCTCTTCCCACCACCCCGCCCTACTTGTCTGCTCTCTGTGTCCATTTGCTGTATGTGTTCTTCTGTGTCCGCTTGTATTCTTGTCAGCAGCACCGGGAATCTGTGTCTCTTTTTGTTGCATCATTTTGCTGCGTCAGCTCTCCATGTGTGTGGTGCCAGTCCTGGGCAGGCTGCTTTTTTTTCCACACTGGACGGCTCTCCTTGTGGGGTGCACTCCTTGCACATGGGGCTTCCCTACGCAGGGGACACCCCTGCGTGGCATGGCACTCCTTGCATGCATCAGCACTGCACATGGGCCAGCTCACCACATGAGTCAGGAGGCCCTGGGTTTGAACCCTGGACCTCCCCTGTGGTAGGAGGATGCTCTATCCGTTGAGCCAAATCTGTATTCCCCCACGAGCTATTCTGTGGCTGGAATTGGAAGCTCCATTTCCCAAAAACTGGGAAGAAGGAGATGGCCACTGATTTTGACTGCTGATTCGTGGATTTGACTGGCTGGGGTGTACCCCTAGGAACAGCTAGGGTGTGAATCTGTACAAGTCAGAAAGAGGCTGGTGGCCACCATTTTGACTCTGCCCCCAGCCTGAGGAGAAGCCAGACTAACTGAAAATCACAGTGACAGTCGGAACCAGTTTCTTTCACCCAGGTCGGCCTGCAACCCTAGTCTAGGCTTCAGCCCCACATCTGGCAGGGAGGAGGCTGGTGGACCCTGTACCAGCCTATCCAGGTAACTGCAGATATATTTGGTTGGTGCAGACTGAATAATTGGAAGTCTTCCAGGGCAAATCTCGTCATCTTGGACCCACACTATGTAGACAGCTGCCCACACGTGCAGCACCGTCTCTGTCCCAGGCAGGGGAGAAAGGAGTATTAAGCTTCATCAGTCTCTCTGGGCAACTACAATCTAGGCCTGCATGATTTGGATTATTCCACACTACTGTGATTCTGTTCTACCCCTGGCAAAGGAGAAAGTTGGAAGAAGCTTCATCAGTCCCTGGGGCAATGAGGGCAGCTTGAGCCTCAACTACATCCGTGGCTCCTACTGTACAATCAGCAAGGGGAAAAGCAGGAAACCCTAAACTAAAGAGAAAAACTGCACCCAGAATAAATACTCTAGTAAGCCAGATGCCAAGACACCAGCAAAAAGTTACAATCCACATCCAGAAACAGAAAGATATGGCCCAGTTAAAGGAACAAGGTAAGCCTGCAGATGACATAAAGGAGTTGAGACAACTAATCATAGATGTTCAAACTAATCTCCTTAATAAATTCAATGAGATGGCTAAAGATTTTAAGGATATTAAGAAGACATTAGATGAGCACAAAGAAGAATTTGAAAGCATGCATAGAAAAATAACAGATCTTATGGGAATAAATAAAATTTAAAAAACATTGGAATCATGTAATAGCAGATTTGAGAAGGCAGAAGAAAGGATTGGTGAGCTTGCAGAAATGGCCTCTGTAAGTGAACATGCAAAAGAACAGAAAGAAAAGAATGGAAAAGGTTGAACAAGGTTTCAGGGAACTTAAGGACAGCAAAAGACGTGCAAACTTACTTGTCATGGGTGTCCCAGAAGGAGAAGAAAAGAGAAAAGAGGCAGAAGGAATATTTGAAGAAATAATGGTTGAAAATTTCCTAACCCTATTGAAGGGAATAGATAACCATGTCCAAGAAGCAAAACATACTCCTATCCAAAAAAAACCAAATAGTCCAACTCTGAGACACATACTAATCAATTTCAAATGCCGAAGACAAAGAGAGAATTCTGAGAACAGCAAGAGAAAAGCAATGCATAACATATAAGGGATACCCAATAAGATTAAGTGCTGATTTCTCACCAGAAACCATGGAGGCAAGAAGACAGTAGTATGATATATTTAAGATACTACAAGAGAAAAACTTCCAGCCAAAAATCTTATATCCTGCAAGAATGTCTTTCAGAAATGAGGGCAAGTTTAGAATATTCACAGATAAACAGAAACTGACAGAATTTCTAACCAAGAGATAAGATTTTCAAGAAATACTAGAGGATGTGCTAGAGCCTGAAAAGAAAAGACAAGAGAGAAGAGCCTGGAAGAGAGTCTAGAAATGAAATAAAAGTAACCAAAGTGTCAAAAGAGTGGTGAAAATAAAATATGACAGATAAAACTCACATAGGAATAAACTTAACCAATGATGTAAAACACTTGTATTCAGAAACTGCAACTCAGTGTTAAAAGAAATAAAGAAAGGCCTAAATAACTGGAAAAACATTCCATGCACATGGATTGGAAGACTATATCATAAAGATATCAAGTGTACTCAAATTTATATACAGATTAATGCAATCCCAATAAAAATTCCACTAGCATTTTTTTAAATTGAAAACACAATTATCAAATTTATTTGAAAGGATAAGGGGTCCTGAATAGGCAGAAACATCTTGAAAAGAGAACTCTCATTTCCAGACTTTAAATTATATTACCTAGCTATAGTGGTAAAATCAGCATGGTACTGGCATAAAGACAGACACATAGACCAATGGAACCAAATTGATGGTTCAGAAACAGACCCTCACATGTATGGTCAAGTGATTTTTGACTAGCCTGTCAAACCCACACAGCTTGGGCAGAACAGTCCATTCAATAAATGGTGCTGAAAGAACTGCATAGCCATAGCCAAAAGAAGGAAAGAGGATCCCTATCTCACACCTTATCCAAAAATTAACTCAAAATGGATAAGAAACCTAAATATAAAAGCAAGAACCATAAGGCTTCTAGAAGAAATTGTAGGAAAATATCTTCAAACCCTGGTGGTAGGTGCTTGATTCTTAAAGGAGATAAGAGAAGGACTGAGATGTACTGTTGATGTTTAATGTATGTAGAAGTTTTAATTAGCTTTAATGTGAAAGTGTGGAAATGTATAGAGTGGACGGTAACAAATAGTAACAGCTAGTTTATAAACGGGGATGTTGCTGAAATGGTAGTCTAGCGACGTAAATGCCAGTTAGTTGACAGGTTTCTAAAGAATAATCTAGGAACTGAATAGCACAGTAAGCCAAGAGGTGGATGAGAATTGTGGTTGATGGTACAGATGCAAGAGTGTCCTTTGTGAGCTAGAGCAAATATACATCACTACTGCAGGGTGGTGGGAATGTGGAGAGGCATCGGAAAAATACAACTGGAGTGACATATGGACTGTGGTTAGCAGTAATAGTATAAAATTCTTGCATCTATGTCGAAGAATTGGGACAGTATGATAATGGGACAGTATGGAGAATGTGTCCCAAGTGTACACTATGGACGTGATAACAATCAGATGATACTATTTTATCTGTAACAAATGTTCCACCACAGTTGGGTGTGTTGATAGATGGATGTTGTTTGGAAATTCTGCACATGTGCAGGATTGTTTTATAAGTTTACAACTTCTGTCATAAAAAATATATTTAAAAAATAATAGGGTGGGTTGGGGGAAAAATACACCAAATGTAACATAAGGACTATAATTAGTAGTAAGATTTTGAACAATATTCTTTCATAATCTGTAACAATTGTCTCACGACAATGCAATTTGTTGGTGGAGGGTTGTTGTATGGGACCCCTGTATAATGTTACGCATGTTTGCTTTGTAAGTCCCCAACTTTTACTATACACTTTTTGTTTATTTATGTTCATATATAAATGATATAAAGATAATAATAATAATAGGGTGGGTTGGGGGAAAATACTTTGGTTAGTAGTAATATCTTGACAATGCTCTTTAATCTTTAGTTTAAAATGTTTAACAACAATGCAAGGTATTGGTGGTAGGGTGAGTTATGAGAGTCCTGTATGATGCTATATATGTTTGTTTTGTAAGTTCACAACTATTACTATATACTTATTGTTTATGTATATTTATGTGTGAGTGATACAGTTCAATACTTTAAAAAAAAAAATGAAAAAAAAACACCAAAAAACAATAACATGCATTTTTTTTGGTCCTAACAACAGTCAGCTGTCCTCAATACTACTGGAAACTCACTGAATCCCTCCAGAATAGGGTGCAAGTCCTTGGGTAATGCTCACTCTTAAACTTGACATCCTTAAATTCTGTGATATGAAACTAATACAGCTTATTTCGTATGATAAAAGGAAAAAGTAGGGAAGAAAACAAACATACTTTTTTTATGTGCAGTACTATATGAACTTAACAAAACAAGGAAGAAATATTCATGACCATTACAGTCCTCATTTTTGTAACTTGTCATGTGGTGGAAGTTCATATTTATCACTACCTTCTTCACTGCCCATTCCATGTTCCCTTTACTCTGAGCAAGCACATCAGCTGGCTGTGGTTCTTTGCCTGGTGGGATGACCCAAATCTTCATTCCTGAAGATTCTGGGCCATTGTTAGTCCTGTCTGTACTGGGTTGTTGCAATTTACCATTAACTTTAATCACAGGCATGGTAGTACTAAGAGACACCCTAGGGGATCCCCTATATTCCAGGTGAACTCTTCTTTGCCTCCATTGTGTAGATGCAGTCCTATTTCCTCTTGATAGTCAGGATCAATTGCCCCAGCCAGTACAATATTTCCCTTCTTTGCCTGTTGATTCAGAGGCATGAGGAGCCCAAAATGGCCAGGTGGTAGTCTTAACTTCCAGTTCAAGAGAATTGTGTTCCCTGGTAGAGGCACTCCTCTTTTTGGAACTAAGACTGTGTAGATCAACAGAAATTAAGGTTGTAGGGAAAGGATGAAAAAATTTTCCTAGTGGATCACTAGAGGAAAAAGTGACTGGTGCCGCTCCCATTTCCACCCTTTGATTCCTGGACCTGTGAATTCTGGCTAAGGGAGAAACAGCACCATTGAGTAGGTGCTGGTATAGGGCATACACAGTATAGTAGTTTGATATTGTTTATGAATTTTTTTAAAAAAGTATATTGGATTATATTTGTAAACTGGTTTGTTCCACTGGGCACATTAGATTATATTGGATTCAGAGGGCTGACTTTTACTTGATTAAATTATGGTTAAGGCTTGATTGGGTCACGTTGGTAGGACATCCCCAAGGGGGCAGGGACACACAGAGAAATCACACTGCAGAGAAGGGAGGTTGGAGTTTTGATATTAGAGCCCTGGGAAGTAAACACACAGAGAAGCAGATATGTGAGGAAGGAGAGAAGCCTCCATTAGTCACAGCAGAGGCCTTAGGAAGAGAGATGAGCCTTTAGCCTGATAGTCTACAGCTGACCTGTGAGAGACCGTGGAGCAGAACATGCTCCATGCTCTAGCAGAACATGCTCCATGCTCTAGCAGAGCATGGAGAGAAACTGTCCCCAGGAGAGAAACAAGACTTTCCCAGCCTACATCTGATATTGAAAGAAGCTGGGACCATGGAGCCTTAAGAGGAAGAGGAAGCCTGAGCCCTTGCAGATGTGGGGAGCCATTTTGCTCCAACACATGGCAGTAGACTTTGGTGAGGGAACTAACTTAGCACTTTATGGCCTGGTAACTGTAAGCTTCTACCCTAAATAAATAACCTTTATTAATGCCAACAGATTTCTGGTATTTTGCATCAGCACCCCTTTGGCTGACTAATACAGCCACTTGGAGAACATTGTTCCAGTCTTGCAAGGTATTGCCCCCTAGTTGGAGCTATAATTGAGTCTTCAAAAGGTCTTTCCACCATTTCATCAATCTAGCTGCTGCAGGATGATGGGGAAAATGATAAAAAACAGTGAATTCTGTGAGCCTGTGCATATTCCCACACATCATTTGCTGTGAAGTAGGTTGCTTGATCAGAAGCAATGCTGTGTGGAATACAATATCCAGAGTATGTGTCTATTCCGTGATGGAAGTGGTCCAATATAATTAACCTGCCACCAGGTAGCAGGCTGATAATATTGAGGAATGGTTCCATATTTGGGCTGAGTGTGAGTCTCTGCTGCTGGCAGATTGGGCACTTAGCAGTGGCTGTAGCATGATTGGCCTTGTTGAGGGGACGTCAGTATTGCTGAGCCCATGCATAACCTCCATCCCTACCACCATGGCCATTTTGTGAGCCCCGTGGGCAATGACAGGAGTGGCTAGGGAGAAAGGTTGACTGCTCTCCTCAGAGTGGGTCATCTTATCCACTTGATTATTAAAATCTGCCTCATAGGACACAGATAGTTTCATGTTTTTTGCCTGGTCAGAAAGATCTGTCCATATCCCTCTTCCCCAGACCTCTTTGTCACCAATTTTCCAATCATGTTCCTTCCAAGTCCCTGACCATCTAGCCAAACTATCAACTAATCAGTGTACAAGCAAACCTCTAACCATTTCTCCTTCCAAGCAAAATGAACAACCAGGTGCACTGCCCAAAGTTGGCCCACTGGGAGGATTTGCCCTCACCGCTGCCCTTCAGGGGTGTCCCAGAAAGGTGCTGCAGTGTTGCTGGTGTCCACTTTGGGGTGGTACCTGCATATCATGCAGAACCATCTGTAAGCCAGGCCCAAATTTTCTCTTCCTCAGTTAGCTAAGGAAGAAACTTTTTATTGGTCCTTACCAAGACTAATTGAGAAGAAAGCATTTGTCAGATTAATAATTGCATAGCAGGTACCAGGGGATGTGTTGACTTGTTCAAGCAATAATACCACGTCTGGAACAGCAGCTGCAATTGAAGTCACTACCTGGTTAAGTTTATGATAATCCACTATCATCCTCCAAGATCCATCTGTTTTTTATACAGGCCAAACTGAGAGCTGAATGGGGATGTGATGGGAATTACCAGCCCTGTATCCTTCAAGTCCTTGAGGGTGGCACTGATCTCTGCAATCTCTCCAGAAATCTAATATTTCTTTTGATTTACTATTTTGATAGGTTGGTGCAGTTCTAGTGACTTCCCTTTGGTCTTTCCTACCATAATAGCTCTCACTACACAAGTCAGGGATTCAGTGTGGGGATTCTACCAGTCACTGAGTATGTCAGCTCCAATTATACATGCTGGAACTGGGGAAATAACCACAGAATAGATCTGGGGACCCACTGGACCCACTGTGAGATAGACCTGAGCTAAAACTCCATCGATCAACTGATCTCCATAAGCCCCTTCCCTGACTGGTGAAGTTCAGTGATATTTTTGGTCTCCTGGAATTAATGTTCTGAACCAGTGTCTAATAATCCTTGAAATGTCTGTTCATGACCTTTCCCCAGTGCATAGTTACCCTGGTAAAAGGATGTAGGTCTCTTTAGGGAAAGCTGGGAGAAAGATTAACAGTATAAATTTTTGGCACTATAACAGGGTCCTTCTCCAAGGGGACCTGGCCTTTCCCTCATTCATGGGACTCTTGATCTGTAAACTGTCTCAAGTCTGGAAATTGATTAAGGGCCCATGACTGACTTTTTCTGTAATTCAAGTTAGAGTTTTGTTCACTCAACCTAGAACTTTTCTGCTTATACAGATCAAGTAGGAATTTAATAGACTGCCCATCTGTTTTACTTCTAGGTACACCATGATCTATTAGCCGGTGCCATAGGTCTGTGTGACTCAGATTCTTTTAATTGCGGCTTTGAGTCTGCTTTTCATTGTTGTAGGCACGCCCACCTTGTTGTTGGTGATTAAGTACTGCCACTTGGCTTCCGCTGATCCAGGATCTGGTCATCCCCATAGTGTTTAAGGATTCTAGTTCAGTGACAGCAGTTCCCACAGTAATACCTGGGCTGCAGAGAAGAACAACCACAGAGCTCTTCAGGGAAGATGGAGTTAGTCTCATAATTTTATTCCTCATAGTCCTGGTAAAAGGTGTGTCCTCCGGACATTCCTGGGGTGGGTAAGCATGTCATAGATAGTAAATCCATTCTAGCATTCCAGTCTCTCTAAGCCTTTGAATCCTTCTTCTACAGTATACCAGGGTAAATCGGGCAACTCGACCTCAGACATTGTAGGCCATCTTTTAATTCATGTTTCAGCCGGCCGCCCAAAAACCTTGTTAGAACCCTTTTTTACTCCTCAAGCTACAACATTTAATCCATTTAATCTCTCTGCTCAGTGGGTCCATATCAATGAATTCAGCTGATCCAACTTTATATTCTTTCCACTATCCCACACCCTTAATATCTATTCCCTTACATATTCCACTGATTTCTGTCTATATTTAAATTAGAAAACTCGTACAGTTCTTTTGGAGGATAGCGTACTCCTTCATGGGTCACACTTTGTACCTCATCATCCTAGAGCACACTTTCTATCTGATCTACCTCTAAGATATATCTTGCACTGGCCTGTTTCTTTGTCTTCCCACCTCTACCTCAGTGGTCCAGCCCAACATTGGCTCTCTTCAGCTACTGCAGGAGCCTTGTAGCAGGCCTCGTTGGGGCCACCCCTCTACGGTTAGGTCTTTATATGGCAAAATTGTTTTATTTTCCTGACCTTGAAGACTTTTTGTTGGTAGTTTTCTACCTTTACTGTACATCTGAATGACCAGGGAGTTTATGTATAATATCTATGTACATATATCACCCAGGGTGTGAATGTGTGTGTGTGTGTATGTAAATCACCCAGGGGACTTTATATATATAAATAAATGTCTTGGCCATCACCCCCAAGATTCAGAGTCCACCAATGTGAATTGTGCCCATGGCTTTTTGAAAAGCTCCCAGGTGATTGAGATTCACAGTAAGGATTACGATTAGCAGTTCTTAAAATTTTGTGTGCATCATAATTGTCTGAAAGGTTTGTTAAATTCTGATCCAGTAGGTCTGGGTTGGGGCCTAACAGTTTGCATTTTTAAAGAAAAAGTTCCCAGGTGATGCTGATACGCTGGTCCAGGGACCACTTCTGAGGCCTTCCATTCCAGAGGCTCAGTCCCTTTCCCCTGCAGGCTGGCGTGCTGTTATTTTTTCCGTAATTCACGTATACTCATCTCTTATCACCTCAGAGTCTTTGTCTCTCTGGTTCCATTTACCTTAAAAGATTTGAGCTCCCTTGCCCTTAAATAATTGTGGTGGTTCCTTCTTTCTTGAATAGTCTTGCCCTGAGATCGTGGAGTGGCTGACCCATTTTCATGGCTAGATCATTGTCTTCTTTCCGGCCTCAGTTCAAAAAGTCGTCATTTTAGAGAAACCTTACCTGTCCAATGCCTGCGATAGGGCCTCATTAGTTATTCTCTAGTATCTTGTCCTGTGGGTTTCTTTCGTAGGAATTATACTCTAAATGTAATTTTATTTATTTACTTGTTTATCTGTCTCTCTGTCTGCTAAATTTCATGAGCAAAGGACTTTGTTTCCTTGTATATCACCAGCACCTCACTGTTAGAAGGTAACTGTTCAGCAAATATCGCTTAGCTTAGTTGGTAGGTTGATGGCATGGTTGGAAAGGTGGGGTGGATGGATTGGTGGAATCAGAGCAGCAGAGCTGTTCTGCCACCTTCAAACCCAGGCATTCTTTCAACAAAGAATTACTGAGTATCTGAGGGCAAGGCAAACTATGCAAGATTGAATGAATACAGTTCTGGCAGTTAAAAAACCCAGAGCCTAGTGAGAGACAGACGCGCATATCCTTATCATATATACCATAGACTTTACATATCTGGGATTCTTCAAGCAAACTTATGAATCTGGTAGTCACTGCCCTGGCAAGTGTTAATGTGGCTCTTCTCTCACCCTAGAGAGCGAAAGAATCTTCTACCCTTCTCAGCTCATTTATCAGGTTTTCCTTTTGTTCAACCTGGTGTGTAGGCCCTCCTTTGGAGAGGAGATGAATTTGCCCAGACCATCCTGCTCCAGCCTTTATATGTCCCTCTGCCAGGACCACCACTGCTCCTTTGGTACTTCCGGGACCACTGGTGGGGAATGGGGTTTTTGCCCCAGAAGACTTTAAAGTGGGTCACAACAACACATGAATCAAATTAATTGCAAAATTACTTTGACCTAAAGGCAGAAAATTCACTCCATATTAAGATACTTCAGTAAAAGGCCTAATTCACTGTAATAATTAAATGGCCACAAGAGATACTCTACATTTGAATATCATTTGAATATTAATTCTATGTCGTTATTGAATTCCCAGGAAGGCATTAAAATCTAAAGATTAAATTTCACTTTACATTAAAGTCCAAAGGTATTAAAGTCAAATTCTCTTACCTGTATGAGTAAAAGTCAAAGAAATTGAAGTTCAAAATATATCCTCCCTGATTTCTTACCCTGCTCAGACCCAACTCTGAGGGCTCCATGCCTAAAGAGGATCAGCAGTCTTTGAACAGCTGCAGCCCAGGGTGGCTCTTGCTGCAGTGTGTATAGTCCTTCAGAGAATACCCAGCCCCGAATCTCTGATACCCCTCACTTCTTCAAAGTAAAGTTTATCAGGGCATGGGATTATCAGAGACTTGGACCCTACTTCCCTTTGAGCGAGCAACTCCAGTGAGCCAAGACCATTCCTCTCTTCCTCTGGAAGGTTCTGTAGGGCCCAGGCACAGGATCTGCTCTCTTCACAACTCAAACATCCACTACCGCTTTTCTGAACTAGGTCCATTTCCATTTCTCTGTATATATTTTTCTCCTGACCTTCTAATTCTTATTTCCCATTTTATGTATGTGGTCTAGTCCCCTATGATTTCAACTTGTTCTCCTTAAAAAATTAGTCCCTTCCTTCAGCTAAATCAGCCTGATTGTGCTTTCATTCTTCTTCTGTTCTGTTCTGATAGTAAGATTGAAACACTTTTCAAACTCTTCTAGCAGTCCTCTTTAATTTTCTGAGCAGCCTTGATTTCTAGAAACAGTGTTCCAAGCAAAGACCTTTTAAAATTGCAATATTTTATTGAGTTCATTTTTCTACATCAGAGCAAAAAGACATTATCCTTTTGTTTTCCCTGGCCTTTTAAATGGAATCTATCTAAAATTTCTGTTAGGTATGATATTTACTGTAGGTTTCTGACACATTGCCTTCATGGCATTAAAAAATTTCCTAGTTTTCTGAAACTTTTATACATTATCAGTGCTTTTTCTGTGATGACTTAGATAATCATTAGTTCATTAATTTGGTTAATTAGCATTGTAGATTTTCTGATCTCACTGAGCTATTATATTTTTGAGAAAAAAATCCTACTTATGATGTTTTAGGTTTTTTTGCATGTTTAATTTAGCTAATCAAATGCTATTTGTATGATTTTTTTTTCATCTATGAGCACAAGTTAAATAGGCTTGTAATTTTCTTGTACTGGTTTATCTTATCCTGGTTTTAGAACAAAGCCATATTCACCTCATAAAATGAGTTGGGAAGTTTCCCTCTTTTTCTGTTTTTTTTTTTTTTTTTTTTTTTTTTTTTTGAGCAACTTGTATACAAAGTGGATAGATTATCTGTCTCTGAATGTTTGATGATGTTTGGTTCTTTGTTTTTGTTGGCAATATTTTAGTATCTTTAAAAATTACTGTTCTAGTCAAACCTTTTTCTTGTCTTTATTTTGACATTTTCTCTTTTCTCTGAAATATCCATTCCATCTAGGTTTTCAAATTGATTTTCATCAAGTTGTTTATATTATTTGATTTTTATCTTTGCTGTCTATACCTATTTTTCCCTTTTCCTTCTATGCTTTTTAAACAGATGCCTCTCCTTTTTTGTTCATCACTCTCTCTGACATTTCTCTATTTTCTTCATCTGTTCAAAGAACCAGCTTTTGGTTTTGGTTAATCTTCTCTAATATGTTATTTTCTACTTCATTGATTACTTTTTTCCCCTTGGCTTTATTATAATTTCTTCACATATCTTTGGTTTACTCTGTTTCTTGTTTTCTTGCTTTCTCAACTGAGTAGCTTGTTTTTAACTCTTGTTTTCCCACTTTCTAATGGATGTTTTAAAAAGTGATGTATTTCCCTTTAATACTATTTAGCTATATCCTACAGAGTCTAACCTGCAGTGCTGCCATTGTCATTAAGCTCTGGAATTTTGTCATTTGTTTTATGATTTCCTCTTTAACTCAGAGGAGTGTGTGTGTGTGTAAGATAACTGAGTGGTGTTTTTAAAAATTTTATTGAAGTGTATCATTCATACATGAAAATACTTAAAAAATAAGTATATAGTAAAAGTTAACTTTCAAAACAAAGATGTCATACAGAGGCCCCGTATATCACCCCACCACCAACACTACCAACCCACCCTATTATTTTTATTTTTTAATATATTTTTATTACCGAAATTGTGAACTTCCAAAACAGTCATGCACATGTGTAGAATTCCCATACAACACCCCTTCACCAACACACCACACCATGGTGAAACATTTGTTACAGATTATGAGATAATATCATCAGACTATTCCCACCAACCATGGTGCATAGCATACATATGGCACACTTTTTCCGTAACCTCCCATTATCAGCATATAGTACATCTTTGGCATTGATGCAAGAATATTACAGTATTGCCGTTAACCATAGTCCATAGGTCACATCAATTGTATTTTAGGGGAGTGTTTTTTAGTTTCTACACATGACAAATTATTTTAATTTATTCAACTGTCTTTGTCAATTTCTTTATTGTGCTATGGTCAAAGAATATATTTCTATGTTGGATTTTACTAAGGGGATATTGTAGCAGTTTGATATTATTGATGACTTCCAAAATGATTTATTGGGTTATGTTTGTAAACTTTCTTTTCCTCGGGTGTATTAGAGTGTATTGGATTCAAGGTTTTACTTGATTAAATAATGATTAAGGCTTTATTTGGGCCTTATCAGTAGGATGTTGAGTCACAGAGTAACTGCACTACAGAGAAGGGAGGTTGGAGTTTTTGGTATTGGAGCCTAGGAAGTAAACACACAGGAGAAGAACACAGTGGAATAGAGGTGGTGCCTTAGACACAGGAGAGGCCCCGGGAAGAGAGACAGAGCCTGTCACCTGATAGTCTACAGCTGACCTTGTGGAGAGAGGCAAAGCCTAGGGAGCCTCGTAATCTAAAACTGACCTTGTGGAGAAAACAGAGGAGCTGAGCCCAGAGAGAAATGAACCCTGGGAAGAGAGGAACCCAGGAAGCCTGAACCCATGTAGACATCAGCATCCATCTTGCTCCAACATGTGGCAAAAGACTTTGGTGAGGAAAGTAACTTGTGCTCTCTGGCCTGGTAACTGTAAACATCTACTCCAAATAAACACCCTTTATAAAATCCTACCAATTTCTGGTATTTTGCATTACCACCCATTTGGCTGACTAATACAGATGTTATGAACATCTTTGTGCCAAAAAAATTTGGCTAATTAGATGAGATGGATAATTTCTTGAAAGACAGAAAATACCAAACCTGAGATAAGGATAAGTAGAATATGTGCATAGACTATATTTATTTTGGAATTTTTAAAAAAGAATGTTTGATAAAAAACTTTCCCACAACAAAAACTCTAGGGAAGCATGGAAGCATTAAATGTTATCAAACATTTAACAAAGAAAGAACACCAATCTCTGTCTTCTAAAAAATAAGGAAGAGGGAATGCTTCCTATGTAGATTGATTCATGTGCCCCAGTTTAGATTTGTTCTTAACCTTAATCTGGATCCCTGTGGGTGTAAACCCATTGCAAGTAGGATCTTTTAAAGACGGTAATTTTCATTAATGTGTGTCCCAACTGAATGAGGGTGGGCCTTAAACTGGACTACTAGAATCCTTTATAAGAAGAAGAAATAATCCTTTATAAGACAAAGCCACGGGGAGAAGTAGGACGTCAAAAGAACCCAGAAGAGAAAGGGGAGGATATTGCCATATGACATTAGGCAGGGATACAAGTCAAGGAACCCAGGGATTCTGGCAGTCAGCTCCAAAATGTTTGAAACTTTCTGGAGAAAGCATTGCTTTGCTGATGACTTGATTTTGGACTTCTAGCCTCAAAACTGTGAGCCAATAAATCCCCACTGTTTAAACCCACCTGTTCTGTGGTATTTGTCATAGCAGCTCTGGCAAACTAAGACACATTCCGGCTTGTTTTAAGAAGCCATTATTACCAAAACCAGACAAAGACATTACAAGAGAAATGAAAACAAAAGACCAATATCCCCCATGAAGAGAAACACAGAAATCTTCAAAATATTAGCAAACTGATGATTGGGCAGTTTACAGGGGTCCTCTTTCTCCTCCATGCCTGCTGAGGATGATCTGCCATCACAAATAACATGGTAACTCTCTGGACCAGGACGTCAACTGACTACTTCAGTGGAAACTAATGGTCATTGATATCCTTCACCTTAAGAAGATAACAGTACCTAAGGTAGAAATTCAGGAAAAACTAACTAAAATATTCCCCAGATGTCATCTTTCTGTTTGGATTTTGGTGGTGGCAAGACAACTGACTTTAGCATGATATACGATTCCTTGGATTATGCAAAGAAAATGAACCCGAACACAGACTCGCAAGACATGGCCTATAAGAAGAAAAAGACCTCAAGAAAACAGTGAGAAGAATGCAAGGATATAATGAAAAAAGTCAGGGGAACTTCAAAGGCCTATGTTAGTGCCAGTAAAAAGATGGAGTAAAGATTCTGCAGTGACTTGGTGATCATGCAGATTTTTCACCAGAGGATTAAGACAAGTATAAAAACTTAAAAAATATATTATCAAATTGAGTCCTACAATAAAGAAAATGGTAATGTATCATGAACAATAGTGATTTATCTTACCATGCACTTTTGGTTTAACATTAGAAAATCAAATATTTTAATTCACATCTTATGCTAACATTTGTAAAAGGGAAAAACGATATAATTATCTCAATAGATGGAAAACACCTGAAAAAATTAACTCATTCATGATAAAAAAATTTTTTTTCAGCAAACTAGGAGTAAAAAGGAACTTCTTCACCCTGATAAAGGGCATATATAAAAAATCTTGACACCTAATTTCATGCTTTATGATGAAAGACTGACAGCTTTTTCCCTAATTGGGAAAAAGGCAAGAATGTTTGCCCTCAGCATGCCAGTCAACACTGCAGTGAGTGTTCTAGGCAATCTGCAGTGTCAGACAAAAAAAAAAATAAAAGGCATATGACTGAAAAGAGAGAGAATTGCCTTGATTCATAAATGATATGATCATTTATGTGTGTTGAGGACTTTACAAGAAAGGTATTAGAAATAGGATAAGTGCATTGTAAATGGTCACAGGATTTAAGTTCCACATACAAAAATTAATTCTGTTATCTAAGACTAGCAGTGAGTAATTAGAAAACAAAATTTTAAAAAATACCATTTAGAATTGCTACGTAAAACTTCGAATATTTAGGGATTAAATTTAAACAAAATCTTTGCAAGATCTGTACTCTGAGGACTATAAAACATTGCTGAGAGGAGTTAAAGAAGACCTAAATAGAAAGCTCTACCATATTAATTTATTGGACAGCTTAATGTTGTTAGATATCAATTCTGTGGCATCAATGCTATCCCAGTCAAAATCCCAGGAGGCTTTTTTGTGAAAATTGATAAGCTGGTTTTAAAATGTACATGGCAATGTGAAAGACTTAGAATAGCCAAAGCAATTTTGGGGGGGGAAAAAGCATCAAGACTGAAGAACTTTTCTCATTAAGGTATTGCAGTATTAGTTTAATTAAAGATGTATATATCATTGGAGCACAATAGAGAGTCCAGAAATAGATTGAATGGGGAAAGGATAGTCTTTTCAGCAAATGGTACTAGAACAACTGTATATCCATATGAGGAAAAAATAGGAGCCCTTTTCCTTATCTTACACCAAAGTAAAAAGTTGATTTAAAATAGATGTGTAAAAGAAACACAGAAATTTTAGAAGGAAACATCAGGGAAATTTTGAGTAGGCTGTTATTTCGAAGGACACACAAAAAGCACTAACCATGAAAGAAAATAACTGATAAATTGTTCCTTACCTAAAATTTAAAATTATACTCTTTGAAGCACACTGTGGAGAAAATGAAAAGGCGGGCAAAGACTTGGAAAAAGCATGTGCAATACATCTATCTGGCACAGGACTCACTCATACCTAAATTATGTAAAGAACTCTTAATAAATAATAAAAATGGACAGTTAATTAACAATTAATAAAACGGGAAAAATATTTAAACACTTTCCAAAAGAATATGTTGGAATGGCCCATAAGCACCTGAAAAGCTGCTCTACATCATCGTTGGGAAATGCAAAGTAAGGCCACAATGAACTGCCACCTAAAGAGTCTTGGTGTAAAAGTCTGGAGTGACTCAAATACATTGTTGTAGGGATGTAAAGTGGGGCATTCAGTTTGGGAGTTCTTATAAATCTAAACATACACCTAACATGACCTATTGATTTCCTCTTAGGTACCTATTCAAGAAAAATGAAAGAATGTGTGCATAAAAAGACACAAATGTGAATATTCCTGGTACTTCTATACAAAACAAATAAAAGTGGAAACAACCCAAATGTCAGTCAGATGGGAATGGGTAAACAAATTGTGGTCACTCATATAACATTCATAATCAGAAATAAAAAGAAGCAAACTACCAATACAACAACACGTATGAATCTTAAATATTATGCTGAGCAACAGAAGCCAGGCACAAAGACTTTATATAATTTATAATTTCTGTTATATTATAGAACAGACAGAATATATCCCTTGTGACAGAAGGCAGATCCCTGGTTTTTTAGGGTTGAGATGCGGACATTGATGGCAAAGGATCACAAGGAACTTTTGGGGTGATGGAAATGGTCTACATCTTGATTTGGTTTTAGTTACACAGGTGCAATTGCAGTTTAGTGTATGTAGGTTACATTTCAAATAATATTTTAGAAGTAAAAGCACCAGTTGCTGGGTTTGGGGTGGGGTAAGGGGGGTGGGGAGTGAGAAGAGTGGCATGTTTGGTGTTAGAAACTTCTTCACAGATTGCAGCAGGTCTCTCTGGCTTTGCATCATTTAGCTGCATGTTAGAATGCCCGGCAGAATGTGTCTAAACCACTGATGGTGATGCACTTGTTCGGGGACTGGGACCAAGGCATTGGTACCTTACAAAACCTCCCCAGGTGTTCTAATGATAGCCACGGTGAAGAACCACTGGCCTGGACCTCTACGCCCAGTTGTATCTCTATAAAAAGGTTTCTTCTCTCAGGTGACTCGCACAGTGCAAGCTACCTGCTTTCTTGTAGCTTCTTGGATAACTGTTATTGTCCCTTGGCATTGGGAATGGAAGCAGGACATTTGGTCAAGAAACGCCCAGTGTTAAGCTGTACTATACAAAGATAAATTATAACACAGTTTTGTGAGAATTAGAATATATCTTGTTTATAAGGCAAACACCGGCAGAAGTGTATATATAGAACTTAGTTACCCAAAGATCCACCCTGCTCATGAGACAGTCAGAAAAAGCATGGCATGTGCATACATGGAGTTACCGATATCTAGCGAGTTTCTTGTGATTATGGAAGTAAATATATATACAGTTTGGCTTAAGAACAGCTTGTGGTTAGTGAAAGAATACTCTGTCCAACTCTTCTCAAGTGTGGGTGGTAAAGGAAGCCTTTAGAATTTTAGAACCAAGCAAAAATAAAATGACCAATGCCTGTCATAGCTTGGGTCCTCACTATGTGTTGGTACTCGTACTGAATGCTTTCCCTTGTAACCCTCACTCTAGCCCTGAGACGTGGGTATGTTATCCTCTTTACAGATACGGAGATCTAGACTTAATGAAGTTCCCAAACTTACGTACAGTCACACAAGTAGAAGGCTGAGTTGAAATTCAAACGTGTATCTCTTTGATCCCAGAGCATCCCTGCTCCCTATGAATGAGAGGGATGGGGATTGAATCCCATCAGCGGACTTGTGCTTCTCCCTCCTATACAGGGTGGCACAGCCTCTTCCAAGCTCCATGCCTTCTTCTAGTTGGCCGTTGGCATTCCTGAGGCTGTCCTAGTGTCATTGCTAAATAGAAACCTTGGGTGAGCATGGCTGTGCTGGGCAGGTCATGTACTTGCTTCACAGTGAGGACTCTGTTAACCTTTATCTTTTTTTTTTTTTTTAAGATTTATTTATTTATTTAATTTCCCCCCCTCCCCTGGTTGTCTGTTCTTGGTGTCTATTTGCTGCGTCTTGTTTCTTTGTCCGCTTCTGTTGTCGTCAGCGGCACAGTCAGCGGCACGGGAAGTGTGGGCGGCGCCATTCCTGGGCAGGCTGCATTTTCTTTTCACGCTGGGCGGCTCTCCTCACGGGCGCACTCCTTGCGCGTGGGGGTCCCCCACGCGGGGGACACCCTTGCGTGGCTCGGCGCTCCTTGCGCGCATCAGCACTGCGCTTGGCCAGCTCCACACGGGTCAAGGAGGCCCAGGGTTTGAACCGCGGACCTCCCATATGGTAGACGGACGCCCTAACCACTGGGCCAAAGTCCGTTTCCCTGTTAACCTTTATCTTAAGGAGGTCTGTTATGAACTCGTTTTTACCAGATGTCAGTTAAGACTGGATTCAGCACATACTCACATACGAACTCCATCACGCGTTGGTGGTGTCCTCTGCTCTCTTCAGGTTTGTCTTCCCCACTCAGCCGCACAGTGGTCAGCCTAATCCAGGCTCTGTTTTCGCTCAGCTGCTGTGTTTTCCCACCAGAGCTTAGACACGTGATTGGAGTTGGGCCTGTACATCTTGCAGAGGTTATTTTCTGAGATTGTTGGCTAAGGTAGGAGACAGCATTTAGCAAATCAATTAATTTTCCTTCTCTTTGAGCTTTATTTCCAGAGACTAAATGTTAGCGTGTTTAAGCCAGGCTTATTGTCTTGTTGAGATGTGTTACCATGTGAAAGCGTTGACTGAGCTTGGCTCCTTAGTAGAACTATAGCTTGTGACTCATTTATTAACAGGTCTAGAATCAGTTCCCAACATGTTAAGTCCAGAAGCAAGCAACTTCCTTGTTTTATGAAGTGTGAACAGAAGAAAACTTGTTAATTTCATATTTGTTCTCCCCTGCCCCAGACAAAAGCTCAAAACATGTAGCAACAGCAGTAAACTTCAGTTTTGTAATATCACAAATGTAGTATGTCAGTCAGAAGGTGTTGAATTGATAAATACTTTTTCTAATGATATTAACCTGTGTTTGTTCATAAGTATATAGTTGAGTATTTTCCATAATGCCACCTTCTTCCTTGTCTGTAGTAGGTCATTTGTGTTATAAATGTTTAATTAATTTCTATAAAAAGTTCTCTTGAATCATTTCACAGTGCAGCTCTATGAGTTTATCCACGAAAGCCTACCCTCAGTTCAGCTGCAACTTCATTATAACCATGATTTTCAAGATTTCTTTTAATTCATTCTTTTTTTTTTTTTTAAATTTCAGTGATGTTTTATTGTATTTCATGTATTATAGCCTATTAGAGCCAAAGAGGACCTTAATGATCACTTCATCCATTTTACAAAGAAGCAGATTCAAATTGTTGAAAGGTAAGAAGTTAACACCTTTAGAAATACAATTCTCTGATGAGATCAAAGCAGCAAAAACTAAAACAAAAACAAGAGTATTTATGAATCCCTTCTGAGATGTTAAAGACATGGACAGCTATTTAAAGTGTAAAGTCAGCCGAAACGAAACTCGTCTCTCTCTATGCCAGCCTCCAAGATGACAACTTAGATGCTTACAGGGCCCTGGTCATTTCAAGGCTGGTTGTTCTTACTCTGTTTTTTCCAGACGGCCTTCTCCCTGCCAAATTTCAATCTAAAGAAGTAAATAATATCTTTACTTCTTGGCAGGAGTTAAATTGCAGGGTATAGTCTGTATACCAGTTCAATCCCTCTACCTTGCCACTGTATACATCTCTCTCAAAGGCAGCATCAGGTTGGTGCTATCAGCAAGCCCACTCAAATAACTAAGGAAAGACCCACTATGTAGGCTAGGTATATGAGTCAAATAGTTTGCCAGAGCTGCTGTTATAAATACCACTAACTGCTTGGCTTAAACAACAGGAACTTTTTCTCTTGAGGTTTTGGGGGCTGAAAGTCCAACATCGAGGTGTCAGCACACCATGCTTTTCCTGAAGTCTGTAGCATTCTGGTGGTGGTTTTGCTGGCAATCCATAACTCAGTTTCTGCCTTCATCAGATAGCCATTTGTCTCTTCCTCCTCATTCCTATTACTGTGTCCAAATTTCCCCCAAATATAAGGACTCAAGTCATATTGGATTATGTCCACCCTGACTCAGGCGGTCTTATCTTATCAGTGTCTTCAAAGATCCTGTTTACAAACAGGTTCACATCCATAGGAGTGGAGGTTAGGACTTGAACATGTCTTTATGGGGGGACATGTATCAATCCATAAAGGCATATCACTGTCCCAAATGGCAGTGACAACTCTCTGTGAGCATACTATACCATAACAGAGAGGCCAGTTCAATCCCCTGAAGTCATCTCTGCACTCTCAGTTAATCGCAAAATGCCACCACAAAAGGTGATAGACCTTGTGGTCTTGACAGTCCATGTGCTTTGGCAGGTGTACAAGCAGAAGCCCTCAAGGCCAGAGACCGAATTAATTCATTCTTATTGCCTGTCTCAATTTCATTATTTAGAGTGTGATTTTCATTTCCTTCAAAGAAAATCTTACCCATTTAACACCTCTCAGAATTCTACTTTTGTTTTCAGGAAGTGAGATTTTTTTCTTGCATGGAACAATAAATCCCAAATACTTGAATTTCTCACCTCCCAAACGCACTGTTTTGTTTTGTTTTTTTTATATAAATTTATAGTTTTGTGTACCTCAGGGTAAAATTGTAAACTCAGGTATGTGGGAGTTACCTGCAGTTTCTTCATGCTCTTGCACAGTTCTTGCTCTAGCCAGCTGAGCTTGACATGAGTATTGCCAGCAGGGCCGTCACTCGCTGCTCTTTGTTGGATGTCCATGGTGCTAGCCATTTCTGGGAATGTGCTCTAGACTCACGGTTTCCTTCTGAGATAGGCCCTGCTGCGCCCACTTCCCAGACAAGCACACTCGACTTCTAAGGGGAGGAGCCAGGCTTTGGCCCTGCAGTCTGAGTCCACATGGCCTGCTCTTCATCTGTGTGCTCTGCTGCACCCCAGTTGCTCGAACACGCCATGTCCCTTCCCACTCCCAGCTTTTACACATGCTTTTTCTCCTACCTGAAAACCTCTCCACAGCCCCCATTCTTGGTCTATTTAATTCCTGTTCATTCTTTCATCTCAGGCTGAAAGTGACTTCTTCAGAGACCCTTTCCCTGAGATCCCATGCCATATGTCCTCCCAGCTGAACATCCTGTGAGCGCAAAAACCAGGCTCAGTCTAGCATGGAAATGCTCTGTGGATACGTTTGCAGAGGCGGGGAGGGTCAGCTGGTTTTGCTTCTCTCAGCCAGTCACCAGAACCTTGCTCCCCTTTTCTGACTCTTTTGTCCTCATCACATCAGTATTGGCAGGGAGGCAGGTGCATTTACCAGAAGCTCCTCTCTCCTACTGAGAGACTTTATTGTTCACATCCCCCTCATGCTGGCAGCCTCGTGGCAGGCTCCTGTAGCCGGGATGTCTACACAGGAAGCTTTGCACGCAGTCTCAGTGTGACCCCTACGCTTCCCTAGCCCTGAGCCTCTCCAGACCAGCCCTTTCTCCTCCACTAGGGCAATGCTTTTCAAATGACCTGTGCTGAAGAATCTGATTTTGTTTTTTTTTCCAACCCCAATCCATCCTGGACCAACATTTTTGTAAAATATAATACAAATGAATTAATTAAAAAATGAAATTTTTGAAAACTGTGTAGAAAATATGTCTACTTTTTATAGAGGTTCAACAGACATACATGCCTACACCAAATAGCTAGAAGTGTTTCTCAGCTCTTCCACGCAGGTCTGTTCTTGAAGCCTGAGGGTGGTCTCCACACATTTTGCCTGGCACTCATTGGGCATGTGGCCACAGGCAGGGCACTTCACTTTCTGAGCCTCACTTTTTTTTATCTGTTCAGTGGAACCAGCAATACCCTGGCATTGTCAGAGTGCAGTGCAATCGTTGAAGTGTCTGCCAGTGCCTCGTACATCCTAGCTGTCTGTTAAATAGAAGCTCATTTCCCACCCTACCTCCAGTGCCTAGAAACCACTGTGGAAATGAAATGGTCATCAACTGACTGATTCTTCATCTCTGTCTTTGCAAAATATGAGCCATTAGGCACAGTGACTCTCAACCAGAGCTGAGCATCCAAATCAACTTGATAGTTGGTTTCTTGTACGGGGAAGTGGTATTTACAACAATCTGCTTCTAAGATATTCATTGCTACCAGGTAATCTTTGCTTGTAGGCCTTTTCAGTAAACAGATTTAGGAAGCAAATTTTTTTTTTTTTTTTTAGAAAGAGAAAAAAGAAATCCTGAGTTTATACTAGTATTTCTCACTGAAGTGTAAAATTAACTTCTTTGATACTTCATTTTTAATGCTGAAAATCTTGGTTCCCTATGAAATTACCCATTTTCTCTAAACTAAATATATAAATAATGGTTCAAAATAATATTACCAATATTGCTACTAAATGCTAAGAGGACTGAGTGCAGTTTAAGGTTTCTATGTAGTTTCAGTTTTTATGACTCTTTAATTTTTAAGCACTACATAAAATGTATACAGAATCCCAAAGTCAAAATTGTAAAACTAGGTACCATCATAGAGCTTCTGTACCCGTTTCTTCTACCCCCTTTTCTTCTCCCTGTTGGTAATGATTATCAATCTTTAACCTTTCACTGTTTTCTTTTTAAGAAAATATGTGTATTTCTTCTATATTACACAAAAAGCATTCTCATATAAGCCAGTTCTTCACTTTGTGTTTTTCACCTACAATTCAATATGGCAATCCATCCCTCCAGAGCAGTGTATTAGTGATCTTCCCCATTCACTTTCACAGCTCTATAGAAGTCCACTGTACTTGTGTCATAGTGTATTCAACCAGCACCGTAGTGTTGGGATTTGAGTTGTTTTCAGGATCTTTTGTTATTATAAATTGTGCTGCAAACATCATTAGTTGTTAGACATAGGCAAATCAAAACTACAATGAGATACCACTTCATACCCACTAAATGACTTAAATAAACATGCAAGAAGTAACAAGTATTGGAAAGCATATGTGGCTCAAGTGATAGGGCTTCCACCTACCATATGGGAGGACTCGGGTCCGATCCCTGGGGCCTCCTGTTGAAAAAGAGGAAGAGGAAGCATGCCTGCACAGTGAGCCAATTCCCGCGTGGCGAGCCAGTGCCCACACAAGTGAGTCATGCAGCAAGATGATGACGCAGCAAAAGAGAGATGAAGGGGAGAGTCAAGGTGAAGCACAGCAGAGACCAGGAACTGAGGTGGCACAGCTGACAGGGAATCTCTCTCCACATCAGAGGTCCCAGGATCAAATCCTGGTGAATCCTAGAGAAGAAAAAATAAGAAAAGAAGACAAAAAGAGAAATAGATACAGAAGATCACACAGCAAATGGACACAGACAGCAAAAACAGCAGGGCAGGGAGAGGGGGAGGTTGGGGGGGATGTAGGGGAGGGGGAAATAAATCTTTGGGGGAAAAAAAACGTGTTGAAGAAGACGTGGAGAAATTACAAACTTCATGTTAGCTTACAGCCTTCACGTGGTTTTAGTAGGATTGTAAATTGTAACAACCACTTTGCAAAACAGCCAGAAAGTAGAAGCAACCCAAATGGCCATCAGCTGATGAATGGGTAAAGAAAATATATCTCACAAGGGAATATTACTAAGCTATAAAAAGGAATCAAGTGCTGCTGATGCATATTGAACATGGTGAACCTCAAGAACATTATGCTATGTGAAAGCCAGACACAAAAGGTCATATATTTTAATGATTCATTTGTATGAAATGGCCAAAATGGGTAAATTCATAGTGATAAAGAGTAGATTAGTGATTCCCAAGGGCTGGGGAGAGGGAAGAATAGAGAATGACTACTAATAGGTACAAAGTTTCTTTCGAGGATTATGAAATTGTTCTAAAATTTGATGATGGTGATGGCTCACACAAATGCTTGACTATACTAAACACCACTGATTGTATATTTTTAAAGGATGGGTTTTATGGTATGAATTATATCTCAGTAAAACTTATAAAAATAAATTGTGCTACAATGGATATAGCCTTGTATAAACATAATTTCATTTGGAGGTGTACTTTTGGTCTAGATTCCTAGAAATGCCATTACTGGGTCAAACAGTAAATGCTCTTGTGATTTTGCTACATACTGCCAAATTTGCTTGCATGGGAGTTGTACCCTTTAGCATTCACTTGAGCAGTGTGTATGAGAACCTGTTTCTCTGTAGTATCGCCAGCAATGTATGTTATCACACTTGGTTTTTTAGCCTGTTGGTAAGAAGTGATATTTCAGTATAATTGTAAATTGCCTTTCTCTTACTGTGAGCAAGGTTGAACAAATACTGATGTCTTTATTGTCCATCTGCATTTCATATTCTGTGCCATTTGTCTTTTGTCCCCTTATTCTGCCGTGTTAGTCCTTTTCTTCTCAATGTTTAGAAGTCCTTTATATGTTAAAATATTAACCTATCACCTGCTATATCTTACAAATAATTTTCCCAGCTTTCATTTGCATTTTTTTTCATTTGTAAATTTTAAAACCTTTTCCCTTATTGCCCCTGGATTTTGGCTCAGTTCATAGTTCACCTGTGTTGTCTATTTCTGATATGGTTCCATTCTTTAAATTTAGATCTCAGATCTGTTCAGAATTTATTCCGGTGAACAATGTGAGAAATGGATTCACTTTTATCCTTTTTTTATATGGTTGACTAGCTGCCCCAATATTCCCAACATTTGTGAGGAAGGGTGAAAAATAAAGTGTCACTTTTCATCTAAATGTCTGTTTTTAAATATTTCTGGGTTCATATAGGTGTTTCAGGTCATAAACAACAGTATAACAACAAGTAAGGAAATAAAAAGAGAGAAGCAGATCCTGTTAGCTCTGAGCCTAACCCAACTGTTTTAAAGTCAGCTGTGACTTTTTCATCTTCTTTCTCACCAGGTGAATGAGCTGGATGGCATTCCACTGATCCTGGACAGCTGCAGCCTTGATGACAGGAACCCCTGTATCCTTGCATCTGCGCCACTGAGCACTGATTCCCAGACAGCGGTCTTATTTCATGAGTCCCTTTCCTGGCCGCTTTTCAATGTAGTTGCCTGATATGCTGATTTGCTGGTTTACTTGTTTCTAAGAACTAAACCATTTACTTGAAGGTGTGGTGCTGTAATACCGCTCCTGTAACCTGGGCAGTGTAGTGAGCTAAATCTTTCAAGGTGACTAGGACATTTCAAACCAGCATGCTACAGAAAAGAGCCCTTGAACCCTGGGTCATGCCCTCATGCTGTTTGTCACCAGTGTCACCTTTCCACACTGCGTATATATGCAGCCCCTGGAGTAAACGTGATGAATTTTACACTCTTTTGCTGTAGAGATTCTGAGTATCCGTCCTTTGAAGACCTATTATTGAGAAGGTCTGGCAGCAGAGAAACACGAGGGCACTCTTCATCCCCAGCAATAGGGAGAAACATTTTCTGTGGTGCTGGATTCTTGTCTTTGCAAGATTCCGTGTTGTAACCTGCTGTTGTTGAAACTGGGAACTATTGTAAGGCCTTTGGGAGTGTGACCTTGTGGGGGACAGGGACAGAGCCCAGCCCAGGACTTGGAGGAGTGAGGAGGAGGGGTGCCTGGAAACTTAAATTCCCCTTACTGTGGTTCTTGTCAAGAAGAAAAAAGGAGCCAATGAAAACTGTTTCAAAGTAAGTAGACTATGAAATGCTTATTATTTTTGCTGAAGACATTGCCATTTGTCTGATTAGCAATAGAAAAAATCTTTTATTTTAAAGAGCACAGTAGCTTATAAGATCAGTCAGGGAAAGACAAATAAACCAGCCTCAGAAGACTTTTATTCAAGGGGAAACAAGTTGGTACACTGCATGGCATTATAATCAGTGCTACAGGCTCTGCTGGTCACAGAGATTGTGAAATTTGTAGCTAAAAAACAAAAAACAAAAAAAACAGAAAGGATAAAGAAAAGAAGAAGGCCAGTCACAGGCTGGCAGTAAAAGAAGGTTCAGATACAATTCCAGATGTTGCATTTCCCAATCAAAAAGAGATTTATTATGAAAAAAGAAATTTACCCACAGTTTTACTTTTATCTTCCCAGTTTTCCTGACTAGCCTTTGGCTTTTAGCAAAGACCAAAAAACGAAGAGGCTGTTATACCCAAGCAGAGGGTACATCTACAGATAAACTGTATGTAGTTCATGCTCACAGACTCTTCTCCTTTGGTATCCTCCTTGCTAGATGAGCATTCCCTCATCCACTTCTTCATTCATGAAGCATTCATTCAGTCTTTCCTTTGTGTTTACACCGTGAGATAGGTATTGTTGTTACCACCTCCATTTTATAGAGGAGGAAGTAACTAATCCTAAGGGTCAGAACCAGTATTTAAACTTGAACACTGCCTTCTGACAATTCACCAAGAGGACACCAAGCACGTGCAGAGAAACCACATCAGCGTAGTCTTCAAGGATAGAAATTATTCAGAATTATTCATTTTTAAAAGTTCTGTAGATAAATTATACAGATAATTTATTTTTATAATGATAATAAAGTGAAGCATCACAAGTTCGCAGAATCTCATGTGAATCAAGATAACATATTACAAGAATGATTGAGAGTTAGGTGTATTCAGTAACTCTTTGGAATTGTATTAAATGCTACCAAGTTGTAAAAGGTGTATAAAATATGTATAGGAGGCTATGAGGTGCTTACTGAAATATCAGAGCAAAGGGAACATGATGGTTGAATGGTCAGCAAAGATGAAACATTGTAGCTTAGAGATAGAATTTTTAAATGTGAGCCATGTGGGCATATGAAATATGAGCTTCATCAGAGCCAAAGAAAATAGGGATGGGCTAAGAGGTTACAAAACTCACACTCTGTTTCCCATTGATGCTCCTTCCATGCTAGCTTCCTCTGCTCCTGCTCAAAGCCAAGTTTTCCAAATAATTATCTAATTATCCTGACTTGGCCTACTCTCCTCCAATTCACTCTTTTTTCTTTTTTTTTTTCTTCAGGTTTTTAATTTACTTAGCATATTAGTCAGGGTTCTCTGGGGAAACAGAATCAACAGGAGCTATCTGTCAATAGTATGCGATTTTATAAGAGTCTCTCACATGATGGTGGGGATGCACAAGTCCGAGTTCCGCAGGCAGGCTGCAAACCAGGGCTCTGATGAAAGTCCAGTAAAGGTGGTTGATGAGTTTCCAGGAGTCGATAGGGGTCCAAAGATGAGCTGGGAAGTTCTCTCTGCTGAAATCACTTCCCCTTTTAAGCCATTCAATTGATTGGATAAAGCATGATTCATTGCTGAAGGCAAGCTCCCTGATTGATGTAGATGTAATCAGCCATCTATGCAGTAAACTCACTGGTGACCAAAGTCCATAAATGTCCTTGCATTACAATTAGCCCAGTGCCTTTACCAAACAACTGGGCACAATTACATGGCTGAGTTGACGCATTAACCTAACCACCGCACTTAGATTTGTGATAAAATATACCTAACTAAATCATTTAACCTTTTGTGTGTGTGTGTGTGTGTGTGTGTGTGTGTGTGTGTGTCCGTCCCCAGGGGCTGGGGATTGAACCCAGACCTCCTATGTGGGAAGCCAGAGCCCAACCATTTTTAAGTAAACAGTTCTGTGACATTAAATGTATTGACAGTATTGTGTAACTTTCATCACTGTCTATTTCCAGATTATTTTCACCATCCAAACAGAAAGTCAGACCCATTAAGCATTTATACCTCATTCCCCTTCCCACCACCCTTGGTAACCGCTACTTTGCATTCTGTCTCTCTGAATTTGCTTTTTCTAAGTATTTCATATAAAAGAAATCTTAAAATATTTGTCCCTTTTTGGCTGTCTTATTTCACTAAACATGGGGTCTTCTAGGTTCATCCATGTTGTAGCATGTATCAGCATTTCTTTTCTTTTTATGGCTGAAAAATATTCATTAGTATTAATAGGCCACATTTTGTTTATCTGTTCATCTGTTGATGGACACTTTGGTTGCTGCCACCTTTTGGCTATTGTAAATAATGCTACAGTGCACATTCTTGTACAAATACCTGTTTGAGACCCTGCTTTCAGTTCTTTTGGGATATACCTAGGAGTGGAATTGCTGGGTCATATGGCAATTCTGTATTTAATTTCTGAGGACCCACCAAAATATGCTTCACATCAGCTGCACCATTTTACATTCCCACCAACATTGTACATGGGTTTGTATTTCTCCACATCCTTCCCAGCACTTGTTATTTTTTTTGGAAATTTTTAAATAAAACATCCTAGTGCGTATGAACTTGATCTCAATGTATAATAGTTTTAATTTGCATTTTCTAATGGCTACTGATGTTAAGTATCTTTTCATAAGGTTACTGGCCTTTTGTTTATCTTTTTCCTGAGAAATGTTTATTCAAATCATTGGCTTGTGTTTTAATTAGGTTGTCTTACTGTTGAGTTGTAGCAATTATTTATGTAGTCTGAATATTAATCTTTTATCAGCTATATGGCTGCCAAATATTTCTCCCATTTTATAGGTGGTTCTTTCACTTTCTTGAAAATGTCCTTTGATACACAAAAGTTTTCAATTTTGGTGTGAATTCCATTTTATTTATTCTTTTGTTGCTTGTGCTTTGGATATACAATCTAAAAACCTATAACCTAATACAAGGTCTTGAAGATATTTCCCTATATTTTCTTATAAGATTAGTATTAGCTCCTTTATTTAGATAGTTGGCACATTATGAATTGATTTTTGTATATGGTAAGCTGTGTAGGCATCCAAATTCATTCTTTTACATGTGGATTTCCAGTTGTCCCAACACTATTTGTTGAAGAAATTTTTCTTTCCCCATTGAATGGATTTGATGTTGTAGTTGAAAATCAGCTGACCATAGATATGTGAGTTTATTTCTGGATTCTCAATACTATTCCTTTGGTCTGTATGCCTGTCCTTACGCCAGTACCATACTGTAGCTTTGTGCTTAGTTTTTTGTGTTTTTTTTTTAATTAAATGAGGCTGGTAGTGGAACATCTTTTTATGTAATACATACATATATAATTACCATTATATGTTAATTATTATTTCTCATTATTTAAAAAATTGTACATAACGGTGAATATAATCAAGGGTAACATCCATGGTTTATTTTAAAATTAGAACCAATAGTTAGGAGTCTTGCTCTCTTCATTTCATTTTGAAGTGTCTTGTGTAGTAATATTCTGTATTTGGAATGACAGCTTTTACAGAGTTCAAGAAATTTAAAAGATATATCTGAACACCAACTTCATCACCTTAGTGTGCCTGCATGGGTGAAATAAATACATAGGAGGTGGTGGGAGATGAGGGTGATTTTCCACGGTTACTGGTTTTTTACATGATCTTGATTGATGTCTTCATACATGTGCCTAACTGTTAAAGGCTGCTGTTGCTCGTCATAGCCAGACAATCATAGTCATGGAGTTTGATAATATTTATCATCTGTGACGTAAATGTCATAAGTTCCTAGTTTGCAAAATAACATCTTAACCTCTAGCGTCAGTTTCTGCTTTACAAACATCTGCTTTTTTCCTTGTATCTAGGGTAGGCTCAGCTGTTTCCAACAATCCACTCTTCATATTCTTCCATATCTGCAGCTTCTCCTTCCTCTTCCTCTTCCTCTTCTTCCTCCTCCTCACAAAATACTGAACAGTCTTGGAGTTTTACACTGTCCTTTCTTTCCAGTGTAATCACCTTAATTGCATCTGTTATTCCTGATGCTTGTGTTGTGATGGGTATTTACCCATCTCCTATCACCATCATCTTCTTCAATGATAACTTCTGAGTCATTGAATAGTCTATCTGTTTGCACCTCTTGTAGCATGGGGCATTTTTGGTTACCAAAAATTGTTTGCCTGCTGGTAAGCAATTCACTTTCAATTCTTCCCCTGTAGCCTGTTGCCATGTTGGACAGTGGGAGACTAAGTGATTTCCAGCTGTCACAAACTGTTCTGGGGTGATAACATCGGTTTCCTTAAACTTTGATTCTTTGAGGACTGGGGTAAGGTACTCAGCCACTTCCAGTGCCTTTCCCTTCACTGTGTTAATCACATTCTACATCCTAGCGCTGGAGCAGAGACTGACCAAGGCAGCAGAGAAAAGGACTGGGAAGTCAGAAAATGTCCCCATCATTGGCATGTCTCATCGGCATCAGTCACTGGCACCTGAGGGGACTGACATGATGGAATGGACAGGATGGGGAAGGGGGTGGCTGGTATCATATGCACACCAGGGCAGAGTGCATACAGACTGGGCCCAGCTGTACAAAGCTGTACAAAGTTTTAAAACAGAAAGTTTGCATCCTCCAATTTTGTTGTTCTTTTTCAAAATGACTTTGGCTATTCTGGGGCCTTGCAATTCCATATGAATTTGAGGAACAGCTTTTCCATTTCTGCAAAAGCAGCTGCTGGAAGTTTGATAGGGATTACATTGAGTTTGTAGATGCTTTTGGCAGTATTGACATCTGAAAAATATTAAGTCTTCCAATCCATGAACATGGGATGTCTTTCCATTTATTTTGTTCTTTAATTTCTTTCAGTAATGTTTTATAGTTTTCAGTGTACAGGTTTTTCACCTCTTTGGTTAAATTTATTTCTAGATATTTTATTCTTTCAGATGCAATTGTAAATGAATTGTTTTCTTAATTTCCTTTTCAGATTGTTCATTACTCAGGTATAGAAATGCACCTGACTTCTCTGTGTTCATCTTGCACCCAGCAACTTTGCTGAATTCATATATTAGTTTTTGTAGCTTTCTTGTAGGGATTTTTTATATGTAGGAAAAAAGTCTATTTATTCTGCAAATAGGTATAGATTTACTTATTCCTTTCCTTTGGGTGCCTTTTCTTTTCCTTGCCTGGTTGATCTGGCTAGATCTTTTATAGTATTGAATAAAAATGGTAAGAGCAGACATCCTTTCTTGTCCCTAGCCTTCAGGAGAAAGCTTCAGTCTTTCACCTCTGAGTATATTTGTCGTGTACTTTTTTCATAAATGTGCTTTATCATGTTGAGAAAGTTTCCTTCCATTCCTGGTTTTCTGAACATTTTTGTCATGAAAGGGTATTGGAATTTGTAAAATGTCTCTCTTGCATCATTGAGAGAAACAGGTTTTGTTTTTCCTTCATTCTGTTATTGTAGTATGTACATTGATTGGTTTTCTTATGTTGAGCCATCCTTCCATTTCTGGAATAAATCCCACTTGGTCCTTTTTTTGAAAACTCTCTTAATTTCTTTTTGTTTGTGAATATTTATACTCACCTTCATATTTGAAGAATAATTTTGCTGGATAAAGAATAGACAGCTGGCAGTTTTTCTCTTTCAGTATCCTAATTGTATCATACCACTCTCTTCTCGCCTTCATGGTTTCTGAAGAAAAATCTGTGCTAGATTTTACTAGGCATCCCTTGTAGGTGATGGTTTGCTTTTCCCTTGCTACTCTGAGAATTTTCTCTTTATCTTTTGACATTTGACATTCTGAGTAGTATGTGTCTTGGAATAGATCTGTTTGGACTTATTCTGATTGGGGTACGGTGCACTTCTTGGACATACAAGTCAATTTCTTGTGTAAGAGTTGGGAAATTCTCTGCTATTATTTCCTCAAATACTCTTTCTGCCCCTTTTCCCTTCTCTTCTGGAACTCCAATGACATGTATATTGTTGCATTTTGTGTTGTCATTCAGCTCTCCAAGCCCTTGCTCAATTTTTTCTATTCTTTTTTCTCTCTGTTCTTTTCTTTCTTCAATTTCAGCTATTCTGTCTTCTGTGTCACTTATTCTTTCTTATATCATTTCAAGTCTCTAGTGTTGTATGACTCTAATGTAATTGGGTTTTTTAAAAAAAGTTATTTTTCCACACCCCCTCATTGTTTATATTTGCTGTGTCTGTTCATTGTGTGCTCATCTTCCTTTATTTTAGTAGGCACTAGAACCGAACCCAGGATCTCCCATGTAGGAGGGAGGTACCTAATCGCTTTAGCCACATCTACTTCCTGTCTAATGTGCTTTTGATCTCATCTGTTGTGCCTTTCAGTCCCATGAGCTCTGTTACTTTTCTGTTCAGGATTTCAAATTGTTCTTTGTGCTCTCTCAATGTCTTCCTGATGTCATTTATCCCTTTAGCCATATTGTCTTTTAACTCATTAATTTGATTTTGGAAATTTGTGTGCATCTCGCTAATTATTATAGTTCTCTCAAATCCTATGTCTATGCTGGGGCTTTGATATATTCCTTTTCTTGGACAATTTCTTCCATTTTCTTAGTATGGCTCTTAAGTTTTTGCTGATGTCTTGACATCTGATGAGGATGTAGATTACTCAGATGCTCAATTTCTTTCTCATTTGTAGGGATTCAGTTGTGGGAGGTTATGTGTCACCACTGCTCTTTGATTCTTGGCTCAACCTGGATTGTTAGGATTGTCCCTGCTAGCTGCTCAAAACTGGCCTCTGCACCCCATAATTGGTTTCAGATTTGCTTCCTAGGACCTTGGGGAGGGAGGCTATAAAGGCCTGGAAACGCCTCTCCAATTTACAGTTTTCTTGTGTGCACTTTCCTGGTCTGCCAGCAGATGGCGTCCTTTGGCAGCCCTCTCAGTTCAGTGCGTAGTAAGAGTGTATTTGTTTGGGAGGATTGCATCCAGCATCCAGGTGGAATCTGACCCTCCTCTTGACATAGAGGTGCAATGGACACAACCAATCCAATGTCCACATAGAAGAGGTGGCATTGGATTGGGAAAAGTGGACATAATGGACAAAGGGTATGGGGAAAGGCAGGAAGTGATGAGAGGTGGAGGCGTCTTCGGGACATGGAGCTGCCCTGGATGGTGCTTCAGAGGTAATCACCGGACATTGTAAATCCTCACAGGGCCCACTTGATGGAATAGAGGAGAGTATGGGCCATGATGTGAACCAATGTATATGAGGTGCAGAGGTGCCCAAAGATGTACTTACCAAATCCAATGGATGTGTCATGATGATGGGAACGAGTGTTGTTGGGGGGGGGGAGAGGGGGGGTGGGGGGGTGGGGTTGAATGGGACCTCACATATATATTTTTAATGTAATATTATTACAAAGTCAATAAAAAATAAAAAAATTAAAAAATTAAAAAATAAAAAAATAAAAAAATAAAAAAAAAAGAGTGTATTTGTTGCAACCAGGACTGGATCAATGTGATAGAGCTTCCTGCCTGAAGGCTAAGAGCCTTGTGATTCAAACTTTCTCAGAGACAATTCTCCAGCCTTCTCTGGTACCCCTCCCTTTTCCTGGGTAGGAAATATTTCCACTCCCCTCTGAGTCCTCTAAAATCACTCCTTGTTAGAGAAGGAGATTGGGAGGGTCATATATCTTTAGCCCCTTGCTGGCTCCCAAGGCAAGTAATGGCGCAGTCCCACCAGGCCTGGAAGGGCTCCTGGGACACAGCAGACCAAATTTATGGGTCAGAAGCTGAGTCAGCCTTAGGCTGTGTCCCTCTCCCCTTTCCTGGAGCCATGGATCCCTGGAGTCCCCTTTGTTTGTAGCTGCAGGCCCTGAGGACTGAAAATTCTAAAGTGCCTTTATGTAGGGCAGGGTGCTGGCAGCAGAAGCTGCTGGTTTCAAGTCACAGTTCTGTTGTAGGATTTCCTCCTTTTCCCTCTCTCCTTTGAGCATTGTCCAGCCTTTGCCTGGTGTCCTAAACCCTAGAAGACCTTTTTCCAGGCTGTTTCAACCTGTCCTCTAGCTGTTTCTCTGGAGGGGAAAAGATTCCTGTGTCTTTCTAGTCTGTCATCTTCCCAGAAGTCCCCCAGTTGGTCTTGATGTATAATCCTTTTAATATACTGTTGAATTTGGTCTGCCAGTGTTTTGTTGAGGATGTTTGCCTGTATATTCATAAGGAATATTTGTCTATAATTTTCTTCTCTTGTGCAGTCTTTTTCTGGCTCTAGTATCAGGGTAATACTGACGTCATCAAATGGGTTGGGAAGTATTACCCAGTTTTCTGTTTTTTGGACAAGTTTGAAAAGGATTGGTGTTAATTCTTCTTTGAATATTCTGTAGAATTCAGCAGTGAAGCCATCTGGTCCTGGACTTGTCTTTGCGGGGGAGGGTGTTGAATACTGATTCAGTCTCTCTAGTATTGAGATTTTGTTATGCTTCCTAGGTGTATGTATTCATGTCTGTGACCAATATTGGAACTTTTGGTCATTATTTCTTCAAATGCTTTTTCTGCCCTTCTCTCTGCGTTCTTTGTATGTGCATTAGGTCAAGTTTGTGTCTACTTGGATTTATCGATTGCATAATGTATTTTTAAATAGCAGTCCATGATTATGAACTTTTTCTTTTAGTTATATATTTTTTCCCATATATATTTTGAGATATTGTTATTAGGTGCAAAAGGATGCATTCCTGAGAAATGTCTGTTATCATTATGCAGTTAGCCTTCTTTCTTTCTAAAAACACTTTTTCCCTTAAATTCTTTTTTGATTAATACTACTATAACTACCACCCAGCTTTCTTTTCCTTGGTATTTACATATTTACATTGTGTAACCTTTTCAGTCTCTGTGAATCAGATATGTATCTTGTAAACACCATATGGTTGTTTTTTTTTCTTAATTCAGTTCGGCTACCTTTGCCTTATATATTGCATTTAGTTTATTTACATTTAATGTTATTACAGTATATTTATGTTTCACTCATTCTAGTTCTTCCTATTTCTATTTTTCTCTTTCTTTAGGATTATATTTGGAATATTTTTAAGCATTTGCTTTTTGCCCTTTTTCAGTTTAAAGTTACTTCTTTTTCTATTAAATCTTTGGTTTCCTCAGAAATTATAACATGCATCCTTAACCAAGCAAAGTCCAGTGTTTCCCAAACCTTTACCCCTCTACCTAAATAATAAAAGAACCATTTAGCATCTCTACTCCAACCCAACTTGTATGCGCTTGTATTTTGTGTATCTTAATTCTATTTTTTAAGCCCCATAAGACATTATTATTGTTGTTCTATATAGTCATTGTTCATTTAGATCCATCTACACATGTACCACCTTCTTTGCCCCTCACTCTTTCCTAAATCTCTGACCATCTATCTGGGATCATTTTCCTTCTGCCTGAAGTTCTTCTTTTAGACTTTCTTATAATGTTAGTCCATTGGTGGAACTATCAGTGATAGTTTGAATATGTTTTTCTTTTGCCTCCATTATTCTGATCTCTTGGAGAGTATATTATACTGCCTGATGCAGACTGTGACAGTTTGATGCTAGGTGGACCTCAGAAAATCCTGTTCTTAAAGCTAATCTATTCTTGTGCATGTAAACCTATTGTAGGTGGGACCTTTTGATATCATTTCTTCAGTTAAGGGCCTTTGATTAGATTGTAGAACTTTTTTTTTTTTTTTTTTAAGGAGTTACTGGGATTGAACCCAGGATTTTGTACTTGGGAAGCAGGCACTCAACCAGTGAACTACATCTGGTCCCCAGTGAGAGTTGGTTTTTTTGGTTGTTGTTTGTTTGTTTGTTTTTAGGAGTAACAGGGATTGAACCCGGGACTTCACACATGGGAAGCAAGCACTCAACCAGTTGAGCTACATCCACTTCCCCCAGGGTAGGTGTTAAATCTCTTGCTGGAGTCCTTTATAAATGGAGGGATAAAAAACTGCAGCTATAGAAAAAAGCTGCAGAGACAAAGAGGAGCCCAGAAGCCATGAGAGAAGGCTCTGGGAACCAGAAGCTAGCGAGGCCCAAAGGAGAGGGGAGTGGCAAGCCAGTGCCGCCATTGTGCCCTGTCGTGTGCCTGATCGCCCACAGCTGCAGCTCGGGGGAAAGGACCTCCTGATGATGCCTTGATGTGGACATTTTCCCAGCCTCAGAACTGTAAGCGTTTAGCCAAATAAATTCCCTTTGTAAAAGCCAACCCATATCTGGTGTATTGCTCCCAGAAACTTTTAACAAACTCAGGCAGTGAAATTTTGTTGGGATGACCATAGGATCTCAGCAGTTTAATAATGTACACTTTCACTTAATTCCACTATTCCCAGCATGGTATCACCACCCTCAACTGTACCTGGTGTCCTCCATGCCAGGAAGTCTCTGTTTTACCCTCTTCATTGAAATGATGAATCTCCCCATCTTCTCTTGTACAGGAGGAGATCTGCAGGGTGTGGGCCACCTACTTACACAAATTTCCAAACAACACTTCTCTTTTAATTTTCACTTTCACCTCACTTTGAAGAGGTACATGTTCTCATCATCACTTAAACTTTTGGAGGACTCTGCAGGGCAAATTGAATTGCTTCTGTTTTTTTTACTCCAGCTTTGGCTCAACTAAAAGTTAGTTGCTAAAGCCCCTTACACAACCAGAAGCCACAGCCCGATCTGTTACTTCTTGCCCTTCTGCCTTTTAGCTTCTGAAATTCTTTTTGTCCTTGAGGATTTGTGCCTTTCACAAAATCCCTTTACTGTCATTTTAATGGAACTTCAAAAGTGAATGAAGATGAACAACGTTGCTCATAGTTTTCTTCATTTCCTTATGGTCACAGTTACCACCATATTGCCAAAATCAGTGGATATTTTTCAGTTCTCATCTTACTAAAACTCGGTGGCATTCAGCAGATTTAATCACTTCCTCTTAGCATAGTGTGCTCTTTTCCTTGCTTTTATGATAGTACATACTTTTTTTTCCTCATTATGTCTTTCTCGTGCCTCCTCCTTTTTCTCCTTTGTTGCTTCTTCGTGTACATAGCTTCTTACTGTTGAAATGCTCCCAGGCATTCCAGAGCCCAGGAACTCTCTTCTCACTTTACATTTTCTCCCCAAGGAATTTCATCAATTTATTCCTTTATTCACTTATTCAATGTTTGCTAAACACCTGTTACATCCCAGTCGCTCATCTAGACCTGTAGAATGACAGGAAAACTTGGAGGTTGGCTGTTGCCATCATTGACACAAGAGATGGTGATGGCTTGGCCCAGGCTGGCAGCAGTAGTGATGGTGAGATGGAGTCGTGCCTAGTATTCACATGGCTTTGCATATCATCTGTTCGCCTGTGTTCCAAAGTTATATCTCTACAATAAATCTTTCTTCTGACTCTCAGACTTGTATGTACAACACCTTACTGAAAACTTTGCCGGGATGTCTTACAGACATCTCAAACTTCAGTTGTCAGAGTTAAACAATTAATAACTTCCCTCAAAACCATCCCCTCTTTCTCAACAAATGGGGGACTACCTCCATCCATCCAGTTGCGTAGGCCAGAAACCTGGGAGTTTTTCATGATTCTTCTTGTTTTTCATATTCCCACATCTAAAGTGTCACTGAATCTTGTTGATTCTACCTCCAGGATAGATCCTAAGCCCATCCCCTTTCCTCCTTCTCCAGTGCCACCATTCTAGTCTAGCCTCTCATCCTCTTTGGACTTCCTAACTCATCATCTACCTTCTGCTCTCACCCTGTGCAGGTGAGTTTCAGTGCTCCATCCATTCTATGTGAGCTTTAAAACCAAAATTGGGTCATTCCTCTCTGTCTCTGACTCTCCCCCCAGCCACCAGTGCCACCCCCCAACATAAACGCACCCCTGTTTACTGAACTTTCAAGGTTGTCCACAAAACTTAGAATAAATTCAAAGTCTGCCATATCCTAAAGATCCCATATGGTCTCCTGCCCCTAACCTACTCCTTCCTTTTTATCTCATGTTATCCTCCCCCTAACCCAGCATTCCCCAGCCACACTTACTTTTTTGTTTTTCAGGTATGTCTAGTTAATCACCTCAAAGCTGTCCCCCATGTTAACCCCCTTGCTTACATCGCCTTCACTCTTCACGGGCAGCACCAGATGTTTCCTCCTTGGTGAGGCCTCCCTTAACTCCTGGTCTAGAATAGATTAGGATCCCCTTCCCACCTTCTCCTGGAACCTCTTCTGTTCCTTCCACTTGCCATAGTTTGAAATGTATCTGTGCATTTATGTCGTAATCACCCTTCTAGTTCAAATTCCATGAGGGCGGTTACTGTGCTTTTTTTTTTTTTTTTAATTGTCATGGCAATACAATACGCTACTGTTTGGCACACATGGTAAGTGCCCAATCATTATTCCTTTAACTAACCATCTAAAGGATGGTTTACAGCAGTGACCAAGTTAATGAGCAAACAGTAGCTTGGTAAAGAGTTATGTCTGTTAATGTATTTTTTATTCTAAGCACAAGAGAAATTTCTCCCTGGGTTTTTTGATTAGTTTGTGAATTGGGTAAGCTTTGTATGGCAGTGATATTATTTCAGATTTGTCTGGTTTAACGTATTCTATCTTCTAATAACACTAATCCAAGTTTTTATTGAATTTTATGTTCAATATTTCCTGTTAAAGAGCAGTTGATATTTTGGATATACTTAGAGTAGGAATTACTGCAAATATAAAATGTCAGTTAATAAAAATGCCTCCATTCTCTGAGCCCTATGGATAAATTGTTCAAGTCCGTGTACATAAGCAACCTACCTGGGTCAGGGGTGTGGAGCTTGTGATGCCTTTGGATAGTAAACCTTGTACCCTGTCTTAAATCTGTGAAATACTTCCACTGCCCCTAGGCATTTGAACTTCAGGCTATCACATCAGAGCAAACTAGAGCTGAAAACTCAACCAGGGAACCAGGCTGGCAGGCTTATTACTCTTCCCTTTCTTGGGCAAAGCTTCTAAAGACCAACAGGAATTTCCAATTCCAGGGAAAAGGCAGCATCTCAAAAGGGAACTTAACTCCGCAGGATAGCTCTGGGCTGCTGCTGCTGCTTCAGGGACCCAGCCCAGCAGGGCCCAGCTGTTCCCGAACCCACTCACTTTGGGATCACCCACAGTAATGACATAGTAGCCGATGCCATCGGAAAATTCCAGCTCCACTACCAGAGTCAGCTTCTTACTTGTCAGTTTATTGTGGCAAGTGGGATTTTTTGTTGTTGTTGTTTCCAAATAGAAGCGGCTGAACTTTATTTGAAATGTTTTTCTTTCATTCTTTTTTGGTCTATGTTTTGATTGGTTGTCTTTGATGTGGTTTGTTTTTTTTTAATTGTTTTTATTGGGGGAGAGGGCAGGGATAGAAAGAGTCCAAATAGGGTTTAAAATTTTTTTTTCTTTTGGAGTTCTGTTCTTTTTTCTTCCTTCATTACTCCTTTCTCTCTTCTCATTTTTGTGTTGAAAGGTCTCATTGAAAAGAAAATTAAATTCCTTGCATACAGAAATGTAACAGGTTGTAGGAATAATAACCAAACAGTATTTTTCCCAATAATTCTGTGTTGAGGAATATTGGAGCTCATGCAGTAGAATGAGTATTAGCTCTGGGGTCAGTCAGCTTGGATTCAAACCCTGCCACTTCTTAACTTATGAGTTCTGTAAAATGGTGCCTACCCCTACAGGATTATGGTGATAATGACATGTCACAGTTTCTCAATAAATAGGTATTTTCATACCAATATTGTATTAGTATTGTTTAACATTATTTAGAAACATATGTTTTTTACTTAATGATTTCCCTCTGAATCAGTGGTAAAATTCAAATAATAGAAATATCACAGAAGAGAAGAGAGTCCAGAATCAGATTTACACATACACAATAAAGTCACTACTGCAGTTCAGTGAGAAAAAGATAGTCTTTGCATAAATAGTGCTGAGCCAATTGAATATCCATAAAAGGGGGAAAAAATGAATCATGACCCTTACCTCACACCATTCACCAATGTTAATTCAAGATGAATCATAGACCTCAATGTGAAAGGCAAAACGAAAGAGCTTCTAGATGAAATTTTAGGAGAATATTGTTATTATTTTGGGTTGGACAAACATTTCTTTAGCAAGACAAAAAAGTCTAAAAAGCACTAACTATACAAGACTGAGAAGGTATTTGCATTATGTTTATCTGGCAAAAGCCTCATATCAGTAATATATAAAGGACTACAATGAAACAACAAGGAAAAGATAATCAAAAATTGTTAATGGACAGAAGAATTACATGGCTCATCACCTGACCAGTAAGCATACAGAAAGGGCGCAGTGTCATCAGTTGTTAGGGCAGTGCAAATGCAGCCCACCACAGGAGACTTCCAGAAGCCCACCAGTATGACCAATAAAGGGTTGATGATACCAAGTGATGGCAAGGACATGGGGCAGCCTTAGCTTTCATACATTGCTAGCAGGGTTGTCAACTGGTATAATCCTTTTTGGAAACTTTTTGACCGTGTCCACTATTATTAAATATACAGTGACCCAGCAGTGCCACTGCTAGGAATATCCCCAAAAGAAGTGAGCATATATGTCAATCACAAGACTTATACAAGAATGTTCATACTAGCTACACAATGAAAACAGCCTAGGTATTGGTCAGTAATAGAATAGATAAATTGTGGTTTACTTATACCATGGAATACTATATAGCAACAAAGATGAATGAACTCTTGCTATATGTAACAGCACGGATAAATCTCACTGACATAATATTGAGCAAAACAAGCTATTGTACATATATTGTATAATTCCATTCTCATGAAGTTCAAGAACAGGCAAAATTACTTTGTAGTCATAGAATTCAGAATAGTGGTTACCTTGGGTAGGAGGGTGAATATTACTGGGGAAGGGACAGGATGCCTTCTGAGAGGCTGGATGTGTTCTAAATTCCTGACCTCAGTGGGGGTCATATGGCCATGTCCACATTAGGTTGTTTATTGCAGATGTAGACTTCCGTTACTGAACCTCACATTAAGGATAATCTTTAAAAAAATAATTTATTACATGCTCTCAGTCTGCCACATCCTGTGCTATACCCCTAATATGCACTATCATGCACAATTTCTGTGACAGCGTTTTTGTTGGGAATTATTATTACCATTTTTCAGATGAAGAATCTATAGCTCCCAGAGTTGTAGAGGCTGGTCCAATTTCTTTAGACTTATGAGTGACAGGGCCAGGAGGCAAACCCAGGCTTGGCCGACTCAAGGGCTTATACTTGGATTCACCCCACTGTCCTGCTTCAAGTGTCCAGACATCCACACGGGTACTTTACCCACTCCCTTGGAGTATTTCTTTCATATATATTTTCTTGGGGGACAGGTGGGTATACAGCTGTATTGATGTAATTAAGCTTTCTTGAATTAGTCTTACTGAGCGTCTAGCATATAGGAACCACTCAGTAAAATCCATGGCTTTGATTTGACCTAAGATGATAATAGTGGTATGAAGGAAGGTTTTTAGATCACTGAGCCTTCTTAAGAAACAGATCCCTCTCCCATTTCCCACTCATTCAAACTTTAAAACTTTAGTTATATATGTCTTCCTGTTGGGAGTGTTAACTAAATTACTCCAAAGAACCTTTATTTTGTCATATATTAATAGCTATTATTTGAGAAGAAGAGTTCTGAAACAAAAATGTGGGAAAGCTTGTTAAGCAGGTGTCTTTATGGCAGGACTTCAGTAGAGCATTACTATTCTCATGCGCATTTTGGAACTGCAACTTGGGAAATTGAATACTGGTGCCCCATCTTGGGGGGAGCGCAGGAGTTTTAAAATAAACATGGGAACATATTCCATACTTAGTGGGGGACCCTGCTTGTGACTTTGCCTGCCCAGCAGTAGCCACAGGAGGCAGTTCAGGGAGGTGTCTTTCTGGATTCGATGTGGTTTGTAAAAGGCATCAGCAGCTTCCATGCCAGTGGTGTGCTTGCTCTATTCATAAAGTGATGTAGTTCTTCTTTTAATATTTCACTTTGTCCCTTCTAATCTTCATTGCAGTAAATGGCTTAGGAAATATTTCTGCTGAAATCAGTCTTTCCTCCTCTCAAGGGGAAGGTCTGTCTTATTTCTGTGTCCCAAATATTAAGCAGCTGATAAACATTCAGTGATTATTTGTTCACTCACTGAAGTGGCCTTAATTAAAAACTAGAAAACCTATTTAATGCTGTTCTGGTTTAAAAAGATGAAACCTGGTATGATTTCCCAATGATTTGATTTGCTTATAAAAGCCTCTAATAGATCTTATCCCTCCTTCCCTAGTGTAACTTAAGATGTGAAAGCCCAATATTTCTCCTCAACCAAAGCAAGTACACACACAGGAAGTGACCCCTCAGGTTAGCAGATCCCCCCGGGGGGACCTTGTGAAGCAAGATAGATATAGGGCTAGAGGGTGGGAGCTGCACTGGCGCCACCTCCAGGCTGATTAGAGCATAGCATGTGGCCATCAAGTCTCCCCTCCCCCCAGGTGCTGGCAGAGCCTTCATCCTTATAGATCTAATCGAAGGGAAAGAGTGAAGGAGACCTGCTTAGCATAGCTTTCATGGTCTCCTAGCAACTGACTCTCCAGGCTTGAAGCAGAAAGTTGGAGTCAGACATAATGTCATGAATGGGGCTTTCACAAAAGGGGACTGTGTTTCCTGGCTCAGGTGTTTTAGCAAACAGTTTTCAAACGAGCCGTTAAAATTAAATATTTCAAGTGCTACTCATTCAGGTTTTGTCTACTTAGCTGTTAGTTCCGTTCCCTCATTTTCTTATATCCCTAACATCATGGAAGCAAAAACTTGAAAGCATTGCTACCTCACTAATGACTCTGCATTGGATTGGCATTTTCTAAAGGCTGTTGTGCAGCACGGCTGCAGGGGGGCCGAGAGCTGGGGCCCGCTGCCGCCAGCCTCCTGGCCTCGTGCTTTCTGCAGCCCTGCTCACACTCCTGTCCTTGGAGGGTTGCTTGCTTAGTCTAGTTCGCTCAGCTCCCTCTTGATCCCTCAGAAGCCAGTACACTCCTGCCTCTGCTTTCCCTTTGTCCACTTGCACAGAGAGTAAGACCGCTTCAGGTTTATTGCCCATAGTCGGAAGGTGAGCAGGCACTGCGCTGAAGGGGGCTGCTCCACAGAGCCGTGGACACCCTTTGGGTCTGCAGGTGCTGTCCCACACTTGCTCTTACTCAGCCTGTCTTGGCGCAGGAAGAAGTGTGGAAGTGCCCTTGGAAGCCCCTGCCTGCAGTTTCCTGTCTGTCACTTTAGTTGCCTCACTTTGAGATGACAGTTTCTTTTCTTAATTCAACTTCTCAATAGTTAATAGAAATCATGAATTGTAATGTTCTCAATGTTTTCAGGGTCACCAATTAAAATTCATTTGAAAAAGGACGTAAAACTTTATTCAAACATTTATTGTCACTAATTCTTATTCCTGAAAGGAAAAAAGCCATCTTTTGGATCTGCTCCTGGTCAGTTTTACTTACACAATTTGACAAGTGCCACTTTGGGACCTGTCTTTGATATTGTATATCCCCAGCGACCTTTCATTCATGAGGAATTCATGCTAGTAAGTAAACAGTCTGAATTCTAGGGAAAGAATATCACTGGAAAAATATATTGGAACTGTATACCCAAATCTTGCTTTAATAGTCTCCAATTGCAGTTGTAAGCTTACTAGTTTAAGGAAGTATTTTTAATTTTGAAATGACAAAAAAAAAAAAACACATAAAATGTTTTACAAAGTCATTTTGTCAAGTAGTCTGTCTACCCAGCCACCATTCTGCACACCTGCCCAGTTTCTCTCCAGCACCATCTCACTAATGGGGAAAGAGAATGTTCATAATTCTTGACTTTGTATTTCAGCATTTTTGTATCAGATGTATAGGATTAGATCGTAAGGTAACAGACCTCAAATGTCGGTTTTACCTGGTGATTTCCTTCAGACACTGCCTCTTGGGCAGCTGCACCCCATCCCGTATGTGCAGGCAGCACTTGGGATTCCTTTTGAAACTGTCTTCAGCACAGAGTTTACCTGTCACCAGGAAATCCTCTTATTGTGTAATCCTTACATCTCCCTTCTGTCCCCAGTGGCATTACCCAGCTACATCATTCAGCTTATTCATCATGGTTGACTTAGAGTCACTTTGGCAATGCCCTAATCAAAGCAGTCCTCAGAGGATGAAGACTTGCTTTTGCTGAAAATTTGCTTCCAGAAGGTGCCGTGGGCTTTGAGTCTGATTCCAAAAGAGCTGGGCTGGTCTTATAGCTGTGTCTGCTCTCCCAAGGCCCAACTTAAGAATTTGGATGTATTTGTTCTGATAGGATTGCATTTTTTTTTTTTTTTTGAAGATCCTTATACTTTGTGGTCACACCATGTGAACCAGTAGGATTTTTACAAATATCAAATTAGTATTTAAAAAAGCAACAAAGACGGTAAAATGCCCTCTATGTCAGAGATAACTTGCTGCTTGTTTGGTTCAGTGTGCCCCCCACCCTGTCAACAGCTCTGTGAGCATGAGCAGATCATCTAACCTCTCTGAACTTTTGCTTTGTCTCCTGAAAAACAAGGGCAGTAATGCCTACCTTGCATGGTTTTGTGAGGATTAAACGACAAGATGTGTATGAAAGACATAGCACATTGCTTTTCATGAAAGCAGATGTCAGGAAAAGTTAGGTGTTACCATTATTAATTATTCATAAAATGAGTTTGGAGTGGAAGCAAGTATTATAAATATAAAGTTCATAGAAGAGTTCCTGGCATATGGACTGTTCTTAATTAATGCTCCTATGTAATGTATATATTGTCTTCCCAAGTTAGTTGTTTGCCAGAGTTTCTTTTTGCCTTAGTTTTCTTTATTACAAAGAGCAGCGACTTTTGGATATATGTAGGACATTAACAAATAACTCGTTTTTATTGTCTACCTAAATACCATTGCCATGCAGATTATGTGTTTTGTAAGACACTTGAGAGATTGGGGAGTCAAATTTTGGCATAGAGAAATGTTTTCCAGGTAACCCTGACCGATGTCAGTATTTTGCCTAAAATGACCTGAGTCAAATTTAGCAGTGAAAGGGAAGGATCTGGTCAAAACATTGGTGTGCCACATTCACAGCCAGCCTGGCACTGTTAAATAGTAACTCCGTGGCTGCTTTATTTTGAGATCATTTTCTTAGCAGGAAGTGTTGTATTCTCCCTACCATTTACTTTCCTAGGACCAACTGATTTATAAAAGAGTAAATGAATTGGGCATGTGTGTGGGTCTATAAAGGAAGATCTCCTATGGACTTCATGAGCAGGCACTCACGGATAGATGAAAATGCTGTGCAGCAAGCCCCGAGCGGCCGAGTTAGGGGAGCTAGAAGCCCTGTTCCCAGGCTAGCCTGGCATTCGGTGGGCATGCACCACTCACAAGAGAGAGTGACCAGCGATGCAGGGAGAAACATGGCTGCTGGGAGGAGCTGGACCTGGGGTGGGACACCTGCTCCACCCGGAGTCAGACTTGGGGGCTTGCAGGCAAGGCAAGCCCCTGGCTGCTTTCGGACTTTATAATCCTGGTGGTTTTGTGAATCCATATACATCCCTTTACTTGGGCAAGGTTCAAAATATATAAAATATACAAATCAATGTAACTTTCACATGTACTCTCCTTTTCAAGTCTTAACCATTCTTTGGTCTATAAATCATCCCTGAGGTAGATACAAACTACTTTTCACTCCAGAGTAGCAGGGTGGAAGTACTTGTGGCTATGAGCCCCGGCCATGGAGAGAAATCAGCCTGCTCCCTTCTCAGACAAGGCACTTTGTTTTTGTGAGCTACCAGGAAAGGCTATTGGAGGAGCGGACAAATCTTTTTTCAGAGCTGAGTGCAGAGCTGAAAACAGGCCGCATACTGTGAAGAAGCCTCATTGGTGAATGAAAGCCAGGGAAAAGCAAAAATAGGAGCTGCAGCGCGTTTTTACAGCAAGGGCTCAGCCCTGCATTTGAGGTTTTGCACAGGAGTGTGATGCGCCTTCCTTCTACCAGATAGTCTTGCCTTCAGTTCTGTATGTGGCCTAATTTTACATTTTCATAAATGCTCACACATGATGTCTTGGCTACGTGCAAACAGAGCTGTACTTTCTGATGAAAGCTAGGAAAAGCCTGTAACAAGTATTTTTCTCAATTTTTGAGAGAAACCAGAATATGTCAGATTCAAAGCTAATTCTGCTGTCTTCCCCCCCGAAAGCACTTCCGGAGGCCAGTACAACTCTTATTCACATTTCCACTGGGGATAAGTAGAAAGCCCCAGGGAATTCTGATGGGTTTCCAAGGAGAAAGTGGTGGCGAGAGCCCCAACCTCCTCCTTTTGCTGTTTCTGCAGAAAAGGGAGTGGACACTAATTTCCTTCCCTAGGCCAGGAATGTGCTGCCCATATCAGGGTGACATTTATGAATTCCCAAGACAGTGGAGCCCACAGAACTAGAGGAGGATCTTTTAGCGGGGATGAGAGGGCACTAGCTCTTAGCATTATTAACTTGTTGTAGTCTGTGAACTTCATTTGGCAAATCCACTGCCCACTGCAAGTCTCAGTTCAATCATCTATTCTCATTTTGAAATGTGACAGGCATGCAGAAAAGTAAAAGCAGTGTGTGTGTACAGTTTTCTTGTAATTATAAAGCAGACTCCATAAAACTTCTTCCCAGGTCACGAAAGTAAACACACCCTAAACCCCCACTCTCCTATACTTCATGTGAGCCCTCTGTGAAATTCATGTAAATATTGTTGTAGTTTGTATTCTTTTGTCCTCTATCACGCAAATTCCTGATTGTGAGAGTCATTCGAATTGCTGCCGGTAATGTTATTTGTCCATTCTTCTGGTGGACATTTGGCTTATTTCCACTTTGGGACTATTACAATTGATAATGCTACAAACATTTTCCTACAGTGCATCTATCCTGACACAAACATGCGTGTATTTTTCCTAGGTGTGGAATTTCTTGGTTTTAGGGCATGTGTTTCTTCAGCTTTATTCTAGATGATGCCAAACTCTTTTCACAAGCCCTTGTACCAGTTTATACTCCCATCAGCAGTGTGCAAGAGTTCCTTTTGTGTTATTACCAGCACTTGGTGCTGCCAGACTTAAAATTTTGCCAGTCTCATGAGTATAACATGTCTTTGTGATTTTATTCAAATTTCTCTGATTGTTAATAAGCATATTTTTATGTTTATTAGCCATTTGGATTTCCAGTTTTATGACAAATTTGTTCAAATTTTTTGCCTGTATTTTGCGTTTTGTGGGTTTTTTTTGGTTCCGAATTGACTCATAAGAATTCTCTGTATTTATGATGCAAGTCTTTTGTTCAGTTGTGTATTGAAATACTCTCTTCCATTCTGTGACTTTTTTTTTTACTTTATGGTGTATTTATTGTTATTATTATCTTTATTGAGGTGTAATTTACATATAGTACAGTGCAAACATTTTATCTGTAGACCGCAAGATAAGTATACATTCTTGCACCCATCACCACATGTAAATAAGGAACATTGCCATCCCCTCGAAAGCTGTTTTTAGCCCGTTCTTGGTCAGTACCAATCCTAGAGCCAACCTCTTTTCTACTTCTATCCTTTGGTGTTTTGATGAATAAAAGTTCCTAATTTTAATGTCAGATTTATCAGTCTTCCTGTGGTTAGTGCTCTGTGCATCTTGTTGACGACCCTTTCCCATTTAGATCCATCAGAAGTTAATTCTTATTTCTGGTGCACCTAGAAGCTCAGTTCCTTTATTTCTTCCTCTGCTCATTCAGTTGCCGCAGTATGAAAAAGGCCTTCCTTTCACCCAAGGCTCTGCAGGGCCACCTCATCCCCAGTCATCATCCTTACAGGCTAGACTCTGTTTCTGCCTCTATCTCTGCTGTTCAGTATATTGGTCTCTTTTTCTGTCCCTGTGCTGACAACTGTAGCTTAATTTCTCTGGCTTTATAATCTTGATATCTGGTAGAGCAAAGTTTGAGTATTAAACCAACCTTGCATACTCTTCACATACAGTCCTTTTTCTATGTTGCTGGATTCACTTTACTGGGGTCTGTCTTTGCTTTCATTCATCCACCCCGCAAGGATGTCTTGAGTGCGCGCTGTGTGACCTGCTGTGCTCTTGCCTAGTTCCTGGCGATATAGCAGTGACCAAAAATGACCCTCCATCTCTGCTGTCTTGGAGCCTTCACCGGTTACCTGGATGGGTGAGCCATGGCCTGACCCTCGGGAAATCTCTCCTTGGTTCCCCAGTCCCTCCTACCTATGCTGACTGTGCACTGCCTGAGGGCGAGTCGTGTCTAATTTCCCATGCTAAACAGGGAGTGCAGTGAGTGTTGGGCTGACTTTCTGTGATTTCTGCAGTGCCAGGGTCCTGCAGAGCCCTCCCTTTCAGCCCACTTGGCTCCTTCCCTTCTGCCAACACTCCCTGCTCCTTCCCCGTCTGGGACTTGAACATACTGTTCATCCAACTGGAGCCCTCCTCTTCTACCTCTAGTCATCCTACGACCCTGGTTTAAATGCTGTTTATCCAAGAAAAGTCTTCCATGTTCCACATTTGTCAGGTCTCCCTTTTATAGTTTCATCTTGTTCTATAATGTAACATTTTAGCTGTCCTGCCAGTTTGCGATTTTGTATTTATTTCTCTCCATTGAATACACTGCAAAGATGAGGACTGTGTGCCTTATTACCTACAGCACCTGGCCCCAGCTGCCAGCACAGGATCCGTTGCACAATGGCACCAAGTCAGTACTTACTGAATAAATAAATGAATATGTACACATACACACACCTTCTATCCTTCCTCCCTTCACAGTGATCACTTTGACTTTCCATCCTCTAGTTAAAAATTGAGTCGTATTTCATGACATCTGTATGTGGCATCACATGCTGCCTGGGAAACAGCGCACATATCCTTGGATGAGATGGGTATATGTGAGAGAACAAATGGGTATGGTAAATGAGTTGATAAATAGGGTTGTTTCCCCTATGGACAGGGGCAATCAGGTCTGTTTTTTTCCTAAGATACTCGACCTGTATAGCTGTTGACCTCTGGGTAAATACCTCAAACTGATAACAATGATAGCTAACATTTATTGTTTCTTTCATGCCAGGCATTGTGATCTTATTCTGCAGGATCACACTATGAGTTGGTGTTTAAGTTTGCTAAAAACTACTGGGACCAGTGTATCAGAAATATGTTGGCTTTTATAATGGGCATTTATTAGATTAAAAGCTTACAGTTCTGAGGCTGTGAAAAATGTCCAGGTCAAGGCATCATCAGAGGTGCTGTCTCACCAAAGTTGGCTGCTGGCGATCCTGGACTCCTGCCACATGACAAGACACAATGGCAGCGTCTGCCAGTCTGGGGCTCTGCCTTGTCCAGGCCCATGTTCTCCCTGAGCTCAGCTCTGGAAGATCAGGCATATGGCTTATCATTCCCCTCCTCCAGGCCTCGTTGATAGTTCTGCTTCGGGCTTCTCTGTCTATGGCCTTGTCTCTCCCCGGTTCCTCTCTCAGCTCCTGGGTTCCTCCTCTCTGTTCTGAGGCTTTTTCTCTGTGTATCTGTGGCATTTTAGTCCTCTGTTTATAAATGACTCTACTCAGAGGATTAGGACCCACCCTGGATCCCTCAGTCTAATCAAAGGCCCTTAACTGAAGTGATCTAATCAAAAGGTTCTCTAATTGAATCTAACCAAAAGATCCCACATACAATATAGGTTTACATACACAGAAATGGGTTAGCCTAAGAACATGATTTTCTAGGGTCCACAAAAGCCTCAGAATGGCACAGCTAGGTGCTGTGATTATACCCATTTGATAAAAGAAGAAATTAAGGCAAAAAGATTTTGTTACTGGCCAAGTCCTGGAGCTAGTGAGCAGCAGGAAAGCATTATAAGCCCAGACTTTGTGCCTCCAGGGCCCTTCTTCTCTGCTGTAGAGAAGAACTTCATCCGTTTACTAACATTGATGTACTGAGACATCATTTTGTCTCTTGCCTCATTTTATGGATAAGGAAACTGAGGCAAAGAAGTAGAGAAGCCTGCCCATGGGCTGTTGGAGTAGAGCTGTGACTGACAGCAAATATCTTGTGCCATCCTTATGTATAACCAGTCTGAGTTCACAAGTGAAGAAACAGCCTTGGTGAGGCGGTGTCAGTTATCCCAAGTCAGACCGCCTGTAAAGTGGCAGAGCAGGGATTTGAACCTGCATTTGTCCTAATCCAAAATCTTACACGTGCCAGTATGGACTCTCGCCTGGTCCCTGCTGCCAGGCTTGCCTCCCTCTATTTTGCACAGCTGCCAAAAAAGCTGCTGCTTTCTGTAGAGTATGAACTCCTTCCAGTAGCCTAAAAATCCTTCAGAAGTCTGGCCTCGACCTACCTCTGCCTTGTTTCATACTACTTTCTCCCTCTTTCCTGTCCGGTTGTCCAGAGTTTTCCTTATAATGTCCTCTGTGCTTGAGGCTTCTGCATGGCCTGCCACTGCCTGCAGTGATGACCCCCAGCTCTTCAAGTGACTTGCTTCTTCTGAGCCTTGGGGTCTCAGCTCCAGTGTCACCTCTCAGGGAGGCCTTTCCTGCATGCCCTGGTCCAGCATGTGGGCCTCCTTGTGCCACTCTCTGCCCTGTGACCCTCTCCATGTGTTACCTGTTAATTCGGTGCCCATCTGAACATTATAAGGGCAGGCGCCTCAACTGTCCCGAGTGTTGTATTCCCAGCATTTAGTATAATGCCTCCATATTTGTAACATGAAAGATGTATCCTAATATTTAAATTCTTGGGAGACATTCAGATGAGTGAGTCACAGTTCAGGTTTTTGTTTTTATATCTAATTCCCTTACTCTAAAATTTAGTATAAATACCAAGAAACATTGTACGTATAAAGAAAAGGAAAATGTCAAAGTATTAAATTTCTGTAATTGAACAAAATCTCCACGCCGTCCCACTCCAAAGTGAGTTACCAGTACTCACTGCTTATATTTTAAAAGACAGATGGGTCAAGCAAATTTTAGAACTTAATGTCATTGCTACAACTTGGCTTTTAAATAGTCTGAAGTGTTAATGTTGTATTTCCAGTGAATCTTGGAGAAGTTATTTGCATATTACACGTGGGTAAAGTTTGTCCTAACTTTAAAATGGGTAAGCTAGAATTATAGGTCTCTGTGTTGAAAGAAATAAAGCCGACTGTACTCCACTATTGATTCTCCTCTCACTAGCAGAAGCAGAAGCAAATAACACAAATGAGAGCTCCCAGGCAAGCTCTTCTGTGACCGCTTTGCAGCACACAAGAGTCATTGGAAAGCCACGTGCCTGCAGGGCTGTGCCTGTCAGCTCGTGGGGCAGGGAGGGGAAGGGTTGAAGGGGCCAGCAGCATGGCCTCAGGGACCCATGGGGCAGGTCATCCCAGGTGGCTGGCAGCCCTGAACAACGGCTGTAATGCAGACACTCAGGAGAAAGTTGCCTGGTTCTCTGCTGTCTGCCATGTCTTGTTTGTCCTCATATCCACCAGAAGCTCCACAGTTTGTGTTCTTCATTTAATCCTTTGTATCTCAGAACTATTTTTGACCCTTTGGCTATACTGTATTAATTTTGGAATGCCATTAGTGCTAGACCAACACTAATCTTCTGTAATTTAGGAGGGATTACTTTTTCTACTCCAAATTTTAATTTCATTTTGAACTGTTAGTTCTTAAGATATTTTGCAGAAATCAGCCCTCTAACTAGTATCTGCAAGTTTTTTTGTCATTTTGGGTTTAATAAAATCTGTCCTATTGTTGGTTGATAGGCATAGCTTGGAATGGCCAGAAGGACTGCCCTGCCCTGTGATTCCCGTGGAGATGTCAGAGGCCGTGCAGGGTGGAGGTTAGGAGAGCGGGTGCTGGAGCCAGACCCCCTGCCTCCAAACCCATGCTCTACCCCGAAAAGCCATGGGACCTGGGAACAGTCACTTGGCCTCCTTATGTCTCCATTGTCTCTTCAGTAAAATGAGATTAATAGCCCCAAACAGGGGACTCGTGTGAGGATTGAATGCTTTATATGACACACGCTGTCCTAGAGGGGTACAGGTGCTGCCGTCATTTTATTATTTATTATTTTACTGTTACTACATGCAGAGGAATACAATTTTCCATTTCTGCTTATACAAGAGACACTTAAATTAATTCCTTATAGGAACCTTTGCTTACACCAAAGGTAGCAGTGCCCCCATGAACAGAAACTCCTTTGAGCCAGCTTGTTATTTGATGATTCCCTTATCCCCAAGTTTTTCATAAACATTCTCTTAACACGACAGACAGGACTGGAGCTTCCCCGGCGTCTGCAGTTTCTGCCGCATGTCCCCAGGCTTCCATTTATAAGTCGCTGTGTCCTCGGGGTCTAGTGACTTGAGGTGACTGCATCCTCTCCCCCTGCCTTCCTAGCAGTGACCTCAGGAATGGACAGTGTTGTTTCCTTTAGGAGCTTATTGTCACCAGAAACCCCCCCCGCCCCCGCTCCACCCCAATCTCCCTTCACCCCACCACCCCATCACCACATCAGGTAGGGCCCCATATTTGCGTGCCTGTGTCAGATGACATCTCACTTATAGCCCAGACCTGAAGAACTAGTGGTGTCATTACCTTTAAAGCAGACTGAAGCCAGGCCTCGAGTGTCATTCATCCAGCAGTTATTTAAAATGCACCAGAAGGGCCGGATGCGACAGGAGTCCCCATGTGCAGGGGAGGAGCGCACCTTCTAGATCTGGGGTCAGCAGGGTAGGGGCACGTTAACAAGAGGGGGATGCCTGACGTGCGGCATGCAGACAGGGACCCATGCCTGTTTGTGAGCATCTCCGTCATGCCGGCACCCTGCTACACACGCGACTATCTCAGAAATGACACTTGAGTAAATATCCAACATGCTCAATTCTCCGGCTGCCCCAGATACAAATGGAACGACTTCATGGCCCCAAATCCTTCACTGTGGTTCAAGTTAGAAGTGGTATTGGTTGTTTCTGATCCTGAAACCTGTTGTGTGACACTGATGCCAGACTGTGACTGCTTTGTACCACGCTCTGCTTTTAAGTGGTTAGTAAAATGATTCCAGAACATGTAATATACAAAATTAGTTACAGTGCTTTAGGATCCTTTACCACCAGAAAACCCCGTGAATGTGAGGTACCTGCAAGTGCGGCGTTGCTTGGCCACAGAAGCTTTTGGAGTGGGAAGTATATGCGATGACTGCATCTGGGCAGGGAGCAGGAAAATACCATCTTCCCGTCACTGCCCTGTGGGATGGAGAGACTCGCAAGGAGTGGTGATGACAGCGGCTGCGTCCTCTGCTAATCTTAGATGCTTGGGCTTTGTACATCTGGGACTGGTAAAGGACGAGAGCTCCCTGCCAGCCGGGGCCAAGCAGAGGACGTGCGGTGCTCGCTCGGTGGTCGTGGTGTGGGGTGAGGCAGTAGGTGTGTCAGTCTGCAAAGCTGTGACTCTCATCTCCCCTCCGAGAGGTCATCTCACGGGCAGTACATGGTCCACCCAGGGACCGTGAGCATGGCCTTCGTTTCATAGTCAAAGAAAGGGCTGATTTGGGATGAGCGCAGAGATGAAGTCTCTCTTGACAGTTTGTCTGTTGGGCATTTCTGTCAAAATCAGCAGGGTGATTTCTGGGCCTTGTACTTCTTTTTAATCCTCTGTTTTCCTGGAGATTTAGAGGCTAGACAAGCCGCCTCAGCAGTAGCAGTGGTGTTTCTGACATAACTTCTCCTCAATGCAACAGAAACTGTTTGCTCCTTCTTGTAGCCCATGTCCAACACAAGTATTTCTTATATCCTTAAGATTATGACCTATAACTTACCAATCTGGCAATTATTTGTTTCCCCACTCTCTTTCATTAGTTTTGGTAATTTTGCTTGTTTTTTGTTTTTACTACTTTCAGTGTTAGCAATTAGCCATTAATTGGTAAATTGGCGAGTACATACCCACATGATTTTAGCTTTAATTTTTTGCTGTGGTTAAAATATACTACAAAACACGTTTGGGCACTGCATTGAGACAGTTGAACCACCAACGTCCCCTTGTATTCAAATAAACAAATGCAGAGGGAAATTAGATACCAGATAGACCAACAATTTGGAGAAGGAAGAGGGAGCCAAAATGGATGGTATGTGGTGGTTATTGAACATACACTGGTTTCCAGCATCACACAAAGAGATCCTGCATTCGTGTGCTGCACAGACTTAATACTTGAGTTTTCTGAACGAAATGAGTATGGAGTGTAACTGAATGACAGAAATGAGAGTTGAGAGCAAAAGAGAATTAAAATAGATGAAGGCAGAAGTCAAATGAACTTGAAAATGAAAGCAGGGGAAAATCTCCCTTGACATTTGGAAGTAGAATTAGTCTAGGCAGGAAAAGCTTATGGCGCTTTGTTTTTTTTTTGTTTGTTTGTTTTTTTAATATTTATTTATTTATTTATTTTTTAATTACATTAAAAAAATATATGAGGTCCCATTCAACCCCACCGCCCCCGCCCCCCACTCCCCCCACAGCAACACTCTCTCCCATCATCGTGATACATCCATTGCACCTGGTAAGTTGCTTATGGCGCTTTGTGAAGGAGGAGTAACGCTGCTCGCTGACATGTCCCCTCCCCACAGTCATCCGTGCTGGTGGCCCACCTCACTCGTTTCTGCATATCTCCTTCCTGCCCGCTTAGGTCCGCAGCTCAGTGCGGCCTCTTTTCCTCTCCACTCAGCCTGACTTTTAGATACTTTCTTCCTTCTCACAACAGCATGAGCCTGGGGGAAACCCGGTGTCCTTGGCTGCAGGTTGGGAAGTGCCTTTCTTCTTTTCCTCTGAGACCTAGAGCCATGGCAGCCAACTGCCTGATGGGCTAGGCCCCGTCTGCGGACTGGGTCAGGAAGCCTGGCTCCAGGGGGGAGGTCATCTTAGCAGCAAGAGCACTGCTTCCCTCCATGCCATGTTCTGTGTCTCATCTTCGGCTCCCAGAAATTGGCATATTTTGGAGCTTAGCAATTCAAGACATTTTTTGAACAATTTGAAAACTGAACTACTTCTTTGGACCCTGAAAAATTCTGCAGTTTTACCATCGTCTGAGAAGATATTGGTTTAGATATGGCAAAGGCATTTATCAAGCATCCTCATCTTTAGGAAAACCTTATTATAACGTGGCAAGTAGTTGCATGGCTTTGTAAAAGCCCTGTTAAGGGACTTTGCCTAGTGCTGAGTGTCCTCTCCACAGAGACCAGCTTTATAAAAGGTTTCTAACATGGGGTCATGCCCTGAATTATCAGAGTGCAGGAGTCATGCCACACATAAAAGCCCTTCGTGGCTTTTGTTCTCCAAAAATGCTGTTTAAAATATCCTGGAAACAATTTATATATATATGTATGTAATTTCTATATATTTTATATACATATATATATATAAATAAAATACACATCCTGAAAAGTCAATACAAAAACATTTAACATTTAATTTGTTTTGTAAGTTTTTTCAATTCTAGTACTTTAAAAAATTTGTTGGGAGTATATGTAGCTCACTGGTTAAGTGTCTGCCTCCCATGTATTAGGTCCCAGGTTCAATCCCCAGTGCCTCCTTAAAAAAAAAAAAAGTTCGTTTATTCGTTTAACCAATATTTGTTGAATGTCTGCCATGTTCTAGACCAGAGATTGGCAAAGTTCTCTGAAAAGAGCCACGTCGTATCCCAGGCACCGCGGCCCAGCCATACAGTCTCTGTCCCTACTCCGACTGCCGGTGCAGTGCGAGAGCAGCCAGACTGCGCAAAGGAACAGGCAGGCTGGGTTCTGATGCACCTTCTACTTGTGGACACTGAAATTCGAATTTCAGATAGTCTTCACATAACACAAAACAGTATGTGTTTGATTTTTTCCCAACCATTTTAAAACGTAAAGACTGTTTTTAGCTTGCAGACTTACAAAAGCAGCCTGTGATTTGCTGGCCCCTGTTCTTCCCCGTATTCTAGACAGGGATAGAGCAGTGAGCAGAGCAGAGCCTGTGGTCTGGAGCTCACAGTCTAGCTAGCCGCAGTCCTGGGGCTCCCTGGAGTTTGGCGACTGAAAGGATGTTGCCTGAGTCAGATGGAATCCCATATTGGGTCATTTCCGCCCTACTAATACCTCGTCAGCTCGCTTGTTCAGGGCCACAGGGGCCACGACTTGACCTCGTCTGCTGGTATGTGGCTGCCCCAGCACCCCTGAGAAGGCCCCTCCTTGGCACAGCAGTGTGAGGTGCTTGTCGATGCCCTTGTCATCTTGGCCTGTTTCTAGACGCCACCAGGCGCTGCCGACGAGCTGCCCAGCCCTCTGGAGTCCTGACGCTGGTGCTGATTGCAAGGTTCTTTCTGGCAGTTTTGCAACAAACAGGCTCACGCCTTCTATTTGTAGTAGCTATGGAAACTTTAGAAGCTCTCTTTCTAAAGCTTAGCATACAATAAAGCACTTCAAGTGTTGGTAGGATTAGAGACTTTAGAAGATGTTTAATTTTCTCCCCCACTCTTTTCTTTCTGTCTCTTTAGAGAAGGAACAAGAGGGCAATGTGAACGCTAACTGGGCTGGCTTTCATCTCCCTGTGACTCGGCAGGCTGTCTAGGTCAGCGCCGGCTCCCAGAGGCCTCCGCCCCTGCGGCACTAACAAGGGTCCTACATATCATGAGCCGGGACTGTGCACCAGACACTTCCTAAGGGCCACCTTTTAAAGTTGTTCTTTTCAACTTGTTTGTGAAAGGACCCGCTATAAAAAATTGATTTTTATATTATCAGTAAGTCTGAGACCCTAGAGAGAGCCCCGCTAAGTGTTCTCCCTGGAAACAGCCACGTTGTGTGGTGTTTAATGTGCAGGCGAACAGCACAAGTGCCCAAATGGTGGTGCTCGGCAGGGAAGGAATGTGGGGCCAGCTTTTCACACCTGCCTAAGAAGCTTCTATAGCAGCACACAATCAATCCCCCTTACGGAAGAAATGAAAATTAATTTCACTTATAACGTAAGAATATTAAAGCACCTTTAAATGAAAAGTGTTGCTATTTTTGTTATTCATTGAAATTTTTTTATTTCTAATTTTTAAGTTACTGGAAAGGCATGCTCTCATGTGCTCTTGTGGCCATACTTCTTTCTGCCCTTCCATTTGCTCTCTGAACACATCTTTTTGGCCTCTGCATATCAATTTTGGGAGAAAGAAGACAAGCATACATTGTCCACTTTAGGTTACAGCACTTCTTCTCTAAGGTGGCCCATTTGGTAGCTTTGATGAAATGCTCCTCTGGAATTCTTTTTTTTTTTTAAGATTTATTTATTTCTCTCCCCTTCCCTCCCCCACCCTGGTTGTCTGTTCTCTGTGTCTATTTGCTGCGTCTTCTTTGTCCACTTCTGTTGTTGTCAGCGGCACGGGAATCTGTGTCTCTTTTTGCTGCATCATGTTGTTTCAGCTCTCCGTGTGAGTGGCACCATTCCTGGGCAGGCTGCACTTTCTTTCACACTGGGCAGCTCTCCTTACGGGGCACACTCCTTGTGCTTGGGGCTCCCCTACTCAGGGGACACCCCTGAATGGCAGGGAACTCCTTGCGCGCATCAGCACTCCGCATGGGCCAGCTCCACAGGGGTCAAGGAGGCCCAGGGTTTGAACTGCGGACCTCCCATGTGGTAGATGGACGCCCTAACCACAGGGCCAAGTCTGCCGCCTGGAATTATTGATTCTTCTGTTTTGATCATGAAGTTGTGTGCCTGGAAACTGACCCGGAGCACCAGCCTGAAGGGCTCAGCTGCCAACAGTGCTGTTACTTAAACGAAGCCCTATGGCCATGTGAGTTGTCAAGAAGGTCATTCATTAATCTCATTCTCTTCCAGTGTTCCTCTTTTCTTTTATATAAAATGGGCATTCTGTAAGTTTTTGTCCGCTGAAATTAGGTTCCAAACATTTTGAGGGCCAGTTGCTGTTAAAATAACACAATAATAGCGTTTTCACAAGAGGGGATAGAAAAGTTGCTTCCCACAGATGAACGTGATTAAGACCCAACCTTTCATTCCATCCACATGGGAATTCTGGAGTTCTGTTGTCATGGACTTTTTATTTGCACAGCCCAGCTTCCTTGCCTGGGTTCCATTTGTACTGGTTTACTTTCATCTAATCACTCACCCCTACAGAACTCTGAGTCAGTAAACCACACAGAGAGCAAGAAGGAAAGACACAGGCATGTGTGGGTCACTTCAGCACCACAGGGTGAATGGGAGATATCGTTCATCTGTTTGTGCGGTCAGCAGACATTTCCCAGCACTGCACTAGGGACAGGGCAGGGGCATGAATAAGACCTCATTCTTGCTTACGAGGAGTTCACAGTCATCAGGGCAGACAGAAATAGTAACTGATCATCGCATACATCATTTCAATAAGCATATAGTGAACATCAGCTGTCTACCAGAAACTAGCCTAGTTGCCGAGGCACAGAGGTGAGTTAGGTGTGCTTCCCACCCCTGAGCTCATGGACATGTAAGCAGGAGAGAACGGTGCAGGGCAGTGAGAGCTGTCAAGTAAGATACAAATGTTCAGAGACTTACGGCTGGGGCACCTAACTTGGGACAGTCGGGAGGTTCCCTTGAGATGTGAGTTTAGAAGAAACGTGCCCTGCCTGAGACAGAAAGGGACAGGCTGGGGTGAGGCACGTTCCAGCTTAGGGACCGCACGTGGAGAAACAGAGGCAAGTCCTGGTTTCATGTTGCTTAAACATGAAGTGCACCTGTCACGAGAACAGTGCAGGGGTCTTTGTGGAGGGGGTGAGTTGTTTGCCACGTAGTGTAAGCAGTTTGATATTGAGAGGCTCTGAGTGATGGTACTTTCCTCCAGAAACACTGCTTGTGTCACTGCCAAGTGGGAGGCTGGCATCAGAGCCCCCGATTACCAAACGTGCCAGCTCTTCAACTTCCAGGGCTCTCAATGCATTTAGGAAAACAGACACTTCCCTACCTTCCATTGTGTTTAAAGGGATGACCAAGAAGATTCAGAAGGAGGTGTTTCTGCCGCTTACCATAGATGATATGTGTGAGCTACCATTCCCCAATTTGACACATCTCCTTGCCTGAATTTACTCCTCCACTGTTCGTTCTTTAGGTCGGCTTTCTCTGTGATCTCTGCCGCCTCCTTGTGCCACAAAAAAAGTGAAAAAATGGATTTGTAGGATGTCATTCTGGATATGAAAATAATTGCAGCAAATAATTCCTTGCTCACAAATCCACTAATATGTTGGATGTTTGTGACACTGGGGATCATTATTTTTATTCTCTATCCTGGCACAAAGTACGGCTTTAATGATTGTGGAAAAGAGAAGGAAAATTAAAATTTAGGTTTCATGCATTGGAGTATTTGTATAGATTTTGTCTTCAGAATTTATAAAGGAACTGGGATTTATCATAAAAGGACTACATGGCAACCTGAAAGCATTTCCTCCAGAGATGGGTGACTAATCATAGGATCAACATCAGCTTGGCACTGAGAACTCCTGTTTGGTGCCATCTGGACAAAAGTTACTACTTCATATCCACCAGTGGTTTTGAAGATAAACTTCCAAAGACCAACGGGTCATTCACTCAACAAACATTTGTTAAGAGTCTCTTCTTTGTGCCAGGCTCTGTATCTAGGCCCAGAGGCCCCAGAATGCAGCGACCCCTGTTCCTGCACTGGGCCCTGGGAAAGGCAGGCCAGGCAGCAGCCAGTTCCAGCATGGGTCTCGAGGACCAGCAGAGGGCCCCTGCCCACCATGGGGAGTCAGGGACGGCTTGTTGGAATGCGGAACCAATCTGTTGGGTCTTAGAGGGACTGTTGAAGACGGGCAACATTCAAAACCCCACACCTGGGACAGAAAACGGCTCATACTTTTTACATTTCAGTTGTCTAACCTCAGTGAACTGGTTCGTTTTCCACTATTTTGCTTTGAGGTTGCTAAACTGGGAAAAGTAACCATTGGATTCATTTTCTTTCCCAGTACTGCAAGGAGGAGCCTTGGGCTTTATGATTATGAAGCTTCCAGTTTCAGGTTGGGGAAGCTATAAATGTCTCGACCCTGCTGTGTCGGGGAGTCTAGGAAGGATCAGAAATGTGAATTCTTCAGTTGAAGGAAACAATACCTTTTGGAAACACAGAGGACCTAATTCTGGCATTGCAAATGCCTGAGTGCAGTGCCTGGCAGTCATCCGGGAAGGGACTTGTTTTTCTTGATACTTTACATCTGATAGTGGGCAGGGAGGGCGCTGTCTTGAGCTCGCAGTTGCTCCCTCCAGCTCGGCGGGCAGGGGCCTGTGGGCAGGGCCCCCTTCAGCTGTCTCACCTGTGCTTGGACTCAGTTCCTGAAGAGCAGTCTCCACTACAGTGTTTATAAAAAGTGTTTTGTTTTGTTTTAATTTATTTATTCCCCCCCCCCCCCGCCAGTTGTCTGCTCTCTGTTTCCATTTGCTGTGTGTTCTTCTGTGACCGCTTCTATCTTTATCAGCAGCACCAGGAATCCATGTTTCTTTTGGTTGTTATTGTTGTGTCAGCTCTCTGTGTGCGCTGCGCCATTCCTGGGCAGGCTGCACTTTCTTTCGTGCTGGGTGGCTCTCCCTATGGGGCACACACCTTGCATGGGGCTCCCCTATGCAGGAAACACCCCTGCGTGGCATGGCACTCCTTGCGCGCATCAGCACTGCGCATGGGCCAGCTGCACACGGGTCAAGGAGGCCTTGAGTTTGAACTGCGGACCTCCCATGTGGTAGGCGGACACTCTAACCACTGGGCCAAGTCCGCTTCCCATAAAAAGTGTTTCAAGAGTAGCAATTCGCTGTTTTCATGAGGTCTGCTCGGCTCTGGTTAGCCAAATAAAACAACTCTGCAGTCAGCGCAGTGGTGCTCTGGGAGGCTTTCTTCACGCTTGCCTATCTTGACTTGAAGGACACCTGCCTGATGTGTTCAGCCAGGTCTGAGGCACAGGCAGCCAGGTGTGGCTCACATGCTTTCCAGAGAGTGCACATACTCAAACTGAGCACCCCAAATCCTTCAAAGGCTTCCTGGCTTCATCTTTAAAGCACTGAATGAGTAAATGAGGGAAATTCCACATCGGCTCCTAGGAAATAATTCTTATTTATAATAAGTGCGCTTGCTTTCAACAAATGTTTTTCCTGTCTGACTCTAACCTGACATCTTTGACTGATTCTGTATTCTCTTACTCTTTTCTTTTTTAAAAAATTTTTAAAAATTTATTTCTGTCCCCTTCCCCACCACCCCACCCCAGTTGTCTGTTCTCTGTGTCTTTTGGCTGTGTGTTCTTCTTTGTCCACTTCTGTTGTTGTCAGCGGCACAGGAATCTGTGTTTCCTTTTGTTGCGTCATCTTGCTGTGTCAGCTCTCCGGTGTGCAGCGCCATTCCTGGGCAGGCTGCACTTTCTTTCATGCTGGGTGGCTCTCCTTACGGGTCGCACTCCTTGCACGTGGGGCTCCCCCACGCGGGGGACACCCCTGCATGGCACGGCACTCCTTGCGCGCATCAGCATTGTGTGTGGGCCAGCTCTACAGAGGTCAAGGAGGCCCGGGGTTTGAACCGCGGACCTCCCATGTGGTAGACAGATGCCCTAACCACTGGGCCAAGTCCACTTCCCGCTATTCTTTTCTGGTGACAACATAATTATCTAACAAAAGATAAAGTGTGCATTTGTGCATGTGCATGTGTGTTCTTGTGTTCATAAACCTCAGTTTTAGCTATTCTGCACCTTTGCTTCCTCCTTTATCCCTGCGCCCTGTACCCATAAAGCCCCTCTGTTGCCAGTGGCCGGACCACGCACCCTCCAGCTGGGCATGCATTATGATTTTTTCAATTCTTTTCTGCTTTAGTTACATATTCGTAGAACATCTTCGAGAAAAACCTGTTAATTGGTTCTGGATGTTTGGTGTTGCTGTGCTTCTCTGCTCCTTTTCCTATAGTTTGGCTTAATGCTCACGTGAAGTTAATACAACAGGAAAGAATGTTGACAAATTCCTTCATTCTGGCTCCAGTTCTGACCCAGTGGGTGGTGTATGCAGTCCGAAACCTGACAGAAGACAATAGCCAAAACCAAGATTTAATCGCAAAGATGGAAGAACAGGGGTTAGCAGACCCATCCCTACTTAAAAAAATGGGTTTTGAAGTGGAAAAGAGGGGTGAAAAGTTGATTCTAAAGCCTACTAGTGAAGCACCTCAGCTGGTAAGTACCCTAAAGGGAACTTTGATTCCTTTTCAATTTGAAGAAAGTTGTTCCACTCTTCTTTATTACTGCAGATGTGATAAAGTCCTTTCTAAGAAGGTGAGCAGGAAAATTTTGTCGTCTAAAATGGTTTACCAAAGAAAGCCCTAAATATAAAGGCAAACAGTCTTTTCTCAGGCTTTATGCTGCCATTTTTGTAAAAGAGTTAAAATTTCAAACTGTTGAAATTTCTATAAACATACCAAAATTTATACATAGTCTAAAATTTTCTCACAAATTAGCTTTTCTTTAAAAAATGGCTAATGTTCATAGCAATAAAAGGAACAGAAAACCTCCTATGTAATGGATAATGAGTATTTTCAGGTTACACTTTGTTATTTCTATCACTGACCAAAGTTCTCTGTATTTTTTCCCCTTTGTCAGATGCTTCTAGTAAATAGACTTATATCTGCAATTTTGTTTCTGTTTCCTTAGTGAGTGAACTCTCCAGTTATCTCAACTTTTGGAATCTGTTTCATGGATTTTTCGTCTTCTGAAATGTGTGGAATCGCAAGTATTTGAAGATCTCTAAGTACAATTTCAGGAATCTTTTAAATAATTGAGTTAAAGGCATATATGCTTCTAAATGAAAGTACCTAAGTATTCTGTTGTTTCTTTGCTTTAAAAACATAACTGTCTGGTTTGCCTTTGTCCCCATGGCTACAGTGTGCACCCAAGTAGTATATTGTACTTATGTGGCAGCAAGTAAATTCTCTTTGAGGGCACATCCCATATGTAGCAAAGACTTGGATCTTTGCTTGAATTCTGTTTGTTCCTTCAGATGGCAAGTTAGCTTCATTCCTTTTCTCTTCCTCTTCTCCTTGGGTTTTCTGAACTCTGGCAGGCAGTTGGAAGTGGTTTCTCACTGTGATTAATTCCAGCAATCTCTTTTCACTCCTTCTGTTTTCCAAAACATTGACAAGACTCATTTTCACTTAATTAATTCGAGAGATGCTAAAGAATAGAGAGCCCTACCTCTTCATTTTAGGTACTCTGTGTTGTCACTGAGCCTCTCCTTTGGAATGTAGCAGGGAATGAGATGGGTGACAGAAAGTGGGAGTAATTAACTCTTCTTATTCCAGATTGTCTAGAATTATCCTTTTCAAAATGCATTGCATTTAAAGGTCTTGGCCTGCATTTTATACACCTTCATGCCTCTCTTGTAGGGAAGTAATATTTTTTAGTCCACCCTGCGTGCAGTACCATAGCGTCGACATCACGGCTGCATCTTGTGCAGTTTAAAAAGCACCAGTCTCATAAAGGTACTGGTTGGTTTTGTCAGTGGCTTCGCTGCAACTGCAAAAATAGTTTGGGGCAAGGGCAATTCATTTGACTGGCATCTCTGGTCATCAATATGTCTGTCCTTCCCTACCTACCTACCTACCTGTATCAGAAGTAGAACTGGATTCAACAGACATTAAAACCTTGTAACCACCCAGATCGTTAATAGAATCAACAACAGGTTAGTGAGAGGCCACATGGTAAATTGTGAAATCATTTTATCTTGTTGAACCTCCATGTTACTAAACTTCAATATTTAAAGAATTTTGCATCATTCATGTTGAATTCTCCAAAATAAAAACAAAAAAAACAACCAAAAGCTTTATAAAAATATTGACTGTTCCAAAGAAAAGTGCTTCTATTTTTCATTGCCATACTTACATTGCTTTGTAAAAACAGCTTAAGCATGTTACAAATGAAATAAAAGTTTTCCCATATGCTATCTAGTGTACTCTTTATAATTTGGAAGAAATTTCAGCTGCTTTCTAGGACTGTGGTAATCTATGAATACAATTTTTCTCTCATTATGACATTCCATCAGAAAAGAAGCCGTTGCAAAATTTAAAATGCACAAAGAAGTCATTCTCTTCTGGGACACAAAGAGTTAAAACTCTATTCTCTAAATAGAAGCTTGGCCAGAGGACAAACAGTGGGAGTCTTTTTTTCCTTTTAACCAGTTTGCAATAGACACTTCTTTTTTTCCTCGCTCAATGGATGTGTGCACACCAGTGGAATCACACAAACGTGTCAGTATAAGCCGTATAATAACAAACACAAATAAATAAAAGGGGGCTTGTGAGAAGACAGAGTAGGGGAAGAGTATGCTTTCCAAGGAGGAAATGTGGGGCTGGCACAATGAAAACATGCTGAGGGCTGCACTGTGGCCGCTGCATTCCCTGGGAGAGAGGAACTCTTCCACACAGCAGTGCCCTGTTCTCTCCTGGTGGACTGGGAGCTTCTGAGAACCTTGCTTTACATGTGATAGAGGATTAAATCATCACCGCAGGCAGTCATTTAGGAAAGAAAGAAAGGAAAAAAAACCTAGCCGGCAATGCAAAATTTGTAAAGAGAAAGAATGGTCACAGAGAGTTTTGTGACCATATTATTGCTTTCAAGAGCAAACTGACAAAGCAGTTCACTTTGTTAGCCTGCTTCATTTTAAAAGATAGCAGGGGAGAAGCTTTTTGCTTGATATTGAGTCCAAGTATTTGCAGAATGATTATTTTTTAATATCTGAAGAACAATAGATGTTAAGATTTCAAAAACATTTATTTCCATAATTTCAATGCTATGCTATTAGACCTTGTCCATAATAAATATGTATGTCTATCCATATTAATACTTCTTTTAAAAAAAAAAAACTAATATTGAGATGCATCTTTGTTTAGTAACTTCAGAATCTAAATTCAGAGCTTTGGAAATTACTAAAATGTGTCCATTTTGCAAAATAGGACAGAGAGAAATGGTTGAGGTGAATTTAAAATTAATGTTTTCTGTATGTATGCACTATGTCAGTTTTTCGAAGGCATTGATATTATGCTCTTATATTAGCACCTGGAATTTAGATGTTATTTACATTCTATCCTTGAAGGAACAAAATTTTGCAAGAGGAATATTTTCTTTAAAAATTATATTCCATCATCAGAAAGATCTGCACAGAAAGACTCAATTTTGATATGTGAAGCAGAGGAATTAAGGCAGAATTTTAAAATGCAAGGAAGTTGAGGAAGAACTTTAATATTTAAGGTCTGATACAAAACCAGTGCTTTGAAAAGTCCTCAGTGCTGTCCAAGGTTCTGATCATTTCAGCTGTAGTGGCTTCTGTACAGAAAATCCAGTAAAACCTAGTTTTCACAAATGAATTCAGAGTTTTTCCTTGCATTTGAATGAACAAAATCTGTTGTCCTCTTCCATACACGTTTTATTATATTTATTTGGATTTTTTAGGTCAAGTTATACTTAGGTGATATTCTATTATATGTATCCTTTTTAAGCTAAACTTTTATCTGTACGTATGGTGGTTAAAGTATAAACTTATCCATAAGACTTCCTTCATCACAACCAGAGATGTTTATTTCAATAAGAAGTGACTTTTTGAAGGTTTTTGAATAACTGTTCTTGCTTAAACCTTTAATTTTTCTTTTTGGTTGAACAACATAATATACATGCTTCATTTACTCAAAAATTTGTCATAGATGTATTTTACATCAATTACGCAAGAACTTAGATACTGTTTTATTAACATGGATATGATTTTTACCACCATTTTGTAAAGTGTAGTGGTTGAGGACATAAAAGTAAACTCCAAAGCTGGAATGCCTGGGCTCCTATCCCTGTTCTCTTGCCTGTATAATCTTGGGCAGGTTATATAAATTCTCTATTCTTCCATTTCCAAAATGTGGCAAATAATACCACCTACCTTTTAGGTAGGGGTGTTATGAGGGTTAAAAATAAATTAATATATGTAAATCCTTAAGACATTACCTGATTCCTGGTAAGCCTTCACTAACTGATAGTTATTCTTATGATCTTTGCCATTACATGCAGTACCTTCATTGTGGATGTATCTGATGGAAGTGCCTGGGTTTTGAGAGCAGTAACTGCAGCTTTTCTCCTGCATTTCCTGTCACCTGCAGTTCTGGGCATATGATAGGTACTCCACAAATGTATATTATGTAGTAAACAGATACTTATATAGTGCTTACTGGGTACCAGGCAGTGTTCTCTGCTCTTTCAAAATATCAATTATTTAATCTTCATAGCCTCTGTACAGTGAATTCTAATACTAATCCCATTTTATTAATGCTCAGGGTCACACAGAAATAAATCTTTAATGATTAATTGGTGTAGTTAATTGGAAGAGAATGAATGAGAAAAAAATTATGGTTTATTTTCCCAGAAGCATAGGAAGTCAGCATAGCAGAAATGCCCCAATTGTGGCTGTGACATGGTGTGAGGGGAGCTCTGTGGAAGGAGTGTGGCCTTGGCAGCACCCTTCTTCCCAGCTATGGGACCTTGAGCAAATCGCTTAACCACTCTGAGTCTAAGTTTCATCCTCAAGCAGCATACCAGGTACTGGGGAGGCAGCCGTGAATAAGACAGGCATGTTTCCTGCTCTTGTAAAGCAAGATGAGGATGGCAAAAAATTAACGCGTAAATGAAAATATAAGCTAGGAATATCAAGTATTGTAGTAAGTGCCATGAAGAAAATAAACAGGGTGATGATATGGGAGTAACTGAGGTGTTCACGTCGGAACCAGAGCCAGAGGACTGAGGTGGAGCCAGCCATGCAGAGCCAGGGTGAGAGCGTTTACGTCATGGGATGGACGAGGACACAGGCCCAGAAATGGGGTGAGGAGGGTGGCCAGGGGACCAGAATTGGGTAGCAGGGTTTGAGAATGGCATGAGGCTAGGTCCGAGGGGTCTTACAGGCCATGGAAGAAATCTGAGTCTTATTCAAAGTGTGTTGGGAAACAATTGAACAGTTTTAAGCAGAGGAGTGTGAAGATCCACTTCACATTTTTAAATAACCACTCTTGATGTGGTATGAAAAATGGATTGGAGTAGAGAAGAATGGAAGCAGAGAAATGATGGGTGGGGCTATCAGCAATGGTAACTTTGACAAGCACGTAGGTAATGGAAATGGAGAGAAAGAGTTGAATTTGACATATATATATATATAGGATTTGTTCGTGGACTATAGTCTAAGTTACATTAGTTATGTTTTTCCCATGTGTCACCATGTTCTTAACACCTTGTAATAGAAGAATATTCTTGTATTTATAATATTAACCACAATCCTCATCTACCACCACAAAATCACTTATACAGTTCCTGGGTTATCCTCTAGCTGTCTTTGAATTAACTTTAACCTCCCTAGACCACCACAAAAAATTGAGGTGATAACGGTGGGCTGTGACACCAGACATTCCAGAAAACTACTGTTCCCAGAACCCTGGTAGAAACAAACTTAAAGCCTCTCGGCAGAAAGATGACATCATCCTAGGTCTTAAATTATATCTACGGTTTTTCATATACATTCTCTAACATTCAATAAAAATAATACGAGGGGACAAGACAACATGATACAAAAATCAAAAGAAACCATAGTTAATAGAAACAAACTTAGAGGGGCAATAGCCAATGGAGTTATCAGACAGAAATTTAAAGTAGCCTTGCTTAATATGTTTAGAGATACAAGATTGAAAGTGTCAGCAAAAGATAGGACAAACTATGGAAGAGAATTAAATATAATTTCCTTTTTAAAACTAATTTTAAAATTTCCAAAATTTATAAATATACTTTGCCCACCAAGCAACAACTCCCTCTTCTCCCCTCTTTCCTCCCCCATAACCTCTTTCTGCCTCTGTGAATTTGCTATTTCTAGATATATAAATAAAATCAGAAAAGTATTTGTCTTGAAGTGCCTTGCTTATTTCACTATACATAATGTTTTCATGGTTTATCCATGTTGTGGTATATCTCAAAACCTCATTCTGTCCTATGGCCGAAAATACTGAATTGTGTGTATGTACCACTTTTTATTTATCCTTTCGTACACTTGAATTATTTCCATCATTTGATGGTTGTGAATAATGCTGCTATGAACATTTGCATACAAGTATCTCTTTCAGCCTCTCTTTTCAGTTTCTTTGGGTGCATACCTAGAAATGGGCTTGCAGGGTCATGTGGTAATTAGATATTTAACTTTTTAAGGAACTTCTATATTGGTTTTCCATAATGACTGTACCATTTTACATTCCCAGAATGGAGATACTTGAATGAAAAAAATATATAAACAAAATTAAGAACTAATGGATGGGGTTAGCCACAAAAGAGATATAGTAAATGGAAGATTGTCTAGTCAAGAAGAACCAGAATGAAGCCCTAAGAGACTAAAGGATGGAAAATACATAAGACAGGGTAAGAGACATAGGGGCACAATAAAAAGGTCTCGTGTGTATTTGGACTTTGAGAAGAGAAAACAGTGTTTTACTTTTTAGTAATAACACCTCAAAGTCAAAAGTAAACCTTGGGTTTGGAGTGTCACCAAGAGGCAATGTCAAGAGAATATTGCACATGAACACAACTTATCTTAGATAGACCATTCTTTCATGCCCTCCAAACAGCAATTGCTAGCAAGCAAAGGGAAGAGCTAAATATCCAGGCATTGGTCAGCCTCTGACTTGCTCTGTGTGCCTAAACTATACCTTGCTCTCCAGCCAGTGTCTAGGGACCACCATTTGCAGATGTTCCTGTCCAATCTGCAGAAGGGCTAAAACTCACCACTTAATCAGTGTGCATTAATCTGCCAACCAGCTCTGGAGAAATGCAGCGAGAGACACAGGGAGTTGATGCTCAGATGATACTCAGTGGTGTGGCAGGCTGAGTGTATTTGCTTACTGGGTATGCTTAACTGCACCTCCCACTCTGTTAGATCTTCTCTGTTGCATTGTCTGTGTTCTGGTTGGCTACAACCACAGTTACCCACTCCATTACACCATGCGTTATGAAAATTGTTTACAACTTTGGTGTATGGCAGGTGTTTATCTCTTTTGAGTGAGGTAGCCTTATGTTTTATCTCAGCACACAAGCAGGCTCTCATAAGCAACATGCTTATCACAACAGGGCAGACACATTTACAATTTTGGCAGGGTTTAGGGTGGAAACTTTTTCAACTCTTGGATAAAAAACATTCTTTGAAGAATTTGAGATGAGCAATTTTACAAGCAAAAGGGAATTTTTGTGAGAAACTTGTTTATTATTTTCAAACACAGCACTTAAAATGGAAGATAAGGCATGCTTTACAAAGGCTTATTTCACACATCACAATGGGACAGAAGCAGTTCCAAAGGGATGTTAGCTGAGACTCTTCCAAAACTCATAAACAAATATCATGTCACAGACAAGCTGGACAAGTAAAAGAAACTACACATCATAGTAAAACTGCTGAAAACCAACACCAACAACAAAATCTTGAAAAGCTGTTTGAGATGTGTTGTAGGCAGTTTCTCCCATGTTACCCAGTGATTTTGCGTTCTCAAATCCACACCTTTTTGTGATCCTATCCCCTGGTTTGTACCTAATGGCTTGTTTCTAATAGCAGAATATGGAAAAAGCAATGAGCTGTCACTGCCGTGATTTGCTTACAAAAGATTGTGGTTTCCATCTTGCTAGCACTCTCCTCCCCTCCCTCTTGCTTACTTTGATGAAGCAAGCTGCCATGCTATGAAACTTCTCTCTGGGGAAGCCTCCAGCCAACAGCCCCTGAGGAACTCTAACCTGTCAACTACAATGTGAGTGAGCTAGGAGGTGGATACTCACTAGCCAAACCTTGAAACAATCGCATCCTTCAAAGAGACACAGATCAAGAGGAACCAGCTAAGCTGCCCTGCCCTGCCCTGCCCTGCCCTGCCCCGCCCCTAGATTCCCAATCTGTAGAAACTGTGAGATAATAAATTTGTTTTAAGCCCCTAAAATAACTAGATAACTAATACAAAAATAGAACAAATTACCTTCAAAGAAGCAACATACTGACAGCTGACTTACCAAAAGAAATGTGGAAGCTAGAAGACAATGAAATTATCTTTTCAAAGGGTTGAAAGTGAATAATTGTCAACCTCTATATCTATTGCTGCCCCCCCCCCCAAAAAAAATCCTTTAGGAATGAAGAGGAGGAGGAGGAAAAAGACATTTTAGATAAACCAACTCAAGAGAATTAATCATCAGACTTTCACTAAAATAAATCCTTAAGGGTGTTTCTCAGAAAGGAAAAATAAGATGAATACTAATGGGAAAATACAGTTCCAGGATGGAATAAAGAGCAAGATAAGGGTAAATAAAGCAGTAAATCTAAGTAAATACTGCAAAAAATATTATTTGTAAGATTTAAATGATGTACAGTAGTATTATAATGTTAACAATAGTATATAGGTCAGAAGCAGGCAAATGTTATACTATTCTGAGGTCCTTCCATTACCATAAAGGGTTTCTTAGGACCTACTGACAAATTTAGATGAATAAAGTATACATGTTATAATCCTCATGGTAACCACTAAAAAATGACTATGAACCTAAAGTAAATGAAAAAAAAATTCAAATGAAAGCAAAAAAAATGGAGAAAGAATATAGAACAATAGGAACCAAATCATAAGATGGTAGATTTTAGTCCTGATATTAACAATAATTGTGCACTAAGTCTGAACTGTATGGCCTAAATAGTCCATTTAAAAGACAAAAGTTTTCCAGACTGAATTTAACAATGAAAGTTACATGCTGTTTACCAGTTCCACATGTGAAATAAAAGGATATTAGTGAAATGAAGTACAAACAACAGATCAGCATTTCCACCAAGATTTTTTTAAGTCACATTTAAAAACAGCAATAAACTGTTAGGAGGTAACAGCTGCTGAGGTAGTGAAATTTGAGGGGCTTAAGATTCTGGAGGGAAGTGGATGGGCTTGAACGATTGAGCACCTCCTTCCCACATGGGAGGGCCCAGGTTTGATCCCCTGTACTTCCTGAAGCAAAAACAAATGAAAAAACCAACTCTTATTGGGGAGTAGATATAGATCAGTGGTTGAGTTCCTGGTTCCCATGTTCAAGGTCCTGGGTTTGATCCCTACTACACCACCACCCCCCAAAAAAAAAATTCTACAGAGGAGAGAATCTTAGAGGCATTGACTTTGTTGTTGTTGTTGTTGTTTTTACTGTTTTATTTCTTTAATTTACTTACTTTTAATGTTACATTTAAAAAATGAGGTCCCCATATGCCCCCCTATTTTTATTTTTATTTTTATTTTTTTGAAGCATTGTCTTTGTAGTCACTTTCCTCTTGGAACATCTGCCAATTCTGGACATTGGCACAAGTTTGAAAATCAGGGATTCGCACACCTGTATGGTGCCATTATGGGGAAAGATTTTTGTGAAGGCTTGGAGACCCCTCAAACAGACTTGGCTTTCCACTCATGATATTTACCTCATTTGAGAGCTGTGCTGGACAGAAGACTAAAGACATCCCTCCCCCCAAAAAATGAGTAAAGCCTATGATAATCATGTAAAATTAATAAAGATCAGAGTTTAAGACTGTCTATGATGATGGGTCTCAAACTACACAAGTTGAAAATCCCTGAAGGACCAAGGACAAACAAGAGGTAAGTTGATCCTTACCAAGGCTGCAACCACGCCTTGCTCACCATAACCCCTGACTGGATTACAATTAAGCTACAGCTCTTGGCCTAGGTGAAGGAAGATTAAGCCTCTCTAAAGGAAGAGAGTCCTCTGGAGCCTGTATAATTTCTTAATACATAATTTCCAGCATTCAGTGAAAAATTACTAGGCCCACCAAAATATACTACATGACAGGCAACCAAGAAAATAGTAGACTCAGTTATTGGAGCAAATAAATAAGGACTTTAAAAACACTAGGATTAAGATATTACAAAGTAAAGGAAAAGACTTCTTTCTAGTCTGACTTGTAAAGAGCTTGGAAGTAATGAACCCCATATTCACAAGAAAAAATCTGAAAATCAAATTAGATCCATCAGAGAATTGAGGTCAAAGGGAAACCCATGGCCTAAAACTGGACAGGCAGATACAGAATCACAGCTGGCCAGGAACAGAGTCCACAGCATCAGGTAGGAAAACTTAAAGGGTAATTGACTAATTTCTGGAGACTGAGTGTGGACTAGCTTGAGAGATAAAGGCTCTTGGAGGCCCAGCCTTGGATGGACCCCAACACTTTGAGTTTTTCCTCCATGAGGCCCATCAGGTTCTTACCATGAAGATCATAGAGAACTCCCCTCATGCTTCCAACTATGGGAGGGGGAAAGTCACCATTTTGGAAGGCACCAGAGCATTATGTTCTCCTTGGCAAAGACCTGACTTCAAGGGAAACTATTGTACCAGAACCTAATCGACATGAGTTTTCCAGAACCTAAAAGATGTGGGGGAAGAGAAACACCCAACTCCATCCAGTATCCTCTATCCTTCCTGTGTCACCTAAGTAGGTGGGGGGGAAATAAAGCTGAGAACCCTTTGCAAAGGACACAGATCTACTAAAAGACTGACACTTAGTCATAGAATTATAGAATACTTCTTCTCCCCCACATCTCACCAATAAATCTGTAGTAAATCGACTGAAAAGAATTGCAAGTCTCAGACCCCATTTAAGAGGGAGTCTCTATGGAAATCCAAGGACAACGGGAAACCTTAAAAGGAATCCAACCTCTGACACCAAGAGCTACAACAAACAGTAAACATGGCCTAACTTCTAGCCAAGTAAACACAAAATCTCACAGTAAATGCCCATGTACCTCAGTTTCATTTATCCTCCCAATACATCAGGTCCAACCTTCAAAAAAAGTTTCAAAGAGTGCTAAAAGACAAAAAATAAAAAGTCTGAAAGGGCAGGCATCAGAACCAGATGCAGATGTGGCAGGGTTTTTGGAATTATCAGACTTGGAATGTAAAGGAACTGCTTAATATGCTTAGGGCTCTGTCAGAAAAAGTGGATAACATGCAAGAACAGTTGAGTAAGGTAAGCAGAGAGATGGAAACTCTTAAGAAAGAATCGAAATGGAATTCTAGAACTCAAAATTACAGCAGAAATAAAGAATGCCTTTGTTGCACTCAGTGGTAGACAACATGTCCAAGGAAACATGCTGAGCTTGAAGATATTGGAGCTCAATAGGAACTTTCCAAACTGACAAGCAAAGGAAAAAAAGACTGGAAAAACAACAGTATCCAAGAACTGTAGGACAGTTACAAAAAGTGTAACAATGGGAATACCAGAAGAAGAAAGCGAGAGAATAAATATTAGAAGTAATAATGGCTGAGAATTTTTCAAAATTGACTACATCAAACCACAGATCTCAGAAGCTTGGCATACCAAGTTGAATAAAGACCAAAAAATCTACACCATGGCATATCATATTCAAACTGCAGAAAATCAAAGACAAAATTTTGGAAGAAGCCATTCAGGAAAAAAACCCTTATCTATAAAGGCAAATATTTAAAGTATTAAAATATTTCAAGTTGTTGAAAAGAAAAAAAACCACCAACTTAGAATTATTTCTTTATCTAGTGAAATTATCCTACAAAAGTGAAGGAGAAAGACTCTTTTAGACAGACATGGAGAGAAGTTGCTGCCAGTAGATCTGCCTTGTGAGAAATGATTAAAGAAGTTTCTAGTATAGGTCAGAAATTACTATCTACATGAAAGAAAGAGCTTTCAGTGCTCTTCGAAGGTAAAATAAAATATTTCATTTTTCTTAACTGATCCAACAGATAACAGTTTGCTCAAAATAATAGTAACAATATGTTGGATGATTTCAGTTTATGGAAAAGTGAACTGTATGGCAGCAATATTAAGAGGGATGGGATGGAGGAATTGGGAATACTCTGTTATAAGGTACCTGAAATACCTGTGAAAGGGTATAGTGTTATTTGAAAGTTGACTTAGATTCATTATATATTGCAGCATATATTTGCAATATATATTTGCAATGTATACTATCAGCTGTATCATTGTTAAACAAAATAGGCTTTAAGTAAAAAAATTAGAAGAGACTAAGAATGACATTGTATATTGATAAAAGATTTAATCCAGCAAGAAGATACAGCTATTATAAACATATGCACCTAACAAGAGAGCACCAATATAAATGAAGCGAAAATAGAACTGAAGGAAAAAATAGGTTGTTCTACAGTAATAGTTGGGAACTTGAATACATTATCTTCAACAATTGGTAGAGCATCTAAACAGAATATCAGTAAGGATAAAGAGGACTTGAGGAACACTATCAACCAAGTAGACCTAGTAGACATAGAACACCTAACAACAGCAGAATATACATTCTTCTCAAGTGTACATGGATCATTTTCCAGGATATATATAAGGCCACAGATCGAATCTTACCAAATATTAAATTATTGAAATCATACAAAGTATATTCTAGGACCACAATGGAATAAAGCTAGAAATAAATAATGGAAGGAAAACTGGAAAATTTACAAATACGTAGAAATAACACACCATTAAACAACCAGTGGGTCAAAGAAAATCACAAGGGATATTAGGAGAGCAAATATAGAAGTACAACATACCATAACTTATGGGATGCAGCAAAGGTGGTGGTTCAGAGGGAAAACTGGCTCTAAATGCCTACATTAAAAAATAAGAAAAAAACAACAAACCAATAACCTAACTTAACATCTAAAGAAACCAGAACAGTATGGAGAAAGTAAATTCAAAATTAGTAAAAAGAAGCAAATGCTAAAATTAGAACAGAAATAAATGAAATAGACAATAGAAGCAATATAACCAAAAGTTGTTTTATTTTAAAGATCTAGTTTGCTGGTTATTCAACAAACTTTAGCTAGACTAACAAAAAGAAGAAGGAAAAAGAAAAAGAAAGGACACAGATAACTAAAATCAAGAACTAAAGTGGGGACATTCCTACCAGTTTTACAGAAATAAAAAGGATTATGAGAGGTTACTATGAGCAGTTATATGTCAACAATGGGTAACGCCTAAATGAAAGGGACAAATTTCTAGAAACATACAAATAAGCTAATCTGATACAAGAAGAAATAGAAGATTACAACAGACCTAAAGCAAGTAAAGAGATTGAATCAGTCATTTTAAAATCCACAACAATGAAAAGCACAGGACCAGATGGTGTAGTTGCTAAATTCTACCAAACATTTAAAGGTTACACACACCAAAAAAGATTTTACATCAATCCCTCCCAAACTCTTCCAAAAAATTGAAGAGGAATGATGACTTCCTAAATGTGTGAGGTCAGCAGTAACCTGATATAAAGCCAAATAAAGATAGCACAAGAGAGTTATGAACCAATGTCCCTTTTAGATATAGATGGAAACATCAAGAAAATACTGACAAACCAAATCCAAAAATATATTAAAAGGATTATACTCCATGGCCAAGTGGGATTTATTCTAGGAATTCAAGGATGGTTCAACATAAAAAAGTCAGTGTAATGTATCACATTAACAGAATGAAGGAAAAAACACATGGTTATATCGATGCAGAGAAGGCATTTGACAAAATCCAGCACCTCTTTTTTGATTTAAAAAAAAAAAAAAAATAGGAATACAAGAGAAATTTCTCAACATGGTGAAGGGCATTTACAAAAAGCACACAGCAGATTTCACACTCAATGGTGAATGACTGAAAGCTTTCTTTCCCCTTAGACTGAAAACAAGACAAGGATGCCTCCTGTCACCACTGTTACTCACTGTTGTACTGAAAGTTGAAGCCAGAACAATCAGGCAAAAAGAAAAAAAAAAGGCATCCGAATTGGAAAGGAAGAAGTCAAATTATCCCTATTCACAGATGACATGATCTTATATATTGAAAATCCCAAAGAATCCACAAGAAGACTACTAGAGCTAAGAAATACAGCAAATTTGGTGGATACAAGATAAACACGTAGAAGTCAGCTGGTTTTCCATACACCAGTAATAAACAATCTGAAAAGGAAATCAAGAAAACAATTCCATTTATAATAGTATCTAAAAGAATGAAATGCCTAAGAATAAATTTAACCAAGGAGGTGAAAGGTTTGTAGACGGAAAACTACAGAACATTACTGAAAGAAAGTCTAAAATAAATTGAAAGGCATCCAGTGCTCATGGAATGGAAGACTTAATATTGTTAAGATGTTAATACTGGGAAGTGGATGTGGCTCAACCACTTGGGCGCCTGCCTACCACATGGGAGTCCTGTGTTCAGGTTCCAGTGCCTCCCAAAAGAAGTCGAGCAGATGCTGCCTCCTGTTGCAACAGAGCTAGACTCTGCCCCCACCACAACAAGCAGAGACCACAACTCAGCAGACAAGACAGCCCATGGGGAGCAGATGTGACTCAGTCCTTTGGGCACTGGCCTCTCATGTGGGAGATCCCAGATTTGGTTCCCAGTGCCTCCTGGAGAAGGTGAGCAGACAGATGAGCAAACCCTCTGAGGGATGGGAGGGATAAATAAAGAAAAATTAAATTTTAAAAAAAGAAAAAGGATGTCAAAACTCCCTCAAGCAATCTTCAAATTCAGTGCAATCCCTGTCAGATTCCAGCAGCCATTTTTGCTGAGATGGAAAAGCAGAACTGCAAATTCAGATGGAATTGCAGGGGTTCCCAAGTAGCCAAAAGAATCTGGAAACAGAAGAACAAAGTTGGAATAGTCACACGTCTTGGTCAAAACTTACTACAAAGCTTAAATAATGAAAATAGTGTGGTACTGGCATAACAGTAGACATATAGACCAATGGCATAGAATTGTGAGTGCGGAAATAAACCCACTCATCTACGGCCGGGGTGCCAAATCTTTTCACTGGGGGAAAGAATAGTGTCTTCAACAAATGGTGTGGGAACAACCGGAAATCCACATGCGAAAGAATGAATGTGAACCCCTTCTCACTATATACAAAAATTAACTCAAAATGGATCAATGACCTAAATATAAGAGCTAATGCTCTAAAACTCTTGTAGTAAACCTAGGGAAATATCTTCAGGTCTTTAAGTAGGTAATCGATACATCAAAATTAAAAGCTTTTGTGCATCAAAGCACATTGTCAAGTGAAAAGAATGGGAGAAAATATTTGGAAACCATGTATCTGCTAAGAGCTTAATATCCAAAATATATTTTTAAAAAACTACAACTCAACGACAAAAAGATAATATAATTTTAAAATGGGCCGGGGATTTAAATAGACATTTCTCCAAGTAAGATACTCAAATGACGAATAAATATATGAAAAGGTGCTCAACATCATTAGCCACTAGAGATATGCAAACTAAAACTACAATGAGATGCTACATCACATCCACTACAATGGCTATTATTTTTAAAACTGAAAATAACAAGTCTTGGAGCAGATGTGGAGAAATAGGAATCCTTGTACATTTTTGGTGGGAATGTAAAATGGTGCAGCCACTATGGAACACTGTTTGGTGGTTCTCAGAAAATTAAACGTAGAATTACCATATTTTCCTGCAATTCCACTCCTATGTATATACCCAAAAGAAATGAAAGCAGAAACTGAGATATCTGTACACTGTTCATTGCAGCATTATTCACAATAGCCAAAAGGTGGAAGCAACCCAAAAGAACAAATGTCGTTTGATTTCTTTTACGTGAAATACTTAGAATAAGCAGTGTCAAAGAACTGTGTCCAGTTAAAATATTTAAAATGATTTTTATGTTATGGATATTTTATCACAATTAAAAATAAATTAATAAAAAAATGAAATTGGAAAGTTAAAATTAAATTTTTTTTTAATTCCATAATCTAAGCTTCTACCTTAGGAAACTAGGAAAAGAAAACAAATTTAATCCAAAGTAAGCCAAGGAAAAGATTAATAATAATTAGAACAGAAATCAATGAAATTGTAAACAGGAAATTAATAAGAAAATTAGTGAAACCAAAAGCTGGTTCTTTGAAAATATCAATAAAAGTGGCAAACGTCCTGCCAGGCTAACCAAGAACAAAAGAGTGAATACACAAATTAAGTAATATCAGAAATGAAAGAAGGCCTATCACAACTGATAGGAAAGGTGGTTGATGTGTGAGGAGTGGGGGTGGGGAGTGGGAAGTGGGAACCTCGTATTTTTTAATGTAACATTTTGTGTGATCTACGTATCTTTTTAAAAAAGGATATTAATATAAATAACTACCCACAAATCTGAGAACTTAGATGAAATGAAGCAGAAGAAGTGATAACAATTTTCTACATTCTCTTCCAGGAAATAGAAGCAGAGGGAACATTTCCTAATTCATACTATGAGACCAGCATTACACTAATTATACCCAAACCAGACAAGGGCATTACTGGGAAAGAAAATTACAGGCTAATAGCTCATGAACACAGAAGAAAAAATCTTCAGCAAAATATTAGCAAGTTGAATTCAACAATGTGTAAAAAGGATTATACACCACAACCCAAAAGGAGAAACAAACAAATCCAATATTATAGTCGGGAGATTTCAACAACCCTCTGTTAGTAATAGATTTGTTTCAGGTCTGAAAGCTGGTTCAATATTAGAAAATCATTTGATCATGTCAATAATAGCAGGAAAAGCATGTGATAAAATCTAACACCCGTTTACGATAAATAGCCAGCAAACTGAGGATAAAGGGGATTTTGTACAATTTGATTTTTTTTTAAAAAAGCTACAAAATCCTACAGCTAATTTCATACTTAATTGTGAGAAACCAGATGCTTCCTCCACAAAGATTGGGAACATGACTAGGATGCTCAGCCTCGCCACTCCTGTCCAATAGCACACTGGGAGTTCCAGCTAGCGCAGCGAGACGAGGAAAGGAAGGAAGCAGCATACACAGTGGAACAGAAGAACAAAACTGTCTTTGTTCACAAATGATATAATTGTCTGTGTAGAATACCTGAAAGAACCAACAAAAGCTAAAACTAATAAGCAATAATTAGGCAGCGGACTTGGCCCAGTGGTTAGGGCGTCCACCTACCACACGGGAGGTCCGCAGTTCAAACCCCGGGCCTCCTTGACCCGTGTGGGGCTGGCCCATGCGCAGTGCTGATGCGCGCAAGGAGTGCCCTGCCACGCAGGGGTGTCCCCCTCGTAGGGGAGCCCCACGCGCAAGGAGTACGCCCCGTAAGGAGAGCCGCCCAGTGTGAAAGTAAGTGCAGCCTGCCCAGGAATGATGCCGCACACACGGAGAAATGACACAACAAGATGACGCAACAAAAAGAAACACAGATTCCCGTGCCGCTGACAACAACAGAAGCAGACGTAGAAGACGCAGCAAATAGACACGGAGAACAGACAACCGGGGTGGGGGGGGCGGAGGGGAGAAAAATAAATAAATAAAAATCTTTAAAAAAAAAAAAGAAATTCCACTGTACATTTAAAAAAAAAAAGCAATAATTATAGCTTAGTTGCGGGAATCAAGGTTAATCTGCAAAAGTCAATTGCTTTCTTATATACCAGCAATAAACAATTGGTATTTGAAATAAAAAACACAACACCATTTACATTAGTACCAAAAAATTAAATACTTAGGTTATAAATGGAACAATATATATATATAAGGTCTATATGAGGAAACCTACAAAATTCTGATACTAGAAACCAAAGAATCTTTAAATAAATGGAGAGTTAATTCATGTTCAAGGATAGGAAGATCTAATAATATTAAAATGTCAATCTTCCCAAATTGATTTATAGATTCAATGCAATCCCAATCAAAATCCCACCAGGTAATTTGGTAGATACCGACAAACTGATGGTGAAGTTTATAGAAATAAATAATGGAAGGAAAACTGGAAAATTTACAAATATGTAGAAATTAAGTAACAACATTTAACAACCAATGGGTCAAAGAAAAAATCACAAGGGATATTAGGGAAGATATTGAGATCAAATATGAAAGTACAACATACCACAATTTATGGGACGCCGCAAAGGCAGTGCTCTGAGAGAAAAAGTTTTATGGAAAGGAAAAGACCCAGCATAACCAGCACAGCACTGAAGAACAAAGTCGGTGGACTGTGCCACTACCTGGCTTCACGTCACACTGCAAAGCTACAATAATCAAAACTCTGGTATTGGTGAAGGACTAGACAAGATAGATAACATAACAGAGAGCCAGAAAAAGATTCCCACAAGGTCAAGTGATCTTTAATGGAGGAGCAAAGGCAATTCAATGGAGAATAGATGCTTTTTCAACAAATATTGCTGCAACAATTAGACATTGACATCCAAAAAAAAAAGGAAAAACCAAAAAATCAAAACTAGACACAGACCTTCTTTCACCAAAATTACCTCAAAAATTAATCTTGATTTCATGTAAAATGAAAAACATACAACTCCTAGAAGGAAACATAGAAATATCTAGGTGACCTTGGATTTGGCAATGACTTTTTCACGTCCTCACAAAAACCTGCACATGTGTGTTTACAGTAGCTTTATTCGTGATCGCCCAAGACAAAGTAGCCAAGATGTCCTTCATTAGGTGAGTGAATAAAGTGGTACATCCATAAATGAAGTATTATTCAGTCATAAAAAGAAATGAGCTCTCAAGCCATGAAAAGGCATGGAGGAGCCTTAAATGCATACTGCTAAGTAAAAGAAACCAATCTGAGAAAGCTACGTTTATTTTAACTATATGACATTCTGGGAAAGGCAAAACATAGAGACAGGAAAAAAGATAAGTAGTTTTTTGGGTGTGTGTGTGTGACGAATAGGTGGAGCACAGGGTGTTTTTAGGACAGTGAAACTGTCCTGTATTATATGGTAATGATGTATACACAACATCATACATCTGTCAAAACCCAGAGAAATGCACAACACAAGGAGTAAACCCTAATGTAAACTATGGACATCAGTTAATAATGTATCAGTAGTGGCTCATTAGTTATAACAAAGGTGCCATGCTAATGAAAAAGGTTAATAATTGAAGAAATTGTGTGCAGGAGGAGTGGGGAAAGGAGAAGGATATGTGGGAACTCCCTGTATTTTGTGTGCAGTTTTTCTGGAAACTTAAATCTACACTAAAGAATAAAGCCTTAAAAAAACTAACAAAGGAAAATAAAATAGATGAAAAGGTGGAGAATTTCAACAGAATTACCACCTGTTAAAAAAGCAATCAAGGAAACGGACTTGGCCCAGTGGTTAGGGCATCCGTCTACCACATGGGAGGTCCGCTGTTCAAACCCAGGGCCTCCTTGACCCTTGTGGAGCTGGCCCATGCGCAGTGCTGATGCGCGCAAGGAGTGCCCTGCCATGCAGAGGTGTCCCCCGGGTAGGGGAGCCCCGCGCGCAAGGATTTCGCCCCATAAGGAGAGCCGCCCAGCGAGAAGGAAAGTGCAGCCTGCCCAGGAATGGTGCCGCCCGCACTTCCCATGCCACTGACGACAACAGAAGCCGACAAAGAAACAAGACGCAGCAAATAGACAATGAGAACAGACAACCGGGGGAGAGGGGGGGTTAAATAAATAAATAAATCTTTTTAAAAAATTTAAAAAAAAAGCAATCAAATGGGCATTCTAATACTGCAAAACACAGTATTGGAAATAAATATAAATTTTAAAACTTTAGTTGGATTTACTGGCCAGTTCAACAGAGCAGGAGACAGGATCTCTGAACTAGAAGACAGATAAATAGAAAATATCCAGAAAGAAGCACAGATGGACAAAAGAATACAGAAAAGAGCACAGTAAGATACAGTGAAGAGGTTTGTTAAAATTAGAATCATGGCCCCCGATGATGCCCATGTCCTAATTCCTGGAACCCATGGACATGTGGACTTACATTGCAACAGGGACTTTGCAGATGTGGTTAAGGTTAAGGGCTTTGGGATGGGGAGATTATCCTGGATTGTCCAGATAGAATCTGGATCCCGTAGACTCACACAAGTCCTTAAGACTTTCCTGGCTGCCAGGTGCCAGGTGATGACAACGTGAGAAGTACTGAGCCTGTGTTTGCTGACTTGGAAGATGGAGATTGGCACCATGAGCCAAGGAATGCAAGCAGCCTCTAGACACTGAGGAGGGCAAGGATGCAGATTCTCCCCTAGAGCCTCTCTGGGGGAGTGCAGCCTGCCCGCACTTCGTTCTCAGCCTGGTGAAACTGCAGCAGACTGCTGACCCGCAGAACTGTAAGCTAATAAATACGGGCTCTTTTACACCACTAAATAAGAGCTTATTTTTTTGCTGCATCAATAAAAAACTAATACAAGGTCTAACCTATGGGTAATTGGAATCCCAAAAGGAGTGGAGAGAGAAAATGGGAATAAGCACTATTTGAAGATGTAATGGCTGATTTTCTTACAAAACCAATAAAAGATATTAATCCACAGATCCAAGAACATCTGTGACCCCTAAACGGATTATAAGGAAAATCGTACAAAGACGTGTCATAGTAAGAATCCTGGAAGCCAGACAAACACAGAATCTTAAGAGCCTCTAGAAGAAGAGACGCACGTCACCTTCTAAGAAGCCACTTCATGAATTCACAACAGAATTGATGGAAACCAGGACTGTGGAATAATCTGTAAAATAATCTGTAATAATCTGTGAAATCTGGAAGAAAACAAAAAATTCCAGATCAGGGGAAAATCCTTCAAAAATGAAGAAGAAAAACAATTTTGAGCTAAAAATGAAAGAATTTACCAGGAGACCTATACAACTAGACTTGCGAGGGGAAATTCTTCAGGCAGAAAGAAAAGGATCTACATATATTTTACAGTAAAGTCTACATAAAATGTGTGTAGAAATAAAATGCATGTTATCAGAAACACAAAAAGTAGCAGGTGGTAAAGGAATGAAAGTGTTCTGGTATTTTAGCATTATTAGGGAAGAAGTAAAAATGGTAATTTGTAAAATATTAGATTATAGAAATGTTGAAAGGGCACAAATGATACGTCATACAAAGTGTAAAAAGTTGGTATGCTATGGTAATGTCAGACAGAGTAGAGGCTAAAGTGGAAAGCATTTCTAAATGCAGAGAGGACAATTCCTAATAAAAGATACAACTCATCAGAAACAGTTCTGTATTTGTGTGTTCATAATAGTATACCCTTAAAGTGCATTAAGCAATAGTTGACAAAACTACAAGGACAGGGGAGGCAGATGTGGCTCAACTGATAGAGCGTCCGCCTACCATATGGAGGGTCCGGGGTTTAAACCCAGGGCCTCCTCACCTGTGTGGAGCTGGCCCATGCGCAGTGCTGCGGTGCACAAGGAGTGCCTTGCCATACAGGGGCGCCCCCGTGTAGGGGTGTCCCACGCACAAGGAGTGTGCCCTGCAAGGAGAACTGCCCCACGTGAAAAAACGCAGCCTGCCCAGGAGGGTAGCCACACACACGGAGAGCTGATACAGCAAAAGAATACAATAAAAAAGAGATGCAGTTTCCCAGTGCCACCTGACAATGCAAGCAGACACAGAAGAACACGCAGCAAATGGACACAGAGAGCAGACAACTGGGGAAGAGGAGATAAATAAATAAATCTTTTGGGGGAAAAAACTACAAGGAATGCAAACAAGTCCACAGTCATGGTAGAAAATTTTAATAAACCTCTCCTAGTGAACGATAGAATAAGCAGACAAAAATAATCCATGAGGGTTATTGAAGATTTGAACAGTGCAATTAACACCCTTGACCCTATTTGACACATGTAGAACTTTGCACGCAACAGCTGTAGGGTACTCATTCTTTTACAGTGCACATGGGACCATTTCTCAAAATTGACCCTTTGCTGTGCCATAGGTGAGTTGGGAGAAATCGGACACAGTGTGTTCTCCGACCCTAGTACAATTAAACTACATACTAATAACCTAAAAACCAGAAAATCTCCATGTTTTTAGAAATTATATAGTATTCTTCTCAATTATCTAAGAGTCAGAAAAGAAATAGAAATTAGAAAATATTTGTAACTGAATGAATACACATCAGTTTGTGGGATGCAGCTAACACTAGTCTTAGAAATTTACTGCTTAAATGCATATATAAGAAAAGGCAGAATATCAGTAAACTAAGCATCCATCTTAAGTAGTGAGAAAAAGATCTTAAACCCAAAAATTGAAGAAGAAAAGAAAGAATAGGGGAGCAGGTGTAGCTCAGTGGTTGAGCACCTGCTTCCCATGTGTGAGATCCTGGGTTCAATCCCTGGTATTGCCTTTAAAAAAGGAAGAATAAAGATGAGACCAGAACATAACTGAACAGGAAACAAACATATAATGAAGAAGATAAAGTCAAACATTGGTTCCTTGTAAAAAGTACTAACTTGATAAAGCTGCAATGAGATTAATCAAGAAGAGAAGAGAACCCCGACCCAATCCTTCTCACTGCAGATCTTGTGGAATTAAACTCTTCCATGGCTTGCTCCCCAGGGTGGTGTTCCGAGCGGTTCACGATCCAGCCCCTGCCTGCCACCCGCCTCCTTCATCAGTAAGCACCAGCCTTCCCGCTCCAAGCCTCTGCCTGCCTCCTACCCAGCGGACCTCCTCTGGAGGCAGTACCCACTATGCCCACCAGGGGGCATTGAGGAGTGCGGGCCACCACTAGGCTTTGGGGGGGGGCGGGGCCTGGGGCAGCCCCCACCATGAAGAACTGCCCCTAGAATGCCAGTAGTACCCCGCCGAGTTTGGCCGAACTGCATATTTTCTTGGTTCCCCCTCTGGAAGTTCTACCTGCTTGTTAGCTCTGCCTGTAGCTGTCTTTCACCTCGTCTTCACCAGGTTAACTCTGACTCAGCCTTTGGGTCTCTGCTTAAATGTCTCTTCTTGGAAGGCTTCCTGAACACGTGCCTAGCAAGTTTACTGCCTTGAGTCTGCTCCCCACCCCTTTTATTAAATAGAAGTCAAGTTCAATTCTGGGAGCAGGGACTTTTAACTTGAATATACTCTGAAAAGAACACCAAGGTTGAAAAAGGGAGATTCTGGTATTTACTGTGTAACCATGGTAAATCTACCCCCTCTGGAAAGAGCCTCTTGCCTCATCTTCATCTTCCAGGCTTCTCTGGGAGCTACCGTTGCACACCTGGGCCTTCCCAGGAAGCGGTTTCCCTGGAAGGGCTCTTCTCCCGTCCCCCTTCCCCACGTCAATTTGCTCTTTATTATCTTCGTTCATCCTTCTGTCCCAAGTTCAAGCCTGTGTCAAGTTTGCCCCCTCCCACCTGCCACCTGGAAGCCATCCCCGTGTGCCCCCTCCCCAGTTCCAGGGGAGGTCCTTGGGAAGGAAGGACAGAGCCTGTGCTTGGCCGGGGGCAGGCAGCCGCGCCCTGCAGGGTGCAGGGCACCGCCTCGGGTCCCATATCAGTTTTTAAAGTTTTGCATGGGTAATTATGGGTGGCGGTTGTATTGAAATCTGCAAAACCAAGGAGCCTTCCTCAAGGAAGAAGAGGCGGCTCCCTTCCAGCAGGACCCCTGCCTCTTTGCTTTAAATATATGGCGAAGCTTAGAGATATGTCAGTCAGGGCAAGAGGATTAGCCTCGCCCATTTGAAAGGAAAATTGGGAGGGAAAAAAAACCTTGTCTGAACTTGAAAATAAAAGTGTTGATGTGGTTTTTATTGCAGAAACATATCTTACTGATTAAGAGCATGGGGAGCTACTGGCTCGTGGGTGGGCCAGCTGTATTTGGCCTCCTCACTCTGCCAAGGCCAAGCTCACCGCCCGCAGAATGTCAGGGCAGGAGGCTGGGGCAGATGCTCTGCAGAGCCCATCCCTGCTGGCGGGTGTGGTTGCGTGTGTGTGTGCGCGCGCGCACGTGCGCAGGCATGACCCCTGGTCCATCGAAAGGAAGGCCGGGTGCTTCCACCAGCTCAGAGGGGACAGAGACCAGCACAGCCTGGGCTCTGCCGCTTGAGGGAGTGACCTGAGCCCAGTGGCTTTGGAGCCGTGGTTCCGTCATCCATAGAACAGGGCAGAGGTGCTGCTTCACCGAGGGCAGGCGAGCATCAGGGAGATGATGCCCGCGCAGCGGCTGGCACGTGCAGGTGGAGCAGAGGCTCAGCCAGCGGTGGCCACCACTGACTGATTGAGACCCTCCCGCCCCCCCACCGCTGCCTCTTGCAGGCTGTCTTTCTCGACGGGGTCTCTGCTGCTATGAGGGAGGCCAGGACCCCTGGTAGGCCTCAGTTTCCCTGACTGTGAAGTGGGGCCAGCAGCTCTCCGCAGGAGGACCACACAGGCCTTGCGGCTTGGCATGATCCCTCCGGGCCCGGCCCAGCTGGCGCTCTCTCCGGTTTCATTGGGTTGGGTTACAGCACGATGGCAGCGATTGATAATGCTGTAATTGGGGTGACTTGGGTATTTTCCTAGGTCAGGCTCCTGGTGACTCACGCTTGGTAAGTCGACATTCCACTGTCATCAAGCACAGACGGTTAAATAACCTAATCAGGCATTCAGGTTTCACAACTTCTGTGTCTGAATGTGAGGTCCCCGAGTTACCCAGATATTCCATTCCGCAGATGTTTACGTGGGCTCCTGGGGGCCTGCACGGAGACGGTTTCTCTGGGGCATTTAGCTGGCACCTAGAGGGTTTCCAGCTGCAATCTGTTCCCAGCAATTAATATCTTGTAAATAATAAATCCGCCCAGTAGCCGAGCTCAGCGTTCAGTTTTTCAGGTCCTCCGTTCCCCCTTTCCTCTCTCCCCTCATCCTTCCAGAAGCTTCTCGCCTCTGCCCTTTCCCTGGCCCAATACATCGGCCCTCCTTTCTCCTCCCCATCGTGTCTGTCTCTCCTTCAGCCTCTCTGCTGTCCTGTCTGGGCCTCAGTGGGTGTGGGGCTGGAACGTCCCAGTACCCCCTCCCCAGGGCTCAGGGAGACATCGGAAGGTGGGGCCAGGGAGCCGCGGCCCCGGGAAAGGGCAGGGCCAGCGGCTAGACAGGGTGCCCTGTGCCCTGTGGCCCAGCCTGTGGGGGCAGGGACACCCGCCACCATTTGTCAGGCTGAGCTGCAAGGTGTGAGGATGGTGCTCTCAGAGGTGGTTTCTTCCAGGACATTCTACCTGCCTGGGCAGCAGGGAAGTCAAAAGGAAGGGGCAGGTGTAAGGAGAGAAGGCATCTAGCCCAGAGGGGTCCCCTCGGGCTGTGGCCTGCCCTCTGCCTGCCATTTCTCCTGGGAGCACCTTCTCATCAGCCAGGGCTGGGTGCAAACCCCAGACCCGTCCCTCGCCACCAGTCAACAGTGGTCCCTGAATGCCTGGGCAGCCACACCCCTCCTCCTCCAGGAAGCCCTCCTTCCTGGGCTGTTGCTCCCTCCCTTTCTGAACAGTGTTGGCCAGGTGCCCGCCCACCTTCCCGTGAACTGGCCTGAGCACCTTTTGTTTTCCCGGCAGACCAGAGCTCTGTTACCTCCTTGTCTAGGTCCCTCGCCGGGGGGGTCACCAGGTCGGGGGACGCTCTGGGCTCCAGTTGTCTGGGTGTGGTGGTCGTGAGCCAGGAGCACGCTGCCGGGGCCAGAGCAGTGGCCGAGGTCCAGGAGGACTGGGGTGCCGGCTGGAGCCTGCTGCAGCCTGGGAGCCGGGCAGCCCCCTGGGCGGGCCCCAGCCAGCCCCCCACTCTGGGTGCTCCAGGAAGGGGTCAGACAGCAGGAGGCCGCAACGAGGAGGAGCAGCGGCGCCGCTGGCAGAGAGGCTGGTTCTGTCCTGTGAGTGCAGAGGACAGGGGCGCCTGCTGAGCCCCCTCCCCGCTTCACCTCCTCGTGACCCTCCCACCTGCCGTGGGCGGCCGGGGCCAGGGGAGGAGAAGCCGCCAGACCCAGCCCAGGGCCACTAAGGCGGCGCCCGGGAACAAAGCAGCTGGCCCCCGCGCCTCCTGCTGCCCGGTGCCCCCCAGGGCAGGGCGGCCAGGGGGCGCTTCCCAAGGGCGTGGCTAGGGCGCGCGGTGCAGAGCCCGCCCGGGCGAGGACACCTGGGCCTCTGGCACCGGCCGCCACGCTGCAGCCGCCTGCCCCCGCGGAGCCCCAGTGGTGCCCAGGGACGTGCCCGGGGGGCTGGGGCGTGCTGCGCGGGGTGGAGCGCCTGCTGGATGCCAGGCAGCTCTCACATGGGCACAGTGGCCCCGCCCCGGAATTGCCCACCCAAGGCCCTCCACAGAAGACACCTGGACATTTCTTTGAAATCCAAATTCTTTCTTAACATTTCACACCAGTTTGGCAGCCTACCCCGGGATGTGTCCACGTTTGCTGTAATGCGGACGACACAACCTTAAACATTTTTAAGTCTGATCGTCGTTCTGGAAAGGGCGCCGTCTGTCCAGTGCCCGGCACCTCCGTGCCCACGGGCTTCCAGCTGCCAGAGGGTGTGGAGGGGCCTGGGGCCACCCACCACCGGAGCCCACGTCCCTGCCAGCCGCTGTCGGGAGGCCTTGTGGCCCTGGAGCCGGTCAGATGGGGTCACTCACCAGGCCTCAAGCCCACCGCCGCCACAGGGGTGCCCCGCTCCTGGGCTGCTGTGAGCACTCAGGCAGGTGGGGCGCCCGGGGGGGGGGGCGGGGAGTGTTTTAAATGCAGGGCCTGGAAACGGGCGCGGGGGAGCAGCCACTCCAGGAGGATGCCCCCTCCGCGGGCCCTCCGTGAAGGAGCGGGCTCCGGGCCCACGCAGTGCTGCACTGCCCTCTGGGGACGGTCCTCGAGTGCTCTCCCGGCCCCTGGACGTCACACCCCGGGCTGGGCGTCCTCTCCCCCAGCCTCACTTCACCCTGCAGCCCGGGGAGGGTGGTCTTAGCTGTAGAGGAGGAGCCTGAGGCACAGAGGGGCGCTGGTGTCCTGTCCCCACTCAGGCCCCTCTCCCAGGGGCTTTGCCACAGGTGCCTCCCTTCTCCTGTCCCCGGGCCTTTCCCCCTCCCCCCTCCACACCAATCAGAGGCGAGTGTGCAGCGTTCCAGTCACCCCCACCCACTCTCCACCCCCTTCCCCTCTGTCCCCTGGAGTGGTGTCTGGCACAGCCCCAACCTCGTGCCCGCTCCATGGCTGCAGCTGGCCTGAAGGCGCTCACCTGGCGAAGGCGCTTCCCTGGAGATGGCCCTCACCTGTAGAAAGCGCCTACCTGAGAGGTGCTGCCCTGGAGAAGGTGCGCCCCTGGAGCCGGAGGCCCTGCCGGGCTGGGCTGGGCGCCCCTCCCCCCCCACCCTCACCCGCCCTCAGCCCCGGCGCGCTCCTCCCCGAGCCTTTGCGGGCGCAGGCTCCCACCCTGCCCCGACCCACTGCGCGTCCTCCCCTCCCCGTCCCGGTGCTCCCGCCTTCCTGCTCCTTCAAAGCGCTTCCAGCATGCTGTCACGCCCCCAGCAGAACACCCCTCTTTGGCCGCTCCCTCGTTGATCCTTCCACGTCCTTTCCCTCAAGCTGCTCCAGCTGCGTCCCTGCTCTGCTCTCCCGAAGCCTCCAGCCCCAGGTCAAGGTCGCTGACCGCCTGCGGCTCCTCCACGGGTCTCAGGCCCCTCGGCCCTGCTCCCTACACCAATCCCTGGCCACCTCCCCGGGACCCTTCTCCCCCTTCAGCGTCACTCCCCTCCCCAGCCGCTCCTGCTTAGCTCCCTTGCTGCATCACTCTCAGCCTCTGAGCTGGGGGTCCCCGGGGCCTCTGAGCTGGGGTCCCCAGGGCATCGATGGTGGCTCCTCTTGACATCGCGTTCACTTCTGGCTCCCAAGTTACTGACCTGCCTCTCCCTGAGCTCCAGACTCCCATGTCCCTCTCAGGGTGCTGGGTGGGGCCTCAGCCTCAGGCCCATCCGCGGCAGCCCCCGACCCCCAAGTCTCCCCAAACTTGGGAAGGGGCAATCCCCTCCTTCCAGCTGCTTAGAGTGGAAGCCTGGGGAGGCACCCTCCACGCCCTCCCTCCCGCACATCCTGGCTCTTCCTCCCGAGCCTCCACAGGCTGGCGCTGCCCCCAGCCCCTGCTCTAACGCCCGGGGGGCTCCCGTAGCTGCCCTGGCTTCCCCCAAGTCCCTGCACACCCTCCTTTCCACATCCCGGGTCGCCCCGCGGCCAGAATCCCTCCTAAGACCCCCACCTTGCCCAGGGCCCCCGCGGCTGCTCCTCGGGCTCCTGCCCGCCCACCGTGCCCACCTGGGTGCTCGTGCGCCTCCTGAGTGCCCTCCCTTGCCTCAGGGCCTTGGCACGTGACGTGCCCGTGGCCTGAACTCTCGCCTCCAGCTTTCTGGCTCGCCCCGCCCTCTCCTCCTTCCGGCCTTGGCGGTGAAATTGGCATTGCAGCCTCCCACCCACCCCCAGGGCGCCCCCTCCCTGCCTCACGCCCGCCCCCCCTTCCAGCCAGCTGGCTGCGGGGTAGACGCGTACGGGCGTGTTGTCTCCCCAGGGCCGGTGCTTCTGCCCGGCTGCTCCCTGTGGCTCCCCCATCCCCAGGAAAGCGCTGGGACGCGGTGGGGCCGGGAAATGTCCTCTGAGTGGCGACTCGTGGGGCCCTTCACCCCTGCCAGCAGGTGAAGCCGGGGCAGGCTCGCTGCCCCCGAGCAGCCCTGGCCCCCGAGGTGGCGCGCAGCGGGGCAGGGTGGGCCCCCACGTGCTGGCTCACCCGGGCTGCAGCTGGGGGTCCTGACCCCGGCGCCCCCCGCGGGCGGAGGGTCAGCCTCAAGGCCGGCTTAGCTCCCGCCTGAGCCCGGCCCCGCATTCCTTCCCCGGCGGGCGCTGGGAGGGGCGGCCGCCAGCCGGGTCTGGGGCTCCCACCCGGGGACCCCCGCTGACGCACACGTGCTCACCCCCGCACAGGGCACAGGTGCACGGCAGGTGCACGCGCGCACACCCCCGGCTGGGAGCCTGGGGCCCTCGGCCCTGCAGAGGACTAATCACTGCCCCTGGGGTCAGAGCCAGAGGCCGGGACCACCCGCCGGGCACCCCAGGCACAGCCGGGGTTGCACCAGGGAGGCGTGTGGCCCCCAGGGCTGTGGTGGGGGGAGAGCCCCGACCCCTTCGTCACCGCGCGCCCCCACGAGGCCAGTGGGCAGGGCTCGAGGCCCGGGGCCGAGCAGGAATCCGGCCGCGGTGAGCCCGTGGCTGCCCCCGCAGCTGCAGCCTGGCTCGCGAGGCCCCCGCCTGGCTGGGTTGTATTTGGGGGCCCTCCCTTCTCCCGGGCATGCCCCTCGGGGGCCCTTTCTGGCCAGGCCGTCAGCCTCCTGTCTGTTCGGGGGAGACCCTCTCGACAGTGACTGCGCCGTAACCCCGACACTCCAGCCCCGGGCAGCGGCGTCCCCAAGGCCGCAGGCCCCAGGCCTCTCCTGTCCATGGGCCCGGGTGGCCGTGGCTATGCGGCGTGGCCCTGCCCGGACACTGGCCCTGCGCTGGCCTCTCCAGACCCCCAACAACCTGTGTCAGAGCTCCCCTCAGAATCTCTTCCCATCAGAATCTCTGTCTGTGTGTGCCCCCCAACCTTGCAGCTGTTTGGGCGGTTTGGGGACGAAGAGTCAGGAGGGGGGCGTGCCCTGTCCAGCTTGTCACAGGACCGTCTGCCAGCGAGGAGGGGCCAGCAGGGGACCACCGAGAGGAAAACACTCCTGCTTCTGGCCAAAATGGAGTCACGGCTGGGCCTACCCCACCCCAAACACTCACGGGGGAAAGAGAAACAAAATCGACACGGTATCCAGGCCCAGGGATGTGCAGTTTCCAGACACCGGACATCAGGCAATGGAAGGAACTGGCCCCTAGAGATGGGAGACACTAAAATAAGAAAAAAAAGAAAAAAGAAAAATAAATAAATAAATAGAGACAGAGACGAGCGAGGGGGCCCAGCCGTGCCCCGGGTTTCAGCCTCGAGAGCTTCCAGGCCCCGGTGCAGGGAGGGCGCCCAGGAGAGCCCGAGAGCGGCTCCGAGCTGAGGAGGTGGAGGAGGCACCGGGTGGCGTGTTGGAGAGGACAGAGCTGCGCGAGAGCCAGCCTGGCACGCAGGGGCCTCAGCTACTCCGTCCTGCCCCGGCAGCGCATGGGGGAGCGACTCGCGGCCTGGAGAGAATCCCCGTCAAGGACTCAAGGAGGCAGTGCTCAGGGCCCTCAGGAGGGACAGGCCCTGTTTCCACCAGCGAGACTGGAGACCTCCGACGGCCCTGGACTCGGGGGGCAGGGGGGCTGCTCGGGCCTCGCCTCGGTGGGACGGACTAATCGGCCGAGGGCTGAGCGCCGACCCAGACCCACTTAGCGAATCTTGAAAGCAAGACCTTGGAAAGATGAAACTGATTCCAAGGAAATTAAGCACATGCCAGAACAAAGCTCGAGAACATTTGCTGGAATACCAAAATATGCATCATTCAACATGATAAAATTCACAATGTCAGGCATCCCGTCAAAGACTATGAGGCATACGAAGAAACGCGAAACATAACCTATAATGAGGAAATTAATCAATAGAAACCGACACGGAAGTGATCTTGGGTTGGTCCGGGATTTCTTAGGTACAATCCAAAAGCACGATCCAGAAAAGAACAAACTGATAAACTGGATTTCCTCAAAATTAAATATTTTTTTTGTCTTTGAAAGACTTTGTTAAGGGAATGGAAAGACAGGCCACAGACTGGGAGAAATATTTTTAAGGCACATATCTGATAAAGGACTTGTACCTAAAATTCATAAAGACCTTGCCAAACCCAATTATAAGAAAACAACCCAATTTTAACATTTCAATAAGAAAGATATGTAAGAGAGGAAACAAACAAATGAGAAGATGCTCAATATCATTGGTCGTTAGGGAAACGCAAATGACAACCACAATGAGATGCACTGCACATCTATTAGAATGGCTAAAATTGGAAAGCAGACAGTACCAAGCGTTGTCAAGGATGTGGAGAACCTGAAATTCTCACACACTGCTGCTGGGAATATGAAATAGTACAAGCACTTTCGAAAAGTTGGGCAGTCTCTTAATAAGTTAAACATACACCTACCATATGAAGCAGCCCCTCCGCCCTGGGATTGCCCCAAGATAAATGAAAGCATATATCACTTGTTCGTGAATATTCAAAGCAGCTTTATTTGTAACTGGAAACCAGCCAGTGTTTATCAACAGGCAAATGATTTCACTAAGTGTGGTTTATCCATACAATGGAACATTACCTCACAATAAAATAGAAAGTGTCGTAAAATTACATTGAGTGAAAGAAGACAGTCAAAGAGTATCTGCTGTATGACTCCATTTATATAAAATTCTAGGAAATACAAACTGATTTATAGTGATAGAAAGCTGGAGATGGGGGTAGGGATTTTGTGGTAACGGTTTCACGATGCACACGTGTGTCAAGACTTACAAATTGTGCACTTTAAAAATGTCAATTAACTGTCCAGCAATTGCACCTCAATAAAGCTGTTTTAAAATAAGAGCATGGGAGTGGATGGAGCTCAGTGGTTGAGCGCCTGCTTCCCATGTACGAGGTCCTGGGTTCGAGACCTGGTACATCCTAAAAAATAAATTAAATAAAATTAAAAATAGAGCAAGAGTGAGGTCCTGGGGTGAGGGCCCCATCCTCCCACGGCCGCAGCACACTGGCCCCTGGCCCCTGGGAGGTACTGGATAGATTCTCACCCAGAACCTGGAGCGCGGTCCTGGTGGGCGCACCATTAAGCGAGGCCCTGCGCGTGCCCCCAGACCTCCTGCGATGGGCTGCAGCGAGTCGGGGCTCTGGGGGACCTCCTGGCCCTCACTGCCCGCGGCCGGTGAGGCTCCCTGGGACGATGCTCCGCCAGAAAGCCGAGGGTCGCCCCAGGGAGCCCTCGTTTCCCACCAAAAAGGCGCCTGCGGTGAGGCGACCGGGCGGGAAGCACCCTGTCCTGCCGCCTGCGGGTGCCCCCGAGCAGCTCTTGGCCGCTCACCTCGAGCCTCCTCGGGAGGGCCAAGGGTGCGCTGCCCCGGGTAGCCGGGGCGGGCTGCGGTCCCCAGGGGTGGGGGCAGCCAGCCGCACATGCCCACATCGGGGTGCAGGGTCCCTGCGAGGTGCAATTGTCAGACAGTTAACTGACATGTTTAAAGTGCACAATCTGTAAGTCTTGACACACGTATGCACCATGAAACCATCACCACAAAATCCCTCCCCGTCATCTCAGCGTCCCCTGAGACGGGAGGCCACGTCCCGCCCTGGCCGGGCTCCCTGCGGGGTCTCCCCGGCCCGCACGGGTCCGGCCTTGCTGCTGGTGCCAGGCTGGGGCCGGGCGCTCGACCACGCGCGCGAGGAGAGTCCCCACTGGGCTCCGAAGCCGCGCCCGGCCCCCTGGACCGCGGCCTTGCCGAGCGGTGCCCAGAAGATGGGCGCGGAGGGGGCACCTGCTTGGGTGGGGCAGAGAGCTTCAGGACGAGACCACGGGGCATCGGGGGGGCCCAAGTGAGGGGGCCAGGCCGGCGCCCCGGGCAGCCCTGGACTCTGCAGAGTGGCGCAGGGAACCCTGCGTCCGCGCCGGGAGCAGCCAGCGTGCGGGAGACGGGTGTGCCCACGAGTGTGCCCACGAGTGCGCCCAGGGCCCACCCGGCCCCGGAGGAGCTCGGCGGCGAGGACTTGGGCAGCGCGGCGCAGGGGCAGCCCGGGCCGGTCCTGAGAGCGCGGGAGCCGTGGGCTGGAGACTCGGGGAGCCGTCGCTAAACTGGGGACAGCGGGCCGGCCCCGAGGCCTGGAGGTCAGACCGCTGGGCACATCCTAGCTCGTGCCGCGTGCTCCGGCCTCCGTCCCCTGTCCCCAAAGCTCCCGTGTGCTCATGGGGAGACCAAGGCTGCTGGGCCTGAGGGGGGCCCAGGCGCAAGTTCCCTGGGGGGGGGGCGGTGTGCCGCAGTGATGGGGGACGCCTCCTGCTCCCCCCAGAAGCCCCTTTCCACTCAGAAACGTCCCCTCGGCAGCCCGAGGGGCCTTGCTGCCCTCGGAGGCCGTGGTGCTGCTGCCTGGGCAGAGGGAGACCTGGCACCCGCCCCGGGCACCCTGCTGCCCTCGCGCACCCCGGAATGCGCCCAGCGACACTTCTGCGTGGTTGTTGCTCAGGCTCCCCGCCCCAGCGCCAGGGCCGCGAGGTGCCGCCTGGGAGAGGCCGCGGGGGCCGCCTGGTGATCAGCACTAACTGCGCCTCGGCCCCCGATCCGCCCAGGAGCCTGGAGGAGCAGAGAGGCCCCCGGGGCGCAGAACCTCCGGGGCGGGCGTGCGGGGCAGGGTCCTGGGCCTACCACCCAGCCCTGCAACGCCACCTTGGGTCAGAGTTCCCGCGCCCGGGTGCGTGCAGCCGCCCGCCCGCACGGGGCCGGCCTCGTAGAACCTTCCAGGGGTGTGCGGAGGCTGCTGGTAGGATGCAGCCCAGGGGGGACCGCTGGTGGGCGCCCACGGGGTTCCGGCCTCGGGGGAAGCAGCCGGGGGCAGAGAGCAGGCCTGGGGTGTGGGTGGGGGCCAGGCTGGGGCGGAACAGCCAAGGCCAGGGGGGAGCAAGGGCACCCAGCTGCACCCCGAGCAGCCCAGAGAGGCCGCCCGCACCGCCTGGCCAGCACAGCACGTGCGCTTCCCGCTCCCTCCCTCCTTTTGGTCATCCAGTGGGTGACATGTGGACAGGACTTCTGTTAAATACTCTCAGATCTCAGTGCTCCGGGCCCCACACGACCCGCTCACCCCAGGGCGGGGCCCCTGGGCGCCGGGACCAACCTCGCCCCTCGAGACCTCTGCGCCCCGGGTCTGTGACTGCCCCAGACCGGTCACCGCCTTGGCCCGGGGTTCAGGCGAAGCCCCCTTCCCAGCACCCTCCCTCCCGTCTCCCTCCCTCGCTCCTTCCTGGCCTTCTGCTTTCCTGGCCCCGGGGCCCTGTCCTGCCGCCACTGGGCTCTGGAAGCAGAGGAAGCTCCGCAGACAGGGGGCGTCCAGCGTGGCTCCGTCCTTCTCCCCAAGACAGGGACACAGCGAGGGGTGGGCAGTGCAGCCGGCTGGGGCCCCGGTCGGTTTCCTGGGGTGGGGCGGGGGCCACCCCCAAGGCAGCAGCAGGGTCTGGGCAGGGCCGTGGGGGCTCCCCTGGTGGCATGCCGGGACCCTCCACCCCCGGGGCCTTTGCCCGCGCCTGATCCCCTCGAGTCCGGCCCCCTGTGTGCGGGAGGCGCGCTCCCCCTGGCCCAGGCAATGGGGGGGCCACTGCTTTCCTTCGCTCCGGGTCGGGGGGGGGGCCCAGCCCTCCCGCCTGGCCTCGGGTGCTGCCCCCCAGGAGCCACACAGTGCAGCAGAGAGAGGAGAGACCCCCTGCCCCCCGCCGGTGCGCCGAGGAGGTGGGGGCAGGGGGTCCTACAGGGGGACCTGGGCGGATGGCCTCGAGCTGAGACCTGCCAGCCTGCAGGGTGGGGCGGGGGTCCCCAGGACAGCACGGCAGGGGCTGGGGCCGCCACACAGCCAGCGGGGCTCCCCGCAGCTCTCCCATGGCCCCGGGGCGCCGGGCGCCTGCACTCATTTCCTCTACTCCTTGCACCAGCCCTGCCTGAGTTTACAGCTGGTAAACTGAGGCACCAGGCGCACCAGGAAGTTGCCCAGGTCCCCAGTGCAAGTGTCACAGACCCAAACTCCCGGACAGAGCTAAGGACACACGGTGTGCCGGGCACGGGGCAGGCGGTGCGCGCGCCCTCAGGAGTCCCCGCGGACATCAGACCCCCCGGTGTGGCGGGCCAGGGGGGCCCCCTGCTCCTGTCCTCAGAGCACCCCAGACCGCCTTGCCTGCTGAGTGACAGCGCCTGCTGCCGCCCCCGTGCCCACCCGTGGGGCCTGGCCACCTTGGGCGCAGGGGCGACCACCAGCCACGGCGCTGCCTCCCGAGCCGCGGGGTCTCCAGACGCAGGGACTTGCTGCTCTGTCCTGGCAGTGGGCCTGGGCCCCGGGAGCTACTGCGCCCCACTTGAAGCTCAACCTTTCCAGAAGCAAATCCCAGGAAGCACAAGCCTGGAAACCGCACCACGCCTGGGGGCGCCCCCAGCACATGGGGGGGCGAGGCCGCACCACCGCCCACCCGGGCCCTGGGACCCCGCGCTGAACGCGTCCCCCGCCCGGCCGTCCAGCCACTGGCCCCGCCGCGGCCCCGGAGCCCAGCGGGACGCCCCCCGGCCCCACGCCTCCCCGCCCCGCGCTGCAGATGAACCGCGGCCTCTGACCCCGGGAGCCCAGAGAAGCCCGAGACCCCGGGGCCCCTCCCTCCCCTCGAGGCAAAACCCAGTGCCCACCAGAAGAGCCAACTGGGAGAGCGGGCCAAGGAGCAGGCCACCAGGGAGGCCTGGACACCGGGGCCTCGCACTAAGGCCCAGAAAGCCACACCGCGGGGGCCCGGGCAGCTCGGGCAGAGCACCCCGCTCCTCTAAGGCCGTGGGGGCACCCGGGGGCCACAGAGATGAGAGAGGAGAGGGGGCCGTTGCAGGAAGAGGCGCGACACCTCAGGCCCCTGTCTCATTGGGGCGACGGGTGTGGCCCAGGGCAGGGCTCCTGAGCCAGATGGCCTGGCCACCCGCTGCCCGTGAGCGAGCAGGGACCCCAGGGCCCTGGCAGAGGGGAAATGGGTGCTCAGGTCAGCTGAGCCCTCCCTGCCCTGCACAGGGCACCAGGAGGTGGCTGCCATCGACCGTCGTCGTCACCAAGGGCAGCCTGGCCGCGAGCGGGGTCTGGAGGCACAGGGAGTGTCACAGGTAGATGCATTGACGGGTCCCGCGCTCCCGGGTTAGTTTGTTCTGACAATGGCTGTGGTTTTTTGTTGGTTTTTTTTTTCAAGTGCTGTTAGAACCAAATGGCATTTTTTCCCTCTCCCCTCCCCCCCTTGTCTGCTCTCTCTGTCCACCCGCTGCATGCTCTTCTGTGACCACTTCTACCCTTATCAGCGGCACGGGAATCTGTGTTTCTTTTCGTTGCGTCATCTTGTTGTGTCAGCTCTCCGTGTGTGCAGCGCCATTCCTGGGCAGGCTGCACTTTTTTCACACTGGGCGGCTTTCTTTACACACTGGGGCGCACTCCTTGCATGTGGGGCTCCCCTACGTGGGGGACACCCCCGCATGGCACGGCACTCCCTGTGCACATCAGCACTGCGCATGGCCAGCTCCACACGGGTCAAGGAGGCCCGGGGTTTGAACCGTGGACCTCCAGTGTGGTAGACGGACACCCTAACCATTGAGCCAAGTCCACTTCCCACGACAATGGCTGTTTTTAGCAATTTCTGAAAAGGAAATTCAGTGCAAAGAGCCCGGGTTAGGGCTTGAGCTGAGGTGACCATGGGAGCCTGCACCCCAAAAGCTCCGGTTTCCTTCCCCAGCCCCAACCCCACTACTTGGCTGGAGCTGCCCCCGTCCCTGAGCAGCCTTGCCCAAACCAGCTTCCACTCGAGGTTTGGTCCAAGCACCCTGCCCAAGCCTTCCCAGACCCAGCGGACCCCATCTGCTCTGGGGGGGATGTGGTGTTGGGGGACAGGTGGGGAGTCCCAGGGCAGCCAGCAGCCCCTGCCCCGGGAGCTCGGCCCCGAGGGCCAAGGTAGAGAAGGCCTGGCTCGGGTGGGCGCCGCGCTGCTCCCCTGGGACCTCGGCCTTGGCCAGAGCACACGTGCTGGGCAGGGCCCCCTCCCCAGGGAAGGGGACACTGGGGCCCGGGGCCAGGGCCCCCTCCCCAGGCCCTCCGCCTCGGCTCTCTCACAGGGCGTCTCCTCTGTCTCCTTCGCAGTGGCCCTGTCCCCGACTGCCCCCTGGCAGGGGCCGTCACCACAGCCTGCCTCCCACTTCCGGGCTGTGACCTCGGGGCAGGTGCCCCCTCCCTGTGCTTAGGGGCTGCCTGGTGGGGAGGGGGTGCCAGGGAGGGGCTCTGCTGCCCACCCAGCCTGAGCAGGCCCCCGTGGCAGCACAGCATCATGTGACTCCAGTGCCCAGAGGCCCCAGGAGAGCAAAGGCTGGGGGCCAGCGGTGGCCAGCAGTGACCAATGGTGGCCAGAGGTGGCCAGCAGTGGCCAGCTGTGACCATTGGTGGCCAGCGGTGACCAGCAGTGGCCAGCAGTGACCAATGATGACCAGCAGTGGCCAGCGGTGGCCAGCAGTGACAGAGCATTCTGGGGCCACTCGCTCACACACACACTCAAATGCACGCTCCCATCCACACACACTCACCCACAGCCCCGCACATCCCACACACGCCCACATCTCACACTCACAGATGACTAACACACTCAACAGTCATGTGTGCACTCACACATCACCCACACCACTCCCACCACACACACGTGCGTGCTCTGCACATGCCTCACGCACCGCCACACTGCCAAGCGCACAGCGCACACCTCACGCGCACACGCTCCTGACCCCCTGGGGGCCCCAAGCCCCGGCTCTGCCTCGCGCAGCCCGGAGCTGGGGGGAAGGTGTGGCCCCAGCACCCGTGGCCCGGGCCCCACCCGAGGGCCCAGCTGCTCCCATCAGAACCCCCAGGGGACGCCAGGCCTGTGGGCAGCGGGCCGGGCCCCTGTGCTGCCTCGCCTCTCCCTTGATGCCCCACGCTCTCGTGGGGGGTGAGGCTGGTGGGATCAGGGGGCAGCGGCCAGGCCCGAGGGCAGCGGGCGGGCGGGCAGGGGGCACCACTGCGGCTCACAGCTTCCCCGGGCTCCAGCGTCCAGACACCGCCCCCCAGGCCCGAGGGGCGGTGCGAGGCTTCCCATGGCACCCAGGGGTGCTCAGCTGGGTGCAGGCGGACCTGTGCTCAAGGCCTGGCGTCAGCGGCACCCACCTTCCGGGGCAGCGGCGGTTTTGAGGACCACGTGGTGGGACCCCGGGTGCAGAGCCCTGCTTCCGGTGTGCGCTCCCGACCGCCAGGCCACGCGGGCACCAGTGACCTCAGCACGGGGGTCCCTGGCCCCCGTGGCCACCCACATCCTCTCCAGAACCAACGCAACATCTCTGAAGCCGCAGCCGCACCTGTGCCCGCCTGGCCGGCCTGCCACGTCCCTGCCACGTCCCTGCCACGTCCCTGCCACGTCCCTGCCACGTCCCTGCCGCATCCCCTGCCCCTGCAGACGCTGCCGCTCGGCTCACGCCCAAGGTGCCCGAGAAAGGTTTCCAAGACGCAGGAGGCAGCCCCTCGCCCTGCGCCCGCACCCTCACGGCTTCCTGCAGGCTCCTTTGGGTCAAACCGCCCAGCCGGGCCCCCTCCAGCCCCCCCAGTGCTCAGGACAGGGCCGCAGCCCCCCACGCTGTCGCCCGCCCCACCCCTTCTTCCAAGAGCACCCGCTTCCTTCTGTCCCTGCCCGAACCCCTTCCCTCGTAGGCCCCGACACCCCCTCTGCCAGGCCCTGCTTCCAGTGCGCCCAGGGCCCGGGCTTGACCGTCCCTGACCCCACGTGGACCCTCGGGGCCCAGAGGGCAGGTGTGGCCTGGAGCAGCGGGGTCACCCCAGGGGGCCCGCTCCAGGTGGCGAGCAGGCCTGGCCCGGGGTCTCGCTCCCTGCTGGGGAGGCCCTCCTTGTGGTGCCCCTTCCCTGAGCCTCAGACCTGGGCAGAGCAGGGTCCCCAGGACGGCAGCCCCCGGGGCCACAGCGGCGGGGCGCGGGGGGAGCCCCGGGCGGGCGCCCCGCGCGGCTGCAGGGCTGGAGGCTGCGCCAGCAGCGCCGTCCCTCCCCGCCACGCTGCCCCGGCCCCGCCTGGGCACACGTGCTCCTTTCAGACCCCAGCTTTACCCTGCTGCCGGCCAGGACCCTCTGGGGGGCAGTGGCCTTTTGGTGGGGGGCCTTGCCCCCCCAGGTCCAGCAAGACCAGCAGGGATTTGGGGCCGCGGGAGGGGCCTCGTGCCCCCCGGAGGCCGCCAGGCCTGGAGCCAGCCCTCTGGCCGGTGTCCTTGTGGCTGTGTCCCTGGCCAGCCCCTCCCCGGCCTCAGGCCCCTTTGGGGGAGGGGCGGGGGCAGGCTGGGGACAGTCGGCCTGGAGGCCCGGGGGCGGGGTCCCGGGACCCTCAGGCCCGCCTGGGCTGGGGCGGCATTTCGTTCCCAGCCTGAGCGCTTTCGCAGGGGGGCCGGGCGGCTCTGGCCTGTCCCTGGGCCCCCCAGGGCCGTGACTAAAGCCCCCAGCCCCGCCCCCGGGCGCGGTGGCTTTGTGGCCAGGCAGCCCTGCTCTGCGGGACCCTGGGAAAGGCCGCGGCAGCGCCCGCTTTGTCTCCCTTCGAGCCGCCGGGACGGACAAAGCGCGCGGGTCACAGCCGCCCGGCGGCCGCGGCCATTCAGGGCTGGGACAATCGACCACAAAGCGCGCGCGCCCGTCGCCTCCACCGCGGCCTCTCGGGAGCCGGGGGAGAAGGTTCCCACGGGCCGGAGGGGCCCCGGGAAGGGCCCCCCTGCACCTGCCGCCTCCCAGGGCCCCGCTCTGGCCCGGGCGGGGGTCCTCGCCGCCCCCCCAAACACTGCGGGAGCCGGGCCAGCCGCGCCGCCCTCTCGCCTCAAGCTGCTGTCGGGTCTTCACGGCCTGGGGCCTTCCAGGGGTGCCGGGGGCCCCCTCTTCCCGGCCCCCGAGACGGGGTGACCCCGCGACCTGCCCCCTCCTCCCGGCCTCCGGCTTGGCACACAGGGTCCTCCCCTCCAGAGGCCCCCGAGCCTGCTTCTCTCACACCCCACCTTCCACCCATCAGCAGCCCCGAGGGACCCACCTCCAGACGGGCCAGGCATCGAATCGGGCCCCTGAGGCCCGGGCCTAGCCCCCCACCTTCCCTCCCCACCCCTCGGGGGACACAGGGCTTCCGCTCACCCCGAGGCTCCAGCCCCTCCCCAGAGTGGGGCCCGAGCCCTCCCTCCCGGCCTCGCAGCCCCCGCCTCGCCCAGAGAGCCGGGCCCCTGCCCAGGTGCAGCCCGCGGGCACCGCTCTCGCTCAGTCCTCACTCCTGCCTTGACGTGGACCAGGCGCCCGCTGGCTCAGAGCCTCAGTTTCCCCACAGCTCTTTCCGAAGGAGCCAAGTCCCCCCCGCAACCCCCGGGGCCGGCTGGCGGCTGCGAGGTGGTGGAAGAAGCCGCGGTGCCCGCAGGGGCGGCCTCAGCCGCTGGCCCCCAGCAGACTCGGGGGGCTGGTGAGCCGGGCAGCCCTGGGAATGCAGCCTGGGCCGCCAGGAGGGAGGTGGCCGGCGAACCCGTGCTTCCCCCCGCGGCCGTCGCATCACCCCGTTTCTGCCGGCGGTGAGAAGCTTCCGGAAACCGACTCCTTCCAGGGCGGTTCATCTGACAGTGTCGCGAGCTCTGTGAGAGACTCGGTTTAAAAGTTCAGCATGAAGACAAAATTGTTAGTTTTTACAGTGATGACAGAGACACACATTTTGGTGGTAAAAGCAATTTTCTTATTAAATGAAAAAAACAAATGGGGTAGAAACGCACTCGGCTGTGAGTCATACGCGGTTCCTGATTGCCTCCACGCGGCGCGGGAGGGAAGCTTCTGGGCCGTCTCAGGTGTGCCCAGGTGGAGACTGAGCACCTGCACTGCCCGGAGGAAGTGCTGCTTCCGCGCAGGTAGACGGTCCTGCCCGTGCCGCTCCTTCGGGGACCCGCTCTGTGCCCGCCCGCGGCTACAGCGTGCTCCTGGGTGCTTGGGAAAGAGTCCTCGAAGTTTTGGTTGTGATTTACTCAAAATCAGCAAGAGAAATCTTTAACCCACCGTTTCAACAAATGGAGGGCGAGGAGACAGTTGGACGGCTCTGCGGAGTCGCGGTGGAAAACGCAGCTCGCCAGCCCGACGGCGCGCGCGTCCCTGCGACAGCCAGGCGGGAGCCGGCCCAGCGGACCCGCGGAGGCCGGGGGGGACGACTCGATTTTGAATCTTCACGTTTGCCTTTGGAATATCTTGATGCAGCAAATGTCTAAGACCAACTGGATAAATTCATACTCTGGATCCAAAGAGAATGCAATCAAGAAGACCCACAATTTTGTAGTATCTAAATTCAATGAATCATGAAGGGGAACCATAGCCCTGGCAGTTCCTCAAAACGTTAAGCACAGAGTTCCCAAAAGACCTGGCAACCCCGCTCCGAGGAAGACACCCAAAAGACAGGCGGAGACGCGGGCGGGTACATGCGCCCGGGCGCAGCGCAGCTGCCAGGAATGGAGACAGGCCACGCGCCGTCAACCGGCGGATGGAGGACGAAAGGGAGGCGCGCCTTGCAATGGAGGCTAGTCCCAACAGGAATCCCTAAAAAAGAACGCAGCAGCGACCGACGCTGCAGGCAGGAGCCGCGCAACTACGCCCCAACGCAGCCCGTCGCAAAAGGCCGTGTGCTGTCTGATTTCATCGGTAGGAAATATCCCAAATGGGGAATGCCGCAGACTCAGAATGCAGGTTGGGGGTTGCGGGGTCTGGGGGCAGAGGGGAGCCCCTGGAGAGAGGCAAGAAACTGCTTAATGGGTACAGTGTTACCTTGGAACGATGGAAATATTTTGGAACGAGATGCAAACTAGGTGCTTGTATAACATGGTGAATGTACTAAATGCTGCGGAATTTTTCACTTTAAAATGGTCAGTCTGGGGAAGCAGACGTGGCTCAACTGATAGAGTCTGTCTACTATATGGAGGGTCCAGGGTTCAAACCCAGGGCCTCCTGGCGCATGTGGTGAGCTGGCCCATGTGCAGTGCAGATGCGCGCAAGGAGTGCTGTGCCGTGCGGGGGTGCCGCCGCGTAGGGGTGCCCCATGTGCAAGGAGTGCACCCCACAAGGAGAGCTGCCTCGTATTAAAAAAAAGGGCAGCCCACCCAGGAGTGGCGCTGCACACACGGGTTGCTGATGTAGCAAGATGACACAACAGAAAAGAGACACAGATTCCCAGTGCCGCTAGATAATGCAAGCGGACGCAGAAGAACACACAGCGAGTGGCCAGAGAGCAGACAACTGGGGGGAAGGGACGAGAAATAAATAAAATAAATCGAGAGAATCAGAAAAGCCCACGGAAAGAAGCCTTCCAAATGAGCAGCCGTGTCTCTAAAATGCACGATGCGAGCACTGCCCGCCGGGCCGGACGGACACTGCGCAGAGCCGCAGGGTGGCCCGGCTGCGCCGCTCCGCACCTCTGGGGGGACGATGACCAATGCCCAGGAGCACCGTGGAGGGGCGGCCCTGAGCCTCGTCCTGGATGAGCGAGCAGGGGTCCTGGCAGGTGGGGTCTGTGGCCAGGTCGGGGCAGCTGGGGGTCGGGTGGGGTCTGGGGCTTGACCTGCTGCTCTTCTCCGTCCAGCAGTGTGAGGGAGGGACAGGCCCTCGAAGGCCACACGGGGACCCGAGCCAGGGCGCTGGTCCCCACCTCCTCACCGGCCCACACCCCAGCCTGGCCCTCATCAGCCCGCGCCCCATCCAGCCCCCTCGCTGGCCCGCACCTCAGCCTGCCCCCTCACCCACCCGCGCCCCGTCCAGTGTCCTCGCTGGCCTGCGCCCCGGCCAGCCGCCCCCTCGCCGGCCCACACCCCGTCCAGTGTCCTCGCAGGCCTGTGCCCATCCAGCCGCCCCCTCGCTGGCCTGCGCCCCATCCTGCCCCACCCTCGCCAGCCCACACCCCATCCTGCCCCCTCGCCGGCCCACACCCCGTCCAGTGTCCTCGCCGGCCTGTGCCCATCCAGCCGCCCCCTCGCTGGCCTGCGCCCCGCCCAGCCGCCCCCTCACCGGCCCACACCCCGTCCCGCGTCCTCGCCGGCCTGCACCCCATCTTCCCGAGTCCCAGGGACTTTCCCACACCGTGTGCCCACAGCGGGAGGAGCCGACTCCGTTTCTGGACAGGTGCCCCGGCCCGGGCAGGCGCGGCAGGTGCGGCAAGGACCTGCCTGCGGCCCTCCTTTCACAGGTGGGGCCCCCGGGCCGCGGGCTGGGGAGAGCACTGAGATGGGAGTCCCGAGCTCCGTGCCCGCCAAGGCGCTGCCCTCCGCCCTGCGGGAAGGCCAGGGTGCAGCTGCCCCACTGGATGCTGGGAAGGGCTGGTTCCTCCTGACTCTGCTTTACAGAGAGGGAAACTGAGGCCCAGGGAGCAGTGGCACGGCTTGCCAGAGAGCACAGGGCTGGCTCGGCCAGATGCCACCGTGTGCCCCGCGCCGGGGCGGGCGGCTCTGGAAACACCCTGCGGCTCCCGGGGCGGCTCCTTCTCACGGGGGAGGGGGGCCCACGTGGGGATCCTGGGGCGGGGGGCCGGGGCTGGGTCCCCCTCAGCGGGAGGCCCGGCCGAGCAGAGCAAGTCCTTGTCTCGCCGACATCTCGGCGGGCCGGGCCCCCGCCCAGCGAGGGCGCGGAGGCCGCAGGCAGCAGCTCCTCATTAGAAAGGAAGCAGCGCCGCCGGCCGAGCTCGTCCCTGCGACCGGTTTGGCCAGTTTCTAATGTCCTCCTGGGACACCCGCGCGGGCTCCCGGCCTACTGCGCGCTCCGGTGGTTCCGAGGGAGGGGCTGGGCTCGTCCGCGGTGCCCGAGCCCCTGGGGACGCAGCCTGACCCCACGCCATGGGGAAGGAGGCCCGCGTGGCTTCGGCTCACGTGGTGACCACGGGCCTCGTGTCCCCTGGCTCGCGGCGGCCTCGCTCCAGCCCTGGACCCGGTGTCCGAGGGGACCTTGTTCCTTATCCCGAATCCCACCCACCCATCGGAGGGGCCTCTCCCCACCCCCACCCCAGCTCAGGAAGCTTCCGTGGCTCCCCACTGCCTGGAGATCAAAGCCCCCTTCCCAAGTGCCCGGGGTTTCAGGACGCACCCCCTTCCCCAGGCGCGGAGCTGGGGGACTGGCTCTTGCAGAACGGAGCTCGGCTGTGGGAGGGGCGGGGGGGCCGGGGAGGCCGCTGAGACCGGGCGGGGGTGCAGGGGGCATCGCCGCAGGCCCAGGGAGAGGCACGGCCAGGTCTCCGGCAGGCGCTGGGCCAGGCCCCGCCACCCCTTCTTGGCCGGGTGAGCCCCTGAGCCTCGGTTTCCCCATCTGCACATGAGGGTCATATCCCCCCACCCTCACCGCCCAAAGCCGCCAAGAGGATTGAAAAAGGGTCAGCTGGGCCCGGCCAGGGCTCTCCAGTGGAAGGCTTGGTGAGGTGGCCGGGGCTGCCTGGCGGCTCCGGAGCCCGGGCCCCCTGGGCCCCCTGGGCCCCCGCCCGCGGGCCTGGCTCAAGGCGACAGAGCCGGGCTGGGCGAGGGAGGGCCGGCGGGCGGCGAGGGTGGGCACCAGGGGGCAGCCCCGGCGAGGGTCCTGAGTGACCTTGAGGACGGAGGCCACCCGCAGGCAGGCCACCAGGCCAGTCCTCGGCGGATACCGCAGGGGCCTCAGCTGCCCACCCCCATGCCCTGGGATGATCTAGAAGGCTCCGTGGGGGGACGTCCACGCCGCCAAGCTCCCACCCACACGGCCTGCAGGCGGAGGCGCGCTCGCCGGCCTGGAAGTCAGCGGTGGAGGGGCCTGGGCGCAGCCGGGGGTCCCTGGCCCCCCTCACCAATCAGGTGCCCGCCCCCGCCGCGGCCCAGCCCTCCCGCCTCGGCGCCGGGGGCGCACAGCGCGCGGTGCTCACAGGCGGCCGGGGGCTTCTGTCTCTTGCCCGGCCCGGCCTCCTCCCTCTCGGGGCAGGGCTGGGGTCCTCGCAGGTGAGGAGCCGGCGGCTCAGGGAGGGGAGCGGCCAGCGCAGGCGGCCGCTCCTCCAGGGCCCCTCCAGGAGCTGGCAGTGGGGGGTGTTGGCCTCAGGGCAGTGGGGACCCCCCTCCACTGCTCTGAGCCAGTTAATGTTCAAACGCAGGGACGAGTTCCCCCCTCCCTTCTCCCCTCCCCACCCAACCCCCACTCACCAGGAGCAGGAAAAAAGCAAACTCACCTGAGCAGGTGGGGAGGTGCAGGTGGGGAGGAGAGGGGGGAATGTGGGGGGGGTAAGGGATAGGTAAGGATGGAAGGTGGAGGGGGGTGAGGATGGGGGAGTGAGCGTGGGGGTGAGGAGGGGGAGGGCAGGGGGAGGGGAGGGGAGGGGAAAGTGACGGGTGAGGAGGTAAAGGCAGGAAGATGAGGAGGATTGAGGGCAGGGAGGTGGGGGCAGGTGAGGGGGGAGGTAAAGGGGGAGGTGGGGGGCGGTAAGGGGGGAGGTGAGGGGAGGTGGGGGAGGTGAGGGGGGAAGTGGGGGGAGGTGGGGGAGGGCAGCCCCTCTCCCTGCCCACCCCACCCCTAGGCCTGCTGGGCCTCGTGTCCTCTTGGGGACTGTGGGGTCCCCCAGGGCCCCTGCCCAGAGGAGCAGCCCAGCTGCAGGGAGCCCTTCCCGACAGGCATTGCTCAGAAAGAGCCGTGGCCGCCGCTGCCGGTGAGGAAAGAAAAGCCCGATGTGAGCAGAGGGGCGGGGGGGAGACCAGCCGCAGCAGGCCTGATGGGTGTCAAGGTGGGCGATGCCCCCGAGGGGCCGGAGGGGCCGGGCGCGGTGCCGGGAGGGCCTCGTGCCTGATGGGGAGGGGCAGGCAGGAGACCCCCTGTGGGAAAATCCACCACCCCACCCTTCCCGGGGTCCCCTTCATCAAAAAGGCCCCCCAAGAGGCAGTGGCAGAAAACTGGAAAGCCCAGGGGCACCTCCCCGGCCCCCCAGAGGCTGCAGGGCCCCCACTGCCTCCAGGCAGGGGTCCCTGGCCCCGCGTGGGGGCGTCTGTGGCGGGCGGGAGGGGTCGCACCCTGCAGCCTCCAGCCCGCGGGCTCACGGCGCCCTGGCCGGGACGGGCCCTGGGTGGGGGCCCCGCGTGGCCCCGCGTGGAGGGCCGGGGGCCTGTCCCCGCCCCGGGGGCCGTCCCCACGCGCCGAGCGGGCCCGGGCCGGGTCCTCGGGGGCGACGGCGGGCCTGGGGCCTGCTCAGGGCCCCGGGCGGTGACATCATGCGTGTCAGCCTGCCAGTTCTTTCCCGACCTCGGAAACCCCAACGTCCCGCTCCAGGAACTGGCCGCGGGCTTGGCTTTGGCCCGCTGCCCCCGGCGTGCGGCGGAGGCCCGGCCCCAGCTCCCCGCAGCCCCCCGGCGCGGCCCGCGGCCAGGGAGCAGGGGTGGGGGTGCTCTGAGCCCCCGCCCACCACGCCCCAGCTGCGAGGAGAACCAACGCCTCCTGCCCCCGCCGGGGACCCCGCGGCCTCAGGCCACCCGGGCTGACTCAGCGCCCGCCGGGCTGCCAGGGGCTCTGCGGCCCCCAGACCTGCCCTCGCCAGGCGGGGGGGGGGCCAAGGCCGGGCGGTCCCCCAGGACGCACCGCCCCCCGCCCCCCTCTCGCTCACCCACGACCCCGCCGGCCCCTGACTTCTCCAGCCTCAGTGGCCCCAGTGGCCTCATCGTCCCCAACCAGACCCTGGCGACCCCACTCTGCTCCCTGCCCCCCTTCCCCTCCCTTCTTCCCTCCCTCCCCTTCCTCCCCCTCTCCCCCGCCCTCCTTCCCTTCTTGCCTTCCTCCCTCCTCTGCCTCCCTCCCCCTCCTTCCTCCTCCCTCTCCCTCCCCCATCCCTCTCCCTCCCTTCCTTTCCTTCCTCTCTCCCTTGCTCTGCCTCCCCCTTCCTTTCCCCTTCCCCTTCCCCTCCCCTCCCCTCCCTCCCCCTCCCTCTCCTCTTCCTCTTCCCTCCCTCCCTTCACCTCCCCCTCCTCTCCTTCCTTTTCCACTGATAACCTTTCATACAGCTCCTCTGAGCCAGCTCCCTTCCATGGATGGACAGGTGGACAAGTGGACAGATGGAGGCTGGAGGTTGGAGGATGAAAGCTGGAAGCTGAAGGTTGGAGGGTGGAGGCTGGATGGAGGCTGGAGGGTGGAGGTTGGAGACTGGAGACTGGAGGCTGGAGGGTGGAGGCTGGAGACTGGAGGCTGAAGGCTGGAGGCTGAAGGCTGGAGGCTGGAGGTTGGAGGTTAGAGGTTGGAGGCTGGAGGCTGGAGGCTGGAGGGTAGAGGTTGGAGGCTGGAGGCTGGAGGCTGGAGGCTGGAGGTTGGAGGCTGGAGGTTGGAGGCTGGAGGCTGGAGGTTGGAGGTTAGAGGTTGGAGGCTGGAGGCTGGAGGTTGGAGGTTAGAGGTTGGAGGCTGGAGGCTGGAGGCTGGAGGCTGGAGGGTAGAGGTTGGAGGCTGGAGGCTGGAGGCTGGAGGCTGGAGGTTGGAGGCTGGAGGTTGGAGGCTGGAGGCTGGAGGTTGGAGGTTGGAGGTTGGAGGTTGGAGTCTGGAGCCTGGAAGCTGGAGGTTGGAGGCTGGAGGGTGGAGGCTGGAGGCTGGAGGCTGGAGGGTAGAGGTTGGAGGCTGGAGGCTGGAGGCTGGAGGCTGGAGGTTGGAGGCTGGAGGCTGGAGGCTGGAGGCTGGAGGTTGGAGGTTGGAGTCTGGAGCCTGGAAGCTGGAGGTTGGAGGCTGGAGGGTGGAGGCTGGAGGTTGGAGGGTGGAGGCTGGAGGTTGGAGGGTGGAGGCTGGAGGTTGGAGGCTGGAAGCTGGAAGCTGAAGGTTGGAGGCTGGAGGCTGGCTGGAGGCTGGCTGGAGGCTGGAGGCTGGATGGCTTGTGCACGGGGAGCAGCAGCCTCCTCTCTGACGCTGGCAGGGCTGGGCCAGGGGTCAGCCCGTGCTGAGCTGGGGCCCGGCCGCCCTGTGCCCGCTGCGCTGGCCGTGGGCTGGACACTGAGTCGTGGAGACGGAGAGCCTGCCTGGCCGTGGGGAGGGCACAGCTCAGGGCAGGGACGAGCTGGAGCTGGAGCAGCCCTGACCCCGGGGCCATCGAGCAGAGGGCGGGAGGCGAGGCGCGGGAGAGGGGCTCCCCCGTGCCCCCACGGCGCTCCTAGGAGCGGTGGGCGAGGCCTGGCCAGGGCTGCCCCTGCCCTGGGGATGGCGAGGGCAGGCCTGGGAGCCTGCGGCCCCCCAGAGGGCCTGGCCGGGGAGGCAGGGGCAACGAGCCTCTGCTGGGTTCCCACGCCCACGGCGGGACGGCGGGGCAGCGGAGGCAGGTGTGGCCTCGGGGTCACGGCCGAGAGCCGGGGACTGGCCGCCAGGAGCGTCCACCAGTTACCCCGCACCCGCCGGCGAGGGGCTAAGAGGATCTGCCTTTTGTCCGCTAATCATTCTGCAGCTGCTCCCTTCCTTTCCCAGGGAGCCCGGGCCCTTTGCAGAACTTGAATGAAAGGAAGCCGCTTCCTCACTTACCCGAGTGGAAAGGAGAGGTGACAGCTCCGGGGTCGCCGTCCCCGCCCTGACCCTCCCGGGGGCAGCTGAAGGCAGCGCCGGATTAACCGGCCACTCTGCCCACCAGGGGGCCGGGGCCCGAGAGGGCAGCTCGTCCCGAGGCCAGGGTCCGAGCGCCGCCAGCTCCCGCCAGCCCGGCTGACCACGGCCCCTCCGAGCCCCAAGTCTCCCAAAGGCAGAAGGCAGGGACGCCCCCAATGTCTGGGTCCCAGAAACTCTCCCGGGACCCCTGACCCAAGGGCCACTTGCTGGAGCCCATGAATCTGCATTTTTAACAAGTGAGCCTATGGCCACGAAGGTTCCAGGGCCTGGGGCTCAGCTCCCCTGTCCCCTTCCCCTGCCCGGGCCGCCGGGAAGCTCCCCGGACCTTTGCTGCCTCGAGAGGAGCAACAATGTCACGGAGGCCGAGCCACGTCCTCTGAACACTGTGTGCAACGGCGCCCGTGGCCAGGCTGTGCAGGACGCTGGGCGCCTGGGCAGCACCCAGCCCTGACACCACCCTGCGGGGCGGCCCTTGCCCCGTTTCACAGACAAAGAAAAGCCCAGAGCCACCCTGCAGGCTCAGGCCACGTGGCTCCTCCCGTGGCCGCACGTGCACCCAGGCTGGGCGGCACCCCAGCCACCCCAGGAGCGGTGACGGAGGACGACGCCTTCCCGTGGGGCCGTGTCCAGCCTGGAGGGGACGGAGGCTGCCCAGGGTCAGAGCCGGCTCCCCCGAGACCCCACAGTGCGGCTCATTAATACTCAAGTTCAAGTTCGGGCGGCCTTCTGGCGTGGGCCGTCCAGCCCCCAGCAGGGACGCCCACGCCGCTGGCACCGTGCCTAAGCATGCACGCGGGCTGGTCGGTCCTCGTGCTGCTTTACCGACAAGGAAACGGAGGCCCGGGGGCTGGGGAGCCCACCCGCCCCCAGCGGGTAACCTGTGGGTGCTGACATCGAGGCCACGCTCCCCCGTGTCAGGCCTCCGCCAGCTCCGCCCCTTCTGTGCAGGGATCCCCCTCCCACCCAGCCCAGAGCCCTCGGGCTGAAGCTGCCGGCTACACAGGGCAGGCTCTCAGCCCCCACAGCTCCTGGAGGGCGTCACAGCAGCCACTCCTGTTCCTGCCGTCGCTTGCCCAGCCCTGGGGGGCTTCCCAGAGGAGGTGACACGGGAGCTGGTCCTCTTTGTATATTTTTTTGAGGTACCAGGGGTCAGAGAGCGAACCTGGGACCCCCCCCTGTGGGAAGCAGGCGCTCAACCACTGAGCTGCATCTGCCTCCAGAGCTGGCTCTCGAAGGACGAGAGGAGTTTGCCAAGCAGAGAGGTCTGGAAGGGCATTTTGGTCCGGGAACAGCGTCGCTGTCTTCCACGGGTCCTCCTGGGCCAGCGTCTGGGCCGCCACCCGTCTGTCCCGCACTGTCCAGAGGGATGTGGGTGGGCTCCTGGGGGCTGGTCCCCCCCCCCACCCAGCGGGCGTCCAGGCTCACCCCGGCCCCTGCCCGGGGGGTCTGCTCGGCCCGGAAGGCTCCGTCCACGTGCCGCTCGCTCTCTCCTTCGTTGGTTCATCCACTCATTCACTTCCTCCCTCCCTCCCTCATTCATTCACTTCTCCATTGAGATTCACCCTCTCTTTCACCTGTTCAGTCACTCATTCATTCACTCATCCTTGGCAGGCCTGGGGCAGGTGCCTGCGTGGGACCACGGAGAAGAGCCTTCCTGCTGAAGGAGGCACCAGCAGTGGCAGGCGCAGCCGAGAGCCTGGGGGGGCACCTAGAGCACCCACTGCTCCCCCCATCCCGGTCGTCCCCGGGCCGGCAGAGAAGCGGAGGCGTGGCGGGCTTTTCCAGAAGCTAAGCTGGGAGGCACAGCGGTCGAGGCCGGGCACGCTGGGCCCTGCGCACTCGGCTCAGCCCCCCTGCTGGCGAGGGAGCCCAGGGTGCCCATCCGGCCGGCCCCGGGCTCTCGTGACCTTGGGCCCCAGTTCAGGGTCTCCCTCTCCCGTTGCCACTGGCCAGATCATGAGGGTCCAGCTGCCGTAGAAGGCTGGGGTGGGGGCTGCCTCCCGGCAGGCCACCCTGCCGTCTGCATCACTTTCCCCTGGGCCCAGCAGGTGGCCCTTGCCTGGTCTTCCTGCTGGCAGCACCCCCACAGGCAGGGCCCCTGCGTCCTCACCCCACAGGGCTCCCCCAGGAGGCCTGGTTGAAGCGGACGGCGGGCCCCGCCCTGCCCAGCGGGCAAGGTGGGCGCGGCCCCGTGTGCTGTGGGGTCGTGGCCCCCCTCTCCACGCACCGGCACCCGGCGGTGGAGAGAACCCACCTCCCGGGAAATGGCAGGTGGGTCCATTCGGCTAAGCCCCCCTGTGGCCCAGCGCACATCGGCCCCGCTCTCGTCTCACGTGGCCGCCCCACGCGGGAGCACGCTGCGTCCTGGTTCAGCTTCCACCGGGCCTTTCCTTGGGGTCCGCAGGGCTGAGTGACGGCTCGCGAGGCCCAATGGGGGGCGCTTGGGCCCAGGCCAGGTCAGTCTATTTGGGGGTGAGGCCCCGGAGGGGACGGGGGTACAGGGACCCAGAGGCCAGGGAGGACCAGGGGGCCTGGGGCAGCCTCGCCTCAGTTCGTGACGCAGTGGGTGGGACCCACTGCACGGATTTCGGTGTTTCCCGCAGCAGCGTCCTCTGTCCCACAAAAGCTGCGGGGGAGCCCTGACCCCCCACACCGGGCCCCCCAGCACCGACCTGTGGACGAGGCCCTGGACTGGAGCCCAGTGTAGGGGCAGCCCCCGGCCACCTGCCCTGAACCCCAGAGACATGTCTGAGCCGGGAAAGGGGAGCTGTCTGCTCTCTGTGTCCATTCTCTGTGTGCTCCTCTGTGACCACTTCTATCCCTGTCAGCGGCACGGGAATCTGTGTCTCTTTTTGTTGCGTCATCTTGTTGTGTCAGCTCTCCCTGTGTGCAGTGCCATTCCTGGGCAGGCTGCACTTTCTTTCGCGCTGGGCGGCTCTCCTTATGGGGTGCACTCCTTGCGCATGGAGCTCCCCTACACGGGGGACACCCCTGCGTGGCAGGGCACTCCTTGTGTGCATCAGCACTGCGCATGGGCCAGCTGCACACGGGTCAAGGAGGCCCAGGGTTTGAACCGTGGCCCTCCCATGTGGTAGACGGACGCCCTAACCACTGGGCCAAGTCTGCTTCCCACTTTGGATGAATTGTATGCTTTATTAAGATGTATCAAGAAAATCGATTTGTTAAAAAAATTCACCTTGCCCCACTGGATAGTGGGCTCCAGGAGGCGAGGCTGGCCAGCTGTCCTGCCCCCCACTCTTCTCTGGACCCTACATCAGCCCCGAGAGTGCCTGGATGTGGCCCACAGTACACTGCTCACGGGGCAGGTTGACATACAGTGGGTGCAGAATAAATGCGCTCAATGGGCGAAGACCGCAGCTGAGCTCCGCATGGTGCAGTAAGCTGGGCCGAGCCAGCGGGTGGGCGCCGGCCGGAGCCCCGGGCCTCTCCGCTCCCGGTCCACCCGGCGCTCCCCGGGCCTGCACGCTGCTCCTTGCTGAGTCTCCACCTTGGGGTTTCCTCGTTTGCTGGTATTTACGGCATCTGGGAAACACCCGTCCGTCTGTCCAGCTAGACAGCGCTATCTCCCACCCTGCCCCCAGCACGCGCCCTGGGCAGCAGCCCAGCTCAGGCCGGCTAGGGTCACCTCCGTGGGGACCCAAACGGAAGCCCCGGGGACGCACACATTGCGGGCAGCAGGGCCTCTCCCGCCGGCGTCCCCGGAGGGGCTCTGAGGAGCCACGGCCAGGAAGGGCCGGTGGAGGTCACCCTGCGCCAGCGCCGCCCGCGCCGAAGCTCGCGGTGGCCTCCGGGTCGGACGCTGACCCAGGCCGCAGGGCGGCCGCCGCTCCAGCTCCCCTCACCCACCCCACCGGGGACCGCCCTGGAGGGCTGGTTTTCTCCCCCAAGCCAAATTCTGGACGCAGCCCCCACCGCCTGCCCCCTGCCTGGTGGGAGGGCCACCTGGGGGGCTCCCCTGAGTCACCCGCCCAGGGTGTCTGTGCTCAGCTGAGCCACGGTCCCCACTGTCCCAGGCCCTAAGCCCTGGAGGAGAATGACGGTCCTGGGAAGAGGGACTCCACGGCCGGGGCCGGGCTGGGGGTCCTGAGCTGGGCAGGCCTGCTGGGGCCCCGGGTGGGCCCTAAATGCCACCGCCTGCGCCCCCTGAGAGCGAGGCAGGCCCCCCAGAGCGGCCCGTGGCACGACGCGGAACAGAGGGAGGTGGTCTGAGGGTGGAGCGAGGCCTCAGCCAGGGCCCCGGGGCTGCCACGAGCTGGAGAGCCATCCCCGGACCCTGCCCCGCGCCCCCGGGGGTCACCTCGGCACCGGGGCTCCGGCCAGTGAGGCTGGCTTCGGGCTTCTGGGCCCCGGCACGGGCGGTGTGCAGCCCCAGGCTCGTGGCCCCTGTGCCAGTGACGGGGGCAGCCGCGCTGCTGCCCCTTCCCGAGGCCCGGCTCCCGGCCCCGTCTGCACGGGCACGGCCTCGGCGCTGCCTCCGGCGCAGGCCCTGGGGTGCGGACACCTTGCCCCGCCTGCTGCCCCCAGAATCGGAAAAGCCCCCAGGTGGGGGAGGCCTGCCCCTTCCCAGCAGGGGGACCCCTTGGAGGCAGGTGGGGGGGACGCACCCCCGCGGGCGTGGGAGCTGCCAGGCAGGGGCGCCCTGAGGCTCGGGGCGGGGTGCGCGGGGCACCCCTGGGGGAGGCAGGAGCGCGACTCCCTCCAGCCTGTGCTCCCCACAGAGCCCGTTCAAGAAGAAGCACAGATACTTGCGCTGCGTGTTGTGCGTTTGGGGTTCGGTTTTCTCCTGAGGCTGAAAATAGGCCCGTGTCGCCCCCAGGGACCCCACGGCCCCCACCCCGTGGCCCCGCCCGCAAGGCCCGTCCCCGCCAAGCTGAGGCCCACCTGCCCGAGGCAGATAACAGCACGAAGGGCCCAGAAAACAAGAATGGGATTAGGCTGCCCAGCGGACGGGGGGCGGGGGGCCCAGGGGGGCTTTGACACCCTCGTCACCCCAAAGTCACCACCGAGGGCTCAGAAGAGCAGCAACGGTGTGGTGGGGTGTGCCGGGCACTTCGCACAGCCTGGGGTGCCCTGGAAAAGTGGCTCAGACCTGGGGGACCAACAGCCAGCTGGGGGGGGCGGCAGCCGGAGGGAGCAGCAGAGACAAAGGCAGGGACAGGGGGCCATGCCCTGAGGGGCGTCCCCAGACGGGGCGCTACCTTTCTCAAGCCATGGCGTGACGTGGGAGCCCAAGGGGCAAGGAGATGGGATTTGGAGTGACAGGTGCAGCTTTGACAGCTGCAGGAGCCGCCGGGGGACGGAGAAAAAGCCAGGGAGGCCATGGTGAGCCACGCGGGGGGCCCCAGGGGACGAACGGAGGGCGGGAGAAGGGCCGCTAGGCCTTGGGGACCTTGCAGGAAGGGGGTGGCAGGTGGGGGGGGAGGAGTCCCGGGGGGCATGGCGGAGGGTGGGTGGGGCCGAGAGGAGGTGGGGGAATGATTCCCCGGTGAGGACCCCCTGGAGAGGGGATTGGCTGTAAGTGGGGGAGCAGGAGGCACCTGGAGGCCACACGTGGTTTTTCAAAGACTTGGTTGAGTTTGGGGAGGTGGGCCTGAGGACACGAACCGAGGCCCTTCACCCCATCGGGCAACTGCCCCGCAGGGGGCTCGGGGCGCGAGTCAGACGGCGATGGTGAGTGTAAGCTGGAGAGTGCTGTGTCCTCGCCACGCAGCGAGCCAGCTGCCATCTAAACAGCCTCCCCGGGCGCCCCGTGTCCCAGTGGCCTCATCTCCGGGTACCAAGGCCCACCTGCCGCCCGAGGCCACCAGCTCTCCCTTCCCGCGGCAGGGCCTGGCCTGCTGCCCCGCCCCCCACACTCGCCCAGCACCCCCGCCCTGAGAGCCTGCTGGGGAAGGGGCAGCGGGGGGCCTGTCAGGGCAGGGGCCGCCCTGGCCCAGGCGGTGGGGGGAGCTGCCCTGTGGGCCCCACTCCGGAGACCTGTCTGCCCTCGACTCCCGGCTGGCCTGGGCGGTGAGGAAGGAGAGGAACGGCAGCGGGGGGCGGGGGACGAGGAGGAGGAGAAGGGGGCGGCGGGGGAGGAAGCTGCAGCCTCTGCACCTGGGCCACGTCCCCGACACCCCACGGCCCCTCTTGTCCCACGTCATGGAGGAGGAAACTGAGGCCCAGGAGGCTGGAGTCCCGTAGGCTCCTGCCCCAGCCTACCTCCCGCCCTCTCGCCGCCCGTCCTCGGGTCCCTGCCCTGGCTGGCCGCTGAGCCTGGGCCCCCTCACCGCCTCCGTGTCTGCTCGGCCTCCCGCCCCGCCCTGAGCCCACCGAATCCACCGAGCCCCCGCTGCGGGCGCCGCGATGCATGACACTGACCACAGTCACAGCAAACCGTCTTAGGCCCCCGAAGGGCAGCTCCGAGGGTAGGGCCTTCACCCGTGTGTCCCCAGTGTCCTGCCCCCCCCGCCTGAAACAGTAGGTGCACAATACTTGTTGAACGAACAAAAACCGGCAAGGCGAAGACCTTCTGTCTCCAAAGGGAGCACTGGGCGCCGGGCACGGGCGGGCAGGAGCAGGGCCGGACGGGCCGTCTAGAACCCGAGGCCGCCTCCCGCTGGGCTCTGGCCCAGAACCGCCATCCCCTCCAGCCACAGAACCGGGGCTCCTGGGCGGAAGCATGGACCCTTAGCCCCCGAGCATCAGGGAGTCGGACGCCCGCAGGGCCGCAGGGCCTCCAGCATGTGGAGATCGAACCGTGCTTGAATTCCCCTGGATGCAGGGAGCTCACAGCTGGTAGCTCAGGCCGTGAGAAAGACCTGTCCAGTGTGGTCCGGGCCCTGCCCCTTGCTGGGCCTCCCGGGGCTGCCCTGAGGGTAGCTGGGAAGGGCTGGTGGACCCCGATGGCCAGCAGACCCTCCTGCAGCGCCGGGCCCTTTGAGACGCCCCCCCGCAGAGGGAGCCAGCCCGTGACTCAGCCCCGCCGCCACCGCCGCCCTCCGCCCAGTGTTTGCCGTGGAGATTTAATCGATCCCTCTTCCCTGGGAACCCAGGCGGGACGCGGGCATTACTCACCGGGTCGGTGTCAGGGCCCATGGGCGAGCCCAGCCCCACTTCCTGGGTGGGCAGGGTGCCCCCCGCCCTGCCCGCCTGGATGCTCACGGCCTTTGAAGCGTCCACCCCGTTAGCGCAAAGGGGCCCGGCCCGGGGAGCCTGGCAGGCGCCGCTCCGTGCCCAGCCAGGCCTCGCCACCCTGGGGCCTCAGGAGAGGCCGAGGGGAGGGGCGTGGTGCCCTCTCCCCACCAGGTTTTACTGAGGGGGGGCCCCGTAAAACAGCCTCCTCTCCAGGGCAGCCCACAGCTGGGCAAACCCACCCGGGGGCGGGGAGGGCAGCTGCAGGAGAGACCCCGGGCTCCAGCCCCGCTTCCCAAGCCCCTCCCGGCCCCAGGACTCTTGTTGGAGACACTTTTCTACAGGACCGGTGTCCACCTCTAGCCTGCAGCCTCTGGGTCCAGGACAGCCAGCGGGCAGGCACGCCCTGTGCCCGGGGCTGGGGGAGTGCGTTAGCCATGGTGGGGGGGGTTGGATTCTGCCAAGCGCTAGAAACCACGGACATCACATGCCAGCTTCCCCTCCGTCCTTCCAGAACCTTCCAAAACCTAGTCGGCTGTGGGACAGCTCTCCAAGCAAAGGGCTCTCCTCTGCCCCAGGCCCCCTCACCCCAAACTCCGTAACCCGCTGTCCCTTCGGTTAACCCTGGGTCACCCCATTTCTTTGCCCAAGTCGTCATTTTCCCTCCCTTCATCGCTCTTTCCTGCCCTTCCCGGCCTCAGCCTGACCCACCTCTGGAAGCCCCTGCGGAGCCTGCCCTCCCCCAGGCCAGGGCCCGGCCCCTCGGCCCTGGCCCCTCCCTTTCCCTCCGCTGCAGCCTTGACCGTGGGGCGCTGAAAGGGTCCATCTAGGCATCCTCCTGCCCCAGCCTGGGCTGGCAGCCGCCTAAGGGGAGCCCCTCAACCTCAGCTCTGGGACCCCACAATGTGCTGGACCATGAGGGAGACACTGAACGGGAGAAGGAATGCATCGTGGCCAGTGGAGGCCAGACCCTGCCCTGCAGGGTGGAGAAAGCAGAGCCCCCCAGCAGGGGGACCCCAGGCAAGATGCTCAGCCTGGGCGCAAGTTCAAGGCCAGAGCCAACAGAAGGGCCCACGGCGGCCCCACCCTGGCAGGGGCTCCCGGAGCTGCAGACACCTGGAGGGGCCCGTGGCCACCCTCAGGCCCTGAGTGCCCTCCCACTGCCACGTGGGGCAGGGCGGGCCGCCCACCCCGAGGACACAGCCTGGTCCTAGGAGGGAGCCCGTGTCCAGCACTGGGACGGCCCAGCCCACCAGCCCCCCGCCTTCGGCCCGCATGGGGGAGTGAGAGGCTCCCCAGGCCAGGCCTGCCCGGCCCCTGGCCCCGCCGCCTCCTGGCAAGGTTGCAAGGCTTTCCGCTCACGGGGGCCCCCCTCGCTGGACACTCCTCCCCCCCGCCGGGTCCCACCCCGCGAGATGCCAGCCGTGCTCAGATGGCGAGAGCCGGGCCGGGAGGACAAGACCCGCGGCGGGGCCGCTGCACCAGAGGGGGCCAGGCGGGCCGGGGCCCGGGGGCCCTCTCCTGGCTCCACGCCTCCTGCCCCGCACCGCCAGTGCTGGCCGGGGTGTCAGGGCCCCGCGCGCCCCACCACCTGCCCACCCCGAATGCTGGCTCTGCGGGGGGCCAGGCCCATGACCCCCGGGCCCTTGAGGACCCACCAGCCCCGGCTGCGCAGGCCCAGCGACCCGAGACCCCCGTCCTCCCGGCCCAAGGCCGGCCGGGCTGCGGGAGAATCCCAGAGAAGGCCGAGGCGGGTCCAGCCCGAGAGGAGAGAAGCGGCGCGCGGCAGCAGGCGAGCTCCAGGCCAGCTCCCCGCTGCACTTCCCGGCTCCTGGTGGTGGGGGGCCGGCAGCACCCCTTCCCAGCCTCGGCAGCTCCCGGGAGACGGGCCTGGCTGCTCTGCCCCGGGAGCGCACGCCTTTCCTGTTTGCCCGAGTGACTCAGCTTCCACGTCTCTCTCTTCCCCCCTGCCTCCTCAGACCACTGGCCCCACGTACCCAGGAGGCGCCAGGCCAGGTCACCCCCCCCCTTCACCAGGGCAGGAGACCCCACCGCCCCTCCCAGCCCGGGAAGTTCACCCTGATGGCTAACCCAGGTCTTGCCTGCTGCTTCGTAACCTGGTCTTCCCTTTTCCACCCACGGTGAGGCTGAAGCATTGCTCGCCGTCTCCTCTCTGCCCCTGCCCTGGCTGTCCCCTTCCCACTCGCTCGATGTGTGGCCATGGACAAGGCCCCAGGCCCGTTTCCCTCGTGGGAGGAGGCGTAGGAGTCGGCTGGAAGGAGCTCCCACCCTGGCCTCGGAGGTCTCTGGGTTGCATGACCTTGGACACGTCCCTTTATTTCCCCGTGCCTCAGTATCCGCCCCGTAAATGGAGCCAGCACTGACCTCTCCAGGGAGCGGCGTTGTGATGGTTAGGGGTACTCAGCCTCCCCGGGGGCAGGGACAGCCACAGACATGGGACCCCTGCCCGTAAGGGTGAGAGTGAGGCCGGGGGTGAGGGACGGAAGGGCACGGATGGCAGAAGGCGGGGCCGCCGCGCGGCAGAGGCGGCAGCTCTGGGAGGGGGCGAGCTGTCGGCGCTGGGGGCTTTGGCGGGAGCGGGCTGGAGTGGACGGGGGGCCGAGGCAGGGCGGTGAGCAGGGACTCACGGCCACTGGAGGGCGTGGCAGGGGCACGCCTGGGGCGCGCTGGCCGCCGGGGCCAGCGTGAGAGACCCGACGCCGAAGCTCAGCTGTGGGCAGTGTGGGCAGCCTGCAAGGGAAGCCGGAGCCCAGGCCTCGCCGGCCACAGCACTCGTTCTCCTTACACACGTTCTGTGGGGGCGAACTTCCCAAGACCCCCTCCCCTCTCCTAGGCTGCTCGGTGGACAGACAACACCCCTCAAAAGGGCCGCCCACCCCACCAGCAGCTGTGGGCACAGGGCAGGAGAATGGGACAAAGGGCTAGAGCCCCTGGAGGTCAAGGCCAGGCATGAGCCATCCCCAGGCTGGGGGCTACCCAGGGCCTGGCCCCCAAGCAGTGCTGAATGAGTGAATGAGCAAGTGGATGGATGGATGGAAGTATGGATGGATGGGTGGACGGATGGAGGGAGGAAGGGATAGATGGATGGATGGAAGAATGGATGGATGGATGGACAGAAGGATAGACAGGGATAGATGCATGAATGGATGGAAGGACGGATGGAAGAATAGATGGATGGATGGAAGGATGGATGGAAGAATAGATGGATGGATGGAAGGACAGACAGGTGGATGGATGGATGGATGGGAGGATGGAAGGATGATGGTTGGATGGATGAATAGACGGGTGGATGGATGGAAGGAAGGATAGATAGGGATGGATGCATGAATGGATGGAGAGATGGATGGAAGAATGGAGGGAAGGATAGATGGGTAGATGGATGGATGGACAGAAGGATAGATGGGTGGATGGATGGATGGAGGGATGGAAGGATGGAAGGATGATGTTGGATGAATAGACGGGTGGATGGATGGATGGTAGAAACATGCTCCCAGAACTGCAGGTTCTCCCAGCCGCTTGCCCAAACCCCACCCCGCTGCAAGCTCTGCCTCTGCCTCGTGCTGCTCCGTGGCCGTCTGCATTCCTGGAGTGGTGGGAAGGCAGGAGTGTTGAGGGAGCAGCAGGATAGGAGAGGAGCAGCAAGGCGTCTGGCATGCGCAGAGCCGGCTGGAGCCGAGGGGGTGGCAGAGGCAGGGTGGACAACGAGCCGCTGCGTGGGGCAGTGCGGGGCCCATTAGTTTTAGAGCAGGCGCTCTTCACCCCTTTTTGTTCCATGGACCACTTTGCCAGTCAGGTGAAAGCCACGGACCCCTTCTCAGAATGTAGAGGCAATATTGGAAGTCAGAGAAAACCAAGATAGTAAGTTGTTTTTTTTTCAGTTCAAGCTCATGGACCCCTTGAAATCTTTCCATGGCACCCTTGGTTAAGAGCCCCTGCTTTAGAGGCAGAGCCTGGGACTGAGGGTCAGGCAGGACCCCAGCCCAGGCTGGCAGTGTGGTCTCAAAGCCTGGGGAAGGGCCCCTCCGAGGATGTGCTGGGCCCGTTGGTGGGTTGAACCGTGGCCAAGCCCTAAAAACAGCCTGGGCACCGGGGCTGAGGCATTTGCCGGGCACGGGGCACTCTCCGTGCTCTTTCCTCATTCCTGCCCTTGTGGGAGTAGCTGGGCCCGGGTGCTCCGCAGCAGCAACCGCCGTGGATTTTCTCACCATCTCATGGGGAACGGGGCCAAACACCCCGCCGCGCGCCCCGGGCCTGCCAGGCCTCCTGCTCTCCAGAGGGGGAAACCGAGGCCCTCCATCAGTTGGGAGGGGGCATGACCAGTCTGTGCGCAGGGGCAGGGCTGGGGCCCGGGGGCAGGGCTCCCCCGCCCCGCGCCCCTCCTCCGGGCCCCCCTCGGCACACCCAGGAGGTGGGCTGAGGCCCCCTTTGGAAAGCCCACCCGGCGGGCCCCTCCCTGGGACCTGGGGCTGGGGCCAGGCTCCGTGGGTGCCCGGCTGGGCCCAGGGCGGATGGGGCTGTTTGATCAGCGGTTCCGCCCGATGCCAGGCTGCCCGGACAGCGGGCAGTGGCCAAACCGGCCCCACCGCATACCTCCCGCCCTCGGCCCCGGCGGGAGTGCGCACAGGGCTCCCAGGCTGGCGCGGGGGCTGGGCCCGGGGGGCGGGGGCTGCCTCCCCAGGGGACCCCCACCGCCAGACCCCAGGGACGGGCCGCAGGGCCCCGAGGGCAGCCCCGCCGGCCCGGGTGGGGGGGGCTCTGGACACGGCCGTGGCCCTCGTGCCTCCTCCAGGGACGGCCCCGCGCAGTGCCCAGGTCTCCCCAGGACCCTGCCTTCTCCTCGCAGCCTGGCCCGTGGCCTCTGGGTGGGGCCGAGGGGGGTCCCTGGAGGCTGGACAGGGGCTCGGGGGACCGGGAGGGACAGCAGCGCAGCGGCAGCCCGGGGCCCGCAGGCGACAGGGGCCAGGACGCCCGAGGGGAGGCCGGGGGCTCGGGGAAGGGGAGTCCCACCCCCGGGGGCGGCGCGGGGGCTCCACACACTCGCATCTCCAATTCCAGCTTTTATTGAGCCGAGCGCCTCCCTGCGGGGTCCCGCGACGGGGGGGACGCAGCCTGTCAGAGCCCCCCACCCCCGCCCCGGGGGTCCCTGGCGGGCGGCCGCCATCGCCCCGCCGTCTCCTCTGCCCCCGCCGGCCGGGGGGCGACAGCGCCGGGAGCGGCGTGGACTGCGCGGGGGGCCGAGGCCCGTCGCCGGGGGCTCGGGCGTCGGGAGCCCTGGGGGTCCGTTCCGGCGGAAGGAGGAGCCTGGCTGAGGGGGACGGCGGCCCCGGCCACCCCCCGCCCCTCCGGTACCCAGTGTAGGTCACAATAATTTAAAAGACACGATAGACATTTCGACGATACACGACAATATAAGTTAATCAGGTTCCTTGGCAGAGACGCTGGGCCGGCAGACTTGGGGTGTCCCTGGGACTGGGGGGGCCGAAAGGGCCGGAGTGGGGTGAGGCATTCACGGCAGCCCGGGGCTCCCCGCGACAGCAGCCGAGGGCGGGGTTCCGGGGCCGCTCGCCCCAGGCCCGTGTCCAGCCTACTTGGCTCCTTGCCAGTCCGGAGAATGTATTTCCAGAAGCTTCTAGAAGCAGGTGGCTCGGGCAAGTGGCTCCCTCGGCCTCAGTCTCCCGGCGGAGGTGGCTGCACAGGGTACTTTGAGCCCCGAGTCCCAGGCGACGAAGCCCCGATAGGCCCCAGAGGCCCAGCGAGAGGGGTGCGGACCCAGTGTGGGGGTGCAGGGACGGCATGCCCGGGTTTCTCCAGGCATCGGGGCCATCTCGCCCCCACCCCCAGGTGCTCCCAGAAGGTCCCGTGCTGGGGTCTGAATGCTGGGCCGAGGCAGCAGCCGCCACTCACGGGCACGGGGCCTCCAGCACGCCCTCGGGCCACTCCGGGCCTCAGTTTACCTGCTGGTGAGGGCAATCTCCCCGAACACCCCTGCCTGGCCGCAGTGCTGTGGTGAGGGGGGAGGCCGGCCCAGGCTGGAGGGGGCTCTGGGAACTGGCACGGGTCAGCCGGCGTGGGCCTGGCTGGCACTGGGGGCGCCCGGCACTCATGAGCCCGACCTGGCGTGCGGTGCCATCTCCAGGAAGGGGGGGAAGAGGGGCGGGGGGCCCTGTCCATCCCCGTCCTCAGAGCCTCGCTGGAGGCCGGGCCGGGCAGGGAGAGGCAGAACAGGCCACGAGGCCGTGCGCTGCCACGGGGTACGCCAAGCTGGCCACGCGGAGGGTTGAGCATCTTCTCCCGGAACCAAGAAAACATAAATAATTTTTGCCAATGTCTGTCCCACCCGCCCCGGGGTCCAGCAGCCGACGTGGCCTGGAGAGCGTCTTGAGCGTGGCCAGCCTTTCTGCGCTCATGCCTCCGGGTAGAGGAGGGGGACTCGAGAGCCTTGTCACTCAGCTTCCAGAAAAGAGAAGAGTTTGCCGGCCTGGCCCCAGGGCCATTTTGCTTTGCCCTCTCGGCTGGGCCGTGGGCACAGTTCTGCCACCAGAAGTGATGAAGGAATGGCAGGAAGGAGCCGTGAGGGCGGGGAGGGGGTGGCAGGACCCCGCCGGTGCCTTCCTGTGCCCGCGGCCCCACTGCCTCCACCCACCTCTGCCCACAGCTGGCAACGCTGTGGCGGGGAAGGCAAGGGGTGGATGTGCAAAATGCTGCCGGCAGGGCTGGGGCTGCAGCGGCAGGGGCACCCGTGGCTGAGCCGTGGTCGCCCGCCGTGGCCCCAGCCCAGCGCCTGTCCTCCGTGGCCCCTGCTGTGGTCTGCCCGGCACATCCCCCACCAACGTGGCCGCCCGCCACCCGCCGGGGCCCTGCCGCCGTGGCCCCGCCGTGGCCGCCGCTCACTTGCAGGTGAAGACTTCGGTGCGCTCGCTGCAGGTGTTGCACTTGACGAAGCAGCACCAGTGGAACTTGCAGTTGCACTGCCAGACCTTGGTGTACTGGTGGGTGTTGTAGCCGCGGCCGCAGCACATGGTGTCGCAGCCGTCGGCGCCGGGCGAGGTGCGGTTGCACAGACGGCCCTGCGTGCCCACGCTGCCCGTGGCCGCGTCCTCCTCGCAGTAGTTGGGCGACTTCTCGATGTACACCAGGTCCGTCTCCATGGGCTTCTGGTAGCTGCGCAGCTGCTTGATGCGCAGGAAGGTGGGCTGGCGCAGGCGGCTGGCGCGCACCGCCTCCACCTGCACGGCCGCGTTGTACTTCTCCTTGAGCAGGTGGCCCACCTCGCGGAACTTGGGCAGCGTGGTCCAGCAGGTCTTGGTGGTGCACGAGCCCGACACGCCGTGGCACTTGCACTCCAGCTTCATGCGCTCCTCCAGGACCTGCGGGCACGGGGCGGCCTTCAGCGGGGGCGAGCCTGAGCCCCGCCCGCCCCGCCGCACCCCCGGGGGGCCCGTTTCCCCGCCGAGGGAGCCTCGGCCTGCCCGTCTGATAAGGGGGGATGCTGAGCTCGGGACCTCCCTCCTGAGACCCCGGGAGGGTGCATGGGGGAAGACTCCAAACCCAGCAGGGCGGGGCGTGCGTGGCACTGCAGCCCCTGGGGAGCTGCTGGGACTGCACTGACGGGGAAACTGAGGCTCAGGGCCACGGGACTGGTGCCCGGTCGGGTGGCCGGTCGGGTGGCGCAGCCGCTGCTTACACCCGGCCAGATGGCCCAGCACCCTGCAATGCCCCCTGAGAGGTGCCCCGCTGGGGCCCCTGGCCTAGCAACAGTGGGCGTTTAATAAGTGCAGATCCTGTTCCCCACCCCCATGCCTAGCATAAGGCCTGCATGCAGATGGGGCCTAATGGATGCTGGGTCACGAGAGCTGGCATGCAGCTGCAGCTGGGTTTGCCGCGGGCCGGGGTGGCCTCGCTGGCCTCTCCGGCGGGCGCCGGCGGCGTGGGCGGCAGCCTGTGTCCCTGGGGCCGCCCGGAAGGCGCTTCCCAGGGCCAGCCCTGACCCAGGTACTCATTTACCTGGATCGAAAGGGCCCCGCCGGGCCGGCCTGATGAAAGACGGGAATCGTTAGCAGGCGGCGCGGCCTGCGGGGCCACCTGTCAGCTGCCGGGGCTCCCGAGGTCGCGGCCACCCCGCCCCCGGGCCGGCACCCCCGCTGCCCCCCGTCCCGTGGGCCCCGCGCTGGGTGGGGCGGGACAACAGGGAGCTCTGCCCTCAGCCCTGCGTGCCCCGTGACCCCTGTGGGCTGCCCAGAGCTGAAGCTCCAGACCCCTGCCCGGGCCAGCCCCGAGAGGCCGGGTCCCGCCCTGGCTGGCCCTGCCGGTCTGTGCCTGGGGCGGGCCCCTGGGAAACGGGGTCACGGTGGGCCTGGGCCACGGACAAGCCGAGGACCGAGCACACCCCAAATCCTGCCTCCTGCCTCCCCACCCTCCCCCCACCCCCAAGCTCTGCCCACAAGAGCCTGATGGCATTGGTCCCGCGAATGAATGAATGAATGAATGAATGAATGAATGAATAAAAAGAGGGAGAGAGAAGCAGTCCCATAGGGACGGCTAGGGCCCCAAGCCCCTCCCTGGCCTTCCCAGGGCTCACCGCTCAGAGAAGGAAAATGACACACGAAACACGGGGGCCATGGGGTGCCGAAGGCCTCAGCCTGCTGGGGTGATGGAACAGGGGGGAGGGGGCTTCCTGGAGGAGGCACGGCCTACACGGGGCATGAACGTATGAGTAGGAGTTCGCCAGACCAAGTGGAGGGGAGGAGGCACAGCTGGAGCACAGGTCTGAGGGCGGTTGGCCTCGTTCCCTCAGAGCCCACGGGGACTGACTCGGCCCCACAGGGCGTCAGCTGGGGGCTGGGGGCCGGGGGCTCACGGCAGCCTGGGAGGGTCGGGGTTCAGAGACGGCTCTGCTCCTGGGGAGGGGCTGGAGCTGGAGGGGAGGCCGGCACCCTGCCGGGGAGGGGGTAAGGGGCCCGGGGCAGGGGCACGGCCCGGTGCCTGGGCAGGGGGTGCTGGGCGGGGGCTGGGACTTCACCTCGCGGCCGCCCCCTCCGCCCCCTCGTCCACCCTGTCAGTCTCCCGGGGCCGGGCAGCTCTGGCCTGCCCACCTCCCCTCCTGGTCCCCTTGGCTTGAGCCGTCCCCTCCCCTGGCGACCCTGCCCTCCACCCATAGGGACCCTGCCTGGCCCAATGCCGCCCGCTCTCGGACCTCCAGGCCTGGGGACAGCAGGCCAGGAGTCTCCTCCTTGGACGGGCATTGGCGGCCGGAGACCTGGTGGCATGTCCAGCTCCCAGCGGCCACCCGGGACCCCCGGCAGCCCCCCGCCCCACGCTGTCCCTAACACCTCCCCCGGCCCCCAGCCACATCCACCCCAGGTCCGGGCAGCCCAGCCCCCGCCGCCGGCCCAGCCGGCACATCCGGGCCCCCAGCCGGGAGCAGCAGTGCCGCCGCGTGCTCGGGGGCGGGCAGGGTGAGGGGCTGAGCCCAGAACACGCTCCTTCCCCCTCCACCGCCCTCGCGCCCAGTGCGACAAAATGGCAGCCGTGGCGCCAGCCGGCGGCCTTGGCCCCAGGAGCCTCAAGGGGACCCAGAGTCCGGCCCCTGGCCCCAGGAAGAAGTCTCGTGGCGCCCCGGGACCCCCGGGGAGGGCTCAGGGTAACCCTGGCCCGCCGGGGCCTCCCCAGCCCTGCGCGGAGTGGGGCTGAGGGTGGGGTGGGGGCTCCAGGGAGGGGCTGGCGGGGCCTTCCCAAATGCGGGCACAGCTGGCCCCGGCCCAGCGCCCGGCCCCAGCCTCGGGGCGGGGGCGGCCCCCTCCAGGGAAGGCTGCTCACCCCAGGGAGCCCCGAGCGCCAGACGGGCAGTGCACGCTCCATCCGGGCACCCCTTCTGCCCGCCCACCTACCCTGAAGGCGGGGAGACCCCGGCCGGGCAGAGGGCACCGTCACTGTCCTGCACGTCCCAGCCCCTATGGCCTCCCCTGCACCCCACTTCCTGCACCCGCCTCGCGGCTGGCTTCCCCCGGTCCCAACCGACAGGCCACCCTCCTCCCCTGCCCTTGCCCTGGGCCAGGCAGTCACAGGGCCTTGGGACCCCCGCCGGGCAGCCCGGCCCCCCGCCAGGCCCCGGTGCCCACCCGCCCACCGCCAGGCGCCCCCCGCGCCCTGTGCCCTTTTGTTCCCAGGTGCCCCGGGGCTGAGGAAGAGGTGCCCCTGCTTGGCCGGCCCATGCCCTGCCCTTGCCTGGCCCCGCCCGCCGCGCCTGGAGCCCCCGCGCCTCTCGTGCTGGCCCTCCCCGCAGGCCCTTCCCGCCCGCTGGACGCCTCGGGGGAGCTCCGGCCTCGGGGCTGCCGGCCGGCTCTGCTGCCCGCTCCCCACCTCCCTGCCTCATCTTCCTCCAGGGGCGCTGGGAAGCCCTGCTCGGGGCCGAGCTCCCGCGATGCTCAAGGCACCTGTCTCCATCCAGCCTCAGCTCGCCTCCTCCTCCAGGAAGTGCTCCCGGGTTCCCTGGGAAAGTGGACTGCACCCTCCCCTGCCCCCGCCCCTGTGGGCTTCCTGGGCCCCGACCGGCCTGCGTTGGAGGCGGGGCTCAGCGCCCACCTCGGGCTCCTGGAGGCAAAGGCCGTGCCACCTGCTCATTCCTTCATCCGCTCATTTGTTCACCCGACATCGTAAGCAGCCTCTGCTGCGGGCGCCCTCCAGCCTGCGCGGTACGGCCAAGCCCTGGCCGCCTTCGAGGCCCTGCTCGTCCCCCCACCCCGGCGCGCCCCCGCCCCGCACGTGCTCCCGCAGCCCCCCGCTGCCCCTCGCCGGGGCCCCTCGGCCGCACCCAGCTCCCAGCCGCGCCCCCCGCGCCCCGTCCGCGCAGGCTGGGAGAGCTCGTGGCTGAACGAGCGCGCACCCGGAGGCCGCCTTGGGCCCCAGAGCAGGGCGTCTCCAGGCTTCCCCGCCGGGAAAGGCGAGGCCGGCCCTGCCCGCGACGCCCCGGGCCCTGTGCCCTGCGCCCCCGTGCCCCGGGGCAGGCCCAGCACCCCGCTCGCCCGGCCGCCCTATCTTGGCCATCTCGGCGCTGCGCCCACGGCTCCTGGGCCGGGATCTGGGCCCTCGGCCGCCTGCGGGCGGCGCCAGCCTCGCCCACCTTCTCCCCCAACGTGGCCCTGCCCGGAAGTCCCCCCGCCTGCTCACCCCCACGCTCCCCCACCCCTCCTCCTGCCCCGGGGACCACCCCTTTCCTGCACCTCTCATGCCATCCTAGGGCCCGATGAGAAGCCACCTCCTCCAGGAAGCCTTCCTGGGTTCCCTACAGAACAGGAAACACCAGAGACATGAGCCTGGGGCCTCCGCCCGTGGGTCCCTGCGTGGGAATGGGGTGCGTGGGTCCTCGGGCGCACCGCGTCACCACCCTGGGGGGCGCCCGGAGCCCGCCCCGCCAGCCTACCTTGCGGCCCGCCTCGTTGTTGTGCAGGTTCATGAGGCGCCGCGCGTTCTTCTTGATCTCGCGGGCGTCCACGAAGCGCCGGGAGAAGTCGACGCCGTAGCGCACGTCGGCCGAGCAGCCGCCCCACTTCCAGCCCTCGGCCTGGTTGTAGTAGCCCTGCTTCTCGCGGTCGCAGCCGCAGTTGCTGAGGTTGCCCTGGCTGCAGGCGGCGGTGACCGCGTGCGCCACGCCCGCCGCGGTGATGGCGTAGGTGAAGGCGGCCTCACGGCTTCCTGCGGGACGGGGGCCACTGTGAGCCCCGGCGCACCTGCCCCCCGGGGTCGGGGGCACGGGCCCGGGCCACTGGGGGCTAAACGCATCCCCTCTCTGCCACGAGGCGGGGCGGGTATACAGTGGTGCTCACTACCTGCCCCATCCTACCCCCGGCAGGCGGTCTCCTGCCCCCACCGCTGGGCTGGAGAGCGCGGGAGGCAGTGGGAGCCCGGGGGGCACCCTGCCCTCTGCCCAGCCCACCACCCTGCCGGCAGCTGAACCCCCCGCCCCGGTGCGCTGGCCCCTGGGGACCCCAAATACGGGGGCAGCGCGGGAACCCCGGCGGGCACGCACCGCGGAGCCCACCTGCGCCCCGTCCCGCCGCCTCCTCTCTCCCGCCTCCCCCTGCGACACCCCCCAGCCTCCCCGACCCCCCCAACCGGCCCCCCAGTGCAGGCTTGTCTGCCCACCTCCCCAGCCCCAGCCAGGGGTGCCCCGCGCAGCTCTGCAGGGCACCCCCGGCGCCCACGCTGGCTCCCCGCCGCTGGCAGAGCCACCACGCCCGGGGGGCTCTCCTGGCCCCTCTGCCCACGCCCCACCCCGACGAGGACCCGCCCCCTTCCCAGGGCTGCTCGACCCCTCCAGGAGCTTCCTGGGCCTCGGGGCTCCCCCCGCCCCCTGCCCAACCCTAACTGCCCCCCAAGGCCGCGTTCCCACGCCTCCTCCTGCAGGCAGCCTTCTTGGACCTCCCAGCCAGGAGCAAGCGCCCGCTGCCCCCCAGGTCCCAGGTGCCCTCCTTGCCCTCGACTCGCTCCTGGGGGTGGAGCCCGGGCCCCTGGGGGTCCGAAGGCCCCCTGGACAAACGGCCCCAGCTCGAGTTTCTTCCTTGTTGCGTTTTCCTCGACTCCAGGCCTGCCCTGAGCGTCCTGGCACCCTGGCCGCGGCCCCGTCCCTGTCGCCTTCCCTGGGGGCAGGGCTGGGGGCTCTCGTCCCCGGCCCCCGGCCCCCTGCCCCCAGCCCCTGGCACTGAGCAGGCTCCACCGGTGCCCAGCTGGAGAGCCTGAAGCCAGGGTGGGTGAGCGGGGCGTGTCGCCGGCCGTTCCAGTGGTGGACAGGGCGGGGCCGGCAGCCGGCCGTGGAGGGCAGCGGGAAATCCACAACGCCGCGGGTGCAAATTCCAGTGGCTGGAAAGTTCCAGAAGCCTGGCATGCTCAGCCATGGTCCCTGCTACTGGGGGCCGAGGCGACCCCCTGGAGTGAGAGTCAAGTCTGTTGTGCATACATTTGCTGAGCACCTACTGTGTGCTCAGGACCACCGCCCCGTTTGCCCATGGCTGTTTCCGCCCTAGAGGGCTCCACGCTTGTGGGGTCCCTGATCCCCTGGGGTTTCTCCCACCCAGGGAGGGGCTGCTGGGGATGAGCCCCACCTCCCCCACCCACCTCCCCTCCCCCCCCCCGCCCCTCCTTCCTTGCCCCTCCCCTCCCCTCCCCCCTCCTCTTGCAGGCCCCGCCCCACCTCTTCTCCCTCCAGGCCACCTCCGCCCCCAGCCCCAGCCTCACCCTCAGCAGGAAATCTCCCCCACACAGCCAAGGACCCAGGTTGCTCTTTGCTGCCACAGTCGCTCTTTGAGGGGCACGGACAAGACCGACCCCCCCCACGCTGTGCAGGCCCTGCCAGCGGCACTCCCGGCCAGGGCCCAGCGCCCAAGAGGACCGAGCGACAGCTGGGCAAAGGACAGGACACAGACCTGGCCCTGATCCGGTCAGGACGATGGGAAGGGAAGCCCCCAGTTTGGAGGTACTGAAGGTGCCGCGCCCACCGAGGCGCCCCGGCCCGCAGGGCCTGTGGCAGGCTCCTGGCGCTGAGTGGCTGGAGAGCTCAGGCCAGAAGGCCTTGGGCAGGGCAGCTGCACCTCGGGCACCCTGAGCGCCATGGGACACCGTGGGGAACACGGAGAGACGGGCGCCACAGGGGACACAGGGAGCCAGGGACACCACGGGGAGCCACAGGCACCACGGGGAGCCACGGGGAGCCACATGCACCACAGGGAACCACAGGGAGCCACGGGGAGCCACGGGCACCACAGGGAACCACAGGGAGATACAGGCACCACAGGGAACCACAGGGAGCCACGGGGAGCCATAGACACCATGAGGAACCACAGGGAGCCACGGGGAGCCACGGGCGCCACAGGGGACACAGGGAGATACAGGCACCATGGGGAACCACAGGGAGCCACAGGCACAGGGAGCCACGGGGAGCCACAGGGAGATACAGGCACAGGGAGCCACGGGGAGCCACAGGGAGCCACAGGGAGCCACGGGGAGCCACGGGGACCATGGCACTGCAGGGAGCCGTGGGCACCACAGGGAACCACAGGCTGCACGGAGAACCACAGGATCCACAGGGGACCTCGGGACACCACGGGGATTCACAGACACCACGGGCACCACGAGCACCACAGGGCGCCACCGCAGCACTTCCTCGCAGGAGGGGGATTGGACACAGTTGGACTTTAAAGCTTGTTCTGAATACATCAAGGCCGGAGATTCTCTAACTATTTAGAAGGCAGATGAGCAGAGCTGTGCTACGTAATGATAATGATGACCAGGGTGATGATGAAGGCGATGATGATGGTGATGACAACAGTGTTGACGGTGATGATGGTGATGATAATGGTGACAGTAAAGACAGTGATGGTGATGGTGATGGTGGTGGTGATAATGACGATGGTGTTGATGGTGTTGATGGTGGTGGTGGTGGTGGTGGTGGTGGT